>NC_082343.1:96595673-97849173 GCF_027477595.1 Haemorhous mexicanus | reverse complement strand
TGCTGGCTGAAAGAGGTACCACTTGCTGTGTACATGATGCACTGAAGAAAGCAAGGGGCTCATACAGTTGAAAAGATGTAGTGAGTTTTAAATCCGCTGTTACAACTTCACTTTTGGCTATTTAAAGTGTAATTAATTAGTTTTTCTACAAAAAGATCAGATTCTTCAGTCATTGAATTCTAGATCTCAATGTAGCTTAAAATATGTTTTGCATCCTCAAACCCTTTTTCTTTATTGCAATTCTACTTTTTTTGTCAAAGGATTTATCTAGTTTTTAATAATGTTCATTCAGTTGTAACTGGAATTTTGTGTTGGTTTTGTTTATGAATGTTCCTGAGGAATGTTCACTAGAGAAAACCATGCATAAAAAGTTTCCAGACGTGCTCAGTTTTACACTTTGTTCCAGCATAGAGGCTTTGTCCAAGTGTGGGTGAATCCTTCACCACAGAAAAGCTGGGAGCTTGAAGTTGATGCTATTTTCAGAAAACAGCATATATTTTTTTTCTGTTTAGCTCACTGGAAAGTTTCTATAACTCCAAATAAATCTTTAATTTTTATTTTAAAAGCTAAACTTAAGAAATCATTTTTTGAGCTCAGGTCTTAGTCCTTCAGTGAGCTCTTTTTGCCTTTGTAATGTTTAAGATAAAGGTCACATTTATGTATCCAGCGAGATGAAAATGTTTTAAATCATCATCACAATAGGCTTTTTTTTCCTTGAGAGAGTTTAAGATGGAGAAGTAAGAATTTTTCTGGATTAGCTATATTAACACTTTTTTTTTTTTTGGCAGCAAATGCTGTATAGCATAAACAGATTTTGATTTAATGTCTTGAAATCAGTTTTAGTGCTTCACACTAAATTTGTGCTTCTGTATTTGCTCTGCAGAAGACAATGTTTCTGACAGAGAGTAGAGACTGTATTGAAGCTCTCCTCCTGAGATCTGCAGATATATTTAGAAATATCATCAGATCTCAAAGACTGTTCAATGCAGACATCCTAACAATTTCATCTCAGAGCTCTAGTAAACTTAGTTCCCCACAGCCTGTATTTAAGAAAGAACTCATAGTGGATTCTTTCTCAGGACAGTGAAAAAGTCTTATACAACTGATCAGACCTTGAGCTATGATCTCTAGCTGTTGGTAGTCACTGGCTGGCACATCAAAATTCTGTAAACATCCTCAAGTTAGCATATGAGGTTACTGCACATTTGGGACTGGATCAGCTTTAAAAAGCTTTAAAGTTGTATGTCATAGTCCTTTTCAGTTAGACTCAGTGTAGGACTTCTGTAAGGACCTCAGAAGTGTATCTGCAGCAAAGAAGGCTGACTGCACACTGGCAGCATCAGTAGAGCTAGCAGGTTAAATGGAGTGCTTGTTCCCCTTTTGGGCACTTCAGATGCTGCAATTGGAGCAGGGCCCAGTTCTAGCCCTTACCCACCCCCACCCCAGTATAAGAAACACAGACAAGTTGGACCATGCCCAGAGGATGGCCACCAAGATAGGCAGGGTACTGAGGTAGATGGTGCACAAGGAGACTCTGAAGAGACCTGAATTTGTTCAGCCTGAGGCTGAGGGAGCTAAGAGGAGAACAGAGCTGATTGCTGTCCTCAGCTGCTTAATGGCTCATTACAGCCAGATGGAGCCAGACTGTTAATGGACATGCACAGTGTAAGGACAGGAGGGAACAGAGAGATGTTGCAGCAAGGGAAATTTCAATTAGATTTGAGGTATAAACTCATCATTGTGAGGGTAGTCAAACAGTGGAACAGTTGCCCAGAGTGACTGTTAATTCTCCTTCCTGGTGGATTTTCAAAACCCGAGCAGGCAATGCCTTGAGAAACGTGAGGTTACTTTGGCAGTATTCTGCTTTGAGGGATAAACTCTAGCAACCTCAGAACATCTCTGCCAATCCCTGTTCTGAGTTGGTATACATTACTGACTTTGTATGAAGGACATCATTCAAGTCTTGCCCAGATATGGATACCTCCCCTTAAAATTGTTACATATTTTTGTAGACCCTTTGTATTTCAAACTACCTCCTTAAATTTGTTTTTAAAGTCAAATCCCCACTCCATTTAGATGCTTTCAAAATCTGATTCCTATATGAGAGTAATAAAGAGAAAGGAGTCAAAAAATCAATTTAACCTTCAGAGAACCAGAGTATCAGATTGTATGATATACTCTGTACCTGTGCAGTCCAATCCTATTTTTTTTTGCCATCTGCCTATTTGGTTCTTTGTTATATCATACTCAGCTTGGATTTCTACTATTTTTATTTGTTCTAATGAGGCTCTGAGACTATTGGTGAAATCTCTTAAAATGAGCAAAAGGAAATAAGATTGAGAAAAAAAAGAGACAGAAAATAGAGTAATGATGATATATAGACTGGGTAGTTTTGCACTCGTGTACTATTGACCCTGAATTGAACTCCAATGACACTTGCACTGGCTCCAGAGGGTTTTGGAGCAAGCAATACAGACTGTCTTCAGTTTTGTATTTCAAAGCACTCTCATGGGTCATCACTCCTGCAATTTTTGATCAGCACCTTTGCCCTCCATGGTATTTTTCAAAATCATGCTACAATGTGATAAGGGGGTGGCAAGTTTCTTAACCTTGTCTGGGAGGAATATGACTCACTTTAACCTTCAACATCACTAAAAAATGAGGAAAAATGAGAAGAAATACAAATGGATTCTCACTTTATAAATCTTTCACCTGGTCTTTTTTGGACTCATTTGGGATACTCAGATATTTAGACTCCCCACTTGGATACTGTGCATTTGAAATGTGTATCAGAAGTGTGCTAGAGCACATCCTTTTTATTACTGTGTTTATGGTTGCTCCTCTGAAAAGAAAGCATTTGTGACCAGATCACCAAGAGAAACATTAGTTCCTTTTTTATTTCTTGAGTGGCTAATATTTTGCTTTTTATTGCTTCAGTTATTTTTGTTTTCCTGTGAAAATATCTGATTTTCTGATCTCTTTTGGCTTGGTTAATGCATGTGTAATGTGTAAACTCCATATGGAGAAGGATCTGATGTGCAAATACTGTGAATAGGTTCTGGCATTGCTTTGAGCATGAACCTTATATTTTAATCTGGGGAAAATAATGGCCTCTTAGTGCTTGCTTTATGCATTTGGTTGGATGTCAGTTCATTTGCTCAAAAATAAACAAAGTTTGCTTCCAGGCTGGTTGATTTTCTTCAGCTTTAGGCTCACTCTATTTTAATAATGTCTATTCTGTATTCTGTTTATATTTAAAGTTCTTTCAGTATCTTCACTTCTCAGGACTACTCATTTGCCTTGCTCTGTCTTTCCCAGCACAGCCCAGCTGCTAGGCTCTCACAGGCAGCTGGCTTCTTTCCTATTGTAGTTTTCCTATTCTCCAAAACTTTAGTAGCTATTTTTTTTTCTAACCTCAAGGCCCAGTCCTAGGCAGTAAAAGGGCTTAAGCTATAAATACAGTTGAAAGTAAGTATTCAAGAAAGCTGAAATTGCAAACGCAGGGGAATCTCATCTTGAGAGTAGTCATACAATGATCAGCAGTGAGAGGAAGGCAGGAAAGTAGGCTCTTAGACTCAGCAAGAAGTACTTGTAGAAATAGTTTCAAAGGAATTAAATACATTTATTTGCTATATACACAACAACTCCAAACAATTGTTGTGATTATATTTTTCAGCATGTTCTGCATGATGAAGTGGCTTATTTTTCTGAGTAAAAAAAGAACCACAGAAAAACAAAACAAGTTTCAAGATGGACAGATAGGTTTACCTATAGATACACATATGCGGTTTTCTTTTGATTTAAATTATTTTTATTTCCTTTATGACTGCTCAAGGAAATGGGTCAAAACAATATCTAAGTGCAAAAATACTTGTTTTCCCTTCCTATTGTGTAATTTGTCAGCACTCGTAATACTAAAAGAAATATAGTGCTTTGGTGTAGTGCTTTGGTGTAAAAATAATCATTTTGATTATTTTTATGACTTCATAGTTTCAAACAAGTAGTTGTAAAAAGTACCTTGAATGCTTTGTGGATTTGGTTTACATGGATTACCTTAATAGGGTTTGTACTGCAAAAGTGCATCAACAAAGTATCTTTAAATAATTTCATTCTTATGATGGAAACTGATCCAGGTACCTCTAGTCAAATTTCTGTCCAAAAGGACGAGTGATACATCATATCAAGAAAATAGTGCTGCCTTAAATTAGGTCAATAACATTCTTAGAAACAGAAGAGATTTTCAGAGGGTAAATAATTTGCTGTACCAGGCAGTCGAAGGGTTTTGGTCATGAAGTGTACTCAGAGTGGGGTACTTAAAACTTCAGGATATAGCCACGTTGGAGAACAGCAGAGATGAGTATTACACACTGTGACTGAGAGAAAAACTGAGGAATTAGAATAAAGAAAAAAAAAAATTAAGGAAATGAGTATCAATTAGATATTTTTTTTTTCCCTCTGAGTGCATTAAACGTTTTGCTCTTCATCTGCATATGGAGGGTTTTATTCCCTGTCATTGGAGGCTTTAGAGCACATTTTAGAAAAAAAATCTGTAGGTAAAATGGGCTTTGTAGAAGAAAAGGCTAGTTGGTTTTTGTAGATGTCTCTCAATCCCTTACCTAAATGGGTGACTGAACACGGAGCAGGACATCTCCAAGGGATTTGCTCTAGCATCAGTGTGGAACAAAGAGGATATTGTGGATGGATAATCTTGGTAGACCTGACAAAATCCTTCAGTTTATCCTATAGGTCTGTCCCACTGATGTTTCAGCAGATGATACTGTGTAATGATGAGATACCAACAGGAGAAAAGAGCTAAAACAGATAAAGCAAAAGGTGTAGGAGAAAAAATACACATGAGGAGAGAGAATGGAAAACATAGTTCATAATACCTTGAGCTTTTATTGGTGCTATTTTAGCCATGTTTAGATGCAAATATTGGATTAAACTCCTTGTAATTATTGTTTTCACAGTAGAGCCTTAAATTATGGTTTGCTTTTCAGCCACACTAAATCTCAATATAATGCATGGCTACTCTATTTCCTTTTGAGTGCCACACAGTTCTGTTTCATTAACATCAGTAGAATGATGTAAAGAGACTGATGACATAGGGTGCTGATGAAAATGACAAAACAGTTGTGTTTGCCTTTAGAACAAAAATTTAAAGAATTATCTGCTAAATTTCCTCTCTTAAATGAATTTTTTTTTTTCCTAAGTGAATGGGAGAAAGGCAAACTGACTTTTTTTTTCTCAGTCAAACTATATTTCCATATTTCTTTGCGAAAGAAAAATAATTTCTGGTTTTCCTCTGATGCATGGAATTCTGCATTCAAATAGGCAGTGATATTCAGTAATTGTACAGTGCTATCTGCTTTTTTTGGCCAATTGGTAAATAGATCAAGTGGGGGAAAAAAGGAAAAGCAAACTGAGAAATATAGGCAATAGAGAACATGCACGTTTCTAATTGAAATTTAAAGTAATATAGGCAGCAAGGGAGAGCTGTGCAGGGTATCTGGAAGTATCAGATGAAAAGAGAGACAGAGAGGCATTTCTTACAAAAATGAAGAGGAGATACAGAACAGGATATGTGGTATATTATTCAAAGGGTAGTCAGAAGTGCTGACATCATGTATTTTCTGAATGTAGTGTTGAGGTGACAAATTATCCCCAGCACTGCTTCTCACCTTTGGACATTATTTCTCACTGTATTGTCACTTCCATAATACCTGGTCAATCAAAATCATCCAGATTGGACTCCATAAATTGGAAAACCCCTGTTCATTGTGTACAGTAAAGTGTAGTGTTAAATACCCTCCAGTATTTTCTTTAATTAAAAATATTACTGGTATGTGGTGTCTTAATCCTATTCAATTATATAGCCTGTGTGGATGTTTGGAATTGCAATTTTTTTTAATGGCTCTTTTGTATATGGCCCTGGCCCTTATATTTCTTACTTTACTTCTTTATAGTTGATTTGATTGTACTTGCACCAGCCATACAAGAAAAGTATATATACAAAGAATGAAAAATGTTAATGGGCTTAGCAGGATAATTTATTTTCACTCTAATTCAAAACTGTATGTTGAACTCAGCTTTTTATTTTTTGAGAAATATTGTTGGCATTTATATGTCTAGTTTTATTATTTTTAGTTGTTCTTGTTGTTGAGGTTGGGCAAGAAAAACTATAAAAAATGAAATATGTTTCATAATATTTGGAGGGAAAAAATATATTGAGTCTTTATGACAAATTTGTTTCTTCATAGGATCTTTCTTATGACCTATTTTGTCAGCAAGTTCTTGTATCTGGAACATTATTTCAGTTGGCTAGACAATTTCAAAATGACAGAGTGAGATTAATAGTATAAATACAGGTTTTCCTTGTTATATTGATCTATTGGGTCCTAAATCTCTGAACACTCACCTGTATCAGTCATTTTACTATTGAGAGCTGTGACAAAAGTTACTCAGATGTATGAGTGTTTGCAAGAAGGAGCATCTTTGTTAAGTGCAATTAATTAGAACCATACAGCAAAGAAAGAATACCTCCTGTGAAAGTATCACTGTAATACTTTGGATGGATCAGATATGTACAGACATAATTCACTTTTAGGAATTGTGCAAGGGAGAGGCTTAAGAAATATCTTTGTCTGAAATGTGGTCATGGCCCTGCTTCTATTTCATCCACTTCAACATTTTAGCCAGCATGGGTGTAGAAAAGTTACTGTCTGAGGCCAAAATTTCTCACACATTAGCCTGGCTATAATAGGTGGGAGACTTGGATCAGGGGACTCATCTTATTAAGACTTGATATACTAGTTTATTTTTTTTTCTGAATGAAGATGAATACAAGGTGCAAGAGAGTGAGTAGATGGCATTCTCATTGCAAGCATGTAAAGTGTGTGCTGGGCTATGTCAGCACGAGTATGATTAGCAAATTGTCAAGGTTGTTACTTCCCTCTGGTGCTGGTGAGGCACATGGAGTAATGTGTGCAGTGGTTGGGGTTCCCTGCTTCCACAAGCACAGGGAGAAAATGGAGGAAGTCTAGCAGAGAGCCTTCTGCTCAGAGTTGTTGAAAGAGGTGGACTTCTCTAGTCTGTTGGGCTGAGGATCCACAGTGGGCTCCATGAAGGAGAGTTACAGAGGATGGAGCAAAAGTCACTTGGGCAATGCTGAGTGATATAACAAGGAAGAATGGCCACAAAGTGCAGACCAAGAAATTAAAATACAGCTTGAGGAGGCTGATGCAGCACTGGTGCAGGCTGCTCATTGAGGTTGTGGAATCTCCATCCTTGGTGACTTTCAGGACTTGACAATAAAGTTCCAGCAGAATTGAACTTGTATTGGCAAAAGCCCTTCTCTTCTCTGAGTGGGAGGCTGAACTAGTTCATCTCCAGAGGTCACCTATAATAAACACTCCTCTTTTGCAGTGAATATTATGAAATCTATGACCTTTTACAACATTAAAAAAGAAAAAAATAATGAGTCATTTAAAAAAAGGTGACTTTTTGATTTTGATTTCATGCTCCATAAGTTTCTAAGGCAGTTTAGGTGGCTGTTTCTTGGTTAAATTTTTGAGACTGGTTAGATTTTGCTGATACACTCAACTAATGCTGATACACTCAACTTTGGATGAGATGGATCTAAACCTAAACAACGCAATTTCACCTGATGGAATGGTATACTGCTGTCATGTCCTTCATTGTTGTCTTCTGTTCCCAGAAGTGAAATTAAAATTAGAAAAAATTTGAATTAATACAGGCATTTATTATTGAGCCATCTTCCAGAAAGATCTTTTCTACCAACATACAGCAACTTCATTACAGAGAAAATAAGTAAAAATTAGTGTCAAATCATAGCTTCTTAACAAAATTTTCAGATTTTTGTATTTCCATATATTGTAAATCTACCAATAATTGAGTGCCATGTGTATGTTTTATGTGTTGTGGTTTTAGAAACTGAGGGCATGCAGTCTCTCAACAATAGCCACAGAATGTACAGATCTAAACAGACTCTATAGAGGAATCATCATTTCTGTCTCACTCACACAGGCTCTGTGGAAGGCAGGGCTCTGTACAACCTCCTTGTTGTGCTGGAACTGGTTGTGTTTTTATTTGTCTCTCAACCTGTATGTGTCCAGCACAACAACAAAGGTATCTAGTCTCCCCACCCCAGTGGCAAACTGCAGCAGAGAAATTCATAAAGAGAAACTTACTGGTGAATTATCCACATCCACAGAGTCTGCTTCTTACCAGCATAGAGAGAGACGTGCTGCTGTCAGTTTGAAATGATTCCCAGTTGCTGGAAGGCATTAAAAAAAAAAAAAAAAAATCCCCCCCTGAAGTCTTCTCAGGCATACTGAGATAGGGGGACACCTGGGCTGCTCACAGATACGGGACCTTAAAAGAACATCTGAAAAATCCAAAAAAGCAGCAGTCTGACAGGGATAGTGCTGACACCTTTCTAGCTATTGACAGCTTGCTGGCACTAGTCATAGCTGCAAGCTTTGTTTTGCAGGTAGACTATCTAGCCTGCTGCAGACTTGTAATATTGGCACTAATTAATGTTTATGAGGAAAAAAAGAGGGAAGCTAGTAATTTGTACTGTTGAGTGGGAACCTTTGGAAGATGGTGTTTGAAAGTGCCAAATATGTCAGGCAGACTCTTTGGATTGTAAAATACTGGTGAGCAGTTGTTAGCAGAACACAGAAGATCAAAAAAGTCAGAAGTTCAGAAACCAAATATCAGATTATTCTTCCTTACCAGTCAGGTTAACAAACTACACACAGGCAGACAGCCCATCTCAGTAAAACCTCAGAAAGTCTTTGAATTAAATGTGAAAAAAAGATCTTCTGGTCTGGTTCCTCTGCATCACTTCATGTTGTGGCAAGTGCATTTTTTATGTGCAGTGAGAGGAACTGGCCTGAATTACCTGTGACCAGGCTTTTCCTGCTCTTCACTGGAGGTTTTCTCAAGCCTGCTGTTGGGGTGCTGTTTCTAGTTTGCTGTCTCTGCTGGGGACACTAATGAGTGATACAGACTTTGGCTGCATCTTTCAAGGTGCTGAGCTGCTTTAAGTGTCATTCCTTTCTATCAGGAAACTTTATGGTGTTCTAAAAGTTGTGATCTACCTATCATCAACAGAGCTGCCTGGAAAAACTCATTTTTCCTCATTCCTTTCCCACATGCATGCCACAGTCTCTAACAGTAGTAAAACTCCAGTGATTAACATGTTAAAATATATGAAAGATGTAGGGTCAAGTGCCATTACAAGGTGGGCTACTGTGAGACAGCTTCAGATCTGTATGGAGAAAGTTCTAAACAGCTGGCAGTGTCACTGTGGCACTGTAGAAGTTAAACTGCTCAGTGCATGGGTTTCCTCTTGTGTTTCTCTGGCACTTTTTGCCTTTGAGGAAAGATCATAGCTAAAGTCAAATCTTCTATTTGTTATCCAAGGTGGAGATAATTTCAGCAAGATTTTGTTGTGGTCTTTTATTTGCCAGGCATGTTAAACTACTTTTTGTACTGATTTCATATTGCAATTTATACACACATGTGTGTGCCTGTGCCTGCATATAAATATAAAAAAAAATATATATATGTATATCTATATATATATATATATATAGATAGATATAGATAAAATAGTAACTGCACATTTAGAGATTGTATGTTTGTTATGATGGAGTTTAATTTCCTTCATTTCTATACTTGAGTATTTTGCAGAGTAGAAGTGTACATTTGAATGACTGTTTGACTTCTCTTTGCCTGGGAGGACTTGGGAGTCTTTTATGAGAAAGGAATATAGCTCTGTCACTATTACTGTTTGCTACCTCCAATAGTAAAATATTAGCAGACTTAAACTTTTTATTTGAGTGACTGTTGTCACTGCAGTACTGTACATATCAAAATACAAAAAAGTCTTGTGGAAGCAAAAAGTCCTGCTACATGAATGCAATCTGGATTCTCTGAAGTGATAGTTATATAAATGTAACTAAGCATTTATATAGTTCTATTTTAAAATTCTTCCTGCAAAACTCCTTTTTTTTTTTTTTTTTTAATAGTTTGCACCTTTTAAGAAATGTGTGCTGGAAATAGAATTGCATTTTTTTGTGCTAACTGAGTTCTCTGAGTTTTGTTATATTTGGATATAATTATGACATCTTAAAATAAAGAAATTATAATTTTCTCTTTTTCTTTGCAGAGTCACAGTGTACACTCTGTGGGGAGCCTGAAGGTGAGTGTGTTTTCCTACTAACATTTTTCAAAGCAGCCAGAAGTGAACACTTCACTTTAATATTACTCATGTACAATAGATTGGAAATAGTACATAGATGGTGGAAACCAATGAAAGACATTCTACCCTATGTTAGATACAAAAAGTTATTTGAATTAAGCTGAGCACATGCTCTAGGCAGGAAATACCTTAAAGGACAAATATTCCATTAGAACAAAAATTAAAATGTTTACTTTTATTGTTCTTTTTTGTGTTTTTCAAACTAATTTGTCAGTAAGTGTGAGTGTAAAGAGACATTTAAGGACATCAATTTGAGTATGAAAATCATAGAGATTGGATGTAAAAGAGAAATGAAAAATATTTTCAGATTTTAGATTAGATATTACATTTACAGAGAAGTTAACACATTTTAGCAGATGTGGTGAATAAAAACTGCTTCTGAAAAAAAGATAATTAAGCAGAAACCTGTGTGGTTCAAATACATGCTCACATGGCAGTGTTTGCTGGTTTGTTTTGTTAGGGTTTTTTCCAAGTGACTGATTGGATACCAAGATGAGACATACATTTCACTTAAATGAATGCACAAGCAATGAGAATATGGTTTTTAAAGTATGCCATTATTGAAGAAAATATCTCTAATTTATTCATTTATTTATTAACATTTGTGCTCTTATAAAGAAAATGTTGAAAGGTTGACTTAGTTTGAAATCAACCACCTGGAGTCTTTCTAAGGAATTGAGTTCAAAATAGTCAGTGTAAATGGAGCAAAGTGTATGAACTAAAAAATAAAATTATCTGTTCTAGGCTTTTCACAAAGACATTCAGCTTTATGTCTTGAATAGTTGCTGATAAAAAAGTTTCAGCTTCTAACGTTTTATAAATTTAGTAGGGATAAGTTATTAGGATATGAAGCCTGAAAGTGGAAAGCTTTGAGACCTTGCACCTAGTGAAATAACTCAGTAAATTAAATAATAATTATCTCCTTCTCTTTTGTTATCTACTGACAAATAATTCTTTTAGAAATTTGTTTTGACTGCATTCCTTTAATAAACAGTCAATTGTTGATTTTTAAATTTTCTTTGTCCTTTATTTGATAAATTTATAATAATACAGATACATGTATGAAAAGGAAAAATGAGAATGGTGTTTGTTTGCCTTTCATGAGATATTTCTCTCCTGATAAAGCTGGCCAACTTTAAAGTTATGCATTGGATTTGTTCTGTTTTATTATATGCTGTGCCTGCTTCATAACAATAGTTTTCCTTTCTTTTCATTACTCTGCTTTCATACCTCTTCAGCTTTGCAAACATTAATAAATATATATGGACTTTGTAAAAAGGGAATTTAAAAAAGGGAATATTTTTTACACTTTTAATGACTAACAAGCCACATTGAAAAGATAACTGCATGCATTACTGGGTAGGAACAGGCCTCAAGGACACAACATTCAGTTTTTAGTATACAGAAATGAACTTCCCCAGGAGTGAATGTCTCCTGGGTCACCAGTCTCTCCTCTAAAACACAGTATTAGTGGAATGCTAATTATTAATTCTCTGCCTCAATTTTTAAAATATTGATATAACTGTCACCTTAGATTAGTGTCAAGGCTTAGAATCTGAAGCTTCTCCCTTGCCAGATTGGTACAAATTCTTATCTGACACTGATCATTCACAGAAGTTTGATACGTGATTTTGTGGTGAGGAGGCAGTTGTTCTGGCTGCTGACTTTAGTTTTTAGCAGGCCATTCTAAGAGAAACTTCATATCTCTGTTGTATAAACCAAAACAAAGAACAAAAAGCCTCAAAAAGATCCTTTTCCTATGCAATGTTCTATAAATTTTGATATGGTTCCATAGTACACTAAGAGAGGGGAAGAACTAAAAAATCAAGTTTTTGCAGTGTTCTAAGTGTAATTTCTGACTTGAGCTACTTTGTGGCTTGCAGTTTGTATTTTTGAAATTAGAGGAAAATTCAGAGAGTATTAGGTAAAGTTAGATACTGTTTTCCTCCAAGTTCCTTTTTTCTTCCTCCTTTTCAGATAAAGGAAAAAAAAAAAGAAAAAAGAAAGTTCACCAAGTGCCTTAAAGTACTTTAGTAATATCAAGGTTATTTTGCAGAGTTATAGGATAAACATGCTGCAGTGTAGTCCTCCTCTGCTTTCCAAAGTGTTAAGCAGAGATTCATCTGAGAAATAGATGGGGGGAAATCTCCTGGGCTTGGGTGAGAGGAAGACAATGTTTCACATCCTATGTTTTCTGGGTTCCTTGGAAGCTGTTTATGCCATTTCCTGAAAGACCTGCAGGCAGCTAGATGTTTTCTGATCATGTTTGGCCTTCTGTAGCAGAGGTGACAGAACGGAAGCATTTTGCAAGCCTCCAATTCTGATTGTCAAGTTGATCAGCTGCAGTCTCACTTCTCATTACAGTCCATCTTTTCTCTTACCATCACTCCCCTCTCAAAACCAGCAGCTTTGTCCTGGATTATCTGTGTCATAAAAAGAGCTGTGTAAACCAGAGCTCTTTGCTGGGGGCACTTTGCCAAGTTTCTAGCAGTTAGTGCTGCACTGCAGGGAGCAAGTGCATTTTTCTGCATGCCCCTTGTTGCACAGGCGTGGAACAATGTGTGTGCATCTACATTATGAGAGTACAGGTTCTTCATTTCAATGTTTTGCCTGGAAACTTGTGTTTCTGCAGATAAATGTGTCACATGTCCTCCTTTCCATTCTCCTAAAGAGAATGAGTTAGACAAAACTGAGGTCTCTGGTTGAGAATAAGTCTTCTGTATGAGCTGCGAAGGCTTGTGTGTTGTGTTTCAAAAATCATGGCTTTGCTCTGTTACTGATAGTGTGCCAGCCACCATTGCTGTCAGTGTGAGGTATCTGAAGGGCATCAGGTATTTTTTATACTGGGAGGAAACTAAAGTCGCAGAATCCCATTAGCATGGCTACTTCAAGCAGATCCATCTTCTGGGAATGCAGGAGCAACAATGGCTTGTTTTCAGAGAGGTAACAACAGCTACATTTGGGGAGTTGATCTGCAGTTGACAGGTTATGTTGTCATGGTAAACGTTGCTGAGTTGTTCTTTGCTGTATTCCTGCTCAGCTTTAAAGTGAGGATGGCATGTTGCAGGCACATGTACACTGAAGTGCTCTGTGGCACACTCTGGTGTAGTCATGAGACGTTTCAGGAACAGTTTTCCCCATAAATCCTCCAGCAGATATTTCTGTTCTTTCTAAACCTTTGCATTTATTCATAGAAGGCTTTGAAAGGACAATATTATCAAATGTAATTTTCTGTATTATCAAAGCAGAACACAAGTACTTTTGGTGGCAGCTAAGGTTTCAGTAGACCCCATCTTTTTCTCAAAGCCTATACAAAAGAAAGCTTTTCTTCCAGGCACTTTTAATATCCTTCTCAACTCCAGTAGTGTCTTACTCTTTCTATAATTTGGCCAGGTAATTCAGATTCTTTCTCAATGTCTTAGATCTCTTTTGGGCTGTGGTATACACCTAAAATTTGAATTAAGTTTGCCCATTATTTTTTTGCCAGTAACTGGCACAAGAGCATTGGTTGGTGTTTTTAGACTTGCTGGGTTTGTGGAAGCAAACTTTAAATAGTGAGTCTTTTAATTAGTAAAATAAATATTCTATGCAAAAGCAGAGCTTAGAGGAGACCTATTTCTTAATGTATCTCACAAGGCACATTGAGGTTTTTTTCCTAAACTTGTTCTGTTAAGTTAAACAGTTAATAGTTCATACAGACAATGCATAGATACTGAATTACTCCAAGTGTCAAAAGATTCAGAAATTTCTCACAATTGTGTTTTATCTGATAATAAATCCAATTGTCAGAAGATTAAGATTTTTTTTACTGTTGATTTCAATTTCGAGATCAGATGCCCACATAATTTTGTTTTCCTTTGAGAAAGAATAAGTTTGTGCAAAATTTCTAGCAATTACAAGAATGCTAGCCTATGTCACAGGTTTACCCTTACAGAAGTTTATATCAGTTACTTGTAGGAGGACTTTTAATATGATTAGTAATGGAAGATTAATTTAATTTATTTTTATTCTATTTTTATTTAGTAAAATAAGTTTTGAATGTTCTGAAATAAAATCAAATTGTATTGTTTAATTTTATTTGCTCACAAGATGCATAAAATATTCAGAATAACTTGGAAAAAAAAAAGAAATGTAAAAAAATAATTGGCCATAACTACAAAAAACTTCATATTCCTTGATGAAAAAATGTATTTTTCAGATATATCAGTGTTAGAGAGATGTGTTTATTTCAGCTGCTATTAGCTTTGTTGCCTTTTGTGCTCTGGTTAATGCTAGTGTGTTGGACTTTGGGGGCAAATAGGTCTGGTTTTTTGCTTTGTTTTGTTGGTCTGGTTTTTATGTTTGGTTTTGTTATTGTTTTTCTTCTTTAAATAAAGAATCTGGAGAGTAGGTAGTTCAGAAAAATACCCTAAATTTGGCAATATGTCTTAATATTGCTGGTGTTCCATTTGTGTAGTTCTGGCTCTGAATATAAACATTTCCCTTGGTATCTCAGGGAAAACCATTGCAGGCATATTGATAACTCCAGAGAATTTCTTTAATCTTCATTTTGCTAATCTTAACATTTAGTAATCTGCACTGAGGGCTGACAGTTTTGCCACTATTAGCAATGGCTTTCAAGAGTCCTGTAGTCTTAACTTTTTACACTTCTCTTGTATTTACTAGACCAACAATTGTAATAAAATAAAAGTTGTCTGAGGAAGCCAAGTACATTTCACAACACGTAATCCTGACTTTTTAAGATAATAATAATAGATAATAAAATATACTTTTCCTAATGTTAATATTTATTATTTTCCTGCTATTTATTTAAAAAAAAATCACAATTGTTTCTTCACGTGAGAAAGTTTTTTGTTCTGTAGATGTACCATGAAATACTTAAATAGATTATGGTTCCTGCTATGAGCATAATAATAATTCATAATTATGCCCTGAAGTGATTGAGATAATGCTGATATTATTCAGTCATGTGTGAAAAATTTTATGTAAATGTAAGGTCAAGATCTTCAATCTTTCTGCTTTGACTTATTTGTACACTATCACCTTGGTTTTCATGAACAGACACATTTGTGTGCGTGGATGAACTTCCTTCCTAGCATTTAAATAATGATTAATAAAGTTACTGGCATGAAACTTTCTCCTGATCCAAGTATTGTTAATAAACATTTTAACATTTTAGTTACTACTCTCAAAGTGATTTGATTTGCCATTTTTAAAGAGATTTTTTTCAAGTTTCACAGAATTGTATTGCTGTCGTACTCCATTGGGTAGTCTGTAAATATTGAACTTTTTTTTTTACAAAAACAGGCAAGTTAGTTACACTACACATTTTTAAAAATAACCTTCAGAATTTGGAGATTGTATGAACCTAAATATTTTTTAATCTCTTTCTCACTGGGCTAATATGTGAGATTCTACCAGTTAATTCCTTTAGGATACCAAGTTAGAGTATATTCACAGGGGGGCTTTTTCTTGAATTGTTCTAGGTTTTATATAAAGTGAAATCATGATTTTTAGGAAAGAGTTTTGGTATTTTTTCTTCAGACAATGTTGAACTACAGGTTGCTGCTGCATTTTCATGTTGCCTGCATTTAGGCAGAGAGGAACAGCTGTCTACAATATGTCTGCTAAAGATTTACCTGCTGAAAAAGTTCTCAGTTTCTGGCTATACTTAAAATATTTGAAGATTCAATTTTGAACCTCATATTTATATAGTTTAAAAAGTTATATTGACATTATTAAAATTAATATTTTTTTCTATAACTGTAATAAAGCTGCCCATTTTATCTAGTTGAATTGAAATAGAGAATGGTATTTTCAAAAGCCTAGGTCCTATATAAACTGAGTGTGAGATATGGTGATACTAATTTTGGTTCTTTTATAGTCTATCTTGCTGTTACTTAAGATAGTAATATTTAAAGAAAAATATCTCATTTTATTTTGAGAAAATAAATTATTTTCTTTAATAAAGAGTGTACCAGGCCTTCACTTAATTTATATTTGAAATAAATTAAATTAATTCTTCATCTCTTTTTACTTCTCATATATACAGGAAACAGCTGTACTCAAAACTACAATGTTGTTCTTTTTTTTTCATCTACTGATCCACTCCCTTGGGTTTTGCAAAGCAAGAAAAAAGAAAAAAACTGATTTAATTTAGATAAATAGGATGTAATCCCAAATGCACATTCATTGCACATTGTTGTGATTAAACAAACAAACAAACCCAAAGACAAGGACCATCTTATCTCTTTTGCTCCAATATGACTGAATAAGTGAAAAGCTGATTAGATTTCTGGGGAGGAGGGAAGAAAAAGTTGGCCTCAAAGGCTGTAGTCAGCACATGCTTAAGGCTTCATGCAGCATTAGAAATGTGAATATTTCCTCTGCCGACAGTGGATGAAGTTGCAAATGTAATTTAGTCCTGTAGGGAATAAACTGTCTCAGGACTGCAGTGTTTGCTAGAGTGGAGACCAGTGTGAGTAAGGTCAGTGCAGCCTAGAAGATGCTGATATTTTAAGTTAACTTTTGCATGGAAGTAGATATGTATATGTGTACACTTCTTGCTCCCATTTTTCTTCTTTTTCTAAATGTGTAGCACCTTCTCATATTACATGAAACATCCTGTTTTAAGTAGTTGCTCTTATATGTCAGATTTTATGCTGAATGTTAATTTCTGCAGAAGGACCTTCCTCTTAAGGATGTTGTTTTAGCAGTATGTCTCATAAATGGGAATTTTTATAGTGTGAGCTGTCTGTGCTTTCCATCAGCTTCTAATTTCCATGCTCTGTAATTCACCTGTAATACTTTTTATGTATACCTAGAAGAACCTTTTCTGTCGAATAATAATGTCTGCAGAATATTGCCTACAGCTTCTAGCATATTTTATTGTTTTAGAAACATACTTCTGCGTCTTTGTAAGATAAGAACTATGCTGGATTTCTACCATAGATTTTTTTTTTTTTTTAAGGTGGCACATTTCAGCATTCATTCCTTATTTTACTTACTATGGATTTGACCCAGAAAAGCTGAAATAACTGATATTATGGGTCAGGGTTTGGGGTTTTTGTTTGTTTGGGGTTTTGTTTGTTTGCTTGTTTTTGTCCTGCAGTATGTAGATTGGGGTGGACAGTTTGAAAATTTGATTTTATTTTCACCATATCACTCCCTGCACCTTTTCTTTAGTCCCAGGCTCAGGTAAGGCTCAGATGGTCATCCTGCAGACACCTGCTTAAAAGGAAACCTAGGCCTGCCTTAGCTTGCAGCTTTATAGGCTCTAACAGGAGCCTTGTGCTACTGGGGAATTGTAGGTATCTTTGTCTTTTTCCAGGAAAAGGTGAGGCTAATTCTAAATCTAAAGTTGAATATGAGTGAGATGCAAAATGCTCCAAGTGCCACTGGATTTTCTATATGCAAGATTAAGTTATTGTTTCCCAATCAGTGTTTAATTCTCCTGGGTAGAGGGAGAGTCAAAAAAATCTGCAGTTGTAAAGTTTGAGAAGCACAGATGTAACAGAAAGCAGAGAAAACTCAGTTCCTATCACCACAAACTGCGGCTTTCAAGACTGAATATTTCCAATCCATCTTCTGAAATTCATGCACAAATAAATTACATTATTATTATTATTGTACAGGTACACATTTCATTCTGACTGAGCAAATCATGAATGATTTTTACTTTGATTCTAGATCATTAATCTGAAAAGGTTAAGCAATAGTGTGCTGGCAAAAGGAACACAATTTTGAAGACAAAACCTGCATTAATTTAAAAGAGATTTCCATGCAGAAAGAATGGCAGTTTCTCCTAGAGTGTACATTTGCATAAATCTTAGATAACATCTGGCAACATTCATCTCAACAATGTATGAAAATCCTGAGCTCTCACTTAGTGCAGAGCTACAAGTGATATTAGTGGAAATATTATGTAGAAAAAGAACTAGGACTTTCACAGCAAAGAACTTCAAGAAGATTGATTTAGTCTTCTGTACCTGCTGATAATTTTCCATAAGTTTTCATCACAATTTTAGTCACTGGAATCTTCTCATGCCTTATAGTTTTTTTCTTATAATATGGTAGAAAGAAATAGCTTTCTCTATGTGGTTGGAAATATTTTTTTGTATACTCTGACTGACCATGAAAATGAAAAATGTGATGGCAGCAACTGTGTTAATAACAATTAGCTTGTGCAGATGAAAGTTAAACAAGCTTTTCAGTGCTGGTTTCTGAAAAATATTTCAGAAAAATCTTGAGGTAGTATTGTTCGAGTTAATGGAAAAATACATTTTCAGCTGCATCAAGAGGCAGCATGTCCTTCCCATGCAGTGCAGTTCCTACCCCAGAGCTGGTTTTACAAATTTTAACCCCACACAATATAGCAGAAACTTGGGTGACTTTGTTCTTTCCCCACAGCTTATTTTTCTCAGTGGTACAAGTGGACTACCACTGAATGCCTCAGCATGCTTAGTAAAAATGAATAAACTCTTACATTAATACTTCACAAAGGTCATGGTTCACTTTTAAATTGTTTTATTCAACGTAGCGCATGAAAAGACAGTGGGATAAATGCATTCTGTCAGATATAGGGCTTTGTGCATGGTCCAGCAAGTTATGTGGAAGGAAATTATAATACTTGTGTTCACTGTTTAGAAAGGACTCATTGTTTAATTAGAAACTTTGAATGCTGAACTTGGTTACACTAATGTCCATTATCAGCATTCCTTATGAGACAGACTAATTATTAAAACATGGAAATAATTTATCTTTCAGTGTATGTGGAGACAGGAATCTCCTGGGGGCTTTTAGCTTGTGTTGAATTTTCATTGTGCCATTAAATTTTTGTTTGTCAAGTATATAATAGTGTCCTTCTTAAGAACTGAATGTCTGTGTTTGCAAATCAGAGACTCCATTCTGAAAAGAAACTTTCAAGATAATTCCATCTCAGCTGTCTCTGTTCCTTACCAAGAGCATCCAAAACTAGTGATGGAACAACATTCCTCTAGTAGATTATTGTAAGTTATGAATTTTGTGAACCGAAAAAAGACTTTAAGTTAATGCAGTGAATGGCACCATGGATATTTTATTTTTGCCTTTTCCTCAACCTTCAATTCATCATATAGATATAGAAGAAAATCATTTCCCTTACTGGTGAAGAACACATGGGTGCTTTCTGTCTTCCTTTGTTTCCCTTTCTATTTACTGTGTATAAGCTACCTTAAAAATAGTTTTGTGCCAGCCATAATGGTTTTCCCTCTTCTTGGGGTGAAGCACCTGATTAAGTGGTTGTTTAACCACTGCAATATTTGCTTTGTACCACAAAAACAACTGGGAGGATATGGAAGATATTTCTGAAGACAAGCCAAAAATAATCTTCTTTATTTGGTCTATGCTAGCAGACGACACTTTATCATCAAGAAAAGTCCATGCAGTTCAAATTCTAGCCTCTTCTTCTGTAAGCTAAATCTGATTCTTGATGCCATTAGATTTATGCATGTGTTATGTTTTCTAGCTAGCCAGTTGCTGAGAGTTTAAACCCAGCTTGGGAGAGGGGTTTTTGGAATGATTTACTTCATGTTGTAAAAGTGCTCTCATAAAAAAACATGTTATTACTGTCTCTGCCACGAGAAACTCTTTGCAGCAATCAATATGTAATTTAGGAATCGGTTTGTGACATGAGAGGAGAGAGACCATAGAAGGAAATTAAACACATCCATTTCTCTAACTGAGAAAACCAAACACAGAAGCATCATCTAGCACAAAAGAGCAGCTGTGGATATGATAGAAGATGTAACAGAAGAGGGACAAAGAACAACTTTGTAACTGGAATTCTTGCTCTATTCCATTGGTGCAGGAATTTTTTCCAATGTCATAGCCTCTAAACAATGGTGGTTTTAACATCTGCAGTGAATTTGGCCCCATTTTAACATTTTAATATGTCTGTGGAAAACATTTGTACTCTGCTAAACCACATAGAACCTTTCTGCCACAATTATTTCAACAGAGCAAGCTCAGGACTTGATGTATCTGACTGGGTAGGCAACACAAACTGAAATTATTAATGTGTTTGAAATGGGGCAGTTAAGGAAATCTTTCACTAAGTTTTTTTCTACAAGACAGATGAGATTGAATACTTTGTTCCTGCGTCTGTGCTCTATTCCTAACATTATCTTTTAGAAAAATCAGCCTCTGAATATGAAGACATATAAAGACTTGTACAATATATTTTAAAGAGACATTGACAAATCAATCATTCCAACTCACAGCAGAATGAAATAGGCAATTTGTAACTGTCTCCAAGAATGATGGAGATAACAGGAAGAGTTGGAGGAGAATCCTAAGTGGAACATTGACAGAAGCAGAAACAAAATACAGCCCTAGCAGACTGTGTAGTTGCCTAGTATCCTTGCTGACCGATTGCAAGGTCTTGCAGTAAAAGTACAATTAATGCTTGGTTCTAAACAACTAGCATTCTATAGCAAACCTAGTTACCCTCACAACTGAAAAATGAGATTACTCATAACATCTTATGAGTAATTACATTTACAGTGGAAACTTCAGAAACAACCAACTCTGGGGATATAAATTCAGTACTTGGAGTTAAAAAGAATAGTGTCCCATATTGTATTCTAGAAACCTGCTACAAATACATTTTTTAAAAACTAGGTCATATAAGTAATATGCTATTATATGCTATTACAGCTAAATTTAAAAATATACAGTCCCTCTTTTTATTTTTTAGGTTTTTTTTTTTTTTGTCAGAGTTATTCTCTACAGAAAAATCTGCTGCCAGAGAATTAAGCATTTCCAACAGAGAATTAGAAAAAAAAACAATGAATCAACATTTGGATTACTTTTAAGATTTAAAACCTGTAGTAGTAAACAGCACAATTTTGTAGTGAGAGAGCAGGGTCCCATTCTAATCTGTTATGAATCAGCTGCAGTCACATCACCAAATGCTGTGCCATCCAGTAGGGATCCAAGGGACCACAGCAACAGAAGGCTCTAAAGCAGACCATAACAGAGCTAGTTTTAAATAGAATCACAGAATGGTTTGGGTTGGAAGGGAAGGGAACTTTAGACCATCCAGTTCCAAGGCTCCTGCCATGGGCAGGGACACCTTACACTAGGCCAGGTTGCTCAGAGCCCCATCACTTTCAGGGAAGGATCATCCACAACTTCTCTGGGTAACTGGTTCCAATGCCTCACCACCCACATAATGAAGAATTTTTTCCTCATATCTAAGCTAAATCTCTCTGTTTTCAGTATAGTCAATACATAAGTCATAAACTGTGGTCATAAGGTTTATGCTTGTTTTGTAGTCATTGGTTGTTTACTAAATTTTAAATTTCAGATAGCATCTAGTATGTTTTGGTTGAGTCCACAGAGACCTTCTTAATAAGCTGTATGTTCTAAAAAGTGATCAAATGTACAGCGAAGACAAAGGGAATTTATGAAGCAAAAGTGACACTATTTAACAGAAGCAACATTTTAATAAAATTTGTAGAAATGAATGATAATTGTTTTCAAACTGAAATGTGGGAACACAGCAGGACAATTCTAAAAATGTCAGAGTCTTTCTCTCTGACTGGCTTAGAAAGAGATAAATGCATTGTAAATATTCACAGCTTTGATGTTCTCTTCAACTCACCAATTCCTTATGGAACATTTTTCACTCTGTGGTAAACATCTCTCCTGTCTCACCCTGAATTTAGTGCCATAACTCCCCCCCATTCCTCTTTCTGTTGCCTTGCAGGATCATGTATCATACTCCATCTACTAAAATATGCACAGCAGAGAATTGTGTTTCTTGTTTGAACAGGTAATACACTGATTAATAAATGCTGCATAATTTATCGAAGCAGCAATTGCTCATACAGTGGTGAATTAAGCTCCCTAGCTATACTGAACTTCTGGAAAGCTTTTTTCTGGCTCTAATTTCTGGTGGAATAACATTGATACAATGTCTCTCCTCAGGACAAGTGACTGTAATGAACATTAATTTTAAAGGAGTGACCTAACTGTTTAGGTTGAGGTTAATTTTTGAAGAAAAGGACAGACCTGTTGTGAAGAAAACATATCTTGGAAATGACTAAGATGACAAGGTGCTTACTAATGTTTTATAAACTAAATATACTCCATAGCTGATTGACAAGCTCTCCTTCAGATGTGAGAGATCCTTCAGTCCCTGTTCCCCTTAGTTCAGAACAGGAGCATTGAAGCTGAGTCTGTTTTCCAGATGAATGCTCTGGTCTGGATTAAGGTCTAATGTAGAACAGATCTCCAGGGGCCTATGTAATTGTTCTTTCTTTGAAAGAGAAGATGGCTGTTTATCCATAATAGTTCAAGAGAAATAGACAAACACATTAACCAAAAGCAAAATTCAGTCACCTATTCTGGTTCTATTTTTAAGGAATTAAAATGAAACTAAAGAAGTGCATGGAGGCATCAGCTGTGTTCAGTGAATAGTTCCATTTACATGACTTCAGTCTGTTTGATATTTCCTATGGTTTACATTTTATAGTTTGAGAGATGTTAATTTGGATAATCAGATCTAAAGTATGGCTTCTCAGTATACATTCTAACATGTTTAAGGGACATTTGTAGTAACACCACATTTTGGAGAAACCATGCAGTGGATTACTAGGCTTAAAATCTCAGTTTTAGCAACATTAATTTTACTGAAAATTATTTGGAGCACTAAAAGGAGAAGCTTCTAAAAGGAGAAGCTTGCTATGTTTGCTGCCAGTAGGTTTCTTGGTGATGTTTAGGATGCTGATACCAGGCTGGCTTGTTTGGATTCACTGAAGTGCTTGAGCTTACAGCCCTTGCTAAAGTGAGGGGATTGATGGCTCCTGGACAGCAGCTTCACTGACCTCGTTTGATCCTACCCTTATCAGCTCCCAGGGATTGATTTCAAACTGGGTGTAAAACAAGCACCTTCTTCAATGACTCAATAATCCATGTCTGGCCACTTAGTGCATGATTTTTGTATTTTTATTGTATTTCAGAAACAAAAAGATGAAGTAATGTTCTGTCTATCATCATGTTTTGTTTACCCTCAAGTTAATTTGTGTCTCTTGCCATTTTACTGCACTGAGCAGGGAAACAGCCTTGAATGTTTACACCAAATAACAAAGGCAAGCTCAAGGGCTGCTCTGAGTGCATATCTAAGCTTTAATGAGTGGGTTGTTTTCCAGTTTAGTTTTTAATGAGATAAAGAAAAGGTGTTAATGCATAAATATAAAGTTTATAATTATGCATATAGTATGAATTAAGCATACTCCTGAAACAGAACCTCTCAGTTTTTTAGGTAAGCTTGATATCCAAATCCATTCTGTCCTTTGTCTTATTTCTCAAACTGATACACAAGACAAGATTGGTAACTGATCTACAAATTATTTCCCTCTCTTCCCACTGTGATTTCCTTTATTTTGTCTAACTTCAATCAAGTAGGTTTTGCAAAAGTATAAATCAAACAGATGAATGCTACCACTTATGACTTTTTTGATTACTTTTTTTCCCAGAGCTGCATATTTAACATATAGGATAGCTGAGTGGGTAGCCAGAGAGGCAACTTGCAACCTAAGTGCTAATCAATTAAGACAAATACATAGTTCATAGTTCTTGTACAGAAAAGTAATAAATATTTAGAAAAGTCCTTCAAATTATTCTCCTCTTGCACTGCCCTTGTCCCTAAATGTCCATGGACTGCACTTATAAACACAGTGTGTGCTGTGAGGATGGTCGATAGAATTGCCTTGGAAGCTGTGTGATGAGCAGTGACAACTACTGCAGCTCTCAGAAGGTCTGCAACAGATTTGCAAATTGTTTGATCAGCTGTGGCATCCCTGCTAAAGCTCTGGTGAGACTGGAGCCTTTCAGTCTTATAGAATTCAGGCATGTCAGAGCTTTGGCCGTTCCCAAAGCGCAGCAATGCTGTGAAGATGGAAAGAAAGTCTCTCTCAGATTTGTAGCTGCTGTGCTCTGTGTCTGGAATGTGTAAAAGCCTCAGACTCTTGGATACATATCTCAGTAGCTGAGGCTGAGCAAGTTACCTGCTGGCACTGTTACTAGAAGAAGGTGAAATAATCTGTTCTTGGAGGAAATTCAGAACTGGAGAAGTTATTAAAAAGAAAACAAAGAGCAAAAACAAAACCAAAACAAAACAAAAAAACCCAAAAATTAACCCAAAACAAACACACAAAGGAAAAAGGGTAGAAGGAGGAGGTGTCATGGGAGCAAAAAATTACTGCTGATGCAGCATTATATAGAAGTTAGGTTTGTGAGTGAGATAAAGGGTCGTTATCACAAGGCACTTGTACATCTTTCTGTTGACCTACTGGGCCATGAGGACAATGACAGAAATCTTCCACAGGATCACAGCTGCCAGGCCTTGGACCAAGAACAATACATGCACTTTTAAATATAAAATTCAGCTGTGAAATTGCTGGTCAATCAGCAACTTAAGAAAGGTTAATACATGGTTTGTTTATCTGTCTGCTTAGCTGCTCAATTGAGCACACACTTTGTCTTAAGCAGTCAAGTTTAAATATTTCATTATATGTTAGCAATAACCAGCTTATGCCTATACTGACATTCTTTTTTGAATTAGGTATATTTTTGGACAGCTGTGGAAAAAGAGAAATTATTTATTTTGTAGATCAATAGGGCTGCCCCACCCACTGTTGAATTCCCATTGAAAACTAAGCTTCAGCAGGCTCTTAATTATCAAGTAAGCCTTAATTGTCAAAAATGTAAAGCTGAATGCTACAGTAAAGCAATGTTGAAGGGAATGGAAAAACAATTGGATTTAAGGGCTGTATATCAAGAATTTCAAGGATGAATGTAAGCATTTCTACTGTGCTGTACTTGAGTAATCATGTTATCAAAAATACAAAGCTGAAATTAAGAATGACTTAAAATGATAAAACCCTGAAATATCTGAAATGGGACCTGTTTATGAATATTTTCTGTATGCAAACTCATATTTTCAAATCTGACTTTCCTTGAGAACATTGCTGCTGTTATTAACTGACAGTCAAGATGCTTACATCTCTTTTATCAAACTAGTGCATTTTTGATATACAGAAACCCCATAATACCTCCAGCAGTTAACTCATCCCTTGTAAACACAGAATGAAGTTTAATTTACTGTTGAACAAAGTCTCCAGTCAGGTGTCTTTGCTACACCAAAACAACATAAGGCTGTTTTTCTTGCAAAAGACATTTAGGCAAAAGCATGTATGTATTCAAAGTGAGGGCTTTTATGATTTTAATCTATTTTGAGCTCATTATGTTTAATATGATTTATTTACTATTTAATGTAGCGCCCCTTTGGTGAGAAACATAAGCAGTTAATGACCTGCAAAATGCTTCTATGTAACTAAATTCTAAAAGCATTTGACAATTAATTGAATTAACTATGTCTTGAAACCTGCCATTCTGGGAATATTCTAGTGATTGATAAAAAGCCTGCTTTCTATACATAAAGCAAATTTTTCTCTACCTATGGCTGTGTCCATGATTTTCACTGTGAATCAAGGTACATATATGTAAGGAGTCATAAGATAAATGGCCTTAGACTTAGTAGTTTCAATATAAAATCTTATATTCTCACTTTAGATAAAAAACACATCACAATTGTACCTACTAGATCACTTGAACATTTGAGCTATGTATTTACTTTCTTCCTATAAAAAGAGGAAGAAATATCTGGAGAAAAGTATTTTGACAAGCTGTCCTACCTCTTGATCGCAAGTGCTATTTTTGCCTAGATTTTTTATCCTAGTTTTTTTATTTCTTTATTGGTCAATCTAAGAAAAGAAAATGTGGAAAAACAAGTGCACTGGAAGTGGCAGTGTCCAGGATGATCACTTTGGTAATGTTAGGTATGGATGAAGGTTTTAAATTTGTTTTCTATTTTGCATATGTTTTGTGAAGCCTTCCATCATGTTGTCCTCTGCACTTCAACTCTGCAGCCTGAAGAATTCCTGGGGAACAAGGCTGAAGAATTTTTTGTGTTACTAATCTCTACAGAAATAAACTTAACTCTAAAGCTGTTTCCAAAAAACAGGAGTATCTGTTGATTACTCAGCTGCACCACAATTAACCAGTTACAGTATTAAAAAATAGATGGACCAACTTGCTTTAAATGGAAAATGTAGCCAGTGACCCATAAAAGAATCTTTAAAATTCAGAAGAGTATTTTGTTATGCATGTCTGGGGTAAAAATAAGGATTAGAAAAACATATAAAGTGTGAGGACCGTTCTTAAGTCTGGGGTGAGTTATGTATGTCAGCCACACACTGACAAGTAATACCATCTCTGCTCCAGCCTGTTCAGCCAGCATCTCTCTCTGCTGTAGGCTATTCATCATCCTGCAGATACAGTTACTGTCCTTCTTTCTTCCCTCCAAAAATTGCCCTGTGCTGCTGTCTTTGTTATCTTTTCTCCTTCTTCAGCAACTTCAGACTTCCTCAGACTCACCTTCAAATTCTGTATGTCAGGCTTGCCTGCAGCTTGACTCACACTTGGCCCTGCTGTGGCTTGTTTACTTTGATTTAATTAAAATGCACCCATCCAGAACTCTGGGCGCTGCTGACACTCTGCCTTGCAGAACCTTACATTTCTGCAGTTTTCCCCATTGCTTTCTCTACAAGCCTGGAACAACCTCTTTTTTCAATTATAACAAGCAATGTAAAAATTTTCCCTCAAAAACACCCTTAGTTTGAATCCTTCCTTAACTACCAAATCTCTTTCTTTAGCCAGTCAGGAATCTAATTTATTTCAGTTACTGAAGAAATAAACTACAGTGGTGAGGAATGTCAACCTTAAAGTCATTGTGTATTTCTGTATTCTTTTTTTCCTGGTGCTTTGAAGATTTCTGTGTTAGCTTCAGGAGTCTTCATCATATGAACACTAATTCCTTTACTGTGCATGAAAGAAACACAGTGTGTTTTCCTATGTTACCCAAGTAGTTTTGGATGGGAAGAATGAGGGAATGGAAAAGTGTGTCTTCCTAAGTTAGTCAGCAATTAAAGAAAAAAAAAAAAAAAAAAGGAAAAAAAGGCAAGAAAAATTAAATGTCTTGAGTTTCTCATATATGGAGCCTCAGCTTTATTCCTAAGTGCTGAGAATATCAATAGCACTGTTAAAAAAAATACTTTAGGCAATTAAGAATCTGAATAGATATAATTTATTAACCTTTTGGATGATTTTGGTTTTGGGGGTTTTTTTTTGTGGGTTTTTTTTTAAGCAAAAGGACTTTCTTATTCATCTTTCTTTTTCGTTCCTTATTCCTCTGTATTTCCAGTTCTATTTGCCAAAGCTTATTCTCATCCTTTCTTCCTGCTCCATTCTCTTACTACTCCTTTCCTCTGCATATTGCCCATGAGTTCAGCTTTTGGTGTGGCAATTGCTCTTTTCACTCCCTTTAGCCCCGGTCTAATATCCTTCACTTGCCCCCCTCTACAAGCAACACAGAGAAAAAGCAGCGTGAGTGTGTCAGGGTAGACAGGACACAAGAACCAACGCAAAGCCACGGATGAAATGCAAAGTGTGAATTGATTTTTGTTAACCTCACCAGCTGGGGGATGCCCCAAGCAGCACCTGGGCAGTGCCACATGGGCTGGGACACAGGCACCATGAAGGTTTCTCCATGCCAGAGGGTGGCTGGAGCTGCTGTTTTCCATGTGGCTTCCAGGGATTCACACAAACACTGTGGGAAGTCACTTAACCACTGGGCTTTGATCTTTCCCACAGCAGGGCAGGAGTCTCAGGTGACTTCTGTAGGGTGCCTCCAAGTATCAAAGGCCTTGGTTACCTAAACACAGACATCCTGCTTGTCAAGCACATAACACTAAAGTATTATTAGTGTGACATGTATGTTTTTCCACACCCCATCTGTAAGTCACTTGAGCATCTTTGAAATCATCCTTGCCATTCTTCCACTGGCTTCCCACACTGTGCCTCAGCTCTGCTCATCTGACTTTTCTTTAAACACCTCTATAATGTCAGCTGAATCTTTGCTGACTGCAAAATCAGTGACAGAAGCAGATGTCACAGAATACTGCTCTTGGTCAGATGAATCCCACCCTCACTGACTGCTCCATGTTTCTTTGAAATGCATTCTTGGAAGGCCTGAATCATTTGATCATAAATCTCTCAAGATATGATATTATCTGGGTGCCCAGTTCTGCCTCCAGACCAACCACAGGGACTCCTAATTTTTGTGCTTAGAGAGGGGGAAGCATTTCTTACTTACTTATTGCTGGTGAAGGGAGTCATCACTTAGTATTGGAAGCAGAATGAGTTGGGTTAGTACTTACAGGCATACTTCACTTGAAATCAGCAATTTGGGTATGATAAAGTGTGCATGGGAGGAGTGCAGAAGAACAGCAGAGCGACTGCACATGGTCCACGGCTGCTCCTGGAGCATGATTGTTTGCTAGATGCCTTACAGAGCTGCTCAGTTTTCTTCCTGAAGCACATTGGGGTTGGTGCACTTCTAAAACTGTATATTTCTAAAACATTTCTATTCCTGCAGAACCACTTTTGAGAAACAACCTTTTGGCTTTGCAATTGTGATACAAAAACATGGGTGTCACAGTATTTAGAAGATATTTATCAAAAAGCATTGCACAGGTAACAAAGACCTTGAGAGATCTGAAGTCCTTATTTGTATTTTCAAATCAAAAGGGTTTTTTGGCTAATATTTTATTTCATTCATTTGCATTTTCAAATCAAAAGGGCATTTTGGCTAAATATTTTTTATTTCTTTCATTATTCTAACTTTAGTTTTGATTTCCATTTTTTAAAACTTTCTTTTCCCAATGTCAATATACGAGTAAAACACTAAATTTTTTCTTTAATTAGCATTTGACTTGAATATTTTATTGGTTGTTAGTATGCATGGTATTGTTCTCTCAGCTTCAAACTAAAAATCTTTTTTTCTCTCTTCTTTTATGGTAACTTCGTCCCCAGAAAATCAAAAGTGCCGAAATTTCTTCTCACTCTAAAGGCGGTTAAAACTGGTGTAATACTCTGTTGTGAAAAAAAGGGCTATACTACACAAATAAACATTTTTATTAATGTTTCTTTAGCCATGGAAGTCTTCAGAGTATGCTTCTAGGGTCTCTAATAAGAAATGCTAAAAGGTGTTCAATGGTGTTAGTTTTAGTTAATTTAGGAAGATTTTAATTCATGATCAAAATATTTGGTTATACTCAACAAGCTTGGTTCAATTTATTTTTTCCAGGTAGTATTATATTTCTTCTATTTATTAAAGTATGATTTCATTTTTTATGAAACCTTTAAGAAGGTTTTTGTGGTCTTTTATTTAGCAAGGCTTTCATTTATATTCATGGAACTTTAGAATGGTTTGGGTTGGAAGAGACCCTAAAGATCATCTAGTCCCAACCTCCCTGCCACAGGCAGGGATGCTTTCCACAAGACCAGGTTGCTCAAAGCCCCATCCAGCCTGGGCTTAACACTTTCAAGGAAGGAGCATCCATAAGTGCTCTGGGCAACTGCTCCATTGCCTCATCACCCTCATAGTGAATAATTTTTTTTCTCATATCTAATCTAAATCTGCCCTATTTCACTTTTAAGGCATTCCCCCTCATCCTGTACCTCCGTGCCCTTGTCAAAGTTCCCTCCCTCCTGTATGCCCCCTCAGGTAGCACAGCTGCATTTAGATCACTCAGAAGCCTTTTCTCCAGGCTGAACAACCCCAGCTCTCCTCAAGGAGACCTGCTTCAGCCCTCTGGTCATCTCCATGGCCTGCTTTGGACTCACCCTTGTCCTCCTTCTTTTGGGCCCCCAGAGCTGACAACAGTCCTCTAGCTGGGGCATCACAAGAGCAGACCAGAGGGGTAGAATCACCTTTTACATGAGTGGCTGAAGAATTCTGCTTTCCTGTAAGCTGGAGTGTATCATATATTCCTGGTGATATATAGCCTGTAGAAATCCAGCTACTGTGATTGAATCAAACAAGGGAGGCTTGTTTATGGTAGAAGACTTTGTGGTCTCGTGAAAGGTCAAATTTTCACCAATTCTGCACTATTTGCACTCTGTGTTTTGCTGTGTTGCAAATGAGCACAGTTTCATTAAAAATACTTCTGACCTTTTTAGTGCTTTCCTTTTGAGATTCTAAAACTTTGTCTTGATTTGCTCTTGACCTGAAAGAAAAAAACAACTTTTTATTCAAACATTTTCCAATGATTTTGATACTTTTGCACAAGGACTAATGAAAGTAATTCTAGAGAAATTGAAAGAATTTATTTTAAAAGCAAGAACTGCCCATTTCAGACTTAAACAATCTATTCTCCAGTGTAAATGCTAGCTGCTTCCAGTTCCACTACAGCAGTGGATTCTGACATTCAAAACTACAGGAGCAAATTCTGAAGACAAAAAGCATTTGAGTTATTGAAATCACAGAGTATTTCATATGCTTCTGTGTGTTTGCTCTATCAGCCTAGATTATATTTACTTTCACAAAGGCTTTATCACATGAGCACAGCAGTTCATTTCAGTACGTTGCTCATGACCATTCTCTTTTCATCTGCAAATTCAGTTGAAAGTTTTTTCAAAGTAATAAAGAAAAAATTTATACGAGCTTTACAAGAAGGATAGGCAGCAGCCATTTATGGTTTTAAGAACTAATTACCTTTTACTAGGACTGTCATCTGTATTTATGTTGTGGTAAGCAATAGAATAATTTCATGTACTTGGCAAAAATGGTACTTATGGAGATATTTTAACTGTGGTGGACTTTTTAGGTAAAACATAGAAATATGATACCTTTTTTCTCTGTACTCTGGCTAAATGAAACTAAAGATCTTAATCTGAGTAGGTCTGCTGAGGTTTTTTTCACTTCACAAAGTGTGTTTGCAATGCATTTTGTGTTTTCTATTGCACTTGGGTTTACATGTCCTTTTACCTTTCTCTAAATTGGAACAAATTGCTCAAAGCTTGAATTGGATAAACAGATCTATTCTGTGTAATTCAATAACTCCTTCATATTGCACAAATGGTTCATATTGCACAATATGGGAGGTTATCAATATTTTTTCTTCTCTTTTCTGTGATACAAGAGCACTAATGCAGAAAAAACATAGAGTGGTTTTCTCATTTACAACAGTGGTGCTCAGTTTATTCTCTAATTTTATGTCAAATTTTATTATTAATTTTTATTTAGGTATTAGATCTGATCAGGGAAGAGAAACAATCAAATAAATATATACAAATTTAAAATGTAGCCAAATTCTTTTTTCTATTTTATCTGAAAATGATATAATAACAAATGTGTCTTCCTTAATTAGAAAACAGAGGTATAATTAAGCTTTTTGCAATATTAATACAGGAAAACCACAGGAAAATGTGTATTGTCTTGTAAATCAAGAGACTATATCTGTCTGTCCTCTTTATGAAAATAAACTGAAGTTTATAAACAACAAAAATATTAGATCAGACAGAAACTAGTTCTATTATATTTTCTCCCTGAAAAACTTTGACATTTCAAGATAAAGAATCAAGTTTCCAAATAAAAATATGTTGTTTGTTTTAGGTGATATTTTGACATTTTTATAACACAATCATGTGACAAATATTTGTTTTTATAGAAGTTCCTGGTGATGTAGAAGCTCTACCCAAATGGCTGGGGTTTTTGGTTCTCTGTTGGGTTAACAAAGATTCAACTCCAAAACTGTCTAACAAAATCTGCACCCAAATTTTGAGTGAGCTCACTGAGGATGCAAATGACAGAAAGTGAAGCAGAGTGAACTAATGCTTTTCAGTAGAAAACAATAAGATGATTAAGGCACATATAATGGCATTCTGATTACCTGTGTCTATTTCAAATGTCATTTTGGAAATCCCAAAGCTCCTTTTCCAGTGTAGTACTGTAACAGCCTAACTGTTCTGCCTCTGAAAGCTCCAGGTGTTCTCATGTTCGTGAGCACTTAGGGGTGTGTGGTTTATTTATCTGCACAAACACAGGTACGAATGCAAAGTGTGAATAAGAGTAAAATTCTTTATGTAAACATTCCCCCAAGAAATGAAATATATCTTCAGAAGGACATAATTTTAAGTCTCACTTTATTTGTATTTAAAGAAATATCGCTGGTGATTTGCCTGAGTGCAAAAATGAACTTTTGGTTATAGCTCCACTAAATCCACTGCTATATAAATTTGAAGATCTTGAGTATCTTTCAGACTTTTTGTCCTTTTATGTTATTTTAGATGATTTTTTCCTTAAAATTCTTGTTCCATCATGTATTTACCAGTATACTCCATTTTGTTTAAGATAATTTTTTTCTGGTAAATGAAACTGTATTTCTTCATGCATAAATGTTGCATCTCTAGTGAAACTCACAGAGGTTCCATTTTTTTAGCTTGAGATAATTGCTTTAATTATGACTCCAGATCAACAGGAATTTCCCCCCTTTTAATTGTTACTGTGTGCTTATGGAAAAAAATTTTAAAGTGTGATTCTTGGACTGGATATCCACATAACACTTAAGAGTAATCAGTATCATGCTGGCTGTCTCAGCTTATCCACATGGTCTGAAAACCAAAACAGAACTCACATTATTCACATTTGGTGTGGAAGCATTTGGGGCAACTTTGATTTGGCTTTGCACGTACCTCCTTTGTGATCAAACTGTTTTCCCAATTATCTGAGAAATTCAGGTAATGTAAAAGGTTACATCTGCTTACAAAGATTAGAAATTTAATGGGATGGGTTTCACAGTCCCTTCATATTGTAATGGTTCCTTTAATATCAGCCTTCTCAAAGACAAATGTCCCATTATGTTCCTCACAGTCCATATTAACTGTCCATTTGTTTGAAAACATATTTTTACTTAGACTTTTGAAAGTCTACAGCTACTAAGTTTGCACCTCCTGCTCTAATGAATTCATCCCAACAATTCAAATAAATTAAAAGCCTGAGGTGGCTTCATCAGCAATTATTAGTTTAGAAGTCTCTGATAGTTGAAGTGGCATATATTACTTGCTTGTACTTGATTTATCTATAGTGGCCAATATCAAATGACAGTTTCAAATAGATGACATCAAAGAAGAAAAGTAAAGTAATTTAGTTCCTTCTCTGAGCTCTCTCAGTACCAACTACATCTAAACTGGACCAGCAATACATCTATACTTAATACCTTTCAAATACATGGTTAAGTAATATTCCTAATCTTTCTTTTTCTTTCTTTCTTTCTTTCTTCCTTTCTTTCTTTCTTTCTTTCTTTCTTTCTTTCTTTCTTTCTTTCTTTCTTTCTTTCTCTTTCTTCCTTCCTTCCTTCCTTCCTTCCTTCCTTCCTTCCTTCCTTCCTTCCTTCCTTCCTTCCTTCCTTCCTTCCTTCCTTCCTTCTTTCTCTTTCTTTCTTTCTTTGTTTCTTTCTTTCTTTTCTCTTTCTCTCTCTTTCCTTTTTTTCTCTCTCTCTCTTTCTTTCTCTCTTTCTCCCTTTCTCTCTTTCTTTCTCTCTTTCTCCCTTTCTCCCTTTCTCCCTTTCTGTTTCTTCTTCTTTCTTGCTCCCTCTCCTGCTCTCTTGCAATGCAGTGTTTACGGTACTTTTTTTGCAAATTACACTGGTTCCTTCTCTACCCTGCAGTGGCCAATGATCACCCTTTTTTTTATAACACATTTGCACATGTTGGAAGACTAATACTGTGTCATTCTCAGTTTTCTCACCTTCAAACTAATTATTACTTGAAGTACACATTACTTGAACCTTTGCTTGCAAGTTATGTATTCTATTTCTTCTAATCCCTTTCACTGTTCCCTGAATTTTTCTTCATGTTATCTCCACCTTCCTTGAAGTCCTGCTGTCTAAAGAGGATACTGCATTACTTGGAGCTCATTGGTGCTGAATTGTGCACAAATATTGCATCTTTATCTGCTCAGTTGCTGCTTACCTTTTTACTTCCTCTATTTTGACTGTGTTTTGTTGCTGTTGTCCAGGTACAGCATTGTGCTTGCCTCCAGGAATTCCAACCAGTGCCTGAAATTTTAAAACCCTAGTCTAAAAAATAATTTTCTTTCTAGTTTTCAATGTGTTCAGAACCCATCTGCCCTTAGTCTAACAATCAAATTTGGTCCTTTTTTTTTTGCCAATATAAGTGACACTGGTGAAAATACTTGGTAAATCTCAGCCCTTCTAATCCCTAATCCAGTTCTTCTTGAAAACCTCTCTCACTCTGACAGCAAATCATTCGTAACTCTTTGCTGAGAGAAATTTCTTGACTGGTTTTCCACCCATCTAACAGTGATTCCATCTCCTACCTTAGCTTATTTATGACAATATTGTATGGAATAGTATCAGAAACTTTGATTAAAAGTCAGGATATATAATATCTGCAACTTCCCTTTTGTCTTGTTGACTTGTAGAAGAAAAGTAGACTGGCTTGACATGAGTTGTTTCTGACAGATGTACATATATTCTTTTACTAGCTTGTCTTCTAAGACCTTGCAGATATCATGGTTAATACTTGTCTCTAAAGTTATTCAGTTAATTAGGTGGTTTTTTGGGCATGAGAATTTTTCATTGGTTGTTTTGAGGTTTTTCCTTCTCCTTCTGGTCCTTGGTAAATACTTAGATAAATACTTAGTAATATTCAGAATTTCAGTTACTAATTTCTTAAAAACTTCAAAGTGAATGGTTTCAATTTCTGCCCCATTGCTCATGTTTGACTGGTCTACATCTTCTTGTATTATTATTTCTTTATCTGTGCTTTTAATTATGCTTGTTGAATTAATTCTGTTAAAGGAATCTTCATTATTTGTCATTCATGCAAAGATTTAAGGAAAAAGGCACTGGAAGAGGTTATGCTTCCTTTTTATAATTTGGTCTCTGTTCTCTTTTACATTGTTTTGTTTTCATTGTTCAAGTATAGTTATGAACCCTTTCTGTTGTCTTCTCTTCCTTGTTCCAATAAGAACTTCTGAGGTTTTATTCACATTAGTCTTTTTGGTCTATTTTCAAATGAACATAAAGTCTGCCCATATATTTCTATGATTCTTTTCTGCTTCCAGATCATTAAAGAGCTCCTAGCTCAGCCAGAAATATCTCTAGTTTTCCTTCCTCTATTTTCTTCACATATGTACAATTTGTCTTTGTACATTTGGTAACAAAAGGTACAGTCTTGCTAATGGGAATATTTTCAAACTACATGCTCTGATTAGTTGAAATGTGTCCTCCCGTGTTTCTGTACTTACTAGAATGTAGTTTTTGAATAAGCTACTAAATGCACTACTTTGTTTTTTCAGACTGAGAAAAGGCAAGACAGAATTTGATGTGTACACACAAAGATGAAAAGCATCTCATGGCACTGATGATATCAGAAACAAAAGATTCAGCTTTCAGAAAACCAATGCACTTAGATTAACATGTTCTTAGTTGCTTGAGATTTTCTGTAGCTGTTTACAGAAACAATCAGCTGTTCCACCCTCCTTGTTTTGTCAGGACTGTACAAGACTACATAGCCAACTGGATTGCAAATTTTTCCCCTAAAGGCTAAGTCTCAGCAGGAACTAGAAAATATTGTCTCTTAAGAGACAGATGCTATCAATCCCATTATGATATTGCAATTTTTTTTGATGCAAGATAGCAGCTCTTGGCAATTGCAGAGCCTGGAATTCAGTAGGAACCAGCTGCTGGGAGATGTCTTCATCGATGCCTCTGATGACTCCTTGGTTTTGGTCCTATATTAGCCCTGCTTCCTAGAACTATCTATCTACAGATGCTGTCTCCAGCATCTCCACCTTAGCTTGCTTACTCCAACTTTTCAAGAGACACTTGAGGTTTTTGAAATCTATTACCGCTATTTATTTTACTCCAATTTCCAATTAATTAAAATATTAACTATAATAGCTGTTTTTCCAATTAATTTTCTCCCTCTAGATTCTCATTAAATTCCTCATGACTAATTAAAATTAAATCTGATACAGCTGCTGACTGGATGAATAAAAGGAAATTCTTGTATATCCTCTCTTTCATCTCAGGCCTCCTATTATGACATTGAATAAACTGGACTCTTCCTTCTTCCTGAATTCAGAGGAAAAATACTTCTAGGGAAATATGCCTGCCCTTGAAAAATTAATTGTACCATTCAGGTCAATATTGCAGTTCTGTGATTTGTCTCACAAAGAAATGGTGGAAACTATCTTCTGTAACTTCAGTTGTTTAGTGGGACAGATAAAATGTCCTGTCTCAATAGAAAATGATTTTATGAAGAATTCCAGAGTAGAATTATTTATATAGCAGAGTCTAGCAGAGCTTTAAAATACAAGAAGCAACTTGCTTAACTCAGAAAATAATTTGAAAGCTACAAAGTGTGAATACCAGTTATTTTTTAGCCAGCTGAATCAGTTTCTTGTCTCTAGGAAAAATGTTATCATTCAGAAGCAGACACCAATACACTTCACTTGAGAACTTTTGCCAGATGGTGTCACATGGATTTCCAAAGATTTTATATTATCTTTCCATTTATCATGATGCTGTTTGAAAATGCAGTAAAGTCATAAAGCAAGAGCATTAAAGTCATATTGTGTGTGAATTTATTCTTATCCTTTCATACTCTTTTTTGAGATCTAATCAAAAAGTGTGACTATCCCTATTTTGATTGCATAGCCAATCTACTCTTGTTATCAGAAGTGAAAATGTTTACACTGGACATGACAGATAACATGCAGATGTTTCTTCCTAAGAAATTATCAAAAGGGTTTGATTCTGCTAGCCTTAATTCTATACCTTTACATATACTGTGTACCTCTTTGGCTGTATTTGTGTGAGATGTGTGTGGAGATACACACACACACATACATACACACACACACAGAGGCATGCACATACAGAATAGTTGATTTGTAACCTTACCAAAGAAAAGGAGATGTTTAATCTAATTAAATTTCAAAAGCATGAGACAATAATGTTAGTGATTTCAATATCTGAAGAAGGAAAATTGTTTTAACTAATAGGAGTTTGCTGAATCACAGGAGGAAAAACACAGGAGAAAACAGAGACTCTTGCATTTCCTAGTTGATGTCTTTTTACCCCTTTCTGCAAAGGGTCACAAATGTAGTGTTTCCTCTTTATTGATATTTAAATAGAAGCAGTGGGGTGCTATGGAGAAATTATGATCTTCCTCAGCTGGGACAGAAGCTGTTTTGAATATTAAAGGGGATGTTTAAAGCAAAATTCTCTGAAAGGTTGAATCCTGGGCAGTTCAGAATGGACACTGACTGTTAGTTTTCTGACACATTTTCAGAATATTCCTCAATTATTCATACATCACATGGGGCATAAAGAAAATAAATCTGTGAAATGCTGCTAATCTCTGGAGCTGAATTATCTGTGAGGCTAATAATATGTACAGGTATGGTTTGACTGCTCACTGAGGCAACAGAATATTGTAGAGATGCATGTTAAGAGAGCACCCACCACCACGAGTACTGAGTGAAGCCAGAACCCTGTGCAAAATAGAATCAAACCATGTTATTAAGGCCAGTCAAACTAGGGTGGCAAATTGAAGTACCCCAGTAAACGAATTCTTGCACTTTGTCACTATTGAAAACCTCATTTAAAAAAAATGTTCTTTAATGGCTTTTTTTTTTTTTGGTTCTATGTATAATACATATTTGTAGAATATTTGGTTGTTTGTCATTGCAAGTCTAATTAATTGTAATGTTGCCTACTGTTTTTCAATGGAAATAGTGGGGTTTTATTTTTAACTTCTGAGAAAGTGTATTTTTTAGCACCTTTCCAGAATATCATGCAACTTGTCCTAATTTTCACTCTAAGCAGTAGATGCTGTCCAAAGGAAAAAAAAGAAAACACAACTGATATTTCAGTAGGAGTTGCAAGCAACAGCTACAGTCTGTGGACACATACTTCAGCCTGAATACTACAATTTATTAGCCCTATAAACTTTTTTCCAAGGAAATGATGGATGCAGAAAGGCATGTGTTCCTTAATTGCCCTCTCCAAAGGGAGCTGTTGTGGTGCATGTGCCAGCTTAGGAACTTTGGCTGGCAGTGTGCAGCCCTTTGGGTCACAGCACTGTGTAGAAGTAGAAGAGACACTCTCTACCACATCAGTTAAGGAGCCTGGGCCATTTCCTTGGCATCTCTTTATCCTATGGGGAATCCTGCACACCACAATCAAAAAGGGTAGGAGAAGAGCACTACAGAAACCCTACCAAAATGAAATAGTGGAACAAACAAACATTCTTATGGCAACCTCACGATGATGTGTTGTACAAACCTAAACCCAAGTAGTACTTGCACATAAAATAGCAAAAGAATTCAGAGCAGAGCTTAAGAGAGAGCAAGGTTCATTGTGTCTGTGCCTCTGGCAGACTGAATATCCCTCTCCTCACAGCCATATTGGAAACAACCTGCAAGACTGAAATAGAGATCAGAAGTCTGATCCAGTGAAACCAGCTGCTCCCTCCCACAAAGCAGTGAAGAGCCATCAACAGGTTCTTATGAAACTTCATGCTTGAAATGCATTTCTTACTGGACTGTGTGGGAAGGATGAGTAATAGGCTCTCGTTGTGTTTCACTTTTATACCTTTTCCCTCAGAATAGATGTACAGTAATTTTCTGGAATCTCAGCAATCAACAACTTGCTTTGCAATTCATCAAAATTGGCTATTTTTTATTTAAGTAAGTGTTAACATTTATTTGTGGTACTTTGGATCTGATGTGCTGGCATATATGTGTTTAAATATTCAAAAGAACTTTTATATATGTTTTAAAATATTTAGGATATGTCAAATGAAAAGAGGCTAGAAACTGTGGCTTCAGAACCAAGGAATAGTATGTACTCCTTTGGAGAAGCATAGTTTATCAAAAACTTGGGTGCAAAGTATTTCAAGTGCTAAGATAGTCTGTATTTATGACTGTTAATTTGAAGTACAAAGTGAGGAATTGTAGAAAACCCCATGTGGTTATATACTCTTTGAGAAGAGTTAGCTCTGAAGGTCATGTTCTTTGAGGGAATCCCATTTCTCTCCCATGATTGATGGTTTTCCCTTTCAGGTATTTTTTTACTTCCTCCTATCTCATCTCAGTAGAAAATTCCACACTGTCCTCATCATGCCTGATTATTTTCACATTCTCATTGGCCTTTCTAGATAGGTAAGGTATTATCTCTCTCACACAGCAAATGTGTTGCATCTAGACTTCCAGCTCTGTTTCCCCAGATGTTTCACAAACCTCTTCATTGGTTAGATTCTTCTACTTTTTTTTTTTCTTCATCAGTCCTCACACAGTTCTGCTTCTCTCTGAATCTTTTTTTCTTTTTGTCCTTCCCATTTTTTGTACAATGTCTAGCTTGCTCCTTTTATTGCTTTCAGATATTGGCTGTGGTTACACAGGTGACCTCTCCAGTTACTAAAAGATTCCTTTTTCAAAGCAATTTATTTTTGCATATATCTTTCTCTTTTCCAACTCTGACAGCGAACATATGTATGTTGATGTTTTTGAGGTTTACAACAATTGATTATTTAGTTTTGATACTGCTTGAGGTTGCAGAGTCTGGTAGCCCACTGCAGTGTGGCTCTTATGGCTCTGTATCCCCAGGCTGAAAAAAGGATACGTGTGTGTGTGAGTGTGTGTGTGTGTGTGTGTGTGTGTGTGTGTGTGTGTGTGTGTGTGTGTACATACACACCTAGGAACATCAGAACATTCCAGAAGCTGGCCTTAGTCTCTCAGTCTGCCTAGAAGCTTGCCATTGAATCCCAGGTCTCCCTAGCTGCTGGAACATAGACGTAGGAGCCTTGGAGGCCCACAGCCTGGCTCTGGTTGCTGATATTGGCACCTCTCATCCTGTTTGCCTTGTAGTCCAGCTTGATGCTCACCAGCATTCATCTGGCCCACCCTGAACAGAAGTGCATCCCCACAGAAGCTATATATGATAGGATTAAATATGTATATGGAATACATATGTGGTGATCAAGCACAGGGCATGGTCAGACACTTATTATGTACTATTGCCTGTTTCCACTTGATTAACCCCATTTATCTGATCGACCTCTCTGTTCCCACTCCTCTGCCTGTCTTAGCCACCTAGGTACATCCCTTTCTCCACCTAGAGTCCTTCCACTAAACACCCCATAATAAATTCCACACATTTTGAAAATCACTTTAAAACATTCCTTCTGAAAGTTTTACACAGTCTCCAAAAATGTTCTTTCTCTTCATCCCACAAGGACTCTCAAATCATTTGGGACAACTACCCCTTCCAGCATGGAATGTGGCCATGCAGGAGTGTTTCTTTCACTGCATCACCTTGGGGTGTTTCACCAAGGAACCATGGTGTAACAGGTCCCCTTTCTGGTCGTAGGGAGCAGCTGATTTAGTGAGCCACTTTTCACTGATTGTGTTCCTCTACCTGTCATTGCTCCTCCAGTCCTCTCTGGGCTTTTTGCATTGGTGGTGTTCAGTCTTTATTAAAATAAAAAAAGCTAACACACTAGAAAAAAGATCCACCTGAGCCACAACAAGTAAATAATCCTGCTTTGTGGGAAACTTCTAGTTTTTTTCTTCCTTTGAAAGATGTTATCTGTATGCTTCTGGGTTGGGATTTTTACTACAGTCTTGTCTTTTGACAAAATGATTTTATAAAATATTGTATCCTCTATCATCTGCTTTATGCCCAGATGTGAATCCTATAGCTTCAAGCTGGGCCTGGGGGAACAGGGAGAAGCTGGGGAAGTTCTTTCAGCAGTTTGTGTTCAGCTCTCACATACTCCCTCGTTTTTCTCAACTCTGCAGCAGAAAGAGGGAACACATTTTTTGGTTTTAGCTAGCTTCTTTTTGTTAGCTGAGGCAAGAAGTTTTGTCTCAGGTCTGTGGCTTCCTCTTCTGGAACTGTTTGGCTTTGCTCTGATCCAAGAACCAGACATCAGTGGGAGCTGGATGCTGTGAGGGGTGGGGAGGCTGCAGGAGAGCCACATCCTGGCTCCAGACCTCGGGAGAAGCTGAGCAGAACTCTAAAATCCACCAGCTTTCTCCACAGTGAGAAGGTTCAACATTAACAGTTATTTTTTCTCATGTCTGCAGGCAATCTGCTTGTTAAATAAACAGGTTTTTTCACTTTCCTCCAAGAAATGCCTTTTGTATTGGTGGGGGAGGGAGTGCTGAAACCTGCCTTCTTTAGTGGTGACCTTCATTTCAGGATTTTCCCTCCTAAATTTGTCTCAAACTGAGACAAATCTAGTACTGAAGACTAACTTTTTAGCACAGACAGGATTTTGCAGAAGTGTTTTAGCTATTGAGACTCTATTAGAAGTATCAAGAGTAAGAGGCTCTTCTCTTTTGGTTTGAAGTCTTCTGTCGTGGTCTAGTATTTCATTCAGGTGCAAATCCATTGTATTCAACCTAATTTCTGATTCCTTAGGACTCCTAAAGAACACGGTGCAGATTCACTCAATGCCCAAGATTAACCCTTGAAATCTAAGTTGTATTTAGTCTGTACCACCTCATCATGCAATGGCATTTCAAGGCCCTTTGCACAAGGCACTTGTTCATTGAATTCTGTGGTGTCTCCTGCCAATCAAAAGGACTGAGAGCACAGTGGGGAAATAAGTGACCTTTCAGCTCTGATTTAGGGCAATGGAGAGTTAGCACCCTTGGTAGAGTTGGCTGTAGAGCACTAGAAAGACTGGGATACCTGGAGAAGAAAGGGCAGTAAATCTGTCCACATGTACTCTCAAAGAATCCAGAGTACAGTCAGGTCTATTCAAACTTCACTGGAGTGTTTAAAGTGGGCCTTATGAAAAACCTATTTGGAATAATCCTGAAAACCCAGAAAGAAAACAGTGTGTGTATCACCTTCAAGAAAAAAGGACACCTGAGCAGCTATTCCAACCATAACAACACTAGTCATATATAAAACATGGTGAAAGCCTGAAAATGTTGTGAGAAATTTTGATAATCTGAAATTGCCCTTCTAAATTCTGAAGAATGTAAAAATTTCTATCATTTCATTTGAAATGCATGTATAGAAAGTATTTTTGATCTTGTTCTGTTTATTAGTTCTTTAAAAAATACACCTCTCCTGGTATGAAAGTAGAGACAGTTGCACACAAAATCTAACTACTTTTTAAGTGTATTCTGATATTAATTATGAAATTTTCAATAGGCATCCAATTATTAGTTTTATTTCATAACAGGAACTCTTACTGAGAACGCTGTTAGAACAAAGGGCTCAAGGTTCAAGAGTATGGCATCTGGGGATTTTTTATACTTTAAATATTCAAATTATGTGATATTGAAATATTTGTATTTTCCAAAATATGTTGCTAATGTGAAAATATTGTATCACTAAAATATCAAAGTATGAAAGTATGAAGTGGTGCAAAGCTTTTTTTTAATCTATTCAAGATATTAAAAGTGGCTCCTGAGGCAATGAGATAAATATGGTTAGAGTAACAGCAGCATGGAATGGGAGTAGCATGATTATTAGTTACACATAAATGATAGTACATATTTGTGCTACTGTCTCAAATCCCTGTAAAATTGAATTCTTTGTGGCTGCTGTGATTGAAATCCAAACCTAATACATATATGAGAAACAAGAGGAAGGATTTATTTGTTAGCTGCTTGAGGGGTTTTACTTATGCATTTCATGGACAAACTTCTGCCAAAATGTTTAATGTTTACTCAAAAATATTCCAGTGTATTCAGCATTCACACCTGATTCATGAACTAATGCAAAAATTCAAAATGTCTCTCAAATATTTTTTACTTCATAGGAGAGGAATATCTATTCCATAAAGCAATACCATTACTTTACAAACCATCCTTCACAGAAAACTTTATCATAAGATACTCAGCACAGAGATTCAGAAACTGAAGCAGATGAAGATGAATTTTACTCAGTTTATAGAAAAATGTGAACCTATATCAATTTTATGGGGTGGAGAAAACATAAATCTGCAGCAAAGAAAGGGTAGTAAAAAGACCAAGTATAGTAAATAAATAGGATTTATCTTTAGATGTGATTATGAAATAGACAACAAGTCAGTAAAGTCAGAGGTGACAAGCTTTTTGTTTCTGGAATGAGCATTCAGAAAGGGAGTCTGGGAAGGACAGAGTCCAGAAAACTATGGTAGATGACAGATTAAAGATATAAAGACTGATTTTTTCAGGATGAATTCTGCAATGCTTTGGAAACATTTACTAGGCTTATGCATGAGACAGATGAAGGGAGAACATTTTAAAAAATAAAAATAACTAAAAATTCTGATCTGAGTCAAAAGGTAGGTTTGTGTGCTGGTATTCAGGGGAGAAGCAGGTGGAAGGAATTAATCTAATTTAATATGAAGTTTTGGAATTTGGATTTCTGAATGAAAATGACTTGTACAAGGCAATCTTCCCTATCATGGCAGAGAAGTAAGAGTGTAACTCATCTGACATCAGCTTTAAGGTAAAGTGAAATGATGACATGTTTGTCACCACTGATTTTAAAGGGAAGCTAGATGATGAAGGCAGATACAATGTCTGAATTAGGTATGTTTTTGATCAGTGAAACACTCAATTCCTCTCCAGCCTTTTCTTTTATGGAGCTCACCTTTATAACCTCAGGCAAAAAAGCATAGGAAGCTAGGACAGTGGGTGCTGAAATTTTCTTATAATTTCAGCTCTTTGATGAGGACTGCATCCAAACTGAATCATATGTTACAGTGTCCAATATTGGTATCTTCAGGGGGGGAAAAATGGCAGGAAGAAAAGCAAACCTTTAATATCTACTCATAAATACATGGCTCAAATCACATATGAAAAGACAACCTCTTCTGAGCATCTGCAACACAACCATCTCCCATTTTCCTTTCCATTTCTTAAGCAGAGAGCACAGAGACAGGTAAATAACTAGGGCTTCTGTCAGCTACTTTGTTTTGCTCATGTGTGTTAGAGCTGACATAGAGAAATCAGGAAACTCCATACAGATTGTCAGTCCCTCTCCACTGTACTAAAGAGAAGGTCTATCTGTATCTTTACCAAACATTTATAGATGAATACAAATACATGTTCCACAACATGTACAGCTTGCTCAAGACCTGTACATAGCATACTGTTCACATGTAATTACACAGAAATGTTAAGATAGACCAGAATTTGAAATGAACTGTTAAGAAGTTCCTAGTTGTAGTAGAAATGAACTGTTAAGAAGTTTGTAGTTGTCACTACCTTTCCTTCTGAAACAGATGTCCAAGCCTTTTGAGCAGAATACTTCCAGTCTCTTTCCGTCTCCATGTTTTCTGTTTTCACTATGTCACATCTGCTTCCTGCTGTTCTTTCCTATAATTTCTTTCCTCGCACATCAGCTTAAGAGTATGTGACACCAGTGCCAGTGAAATGTGTGGAGAATTAGGAGTGACTGTGCTTGATAAACCCAGATGCTTAAATTATTACCCACTTATGCACACACAATGCTACTTTTCTTCTTTTTAGGAAATATGGCTTTACTGTGATGCAGTACAATGTAGACAAAAGCTGGTCCTCCTGCCTCAGTTCAGCCAAAACTTTTGCAGATAGTCTCTCCAGGGTGTTGTTACTGGAGTGGGTAGCTTGGGTTTCAGCAGAGATGCTGGGAAAGGACAGGGTGGAAATGGCTTTGCTTGCCACACCTCTCCCCTGTGTCTTGCACTGTGAGCTGCACTGCACTGTGTGGGGACAAGGGCTGGAAAGGACTGTGGAGCTCCATGTGCTGCTGCCACGGAAAACTGTGTCACATAAAGTTATAAATGTGTGGAGTTACAGTGCCTGACTGTGGCAGCGTCTGTCTCAAACCTGTTTAGTGAGATATTTAGTGTTTTTCAGGTGCTTGAAGGGAATGATAAATAAGAGGCTAGAAAGGTGATAGATTTGTCTCTAGAGTAAGTAGGAACAAGAAAGTTAGAAGCTGGGCTGGGTGAGCATGGTGAAAAGCAAAGCACAAGAGCAATTTAATGGAAAAGTCTGCCTTGACAAAGAGCAGGCAGGGTGAACATACATGCAAACCTTAAATACTCAGAACAAATTAATCTTAAATACTCAGAACAGATTAATCTTTGATCACTGTAACAAACTGAAAGTTTGTAAGTATATTCAATTACTGACAGTTTATATCTGATTATTCACTACTTGCAGTGAACTGTGAAATAGCATATTTATAATGCATGTTTATGGAATCTATGATTTTATGACTTATTAAATACTTTTTCACATGAAACCATTTTGATAGTTCAGTACTACTGGGAAGCTTATGGCAATGTAAAATCTGAGGACAGAAATAAGAATTCATAGAATCACAGAAAAGTCTTATCTCTGATTTGGAGATAAGAAAGCATTTTGTGAGGGACTGTGTCAAATGCCGTAAATAAGTTTAGGTAGACATCTGTCTGTCTTCCTTTGTCAACCCTTGGAGTCGGTCCACCATAGAAGGCTGCCAGATTGGTCAGGCAGGATCTGCTCTAATAATATCTTCTTGTCTTGTATGTGTCTTAAAATTGCTTCCATGAGGATCTTCTCCATGGTATTCCCAGGCAGAGAGGTGAATCTCACTGGTCTGTTGTTCCCTGGATCTTCCTTTTGTCTCTTTTTAAAGAGCAGGAGTGATGTTTCCATATTTCCACAGCTGGGGACTGACTGCACTTGACCACCATGAATTCCTTTTGGAATACGAGGGAGAGTGGCTTGGCAGCAGCTCTCTCGGGGCCCTGGGGTGTCTGTTTTCAGGCCCCACACACTTGGGCCTTCTCAGTTTCATCAAATGGTTGTGAACTTGCTCTTCACTTACAGTAGGAAGGACTTCATTACCTCAACCCCTGCCTGGAGGTTTAGGAACTTGAGAGAAGTGGGAAACCTGACTGACAGTGACAACTAAGGCAAAATAGTCATTGAATATCTCAGCTTTCTTCATATATGTTATCACCAGTTCTTCCTTTTCATTTCTCAGGGAGATAGAATCTCCTTGGCCTTTCTTTTCTAACCTATGTACTTAGAGAATGCTCTGTTGTTATTCTTCACAGAAGAATAACCTTTCAAACACAGGAATAATTTGTTCCTCTCCATTATTTAGTTCAGGGGCATCAGCACACCCCCCCCACCCCCTATTTAAAGATCATCAGTTTAGATTAAAAGATTTATATTATTCTAGCATTTCACTTGGTTAAATTATCTTTATTTTAATTGCAATGTTTGTCATCAACATCACTGCCTGATTTTAGCTGTATATTGTCAAGTGCAGTGTTATTGACTTCCCATCCATCTTTTAAAGTTGCTTAGTGAGATGATACCTTTTCTTCTGTGCCTCAAACTCTTACTTGTTCACAAATTAAAAAGAAAAAACAGTTTGCAACTTCATCAATCAGCTACTTAGTTTTCAGAGGGTTAAGGCAAGTAAGCCCTCTTAAGTATGGAAAAAATGTTTTAGTAGCAGGGTTGGTCTTTGTGTTTGACAAATGCTGACTAATGAAAGCCTTTTTTTTTCTTTTTTTTTGGTTAATGACCTTTCTTAGTCGAATAATATTGGAGCTGTACAATTTCATTCTCATTAATCATGAACCTAGCGACAAGATGTTATGCAAAAAAAAGCAAAAACTGATCTTCCAAATCATTGTGTTACTGCTGTTATCATACAACCTTCTGCCCATGGCTGATTAGTTCAAGAATGCTCACTTGTTACCATCCTTGAATCATCTGTTCACTCTTCCAGTAGTAAGACCAATGCAAAGTTATATTTTATCATTTGCTTGGGTTCTTCTCTTAAAATCAGCAACACATGAGTCTTCTTAGTATATGGATTTTCATCTAAAATATATATATTTAATGGATTCTTCCTTTTTTTTCTCCTGCTTTGAGTTTTGAAATATAGCCCTTTTTCTATAGCATTGTTTTTGGACATGCCACTATGAGTATATCAGGGGTAAGTAGGTGTAAGTATCACTGGTGAACAAACAAATGTTTAATCCAGGTTAAGGCATATAAGTGTAGAAAGTGTTTAAATCCTAAAAAACTCCTCAAATATGAAGTGTGATTCTGCAAGTGATTTTTTTTTCCATGTGAGATATTTGTTTCCAAATTGCTTGCAACTAATCTTGTTATAAATTTGTGTTTTTTAAAATGCTGGAATGCTGAAAGGTAAGAGAGGAAGAGAAAGCACTAGAGGTGAGGTAGTAATGTTCACAGTGGCTCTTTTATTTACAGTATGAACAAATTAATTTGAACTCAATGTTCTATTTTTTTGTCTGCTGCTTAAACCTACAGAGGAAAAGATCAACAATTCATTCATTGATGTAATAAGCCTGTCAAAATAGGAAACAGAATAGCTCCTGCTTGTGGGTGATGTCACCCAGCTTTTTCCCAATGTTACTGAGTCTCTTTCTCTTTACATTAACAGCAGTTGTCCATAGCCATATATGTTATGAACCATTCATCAGTATTCCTTGTGGTTTGCAAATCCCATGCCTGGAAGTTTTATGTGGTGTTCTAAGTTTGGTCCTTCCCTGTTAATTTCACACCTCTCCTCTCTGAAGCACTTCTGGTTGTTGCAGGGCTTGAAGAAAAGCAACAGCCAGAAACAATACCATTACTTTTGTATCCCAACTTCTATTAATTCTCTATTTTCTTTCCCAAAGAGATGTATGATTGATTCCTAGAAGGCCCCATAGGCCATATAAATAGCACAAACAAGTTGAATTCTATGGCAACATATTGTAGCAATAGGAAAATGCAAATGTAAATGTACTGTTCAGCTTTAAAACTTTCACAAACATTTCTGTTTAAAAAAATATTTGAAATTTGTCAAAATATTGTAGAAAATAAATGAGCTGGAAAAGCATCAAAAAAGCCTGTGGACTGTGAAATAAGTAAGCTGTGCTTGAATGACTGTTTACCTTTCTTAAGAAAATGACCCCATTTCTGTCACAGGTAAATACCTCCTAATAACTCAAGAAAAATTTTCTTCACTTTCCAAAGGAGGAAAGTGTAGCAACGGTAAGAAAAAAGTCTCCCATAGCTTACTCTAAGCTCTTAAGCTCAATTTGGTTATAGTCATGCCTTCCTTTCTCTTATTTTTCTATCCTTCTGGGTGCCCTTGTTTCCAGGGCAAGAACACCCAGGTTTATTACATGCTAATAAGCCAAAGGATGTTTTTAGCCAAATCTCTGTTCTTTATGACTTTAGAGATCAGGAGCTCAGAGATTATGTAGTGTGTGTGGTCACATTTCACTTTACATGCAGCCAATGTCACTTTCCCTAATGTTTATTAATTACTCTTTAAAAAGTCCTAAAATTTATTCATATTTAAAAACTCTTCAGAGTCTGGATTTCATACTATTATCTCATCTCCTGGTATATAACCTTAAATGCAAGATATTAATAAATTATGCTAACTCTCTCTTGGCTACTTAGCTGACAAATTTGTGTTACTTTTATTTATTTATTTTTAAACTAATGTAAGGCAGGCAAATATTTCAGATAATGTAAAATGTATGAGGCTTTAGAGAGGTTCAGGTTTGTAGCAGATTTCAAAGCCTGAGATCATTTTTATTTCTGCCTTATTTAAGGACAGAAAGAAATCCTGGAAAGAGTTTAAACCAATAACTAAAAGACTAAAGGTTAGACCATAAAAAAAAAATGCTGTGGAGACAAGTACCTGCTCTGTTTAATGTGCTCTGCTGAGCCACACTTACCTTTTCTTTCAAGCATGTATTTTACTTGTCCAATAAGTATCCAAACCCCTCCCAGTTTTTGCTGGAATAAGCCCTTGTATTGGAAACTTAATGAAGGGTAAACTCCTCCCCAAAGATCTCCTGTGTATCATTTCTAAGCTTCAAAGTTTGAGTGGAGGGCTGGTGTCCTGCTAAAGGCAATAGGACTTCTGCCATTGGCTCAACTGCCTATTATGAAAAATTCTTTACAGTTTGCACAAGTGGTCAAAGTTGTGCAACAGGGAGGCTGGTAAGGTCACAGCATAGCTGGAACATTTATACTGTTGCCCTTGGTAGAATGCCAACTTGAGATTGTTTCTTTTAGAATTGAAAACAGGAGAAAGTATATTTACAAATATGTATTAGCAACAAATACGTTTATCACCAAAGTAAAATGTCAAGCTTAGAGGGTTAATGGTTTTAAAATGAGAATGCAAAAGCTGAGAATTACACTGAAAACTACTTTAGAATATCAGTTATAGCAGATTCTGACTTTGCAAACAGTATAGTTTGCAGATATTTCATTCTATTACTTTCTGCTTTGAAGAGGCTTCAAGAACAGTCTGTCTGGATTGTTGGGCTTTTTTCCTCTTGTGGCACAGGAGTGCTGCACTAGACAAGGCTCTTATCACTGAACTGGCCATTCATCAAGATCCTGACTTAATAGTGTAGCATTCCACAAGTGTCTGTGCAGTTTATGGTGCATTATAGATTGCTCTTGCAATTGACTGTTTGTCGTTTGCTTGTCATGACAGCCTGGGGAAGTAATGAAATGGGGTAAAAAGAAGCAAGAAAAAGAAAGAAACATTTAAATGATGCAATCAGTGAGCCATTAATAAATTATTAAAAGACTCTGCTTACAGCCTGGGACAACTTTTTCACATATCCTACCTAAAACAGACTTTGCAGGCTCAGAATTAAATTAGGTAATCACTCTTGTGATCACCCTTCTCTTATCTTTGTTCATTGTTTTACAATCACAATTGCAATCCAACCAAGAGGAGGAGATAAATTCCAAAGGATAAATCGTCTTGTAATTTCTGCTTGTGCAGTGCCCAGCATGGAAAGACATCAACTAAAAATTAAACACTTGATCCTTATAAACACTGATAAAACATCCCAGCATTCTATCAGCAGCATCCTGCACTGGCATATATTTTCCAAATTTTCAGTTTGTGTTCTTATTTCCAGTTATAAAGCAGAAGATAAAAGGCATGATAGTGAAATATGGTAGGACCTAGAAAATTGTTGGGAAAAAAATTACTACTTTTTTCTAAAATGAAATGTGAATTCTTTAATAAACCAGAAATTGTATTGTGGGGTACATCCCAAGAACTGTAGAGTAGCAGATAAAAAATTGAATATTTCAGAAAGAGACTCAAAAAAATCAAATGCAGATGGATACAGTTTTGCAATATGTTTGTACACTATGCATATATGGAATAACTAAAAACTCTCATTTGTTAAGGACTGCTTTGCCAAGGTCACCTTTCTGTGTGCATTGCAGTCAGATGTTATTGTTAGGGGAATATGTTACATTATAGTGCCTGATTCATAAATCTTTGCTTCTTGCCTCATTTATCATTCCACTGGTAGTATCAACAAAGTAAAACTCTGGTTGGCCACCTTTGTAAGGAAGTTTAAATGTTAGACTGGAAATCTACTCTGATTTCAGACTGATAAGAGTTAAGTTGTGAAATCCTGACTGGAGTGCAGTCATTAGGTGTTTTGTCAGGGTCATAAACAGATTAGGGACTTCCTACCATGCACTTTGAGGGCAGAGAGAAGGGGTTTCACTGATGTATCCTGACTGATTCTTTCCTGCTAGCACAGATGGCTCTGATTCATATAGGTGAGAACTATATGTGATATGATAGGTAATTTTAAGTATAGTTATACTTAAGCAAAATTTAAAGGTTATTTGAGATTAAAGATTATTTAAACAAAATATTGGGAGTCAGATAAAATGTAACTTTTTTCCCTTGAGGAACCTTTTAATTCTGAATGCAGGGAATAATTTCCAAGTTTTACTGCTTGCTTTTTTAATTAGATGTATGTTTGAGTATAACATCATTAAACAGAATTAAAAGATAATTAACATTACTGGATTAAATTTGTATATATTCATTAAATAACAATTTTCATTCAAGTATTTAATAAAGCTCTGAAGTCTGATCATAGTTCTCTTTACAGCTCTTTTTAGGTTACTATTATTAGGTTTCTGTCAGAATTTGAGCCCAGTTCAGAAATGTACTGATTTGTGAATTGTCTTGCAATTACAAATGCTAATATTACGGTAGGGATCACATCTAGTGGCAATTCCCTGGTTCATTGTTTCAGCTTTTCTAGGCATGGTATGTCTTTGTACACCTGTACCAAGTCCCTAGTGAGTTTATGAACTGCACAGCTGCTCTTGTGTGCTGTTAACAAATCTCTTACAGAGTTCACTGTTGTGTGGTGAGTTGTTACATTTTGATCAGTTCATTTATTCACATAAGTGTTGAGATCTAATTGGTTATCTTGATATTAGCTATATACAACCCTTATTTCAAATTACAACACCATTCCCTGTTTTAGTTATTTTAATTTTTAAAAATTAATTTTAAGAGTCCATCCCTATTTTTATTCCAAATAATAACCTTTAATGGGGGTACCTTTTCATAGGTGAGTTTTTCCTGCTCTGGGATTAGGTTTCTTGCTCTTCATGTAAATGGGTGAGCACGCACAGTTTGTTCTTCTGGGCCTTTCTGGAAATGGTTTGGGTGTTTTGAGGATCTTTGGTGATCCCGACACCCCAGTGCTGGATTGACTCTCAGTAGACTGTTCATGACACTTTTTGACCCCATTCCTTTTCTTGCAATGTCCTTTATGTTGTGCAGTCACACAGAACAAATTTGGACCAGAACAAATTTGCACTACCTCCTTACAGCTCCTCTTTCCAGCCACATCCTGTCCTAACTTGCCACTTGAGTGGCCATTGATGTTTGAGGCATAGCAACACATTAACTCATCACTGTCCAGGTTTTTGCAGGGAGTAGTAACATCATTTTTAGTAAACATGATTCTTCATCATCATCGCTCGATATGTGTTTTGGGGTTGATGATGTCCCAATCACAGCATGTGTCCTGTGTCCTGTGTGTCTGCCAGCTGCAGTAAAGATTTTACTCTTTTTATTTAAACTCTTTTGATCTTCCCTGGTGATTAGTTTTGCAGCAAATGCACAGCATTGTGCCACTTTGGCATAGCTCTTGATTCATGATTAGAGCAGAGAGCTCCAGGGCATTCTGCTGAGTAAGCAGTACAACTCTTCTGTGCAGTTTCATGACATGAACTTTGTTACTACCCTCTGTATTTCTGCATCCAAAACTCTTCACTGCTGTATTTGAGATTGTGCAGAAGGAGACAAGATATCATGAGAATTGGAAAAAAGCAATCACACTGCTTGACTGTAAACAGAACAAAGAGAACAATCTGGCAATTGTTGACAGTTAACATCAATCCTCAGAAAAATTCTAGAGCAAAAAGTCAAATAAAGTAGAGGAGCAAAGCACTAGCTGTCATATATCTTTTATTTGATGCAGTGCACTCTCCAGGGTACTTTTATTAACAAGCTAGATGATGGAATAGAGTATGTTTACTGTGTCTTGCAAAGATCAAAAATTGGGAGAGCTCATACGCTGGACAATGGGATCGGAATTCAAAGTGGTAATGACAAAGCAGCAGTGCATGTGAAAACATAAAATAAGAATTATTTCCTGCACTGATACAAAATGAGGACAGATGCTTTGGTAGCAGTTTTTCAGAAAAAGCTGAGCATGAGCCCACTGTGTTGTAAAAAAAAAGCAAGCACAAATCAAAAGTACAGCCAGAAAGATGTGTAAAGCAATCAGAAATGTGGCCTCTGGTAGACTGGCCATCTAGAAAACTAATGTTTGGGGCATTGCGTTTCAAGAACTATGTGGTGCAGTGGAGACAGTCTGGAATAAATGAGGGAGATGAATTACTGCTCTGTAAAGTTTGACCTGTTTCATTATTGAAAAACACTTTAAAATGGCTAGGTCAATGAAGAACTGTCATTGTTCTCTTTGTAAGTGATGGAACCTCCACCACTGGAGGTTTTTAAAAACTGGTCAAACAGCTCTTGGAAACAATGTAGATATCATTTATCTTAGTTGGGAGCTAGATGACCTCCCATGGTTCCTTCAAACCCCATTTTTTTTATTACCCCATGATTATTAAAGCAGAAGTCCAAAGTTTTGATCACAACTGAATTATGCACCAAATAAGTCCTTAATATTTCTTAATTTCTTAATAATAGATCCCTCTGGGTGGATTAGACTGAAATGACACGGAATGATCCATGTTTATACATGTATATATGTATGAGAACTTATGTTTCAGCTGGGCAGGTTTGACAAGCTTAGTACATTTATCCAGATAGATTTGTCAGTGTGTTTAAGGTGTCTGTGATAGACAGTGGTGGAAAAATGGGAATTCTTCTTTTGTCAAGTCACACTTATAGATTCCTCTTATCAATGACCATTGTTTATGCTTTAAAGAAACATGTTCCCATCTGTCTGTATTGCTTTAAAGATAGGTTCTACAATTTTTCCCATATTAATAAATACTTGAGGAATAAAGAAAAAAGTGATTTAAGAGCAGCAGAATTTTGGAATAACTTAACCAACAGAATCTCACAACAACAGGAATTGAATGCATTCTTCAGTATACTAATGATTTTGGACCCTTGAAAATAGGATATTTTATTATTTTCCCCCTTACTATTGAACCCATGCCTTCGATGCATCTCAGTTGTGGTCTTTGAATTTTCTTCTGCTGAACGTAAGCATTTTCTGTTGGATGTTTTGTATTCAGTTTGAACTGCTTGATGTCACCTTAACGATAAAACTGGGATAGGGGAACAGGTGCTTATTGTCTTTTTCTTCCTCATTGTCTTTCAGATGTTATGTTTTGGAATGTGTTAGTGGCTGTCAAGGGGATATTATTGATATGCTGAGACATCTGCTCCACTCACATTAAATTGACTGTTCTTTCATGAAAGATGAGTGCCTTATGACTTCCCATTCCTAGCACACTAATACTGACCAGGTCTTTGCAGCTGGAAATTAATATCATTTAAGATGTACCTCCAAATTATACAGTTTTTGTTTCCTTCTCATTGAATGTCATTATTTTTGGTAGAATTACCATGTCATGAAATATCTAAGGAATAAAAGTCCCAAGTATTTAAATAGTTACTTTTATTTTCAAAATACACTTTAAATCATTATTTTTTATGTAGCACTAAAAAGGCAAATATTTTTAGAATCATAGCAAGGTCTGTGTTGGATGGGACCTTAAAGATCATTTTATTTCAAGGCCCCTGCCATGGGCAAGGACACCTTCCACTAGACCAGTTGTTTGGCCATACAGCCTGGCCTTGTACACTTCCAGGGATGGGACATACACAAATTTCTGGGCACTCACCACCCTTACAGTAAAGAATAAATTCCTAATGTGTATCTAAGCCTATCCTCTGATTGTTTTAAGTCATTCCTCCTTGTCCTATCACTACATGCCCTTGTGAAAAGTCCCTCTCCACCCTTCTTGAAGGCTCCCTTCAGGTCCTGGAAGGTGCTCTAAGGTCTCTCTGTAGTCTTCTCTTGACCAGGATGAACAATCCCAAATCTTTCAGCCTATCTCCATAGGAGAGGTGCTCCATCCCTCTGAGTAGCTTCTTGGCCCTTCTCTAGACTCACTCCAGGAGGTCCACGTTCTTCTTCTGGGGGGTGGCCAGAGCTGGAGACAGCACTCCAGATGGGATATCATGAGAGAAAACAGGGTGACAATCACATCTCTCACCCTGCTGGCCACGCTGCTTTGGATGCAGCCCAGGACATGACTGGCTTTCTGGGCTGCCAGCACATCTTGTTGGCTCATGTCAAGTTTCTGGTTAACCAACATGCTCAAGTCTTTTTCCTCAGGGCTGCTGTCAATCCAGCCTTCATCCAAACCTGTATTTGGGCTTGGAATTGCCCCAACCCATGTGTGGGACAATCATGAAAAATGCTTTAGAATATCTTAGTGAATGACCATAACCCAGAAAATAATCAACTGATCTTTTTAAAAGATGAAATTAATTAGTGGGTCCAGGCAATAGTGTACTTTCAGTGATATTTCTGAAAGAAAAATATCATCATTTTATTAAATTGAGAAAGAAAGGAAGGGAAACTTATCCTACTAAATGTAAAAATACAAAACTGGCAGGCATCAGTTAAACAAGCATCCAGAAATTCCCTTTCTTCCCCTAATTTCACCCATGATTCAAAAACAAACCCCTATCATACCATCCAACTTGAAAAATATATGTTTATCTTGAATAATTTTAAATGAAAATACTACAGATTTTAGAAAATCTTGAGGACACAGCAGTCATTTAAAGTAAACTAACTTTCCTCTAGCCTGAGCTACTAACAGCTGTGGTAAGTTTAACTAAGGTTATTTAAGGTATTATTTAAGGTATTATTTTGTAGAAGTGTTTTGATTTATGTCTAAATATACATTTTATTTGAAAAAGTGGATGAAGTTCTGCTTTGAATATCAGTTTTGCATTTCCCTGTAGTTCTCCTTATTCATACTACATTTTTCTTTCAAGTTGTAAGCAGATTAGTGAATAAACTGGTTTTCTATCTGTGCTCTAATCTACATGGGACTCAAAAAGGGGAAACAAAACTTGGTTGCATTTTCTCCTCACTCCTCTTATCTCAGCAACCTTATGAAGTGGCTTATAACTACCTTTATCCTGATATTTTGCCTGTTGTGGAGAAAGGCATTTCTCCTAGAAACATGCACTACTCTCTGGTGATTGCTTACCAGTAGCTGGCTATCATACTGACCCATATGTAGGACCTAAAACATATGTAAGACAACTGTGGTGTCTTACAGATTCACAGGAACAGCTGAGTGTGAAGCAGGAATGAAGAGGGAGAAAATAAAGGTATAAGTGGAGGAACAAAAGAGAGACAGAGGTTAAATGTTAAATGGTAACATTTGGGTAATATTTAAAATAGATTGATGATTGTGGAAGGCCTATCTTTTGGAGACAGAAAAGCAAAACAAACATATTGTTGTGGCCAAACAAACATGTATGACTAGTGACCATTGTAACAGTTTCTGTAAAATGCTGTAATTAACTTCCACATCGGTGTGAGCATCAGGAAATTCCTATGCATATTGCATATGCTGTGGTTTGTACAGTGTCTGTACTTTGGAATGCCAATGAACCAATTCTTATCTTTGATTTTAATCTTGAAGAGAAACTAAGCCAGACCTTGTAAGGAAATGGCACTGACTTCTGGAATGGAAAAAGTGTCCTCCATCTCAAGGCAGGGATATCCTTTCTCTAGAAAAATTTATGTTTCCATAGACTTTTTCAGAATATTAAAAGCTAAAGTTTCAGATGCTTATGAATACAATCCAGTATGAAGTGTATAATCTAATGTTGCTCCCTAGTGTTACACCTCAGGTGATACCATTCTGAAAAAAACCCAATATTTTTAATGACTTGGAATATAATATATAAATTTGCTTTTTTTGTATAGCCATTGTTTTATAGATAGATACAAGTATATTTCATTAGCAGAAGTTCTAGGAGCCCAAGAGAAAGAACATCACACAACAAACACAACACTAAACAAATTTGACTGTACTATTTTCTTTGCTATCGCTGAAATTTCAAATTATGTTAGTATTACTATGAGTGCACTGCATAGGATCTGGTCTTGCTTCCACTGAACTCAATGGCAAAATTCCCATTAATTTAAATGGCAGCAAGAATTATCTCCAAATATTCTTTCTGTTAAACTGGTCTCTAGCTGTACTTCTTCATGGTAATCGGCTATAAATTTTGTTTGTCAGTTGATAATTTTGCATTAAAATAATAATAAAGAGATGTGATGACAGCCTGCCATTTTTTGTTCCTTCAGTCAAACACTTGATGTGACGGACTATGTGATTTCTTCCTTTAATGAACTGCTGGCTGAAGATGCAAGTGCTGTGACTGACACAAATCTGAAATGTTGACAAAAAATCTTTAATATAATTTAGGAAATGTTTTTAGTGAAAATAATTTTTTTCCTCTTGTTTTCTTTTCCAAACAAATAGCTTTAAGAGTTCTGTATGTTTACATTTACCCCTAGACCTCTGCATAAGGAAAATAAAAGAAGGCAAAACAATGCATTCCGTTGTTATTTTGGCTACCATGCATGCTACATAAATAAAGACATAAACTCAAATTAGTAGAATGGCAGCGGGCTTCCTGTAATATGGATTAATAAAAAAGAAATCAAATGCAGAATTCGACTTTTCTCCCTAATTCTCATGCATGCAAAAGATCTTTTTACTTCTACAGTGCATGAATTCCATTAAGCCCCAGTTATTGGCTTCTCACATGCATGACTGTACCCCAAGGAGCCCTTTATATATTTGGACAGGGAAAAGAGCAAATCTTCCATATCTTGTGTAAGGAGAACACTTTCTAAGGCTTTTTCTTGCTCTTTTGACCTCATTACTAACCTTGCTGCTTTTGAGGAAACCTAGCAGGCTGTATTCATTTCCATTAACCAACTGTTCAGAAGGAATTGGCAAGGAAAATGTAATATTAACATGACAGAAAAATTGTTAAAAGAGCTCTAGTGGCAATTAATACTTGTATTTCAGATGGCCAACAATGAAAATTTGTAGTTATTTTATTTCACTTTTTTTCACCATAAAACTCTGGTTGCTTGGTGTATTACTAACTACACAATGCTCATCATTATGACTGTGATGCTCTAATGTCATCACTTGGAGTAAAACTTTCCCAGTTACTGCAGAAAGTGGGGTAAGAACCTGTGTTACACATTAAAAAAAACCCTTGAAAGCAGCCATTTAGTTGAAAATAATCCCTGGAAGCATCCCTCTATGTGCCATTTACCACTAGAGTCAATGCACAATTTTAGACGCCATGGAATCTGATAATCAGAAAGACAAGAAATTGCTGTGTTTTTTGCAAAGAGAGATTCACTGGTATAGAATCATAGAATCATTTAGGTTTGTAAAGAACTTTAGGGTCATCAAGGTCAACCATTAATCCAGCATTGCCAAATCCACTACTAAATCATATCCCTAAATGCTACATCAACACCTCTTTTAAATACCTGCAGGGATGGTGACTCTACCACTTCCCTGGGAAGACTGTTTCAGTGATTGACAACCCATGAGGAAAATTTTCCTAATATCCAATTTAAGCCTCTCCTGGCACGGCATGACACGATCTGCTCTCACAATCTCACTCGTTACTTGGGAGGTGAGACTGACCCCTACCTCGCTTCAATCTCCTTCTGGGTACTTGTAGAGAGATGAGTTCACTCTCAGCCTCCTTTTCTCCAGCCCCTGCTCCTCAGCTGCTCCTTATCAGACTTGTGCTCCTGACCCTTCACCAGCTCCACTGCCCTTTCTGGACACCAGCACCTCAGTGTCTTCTTTGTAGTGGCCCAGAACTGGACCCAGCACATGAAGTGTGGCCTCACCACTGCTGAGTACAAGGGGGTGATCGCTGTCCAAGTCCTGTTGGCCACACTTGCTGCTACAGGCCAGGGTGTCTTTGGCCTCCTTGGCCACCTGGGCACATGCTGTGTCACATTCAGCCACTGTCAACCAGAGCCCTCAGGTCCTTCTTCACTGGGCAGCTCTCCAGGCACTGTCCCCAGCCTGCAGCCCTGTCTGGGGTTGATGCAACCCAAAGGCACTATCTACCACTTGGTCTTCTAGAACCTCACACAACTGGCCTCGACCCGTCAATTCAGCTATTCCAGATCTCTCTATAGGGTCTTTCTAAACTCCAGCAGTTTAACACTCTCACCCAGCCTGATGTGATCAGCAGACTCTGGGAAGCTGCATTCGATCCCCTCACCCAGGCTGTTGATAAAGACATCAAACAGAACTGTCAAACTGTCCCCAGTACTAAGCCCCAGGGAACACCACTCATTACCAGTTGCCAGCTGGATATGGCTCCATTCACCATCTCTCTCTGGGCCCAGCCATTCAGCCAGTTTTTACTCATTGAACAGTGCACTGTCCAAGCTGTGAGCAGCCAGTTTCTCCCAGAAAATGCTGTGGGAAATAGTTCCAAGGCTTTTCTGAAGCCCAGGTAGGCAACATCCATGGCCTTTCCCTCATCAGATTAGTGGGTCCCTATGTCATAAAAGAATATCAGGTTGGTCAAGCAATGCCTGCCTTTTATAAACCTACCTTATTTGTAGATGGGTGTCACATTTGCTAACTTCCAGACCTCTCCTTCCCAGGTAACTAGGACTGCTGGTATATGCCAGAAAATGGCTCGGAGAAATCTTCCACAAACACTTCCACCAGTGCCCCCAGAACCTTTGGATCAATCCTAAGGTGCATTGGTGTAGATGCACCTTACCTGGGCTCTTGATTCTGACACCTTTTTCAGGGGGAGAGGCTCTAATTCCTACATGACCATTCTCAGGCACTTCCATGGTTACTAACACATTAATAAACCTTGTGTCTTTGCCCCTGCATGTATCTCCATCCCCTATGTCCCCTGAAGTGACAGACTAAATGACTTTGCTAGCCCATTATCTTTCGAACACCGGCATGCTGTCCCCAGACTTTTCTCTAGTGATTCTGGTTTTTATTCTTTTCACCCTTCAAATCTACTTTAAAGCTCTCTCAGTGAGCCCTGGCAATTCCTGTGCAAATATTCTTCTCCTTTGACACAGGTATGCCCTGTCTGTTGCCAGCAGGTTCAGTGTTGTGTAAACACATGATCAAAAACCTCTAAAATCTGCTGGTGATACCAGGCTTGGAGCCAGGTATTGATCTGCTGACTCTTCTTGTTTCTTCCTTTATCCTTCCCTGCAACTGGAAGGATAGAGAAGGACATTGCCTGTGCTCCTGATCCCTTAACAAGTCATCCCAAGGCTCTAAGGTCTCTCAAATGCCCTCAGACTTGCAATGTCATTGCTGCCTACCTGGTAAATCAATAAAGGGTAATAATCTGAGGCCCATATCAGGGTGGGAAGCTTTCTCTTCATGTCTTAAAGCTCGTGTCACTCTGGAGCAGATCTCTAAATCCTCACAGCTTTGTCTAAGTCCCCCAAGTCTTGAAAAAGAGGCCTACATAAAAAACATGGAACAAGAGTCTGTTCTGTACCAGTGACCAGGCCAGAGGGGACTCAAATATGAAAGCTGAGGGCCATTTCTTTACTTGACATAACAGCTGTTTCTCAGAGAGATAAATGGATACTGATACTGACGCAGTATCTTAGAGGAATTATATTGCACTGCTTTAAAAAGGAGCAATATAACAGAACTTGTTAATGTGTGATCACACAGGTTAATCACTTGTGGTTTTCTGTAGAGTACTGGTGAAACATGCTTACTGAAAGCAAAAAACCTATGTGCACAATAATTTGAAACCAAATATTACTAAGATCTGAATACCTGGTAAGGTTATTTGTCCCCGTCACATCTCATAACTGCAGATTTTTTTTTTTTTTTTATATTTAGGTATTTTTGTGTAAGCTTTCAATTATTGTAAAAATATAGAAAAAATATTGTAAAAATATAGAAAAAATATTGTAAAAATATAGAAAAAATATTGTAAAAATATTTTTGTATATTGTAAAAATATACAAAAATCATGCATGTAGAATTTGGAGGATCATTCACAGCTGAACTGTGGCTTACAATGAGTTACTTTTAAAGATATGTGAAGTACCACTTTTTGACACGACATTTTTCATTTCTCAGACACCCATCCTTTTACAAAGTAGATTTCAGTACTAGTTTTTACTATTCAGTAGAAAGTTTTGCTAGTTCCTGAAATGTTCTTTATGTAAATTAGAAAAAAATAATCCCCAAACTTATGAAGAAAGACTTTTAAAACTTAGATCCTTAAAAGTCTTCATAACTTCTCTTTGGTTTTCTGGTTTTTTTTTTTTCTTCCATATATCTCAGTCCTCAGCCAGATGATCCAGACAACTGCATTTGCTTGTGTATCAAAAAAATTTCTCTGAATCAGTAGTTTTCAATAGAAAGTAGAATAACAGCCTCTTGTTTGCTCTTTGCAATAGATAAATTTATTGTCTTGATCTGTTTCTGTTATAAAGAATGGAAGAGAAATCTGCTATTTAAATTTACTTTTCTTTTTCTATTCACATTTTCCTTCAGAGTGTTCTCAGAAAAGCCAGAAACATTGTCAGCTACTTGACAATACAGATAAGCACCAAGGAATATTACTGATCTGCTATAACAAATGCTGCTAAGTTGTATACATTGACCTAACTACTCTAGCCTGAAGTATTCCCATGACATTAAGCTTCCAAGTGTCTAAACTGGACAGCTTTTTTAAGCGGCTTGGATGCCATCAAGAAATAGACATGGTCCCCCCAAAGCTAGAAACAGGGGTTTAATTTAGATACCCTTTCTTTCTGTTGACCAGTTTAGGGAGTGCAAATACCTAAAGACAAACGTTGTGAATAATCCACAAAGACCCAGTTGCAAATGTAACATTTGACAAAAACAAGTAAATTTTTAGGTGTGTTGGTTGAAGAGTAAAATAATCCTCTTCTAGTAGTCATTGATGGAACCTTTGCAAAGCTTGAAAAAATTTGTTCTGACTCAGGTATTGTCCTAATCCTCATCTGCAGTTATTAACATCTTGATATCTTTTCACTGAAGATGTTGGTGTCTTAAATCACCCTCAGATATGGTTTAATAATTAAGATGAAGATATAATGATTCAGAGTGGCAGGAAGGCCATGTGTAAATAGTCTCTATAAGTAACATGCTAACATCCATTATTCACCTGTTGCATCCACAGAATCAATCACTTCACCGTGTGTGAAAATCAAAGCAGAAAACACTCGGACACACAACCTGCTCTTCCAAATCCTTATGTGCTTAATCCAGCTACACAGCAAAAGATAACACATTAGGTACAACTGTTGAGTTGGAGCAGTGACATGTGGTGAGTGGCATCCCTTCCTTCTGCGCTGCACTGATCAGGTGCAGCAGCCCTAACCAGGGCAAGCACAGCTGGACACATTCTTCTTCCCTCCTCTTTCTGTGCCTCTGTTTTTGCAAAGGCTGTCATGCTCCACCCTTCTTGCTAATTCCATTGCATTTTCCATATGTTTTCATTATTTCAGTCCTGAATTAATATTCCTTGTCCTACAGTGGGAGGATACAGTATGCCCCACAGTGGGTTCAGCCCTGTACCCAGGGTTGTAATCCTTTGATGGCCATTAATTGACCATTTGTGGTTTGTTTTCATTCCCTCAGGCTCTCCAATACCACACTGTGCTTGTCTTTTAATGCTTGTGTTATCATTTTCTGCTTTAACTCCCAAAGGCACCTGCTATGCTCCTGCAATTGCTCAATCAGGAAACAACCCACAATAATTCTATTGGAAAATACATTTTTGGTTATTTTCAATCTCTGACCAAAAAAAAGGAAATATATAGTAGAGCTAACATTAGTTGTTGATTAAGAGAAAGTACCAAAACCAGCCTCCAAACATCAATGGATGCTTTTGCCTGACAATTTCCTTAATTCCTTATGTTATTTATACATAGCCAGACTGTCATCAATCCTAAGAAGTGTTATTGCACCATGAACAGGGAATTACCTTTGATTATAACATAAAACAATTCTGATTTTCTGCGTTTAAAATTGGCAGTGGACATCACTAATCCTTGGATAGCTAGGATCAATAGTTACAGGCAGAGGTATAGCAGGCTTTATTGTTTATTTAAAAATGCGTCCCTGTTGCTGTAGTCATTATAATAACAACTCGTACTAGATTGACTCTATATTTAATATTTTTATTGCATACAGAGATCTGAATTTTTTGATATCTATAAGATACCATGCAGACTTTAAAAATCCTCACATTTTTTATATTCTTACTCCAAGTGTTGTTCAACTAACAAGGTCTTTTTAGGTGAAAGGAAGTAATTTTTACAGGATATGACAACGCAACATTAGACACAGCTCTGCCTTCTTTTCCTCTGATACAGTATGAACTGAATTAGCCATACCCAAATTTTTAAATGATACCTTTGTCATTAGTATCTTTTCACTCTCCATCTTTAAAACGGGCTGTTATATGAGACATTACTGACTCTGTACTTTCTACTTCTTTGACAGATAAAGCATTCAGAAATATGGACTGTTTTAGCTTAAATTTTTTTTTTGTTTCACAAAAACTAGTGGCATATATTGGCAGGACATGACTTGTGAAATTAGTTAAGGAAAATATTAATTGTTGATATAAAAACAATATGCTGTTTTATACCTTTCAGTGTTCATTTGTCCAGCAATTGTGATTGGCTGTTATATTCTGAAAGTTTCTCTCTTGATGGTGCTATTGCATGGTTTTGTTTTCATAATTTCTTAGTCTTCAGAAGAACATTGCCATTTGGGTTTTCCTTTTTTTTTTTTTTTTTTTTTTTTTTTTGTGTGTGTGTTTTGAAAGTTGCTTGAGATACTGTGTAAGATATTTAGTTCCAGTTGACTGACTATTACATGGTCAGGAGATTAATATTTTTACTCTAACAAAGAAAGAAGGTTCTCACCAACAAAAACAAGCTCACTAGATATAAAGAGCTAAGACCTGTTTCCATGGACCAGTTTCTGAACAGTAGCTTATAACTTATCAGCTAGATATAAAATACACTGGTCTTCAGAGACCTTGATGGGGACAGGAAAATGTTTTACCTCAAGGAAAAAAATTATCATATGATAAAAATCTTAGGAAAACCTCTAAGAACAATTCAGTCTACTGGTTAATAAATACACTGTGCCAAAGCTAAAATATCTTGGTTTTGTTTTCTCCTGCTGTAGTTTTTTTAACAAGAACTAAAATCTTTAGGGTCCTACAGTTTGTTGGATTGGTAAATAAATACAGTGCCAATGTGAAAATATCTAGGGCTTTCTTTTCATTTTTTTTTTTTTTAGGAGACAGGATCTTGGTTTTTGCAATAATATGGCCTTTTGATTAATAAAATAGTGCAATATATTTAGTTAGTAGTTATTATTGCTCCTCAGTGTTTAGCCTCACAGAAACATTAAATTTCCATAAATTCTTATCAGACTAAAATATTAATACCCTAATACCGTGGAAGAGAGTGAACTAAAACAAGCAAGCTACCTAGAATATGTTTAGGTTTCATCTTTTATCTATTAAAAATTCCAGAAAACCAAACTGTTACCAGCAGTAGCTTTCCTAGCAGAGTTACTCAGTGGTTTTGTTTGTCTAATCCGTCTTTCTACAAAGTTTTTTTAAGGAACAGACTGGGAAGTTAAAAAGGACCACTGGATGCTCAGCTTGTTTATAAGATGTGAAACTCCCACATCAGTTTGATTTTCTGCTTCTTCAGGCTTTCAAGATGATGGGGGTAGGGGAAGAAATAAAAAGAAAAACGCAGAAAATATTTTCCTCGATATAGGAACCAAAAGGTGAAAACTCAAAAAAGAGTACCTTATACAAATACATTTGAGGTGAGATAAAACAGCAGGGTACAGCAAGAAAAAGATTTTATTATTTTATAACTCCTGTGATCAAATGCATGTGAAGGCAGTAGCTCTACATCTGCAGTACAAATGAATGCCATACCCACAGTTCCAGCAGCCTTTATTCTATTGAATTACTTCTCAAAGCTTCCACCTCTCTCTTAATACAGAGCCTTTCTGATTTTTTTTCAAAGAGAAAATAAACAGAATTTTTTGTGACCTTTCTTCATTCTTTGGCTTGCTTTTTCTTCTCCTTTTCCCGTTTTCATCATGTTCAGAGAAGTTTCTCCTTCTCTGCTTTTCTCACCTCTTCACTTCCTTAAATTCCTGCATCATTTGTCTCTCCTCCATGTGCTGGTACCCATTTTATGCTGAAATTTTCATTACCTTGGCAGAGGTTGTAAGATATGAGGTTTCCATTAGATAACAAAAACTTCTAACTCATTGCTAATTCTTCTTGATTTCTCTAATGTTTTCCCTCTGATGTCCTACAAAGAGTAATGCTGTTTTAAGAGTGACTTTTCCTTACAGTGCACCTGCACGAGACTGCTTACAAAAACCTTTCACTTCTCATAAAGCAGAAAGTTATTTTTCCAGTAAAAGCAGCAGTCCTGATTCAATAAATCAAAGACTTATCTTCCATTTGGAATCTGCTCCTACCTGTAGATCCCTCAGGTGGGAAGCTATTTACTTACAGGCAGTTAATAGGAAGAACAAGTGCAGGAGCATAGACTGACTTCAGGCTGTGTAGCTAGAGCAATGTGTGCAAATAGGATATATTTATTATTGTCCTCTGCTGATATTTTAAGACTAATGCATCTCTTCTTCTACAAAAATACTTTTTAGAAATCTGATGAGCTTTTTCTACTTCAGTGGGTGATTCACATATAAACTGTGTTTTTCATGTGGGCACTCAAATCTGGAAGTCTGCACACAAAACCTCTCTGAGCCACAAGACACCTCTAAAAGCATATAAAAGACACTTCTGTAGTCTGAACATTTAATTTGTATGGAGCTACTACTGCGACAGCTTATGAAGAAAACACCCATGCATACATCCATTTAATGTGTAAAGAGAACACTGTCATAGAGAAGCATTATGACAGTTTTTGAGTGAGGACTAAAGAGCACTGCAGTGACCATGATGTGTGGGTTATCTGATTTAACCAAGGGAAATATGGCTCTGGTAATGGGTTCACACGCTCTTAACCTGTCTGAAGTGCTCACACTGCCAGACTGATGTTGTTAGATTTATTCTGAGCTAAACCAGAAAACACCACAGCCCTTTTTCACTGTTTGAAGATCTAGCTGTGCTGAACAGAATACCAGATGAATAGTCTTTTCTACTCCATGTTTCAACACTGTAGATATCTGAAGATGTAGTGCTGAAGACAGATTTTAATCAAAACTTTCAGCTTAATTTATCAATGTGACATTTTCGACACAGTTTTGCAACAAAATTTAAGGACTTCAATTTTGTTAAACTTCTGATAAAGACATAAATATATATTAAAAAAATCTTGTCATAAGCAACAGCAGTTTCATTCAACAGATTGCTTTTCATTTATGTGTTTTAAGAACAGGAAATTTTCTGATGAGTTTCACAGGTATAAGAATGATTGTTCAACTTACAGAGCTTACTAGGCAACTAAAAGTACTAGCAATAATTCAGGCCACAGAATTAGTTATTTTATTCCAGAAATTGAGCAAAAACATTTATATTTTTGCTACCTTTTCTATGAATTTATATTGACAGTAAGAAGACTATATAAGAAATAAATCACAATGGATGAAATTATCACTGGAATAAAATCAGAATGATTATAATACCATGGGAGGAAATGAAACCTAGCTTAAAAATATATCTCTTAAAAAATCTGGGAAAAAAAAACCAGTTTTGACTTCACTAAGGGTAGAATCTTGCTTTTTTTCTCTCCCTTCCTTTTTGACATGAAAAATATGTGCTGGACTCTGCTATCATCCAATTTATTTATACATTTTAGTTGTCTCCCTTATGCAGACATTTTTTGCAACTTGATAGAATGGTTATATTTGATGTTGTGTTATCCAGAGCTTCTCCACTTGCTTTAATCTTTGCCATTTTCTAAATTTCTGTGGAACTTTATAGAAGGTAGCAAAACAAGACAGGTGAACTTGTAGTACTGATTCTGTGACCTGGACCTGAGTGTTCATTTCCCCTTTCTTGCAAGTGTTGGCTGCAGTTCTTCCCTTAGTGAGTGGGAAAAACTGACTAAGGAAAAAGCCAGAAGATGAGTGGCTGGGAAGGACTCACTGGGGCAGCTGCAGGCAAGTGTTTGTAGGTGTGACCCTTTCTTGATTTCACATCTAATACAAGACAGCTAACATAAGGGCAGTAGTTTATGACTAACTGGAGAATCTGATCCAAATCAATCGCAAAATGGTTTTTGAGAGCAAAACTGTTGCATTAAAATTTTTACAAAGTACACATTTTTAAAAGTATTTTTTTAAGCACATCTTGCATCTAGGAAATCTATGTAGTGGCAGCAAGGCTGATACAGATTTTAAGAAGCTTTCAGTTTTTCCATTTTTTATCTCTAGCTATATGAAACAATCTTTTTCTAAGAAATCAATTGTGAAATGTTAAGAACATTTCATGCAGTGGTACAGGATGCAAACTAGGGCAGAATGAGTAGAAAACATTTTGTTCTAGGGTTCATGAATCTGTCTTATCCCCTCTGGGTATAGATTATGTTTCAGGACATTTGAATAGCAGCATAAAAAAATCAGTTCCTTTTGTAGCTAAATGAACTATGAATTAAATTTGTTATCAGATGACCAGTAGCTCTTTAAGCATTTTCCAGCTGAGTAAGCTAATAAACCTATTTACTCTTTCTGCACGAGCAAGCACAGGCCCATTAGCTGCAGATGCCTTCAGCAATATTCTCTGACATATAGAAGGTCATTCTCCTCTCATTGTCTTCATATCTTTATGGTTTAGTGGTTAGCAAAAAGAACAGCTGCAACAGTTCTAATTAGTAATTTAAAATTGCAGTTGTAGGATTTTTATCCTCTTTAACCTCATTCTGACAGATTAGTGCTTTATATGCATTTACTTTGAAGACTCTTGATTTAAACTGAAATCACCTGTAGTAATTTAAATTGTCAGAGGCTTTATTAAAATTTGGTAGGAATAATTCTGTGCACATCAAAAGACCTTGCTCTTGTTCTTTACTTTGTTATTCAGCACTTGAGTGTTCGCTTGCAAGATCCTTTGCAAGTGATGGAACAGGCAGAAGCTAATGGGTGATTTAATTTACCATGTCTTCTGACAGGCACTGTGTACTTTCTCATTTTGTGACAAGGTGGCAGGACAGATTCAGTTTTCTGATGCATTTCTCAGAACTTGTTGCAATCCTGTAAGTTTCTGCAGTAGGGAAACAAAAATGAAAATACATTACTGTTTTTATTGCCTGTATGGCCATGTATTCTTCATCAGTGTCAGGTACAGTTGCAACACCAGGTGTCTGTGCTCTCTTGCAAATATTTTTTGGAAGGACAGAGCCAGTTCACAGTGCAAGTTTACAAAACACAGACATCAGCAGGAGACAAAAATTTTCATTTTTGCTTTGTAAGGGACAAAGTTTGTGATGTTTTTTGGTGAATCTATGGAGTAGTGCTTCTGGACCTTTGAGGTTTTCTGTTTGATCAGAGCAACAGTTGTTTTAAAATTGTTTCCTACTGCAGTAAATAAGATATCTGATGGAGAAGAATACACTCCCCTCCAATCCAGCTAGAAAAAGCTCTATTATTCCATGCTGTCCTCCCTCCTAGGGAGCTTATATCATGCCTAGTGATATCCAGTTGCTCCTATAATTTCCTACATTTTCTATTTTTTTTAATCTTTACTACTATGCAACAAAAGCTTTGCAAGTTTATAAGAGGGATTTAAATATCTGCTTACATTTCTTTGGGTTTCTGTTTTAATTTCACACCTCAATTTTCTTAGAATGATTACCAAATTTCTACAGTTCCACCTCAAATGGGTGGAACCATTTTGTAATTACTGGTACCAAGAAGAGGCTAAAAATTAATAAAACAGTATTTTTACTTTTACTAGAGGGCTAAAAATATTCATTCCAATAAAAATATTTATATTTTTACTGCAATTATTGATAAGGGATACTAGAAATAAAATCAAGTTTGATTACAATAAATATCTGGTTTAACTCAGTCATTTTTTTGTGCTCTTCAGATATACTCAACTGTTCAAATTCATTTTGTAGCCAGGGGGAAAGAAGTATAAAGTTACTTAAGTGCTAAATTAAAATTAATATCAGCAGGAAATCCTGAAACTAGCTGTGAGGAACTGCATGTCATCAGATGAACGTTCCTGCCTTTGGCTGATTTATTCTGGAAGAAATACAGCTATTTCTTTATCTCTTATTGATCATTCAGTACTGGGCCTTCTGTACACTTGAAATCTTTATCTGGCCTAGCCTCCATTTCTGTGTGTTCTTTGAGCTCCGCTGGCATTGGCATTTTTGGTTGGAAAGGCTTTCCTTTCTTTTGGTTGCCCCACAACTTTCACCATACTTGCTTTGGTTGCAGTAGAAGGAAATCCACACTTTGATTCTGCTTCTCCTTACATCCCCTTCTTGAGGATTCAAGTGTTTGGTCCTCAGGCTGGTCTTTCTCAATTCTGCAGTTATTGTAAGTGTGACCACATTGAAGTTCTTGTTATGTGAGAAGTTTGTAACTGTGTGACATGGAAAAGTGTTTTTCAACGGATTTGAAATTCTTATATCAAAACTTCTGAAGTATCATTTCCCTTTCACAAGTTTTTGAGAGTTTGAAGTGTTCTTATGTATGAACAGTTTATGTATAAGTGCTAAGGTCCCGGTTACCATAAGAGATGTAATGACTTCCAAAGTCTCTGACAATTTGTGTTGTCTGCAAACCTGGCCTCTAAATGCAGCATTTGAAAATTTATATTGCTAGTGTTTTTACCACACATTTTTGTTAACTATCTATGTAGGAATCTTATTTTATGGGGATTCTTTCTTCCTATCTTTGTCCCAGCCCAAGAAGTTCTCTGTTGACTCCTGCAAGTTGCCTTCAATCCCTTCTTCAGCAGTAGGAAACAGCCAGGCTGACCTGTGCCATGGGCTCTCTTTGCTGCCCTCCTCCAGCCTGTCCCTCCACCTGTGGCTCCATGCTGGAGTCCTCTCTCTCATGGAACACATTCCTGCGCTCCCCTGGGGAGGAGCAGCCCTGACCTTCCTCCTCACCTTTCACCCAGAGGAAGGTGCAGCCCCTAGGAGAAGGCAAACAAGGATTTTTTCGACTGTCCAATCACTGACTATTGGAAGAATGAAGCCCCCAAAAAATATATATTGTCTGCCACTGCTGAGCAAATTATTTTTCTAAGAAAGGACAGGGTTTTTTCTTTTCAGAGGACAGTTTGGAAACCAGATGTTGGAATTAGAAATCATCCTATGTTGCTTTTTTCTGTAATCCATACACTGATATTTCTAGGACAATCCTAGGTTGTCTTATTAGAGTATATTACATTATTGCCAACTTCTGATTCAAATTTAGCATTTCAAAGTTTCTGAATGCCACATGTATAGGCAAAGGAGAGCAACTTGTGTCACTGAAGACAGAAGGAGTTTTCCTGCCTGTTGACACATTGGTGCTTCCTTTCAGAGCAGTGATTCATTAGGTGTAAATTAGAGAGCCATTCAGTATTTGGTTTTCTCTGGGGATCAATTTCAACAGTACATGAATCCTCCTTCTTGTCATAGTAGTGCCATTCACTCCAGTGTCATTCTCCTGCAGTTCTTAATCTGTGGTCTGAAAGCTGAAGTGAAACTGATTACCACAATGATCTCTACTCAGGTGATGTGGTTTTTAACATTGAAAATTTCTATGTCATGATTTGCACTCCCACAAATTGCTGTACACCCAGTGTTTCATCCATTACAGCTAAGAATGGTAACTCTAATGTATTTGCTTACTGCTCCTGCCAGCCCTAGGTGAGGTTCCAAAACAAAGCTAAAGCCTCATAATAACCTCAGTTACTGTGTCCTACTAATGTTGCTCTGCTTTAGCTACAAAAGATGAATTACTGTACTTTTTACACACTTGAGCACAGGTTTTGTATGAGCTGTTCACACAGTTTCTATCGTTGCTAGAGGCAGCTTCAAAGTCCTTTCCAGCCAGAATTATCATCAAAATTTTCATACGCTTTCATAGCAGCTGGTAAAATATGGCTAACTGGAAATGTAAACTTTATCAGCAGTGTTTGAATTCGTAGCTCAGTGGTATTAACTGAGAGAAGGGAAGTAGGATTGTTGAACATTTACAGGAAACAGTCCTCAGAAATATGTCCTTCATTCTCCTTAATTTTGTACTACTCATATGAATTTTAAGAAAATGAAAATAATTAAGTGTTAAGCTAGTGTTTTCTGTGGGTTTACATACCTGAGTTCAGTGCTGGGGGATATTCTCACCCTTGGCTGCACCAGAATTTTAGAGAAAGGGGAAAAATATACTCTCCTGATTTCTTAAAATCCTGCCCTGTCCCATCACAGTTCTGCTACCACCCTTAACACTTTTATTTTGGTTTTTTTAAATATTTCAGATTAGGGGTTCCAAAGAATAATACCCAGGCTGAACTCCCATGCAGACAAAAACACCCATATTGTGTCTAAGTTCTTATTACAGCATTTGTACTCCTGATTTTTGCAGTTCCTTTGTTTCTGGCACACCAAACAAAGGACTAAATGACTGCTCTTGTTGACCCTTATGAAGGCTATTTCCTATAGCATCTCCAAGCTGCACTCTGACTGGAGATTTCTGATAAGGCAGTTACATTACTTGAGATGAGTGAAACTTTCAGAATAAAAATAACCACAGTGATGTGTTTAGAAACATAATTATTATGTCAGTAGGCGCTTATGACTTATTGCCAATGAAAGAGCAAATCAGGTCTTTATTTCTACATTCTGTCTATAAGCAAGGGATAGATTGATTTCTATTGTATGGAAAGGTATAAACTTATCAAAAAAATGCAAAATAGCATCTACGTAGAGCCTTTCATTTGTCCATTGCTTTTGTGGTGGTAGTAATCCAGTTTTCTGTCCAGCACTGCTTTCACTCTCAATTCTTTGACTTTAATGGGGAGTTTCAAGAAACAGCACACAGCAGTCTATAAAAGAAGATTTTATGGTTTTGGTTTGTTTTGGATTTTTTAAACTATGTGAGTACTCAATTTATGTTCTATTATTTTTCATCATGTTTGCCATAATTCTTTACTGCTTTTAGTTGTAATATTCAATTTTCCAATCCCACTGATTTCTTTCACTTTGGTCTAACCTGAAATGGCACAGGAACTGTGTGAATCTGTATTCCATTAAGTATTATGACATATTCTTTCATGTGAGCATTAAGGAATGTTTTGAACTTTTCTTTTTAAGCTGTTTGTACTGCATTGAGATGCTTCTGATGCTGACAGAGTAGAAAATATATATATCTACTGTTTATTGACTGACAAGGACTGACCTAATATTACATAATATTACCAGTAGATCCCTGTAATAAACAGAGCATAAGCTTTCAGAAAAATAGGCCAAGAAAACAGTCTAGCTCCTGCCCTTGCAGGATTCGTGATGCTGAACAGATGTTTGATCTAACTGGTTTTTCATTGCTTCCAATATTGAAAAGACCATAATATCACCATCAATTCTGCTCCTCTGCTTTGCTATCCTTGCTGTTAAAAATTTCACCTAATATTTTGCCCAGAATATATTTTTCAGAATAAGTTCCTGATTTTTTTTTTTCTGCATATGAAAATAGAAATATATTATTCCTTCCCTTTGGCAACAATCTTTCCCACATTTGAAGACTGATATTGTACCCTGCTGGTTCTATATCTATTAGACTTTCAAGCAAATACTCTTTCAGTCTTCTCACAGGTCATGTATTCCAGTGTCTCCTCTGTACACTATCTCCTGTCAAATCTGCAGACAGCTGAGGTCCTAACCTGTACTGCATGTGAAAAGAGAACAACTTTCCATGTCTTGCAGTTTCTGCCCTTGCTTGTATGCCCCACTATGATCCGTATTTATTTCCACAAGTAGCATGATATTGTCTATCTAAAGTGTGCTAAACTGTAATAGTGGACACTTTTTTGTGTAGCACAGACACATGACAATTTGTCCTCCAGCTGGTATCTTACAATTAATTTTTCCCTGCTGAGTTCAGTAGCTTGCACTTGTCCTTACTAAATCCAATCCTATTTTATTTTTTCTTTAAGAAAATAGTTTAGTTTTACAAGATCATTGAAAGCCTGCCCTCATGCTGTCCCAGTGACACACCCAGTCAGTCAAGCAATCCCATCTGATCAAAAAACCCCAAATTGCCATTACTTATTCATCAGTATTAAGTGGGGACACCCCATTTAACATAACATAAGGAAATGGCCTTAACTTGCACCAGGGGAGGTTCAGAAGAAATATCAGTAAAAAATTCACAGAAAATGGTCAAACATTGGAATAAGTTGCCCAGGGAGGTGGTAAAGTCACTGTCTCTGGAAGGTTCAGGTGGTGTTTGGGTGTGGCACTTAGGGATATGGTCTAGGGGTGATAATGGTGGTGCTGGATTGGAGGTTGAACTGAGTCATCTTAAAGCTTTATTCTGGCCTTGATGATTCTGCCTCTTCAACTGTGACTGACCCGTTAGGATAAAAATTTTTGACTTTCCATCAGTTCAATAAAGGTCATTTCATCTAGAATGTGTACTTCCCATTGTCTGTGACATTGCTGCCTTTGTCATGTGGGACATATACGGCTCATTCTCATATATAAGATTTTCTACTCTAACACTGAAAGAAACCATTCTCTTCTAGACAGACAAAAATGTGGCCTGCAGCTCCTTTGCTTATGTTCTTCCAAGTGCTTATATATTGTCATTTGCTTGAATTTTTTTCCTTTCCCCAGAATTTCTAATATCTACAGCTTTTTGACTGGTCAGTCCCTGTTCCCTACCCCTTCCCTTTAAAGGTTTAAGCTCCGTTTTCCCTTTGTAATCTTTTAATACCTTGTCCATTCTCCACAAGACCAAAATAATTTAATAGAATTAGTGAAATAAATATTCCTACTTGTCCTACAGGCCACAAGTATCAAAGCGCAGTATTTTTCTATCATAGCAGAAATGTGGGAGGCTGCTGCTCCAGGTACCTGTCTGTAGTTACCCTGGGCTCTACTCACATAGGTCAGAATAAACACACTCAAAGCCAAATGTGCAAAGCCAAATAAAAAAATCGCTAAGAAACCTTGAACTAAAATGAAAAATGGTCTGTAACCAACAACTCTCTTTTTGTCCTCCATCTACTTATAAACATGCTATAAGTACTTGTTCCGCAACTTTTCCAGAGCTGTGCCCTAGAATTAGTCTGTTTTCATACCTATCTTCAGGTGACATAAATCACCCCCTGGAAATGTGTTTTTCTCTGTTGGTTATAGAAGGAGACTAAACAAACAGCATATACTAAATAGCTGATTTTTCATAGGCTACATGCAGACATGGTTATCAAGGAAATTTCCTGAACTAGCTTGGCAGAGCAATAGTAGAGCTGGGAATAGGCCAATGTTACTGAACTCCTTTCTTTGGCTTCTCTGCATCTCTAATTGTTGCCTTTGTACATTGTATTACAAAAGAGAACTCTAATGTGCAGCTAAAATATAGAAAGGCCAACTTTTGCTGTTTTTGTACAGGAAATGATTTCTTTTTCATTTGTGAATCTGAGAACTCTTTCTATATGGGCATTGGTGAATGTAATGCAAAATTTAAATTTTATTTTTTAAAGCTATTTTTAATTCCAATACCTATTTTAAGTACTATGCACCAAATTACCAGGTATCATTGTGAAAACTGCCCTCACAGTTAGGAGTTGATGTAATATATATTAATGATAGTAATGGAGATTGATGTGATATCAGCTTTTTGAAGGATTTTAGGTTACTGATCATACTGTTTTACCTTTGGCCAACATGGAATAAGTTTTTTAAAGAGAAAATATAAAGCAAACATGAAGCATATTATTTTCCCCTGTTTTTTCTTTTTTTTTTTTTTTTTAGTGTCTTGTTTCATGGGAATAAAGGGATAAAGTTTGGCAGAACATTTGTACAACTTCTCCATATTTTCCAGATTTTGATATGAATTTTTCAAATCTTGTGGCTAAAGAAAATTGTAATAAAATAATTAGTTAAATTAAGTGAATCCCTTGGCATGTAATCAGAAGGGCTGAGGACACTGTTTTGTGATGCCTGATTATTTTTTCTCTTCTCTTAGGAGACAGCACATCAGATGTAAGAACCCAGATGCAAAGATCCATTTATATACTTGACCTCGGTGTATAATCAGCAGCAGCAGTGCTTTCTTTCATTGCTGATGCCTGGTCCTTGTAGGTTAGAATCTGAGATTTATCTGGGAGCTCAAACTCATTCAGCTGGCCCTTAGGCAGAAGAGTGGTGTAAATCTCCTTCAACCAATAAAATAACAACAGTGAGATAATGGAGTCTCTTCCACCCAAAGGTACATGTGCAATACTGAAGACATTGTTAAAAATTAGGAAACCTTTTGATGAAGATAATTAGGGCACATGCATATCCTGTAGTTGAATCTAGGGACAGAAGAGAGCTGGCTCAGAACCTGGAATAAATTTCTGGTGAAGCACAGAGTGCTGGCTGTCAGAAGCCATTGCTCCACTGGTTTAACTCTCCTGCCACTCACGTTGCTGTGGCATCCTGATGCTCCCTCAGGACAGCTGTCCAGAGCAAAGGCTGGAAGGGATGATGGGTTGTCAATGTCCAACATCTCTTTGATGAGAAAATAAGTATATTTTATGTATATAATGTGTGAGAAGAAGATGAAGAGGCCAAGATCTCAGGAGGAAGAGGAGCAGTAGAACAGCCACATGAAATGTGAGGGCAGACAGTTCATGTCTTTGGGACCTCCAGGGATGGGAGCAAACAATACTTCACTTTTGCTGCTTTAATTGCTTAGAACCTCTTCTGTTTGTTTGTTTTAGTACTGCTGAACCTACTGAAGAAACTTAGGGTGGATTTGATAGGCACACCTTCAATCACATTCAGAAACTTCTCAGTGCAGTAAATTTGGGTGAAATGCTGATTGGATTTGTATAAAATCTGTGTGGGAATTTAAAAACTACAATTTTTTGCTAAGAATACAGATGGACTTCAATAATGTTTTGTTGTGTTGTCTCATAAATAAAAGAAAAAGGTAAAAACCCCAAATTAATTTAACTTTAATGGTATCTCTACTGAGATTATAAAGCCACTTCTAAGAAACTGTCTTGCCTGAGGCTTCTGACTTCAGTTTTCTCTCATAATTAGATTTTATTACACTGTGTGTCACATTCAGATGCAGTAAGACAATTAAACTAAGAAATATGAAAGATATTATCCTCTCCACTTTATGTCAGTGAAATAGTTCTTCTAACAACTAAATCACTGCAAAATTTGTAGAACACAGAAAACATCTCCCTTTTCTCGTTGATAGTAAGTGCCTGAAAACAATTGTATCTTACTTTTTAAACAACAGTATTAAAAATATGTATCTTATTATTATTATAAAACATTGACAATTTTCAATTCTCTCAGGATAAATTCTAAGTAGAACAACAAAACAAGAATCAGAAATTGTTTGGACTACTTTTCTTTTGGTTTGTTTGTTTGTTTGTTTTGTTGGGTTTTTTTTTTTATTTTAAATATCATAACCAAATTTCCTGACAGGAGTGCCATAAAATAAGTTTACCAAGCAATGCTATGAAGGCAAAAAAAAGATTGCAATTATAATAATGCATTATTGGAGGGGATTTTGAGTTTTCTAAGTTGCATGATTTTTTTTTTTTTTTTTTTTTATTTTTTTTTTTTTTTTTTTTATTTGTGGGTGATGTCCGGAGTTGTGAGGTTTTGAGGAGGTTTTATTACAGCTCTCATTATATAAATATTAATGTTGCATTGAGGTTCATATTTATAATATAACTAGATGGGAAAACATTGTTTCTATAAAGTTCAACCTGTTAATTTTGGAGGCAGATCTAATTCCATATCAAAGCTGGTTTGAAAAAAAGTAAATTAATGCAACCTTCCTATTGTTACAGATTTTTTTAAAGTAAACTCTGGAACATATGTTATGTTGAAATGGTGAGATTTGAAAGGAGGTCTTTGTCATTGAAAAATTGCACACACGGAGTAGACTTGGCTTCAAATACAGTTATTTAAAAAAATTTATGATAATTTTTTTCTTCCATTTGAAAATGCTGATTTTTCAAAACTGAGTCTTTTCCAGAGAACAAAGCAGTTTCTTTAGAAAAGTTTTTCAAAGCCAAAGTTGGTCAAAGACACCAAGAACAATTTGGCTGCTTGCCTATTTGCATTCCAGAGTCCAGAATTATCTTGTAGTTCAGATATGTATCCTGGATTTAGAGATGGTAATTGACTTGTTCACTCTGTTTTTACTGTACATTCAAATATTTTACGATAACCTTCAGAAGAATCATACCTAGGATTTAGGTTATCAATAAGTAGTTATCTCACCTAATGGCTGTATATTTAAAATCTAAAAAAATCATATACTTTGGATGGTGAACTATATTCTGTACTGGAATAATTACACTGACTCCAGTGAGTTATAACATGAAATAACTTTTTTCCTCTGGTTATATTCCACATGAACAATGTTGAAACATTGAACATCAACAAAACTGTGTTGAAAGAATGCTAAACCAACCAAGTGAAGCAATCAAATCTGGAAATGCCTGTGGGCAAGAGCCAATTCAGCTTTCACTTCATTCTCTTGTGCATAGAGATTTCAATTACATTATCACAAACTTTCCCCCATAAAATCCCTTCTCCTCTTTCGCGGTCTTTTCCTTCTGAATTCAATGCAATTCTTACCTCTATGAAATTAAAGGGCGTCTTGCAGGCATTTTTGCTGGAACTCTGGTGTTTGTCACTGAAAACATGGACAACTTTCCTAAGTCAGCCCTTCAGAGCTGGGCCATTGTCAGTGATCGAGGCACGGACCGCACCTCATCGTGTGTGCACAGTGTCTCCGGGCCAGCCTGTTGCCATTTTTGCCACCTGGGCTGCTTTTGCCACTTGTTCCTGGGGGCTTGTTGGAGCCTCCAATGCAGTTAACTCCTGCCATCCCAAAAATATAACTGGGTTCTGCCTTTAGTCTGATGGCGTTAGGGTACACTATGTACTGGTAACTACTAGGGCTTTATGTTCCTGACCCAATGGAAAGAGATTTTGATACATTTTTTAAGGAAAAGCGGAGAATCCTACTGCCAGTAGTAGAGGAGCCCTGCCTCCAAACAGGTGGAGAAGAGGAACAGCTGGCTGGATCCAGCATGAAACAATTCAACATTATATTCTATTTTTCCTACCCTGATGAAAAGCTGTAACAACAGATGAATTCCAAAGGCATGGACTAAATTAACTCAATTGACTTTTTTAGGGATGGTCCATAAACTAAGTGAAATATGTGTGTGTATAAATATATGTATCAAGACAGAGGAAGAGTGATGATGGTTTATTGGGATGTACTGGAAAGTGTAAGACATGGTTATGGCATAAATTATATGGAATAAAGGTGAATACTACCCTGGTTTCAGCTAGGATAGAGTTGATTTTCTTCTTATTAGCTGGTACAGTGCTGTGTTTTGCATTTAGTTTGAGAATTATATTGAGAGCAGTCTGATTTTTAGTTGCTGCTAATAGTGTTTACCTAAATCAAGGAGTTTTCAGTTTCCCATACTCTGCCAGTGAGCAAGTGCACAAGAATCTGGGAGGGAGCAAGGCCAGGGTAGGTGACCCAAACTGACCAAAGGGATATTCCAGACCACACAATGTCATTCTCAGTGTATAAACCAGGGAGACGGGCAGCACCAATCACTGCATTGGTCAGCAGGTGCAACTGCATATTACATCATTTGTCTTTCTGGGATTTTATTCCTCTCCCTTCCTTTATCTCAGTCATTGAATTGATCTTATCTCAGTCTACAAGTTTTACCTTCTTCTGATTCTCCACCCACCAGGGTGAGAGGCTATGAGCAAGTGGCTGCGTGGCATGCAGTTGCTGGTTTGGATCAAGCCACATCTACTTAAGTAGATGCTGCTTTTTTTAGTTGGTATTTTTTCCCCTCCTCCTTAGCTTTGGATAGCATAGCTACAGTCCTTAGAAGATTCAGCTGATTTAGTACAACTGGAATTGCCCTAATATTTAGTAAACCACTGAATCTGCTTTGTCATATAAAGCTTGACTTGGTACTTTATATGTCAATGTATAAACATAGTTATTTAGTCTTTCTGAAACCAGGCAGGGGATCAAAGGCTTGAAAGATTGCTTTGTTTTATCTGATAACAGGAAAAAAAGGACAGGAGAAGGACTATGAAAAAGAACTGTCTCTTGGTTAGCAGAACATAATGAATGATATATGAAAGACCAGATCAGGCTGAACACAAATGTGAAAGCAATCTCACATGATTTAGAGGAAGAGAAGCTCATGTTGTGTTGAAAATGAGAGAAAATAATCTTTTGCTTAGAAATACCTTCTGATTCAACAGCTTATATTTCCATAATTTTCAAGAAAAAAAAACTAAGTCACTAAAAACGAGGGAAAGTGGGAAAGAAGATGCATTTCCAGAAGTGAAAGAATGACAAAAACGGAAGGAATTTGACCTAAAGAAGCAGCTTCTGAAAGACATGTCACAGTATTTGACGTGATTAGTGGCATGAAGTGAAACGGCTGAATTTCACAGGAATTCTTGCCTTTCTCGTGAAGAAAGCAGATTTAGAAAGGAATGACAGTAAAACTGATATATTACCTTGAAGTTCACTTTTAAAGAAACAGTGGGCTTTTTCTCTTTTTTCTTTTTTTTGTGTGATGTTATGGAACCTTTGTTTGAGACTCCTCATTTGCCCTGAGCATACCTTCAGAGTTTTGTCAGACTGTTTCACAAATATCTTAACATAACATATACTGTTTGAGTTTTATTTAGCATATTTTTAATTTTTATCATTTTCTACTCTCAAAAATTTGATAGCTTGATATTTCTGAGAGTCATGATATCAGCATATCAGGATGTGCATTATGTCTTTACTTCTTGAGTGATGGAACACAAATGCTCCATTACATTGTCTGATAAATTGAAGTTTTAGCATTTCATATGGAAAGATAAAGTGATTGAATGTATAGATCAGATACAAGTAGGCTCAAATTTCTACCATCTATTTGCTGGATGGAATATGGAAACTCTATGTACAAATAATGATTTTTAGATTTTGAGTAACTATAAATAGCCTATGGATGCCTGTGCTAGCCATCTCCTGAATTTGGAAACTGTGGTTTTTTGCTGTGGTATTATTCAGAAAAAAAGGAAAGAGTTACACTTGCTGTTTTAGAACAGAAATCAACTTTGGCCCAAAGTTAGTGCTTTAGGTTATTAGCTCAAGAACAGTACTGTACTAACCACAGCTCCACAGATCCTAGGTATGGCCAGGCTGTAGTTCTGGCTAGACTGGAATAAATTAATATGTGTCCTTTAAAAAAATTAATTAGAAATGCAACTACCTAGAAAGTTTTAGGTGTCAGGCTGTCCCCATGTGGGCTGATGGGCTGATGGGAAGGAAGACTGCCCTGGATGAACAGAGAACCTTTCTGAACTCAGGAAAAACTGGAAAATTTATGACCTTTGGAAGAAGGGGCAGAAAACACAGGAATACAATAAGGATGTTGTGAGATTAAGAAGGGAGGAAATCAGAAGGGCCAAAGCCCATCTGGAAGTTAGTCTGACTACTGATGCAAAAGGCAATAAAAATGTTTCTATAAACACATCAGCAACAAAAAGGGGGTTAAGGAGAATCTCCATCCCTTATGGAATGCTGTGACAAAGGATGTGGAAAAGGTTGAGGTACTTAATTCCTTCTTTACCTCAGTCTTGAATGGTAAGACCATTTGTTCTCCTGGTTCCAGGCTCTGGAACTGGAATACGGGTACAGAGAATGGAATGAAATCCCTATGATCCTAGGGGAGATGGTTGGTGACCTGCTACATAACTTACACACTCTCAAGGCTATGGGGCTGTATGGGATTCACCCAAGGGTACTGAGGGAGTGGTTGGAAGTTCTCACCAAGCTGCTCCATCAATTATCTGCAGCCTTGGCTATGCAGAGAGGTCTCAGGTGACTGGAAGATAGCAAATGGGAGGCTAGGACAACCAGGGCCCAGCCAGTATAAGTTTATGAAAGGCAGGTCCTGCTTGACCAACTTGATCTCTTTCATGGATATTGTCTACCTGGACAAATAAAAAGCCTTTGACACCATTCCCACTGCATTCTCTTGGAGAATGGAGCCTATGACTTGGATGGTGCACTGTTCACTGGGTAAAAATCTGTCTGGATAGCCAGCCTAGAGAGCTGTGTTGAATGGAAATACATCCAATTGGCAGCTGGTCCTGAGTGGTGTTCCTCAGTGCTCAGAATTGGGACCAGTCCTGTTTAGTACCTTTATCGGTGACTTGTGCGAGGAGATTGAGCACACACACCCTCACAAAGTTTACAGATCACACCAAGCTGGGTGGGAGTGTTGATCTGCTGGAGGGTAGGAAGGCTTTGCAGAGGGATGTGCACAGGCTGGATGCATAGTCTGAGGCCCATTGTATGAGATTCAACAAGACCCAACTTCCAGATCCTGCCCCTGGGTCACAACAGCCCCTGCAGTGCTACAGGCTGGGGGCAGAGTGGCTGGAAAGAGGAAAAGGAGCTGGGGGTGCTGGTTGACAACAGCTGAACATGAGCCAGCAGTGAAACCAGCTGGCCAAGGCAGCCATGGCAACCCAGCCTGTATCAGCAATAGTGTGGCCAGCAGGATCTGGGCACTGACTGAAGCACCATACCTTGAGTCCTGCGTCCAGTTCTGGGCTCATCACAAGAAGAAAGACATTGAGGGGCTGTAGAATGTCCAGAGAAGGGCAATGGAGCTGGTGAAGGGTCTGGGGCACAAGTCTGCTGAGGAGCAGCTGAGGGAGCTGGGGTTTTTTTACCCTGGGGAAACAGAGGCTCAGGCAAAACCTTGTAATGCTCTACAAGAGTCTGAAAAGATCTGGTAGTGAGGGGAAGCTGGTCTTATCTTCCAAGGAATAAGTGATAGGGCATGAGCAAACATTACACTGGATATTAGGAAAACTTTCTTCACCAGGAGGGATGTCAATCATTTGGACATGCCACCCAGGAAAGCGGTGGAATCATCATCCCTGGTAAAAGATATGTAGATCTTAGATGTGTGGCATTTAGAGACATGCTTTAGTGGTGTACTTAGCAGTGCTGGATTAATGGTTGAACTTGATGGTATTCAGGGTCTTTTGCAACTTAAATGATTCTATGTTTTTAAGGTGTTGGTTATTAAGTGATCAGGCATATGCAATTTTAAAAGTGCTTTTGATCCTAAAAGAGTTTGTACATATGCTAAGACCCTAAAGTGCATTAGGTAAAAGAGGTGCTCTCACTTTTTCCATGGCTAAGTCAGATACACAAGTGGAAGTCACGGGGAAAGAATGAAAAATGTTTGTGTTGACCTTTCTGAAGAACCTTTTCATTGTATGCTTGTCTTACATAAATGCACATATCTACATAACAGTGTGCCTGTAGATGATACTGTGTGCCTTCCTGAAAGTGTGTGAGTTATTACATGAGGTGAGGATGGCATGCCTGTGGTAGTCCACTGGGAAATCGTGGCTCAATACAGGGCAGTAAAGCTGTGATGAACTCCACAGGGTCCAAATTACAGTAAACCTCCCTCAGATGATAGGTGTCCTCCCTGACTGCTCTGAAAGAGCTGGGGAATAAAGCTGCCCCAATAAAGTCTCTGCACTCAAGCAGGGTGGATGCTGCTGCTGCTGTCAGTACAGCATCCATCACTGCAGGAAACCAGGGCTGGGATTTCATCCACAATGTACTTTTAGTTTCCTGAGGAGAGTTACTTTGGAAAGCATTAATGTTCTGATTGTGAGATGTCTGTATGCAGCTGTAGGTTCTACAACATATTTTAAGATGCTCTTTAAAATCCTGCATTGAATTTGGGTAAACCAGTCCTGAGGCCATGATTATACTATGAAGCATGAAGCAGACCAATTGACTGAGATCAGCAGCAGAAAAAAATGGATTAATGATGGTTTTCAAAATGTGAAGAATAGGTTTCTGGAGTTTTTATTTTTTGTGAGTGGTTGTTTTTCTTCAGTTTTTAAAGTGAGACAGGGTAAAGAAATGAGGAAAATATGTTTTGGAAGAAGAGAAGCGAATCATGATCCAGTTTAGTTGGCCAGGGTAGGTGCTGCTGCCACACGTGGCCAGCCTACAGGGTACATGTCATGTCCTCCATGAAGTGAAGGACCCTCTGAGGGACTTCCTGGGCAACCACCTGGGAGCCCCCACATGCTGTTATGATCCTTTGCCTCTGTGCACACAGCCTGTGTTGGCCTCCCAGTCATGCACTGTGGAAAACTGTGAATGTGCAAGTACAAGGTGAGCTGTGTGTGCAAAGACTTCAATGGCCAGTGTGAACGGTTACCAGTTATTAATAATAACTTTTTTCTTTTACAGAAACCAGACTTATTAATAAAGCTCCTCTAATCAATATTTTTTTGTGATCTGTCTCCCTCAATTCAGTTGTCTCATCAGGAATAATTCACTTCTTTTTTCTACTCTGTCAACACTATTGCCACATATGGCCCAAAATCTCCCTGGGCAGCCTGTGCCAGTGCTTAGTCACTCTCATGACTGAAAAAAAATACGTGTTTCCTGGTGTTCAGATAGATCCTTTTGTGTTTCAGTTTGTAGCCATTCCTGGAATAACATAAATCAGAAGGCAAAATATGAAGTGGCAAGTATCAACCTGTATAAATATAACATGATTTTAAAAGAGGGGAAAAATTATCAGTGAATTTTTGCACTGGAGGCTGACAGAACTAAGCTTGTTTTTGTCCAGGACTGATTTTAATGAGCCATTTTGGACATCTGAGGCCATCAAATTTGCCAGTTGTAAATCAACAATTTTTACATGTCTAAATCAATCACATTTTATTCTGAGATCCATACCATATATGTAGATAATTCTTCTGAAAGCTTCTGGTGATGAGATTCATCTCCAATTGCCTACACTACAGGTTATGTAGATATGTAGCTGTCTAAGTTCACACTGTAGTCATTAGAGATCTTGTCAATGGAAAAAACTGTTCTAACTATTCCTCTGTACAAGTTTAATTTCTACTTTGCAAATAATTGACTCAATTTAAACTACTTCTTCATTAGAGCTAATGGAAGCTCAGACACATATCTCACAACAAAACACCTCTACTGAAAAAAAGTTTGAATCTTATTCTAATTGATATCACAGGAAAGAACACAGTTAAATGAAACCCTGGTTAGCAGCATTAATGTAATCTACCTGTCTCAATATGATGTAATTTTTATAAAAAATTAATACTATCAAATGGAATCAGAGCAATAAATAGGTTTTTGAATGTCATATTGATAATTCTTCATAACTAACTGTTCAGATGGATTTTTTTTAATATCTCCAAAAATAAAAATGAATTCCAAATACCAGCACAAGTGAGCAGTAGGTTTGTAAGATGGTGACTGATGACTGCATTGCTATGAATTCTTGAGTGCAACCTTTATGCTAACTTTTTCTTTTTCTTGGTAGGGAAATTCTCACAAGAAAAGTTTTACATTTCCATTAAAATTGTAATTATGCTGTTTATAGGGTTGGTGGCCAATGAATGCAGATAACCTATTAATGAAAATAAGAGAGACTCTGAAAACAGATTTATTGCAGTAGATTAAGATCATAGTGACAGATAATAAATAAAGTCAACTCAAGCTGAGGCGAAAGAGCTGTGCAAGAGTTGCTTCTACTGAAACAGCTTTTTATCAGTGAATAATTTTCATAATTTCTGGAGCTGAAGGAAACTCTTCCCCTCTAGAGGCTAATGCAAAGATTTATTCACCTACTTCTTTAGCCTCTGGCTTTAGGTTTGGGTAGTACCAAATTAACCCTCAGATCTTGTTGCAGCCAAACTCACAATCCCAATCCAATCCTGAGTTACGTGCCAATAGTTTTCACTGACCTGATTGTCAAAACTCCAGCTGTAACTTCTAGTTGATGCAAATAATCCTTCATCTTCAGCCACTGTAGCTCTGTGTCACTCTTCATTCTCTCCTTTGCAACCACTCCTTTGTATTGCAAATATTATGAGTGACTGGACTTCACTCAACTCATTTTGTTTAAAGAAGACTTGAGATTCGTAGAACTCATGGTACAGGTGTTGTGCATATCTGCAAGGGTTACTGAGTTCTTCTGCCCAGTTAGGGGCTTATAATAAAATAAGATTGAGTCTAACTGGAGATTTAGCAAAGCTACACTTATTTCTTGCTGACAATAGCTGTTAAAACACTTAGAAGCAGGGCAAAATCTTGTATTTTCAAGAGAGCATGATTTAGCATTCATTAGCTTTTTCAAACCTTTCTAAGCAGGTACCAGCTCCCAGAGATAGTTTAGTATTACATCATCTTGCTGCCAATGCCATGGAGAGCCTTTAATGTTAAATGATTTAAATGAGCTCTGCACTTCAGTGTGTTTTCCTGTGCTCTGTAAAAGTCATCCCTTCCACTAATTTTGTGTTGGCATTCTGCCAGTGCATGGCAGTGGCAGCCATAGAGAGCTTTGATATTTGACTGCAAGCACAGCACGAGGAGCACCATGAGAGGGGAAGTCAAAAGCTGAGCAGTGCATTGTGCAGTGAACACTGCGTGTACAACAAGAAGAAAAGGCCTTGGAGGCAAGATACAGAGAGGGCTACATCTTTGCTAATCAGCTCTAGGAAGAAATATTAGTTTATTGGCATGGAAATCTTGCACCATCTCCAACGTCTGTTTTGCACTGAGCTAATAAAATGTGGTGCACCAGAGATACTGCTTGCTAAAAGTGCACACTCATTCCCCATTTAAAAAATCATGCATTGCATTATAACTCAAAGTCATCTTTATTGTCAAATCACCAGGTTTATTACTTAAATAAATGACTTATAGTATGAATTAGGTCTGGATTTCATGAGTGCAATTCCTTGATAACTGCTAATATTGACATGTTAGCTATGTTGCCTTAAAAAGGGGATAAAAGTGTGTGCCACTTTTGTGTACTCCCCTTTCATCTCAGATACCAGCTGCTTAGAAAGCCTTGTGTATGAAAATAAAAGTGAATAGCAACAAATCTGGGCAATTCACTAAATAAATGGAATGGAGGAAAATTGGATTCCCCCCGTTCAGGCTTACTTAATTGAAAATCAGTCAATGAAACTGAAAAATACTCTTAAGAATAACAAGAAATGATGATTTTTCTGCTGCCCTTGGAGTCCATAGAAGAGTAGAAGAAATCTTATGGCAGAGTCTAAATATTCCAGTTGTTTCAGCAAAGGTTTCATTCCATTATAACTGCAGTAATTTTACGTATTGAACTCTAGCAGGGAAATGTTGCACATGGTATTTATCTTTATATGGGAAACTTTACCTTGCCTGCCTATGCAGTGTCAGCTGGTATCACTCTTTGTGAAATGTAATGATGGAATTGGGGCATGTGGAACATGATTTGTGGGTTCAATATGCCATAAAATCTTCTGATTTCAGCTAGCAAAGTAGGTCTGATTCTCTTTAACAGTTCACACAGGACACTTGCTTGGGTGACAAACTACCTTGTTTTCAGTTAGTGTAGGCTGAATTGTAAGCAAATAAACACATCCACAATTTATATCATCAGTTTAACACAAAGTATTACATAGTAGTGTTGTTTTATGCTGGGACAAGAGCCTAACTACTTTGCATTAACTTATGTGCATTTCTTCCAGAGTAGCATTTTTAATAGTGATTTCTGCTTCAAGTTACAATATGTACATGAACTTTTCAGATAGAAGTCCCACTTTTCTGGTTTGGTTGCAGTTTATTTTATTTTGCTTTGAGTTGTTTGTTTTAGTTTGGGTTGATTGGTTGGTTTTTTGTTCATTTGTTTTTATTTTTTTAAAATCCCAGTGTCTGAGTAGATATTTTTTCACTGCTATAGGAAGAAGATATTTTTTCCTCTTCTGTTTTCTTTTTCTTGGATCATCCGGTTTTCATCAGAATATTTTTATTAATGATATAGAACAGATGTTTTCAAACACCTTATTGCTGTGCCAGGATGTGCCACAGGATGTGCACGGTCACAGCATTTTGGACAATTCAAATATTAGATATTTTTTGGGTGGTTCTGATTTGCAAGGTAGCTGCATGCTGTCTCTGTGCTTCCAGGAAGCAGGCACTGCCTAGCTAGATGCTCCATCTATGCATATTCTGGTTTTGGTGTGGTTTTTATGGACTCCTAGGGGGCAACAACATTCTTCTGCCTCTCAGACCCTGAAAGAAACAATCCTGAGGATGCAGTTTTTTTCTCTGCAGTTTATGATAAAGCTTAAGACACCACATACTGGAATTGTTAGTTAATTCATTGTGTTCAACAATTTGGATTTCAGAAAGCAGTTCTCTCTAGTGCATTTATCACATTTTAGGTTGGTTTTCTCCTGTGTTCACTTACAAAATGAAGCATGTTCACAGTCCTCAGGAAATGTCTCAGTTAAACTGTTAAAAGTTATTAGAGCCAAGCATAATTTTCCTTCTGTCTAAAGAGTTCCTTCAGCAGTTGCAGGAGTTAATTGGTAAATTTTTTCCTAATGACTTCTGGAATTAGTTACTGCATTACAAAAAGTTCAGCATTTCTGTAGCCTAAACCATTAACTTAGAATCTTGTGTCAGTCTTGTTGCAATAAGAAAACCAGGTTTTTTTGGTTTTTTTTTTAAGATGAAGTAGTTTATAAAACAGTACTAAAAGATTTTTTCCAGGCACTGCTAGTAAATGCAATCAATTCCTAAAAATGACAGGAAAGCTTATCTATAAACATAGAGTAGGGTGGATTGGTCAGCCACAACCTGTTGTGTTTTTCTAAGAGAGTGCAGTGGTTGCACCCCTGTGTGATCCCACTTGTCACACGAAGGGAGGAAGGAGTCAGGCTCTCACACTTCCTTGGTGGGCTAACTGGGACCTGGGGGACTGCTCCTGGCAACAGGGCTTGTTCTCCAGATGGGATCACATCACAGACATGGTGTGGCAGAGCACTCTCTAAGGAAGGTTCCTTTAGTCTGGAGCTAGCCTTCCACTTTGGCAGTGCAATAGCAATCCCAGCTGGTGCTGACTGCACTTTGTCAGCCTCCATCACCATTCTGGCTCTAGTGCAACTCCTCAAAGTTACAAATGAATCCTTGTTGAGAGCGTGGGATTTCCAAAGGTGCAAAGCACTTCAAAGATGGAATTCTGAGTTCTGGTCTCAGTGCTCATTTAGAAGGGCCCATTCTGATGCCTCCAGCATCACTGATGTGCCTTCCTGCTGTCTCTTCAGATGGGAGTCACCAGCAAAGCCCTCATTTATGCTTTATGGTGTCAGCAGGAGTAATCCCAACTCTTTTCAAAACAGATAGAATGGGAAAAGAAAAAAAAGAAAAAAAACGTGTGGACAGTAGAATGGAAAAAATTAGGTCTCACATATGTTGTGATCAAAAAAGAAAATCATTTAAAAGGGTACAGTATAAAAAGCATTCTGCACTTTCCTAATTTGTTCTTATGTACAAAGGTAGAATGAAAGTTTATACTCAAGATATGCCTTTCTGAAATCAGAGGTTCATTTGCAAAGTATTGTAAAATTCCTATATAATTGTGGTATGCCTGTCTAAACAGTAAAATAAATTAACTTCTCACAGTGTTCAAAGCTTTCATCTTTAGATAATATTTTACATCTTTACAAAACTATGGAGAAGAAAACCTTCATAATGTAATGTTAAGTTTTCTGGTTTACTTTTCTATATATAAGATTAAAAATTTATATTAATGATAATGTGATATTTGGTGCCAGGTTTGCTTTTGATTTTTTGTGCTCTTTAATATTAAATTAGTGTTAAAGATTATTTTTTCACTGTTTTAATTTCAGATTTGGATTCTCTAACAGGGCATGCATTTCCAGGTAAAGTGGACAGTTAGATTAGATTGTTGTTTGTTTTATACTCAGTTCATTCAGTTTTCTTGGAGGGTGGGGGGAAAGGGATGTTGTAAAATTTATTTGGTGTGCATCTGACAGCATTTTGTTACATGTCAAAACTGTATTATTAGTTGGGTTTTTTTAGATTTCAGATAAATGAAGAAAAGGTAACAATTACATGCACTATTTTAAAGAATAGAATTGAAAATTTGCATTAAATGTTAACTATTATATCATTAATGTAAACAATCCAAGGGGAGGGAAGAATTATTCCAAAACAAGTCCTATTTAAAAAATTTTAGGCTATTCAAACTTGCGTGTGATCCTGTAAGGCAGGCAAAAAAAAACCCACTAGTCAGTATTTAAGGAAAGCAAAGATTCAAGAAATACAAGACTTAGTTTCCAGTTTTATTACTAGAAGTGTGTAGGAAAGAGATTTTGAATGGTAAGAACATTTTCACTAGAGAATCAAGAAAGAATGATAACACAATTACGTTAATCCTATGGATTCTACTGTACACACACATTTTTTTCTGCTGTGTGGAACTTAAATTTAAAAATAGTACATTCAATTAAAAATTTTGGAATTTTACAACTGTACTTCACAATTCAAACATTTTGGGTTGGGAATATTTTAGAAGAAATACAAGAGCAGAGAATTTGATGTTAAGTAATCACGTGAACTTCTGTGTTTCTTGTGCAGAGATTTTGGCACAGAAGGAATATAAATGAGCACTGTCTGAAATAAAGTAATTCTCTGCTGCAAATATGTGGACTCTTTCTGTATTCAAAATCATCTTGAATAATCCTTCAGTTGAACAGGCTGTGAAAACTAAGGCATAACATTTGTATAACAAAGAGAGTTAGTCAAAATTTGGGATGATGCTTATCATTAGGATGATATTACTATTTATTATGTTATTGGCTTCTAAAGTGTCCAGTGCATAGTATAATATTCCTCTTTCAGTTTTTCCTTAAAGATAATTCTTGAAAAAAATATGGGACAGTATATTCATTTGAGGTTTTCCAATCATTCCTGCACTATAGGCATTAGGTATGCTGTAAGATACAGATCAAAACAAGACCAACAGAACAAAAGAGTTTAAAAGTTCATTATAATGAAATTTGTGTGCAGTATGCAGCAGATCTGAGTACAGATTCTGTCAGGGTTATTTGTACTTAAATACAGCAGTACGACAATTGAGGTCTGTTTGAGAAGTCAGAAGACTGTAAATGCAGAGTTTGGCATTTTCATCCCAGATGAGAAAACTCTTATTCTGAGTTTTTTAGTTTGGTTTAAGTAAGGATACCCATGGAATAATATACTGCTTAATTAGGGCCATCTGGTAAATTTGATCCTCATAGGTGCTGTCAAATATATGCAGGTGTCACCAAAATAGACATGAAGATAAGCAGGATCAGTGTATCTTTTTTTTTTTATTTTCTCCTTTTTAAAGGTTGAGTCTGCTTTTGTTTTTGCATGAATATTTTATGTTACTAGATGGTGCTGTCATGGTGTGTCCCATTCTTACTTTGTAATATGACAACATAATCATAATGAGCAATACTGACAACAGACCCTTATATTGATACATATGCTTCAAAATTATGACAAAGATAAATCATCCTTATTCTACATGGTAAATGTCCAGAATTGCACAACAGGTGATTTACATGCCTGCATTACATTCCAGGTGTAGCTGTGCACAAATCCATCAAATGGCCCCTTATTAGGGGGTAATATAAGAAATACCTTAGAATCTAACCAACTGTCAATGGGATGTGGGGGAATAGTATAGGCAGGCAATAAGCATAAAAGCCTGGTGTGGATTTCACTTAAATAGATATTTATTTGGAGACTCACAATATGAAAATGCTACTGTGCAGCTCACAGAAATCACTAGAAGATCCATCTCTCATTTAATGTTTTATTTGACAGAGTTAAGACATACTCTTTTCACATAGAAGGGTAAGAGTAGAAGAATGTTCTTTCTTGCCTTCAGCTTTACATATATTTAGTAATCAGGTCATTATAGTATTCTGCTAAAATAGTGCAGAATGTACAGTTACAGGTGTAGCTAAATTAAAAACCAAAAGGGATGCTTATGTATATATGCTGGAAAACACAGAACAGTAAATCCTGATACCCATGTTTTAACACGATTACTCTAGTTAGGCTAAAGTATGTTAACTTTCAGCAGATAGAAGAGATCAAGGTATTATTTATGCATCTTTATTAGCAATTAGCTAATTAGCTGAGATATGTTTGTTAACAGCTGATTTGTATCTCACGCTGAGCAAACACGAACCAAGCTCATTTGAGATTTCTATTAATCTCACCTTGGCAAAACCCCCAACCTTTGAGCTAATCCAGCAGGATTCATTAACATGACCTCTAAGGGTATGGTGTTCCAATAGTTTTTTACTTGGCCAGTGCTCTGCAGGAGCAGAGCATGAAATGACTTCTTTTCTTAAGTCATGTAGCAGTGTCAGTGAAATGCTGAGTGGATCCTACTGTCAGACCCTAAGCAGGGCAGACAGACTAAACCTGCCTCTGCACTGACCTAATCACACAGGTTCCAGGGCAGGAAGGGTGTGCATCCATCTAGATGACTTTAATTTCATGTGAGTTCCCATTTGGATATGACTGCTTTGTGAATTTCAAGATAAGAAGAAGTACTTTCCCTATCACCACTGGCCCCATCGTGTTTTCTGTAGATTTCTGCAATCTCTGCTACTCAGAGACAGTTCAGAATAAACCACACTAAAGTATCTCTCTGGTTTTTATGTGAAGGGAAAAAAATTCTTTATAACCCTTGCAGTTGATCAGCTGAAACCCTAAAGTACGAGATTTGATTATAGTCATTGTCTTAATGCAGAGCTGCAAGTGTTATGGGCATGTTGAGAACTTCCAGAAGCTGGATTAAAGCATCTCTTTTACAATGATATCTAATCTCGTCCTAAAGCTCCAAGCAATGGCGAGTCCACCAGCTCCCCTGGTAAGCCATTCCAATATTTAATTACCCTTAGTGCTAGGAAATGTTGTGGAAAGGTTGAATTTGTCTAATTTCAGCTGCCAGTCTTCCTTTTGCTATGCCTTTGACAGCAACACTGAAAATTGCCCCTTTTTCAGGTATGTTTTCTGAACAAGTGTCTATGACAAACTGCAGTGACCTATTGAAAGGTCTCTGTGCAGAGAAGCTGTGTCACCTGGCCTGATGAACTTATTGCCTTGATCTGCAAACCTGGCCTCTTTCATAGACTATCACAATCTTATCACCCCTATGACTACTAAAAAATTGTACACAGTAGTCAAGATACCTTTCAACTTTTGTTCTGGTAAATTTGATTCATTGTACTCTTTAAGGCTCACACTGTAAGACTGGTTTTCTGACAGCTGTCCTAGGAAACCCTGATTTTCAAAAGCTATGAGAATATATTCATGTAGAATTTTGTAAATGCTGTATATAGAAGTAAATTACTTTTTTATTTGTATATAACACTTCCTTCCTAATTCTCCCTTTTTTAAGGATTTAGCTACAGTTCAGGTTACAGTGATTGTCTGTGTCAAGCAAACCGAGTGGTAATCCTAAAAGGTAACTGACATTTGAGTTGAGGAATGAGCATTTTTTCCCTAGTTTGATGTGGCTAACATGAGATTTGAGGTGGAAGGGAATGCTCTTATGGCAACATATGAAATCTAGTGGTTTCAATCAGGTGAAATCTGGGTGGGCACTGAGTTTTGGGTGATCATTAGTCCAAAGAAAAAGGAGAATTAGCCAGGATATCTCTCTGAAGAAGTGGGATGAAAAAAGGGATGAGACTTTAAAGTCCCATTTAAATACATTCCTCAGACTGCATCCCTATAACTAATATCTTGTATTAGCTCATTTAGAAGATTAAGAATATACCTTTAACACAGAGGAGCTCCATGGTCAACAGAGCTAATAGCAGCTGTCTGCTTTGATTTCCACGGGCTGTGAAACACGCTATGAATTCCTGTTCTGGATCACATAAAAATTAGTTAGGTCCCACCTGAGCTAGAAATCTACAGAAGGTAATTCAAAGGCACCTTCTGCATCTCTGTTGATTTTTCTATTAATTCAGCTTTAGTGTGTAATGTTTGCTCTTTTCCCTGCTACCACCCCAAAGTACCCAACGGGTCAGTAAGATCCACAGACTGTTTTGCATTGTGTTAATGATGAACGCTGCTTTTTTGCAAATCATCTAAATAGGCTTGGAGTTTTCTAAAACACCTCAGGGACAAAGATATTATTTTTTTCAAAGGCTTCTTCTCTGCTGGCAATGTGATGCTAAATTTCAACTTCAATTTTTTTTTAAATTTCTGAAAGTCCTTTAATAGTCTAGGGAACAGATTGTTGTCTTCAGCACTGTCAGTAAAACTAAGCTAGCTTTGAGTGGAGTGAGCGTTCTCAGGTCTTTGAATGATAGCTCGAGCTATGGAAGGAACTTGGCACGTGCAGTCCTGGGGGAAGTGTTTAGAGAAAGAGTGTCTCAAATGCTAATCAAATATGAACTCAAAATATCCATTCTAATTCCTGGGTGTATCAGATCAAGGTAGTGGTCAGTGACCTGCTCATTTTCCAGAAGTAATAACACTCTGTCCATATAATGGGCATCATTTCATGAATTAGTTAATGGCCTGTTGAACTGTGCACTTTCCTCATCACAGATCTGCTAGGTCAAAAATTTAAATGGACATTTCATTCAGTATACCAGTACTGGGTATTGTGGTTGAAATAAAAGTTTATCTCTGAGTGTGTTCTCAGCTATAATAATTGCAGGTACTGTAGCATTTGTGTCAGAAGCACAGAAAGTCTCATCTTTATCCTTTTTCTCTGCCTTTGCCTAAAGTATTTGCAAGGTTGGGCAGAAAATGAAGATTGAATGTCTTAGGACAAATAACACTGAGTGGAATTTAGTTCAAGAGTATCAACAACAGAATATCAAAGTTCACTGTTATTTGATTAGAGCTAACAGATTTTTAAAGAACAAGTTTAGAGAAAATACTATTTTGCAGCTAGATTTGGCTAACTATCATCTTGATTTTATCTGGGGAAATGCTTGCCTAGTGAATTGAATCTGTTAAGTGTTGGAGGTTTTTTTAACCTTTCTACTGAATTTCAGTAACATTATTTTTTAATGTTCAAAAAAAGTAAGATCTGCGAGCTTAGGCTGAAGAGAAGATTGAGTAAAAAAAAAAATGGGGGTAAAAAAAGTAACCCAAAATAGAAAACTAAATTCATCAGACCTTAAGAGGGTGGAGTATGATAAGCTAGTAAACAAAAAAAACCTGAAAAGGTCACTCACAGCTGAGCTACTTTTGAGCATCTCTAAAATTGAATGGACAGAATCACAAACTAAAAATAAATTATCTTGCGTTTCTTTTATTCATCTAGTCTAGATTTTATCCAAGTTCAATAACTTTTTTAGTTCTGCTAATTTCTTCCAGTTTTTGTCTCAAGTAAAAATCATGAGGAGAAAGTTTGTGTGTACCCTATTTTGCCTTTAGAGCCTTAGTTGGGATGTAACTGTGCAAGTCCTGCTGTTCAAAAGATCAGTTTTCCAGATGAAGCTGCAGGTAAAAAACCAATGATTATGTACCAACAAGAAAAGTCTGCTCTGGGAATATGTACTTGGGAGGGTGGGGGGTGAGGGGTGGTTATTAAAATATTGTTTCAAATTGATTGAATTTTTTTAACATTTGTTTTGTTTCTGAGCTCCCTCAGTCTCCTGGGCCAAAATAGCTCATGTGCTTTCAGTCTGGGTTGCTCTGGAGCCTGCCTCTCCTGGGTCATTGGGCACTGAGGATTGCATGTCACTGAGCAAACCTTTCCAGGGGTGGGGATACAGATGTGCTCTGGGTATGCTGGGCTGGGGCATGCACAGAGTGCTGGTGTGTGCTCGCTCTAGAGTGCAGCCCAGTCACGGAGTTACAGAGATGGGAAAAGAGATGAAAGTGCCTAATCATGCAGGAGCCTGACAGTTGTGTGATTCATTCCTGCACTCAAATGGTTATTTCTATATCCTCAATTTCACCTGTTTATTTTCCACCTAAATATATGCAAAAAGCAAAAATGAAAGGGATACACACTTTTCTTGAAGATATGGCAATTTCAGAAGTCAAGGAACTATATACTCCTGAACTTAGGAGTCTCACAGAGACATATGGTACTGATGCATTGCTACATTAATTTATTTTACTCTTTAGGATTACTGGGTCACATTTCTTTGGCTCTCAGCTATGATTCATACTTGTTTAACAAGAACTGTATAAAGAGCTGTTGATATAGAGGTATTGCAGGTACTACTAGTAATTTCTTAGCCATTTATATAACATAAGTTATACAAAGTCTTAATGAGTTCTGCACAATTCTTGATCTTGTTTAATGTGAAGTTAATGATTATTTTTTAGTTAATTTAGTTAATAAAGTGCTTTTAATTAATTCTTTTTTAATATTTTATTAATTATTGTTTTTAAGTGTTCTGGGGTATTTCATGTTAGGGCTACAGGATGAATCAGAGTAATTATATACCTCATTCATTATCACCAAACAGAATTTAAAGGAACTGAAATAAATTTTAAAAATATTTGGACTCCACCAGATCATGCAGAGCTACATGGTGTATCTCTGATTTGCAAATGCATGAAGTCATGCATTGGATCTTCTTTAATTAATCATGTCTTTTTAGAAATATCTAAATTGTAATTATTTGAAAACAGCAAGGGCTACAATATTTATGATATTGGGTTTGTCAAATTATCCCCAATGTTCAGTTAAGGCAGCAATTTTTCCAAACTGCCATTCAACTATTCTTAGTCTGAGCTCTGTTTTTAGACTGTGATGCTGCAGGAGCTTATTGCAGCACTTCATAATGTTAAGAGAAACAGGTCAAAAGAAGATTTGAAATGTTAAAGTCTCCTAAAAGAAGTATATTCAGGTGTTTTAAACTAATAGTCCACAAAAACTCACGTGAAGAAAGATATCAAATTGGAATTTGAGCCAAAGACAAATCCTTGAGGAGGACAATTTAATTTTTTTTAATTGAAAAAAGAACCATGTTGGCAGTCAAAGCTTGTCTTCTGCAAAGCTTTGACTCCTCATCTAAAACCCGCTGTCTTTAATTCTCTCATTTTGATAGCATGGATTAAATGTACATTGTTTTCACAGCTAGATATAGAAAATGCTCTTAATTCATCAGGTAGTAGCTTCTCAAATACAAGAATATTAAATATCCTGTATTGATGAGGTTTGTATTTTCTGCCATTATGTACTGTCCAATGTTACTCCTTGGCTACATGTTTAGGCCAGCTTGTAGCAGCTGAAGGTTGTACTTAGAATATTTTACAAAATAAGTAGTTGATATTAGTACAGATTCTTCTAATATATTAAAAAATATATAAAATTCACAGGACACAATATATAATAAGGACTGTTTTTATCCTCAATGGCCAATTATGTAGTCCAGCAGCACTTTTTAAATGAACTTTAGTTGTTTGTTGTATGCAAAAAAAGATTTTTTTAAAAATTGTTTCTATTTCCATTCTAATATTTATAGATATTTATTTATCAAATATAATTTTCCCTAAAATTATATCACCTCAGAATGCTTTTTAAGTTTATATTTTTGAAATATATATTTATTTCAGATCTTTAAATTTTTGTTTTTCCTGAAATGAGCAGTTGGAGCTGTGAATTACAAAAACTACCCAAGGAGAATAGATGTTCAGATTATTTTCCATAAGCAAACTGATTCTGGCCAGAAGTTTTATGTATTGCATAGATCACAAGTCAGGTATTTCTTTGGTGTTACAAGATTTCGACAATTATATATCATACAGCTATATAAGCACGTTCTTATGAAAATTTTTAATGACACTCTCAAAGCTAAAATGCCACAAGCAGTCTTTGCTACTTCAAAGTAAACTTGCTGATAGAATTTAAATTTTATTTTTGACAAAGCTCTAGAACTGTTTCCTTATTCAGATTTCAGCCAAGGAAGTCATCATAATGATGAGAGGTGATAGGAGCTGGTGTTTTCCTCAGTTGTCTCTACCTTTGATTAAGTGTGGCTGTATTTCCTGTAGTCATAAATTTTGGAGGTGTTGTGTAAGACTTATCTATCAAGATCAGTGACTTGTGTCTGTGTATTTGATTTTAATGCAAGACTAGGCACTGTTATTAATATGGAGATGACTTTTTACAGTTCTGGTGTTAACAATCAATTTTGCAGAAAGAGAAGTTACTATTCTTGTTAGTTTGGCAGGCCTACTTAACCTGTCTCACAGGTCAAGAACTGGTTATTGCTGTGATTATGAGTCTGTCAGAGGGGATTGCAGAATTTGCCCTGTAGGATAATAAAGGCTCATGCACTATTTCAGTAGCATAATCTAATGCTCATTTATTGCGTATGTTCAACTGCAGGATAAAAATACCCTTGTAATAATTACTCTGGTAGGTGTAATGCTTTTTTCTTTTTATATCAGCTGAACGTTTAAGCCTTCATCAAAGTGCTGGACCATATGTAATCAGTTTGTATGGATGAAATGGTAGTCAGGTTGTACGTATTTGTTTGGATGGATGTAGAGATAGAGGATTATTTCCCTGTGTCAGGATCTTTGGCTATAGGAACCATGCATTGCACTGAAGCTGGAAAAAAGAAGCTAATTGCCATGTTTACATTTTATATGTTCTGTAGGTGAAGTTCATAAGTAGAATATATTTCATCTTACTCTTGATCCCTGAATTGCTCCTGACAAATAATCATGTAACGTACAAGTGATTGTGTTTCAGCATCACAGCTTCTTTTCCAGTTACCTGTGCCAGTTTCTGTCTTTGATGCACTTGCCAAAAAGAGAAAGTAACTTATGAGTCAGATAACTTATCTGCATCCTTATATCATGTATAATTAATGAATTCTCAATGGTGAAGTAAAAAAAAAAACTTTTTTTTTTACCTTCTGCATATTTTTGTAGTAAGGAAAATCTAAGGAGTTGAGTGCCTTAGGGTCCTTGTCAGGGGCTCAGTTCAGGAGAACTTCAGAGACAGAGCCATCACTTCATTACAGAGTCTATCAAATGCAGTGTCCAATATAGCTTGCTTTCAAAAGCATCCATTTCCCATGGACAGGTGGTGATTCACTTGCTGACATCAATCAGATTTCTCCTTCAAAAGGAATTCTTCCACCCTCACTGAGAAAATAGTATAGACATTATTCTTTGCAAGGCAAGGCTAGCAGGCTGCAATCCTATACTTCCAGTGGGTAGAAATTGTTGGTGTTCCCCATGATCTTTCCATTTAGACCATGGCTACTCAAGTGTAAAATTTCAGAGTACCTTTAGTGAGAATATTAGTTCTGCTGTCTTTTTAAATTCTTATTTTAAATTTTTTTCCACATACTTCTTTTTTAATTTTAAAGTATGGAGACAGATGTTTTTAAAAAAGCACTTTAAAGTAATTCAGATTAATAACAAGATTCATGGAACCATTGGGGAAGCAAAAGACTTAAAACTCTGGGAGTGTGTCAGCAGTGTGTTAAATTAGTAACTGTGTGTAGGCTCAATATGAGATTTAACAGGTGCCCCAGATATGGTGTGCTGAATCTCTGCATTGAAGTGAATTTTATTTTGGTAACTGAGAGGAGGAAGGAGAGAAAGAAGGAATTGGCCAGTGAAGAAGCTCCTTCTGCACATTCTAGAAAGAATCAGACTAACATGAGAGACAGGCCAGCTTCAGATGCCTTTCACTGGATCTCCTGCACAGCAAGGAGAACTAGATTTGTATGTGGTGACTTGAAAATGGTAGAGAATCCCGTGCAATTCAGGTGAGAAGAGAAAGAAGCATTTTTCTACACCTGTAATAAAATCCATGCCTTCCTCAGCATTTCCAGCACTTTGTCTGCTTACTGTATTACAGTCTTAGAAGACACACTTTTGTATTTTGTAAACTGCAATGACAATGAAGTCCCTAGAATGGAAAGCAGCTATCTTAGCTAAATTATATTGCCTGTTGCTATGGAAATGGTAGCTCATGAATTTTTGTGTAGGTGCTTGAGGTACAATACTTATGACATCTTATCTAAAAAACAAGGCTTATACTTCATCCACCATCAGGTTTTTGCTTTACTTTAATGACAATATTGGGCAGTAATCCCCAAGAGCAAATGCTGAAACAACATACCATTCCATGGAAATATCTTTCATCATAATTAACTGGGCAATGTTTGAATTGCAACATAATCAGGAAGTTATCAGCCTTTGAATCTGATTTATATATCCATTGCTGATGTTGTGAATACGTATAGTTACAGGAAAATGCAAATCATTTTAAGCAAACGTTTATTCTGCATGTTGCAATTAAGACTCTACCTGCCTTCTTTCCAAATCACCTTTATATAATTTTTTTCTTTTAGGTTGAGATGTAGCAAAAAAACCTCAATATTAAGACAGGCTTCAGAAATAAACCCAAGCCCTCACAAGTTTTATCCAAAACTTCCTTTCATATTACATCTTATAAAACATTCTCACTGAATATAGCCAAAAATTTGTTTTCTTCCTGCAGAGAATTATTTGCATACTTATAACACTTTCCACATCATATAAGATGCACCCACTGTACCTGTTTATTTCTTACTTAATAGAAAAGTGTTATACTTGTCTTGAAATCAGAGACTGGAATTTGAAATTCATATTTTCCCCATTATTTTAGCAAATTATGTAGTTGCTAAATAAATGGAGAAATATCTATCTGTGAGAAATCAGAAACAAACCAAGCAAAAGAAATTTTCCCTGGAACACTATATTTGTGTTAAGCATGTGATCCTAGTAAGGTAATTGAATATTATAGGATGAAAGCAATTCTTTAGGAATATGGGGATGCTGTAGTGTCTTCATCTCAAAAAATCAGAGAGCAAGTATATTCCTTGGGCAAACAAGTCACCAACTAACACAAGACTTGCACAGTGTGCCTTCAAAGATCTGGTGGGTCATTGCTGGGATTTTGTCACAGTAAGAAAAGAAAATATAAGTGGTCATAAAAAACTGGTTTTCCTCTCACTTTTCTTCAATCAACCTTTCCTCCATGTCTGTAATTATCCAGCCTCACCTATTGTAGGGTGTAGGATGTATCTAGGTCACCCCTTTTTCTACATCTGGTCTGAGTCCCAGGAGCAGCAGTTCAGCGAGCCGTATTGCCCAGTGCCTGTTACTGCATCTGTCACCGTGAGCTGATGTGGGCTGTGACCTGAGCCCCCTGGCTGGTGTGTGGCCATCCACCCAGCTGAGTGCCAGAGCACTCCCTCTGTGTGGGCCTGGGGGTGTTTCAAGGTCTTAGGTTGGTAATGCTTCTTTCCCAAAACCTGTTTGGTTGCAGGCATCCCATTAGCAGAAGTGGAAGAGGGGATGAAGGGTTTCAGTGGTACAAACAAGAGCTGTGTAGTCACAGCTGGCCTCAAGGCCTGTGTGATATTTCATTTACACCAGCTCATGGTTTAACCCCAGCCAGCACAGCCACTCACTCACTCCCCTCCAAGGGGAGAGAATTGAAAGGGTGAATGTGACAAAACTCATGTGTGGAGATAAAGACAGGTTAATAGGTAAAGCAAAAGCTGCACACACAGGCAAGGCAAAGGATTTATTCACTACTTCATTCAGCTGTCCCCAAGAAAGGTCTCCATCATGTGTAATGCTGACTTGTGAAGACAAAAGGCATCACTCTCAATGTCCCTGCTATCCTTCTCTTCCCCCAGCCTTATGTCATGACACCATATGATGTGAGATGTCCCTTGGTTCATTTGGGATCAGCCATCCCAGCTGTGTCCCCTCCAGGCTCCCTGTGCACCCACACCCTCCTCACTGGTGGCATGGGGGGAGGTGAGGAGCAGAAAAGGCCTTGGCTCTGTGTAAGCTCTGCTCAGCAATAACAAAAACACCCCTGTATTATCAGCGCTGTTTACAGCACAAATCCAAAATCCATAGCAGCTGCTGTGAAAAAAATTAACTCTACCTCCACCAAAACCAGATAGAGCCTATACAGATATGATCCTGAGCAGAAGTCTGCACTGGTACTGAGACACTATCTCATTCTGAGTATTGCACTTGTTTCTTCTGTAACCATCAGACAGCCAAGTTTTCCCTGTTAGGGCCTGCACAGAGCTGGGGGGCAGTTCCTCCCCTGGTGTGCATTTCTGTACAGACTTTGAAGGTAACTCAACCAGGACATTTTACATTGACTGAGAACAGGGTGCACTTCTCTGCCATTTTCCTCCCCTGTCTACCATGAGGATGACCCAATTCACCTTCACTCTCTAATATCTATGGAGCTTTCTAAAGATATTAAAATCCTAAATCAGAACATTCTGACTTATTTTTAAAACAAAAGCTTACAGCCCTTCCTGCCTGGTCTCACAAACAACTTTCTTTGCATGATCTGATTCCTTTCAATTAAACAAGTTTTGTCACCTGGAACTTGTCTTTAACTGCATTTATTTTCCAGTAATTTCTGCAGTCTTCCTGCTCTGATTTTTCTGTTACCTGTTGGTATAATTTAAGATGAGGAATACATTTCACTCCTTCAAACAAACCCAGTTACTGTTCCAATTAAGAAAGTGACAGGAGTCTCAAGTAAGGATCTGCTTGATGCACTGACTTCTGTCAAGGTGGATTATAGCTTTTTCTTGGTTGTCACACATTTAATGATATTAGTGAATTTCATGGTCTGAATAGATGCTACACTGTTCACTCCTCATATACTCTAAAAAGTTAAACAGTGTGTAATTTTGCTATTTAAGATCATAGCTTTCTGTTTTCTTGACCTCTTTCTTCCTATTTTAGTGCTTAGTCTTTAAAATATTGCCTACAGTTTGCATGGCCTTTTGCAAACCTCACCAACACATTTGTTATGCAATAGGAGAAATGTCTGCAATGAAAATTACAGATATGATGATATGAATGTTTCAATCTTTTTATGTCTTTGAGGGCATTTTTTTTAAATTTATTGAGACAAAAGCATATTTTGTGAACAAGATCTTTCTCATGTGAATACCAAAATCTTAGTCAATTTGCACAATACAGCAAAAATTATTTTCTTGAAATAGAGGTGTTTGGGGTGTTTGAGATATTTTCCATACTTACAGAGCTGAAGTCAAAACTGTTTTCCCAGCAGTGCTTGATATGCAAAGAATGCTCAATAAGTTTTAGCCATGTTAAGACAAAAATATAACTATTACTGTATTAAAGCATTTTCATAGTAGACTTTACATTCTTAATATTTCTAAAAAGCATTCAAAATTAAAGTTTTATAAATCTATAAACATTCTGGACTGGATTTAGTAAAACTTTCTTCTGGATTCTTAGTGCAACTCACTGTTCTCTAATCCTGGTACTAAGTTCCACATCCCTAGAAGCTGCATTGCTGATTTGCCTGAGTTTTTATTACCAGACTTTTTCATGGAAGTAAGGATGAGCACAGCTGGAAATAAGGATAAGCATAGCATAGCATAGCAGGGCCTCCCTTAGAGCAAGTAGGTCACTTCTGGAAGCTGATTTCCATAATCAAAGAGAAGTACAGCCTGTGGCAGGACAATGGCTGCTGGAAGTTCTCAGTTCTGGGTTTGCAGTTCTGGACCTCTGGTGAGCCTCTCCCCCCTGCCCCACATAGGAGCAGGGCACTGCCCTTCACCCTTCGTGCCCTGCTCTCCACACTTCTATTTGCCAGCAATATGGGCAGCTCAGCCCACTCTGAGCACCTTGAGAGCTGGGGCCAGCTCTCAGGGGCAGGCAGTGGCATGTGTCAGATGGTGAATCAGTGCTGGGTTCACAGACTTGTTAGGCATTGTGCTATAAGGGTTCCCCATGTGTTAGTGTCCCTACATGTATGAGTCATCTGCTGCAGGGGCTTGGGGTTAGAAAAAGTCTGCACAGGTAGTAAGGAATATTGTTAGTAACTATCTTCTAGAAATGGTTGTCTTATTTGTTTTGCTTTGCAGATTCACTGCTTTTTTTCCTAAGAGATAATTTTAAGTCTTGCTAAGTCATCCTATAAATCTCATTAAGCTGGGGCAAAATGAATGGAGTTAAAACTGACAAGGTTTGGTTGGGAGAGGGGAAGGCCCAGGGGCTATGGGTATTTCTTTGCAGTATGTCACAGACAAGTGTGGGAGGTTGTGCCATCAACTACCAAATTTCAGCTTTACAGAAAAACTTGTTTGGAAGAGGAGACAGCAGGGAAGAACACTGCTTCCAAGTAGTGACTAGTGTGTCTGTCTCTCATGTTAGTCTAACTGTTCAATTCAACTGGTTTTTTGCACTGGAGATACAGAACAAGAACTTTTGAAATGAAAAAGATTTATTCTTTGGGTTTTACTCAAGAGGAAAAAAATCAGCTGGGATTTAATAAGACTTGCCTGGTTCATTTCGTTTTTCCTTTCAAAGAAATTCACTGTGAAATCCTTGACAGGATTTATTTGTCCATTAAGTATCTGATTCTACATTGGATTTTCAGAGGTGACATCCATTCCGCCTAACTCTAAGTATTTACACTTTAGGGTGTTTCTGTTAAAGCAAGTTACCTCAGACTCTACAGTAAATGGAGAGAAGCAAGTACTTTCAGGACAAGATTCATCTATCTTGTTTAAGACATCTGTTTTAAGATTAGATGAATAGCATCCTATTCACCCAATAGTACTTTTTAGTAGTACATATTGTCTGTATATAGACTCAAGAGTGTTTCCAACATTCATTTAAGCAGCTGAGTTTTGCTCTTTTTGAGCCCAATAAACGCACAAGTTATGTTCAGGCTTCTAAAGTCCATGGAAGTATTTTGGTAGAATTATAGCCAAGTAATATAAGTCTCTGTTTGGCGTTTTGATAAATGATAAGTAAATGTTTTTTCCATCAGCTACTCTACATAAGAATTGATAAGGCATCAAGTATACAGGCAAGTCTTAATTAACCAGGATAACTGATGAGCATGCACAAAATTAGTTCCTATTTAGGCAAATGGAAGTACTGAAGTCTAATTCCCCATGAATTGTTCATTGTCTGACTTTTCATCCCACAAAACAGCTCATACAGAGGAAATGTTGTTGCTACCCTGCAACTGTGTGAGCATTGCTCAGCTAATACCCGTGTGCCATCTGGGCACTCAGCTTCTGCCAGCTCCAGTGTCATGCCCTGATTCTGCCTAAGTGGAGTCACTATTGTGCATTTCCCTGATGAATTTTCTGATTTTCACAAACTATCTCTAGTAATTTTTATTCCCTTTTAAATTGGGTCTTGAGTTCACAGTTAGTTGCAAACTGCCAAACTTAAAGTTCTATGCCAAAGGTACAAATAAAGAATATGTAAATAAGAATATGTAGTGAAATGGCAGTTGCAAACACTAATATTGATTATGCTCTGGAAAATGGAGGTGAAAGTCCTTAAATTCATATTTATTTGTGGTAAATCTTTGTAACACAGTCCATAGGTAGAGAACTAAACATGGAGTCAGTCTGTACAGAACTCCCTTGGGTCAGTCTGCAGCATAACAAACCTTCGGCTGGAAAAATGCCAGATTTAGTAAGTGAGAATCCAGTGTTTGAAGTGTTGTTATGGACACTCATTGCCAGTAAAGCAGGCTGAATGGAACACGGTGTTGATAGCAGGCATGGAAAACACAGCTGGAAGGGGACTTGGGGGAGAAGCCCCTGTTGGCTCAGAGCTGCTGCCAGCCAGGCAAGCAGACACAGACCTGCCCGGGGCAGGGGCAGGGACCTCGCTGCTGTCAGCCTCCCCTTGGGAGCACCTTCAGTGCTGCTCCCACCTGCCTCTGCACTGGAGTTAGTTCAGCAGGCAGTGGAACTTCTGTCCACTGAACCCAACTTTATGCTCCTGTTCTTTTTTTTTATATCTTTTTGCATAATAAATTTTAGCTGAGCAGACACATGGTCTTTTTTAACACGAGAAGTTTGGCAGATCTTCAGGTGGATAAACAGGCTTAATAGTGTAAAAACCAAGTTAGATCAATTTGGCCAAGCCTGGCTCCCACACTGTAATTCACGGTTATTCTAGATGTCTATACTTATAGTCATTTTGCTAAGCCTCTGAGCTGGTCATTTGTGAGCAAGTTTCAAGCCAAAAAACTTTGCAACCATATTTAATGCGATACAGTCTGGAGCTAAAAAAGCCCTGCTGGGGACTGAGCTGAAGCCCAGCACTGTGCTAATGACAACTTACACAGTTATCACGTGGAGGTTGGCTCAGGCATAATCATCAAAGCCTGGCAAAATTCTTTACAGAAACCCTCAGTACCAATAATCTCATGTTGTATTTTACCTGAAGTTTGTGAGAAGGAAGAGCTGGCTGAGACATTAAGCTAACTAATAAGGCTTGCAGAAGAACAGGATTCAGAAAACATCATTAAAGCAGAGGATAATTGTGAACAACACTTCTTCAAATATGATCTTTAAGACTGAATAGAGTGCCACTAAAAATGCACTTTTAAAAGTGGGCTCTGTATCCGACTGCCTGAAAGAAATCTCACGAGTACTTCTACAACTCTAATCATGATGCTGTGCTTTTCAGGCCTTTTTTGCTGATCCTGGCTTAAAAGGTCAGACATGTAACATTCATTACTTTGACCTAGCAGCATCAGGCATTTGTAGCAGTTAACTCTGTAGCTATTATTCTCTAAACACTTGGAGTGAAAGCTAGAAGCCTCAAAGTCCCGACTTTTGAGTTTTCTTATATTTCAACAAAAAGATTTTTCTATTGAAAATGACATAAACTATGTCTTGAGTCCATCAATAAGTCTCTAATGTAGGGTGGGAATAGAAAAACAGGAACTAGCTGCTAGAAGCAATTCCTACACAACTAAAAAACACAAGTGCATATTAAAAGCACAGGATCTGGGATTTTGGGTGGTTCTCTTTTATTTTTTGTGTATTTATTTATGGAATAATATCTCTCTCTAAGCCTTAATGAAGTGCTTCAAACCTGTAAGGCATCAGGCTGAATATAAATTCACATTAGACATTTTAGTTTTGTCTCCATAGAAACTAAATGTTCAAATGTGTTAAGTTATTTTTGTCTTTGGAGTATTTATGTGCCTCAGAATTTGGACTTGTACTCAGAGGGGAGAACTATGATCTCAGTAAAATTGTATTGTCTTATGGACTATTAGCAAGTGAAGGAGATGTATCTGAATGACTGGTATGGCAAAAATAAACTCTGGAAAGAGAGAAATTCAGAACTCTGTATTCAAAATAAACTAACTCTAATGTTCCATCAACTTGCAAAATCTGTAAAGTGAAATACATCCAGTTTAGAATGTCCAGAATCATCAATTTCTTGCAGTTGTGCCTTTTAAATCTAATTGAAGTTAGGAAATCCATTGAAGGATTGTTGCCAATATGATTGGGTGAAATTTAATCTCAGCTGATACTTTGTTTCTCAGGAGAGAGATTATACTTTCTCAGAATCAAGAAAAAGCACCACTGCAGCTGAATTAAAGTTCACATTATTTGCCTTCTCAATATAGAGTTTTACTGCAGACAAACCATCATTCAGAGTAGCAGAGCTCAGAAATTGAAGAGCTTCAGCTCAATAGTAGAGAGCTTCAGTTGCAGTCCTTCAGAATGGCTGTTTTCAATCTTGTGACTTAGAAGAAGAGTTAGTGTTTATATTTACTGGTTTTAAATGGATACAGGTCATGTCTGAAATTCAGTTGCTGGGAGATATTACTGTACTGAATCAGTACATACTGGTACTTTAAGGGTCATCACTTCCTCTTATAAAATAAATATTTTATTACATGAAGGATAATTAGAATGAGTTATGGTAAAAATACAGCAATATCAAGGAAATCAAAGGCAGCATTGAAGCCATATTCTTTGCATCATATAATAGCTTGCATTCCTTTATTGTCTTCTGCTGTAAGTCAGAAAGACAAAAGAAAGGAAAAGGTAACCCCAGGAAGTGCAGGAAAGATGATAGCCAGAACATAGTGGAACATGGAGGAAACCTATGCAGAGACAGAAAATTTCAACGTAGAGCAGAGAACAAGCTTGATATTTATGCAGATGCTGTCACACAAACACAAGCACTCATCACATCTTCATAGCAAAGAACTTCACTGCCTCCAAGAAACAACACAGTAGAGTCTTAAATGTCTCTTCAAAGGCTTCAAGTTAACTAAAGAATTGCAACACATTTAGTCTGGAGGTAAGAAAAATCCATGGTGTAGTAAAAAGTAGTTTTAAGAGAAGCATGGTGAGCAGAGTGTCACGGAGAGGTACACTGGGAAAGAGGTCAATTAGCAGTGGAAGGGAGCACAGTAAACTTATGTGTTCCAGTGCACTCAGGGATGTGCCCCTTAATTGCATGGTAGTGTCACAAAATGCCAATTTATAGGCTAATTCAAATTCTATGAGGTTATATTTTCTTAGGGTATACAAAGTAATTTTTTAAGGCAAATAAATTTGTGTTATCAAATGAACAGAAGGCAATCTATTTATTAAACACACTGAGCAAAGAGCATATGCCATGTGTGCTATGTCTATGCAGAAGTTAGTCACTAAATCATAAAAAACAGATGCAAGCATCCTTTCTTTTAGCTAGAAAATATCTGCCTTATGAGTATGCTGTTCATTGTTGCAGTGTCAGACTCGCAACATTATTTCTTGCTTTAAGAATGACAAATATGCTGTCCCAATTTTATGAAGGGAAAATTGAACAGGATAAGATGCTACACAAGAATACTGAAGAATGACTCTATTCACTCATAAAAGATGAAGACAGGTTGATGTAGTATGCAACAGAGCTAATACTTTTCCAATCAGTGTAAATGCATAGTATTCCATATTTTTATGAGCAGGTTGTTAAAATCCAGAATCACAAAAAAAAAAAAAAATTAAGGGAGCTCTGCATAACATCTGGTCCAGGTTACACTCAAATCAATGCCAACCTGGAGTACCTCAGGACCTTGTAGAGTCAAGTTTGAACATCTCCAAGGATGGAGATATCTGCAGACTTTCTAGAAAACCTGATCCAATATTTGAAAGCCTTCAAGGGTGCTCCATTAATTTATATTCAATTTCCCACCAGGAATAGCAAGTCCCTTTCTGCAAAGCTGCCTTGCAATCAATTGACCATCAGCCTCAGCTGAGGCAAGAGTTTATTACATGCCAGATGCAGGACTTGACATTTCTTTGCACACAAGTTTATTGTCAGCCTGTTTCTCTGCCAGGTTCTTGTGAATCACAGTAAAGATAGGCATTGTACTGACCTTTCCCATAAACTGGTGCTGCTGACAGGGGACCTCCTTCTGCTGCTGACTGTCACCTCCTCCAGGAAGTAAAGGTGTTAAATAACTGACCCCTAAGGTATGGAGATGCCACTAGTGTCCAGCCACTGGACAAATTTTCTATCAGTGATCACAATGCTGCAAACCCAGCTGTCCAGCTGATTTTGCCTTCACCATAAGAATAGGTAGTTTACCTATCCAAACCATGCCTACAGATTTATGAATGGACATTATTTATACTAACAATACATGTGATAATCATGAATATTAATGCATTGCATTTGTGTTACTCTTGCTGAAAACAGTTTGCTTCCAGTACACAATTAGTATTTAGTCGGTACACTCGGATGTTTCTGGCTATGCAGCTGTTTCCACCTCAATTCAAAGAGTCTTTGGAATTGATATTTCAGATACAGATACTGTCTTATGCTGCATTTGAATTCTGTTCCAGATGGGCTGGTAAATGATTCTTTCTAGAAGCAACATTATAAAATTACTATATTCCTACAGGTCTGGTCCCAAGAAAGATGAAATGAATGAAAATAGTCCCATCAATGTTTCTAGGTTTTATGTGGGACTCAGTGAACTCCCAAGTTGATGTTGCACTTGCATTGTGGAGGCACTGGGGCACCAGCAAAGAGAGTTAAGGAAGCAAATATGAATAACTGTAGTTTAAACCTCAACCTGTAACATTTTATTATATTTACAAGAGATCACTACACATGTTTATGATATTACTCATTACATAGAGAATTCTGGTGGGAATGAGGCAGTAATGTTTTAGGCCAGGATTCCAAGCACAATTTTGGAAGCACATGGAATATTTAAAATATGGATTATGCATATGCATTAAAATCTGCATTACTTGATATGCAAGTATCACAGTAGATTTAGATCCTTATTCTGAAACCTCCAGTCTCTTAGTGCAGAGTAGATGTTGTATTAGTATTGAGATATTATAGAGAAAAACACCAGAGAATTACAAATGCATGCACAGAATGATGGTGTGTGCTGAAAAATATTCAAAGCCACCAATTTTATGATTAATTTAACTGTTTTGGGAAATGATTTTTCCTTTTCCCATCAAACTGGAAACTTGCTCACAGCAAATTTCAGTCTTCTGTGATGATGTCTTTAAAAACCTTGTTACCTGCATTGTACAAAAAAAATGTTCTTGTATGTGTTCACCTAGAAATTTGAAGATTTTCAAGTAATATGGAATTATAGATGGTTCTGGTTTTCAAAGGTGTTTTTTTAGAGATGATTTTTAAAAGCCCTGGTACTAAAATGCTTTAGCCACCTTATTGTTAAATAGATGCACATTATTTAAAATAAAAGTACCTGAAAGTTTTCATCAGGTCTAATATTTGCTTGGACTTTTTTCTTTCTTTTTTACTTTTCATTGCCTTTTGTAAAGATTTCCATTAGTAATGAGACTCCTGGTACTCTTTGTACAGGAAGATGAAGCACCCAAGTGAAAAGTCAAAAGAGTAATTTCTACACTGTGCTCTTTGATGTACTGAGAGAATTTAGGATCATGTACAAGCAGCAGTGTCTAGCAGTGAAGGGTGTCATGAGCTGATGACAAGGGTACTCTGTGGCCATGAGAAGGAGCTGCCTCCATCCCTCCTCCCATGGCCAGTCAGAAAAAACATTATTGCAATTATTGCACAATATTGCAAAAACACCCAAGGAATAGAATTGGTATAATTACCTGCCCAAAGCTGCCAATTTATCTACTGCTGCAGCTATTCCTTTGGTTTATAAATAGAAATAGCATTTCTGTTGCTGCTGATAATATGTTTAGATTGCATTAGCTCCACGTGACACTGGAAGAGATCCATTTCACATTCCATTCACAAAAAAGTAGAGGGGAAAAAAGAAACCTTTTTTTAAAGTCTAATGGCTTCTGTATATTGAACTAGGCCCAAATTGAAAATTTCTGTTTCATGAACATGAAATATATATCTTTCATGTCCAATGTCTTTTCTGTTGTAAGAAGGTATATTAAAAAATTACATTGTACACGAGTCTTTTAGGATATTGATTAAACTTTTATGTGTAAGTAACACCTCTGTAAACTTGTCATCTTGAGATTAAAGCTCTTTGTATTGCTGAGGTGGTGGGAAGTGTATTCTCACACAGCTTTTGAAGTTCTTCTTCATGAGCAATCAGTGACTTTGAATACTGCAGCAGAGAAAGAAGTGTGATACATTTGTGTTTTGTAGTTCTTAATATGCTTTATACATGTATTATTAATAACAAGATAGGGAAAAATGAATCTTTGTTTTAGGCAGTGCAATTCTTTGCTTTAGACTATCATAAATGCTTTAATCTTTTTCAATTTCCCATTTTCTTGAAGTCTGAATGTAAATTGAAGATATGTTATCAAAAAAATGACAGTTCATACAAGATCTGATCCTGAATTATGAACATTTCTTAAAACTGAAAGGTTGCAATTACATAGAGTCAAATGGAGAACCATATATGAAGAGAGAAAAGTGAGATTTTTCAGAATCATCTTGTTTAGTTAGAATTTTAGCAAAGAATCATTTTTTACCTAATTTCTTTCTCTTTCAGTCTGCAAAAAATCCCACATTTTTCCTGAATTCTTGTTATTTATTTTTGTATTGCACTTAGAATTTCATCTGTTCTCCAGAAATTCCAGAGGTTCCCCACTGCCCAGGCTTTAGTTTGATATGCCTTTGAGCAGGAACTTTTGAGATCTGTGTGTTTAAGACCAATGCGTGGGTTTTCCTTTCACTTCTGTGAAAGAGAGTTTATTGTTCATCTTTTTGAGTGTTTTATGGAACATATAAAGCATGGTCCTGATCTCAAGTCATGAAAATAATTTTCAATAATCTCATTGTTATTTTTTGCTGACTCTTTCTATTTAATTTCTAAGGAAGTATAATGAAAATAAATTGAAATCCATAGAGAACATAAATGCATATGTGGAATCTAGACACTTTTCTGAATTGCAGTAGCAATCACAACAGGGACAAGTCCTCCTCCTTCATCTATTTTATTTCATTCATTTGAAATAAATCCTAAGAAATCATGTATAAAATATAGTAAAAAAAAATCTCAGGATGAGCCCAGATTTTGGAGCATGGCCATGCCAAGACCTGTGCCTCTCCACCTTTTAACAAGTTACTTAATTTCTTAGCACTGTCTGGTTTGGGATGACAGACAGCTTTTAATTGATGTCAGCATAGTACTTGTTCTTGTCTTATCATTTCCCCACCAGTTTTTGATCTGACAGCTTATCAAATGCCTGGGTGAAATAAAGACAGATTGCTTTCATCACCTTTCTATCATCTATTTCCTTGGTCGCCCTTTCAAAGAACTCACTCAGGTTTGTTTGGAAAATAAATATTAGTTGGAGTTTGTGATTTTTTTCCTTTTTTCATCCTCTGAGAAGGATGTTTTCCTTAATGACTGATGGAAGTGTTTTGCCCAGAGGATAGGCTGGTCTCTAAGGAGTTGCATTTTTCACTCTTGTTCATTTATTGAATAAAATGGCTGATATATTTAACCCTTTTCAAGTTGCTGGTCTTTAATAGCACAGATTACAGCAAGACAGTCTGTTTCTGAAAGTCCTGGAGGATGCCCCTCTGGTATCATGGATAAGAAAAAAGGACCCCAAAAGTTAAAAAAATAACTCTTTTCAAGTGTAGTGATGATTTTTTTTAAGCTGGCATGTCACCTGCTATGTCAGCTTACACAGGGGAAGCCTAGAAACCTCCTGTTTGCAATTTCAACCGGTTAACTGTGTTTTGCAGCAGGCTGCACACACTGCTGGGCTCTGTATGCATAGCAGAGAGAAATCAAATGTTAGGATCTGCTCCTGAAAGGTTAAAGTAAATAATGAATCCTGAAGCTAAGGCTGTTTCATGGGGTGGTGGTTTTTACCATCAATATCCTGAATGCCACACGGTGTAGGGACAGGCTCTCCAATGCCAGTCCCTGGCAGGAGATCTGCAAGTCTGCTCCACTCTTGTTGGGTGACACCTTGCAGTTCTCTGTGCCTGCCTCCAGAGCCGGAGGCTCCTGTTGGGGAATTCAGCGTGGGAATGGGAAGAGTGTGTGATGCAGCTCCCAGCTGCTGAGGGCTGGGATTCTGGCCAGGGGCATGAAAGGTCTTTGTGCTGCTCCCCATGCTGTCAGTGTGTGTCACCATGAGTGTCACTGAAAGATCAAGCCCTTCTGGAAATTCAAACAGAAATAAGCTGCCTGGCCTATTATTTTTAGATGGTGGTAGAGCTTAGAAAGGATTCAGAAGCCTAGTCTAGCAGTGGCAATATTTGAAAAACTTTGCCATATTGCTGTAAGGGGCATTTCCTCACCAACGAAAAAGCTGCCAGTGAAAAGTAGAAGATGCTGAATTCTAGACCTCCTTTAGCAGCTGATTTTGCCAATGTCCATATTTAAGGTTGCCTGAATGCCACATCTAACTTCTAAAATTTAGTTCACACCAAGCAACACACAGTATGACGAATCATTTATGTGTGTTAAATGAGTTTCTTTCCCTTTGCAGTCCCCGTATCTTTACAACAGCTGTTTTGTTGACTAGCCCTTTCAGGGACTTTTCTCTGGCATATACTTACTTCAGTCCTGTAAGTCTGCCATGCAAACTTTGGAAAGTTCAGTGTTAATTTTCCTAGTGCCGAATTATTGACCTGCTCTCCCATGCAAGGACAACAGGCCATATGACCTCCTTCAGTGAGAATGAAGGCTTGGTATTACTTCTTTGACATAATGAAAGTACATGTATTGTGCTAATGAAAGATATTACTTTGAAATTAGTTCTGTAATACTACTCAAGTGTGTGGACCATTAAATAACTCTCATAGTGCAGAGTCACTAATCTATTAATTTCAATCCCTTTATAACTATGGATCTTTTAATCCTTATTTTAATCTTATTTTTAAATCTATTTATCCTTATTTTATCCTTTGATTATCCCTCTATTTCATCTTGGGGAGAAGAACAAAATTTAATATTGCTCCTTAGATTTGAATTTAAATATGGATACGAACTGCCTTAATTAATTATCTGTGCATATGAATAACTATAAAATACCTACCAAACCAATCAAAAGATAACTAGCACTGTCAAAGCAACTGGCAGTATATAATGGGATGTAAGAAGAAAGACAGTGCTCATCCTGCAGAGCCTCTATGGCTGGTTGGCATGGGAATGCACAGAACACTGGAAAAGGTTCAGCCCTTGAGTCTGTCAAATGACATAAGCAGAATTTTAAGATCTCTAATTACATCTAGTATGCTATATTTTGTAAATGATTTAACTTCTTTTTATGAAGGAATAGATTTAGAAAAGCTGTGTTTGTTTTCTATATAATTTAAAAATTGTAATGTCCAACCAGAACAAGGCTTGCCTCCCATGTCCATGTCCTCTGCTCACTCAAAATATTCATAGAATTTTTTTTAAATTACCTTGCCTTTCTATATTTTTAATTCAATGCCAGTGGTACAAACACACACTAGATCTTCATGTAGTTTTTAGTTCCAAACAATGACTATTGTAAATCTTCAAAACTTGGGGGTAGGGAGTGAATGACAGACAAAAAGATTCTTTATCCAGGACACGATTTGCACTAATAATTGCACATTGCTTTGGCATCAATAGATAAAGTGAATCTAAAAAGAATGTGACACTTCTCCCATGTCACTTTGGCATGGCAAGATTTACTGTAATACTGCAGGATAAATTTCAGTGGCTAATTTATTGTAAATATACCTGTGCAAGTTAAACCTTTTTCATGGAAGCAGGAAGGATTCTGCATGATTCTAGTTGCTATATAAATAAATAAAAAGGAATAGAACATCATATTACACTCACTCTTGAATGTCTTATTGAAATTACATATTTTACAGCACTGGCATCGAGTGTCTTTGTATCAGGTAGAAAAAAGAAAGCCATTTAATTCAGCTAGATGTTAATTCTGCTTCAGTGGACAATTCAGACATGAGTCTCCAGGGAAATCCAATCCCAAACAGGAAATAAAATCAGCTGCTAATGAGACTCAGCTTTTTACTGTGCTTTTCCAAAGACAGGTTATATTTGAACACAGCTCCAGGTTTGAGGCATCCTGTGCGCTGGCAAGCCATGCAGATTTTACATACTGCAGCATGCTGCCATTCAGAAATAAATAAAATAAATAAAGTGCAAACTCAAGCTTCTCTCCATGGCAACTGCTGCATCACTTGAGCCTCGTGCCGCTTCCTGAACAACTGCGCATAGGAAAATAAGCCAGCAGCCAGCATGGGGGAAAACAACAGGGACAGGTACATAAAATATGCCCAGGCTGTCAGGCACAGTCTTCCTACAGACTGTTTCGTGCTGCCTTTTTAACTTTGTTTCCATACATTCTGTGGTAGAGTCCAGTTTATCCTCACTCTGGCACGGGAGCAGAAGATTGGGCGGTTGATGAGAGAGCTAAAGCTGGAATGATGCAGAATCTTCTTCTCCCATGGGCCTCATGCAACAGCCTTTCCCCTCAGCAGGTCTGGTGGGCAGGAGGCAGGGCAGGAGGAAGGGCAGGCTGCCCCTGGGTCTTTCCAGAGCCACCAGCTTCAGGTCACTGCAGTGATTCCTCCCAAACAGGTGCGGAGAGATGCACTTGGAACCAAGCCCCAGCAGGCAGGCAGTAAAGCAGCTTGTGGCAACAAGTAACCCCAGTCCCTGAACTGCATATGGCCCTGCAACAGTTGTCAATTTTACATAGCCTCTTTCACTGAGCCCATTTTAGTGAGTAAAATGAGCCACAGTAAGTGGCTAAACTGTCCTCTCTCAGGTCAGGCTTTTGTTGTTCCAAATGTCCTGGAGAAAGAGCCCTAGGACATGGCCATGTGCTGTCTGGAGGGAGCCCGGGTAGGAAGGCTTCCCACCTCTACATGTATGCTACCTGTCAAATCCTGTGGAGGAAATTGGAGCAGTATTTACATGCTTCTCCCAATCCAATTCATGAATTTCCACATAAAAGTGTTGGAAACAGGTAGACATCAGGATGGCATCAATAGGCAGTGCTCTTTTTACAGCTTTGCCCTTGGAGCAGAGACATTCAAGGGGAGATGGGCAGAGCAAGCTGCTGGAGGGGCCAGACTTGCTTTGCATTCAGTGTGCTGATGTGGCTAGGAAGAGATTGGCAGTCGTCTTGCAAAGTTCCTGTGTCACTGCAGATCTGGGAGTCTTATAGTGTTTCTGATATTCTTCCTGCTTTATAAACTTCATAAAGGAACTAAATACTGCTGTGCCTAATGCAGGATCAAAGAACAAAGTTCATGACCCTCTACTATATGAAGGCACTCCATATCTAATGGGTTTCTCTACTGCAGCAGTCTACATACCCCTCAATATTAATTTTTTGGTACTTGGTACCATATGAAAGATGGAAACCCTATATTCAGACTTTAAAAGCATACACCAAGCAAGAATACATAAGTGTTTCAAGTGTGTATTTTGCATTTATCTGCATATATGCCCTCTTCTTTAGCCATTTTCCAAACCTAATAATAACATTTTCATAAGTAAATAAATCTATTTTTTATTATATATGTTAAGCCCATTTTTTTATACAAATATTTTGTTACACTTTGCAAATTTGCTGATAAGAGAATGGCTCACTTACCAGCACTGTGAAAAATGGCAACTAATGATGAATCAAGGGATACATGACTATTGAAAGAATTAATGTAGGGATGAGTAAAAACCCCAAATCTCTCCTTTTTGATAGAAATAAATTGACTACAAAAGTCTTTGCAGAATGCTTTCTTGGATTAACTGGTCAATTTGCCAAGCAAATGTCCTAGTCACTGGATCAGAGAAACATACTCTTCAGGGGTCACTGAATGCTTAATTATTTAAACAAGATGGAACAGCTAAAACCGGCGAAAAAATAACATTAGCCTTGTGATAAGGGTACTTAGCTGTCATTGAGAGATGTGGAGTCAAGTCCCTGCATCAAGGCAAGCAGTGTATAGGCACCACACAGGACAGCTGACCATTTGTCTTTTGGCTGCTCTTCAGTAGCAGTGCTTACTCCTCTAATAGCAGTGCTTACGCATCACCTTCCTCATGCAATTTTTTAATTTGATTTTTTCCCCAGTGAAGATTAGGATCCAAGCCTCATTTTATTAACGAATAAAAAGAGGCTGGCTAGCTAGACATCCTGATTAATTTTCAGAAACAATTTTAGGTTTTTTTTTTCTACAGAATATGCAAAATTTGATGGATTTAGTCAACTGAATTTGTCAATGGAGTGTAAACATGTGTATTTATCATTGGGAAAATGGGAGGTCAAAAAAGGGGAAAAAAGATGTCATGAGGAGAGTAGTGAGAATTTTTCACTTTACTGATGCCATTGTGCAGCAGCTGCTTTGGAATTTTTTCTTTTTCCAATTTAAAGGAAGATCCTCATAACTGCAAATTCTCTGCCCATTTTATTCCGGCAAATATTGAACAGCATTTCTCTACTTCCATGCCTTGTGTGGGAGATGCTTTCTGCTAGATGATCTGATGCACTTAGAGTCAGTCAAGGTCTCTTTCCTTGCTGGACTCCTGCAGATTCAGGTAAAGTGAAATGCTGCCTTCAGTTGTTTCCTCTGCTTGGAAAAGCAGAGGAAACAACTCAAGGCAGCATTTGAGTGCCTTCCCATTACCACTGAGAGCTATTCAAACAAGTATTTTCCTTGTTTCAGGTCATAGCTCTATAGTACTTTGTACATGTAATCGAGTACATATGTTATCCTTAACACAGACAATTTAGAAAGCTGTGCCATTGCAGATTCATTTAGGCTGTACATTTTGCAGGCTGGCTGTGACAACTCTGAGCTATAACATAATTCTTGAAAGTTTTTCTAACAATTTCTTGGGGGGGAGGGGAAGAAAATAGATAACACATAATTATGGTGAAGCTTTTGAAATGCATGTAATAACAGGTTCAAGGTGTGGAAATTTTTCCTTTTATTAGCGTGAGGATGATATGAAATTGCCTGACTTTGGAAAATGCTGTACTTTTATGCCCAAAGGTAGATTTGAGCCTTCAAGACATAGTTTATATGGGTTGTCCTTATATGTTCCTGTAAATGGCTGTAATGGCTGTTTTACAGAGATGTGTGCAAAAGCTCAAAAACACTTCAAAGCACAATTACTCTTTGAAGTGGTCAGCCAAGAATGGTCAGCTTATCAAAATTTGAAGTGACATATTAAAGTAGCCATTTGGATACTGCATCCAGATACTAAGTGTTCAGAAAGAGACTTCCTTTGTATGTCTGTACCAATCTAATATCTCTGCAAATCACATACACATCCTAAGCCACCTTTAAAGCAGTTTTATAAGTACTGGTTACAGACCAGGCAATGTAGGCTGCAGCTATGTGTGGCATAGTCAGCACACCTGTTTCTTTGTACCTTGTGCACAGTGTTCAGCAGCAAAACATCTGAAACACCAACTTGGAGGAGCTGTGGCTGACTGTAATAAAATTAGAAACCTTGTGTGAAGCTGAGGGAGTCAGCTGTAGGTTCTGGGTCTAAACCACTATTTCTTGGACAGATACAAGATTGTTCTGTCCTGCTCCAGGGCAAATGAAAGTTACTTGGATGTGGCTACCAGGGTGCTGACCCTGAGCTAATACACCCTCCCTCACCAGAACGTATTGGCTCAGACTCATCACCATGTTAATTGCTTTTCATATCTTACAAACATTAGCTATGCAGAATGGACAAGTGAACACATGTCTTCTTATAAATAACTATTCAGACATTGAATAAGCCAAATTGTCTGGTGGAAATAAAAGTGAGACACAGACAGTTCTGGAGCCCAACTGTTTACTCTGGTTTTCCTATAAAAGCCTGAACACTGTGTGTCTCAGATGGGATGTGAAAGGAATACCAAATTACATTAGCTGAGTTTTCCTCTGGTTCTTTTTCATCTCAGTGGAAAGCATCCCAAATCTCAGGTTTCCACTTGGCATAAAAGAGCAAGAGTAAAGCTTTTTGTGTGATTTGTCTGTTGGAACAGAAGAATAATTAGAGACTGTTTATCAGTCTATGAAGACCAACTGACTCATTGCTTCTGTCTTTAATGGTTCTTTTGTGTTCACAGCTTATCTGAATTGTGCATTAACCAGGGATTCAGGAGATCTACTTATTGCTGTAGCCTGTGGCATGACTTCTAGCAACAAAACCTTACTTGATTGTTTCCCAATTTGTAAATTATGAATAGTGACAACAACTACCAACTATTCCATCAGAAAATTTGAAATATACTGATGAGAAGTACATATTAGAGAGAGGTATAATTATAATAATTGTTTACTTCTTGGTTAACTGAACAATAAATGATGTCACACAAGTGTACATATGGTTGTGCACAGAGATGTAGCAAATAGGAATTAATGGATACAGAAAAGGAGACTATCACACAGATAGTGTCTGAGACCCTTTTCATCTTAGGAGCTTTCAATCTTATATTTCTATTAGAGAAGAGGAAAAAAAAAATGCAAGAAGGAAAACCAGAAGAAAGAATTGGAGGTTGCATTTTTTTAACATTATGTGATGTAGTACAGATTGCCTTTACCTCCATGTAAATGGTTTTCACAAATCAACACATTTGTTTGCTGAAAAGTAAAAAAGAAAATCTCATAAATGAAGGTTGGGAGGAGAGAAAGAAAACTGCTTCATTTCTTTAGCAAACATTGGCAACAGCTGTAGCACAGCTGAGTTCTTATAAGTGCAATGGGGAAAAGCTACACCATTAATGGTAATTTATCTTATGTTGTTCTCCAGGCTCTAAGTGCTTTGTGCCAAATGTAATAAAATGGCCAGATTTCTCATTATAGAAAGCATAAATATCTGAAAGCAAATATATTATGAAGGAAACTGTCAATATGATAATTGTGCACTCCTGTCACTAAATTGCAGCAAATATATATGTATATTATTAGATACCTGTGTATGGTACCATGTATATATTCATGTATGGTACCAGAATATATTACCATGTGTATGGTAACCCTCTAGACCATTTAGTGGGAGAATAACTGGAGGAGTGTGCACTGAGGATGTTTTATTCTTTTTGTCATTTTTAGTGCTACATAGCCTATAGAGATTACACATTACAATATATTTTAAAAGCATTATAAATAGGTCAGGATGCCACTATGTGCTCAGACACTTGTAATAATATCATTTTAGAAATTATAAAATTATTTGAGCAATAAATTAACTAGTAATTCAAGTGAGATGAAAGTCAGTGCATTAAAATTGGGCCTTTGTTAAAAATATGAAGTCAGCTGGTTTTACTGATTAAATACATGCTTCTCATATATAAACTTTTTGAATATTTCTAGTGATCTTTAAAGTCATCAAAGAAATACTGGCTAAGGTCATTTTGGTTAAATAGGATAAGTAGCTAGTTCTCACATATTTCATTTCAAATATTATTTATTATGAAACTAATTGATATTTTTAAAACAGAACTTGTATGCGATCAATAAACTGAGTTTTGGTATCTTCAACAGGAATAGTTTTTAACTAGAAGAGTTGAAACATTGTCAACCAATCTACCTGTTCCCTTTTTTAGGGTTGTTTATGAAAACCATGATGCAATTTTCATGTATTAAATGAAATTATGCATCAGAAACAAAATTTTCCCAAATGGGGAGTCTTGGAAAGATGTGGATAGGATACGAAGGAGGAAAGTGGAGATAGAGAAGAGGAAAGGGAAGAACTCCAAGTTCTTCTGGGCCACTTGCCAGTGAATGAGATCTGTGTTACTCAAGTTACCTTTCTAGTGACCAGGAAGGAATTTGGGATGTAAGGGTTGAAAAATTTCGGGGTTTCCATCCTCAGCAAAAGGGAGAGAGGAACTTCCCTGCTCTCTGTGGATGCTCCATCTACCTGTATGCTAGAAGGACCTGCCTTCCCCTAGCTCCTTTTCCTGGACATCAATAGGATCTGGAATATGCTCCAGCCCCACAGTTAAATGAGAGACACAACTCAAGCTGCCAGGCCTCAAAGTTAGCCAAGATGCTGGAACAGAGAAGAAGGGATAAGATTTCATGTACAAATTAAAAAACATGGTTTCTTCATTTATGATTCGGTTCTTTGGCTTCACTTACAATTTTGAAAGCAATAAAATTACTCTGTTTTTCTCATGTCCTTATGTTTAGAATGATTTTAGGTAATGCTGGCAAGCATTAGAACAGAACTCAGCTCAAAATTAAAGTATCAAATACAAGTACCTACAGAAAAGATGGCTAGATGTCTAAGTTCCCATGACAGTCATTAAAGATCTCATCAGTGGGGCCTCAGCTCACCATACAAAGTCCACTGACTACATTTAATAAATCTTTGAGTACGTGGCATCTCAGATGCTTAGCATATATGTAGACACCTTCATTAAAATGTAGCTATGATGGGTGAATTAAATCTCACCTATAATATCTTAATAAAAGCATAACAAATTATAGCCAGGTGTTTAGAAATTTTTGACCTTGATACAACATGGTGAGATGGCTGTAACAGCTGTTTTGCCCTTAACATTCCTGCATGGGGTAGGTGTGGTGTCTACATCTACATAGGAACACACCCTGGAATAGTGCCAGGCAATGAAACCATGTGGCATGACCTGAACTACCTTTTGTTAGTGAATCTCTCAGCCTCCAAAACATGCCTGTGCACGTGAATGTGAGCATGAAAAGTGTCTGCTGGAAATGGCAGGGATCTCTTCATCTCCCTGCAACATTCTGACCTCACACCACTGCTGAAACCGTGGGGTTTTATGCTGGGTGGCACGAGGTAAAAACATGCAGAGCAATCTAACAATTTATCCACATCTGACTACAAACCAGAGCCTGGGGACATTCCTGGGCATTGTTTAATTTATTAGTGTACTTATAGCTTGTGAGTAGTACTTCTCATCTATATAACTTGCAGGCTTTTCCTTTGAATCCAGCATGATCCACCTGGACTAAAAGAGAGTTACAGTGCTGTGAATAAAATATAGCATTTGGTTACAGATGAAGGAAAAAAACCCAGAACAACCAATCCAAGAAATCAAGAAATAAGGTACATATTGCTTTGTTACAGCTTCCTTACACAGCTTATGCTAACTCAGTTATTGGTACAGCGATGCAACATTTCCTGGGATTTTCTAGTAATGAACACAAACAAGTGGCATGGAAGGTAAATGGTGCCATGGAAACAGAATTTAGATACTGCCTTGAGCAGGCTGGTAGTGTAGTGTAGGACTAACAAAAGAATCTATAATGATTATTTTAAATATGGTTTAAATGTGAGTGAATCTTACATGCAAATAGAAGATAACAATACATTTATATTTGGTTATTTTCCACCTCCCCCAAAAATAAAAATCTGTCTCACAGGACAGTGAAATCTGAGATTTTTATTCTATAGTGCCATGCCCATTAACTTTTAGAGGTAACAGATGTATTTTTGTACTGTATTTGAATGCATTCACGTCACATTTCTTTTTGTTGTTTTTACTGTAGAAATAATACAGTTAACTCTAAGTGTCCTGGAAATATCTCTCATCATCAACTCAGTGCAAAATTAAATTATGACAGTGGATTAAAAAAAAAAAGAAACTTGAATGGTCTCATAGCTATCTGCATAGCTCAGTCAAAGGAAAACCTCTCACTAGATTTGGTAGTAAAATATGGGTTAGGCAAATAGCAATGTTTTTCTTTAATACATGTCTTAAACATTCTCTTGAAATTATTTTTATTTAAATTAAAAGCAGATTGTTTTCCTTTTTCCATTATTTTTTTGCCTTGTACATTACCTTTTTCTTCAAGTATTTCTGAAGTGTTGCACCTACCTCCAGATTTTGGCATCTGTGTGCTGAATCTAATCTTTACATTGTGCAATGCCTATTATCTCCTTCTGCTTTGAAATTATCCATCCAGCCATTCTGATCTATAAATAGCAGCATAGTGGTGAAATAAAAATCTGTATCACAAGTAATTTAGCAGGATTTATGTTTCTGTCCCTAGTTGTTTTGAATGAGCTGTCACAGTATGCTGGGATGCCTAGAATGTGAGCTTCAGGAGCTGGGACATAAAAATTAGGCCAGTTTGGAACTAGCAGTGGCTTGGTATTAGAGTTTATAACCATAATATTTTAAATCATTATATTTATGAGACTGCAAGCTGGAGAGTGGCAAACAGAGACCAGGGGATGTGTAAGGAAAATGAAAATCTCAGTTTGTGGGAGCAGCTGATGCCACAGTCCCACACAGGCAACAAGCAGCTGCAGTGAGCAGGTGGATGGACACACAGCCCTTCCATGAGCATTGCCCATTCCACTCCATCTCAGCACAGCTTTCAGGGGCCCATTGCAGCCACTTTGGCAAGGAAGACCTGAATAAACTCAGGAATAGAAACTCATGAGCTGTCTTTGAACAGTACAGCTGTATTTCACATTACAGAGATTGAATAGCTGAGGCAGAAAGATTGCCTCTTGCCCAAGGTTTCAAATCAAACCAGTAGCAAAAACAGTAATTAGGACAAGTTCCTTATTCATAACTTTCACAGATTTCTCCCATTTGCCCAGATGCTGCCACTTCACCATTCCTTTATAATTTTACTTCATTTTCCTTTTTTTTTTTTTTTTTTTTTTTTTTTGGAAAGTTAACCGTAACTTGAATTTTAATTCATCTTTGAAAGGCCAGGGCATGAGAGCCTCAACATGCACTGGAAAGCATGGCCAATGGTACTAACTTGTCTCTTGAAAATTGAAAATAAGATAATGAATTCCATTTTGTGTATGAAATGAAATATTTATCACAAGAAATTTAGGGAAAAGGATTTGAAAGGTCAAATTTTCCATTATGGTCTAGCAGCAGAAAGGACAGCATAGACCTTCAGAGAAAAGCTAAGGTAAAAATATCACTTTATTCTTAACCTTGACATGCAGACACTTCATTTAATTCAGCAAACTGCATCCTTTTGGTGCTTAACCCTTTATCCCCTTGACATTCACCTATAAGAGCAATGCTTCACAATTTCTGTGTGTTGTTTTTCCTTTCATTAATTCATCCACACTTCAGATGTGCTCTTTCTGGATGCTCAAAAGCAGTTCTGTAAAAGTAAAATCTTTAAAAAGGGAATTGCATAGCTTTTTCCCCCTCTCTATTTGTAAACAGGTGATTTCCTTTTTAAAAAAATGTGTGAATCTCCCTCTCATTTTTGCCTGATAAAAGTTAATTTTTTTTCTGCTACTTTCTGGTGTCCAATCTACAGCCCATGGGCTGGGAAGAAAACCGAAGAACATCTTTTGGCAGTTTTCTGATTTCTCAGCTATACACAACTTGAGTCTTAATGTTTTCTATGTGTTTCAGACTCAGGCTTTGTTGTGTTTGATTCCTGTCCATCCTTTCATTGCGTTTTGGTCATTGTCACCAACTCATATTTGTTTTTAGGAATGAAGGAACTACTCATCATAAATGAAGTCATTTTTACAAGGAGTTTTCTTAATTATTTTTTTTTTTCTTGTAAGACTTTGTACTTTGACTTGTTCATGTTACTGCTAGACATAGAGAGCTAACATGCCAGATTTGGCATCTGGTCATTTTTGCACAACATGGAGATGGTATGTACTGCAAACATACCACCTTTAGAAAAGCAAAAAAGGAGAAGGTCAAAAGATGGTGAGCAAAGCAAAAGACAATTTCCAGGTTTTTTAGTAAAGTGCATCTCTATGAATCATGAAAAGTTATCTGTAAAAATGCCAGACTAGTAAGGAAAAGAGAAAAAAGGGATAGGAATAAAAATATTTTGCAAAGTGAGCATATTTAATCTAATCTAGATTTTAATTTTGATGCACAGTGACAAAAAGTTGGATATAAGCATTTTGTTATAGCAGAAACAGGCTCCAACAATTACGATTCAGATTAAGGGACACTCTGAAAACTACTCTGGAATCTAAGAATGCAACAAGAGAAAAGACCTATTATTTGTCTGCTGAGTCATTTCTAATGCAGAATATTATCTTCATAATATATTTTTTCCATGGATTTGTTACTTGGAAAACAACTTAAGCAAATTTTTACGTTTTGAAAAGCTGTCTTCCAGGTTTTATTTTGTTTTGTTTTTCTCACAAGGTTGACTTGGCCTAGACAAAGCAAGACATTTGGCATTTGAAGACAGAAGTTTCAGGACTCCAGCCATGTAGTAAACTAAATTGCATTTTTATTGCTAATGATTAAAAGCAGAAAAACAAAAAGTGAGTGTTAGCACTTTGGAACCCACACAGACTCACCAATATTCACATTAATTCAACAAGAAGCTGTTGGCAATTGAAAAATGACAAGTTCATTTTGACCAAAAGTGGGGTTTTACATACCAGGTGCAATAGTGATGATGAAAAATATCTGAAATTTAAAAATAATGGAGAAAAAATTTATTTAGTGTGAAGAGGTAAACTGATGTCTCATGCAAACACCGAGTTACTAGTCATCAGATTCTGTGGATTAGCAACCCAGGAATTAGCTAGACTTATATTAATTCCTTTTAAAAGACATATTTATTTGTATTCAGCATTATTCTCAAATTTCTTTTTTCTACTTATATAGCTTTCTGTTTCCTTTCTGACAAAATCTGGATTGTTTGGGTGTTTTCCTTCCTTTTTTTTCTTCCCAACAGAATACCTTTTTTTTTTTTTTGAAATGTAAAAGCTATAACTGCATCTAGGAATAAAGTTCACTTCATGAAGGATATTGTAACTCTTTTAAATTCTAGTTCAATACAAAACCCTCTAAATTTTTTGTTCTTCAGCTAGAAGAATGCTGCCATATTGGGCACTTCCTATGACAAGACTGTCTCAGAGTTAAAATGCTGCTCAGCCAGGTCTCTGGGCTGCAGCCATGCTCCTAGAGAACTGAGGAAGTGTTCCAAGGCAGAATGAATTTATTTCCATTGCTGAGCTATGGTGAAGCTTTGTTGTGATCAAAATATCTTCATAAAATGTCTTGACTCCAGGGAACAGGAGCCAGAAAATGCTGGATATTTTCTGAGCAGCATTTATGTTAACAAGATTTCTTTTGGTTTTCCCACAAAGGCCTTACTTTTTGGAAGGGCTTGATTGGTATAAACTATTTCTTTCTCTTCTGCTCATGAACTTTCTTTTACCTCCTATGTTCTATTTTCTAAAGACTTTTCAAACAAATGTTGGCCTTCACCCACTTCAAAAAATCAGAAGTATTAACATTAACATTTTTTTCACCTGTGGAATATGCATAAGCAGCTGTTGTAATAAACACAGTGAATTTTAGGGGATATTGATACATCTTGTTTTAGAAGACTCCAAATGATGAAATAAATAGCTGTTAGATTAATGGAAAGAAAAAATGCAGCACTAATAGAGAATGACAAAACCTTGAACATGTTTAGATAAATAATCTTTGATATAAAAAATGCACTTTAAATGCCAGAGAATGTTAATTACTTGCTATTTAATAAGAAAATTAATTAAGGAACACCACAAGTACAAAGTAAGAACGCCTGTTGCTTTTCTCAGAAGATAATTGACAACTTTGAAATGCTAATAAAAGCCAAGCTTGAGACATACAAGGCTATTATAGAGCCTATTATTTCATGTAGAGGTGAGTTTTGGGCACCCAGTGAAAAAAGATGTCAACTTCATAAGGAAAGTACCAAGTATAATCCGGAGCCATAAAAAAAAAATTAAGGTAAAAAATTATTGAACAAGGAAATTAGAGAGGTGTACAGGAAGTGAAATCCCAGCAATAAAAGAAGGCTGGACATGTAGTTAGGATCCTGAAGGATTTCGGCCATTATCTTCTGTCTCTACTTTTTGACTTCATGTCCATGGAAAAAGGAGACTGAATAAAATATATAATTTATTTGTATGCTTTACAAACAATAGAAGAAATATATTGTTGGCTAAAAGTGTTTGGACTAGTAGTAGGAAAGACAGTAAAAAATGTTGTTAATTGTGAGAAAGGCTGTAAGGATCAGGGAGTCAAATATAACCTACAGTGTGATGTCTTAAGCATTTCAGATGGGAAGAATTCTAGTAATCCCATAGAAACTCCTGCTTACTATGCTGGGTAAAAATTTTTCCAGCTTGCACTGTCCAGTTTGCACTTTCTACCACTATACCTATAAAATGTATGTCTGATTATCTGATGAATCATGGTATAAGGAAGTTTTATTTTTCAGCTTGATGTTGTCCTTTCTATAGATGTATCATAGTCCTCCTAATTATGTTCAAATGGATAGAAAAAAGGCAAGAAAAGTGGAAACAACCAAAGGAAGCATTGGTGTCTATTTTTAAACTCTCACTGAGTTTATAGCACATGACATAATTGAAGCAGCAGAATAAAAAAACCCACAGCATTTTTATAAAGTATAGACTGAAACATTGAAATTACTTTTACTCATACTTTCATGTGTTCTGTATAGTCTGAGATGCATCTCCAGGGAAAATCTGATTTCTGTCAATGGGAATATATATATGCATCAATTAATGATGATTTTTAAATTCAATATATACAGACAGTGCAGTCCTAAGTTGCCACACCATTTGAATACCCAATTTTTTACTATTATAACTCTTATTTATTTACTATAGTGGTAGATTAGAGAGTCTGTTTTCAGAAGTCTTATGTGTATGTTGTCACAATATTTATTGCCAGTTAAATGAATCATGACCTAAGCAAGAGACATCTGTATCTTCCTACCTAGGGCACCCAAGGATTTGTTTCTTTGTTGCTTTTATTATGTTGCATTTTTCATGTCTAAAGCCTTTAGTTCTTAAAAAAAATAAAAGATCAGCAAGAAAAATTCTATGGCTGCAAAGTTTCCAGGTGTCCTAATATTGAAGGCTTTGCTGTCTCAGATTGTGGACATTTTTCCTGAACAGTTTCCAGTAAAACAATTCTTCTAATAAGTATTAGAAATACTAATGCTATCATATTACTAGGAATAACCATATTAATCTAGTATTAATTAGTTATTTCATTACTTATATGTTAAATCTAGCATTGTAGCATTAGGAAACCATGAGCTAAGTAATGCAGCAATGAGATTTTGTAAATTTAGGAGAATTGTATTTATAATCTTTAATTACAAGATGGACAAATAAGGGGAGAAATTACTCTGACACAGACTGAGCAATGATTTACAGATATCATGCTAGTTCTCTGTTTGGAAGTTCTTTTAATGGAGTTTTTATTGTTATTTACAAATTTTGATTGGAGTTTTGAGAAGAAAAAAGCTGAGAAACTAAACTTAAGGGAACAGCTAGGGATATTTTAGAGTTCCCTGGGTCTACCCGGGGCTGGATCCATGTGTCCAGAACACAAGTAGTATAACTTAATGAATTGTGAAGGAAACCCTGTCATGCTGCTCTGGACAACATTATCCATGGACATATTTATCCTGCCACTAAGCGTGATTTCCCTTAATTAGCTCAGCAGATGGGCTGATGTGTTTAGCTCCAGCACTGATGGCAGCAAGGCTGCCGTTGCTCAGGCTTCAGTGAAGTTTTTACCAGGACCCAGTGTCTATTCTTGGTGGTGAAGGCCTGACTTGCCATTGCTTAGCAACTGGTGATTTCTAGCCAGATTAAAGTTTCATGTGCTGTAATGATTCTTAATAAGGCTTATGATCTTGAGCAAGTGTGTTTATGGGTGTGAGAACAGAGGGCTGAAGATGAATAAGCACACATCAGCATGTAGGAGGTGGAAAACTACTGGAGTGAGCACAGGATAGCCCTGCTCTCACTGCCTCAATGATGTGGTAAAATTCAGGGTGGGCAGAGGATATTTGAGTGTAACATTATGGGATTTTGTATCAGTCAAAGCATTTCAACAAAATATTTCATGTTCTATATCTTTCAAAGGCAGTAAGTTTTAGTCACTGATAATTCCCCTTTTGTTCATAAATCCAAAAACCTTAACAGAAGTTCTGTGGAGGGAAAGACCCTTTTGTCTCCTTTTTATGGGATCACCTGCAAAATGCAATAATTAATGTTGGAAAAGCCTTCTAAGATCATCGAGTCCAACTGTTCACTAAGTCAACCATTTGGGTGGTGAAATTGGAGGATATTCAAACAGGTACTGGTCTTATTTGGAGAACTGAACAGAAAACAGCTTTTCTCTATCACAGAACTTGTCAGGATTGCAAGTTTTCAGGACTGCAGCAAAACTGGGTCATGGGCTGACCTCATCCAACAGCCAAATTCCCACCCTACTGCTTCCTCATTCCCTCTGCCGCCGGATGGGGAGAAAATAGAAGGAAGGTGAAAAGACTCATGGACCAAGATAACGACAGTCCAAAAAGGAAGTAAGAGCTGTACACAGAACCAAACAGAGGATTCATTCACTACTTCCCATAAGCAGGTGTGTGGCCATTCCTCTGAAACAAGGGGCTCAGCAGTCATCGCCATGACTTGGAGGAAAAATCCATAACCACATATTGTGGTTATTGCCATAAGCACAAACATCCTTCCTCTTCCTCCTTCATTGGGCTGACATGAAGAAAGCAAGCTTCATCCCAAACAGACCCAGCAGAAACTGAAACTTTTATGTTTGTTTTTTCCTTCCTCGTTTAATTTTTTTTTAATGAGTGGCTGAAGAGATTTCTTCAGCTTTTTTCTATTCTACTTGACATTACTTGGTTTTTGGCATGGTGACTCATCCTCCCTCTGTCCTAACGAACATTTAACCATTTAAATTAGTTTTAAAAATTCCAAGAAAAAAACCCTAGAAAATATCAAGTCAGGAACACCAAGATACTTTGAGTGCTTGATCAAAGTGAGGGACTTGTTTTCTAACAAATCTGACCCAGATAAAGTAACAGCTGACAGCTGCTTCTTCTATGCTGAATCAATGTCAAAATTAGCAAGTTCTTTCAAGATTTCCTTCTCTCTTTGACTGGAAGAGGAATTCTTCATCAAAATTGATACATTCTTGCAAAGAAATTTAGGCCTCAAGGAATTGCTATTTTCTAAGAATGGGAAAAAGTGAAAAAAAAAAAGAAAAAACAAAAACAAAACCCCCAACAATGCTCTCACTCAAAAATTTACTTATCCATCAAGGAGTGAGTCAAGAAAAATTCCTCAGGAAATCCAAAAGGAAAGGATTAATAAATAAGATATGCTCAGAGGTTACATTTTAATTAAGAGGCTGGACAGAGCACAGCCATGAGTGTGCAATAGGTGATTGTCTGCACAGATGTGATGGGAGATGATTCTACATATAAGAACAGAGGGTGCAACAGTGAAATTTAATCCATTAAATGCTTTCAGTGCTAGAACTGATGGCTAGAAAGAAATTGATATATGTTTCTTGTCAGTATGGCTTCTTTTTGCTTATTTATTAGCTGCCACTTTCACACAGTAATACTCTTTCTGCCACCTGTAAATACATGGTGTGCTTTCAGTGCCTTTGCCATTTTCCTTTGGACTGACTCCAAATAAAGTTAAACCACTGGAAGGTCTTGTATGAAGAGACTGCATAATTTGGCTCAAACTGTCTTTTTTGCTCAGGGGCTGGAGAATGAATACAAAAAGTAATATTACTTTCAAAATAAAGTCATTAGTAATCATTAAAGTAGCAGCCAAAAGCAGACATTAAAAAAACGGAAGTGGAAGTCAAACATTACTACTAATCACTGCCATTGTCCTGAAAGAGCAGAAATTAAGCACTGATTTAAACTCATTTTAAATCTCATTACTGAGAGACCAAATTACTAAAATTGTGGAGGCCTTACTCATGGATTTCCATAGAACAAAACCATCTTTGCATTCTTTAAATTTGCAAGTGTCCTTAAGAGCTTCTAGAATGACAGCATAGGAACTACATCCAGTTGCATGGGTGAATAATGAGTACCTGGAAGCCAGATTCCTGGTGCTGTCTTGCTGATGTGACTTGACTCTGATGGGGTAAGAAGCTGACAGGTTATTTTAGTCCTCTTGTTCTTTCATTCTGAGACAACAGATGAAAATTTTGTCATGATGGCATGCCTCTCTTGTGGGAATTCACAGAATTCACTAATTTGTTTTCAGCCAAGGAGTTTGTCACTACCAGCCTGGGCTTGATTTGAACATTACATCAGAAATTAAAGTCTCAATGGTCCATTTTGGACTTCTGGCCTTTCTGGTGCCCCTATTTATGATCTTGAATAAACAAAGATATGGAGAAGCAAAATGAGCCTAACAGTAATCATTTGGTTTCCATTTGTAATGTGAGCTTGAAGACCCTGATATAAGGCTTTCTCATCCTTCCCTTGAAAATGCAGCCATGGCTGAAATACTGCATGACTATATGTAACATCCCAGCAAATGTTCATGGCAGTCCCAAACAGCTCATGGAGAAAGATTGTGGTAAAAATGGATTGTAATTAGATGATACGGTGTTCAATGTGCTGAAACTGCCCAAATATAACTGCAAAGGGAACAATTTGCTAGTTTGTAATATATTTGTGTCTGTGATGGACAGATCAAAGTGAGGGCCCTGCCACTCCAGTGTGTTGCAGTAGTTTATTAAGTCACCACATCTCTGCTGACCCCTGGTTACTGAACTTCTTTACACTATGCTATTGGCAGATATGATCTAATTCCAGGTACTTTTACCTTACAGGCCATGGTTTAACTGATCTGACTTACCTTACAGGCAGATGGATGGTTACTTCAGCACAGCTGATATCCTTAAACACATTAAACCAACCAAATCTGATCAAGTATCTAAGCTGATGTTATTAAACCTTTTGTCGTTGTTATTAAATTTCTCAGCTGTGTGAGTTCTTCCAAAGAGCAAGCTGGATGTATTCCTGACCATGTATCATTGCCAGGGCAGGAAAAGGCCAGGTGAACATCTGTGCAAAGCACCTTTCGTGCCTTGCAGAAACAGGAGTGGAAAGAGTCCATGTGCATAATGTCAGGGACCTTGGCTCTGTGTGGGTATTTGCCCACACACACAGACCTCAAAGACCTTGTAGTGAACCAGGCCTGAAAACTATTCTACTTTGTGGTTCAAGTAGGATTAGCAGCACTTAAATGTGGGAGAAATGTAGGTTGTACCTCTGCCAGCACAGCAGCTACAAACATAACCACAGCTAGTGAGGTGACCTGAACAAATAGCACCTTTGCTGAGAGCAAATATTTCTGTTCAGTTTCTCAGTTCCTTTTTAAGTAATCCTGACAGTCTGGCTCAATGTCATTTGGCTTTAGGCCCTCATTTGAGGATGGAGGTGATGAGCCTGGCAGCCTAGCACTTTCCTTAGTGCCTGGAGAAATGGGCTGGACAGAGATCAGTCTAGAGCTGCCCGCTCCTTACCACCAAGGGGAGGAAGACAAAGGGGCCCAGGCTCCCCAGGTGCTTCAGAGAGAGGCCTATCCTTGAGAAATTAAACGAAAAATTTGTCTCTTTTCATGAGATCAGTACAGTGAACTTTAGGATTAGGAACTGGCCAAGCACCTGTACACTTTTTGCAACATCCTAACTATTGATTCTGCCCATCCTGCAATGGACGGCTGATCATTTTGCTTTCCATTTTCACTGGCCACACAGAGAATTGATTCTCCTTCAACTTCATTTCTGTTTGTGTCATAGGGAAAATCCAAATAACCCAGCAGCTGCTCAGGTTGTAATTGAATGTCACAACCAACAAACAGAAAGGTTCACCTCAGGCACATTGTAATTGGTTTTAAAATGTAATGAGTCAGTGTGTCTGTGTCTCCTAAACAACCACAGGAATATCTGCTATGTGTTCCACCATTTCTAGAGCAGCTAGAGAGGACCCAAGGAGGGTTGCACCCACTGTGCAGAGTGCTAAACAAATGCATTAGTGAGAAAGGTCCCTGTGGTGAGGTAGTTGGCATAACCTTTTTCTTCATAAAGCACAACTTTCCTGAAACTGAAACTGTTTATGAGTCAGGTCCGAACAAATTCATTCTTAAAATAAAAATGCAGGGGGAAAAAAGAGTTGAAGTTCAATTGTTGAAGCACCCTATTTTGACATTTTCAAAGTTTTATTTTTCCACCTTGAAGATGTGCTGCCTGACATCTCTTTTAACTTGTGAAAAAGGATAAAACTGTACAATATTAATTTGAAAATATAGACATTTCTTTAATTTTAGATTATCACTTAACAATTTTATTAATTGTAAGTTATTTCTAAGCTGCGATTTTATAATTTGTAGCTGAAAATTGCTATGGAAACGAGGAAAATTTCTTTGGTTTTTCTAAATATTTGCAGTGCTCCATTAAAGACCTGGTGGGAGAAATAACTCAGTAAAGCACATAGTTGGGATTATGCATGCATCATGCACAAAATCTTCAGGTGAACTTCAACCTGTGCCGTATTACTTGGACCTCAGAAGTATTAGGACTGTGTATGGAAGAAGAAGATAATAAAAAAAAAAAAAAGAAAATAAAGACTAATGGGAGAGAATTAAAAGGAAAAAAGAAGAAAAAATAAAGCATGTCTATGAAGGAGATGGAAAAGAGAGGGATGCAGGACAAGGGAAAGAGGAGGGAGATGAAAGGAAGTAGATGAGAGAGCAAGCCTCACATTGCAATTACATAGGGATGGTGGGGAAGGAACTAATAACCAGTTGCTGGAAAATGCATTAAATCTGAGCCACTGAGCATAACTTCAGCAGCCTCCACAGGATGATGAAAACACAGGGCAGTGAAATGAGGCATCCTGATTCATCAGTCTTTGCCTGCTACAGCTGCAGACCCATGATTCTTTCTAGGAAGAAAACTTGTCCTGGTTTTTGCTATTTTTGAGAGATTAAAAGGCTTCGTTTATAGGTACTGCATTTCATATCTGCTTAAATTGCCAAAAGGAAGCTGTATATTATATAATATGTAATCATATTTGCTAAATAAAAAACCCCACCAGCTGTCAATCTTACCATCCCAGCATTTAAGTATTCACAGATATCCTCACCAAAATTCTCTTGTGTATGAAGCGTATGAAATGAATATATTTGAGCCCTCCCTCTGCTCTCTTTTAACCTTGCACATAGAGAAAAACACATGCACATCCTGTGTCCAGTTATAGAGAGCTTCATCATCTAATGTCAAAAGCCTCATTGAGGGATTTCACAGCTGCAGTACTAATAGCTAATTTCAGTTTCCAGTGGAACTGCTGACTTTGCCCTCACATCCCATTGGGGTCAAAGGTTTTCCATACTAAATGCCTCCTACCATGGTAGATCAGTGGAACAAATGCAGTTGTTCTCTAATGTTAAAATATCTTATTTATTGAACATTTCAAAGACAGGGACATTGCTCAGACCTTTTACCCCACCATAAAATGAATCTGTAAAATCAGAATGCCATGACCTACTAGTAATAGTTGCTGTATATCTGGCTGTGGTTTTTACCAAAGAGAAAAGCAAAATATAGTGTGAGAATATCTAGTTTTAACCTGACAATGGAAAGGTTACAAACCCCATGTTCTATCAAACACAATTTAGTATTAGAGATTTCAGTAATTTTTAAGGAAAGTCTTAAAGAAATGCCTTTTCTAAAAGTGATTTTGAAATATATTGAAAAGGCTAATTTCATCTACAATTTAATTTTTCTAAATGACTTTTCATTTCCATGCATATGCAGAAAAAAAAAAGATTGCTAAATAACCACACTCATCCAGTAAGAGAAACATCGTGTTTCCTCTTCACAAACCAGTGCAATTCAGGGACAATTTTATATTTTATATTTTATATTTTTAGGAGAGGTGAAAGTCTCTCTCACTACTGGGCTGTCCTACACTTTGCTCTGGTGTTCTTTTTCACTTTTGACTCTCTTAAGCAAGTTTTCACATAATTTCTGCAGGTATCTTAATAGACTTGGTGAGCATTTTACTTCTCTGACAGGATGGTTAAGCCTTTACACCTGTGCAAAATCCTTCTGTGTTCCTGACATGCATTTTCTATTTTTCCTCTCTGCCAAGGTCCAAGATAAACTTCTTGGACCTCCTTAATTGTCCACTGTGAGGTAGCTGGGAGTCCTTCCAAGAGCTGACACAGTGGATGGAAGATGAAAGTGCACCAAAGAAAATGTTGCAGTTTACCTGAGTAAAGAAACATGATGGATTCTGAAGAGTTGTAGGGATAATTAAAGATTTTTCTGGGGTATCCAGAACTACTGGGTTCACAGGATGTGGGTTATAACTCACAATAATGAGATACTATAATTTTTAATATTCCCACTTTTTATTATAGAATATTTGGGATTGCTCTCACAGATCCTGAAAATCAATAAAGGGTAAATAGTTTTTCAGGGCTTGACATAGTCATTCAGCCGTGAAAAATCCAGGAAGAAAGAACTTTTAGGAATTTCATAGACTGTTTGAAGCACATCACACAGAGCCAAGTTTGAACACAATGTCTTATCACCGAGTAACTCTTTTTTGTGAGCTCGCAGTCACTTGTTAATTTTGATATAAAAAGATAGAGTTATTTAACTGAATTATTCATTTAAGTGTTAGAATGACTGAAAAGTCACTCTACTTTAAGATTTCACAGCATCATCCAACACATTTTTGCAATTATGGCTTTAAGTGAGGATGGGAAGAGGAACTTGCAGATCTCTGGGAGAAAAAGGGGTAAGGCAGCTAAGAAAGCCTTCCAAGGAGCAGAATGACCCTGGCTGGCTCAGGAGAGGCTGCTGTAGGGAACCAAAGCCTTTCAGGGTGATCACCACAATATTGCTAAGGCAACCACAACCTGTGTTTTGTGGGTGATTTTCAGCTGCCAAAAGCTGGGAGGTAGATGTTAGTATGCCAAGACCAAGATGATCTCTGACAGCTACTGTGGTCCCCTGCAATATATTTTATTTTATCTTTTTTCCTTGAGAGGATCTGGGGGACACAACCAGTTTCCTCTCCCTGATTTATTAGGCTGTGTGCCTCCAAAAACTGATGCCTGATTTCCTAGTCCTGCTGTCTGGAACCATACTGTATAAAAGTAGAAGGGCAGGATGAAAGCAAGAGAACAAGGAAGAGAATAGGAATTCCTCAGTCCTGATTTTCAGGGGGTTTGAAGGGTGGTTTGTTTTTGCTCAGTGATCTGAGCTAAGTAAAAGGCTGGGATTCTTCAATATTTATTAATGTAATATATAAGAGAAGTATGTTTGTGTTTGGAAAGCCAAACAAATTGTCTCTCTTGGGCACAACTTAATATGACTAATGAATTCTCTAAGTTATGAAAAGGGCAGATGAAAATATTAAAAAATAAAATAGAAGAAGAAAAAGCAGAGAACCACACCACAGTAAAAACACCCCATACTGTAAAGCCATTTGAATTTCTAGCTACTGCATCTGAAAATAATGTTGCAGAGAAACAAAAATGTACAGAGGAGAATGAAAAGGATAGTGAAAATTTTAGAATAGCTTTGCCATAATAAAATACTAAACAGATTGATTCTTTGGTTTGGAAAGGGAGGACTAAGGGAGGGATATGGTCTACACAATTATAAATTATATAGACATAGTGAGTAGGGCTCAATGATCCATTATTTTTCACAACCAAAGAACTAGAGGCACCTAATTTAATTATCAGACATCCTGATAAACAAACAAAAGGGAAATTCTTTTTCAAATAAAGCATAATTAGATTGTGAGGTGCATTGGCACAGGATGCAGTAGAGGCTATCAGTATAAATGGGCTCAGAGAAGATTAGATAAATCCATTGAGGATAGACCCATTGGTGGCTATTAAAAATGGTCTAGATTAAACTTCTGCCTCAGGCAGTCCCTTAAGTGCTGGTTGCAGGAAGTTGGAAAGGTATTTTAGGCAAACTATGTATTTGCCCTGCTTCTAGCAATGTCCTTTTGGGCAGGTTCTTGAGCCAGCATACTGTAATCAAAAGATCTTTGCTGAATTCATCAGGAACATTTCCCTTTCTCTCTCTCTCTCTCTCTCTCTGTGTGTGTGTGTGTGTGTGTGTGTGTGTGTGTGTGTGAAAAATAACAAGTAAAAAGGAGGCTGTGATGAGAAAAGAAAAGGCAACTTAATTAAACAATTACTTCCTTTTACTGTTAAGACTTTTCATGCAGGCCTCTTGCAAAGGAAAACCTCAATAACCCTAAATTTGCTACTATCAGCTTTAATTTTCATTTCAATCAGAGTTTTCCCAGCCATGCTGTCCTTCTGTGTATTTGTTGCTTATCAGCATGCTATGAAAACAATGCATGAGAATATTGTATTTGACAATACTGCCACCTGGGCTGCATCTGTAGTAAATTAGACAGTGCCAGGACAATGCCCAACAAATAGGAATTTGATTACTTGTAATGCTGTTCAGACAGATCCCTGTCTTAATTTTACACTTGGAAAAATAATTTTCTCTGTCCCAAATAATTCCCAGGCTTTACTAGAGAATTAGCATGGACAAGGGATCATTCCCCATCACAGTTTGGATGGATCCAACCTGTTTTTGAAGATATGGCTAGAGCATGCCAGCTGGCCTCATGGCCAGAGGAGGAGCCTTCACCATGCCTAGTTTGCTTTATGGATGTGACAAAGATTGGATGTAACCTCTGAAGGATTGGGTGAGGAAAGGAATAGGTTTTCTAGAAGCTTTTTTGGCCTCTTGGGGAAGGTCCAAATCAATCCAATTAGCTGTCAGGAGGGTGAGGAGTCCATAACATCTCCCAAGCATGCAGACATTTGGTTGTTTCCCTGAGGTCAGGACCAATTCTCAGTCCTCTGTTCTCATGACAGAGACTGAGCAGTCTGGGGATGTCTTTGGTCACCTGCAAGAAACGCTTTGATTTCATAGCAAGACTTGAGGTACAGGAGATTTCTCTTCTAGATCTTCAAGTTTCCCTAGTCTGGGAGGGGTAATTTTCTTTTCTCAGATTATGGAGTGATGTGGTGAGTGTCCCATATTCATCCTCTGGATACATTCTGTCATTATGTGATTGAATGAAATTCCAGCTGCAGTTTAATTCAGACACTTTGTGTTTTCTCTCATTTCTTGCCAGACTTATAATACCAGGCACTATATAGAAACTAAAAAAAACAACAACTGCCATAGGGAGCTTACAGACTGAAAGAAAAGCACACAGTGAAAAAAATTGATGCAAGGTCCAGAGCAGGCTAATAATAAATAAATCAAATTCCTAGGAACTAAGAAGTTCAGTATCAGTTCTAGTTCAGTCTTTCTCTTATGTTGTGATGGAGAAGGCAGTTAATTGATTATAAGTCTTGCTGAGGTGAACCTTTTAAAGTATGGGAGCAACAAGTCCACTGACACTGGGGCCTATTTTATGGATGGATAGGTTATAAAAGAAGTACAATTAGGAGATGGAAACAGCTTGCCTGGCTATTAAGGGTAAAATGAATGCATGAAAAATTAGGTCCGAAAAAGAGCCAAGACTTTGCAGGTGAAGAAAGAGAATTTAAACTGATAGATCATTTTCAGAGAGTAGACAGAGGTTAAAGCTGAGATGACAAAATTTGAAGGGTGGGCAAAGTGATTATTCACGCCTGTCACAGCACACACCCTTGACCAGATTTGGCCCATGCCAAGCAGTGCTTTCCTAGAGAGCACCTCCTTGGCAGAGTATGGAGCAGCACAAGCCAGGCCACACTCCTGACAGACATCCAGCCTGTACTGGGGACAAAAGCTGTGCCACGCCAGCTTGATCTTGGGCACTGGTCTGTGTCATTTCCCACTGTACATGCAGTAGCTTCAGGGTTGAATGAGCCGTCTGGATGTGTCAAGCTGGTTCCAACTCAGCAATGTCTCCTGACGTTTCCAAGCTTAAGTCTGGAGAACTTCAGCTGTGACAAGTTCCTATCACAGTTTTGAGTGTCATCTGTGCAGTGTTGAACTGGAATGAATGACAGATACATCACATATTTAAAAAGGAAAATGAGATACTGCATGTAAGTGATAGTTTTTGCTCTCCTACATATGCAGATCACAGCATCATTTTACTATACATTGAGCTTTCAAAAAAGCATATTTCTCTGCATTTTTAGAGCCTTTCATTTTTTGTCAATGTTTTCGAGCCCTGTTGAGAGTGAAGACTTTTCCTGCTATGTTTTAGTTTCAAGTTCAGAGCAAGAGTTTTGTTTTCTATTTAGATCTGTTTGTGATGCAGTAGTTTGTATATTGATGTGTCCCTTGTGTGTGAACTGTGTTCCATACATAGTTAAAACACTTATATTGTAAATAATCCGATTTTCATGATCTGTTTGCTACTCATTGCCCATGGAAGCATTCCATGCTAAGAACACAACTTTCTTCTATGTCCACTGGTGTAGAATGTTCCACCAGCAAGTAGCAAAGGGCAAGCTGAGGCCCTGTATATCTATGAGACAGAGAAGGTGAATGACATGAGATGAATGCACTCATTTCTGACACTTGCATTTCAGCATGAGCCAGAATGCTGTGATAACCTGCCTGACCCATTTACTATGAGAAATGAAGTGCTCATGAATGCTGTGTGTTCATGAATGAAGGCCATGCTTTTCATTTTTATGGTCAATAATAAAAATGGCAATTTCTAGGAAAAATGTAGACTGAAGAAACAAAGGCCACGTATGTCTGTTGCTGAAGGAATAATAAGAGTTTGGAGCACAGTTTATTCTCAAAGATTATCTATGTAATACTGCAAGAGTCACCAAGACTCTAGATTAATTTATGCTTCATAAGTGCAGAACACAAAAATTGAATCTTTTCAATGGCTGAAATGACAAAAGCCTTTTGAAAAGACAATAGAAATAACGAAATAGTGATGTGAATATGTATAGTGATAAAATATAAATAAATAAGACATCCTCATAATTAGGAAGTAAACTAATCACTAAGACCTACTCATACCCCTCATACAGATTCATAAACCTAAGGGAATGACAAAGGAATTCTCAGTTGCTTTGAAATATCTGCAATTGACCCTATTTATAACAGAATATAACTTTTCTGCAGGAAGGACATTTTATCTCTTTGTGCTCTCTGTAGGTTTTTCTAGACAACAGGCTCACTGACATTAACAAATGTAGTATGGCTACAAGAAATAAATTCATTTTAATCCTAATTCTAATGGGAAATTGAGACAGAAAGAGATTAAGTGGATTGTCAAAATTTGCACAGAAATGCTTACAGCAAAGTCAGAATCTGACTTACGGATCTCATTGCATGACCTTTCCCTTTAATTTTGGAAAATAATTTTTTTTTTCTTTTTTCTCAAACACTTCCCACCCACAAATGTTTAGTTTTAATTAGCCTACTCCTAGCATCTTAGTCTAGTTTTGGGCAGATTTTTTTTATGATGCTGATTTCTTGCAGGGGAAAAAAATGTTATGCATTCATTCTATATAGTTTCTGAATATATGTGCATGCTAGACCTTTGGAATATATTAATATATTTTTTTAAAATATTAAACTATCTTCTTTATTTTTAAGTTAGCAGTAAGATCTCCTACTTACTTACAAGAATGTAAAGGATCCTTCAGAATATTTTTGTTTCAACTTTCATTACTTATAACTGATTCCTGTGCAGCCACATTAGAGGACAAGCATATGAGTTATACAATATAGGCAGATCATGTGAGCAAAGTCTCCATGGAAACTGCCTAATTTGTGCTTTTATTTAATTAGAGTTGTCCATTACCTCTCCAAATTAAGTTTAATTTAAATTCATATGCCAGTCATTTTTTAAATTGTGTATGACTTTTCATCCATCACTTACTGAGATCTCTTGCAGGCTGTATTTTAGCAGACTGAGTTTATTTAACAATTGAGTTTATAAACAGGATGTTTATTTGACAGATCAGCTTAGCCAACATTCTTAACATCCTTGGAACCAATTATCTGTTCTCTGTCTGTGCTATACAACTCATTGTTATCAATTAGATATTCTTAACCTCAGAAATTGTCAAAAATGCGGAACAATTGCTTGAGAGATCCACATGAGTATATTCACTCATTTTGCTTGCTGTGAGATAATTGGGAAAAAAAATTGAGTGCAAATAAAAAGTGTAACCAAGAAATATGCAAAATGCATGTGTTTGTTAAATGGAGCATTGAAGCAGGCAAAACTGTGTGTCTACTGTAAGCTACACCAAAAAACCAGCTGGTCTCATTGAGGTACTCTTAAGAAAAGTCTGAGTTGGTTTGACCTTACAGAACTGTCTGCCTGAGGGTATGATAACATGAACTGATGTGGCTTATTTGGAAGTCATCAGTCCTTGCCTGTGCACCACAAGAGCATGGTCTGAAATATCTGATTTTATCTTTCTTTCAAGAGCTGCTGGTTGAATCTATAGTGAGAGAATATGAAGCACTCCATTATTTCCCAGTTCTTCTGGGGTGTCTTGCGACATACACAGATGATAAGAGAACAGTTGAAGGCTGTGTATACTCAATAATTCCCACCCACCTGAGACATCAGCAAACATGGAGAACATGGAAAACAAAAAGAATTAAAAATACAGTATTGAGTAAATATATGAAACATATTACTAACATATTTTGGATCATAATGTACGTATTCTGAAGCAAATCTTGCATCTCATGGAATCATTATTGACCCAGTTTTGCAGCTCCATTACAGAAATATCTAGACTAGGTGCCTGGTCCAAAATTAGTTTTTGTGCCAGCATGACAAGAGGGCGATGCAGAGGGAACAAACTGCGGCTCTGAAAGGGACATAAGCCAGGGTAGCTCAGAGCTGCACTCTGGTGCCACTCAGGTGGTTTCTGCATCCATACAGCATATACATATCATCCAAGCTTAAATATTCTTTCAGAATTACAGAAGCTATCTCTGGAAAAAAAGTAAATTTTAGCAATAGGAAAAAAGTCATCATCACAACATTATCATAGTCCACAATGGCAGAATTGAAAGTTTGTGTATAAAATGTAATAAAAGTGGCCTGAGAATCATGTGTGGTAAGCGCTAGAGGTGCAACTGGAGGACCAATAAGGATTCTTCTGGAATAACTACATGAAGGCTAAAAGTCAATACAATTTAACATAACTAAGAAAAATTGGAAAGAACAATGTAAAAGATGTTACAAAAAAGGCATTTATGAATAGTATGTGATATTAATGATTTGAAAATGTCTAGAAAAATTAAAATAATAATAATTTATAATATTACTAATAGAAGAAAACTTGAAAAACTGGCAAAGGGATAAATACTGCAGATAACAGCAACACAGCAGTTTAACATTAACAGAGGTCCTGAATGGTAATAGGTGTCACTGAGTAGATTTAAAAAGTAGTGGAGAGTAATGTCTGGATGTAGAAAAATATCAGAGTTATTAAATAGCTACTTTGTTTCTGTCTTTTCAGAAGAAGAGGGTGGCGATCTGCTCAAGTCGAGCTTCAGTTTTCCAGGGACGCCAGAGGAGGAGCTAGGTACAGATCCATCTCTCAGACACCCGGGACCGCTTGTGCACCCCGGCTGGGCGCAGCCGCGGGCTGGGGCACAGGGGGCTGCTCTGGGGTACGGCCTCGCCCCGCCACAGAGCCCACCACTGCCAGTGACAGTGGCCAAAATACTCTCAGTCAAATCCTTCCAGGCATTTCTGACCTGCTGAATGAGGTTAGAGAATGCCAAGGAAAATCATCAGATTTCAGTAACGCTCAGGAAACTGAGAATTCAAAAGAAGGTATTCAAGGAAATTGCCAACCTTCCTTCTTTTGTCTTTTTCTGTTTGTCTTACTCTTTAGAGAACATCCTAAATGTAGATGGAGTTTTCAATGTTACCTTTTCAATTTGAAAAAATAACAGAAGCAAGAGGAAATCAGAAACTGTTCAAGCCCATGAGTGAAGTCTTGATACTTCTGTCTTACAAAGATAGTACTAAAATGTCCCGCTGGCTTCAGTTTTATACATGTAGATTGTGAAAAATTGAGTTTCTTTTCCTGGAATTTCATACCCAGATTGTCACTGGTTTATGTGAAATCTGTCAAAATTTTGACTTATACGCAATTACTTTATGTGGTTATTTTTAGAAAAGCAATATGGGAAGTGATTTCTATATGTTTGCTACTTAAAGCTTCCTTCATTCAACATGAGCTTGCTTACATTTCAGAAGTCAGCGTAAAGTAATTTTTCTTTTTGTGCATATGCTCATGTTAATATATTGCAGCAGTTTATTTTTTGTTATTAGGATGTTGTTGTGGTTGACAAGAATATTATAAACTTTTGCCCTGACTGTATTATTAACCACCGCTAGGAAGATAAATTATGGTTGCTGTGTTAAGGAAAACTACCCAAGCAGTTAGAACAAGAAGCATGAATTCAGACAGGTTTGTGTCTTTATGTTTAGCCAATCTCTTAGAAAAGGATTCAAGTAGTGTTGCCACTCGGTTGCACTCAAATCAGTGAGTGTCATAAATGTTCAATGTAAAAATTTCTGTACTGGACTTGTTTATTAACCTAAAATTCCAAAACTGGTGAAAAAAAGCTACAGGATACATTGCAAAGATTAGACAGAAGAATGCTCAGTGACTTTCTGCCTTAATCAAACTGGTGTAAAAGGGAAGATATCATTTAACATGAGGCTTTCTAGGAATCTCACGAGTGGATCCTATGGAGGAGTCATGAAATGAACAAGCCTCTCAGCCTTCTTGGACATTTGGAGTATTTTCACACTGCTGTCCCATTTCACAGCACACAGGAAGGAGTTCAGATGGTCTGGGTTAGAATTCATCTCATCTGAGAGTTGGAAAGTATTTCAGATGTAGATGTCTAAACTGTAGATCTTGGGACTTCTTGTAGAGTCAATGAAAAGTGATAGATTTTTCTAGGGCATAGCAGGTTTGGCCTACTTTAGAAGGTTAATGAAGAGTGAGATAAGTAATGCTTTAGAAGAATGTCAAAATTCTTCTCCTTCCCATTTGTTTGAGAAAAAACTGCAGGATTTCTGGAGCCAGAACAAATGATATACAAGTAAATAATATTAAATGTCAGGTGTCTATAGGAGCAAGGACCCTCTTATGAAATAGATAGTCAAAGATATAACACAAAGATTTATTCTAACTGACCAATCATCCAGAACCCTGACTAGGAAGAAGATGGGGGATTAGTCAGAAATGAGAAACAGGAAAGTGAAACAGCAACAAGAACAGCAAATAACAACTAGACTACTAAGAAATTAAGCCGCTTTCCAACATTCCAACTATTTACAGCCAAGTGGCTGAAAAAAACATGCCAAAAGCAAGGAAAAATCTGTCCTTGCTCCTAAATTTTGTCCTTATTGCAGTCCTCTGAAAGTAAGTACCAAAGATTTCTAGATAATACTTGGGAAGAGGTGGATGGCTTTAATATTTTTGGAAGAAAATCCTGTCTTCCTGACAGGACCTAGTCACCAAACTGGAGGTGGTCAAAGTAAGTGGACTGGATAGTATCAGTAATGTAAGAACAGAATGTAAAAATATATCCCCTTCTCCCCTAGAGAGAATCACTAAAAGTAGTAAGACTTTTAGAAAAACTGTCGGATAATTAGTTAAATTCTGTGTAGACAAGCTCTGCAGTTTCAGCTGTGCTAATGTGCTACCCCTGTACAGATGAAGGACACATCTTTCTGTCTTTGCTCCAGTGTTGTGTTCTGACACTTGAAGATTTGTGTTCAAATCAATGAACAATATATATAACACAAGTAAGAAAATGCAAACAGATCTTCCTCAGTCTTCACTTTTTGTTGCTGTTGCACATGCATAAAGTTAATTATTCATTGGAGATAAATATGATTCTGGGTGGATACTCTAATGCTTGGACTATGGAAATGGGCTCACTTCTTTTCTGTTACATACATAACCCAATGACTATGTCATAATTTTGTATGAAGAGCCTCAATCTGACAGACTGCTAGAGACCTTCATCCCTGAAGAAAACCCAGAAAGGGCTTTCCTTGAGAAGTAAAATAAACTGCTCTAAGTCAAGACAGAGTCAGGATGATGTTCTTTGAGGTAGCTCTACCTGCAGGGCCATTCATTATTCTAGACTTTCACTGTCCCAAGGAGCTTCAAGTTGTGATCTCTCTGGTACTGAAAGATCTCTGGCTCCAGGTCCTTGTTTGTAAAATGGGTTTAGAAATGAGTAAGGTTTGTGGCTTTGATGGGGTTTAATTAATGTTTGTGCAGTATCTCATGAGAATGAAAATGCTGTATAGTCATTAAATAATATTTTTAATAAAATTATCCACTGCCTTTATTGGTAAAAGGTATCAAGGGATAGGACTGATCTCAACGCTTTCCCACTATTGAGTCTATAAAAGACCTCTTTAGTAAAAACAGGTAGAAGAGCAATGTATTCCTTCAAAAAAAGCTTATCCAAGCATTATCAGTCAGTTCTTTAGAACATGACTTCATGGCTTTACCATTGATATTTATTTGTTACCAGAGTTCAGGATGATAAGTATTATTGTTACAAGATTCACACTCACACCAAAAATTCCTATTCTTTTCACAAAGAATATCTCAAATAAGAAACCTGGTTAAACAAATAAGAAAATAAAGGTAGAAGGACATGGTGATGGGAGCAAGAGATCTGACTTTTGAGCTCAAGCAGCTCACTGTAAGTCTCACAGAAACTGGAGTTCTTTCATTCCAGGCTTTCTTCTAGCTGGTGTTTATATCATCTAAACAATGTTACTGTAATAGAAAAAAACATTTCATGAAACTACTCTTTTATATGACACCTGAAAATTTCTCAGTCTTTTATACTTTAGGCATGTATGGAGTAAGGCAATATTTTGCTTTAGGTGTCCAAAGCAAATAGTGCAACCTTAACAAGAGACATAGAAAAATGCCATGTTTGAAAGGCATTCAAATAGTTACAGAAATGTGAACAGGGAAGATGGGATGAACTTCTCTTTAAACATATATTTTAATAGGTAGTACATGTACAGAGTAAATAGGGAAAAATAGATTATTGAAAAATTAATTTAACTCATTTTTACAGGTAAGGAAAATATTTGCTTTACACAAGTTTTATAGTTAGGCTTTTTTATAGCTAGCAGGATCTAATGTCAAGCGAAGAAAGAGAACTTGCACTAAAAGCTTTTTACTGCAATAAATGTTGATGCTTTCTCTTCAGGAATGGGTATTGAGTTGATGTTAAGGAAAAGGTTGAAACCTGTAAAACAGGTTGCAGTTACTAATAATGCTTTTAACATGCCCTAGTTGCAAAGTAAACTGTTAGGGAGTTTAAGGGCAGGCTATGAAAATGTATTTTCATTTCACAGTTGATGCTTTTGATTAATTGGAAAGGTTCCAGTGTCAGACAGTAACTCATGGTTATTCAATCACTGCTGATTGCATGATCATGCCTTTATGACCTTATGTGTTGGAAGGAAGAAATGACATGGCTGTTCTTGAAATGAAAACATTAATGAAGTCCTGACTTTTCAGTCTGTCTGTCCTTCTACCGTGCACTCAGTGCAGTCAGTGTCTGAACACCTCACAAGGGTTTTGGCTTCATGTGCCAGGAATTACAGGAAATTTTCCCAAGGACAGAGGAGAGGCTGTCAGCGAGCCTTTCGTCTGTGCCACACCCATGCCTTGGTGCATCTTCCCCCAGAGCATCCAGGGGTAGTTAAACATCTGTAGACTGGAGCTGGTGGGACTTCAGCCAGACACATGGCTTGGCCACACAGAGTAACCCCTACAGTGACACTCATCCCAGGCACAGGAACACTCTGCTATTAATTCCTAGAAGAGCCACAGACTGAATGTTCCCCTGGATTGTGACACTAACACTCAGAGGTACAGAAATTTAATCCTAGTTCTATGGGGAATTAAATGAGGGAGTCTACAAGAGATGTGCACAAAGGATCACTGCCACCCAGTGAGGTAAGATCAGCCTCTCCATGGCAACTGACACCCCTGCCCATGGCATTGTCCTGAAACATGCAAATAATCCATGGCTGACAGAAAACTTGACTGCAGATTTCCCAGGTTAATCCTCTAACCACAGGGCTATCTTTCTGTCATATAATAAAAAAATATGTAGCCAGGTGGTTTGGTATGACAATATAAAAGTCTTTCAAATTTACAAGAGATTTTAAATATGACATGCCCTGATATGATTCAATGCCACCCTGTAATTTCCTTATTGTGACTAGATTAACAGATACTGCAAAAAAAAATAGCCTTTCTTATTTGTCTTATTCCACCATATCTTGAAATACTTCCACTTCATAGTCTTCATTTTTCTCTGCCCAGAACTGTAGTGTAGAAGGTTATTGATGTGATAATCAAGACTATAGAAAACAATAATGAAATAATAGGAAATGTTTTTCAGAAAATAAATTTTGAACTTTAAATTCCTTTTAGTCATGCTTGAGAACTTATTCTTTAAATTGCTTTCAGTAATAGAACAAAATCATATAATATAAAAACATATTAACTGTGCAGGATTTTAATTATAGATTATTGGCAACAAATACTTACCGAAAATCTGCAAATCAGAAGCTATTTCTAAAAATTAAATACCTCATAATGTAAAATAACTGCAAAAATCCCATTAGGCCCAAGGTCAATTCACAAACAGACAAAGATATGTATAAGGATGTAACAATAATCACATAGGATATTTGTAATGAATTATTCATCCATTTCTACTACATAATACAAAGGGAGTTATGCATTCATAAACAAATATTTCTGTTCTAAATGATTTCACACATGGGATGTTGGCAAAGAAGGGACATTTTTCTCTCCCTCGTGGCCCGCTGGCTCTGTAAGCCCTGGGTGTGTACCTGACACGCAACATTTACCTGCCCATAAAGAGTGTGACAGCTGCAGACATGAGAGGATGATGGTGATGATGATTGAGATGATGAGATGAGATGAGATGAGATGAGATGAGATGAGATGAGATGAGATGAGATGAGATGAGATGAGATGAGATGAGATGAGAGACCGACTGCTTAGCCACACCTTCCTTCCTCAATGAGTGTCTTCACTGGATTCTCCCTTTTCAAAGGCATAAACTGTGAAACCTTTTAAATGTACTTCTATAATGAGCAGATTAAATGATGTCCTCTCAATTTCCTTAGGAAGAAAGTTACCATACTCTACCTCCCCATTCATCATTGCCTGCTTAGGTTCTGTTGGGAGTGGGACAATTTTGGCACAACCAGGGTGGTGGAGATGCTTCCAGTGTAGAGGCAAATGACTGCAGCTCTCTGTCAGAGTGCTGGGCACATAGGCAACTCTCTTCCCAGGGGAATTTGCCCTGGCAAAAGCAATGAGACAACATAGACATCAGCAAAGATGGCTGACGCAATCCCAGCTTTCACTGCTGAGCTCAGTTGCCACCTTTCATTGTGTAACTTCACTTGTTTTTCCATCTATTTATAATGTCATTTCTCTTCATAAGAGAACAGACAGCAGCATATTGAGATGCCTTGTCTCAAACTCAGCATGAGTGGGGGTACTTAAACCACCACCTTGTCCCAGGAACAGGAGTCAGCATTTGGCCCATCACTGCCCCATGGGCAATCTGGGTGCCAGTGATTGTGGGCACAGGCAATCAATGTTTGCAGTGTTTGTAACAGATCCAAAACAGAGCTCAGCCAGGCAGAAAAGAGACAGCACCCTGATTTGAAAAATTCCCAATCTGGAGGTTATGTAAAGAGGGAGATTGTCTGCCTGTTACTATGGCAACAGGTTTAAAAGGGATCTTGTCACCAGGCTGCTATTTCTTCCTGTACCCCATAGGAAAATCAGGATGAGTCCTCCTCCATCTCAGTAGGTTGAACTGAACAGAAAAGTTCACCATACAATGGCAAAGCAGCAAGAGGCAGCACCAAGCGTGTACACCTAAGCAGATAATGATGAACTCTGAAAAGTAAAATAATTCTTTTGGGTCAGACCATGGCTAAAACTAAAATTTTTGGTGAATCAAAAACCTGTAAAAAACTGTTTCTGAAGCAAACATAAATTCAAATAATTTTCTTTAGTTCTGATAATTTAAAAGCTGAATTAATGTTAAAAAAAAAAAAAAAGAAATATAAAGGTAATTTTGAAATAGAATGGTATTTTAAATTGAGCAATCATTGTTCCATGGCAATAATCAATGCTTTTGGTGATTGCCATTACATTATTTCTTTCCCAGAAGAGCACTCTGTAAAAGAGGTGAAATCTTTAAAACATATCCATGTTTTAAATAAATAGTAAAAGGCAATTTAGAGGGAATATACAGTACATATTCTTGCTTGGATACACGAGCATTAGTTCTTTCAGTCCCCTTAGTATTGGATGGAGTGGAAAATTTCCTCTGTGATATATCATCATAAAAAGTGGACAAATTCAGAAGAAGTCCAGAAACACTGAGAAAAAAAAAAAACAGGGAATGAGATCATAAATACCAGTATTAGGTTTTTGTTTGATTTTTTATTTAAGAATCAATGACAAATATTTCTTATTAGAAAAGAAACCCTGGACATTTGGTGGTTCCATCCAGCTGAACAGCTGGTCCAAGTGTTTCGATCCTTGGGATGAAATTTTGGCAATTATGCTATCCCAGGCAGTATTTCAGAAAACCAGTTTCACCCTTCCATGCCATCGTCTTTCTGACTGGGAACCCTTGCAGATTTTTAACACATTTATTCCAGTCCAGCACAAATTGTGCATTCTGCAAAATGCAGCCTTGATTAGAGATGATCTACCTCAAGTAACACAGGTGTCATAGGTAAAATGACCAAGAACCTCCTCAGCAAATGTTTATAACTAATCCTGGCCCTGTGAAGTTAATGGGAGATTTGTTACTGCTATCAGCACAACAAGGATTTCCTGTGTACTTCCAGAGCTGTGCATAGATTTCTGTGCATGTCTTTGCGTTGAACCCTGCAATTACTTTGGTTACCTTTAATTGCTGAGAAAATAGTGGCAGTTTTATGACCACAAGTGAAATGGGTTGTCTCATGACCTAATAACTGCAAGCAGCAAAATTTTATCCTTTAGGAAAGAGAATCCATAAAGCCAGGCACAATAAGGAACAAAAGAAGTTAAATGGTGTTGGGCTAGCATTTGTGCTGTGTATTTGGAAGCATTATTACCAATTGTTCAATGATATTCACACAGTGAAGTCCTGGTTGACTCTATAGAGCTGGATTTTTCCAGAAAATAAGCTGACATGTTAGCTATTTAAGGTCAGTCTAGTTCTGCTACGTTATATTTTTTCCAGAACTTCACTGATCATACAGATTCTGTGAAAAAATATTAGTTGTAAATCATTTTGTGGACTTACCTGTGTCACAGCACTGTTGAAATGGCAACATACTTGAAACTTGAAAAGCACTGTGAAGGCCTGTGTGCTGCATACTTGTTGGTATCAAGACATCACACACTTCAAACCAATGGAAATTTATTTTGCACCATCCTGAGGACTCCCTGTATTGCTCCACTCCATATCCTGGAGCTTTATACAAATCCCATATTGCCTCTCATGGATTTCTGTCCTGTTCTTTTTCATGGCATGAGCACAACATTGTGACTTACATCCTCTCCATACTGTCTAAGGGCTGATTTTTCTACCCAGAAGATGTGAGATGTCTTCATTCCTCAGTTACTGTTTCCACATTTCTTCATTGTCTCATATAGTATGCCCTATTCTCCATGCCAGTGATGTAATCTGGCTTTAGCTTGTCCCTGGTCAGAGCTTTCCCCAGTTATCACAATTCTGTACTTTTCTTCCTCCCAGTACATTGTTCTTTGAATCCCCCACCAGCCTGTTCACCACCTCCAAGGTTCCATTCTTGCTCATCCACTATTATTTTGCACTCCTTTTTGTTATATACCCTTTTCTCTTATCATGCTTATTTATCTCAGAAATAAATGCCTTGAGATGTTGAACTGTCAGTCTACTAATCCTTATTTGAAAGATGGATTGACATGGAAAACTGTTGGGCTGAACAATAGGATTTGGTGCTATCAAATATTTGTTCCACATGCAGACACCGGTGTAACAGTGCTCAAAACTGACTAGTGAATAAATTGCAGCATTCCACATGGTCCTTACTTCTCCCTTTGGGTTTTCTGACTTTGCTCCAATTTGGTATGTTCTGGACTCTGATGCTGTTCTAAGAATACAATTTGAATGTCCATTTTTATCTAACATGGGAGTTATAAAAACCATCTTACCCTTGGTCATTATTTGGTTCCACTGAACTAGCTTTGGCTGTCAAAAATTTCCTGTGGTTTAGAAGTATCCATGTGTCTCAGATCACCTAAACTCATGCATTTTTGATGTAGGTTTCTGCACTGGAGCTTGTCAGCCATAGTTTTTGCCATAGTCAGCGCAGACAAATATGTTCATGAAGGGTAGTATTCATCTGTCATTTTTGGACACACAGTTCAGACTTCGGAAGAATCATGCCAGTTTCTCACTCAAAAAATAAAAGCACAACCAGACTGTGTATTGGTAAGGATCTTTGGCTGGTGCTGTTCCTGAAATCATACCTACATATCAGTTCCTATTTCCTTAGTATGAAACTGTGATGGCAACAGTTGAGCTGTATGGGCTGGACATACCCTCCAGCTCTGTTTACACTGAGAGTGGCCACAGCTATACATGCCTGCCAACAGTGCCCAGGATTCTGAATAGAGCAGTATTTGTTTTTCAGGTTTATGTGTCAGAACAAACGAAGCATCCACATAAAGCCCATGTGCTGTTTGACAGCTTTGGGTATTTTGGTGCTTGGCTTTAGGTCCTCAGAACCACCTACGTCTTTTCATTTGGCTGTGCAGAGACACTGAGGGCATAAAGTACCTTGTTGCAACAGTGCTACGAGAATCAATAAACCATGTCTCTGAGGGGATGCCACTCAGTGTTCAATATTTCAAGTAAGCAGCCTGAGTAGGTATGTAGGAATTCACAGAAAGGTCAATACACTGCATGAAGAGCACACACATCACCAAAACTACAAGTCATCTTCTAAATCTGGAAGATGGTCACTCAGTCTTTGCAATTTTATGTAAATTTTATACCAGATGTTATGCTACATAAATAGGTTGGCAATCTCATGAGACCATGGCAGAAGCTTAAGGCATTTGCATTTCTAGGACTTCTTCCTGGCCGATTAGTCACTCTTCTCAATCCCTGTAAATATTCATTTTCAAGGCCAGTAGAGAACAGACAAAAATACTGTAACAAGTTAAGGAGGAAACAGTACTCATACAATACTACTTAATGCAGACCTTGGACAGACATTTTTCCAGCTAAAACATTTAATTATGCATTTTCATGTTTAATGTCTGCTTAGTCAATTAATATTCCCATTTTCCCAATATTTCATTTCTTATTAGTTATAGGTTAAGCTGTGAGGATATATTTTTCATAATGCAATTCAACACCGATTCAACTGTGTGAAACATCAAGATGCAGCAATCTGTTTTTGTCTACTACCTCTTTTTGAAAGCTAGATTAGGTATCTTTTTAGCAGTGCTTTTTCCTGGTTATACTAAGCAGAAGAACAATTCCTGCTCCAAGGAAAACAGCACAGATGCTTCAGATGGGAAAGCAGTTTACTGAGACTTATACAGTTCAATCAATTAAAATTAATTTCACAATAGAAAAAGAAGTAAGAAAAAAATCAGGCATCATTTAGTAGTTCCAGAGAGTATTATCACACCCTGAAATCTTGCTTCTAATATGCAACACACAAAAGACTTGTGGAGACAAACACTTCTTTTAAATGTCAGAGAAGTTTCTGTGTTTTTCTATTGATGCTCTTTAGCAAAGAGCAGTGTTCCAAGGACTCTAGAAATGCACCGCTTTTACGTTTCATTACTTAGAGGGTTTCAGCCTTCTAACCTAGAGCATTAATAGCAATTCTAATTCATCATTTTAAATATTATTCTTGGTCCTTGAACCTATCTTTCTTTCCTTGATATTGACTAGCTCCAGGAAAAATCTTGGATGATCTAAAAATAGTGGCCAGACACCTAATGCAGGCAAACCAACGTCTGCTTGGAGCAAGAGAACAACTCTCAGAAAGTCCAGAACTGAAAACAGGAGAAAAAAAAAGCAGGACACAACATGGTACAAGAGGGAAAAATTTGAAAGAGATAGGAAGGGATGCAGAAATCCTTCCATCTGCTGAGGTTAAAGGTTGACATATCTGTACAGTAGTCTCTGAAAAAGAAGAGCTTTAAGGGATTTTCAGGGTTTTGGAATTACTGGATTCTCTGACATAACAGCCTTTGTATTGTTCTAGGTCCACCCCAGTCTTTAAATATTATCTGACTATCCATTGAAGTTACTTGGAAGATTCCATTCTGCTCTGATGAAGTCTATAAAAGGCTCTCATATAATATATTTTTCTCTGTTCCTATTCCTTTATCTCTTTGTCTGCTTTAGGTTATGTTTATTTGTTCTTCTGTCTCCCTTTAGCTCTTTAGTTCTGATGGTGGCATTTTATGTTTTTAGAGTGATTGCCTAGAGCAAACATAAGAGCTGCTGTAAAAAAAAAAAATCAAACTTCAAGTTATAGACTAAAACTTCAGTCCAATTTGTCATTATCTGATCTATCAAATATGAAACTATTTAATTACACCAAAAATAATAAATTTCTTTTGAAAGGATTGAGAAAAAAATTGTTGTAGCTTTATGAATTTTTATTAATCAGCTGTGTTGTGGTCATTGACCATAGACAGGCTTTTAGCCCCTTGCAAATTCTAGAAAAGCATGTTAGCTTGATTGAATTTTAAGCTAGAACATTTTTCTTGGCAGCGTAAGAGCTAGCACATGGGCAATTATACTGCTCTGGTACCACACAGTAATTCATTCAGCCACAGCTCCATGGTTTCTTCAAGCACTTCAGCCTCCTGAAGAAAGTTGACTGAATAGTACAAAGCACAAATTACTTGATAAATTTATATATTGTATTTCAAAATTCTGAAGATTTTTAAAAATATTTGTATGAAAAACCAGTTGTATCTGGGATAAAGAACAAGTCTGATATCCTAGATTGACAAACCTAATTGGAGTGATACATTTAAATGATGCACATGTAAGTAATTTGGGAGTTTATCTAGTTTTAGTTACTCTCTATGACAGAGTTAAGAGGGGGCAATTACTTCTGGAAAACATCTACTTCTTAATTCATGTTTTAATTATTTTGATTACGTTTAATAAACGCCTATAGCAGTTTCTAGCTACAGTGTTTCAAACAAAAATAATTCAGACATTCCATAAAATGCTAGATGAAAGCATGCTATGTGAAAGCACCATACAGAAAATGGTATTTTTCTATAGTTGCAAAATGAGCTGGAATCACAGGGAGCCATGAGGGACAGAAAAGCTGTTGTTAGATTATCCATTGCAGTGCAGTCAAATCATCACTTCTCATATTCCTAGGGATGTAACAGGACAAAAATATTTGAAGCCTTCTGGGTTATGTTTGATGTTACATGAGGCCTAAACAAACCACCAGGGACTAGCAATTCCGTGCTCAAGAACTTCTTAAACATTAGTTTCTTATTCTCCTTCTTTCATTCTGGATTTCTGGTGTGCCCTTAATTTTTTTTTTTTTTTTTTTTTTTTTTTTTTTTTTTTTTTTGTCTAAATGCACTGGTGAGGCATAGTACAAGTTATATTCATTCATAAAGGGGCAAGATTGTGATGAAAAGGCTTGGTGTTGACTGTGATCATGTTAGAGTGACAGAAGATCTTTCTTCCACCTCCCTCTGGCTCACACCTCTCTGAACATTAATATCAGAAAATCCACATGCACTTTGGAAAATATTTCCTACATTGCAACTTCCTATTTCTGTAAATGGAGAACAGTACCTTCCTTGGGTTGGAAGGCACCTTTAAAGGTCATCTAAGCCAACCTCCCTTTAGTAGGCAGGGACATCTTTGATGAGATTAACCTTTTCCAGTGTCTTACCACCCTCACTGTAAAAAAGCTTCTTCAGTCTATCAAATCTCATGGGTTTGTAAGAGCTACGGTAGTAATCTCTGTCAGGTGCTTTGGGAACCCTTTATAGGAAGTACAGACAGAGTGAATTTAACACATTCAGCACATGGTCCATTATTATTCCCCTGATAATGTTTGGTAATATCCTGGGTAAAGTACCACTAATTACGGGACTACTTTATGTGGCTGAATTCCAAAGCACTGTCATAATTTACTGCCACGTCTGTATATAATCAAATTTACGTCATTTCAGAGAAACAGTTATATTTCCTTCCTGTAACTACATTTATGAGGTATTATAACCTAAGTAGGACAACAGACTGGGCAATCAGCTGTAACAAGGTTTTATTTTAATGTAATAATAGCCAAGAATTAAGTAAAAGAAACAGACAGGAAAACAAAATAGAAGCAGAAAAGGATACATGCACAGACCCATCAGTTTGATGCCATGATAAAGTATGGAGGTGACATTTATCCATCTTTTACTTTAGTGTGGCATCATTATGCCTTGGCTGAAGAATACTTCACTGTTTAGTAGTTTAATGCTGAATTCATTTTAAAACATTGTGTGCAACTCTGTTGAAATTAGGGTGTAATAAAATTATCAAAACATCTCCCACAGTAGGAAATACACAGCATTTAGGTTAAGGTATCATGATATAACACATATTAGTTGAATAAATTAAGAGAGATATGAGTATTGATCTGGTTCATGACCATATTCAGGCATTGAGTTTTCACCAGCAGTGGAAATACGATTTAGGAGAGCTTTGTCATATGGTTAGAAACCCTTCCAAGTGCTGTCAATTACTGTGTTAGTTCTACAGCCTGGTTTCAAGTGTCCAATTAATAAATATTCTCTAACTTCCATTTTGGTTGAGACCTGCAACTTCATTGTATCAACCACCTGTGCAAGATTATTTAGATTCTTAGAGCAAATTTGCAGAAAGGCTGTGCTAAGTGGGTTGTATAAACACTTACACATCTGTCTTATCCTCTAAAGGATTATCTTGCATCTTATCTCTTTGTCCGCTATTGAAATGTTTCTTAAATAAGCTGAAAATGAAGAGGGAAAGTGAATGGGAAAATCAAATTGAAGTATTTCTGGGGTTGTTTTTAATTTTTTGTTTGTAACATTCAACAGCTGCAAGAAATTGCATGAGAGAAAAAAAATCAAAGGCTTAAGTATCAAAATCTTTGCATACAAGCTACTCTTATTTAGCAATCATGGTTGCATAATAACCACAACTTGGAGCACATGATTCATAGGAACAAGTAATCAAGTATATAAAATCCCATGGCTTGTGCCTAAACATATTTGGGGGATTTTTTAGGAATAACTTAGAGTGATTAAGTAAATATTTTGTAGTGTGGTCATACAAAGTTTTTATTGATAAATTGTTTAGCAATACAAAAAATTATCTTAATTTCAGCACGTTCATTTTTTTTTTTCTTTTTGCTGTTTATTATTTATACTTACGAAGAGTGAACTTGGGATCATGAAGCTGAGATTCATTGAAGAAAATGAAGTTCAATTTATGGTACAAAAATGACTCCATGGAGAATGGATACATTTAATATATCCAACAGTGAAACAACCAAAATAGAAACTAGACCCACATAACTTAAATGATTAGTCACAAAGCATGACATATGAGCTATAAATACTGAATATGTGAATGAATCCATAAAATTTGAGTAAATTTACACAATTAATAGCTTCATAACATCTAGAATTGCTAGCCCACAATTTTACAAAGAGAAAGGAGGCTGTATTCTCCCCATAATTTACTCATAGTGAACAGTTTTAATTAGTTTTTAAATAGTGGAAGAAATTTCATGAATGGTGAGACTTTCCACCAAGGTCATAGAGAAAAAATGTTTAGTTTTTCAATATACTTAGAATTTTCAAGCTAATCTTTTAATCAGACACATAACGCAGGTTTTATGTGTTCTCATGACAGACCAGCAGTACTCATGGTCGCCTTCTCAGCACTTCAATGAAGAAAGATACTCTCCTGCTGCGAGGAATATGAAAGGATTATCTGGTAGTCGCAATCAACCACAGTTATGTTCAGCTCACACTTGTGGCTTAGCATCCCCTGAAGATTGTGAACATACCCACGACCTTATCCACCATGGGCAGGAGCCAAGGCCGTCGTATCTTCTCAGCCCCACGGAGAGTTGCCCGCTGGACCACCACCGTTGCTCGCCCCGCAGCTCCATTCATTCTGAGTGCATGATGATGCCCATGGTAATGGGCGATCACATGTCAAGTAGCACTTTCCCCAGAATGCACTACAGCTCACATTACGACTCCAGAGACGACTGCGCCATGTCTCACGGTAACCCTAAGATTAACCGTATTCCTGCAAATCTTTTGGACCAGTTTGAGAAACAGCTTCCTCTTCACCGGGATGGCTTTCATACTTTACAGTACCAGAGGACCTCAACAGCTGCGGAACAACGCAGTGAGAGCCCGGGGAGGATTCGCCATCTCGTTCATTCCGTCCAGAAACTTTTTACTAAATCTCATTCTCTGGAAGGATCATCCAAGGGCAATGTTAATGGAACAAAGGGAGACAGTCGAGGGGACGATCATCATCACGGGCACCATTCCAAGCATAGCAAAAGGAGTAAAAGTAAGGAGCGAAAACCAGAAGGCAAGCATAAATCTGGAATGAGTAGCTGGTGGAGCTCTGATGATAACTTGGACAGCGATAGCACTTACCGAACCCCTAGTGTGGTAAATAGGCACCATGCAGATCATATATCCCATTGCTATCCTGAGGCACTCCAGGGGCATTTTGGGGATCTCTCATTGAAGACTTCCAAAAGTAACAATGATGTGAAGTGTTCGGCTTGTGAAGGGCTACCAATGACCCCTGACAGTAAATACATGAAAAGGAGTTCTTGGTCCACGCTTACAGTAAGTCAGGCTAAAGAAGCTTATCGCAAATCATCACTGAACTTAGATAAGCCTCTGGTTCATCAGGAAATCAAACCTTCTTTGAGGCCGTGCCATTACCTTCAGGTAAGAGGAAGATTTTCTTGAGATTTTTAATGGAAAGAGCATCACAGTATATGCCATAGTCATCGTAAAAAATATACAAAGGTACCTCTCAAAGAATTTCTCTATGGCTCTCCTAATGCAGATATCAGATATTCCATTAAAGTGAGAAATCTCTGGCTTTTGTCTTTGTTTATAGACCCCAGATTAAAAGCTATAAAACAGGTGAGATATAAACTTGTTTCAGGTCAGTAGATGCGTTTTCATCTTTGGAATTCATACCGAACACCTTGATGAAATATATATATCACACTGAAAAGAGAGCAGTACTCTCAGCAGTCTGAGAGCTAGAAAGAGTGTTTCGAATACATCCATGAATGGATGATTTTAAAAAGAGGCTGTGGGGAATCCTATTTGTGTGTTCTTTTATTCCTTCTCTCCATGTTTTTGTAATTAACAGATGAATGGATTTATTGGTGTACCAAATTGCTTTGTTGTGGTGATGATCACCCACATATTTCTTTTTAATGACTGGATCACCCAGGATCATATTGAACTGAGCCTCTTCTGAAGCCATACTATAACAACATCCGTGTTAAAAGATGCATGGGTGCCTCAGGGAGAGAGATATTTCAGGCCTGGGCCTCAGACTGGTTTTGATGGTGTTCTGTATGTGCGCTCACTTGCAACAACAAAGAAGCTCCCACTTACTTCTACATTTAAATTTTAATACCTCCTGCTTGATGATATTTGCCACTCCAAAGTCATGCTAATGTAACTATTTACCATGCTGCAAAATGATCTGGATCATAAAGTGACATAGGCTTAAAGAATAATTTCCAAAATACTATTTTCAGACATTTGTATAATTTACCTGGCCTACGTCCAGCACAGTCCCATCACGAGTGACATAAGCACATGAGATTATACAGAGAACTCTAGTGAGTGCAGAGCAGAAAGGAGAGAGTACCTCAGAGGATAACTTCTTCAGCTAGCTTTGTCACCAGAAAAAAATGTAGTATGCAAAAATTCCTTTAATAATTTATACGAAGTATGCCCTGCAAAGCCCACATTGTTCTGAGTACGTTCTCTTCTATTTCTTTTAAAGGAACTCCTCTTTCTCCAGAACTTCACCAATTCTCACATTAACATGGGGAAATCTCTAGTCCAGATCTATGTATTATGAGATTTTCAGTTTCTCTGGGCCCTGCAGAAATGACTGTACTTCTGTGCAGAACTCTCTCCTCTCAGAGCTATAGGTATCCAATAGTGATGAGTCACACTGGAAGAGCCAGATCTTTTCAAATGCATATGCAGACATCCAGGATCAATCTTCCCTACTGAAACTGGGAAAGTTTCTGATTGCAGAGAAAGGAAAATAAATTGCAGCCCTTGGAGCATTACCATGCAAATTGATTCCAATCTAGACTGACAGCTGTGGTATTTTATCATATCCAAGTACATTCTCATGTATGTAAAATAGACTGCACTTCCCTGGAAGTTTTTGATCTAACTCAACGAGCCAGAACTGGAAGTGCGTCATGTGCAGAGACTTCCATTCTGTCTATGTTCTAAAACCATGCATACAGCTGTGACATTACAGAGAACTTTAGATATGGTTAGATTTTTCCTTCTCATTACATACTTCTAGCCTGAAAAGTCTGGTTCCTCTATTCTCTTTTGGGTTTAGCGCTTTCCTTCTGAATCACATCTTATTGTTTCTTCTTCCCCATCCCCCCACTCCTACATCTCATTTCTCTTTGCAGAAACTATCAATTTTTAATTTTCATTTGCCTTCTCCTTACTCCTAACTTTAATCAGCATCCTCAAGTGAATGTGAAAGACTGAGCTCACATACTAACTTGGTTATCACTAAGCTTTAGATCAAGCCCAGTGACAGGCCTAGGGGTTGGAAAAGCACACTTCTTTATAGCCATTTTTTATGCTTCTGTGAATTAGGATTACTACAGAAAGGAATTTTCATTCAGTAATTAGGAAGGCTTATCCAGTTTAAAATCTAGGAGATGTGAATTCAAATTTTTGCTGCACAGAGACTTTGTGATCTTTGTTTTTAAGACCCTTTAAAACTGGGACAGTACACATTCTTATTTACAGGGATCCTCTAATGGAAATGTTACAACTCAAGTGCTCAGTTACTACCACAAGGAATCTATACTTGTGTCCAAAGCAGTAATACATGGAATTCTATAACATAAATATACTCATTATGAAATATTAAAATAAAACACGTTTCATCATATCAGAATATGCCATTCAGAGCATAGATATCCTTCAGACTGAGTGGCTGGCTTATTCACTGCCCAAGGTCAGCAATCAAATTGAGGGGATTCCATTCTGCCAATGTCATAACTAAATGCTTGGTTTTGAAATTTCTGTTTTGAGGGATGTTGGGCTGTCATGATGTAACCATTAAGATCAGAAATATGTCCCATTATTACCTCTGCCAGGAACTTTCTCTCTGACCCAGGAAATGTAATTTTTTAATCTCTGAACACTTCAGTTGCTTTATCTGCAAAACTGAGAATGGATATTTGACTTTTCTTATGGCAGTGTAAGCAGCATCACTGAATAATGATTGGATAAAAATAATCATTCGGTTCAGAAACTGAGAAAAGCGAAACATGTCAGAATCCCTACCCAGGAGATTTTACTGCCTTGCTCAAAAGTGGATGGCAATGAGAATTCAAGGGATTATGAAGTTGATGTGCAGCAGCAGCAGATTTCCCTGAGGTGCACAAGTGAACAGATTAGCATAAACCCCAAGGCCTTTCACAGGGTCTCTGTTTTTAAAGTGGCTTTAAATGCATTTGCCCTGACTGATGTTAGCTATATATTTTCAATTCTTTTTAAAATAAAAAAGAAGGACTGTGAGATTACAGTCCTTCAATGAATACACAAATATGTAAGCATACCTCTGAATAACAAAAAATGAATGTCTACATTTATATAATATTATTATTTTTTTATTTGTTCTTGTACCTTTTTTCTGCTTTTGTTCTACTACTTAGTTATATGAGGTTTCTCAGTAGCCACCTCAGTTTTCTATCTATTGGTTTTCTTCCTATTATTTTTTTCAGTATCTGCATTAAATATTTCTACTTCTGTTTTCCACTGAGACTTTTGATATGCAGAATCTCAGACTGAAAGACCATGACAGTCTTAGACCTGTGCTTGAGACTTTGTTTACTGCCTTATGTTCCTGAGCTTCCACTTTGTCTTCTGTCATAATTACTGAGCTTCTTTTCCTTCAAACTAAAACTCTGAAGAGTGAGTATAGGATTTTTCTTTCCAAGAAGGAAGCTACTAGCAAATTAACAAATGCCTGGGAAAAGGAGATAAGACAAGGGATTTTGAAGTTGTCTGCTCTTTATATGCTTCAGTCATGTCCTAGAGTTGAAAGCAAGTATTTCTTTAACCTGATAAATCTCCAAGCTTAATCTCTGGCTCCTATTTTAGGGTTTTGCATTTCCTTCTCCACACAGAGTCTTTGCAGCTAAGGCATCTCCTTGGACTGGGATTGTGGTGCTGTAAGTCAGAGTGATTGAGCCAACATGCCTTCTTTAAGCATGGGTGGTCATCTAGTCCTAAAGTGGATCGTTTGAGAGAACTAAATTAGTTGAAACAAAGCTGTATAAAATAGTGATTATTTTTATCATTTAAAACCCAGATCAGATTTGCTTCACTCCTTCTACAGTGGAAGTGATGGGAACACACAGGAACAAGGGAGAGGGGATGAGTAAGAAGCTCATTTGGGAGGGCTGTAATGTCAATTGGTTGACCAATTTTTACCTCAAGAGCAGAGGGCTACCATTTGTAACTGTGCACTAACAGCATTTATCACACCATATCTTCTGAATATTTTATCAGACCATATCTTGAGCTGCAGTTATTATGTATAGGCCTTTAATTTCTATTTTGAATGCAGACAAATTGAGCATTCCAGTGCATTTCTGAGCATCAAACACTTTGATGCTCACTCAGCAGCAAAACAGCCCAAGTAGAACACACATGCAATAATGCACACTTTTGTATAGTTTTAGCCATAGTGGCTGCTACTGTTTTCCAAGTCATTTTAATTTTAATATAAAATATGTTAAGAAGAAGATAAATGAGCTGTGAGATCTCCTCTGTCTTCATCAGCTGTTTTGGCTAATTAGGGTTCACCTGTGTACAGTGCAATGACTTTGATTAATTCCACTCTGATATGGGTACTAGCAAGGAGCAAAGATTTTTAACAGAAAAAAAAAAAAAATGGATATGAACTAGATTACTGTGCTGAAAGGATATGCACAAAATAGTCACTTACGACTTCCAAAACTGAAATAACTTTGAATGATAGTTAAAGAAAAATAATTCCTTCAACAGAGCCAAAAGATAGGCAAGGGCATCACACTCACCATGACTGTAGTTCTGGAGCACAGTGCTATGTGTCACTGATTAATATTCCTTCCTCATTCAACAGCCTCCAAAGCAGCAAGCAATTGGGGTAAACATACCACAAGGTACAGTGAATGAGTCAGCACTAAAAAAGGAAATAGCATGTTGTTCTAAAAATGGCTTCAACCCACTCCTGTCTTCCTAGTGCAGTTAAGTACGAGCGTCATCGTTACAGCAGAGGCACTGCTAGGCATGTGGATAATAATGTCAGCTGTGTACTCTACAGAATGAAAGAAAAACACAGTTGGTCTCTTGTAGAAAGAAAAAGAAAAAGGCAGCAGTTTCAACAAGGCTCTTTGCTGGTTTAAGTTAAGGCTACATGGAGAAAACCTTTGAGGACAAGTTAATGGATAAATAGGCCTTAAGCCCTCAGTTACATTTTCTCAGGAGCTCTGCTGGTGGCAGTACAGATTCCCACAAATGAAACCACTTCCCTTGTGAGGCACACGACTGCTTTGTACTCTCTCTCTAGTTTGCAAGGAGGGATTTGAACTCAGTGCACTTTTCTCAGCACTTCATCTTTGTGAAACTAGATTGCGTGTGCTTGCTTGACATAAAACCCGTGCACGAGCTACAGAAACTACATCCAATCCTCTACCAGTGAGTGCACACTGTGGAGCTAGCCAGAGCTAGCAGAGTTCTGATACTCACATCCAAATCACTCTCACCCACGCTGCCTTCACAATGATTTATGACCAGCCACCACTGAAGAATTAACTGGGTTGTTTCCACAGCAGGAAATGTTAGTAATAGACAGTAGGGTAGCAGGGCAGTCTGCATCCTAGATCAGCATGGACAAATGCTGTACCATTTGGTTTTCTACAGGCTGAGACATCCCTGTCTCAGCCAGTCCTATGCCCTCCCAGTCAGCAGTGGGGATGTGCAAGACAAACAGGGAGTGCCCAAACAATAAGGAAATGAAGGGACAGGTTTTTTGCCCTACGGTCCATTCACAGTGTTAATGTCAGCCTGCAACATCTTGTGGAGCATTAAATTAAAAGGAGAAATAAATCTTACACTTCCCAGTATTTACAGAATACTGATGGGTTTGTGTATCACAAATCCTAGAATACTTAAATACCCCTCCCAAGGGGGAAATACATTCAATCAATGATATTGTAAAGCAAAGCTCTGACCTAGCAGCTGTCTTAAATTGCTGGTATCTTGAATTACTCTGTTGATCAGTGATACAGGGCACTGCTTCCATGCCCATGTACTAGGATCCTCATATTGGATAAAATGAATTACTGACACTTTTTTCCAAACAAGAGGAGAAAGATTTCAGAGTTAGTATTTTCTTAAAGCTGCCAGAACATGTCCCTATTACTGTGGAAATGTCAAAGCTATGAGTAGAAAAGGGAGGCCGTGATCCCACTGCCCTTTAATCAGGGGGAGTTGTCCTCCTTTATGATGTTAGAAATGTGTTGCCAAATTGTTTCTCAATGTTCACTTCACTGAATCTGAAGGCTGACCTTTGCAGCTGTTACTCAGAGGTGTCACTGGTTCTGAAGTTTTCATGCAGGAGTAACTTACTGTTATGTGCACTCAGGCCATCTGTCGAAGGAGACTGCACGTGGGGCTGCAGGCTTGCTGCCTGGGGCAGAGCCAGCTCCTCTCTAGAGCAGTCCATGCCATTCTTCCTGCAAGAATTTGACTGTAAAAATGGTGAAATTCACAAATTTTGCTTTGGTTTTTTTTTTTTTTTTTTTTTTTTTTTCCCTGGGTTTGGCCATCATACAATGCTGTGCTTAAAGTTTGTTTTTTAAAGTAGAACTGCAAATGTGTTTAAATAGCTCATTGTCCATATGGACAAGTTTCCTGGTACTTTGTTAGGGAAACACCTTTTTGAAAAGTATGCAGATAACTGAGCATTACACAATAGATAGGAGGAAAATACTCATTTTGCTCTGGAAGCTGGGTAATTGCAGTCATCTGGACTTAACCATTCAAAACATTATGTCAATCTTTAGTTAAAATAAAAAAAAAATTGATGAGAGGCAAATACAGCTGTTAAATAGCCTTTAAAATATTTATGTTTTAAAGACATGTACTGTTTTACCAGTAGTAGATCTGTAACAAACTAAAAAAAATTATATAATTTCTTGCTTCATTAAATAAGATGCTGTTTACCACAGGCCCCTTTCTGAGTCAGCCCTGCATATTCTGCCTTTCAGGTTCATCCTTAGGTTCAGCCTTATAAAGGCTCTGCAGCCTGGAGACCTTGCTCCTCAGCCTCTGTGGTTTCAGAGGTGCCGTGCATTGTAGGTCTGTTGGGAGCACCTTTCCTTTTCTTCTTTTTAGGGACTTTTTTTTCTCTTACTTTACACTTCTATAACCTTGAATAATCTGTGGGGTCTTGCCCAGTTCAGAAAAACTCGTAGTCAGCTTCAGTTGCTGATGTTGTGGTTCCCTGGGCCTCATCTGCTGCCTGTCAGTCAGGCAGCCTAGCTGGCAGGTGTATTCCAGGCTCCCTTTCACCCGTAGTAAGAGACAGGCTGCAATTCTGTTTAGGTCTTTGGCCTTTTGATGCTTGGTTTTAGCAGAATTTGAATTTAATTTATAGAAAAAGATTTAAAGGAAAATGCAACTATGAGGTGGCCCAGAAAGACAAAGCCATAGGAAAACAAACTCTGGCTGCAAACTCCCTTCCTTGGCAGAAAAGCTGCTTGTGGCCCTCACGCAAAGTTCCAAGTTGTGATCTTTGATGTTTCTGTGAATTTCCTTTAGTACAATAATTGCTACCTTATGCTACATCTATTCTATCAAATTACATGCTGTCAGGATGGTTTCCTTGGCACTGCATTCTGATCCTCAGTACTGTTACGTGGCTCAGCAGGTCTCAGGCATTTTTTTTTCATCCAAGCTAGCCAGTTTTTTCCTGAACTTCCTCCTGAACACTCTTGGCTCAGCACTAAGCACAGGCCAGGGTGTGTTCCTGGTAGCCACACTTTTTCAGAGGTAAAGATTGCTCCACATCATGGGGCTGAAGTGCTGCAAGGCAGAGACCCCCAGGAAGACAGTGGGTCTTTAGTGACCTGTGTTTGCCCAGCCCCAAGGCAGTCACCAAACCATTGGCATCCTCCTCTCTCCCAAATTCTTTTGGGTGTGCAGCAGCACAGTGAGTTGGAGCCACTCACCAGCTCAGCTGAACACTTACCTTTACTAATCCTTATTGCTGTTGTTAGGGTTATTTTCAGGCAGCACTCTAGGTCATATGACCATTACTAGCATTGCTGAAAAGCTGAATATTGCTTAAGGAAAACCTGCCCCACTGAAGTTAATGGTAATATAATTTTAAAGTGGCTTGAGCTGACCACAAAGCAATGTCCTTGATCACATACCAAAGGAAATACACAGCCAATTGAAACACAGGTTTCTTGGTTGAAACTCTGCTGGTTTTGTCTCTTATTTTGAGAGACTACAAACAGGTTCTCATGTAAGTAGAGGCCAAGCCCTCCCTTCAGTCCAAGTTCACCTTGTAATAAAGCTCTGGCACAAGATCTCAGTGAGCTCAGCAGGCTAAAATCACCCATGGGGTGGACAAGCCCATGAATGCCATCTGACTGCACCTTGCTCCACCATGTCAAAACAGCAGAGTCCTGAGGGTCCCAGAGAGACCCAACAACACAGCAGAGGATTTCCAGGTGGCTGAACTGCAAGGATCTGTGCCATCAATAAGAGCACGGATGGTAATGGGGCAGGAATTTGGCCCACTTTCATCCAAATAGTATAAACAGAGCCACAAAGTCCTCACACCAATTACAGTATTTAGCCATCCTGGAATTATAATTCAAATAGTTGCTGGAGAATCAGCTGGGAAGCATAGTGCTGGTTCTTTTTTGTTGTTGTTGCTTGTTTTGGTTTTGGGTTTTTTTGTTTGTTATTATTTTTAATTTTGTTTTTAGTCGCTTGTGAGATATGAGTTATAAAACATGATTAAACTGAAAAGAGCACAGTTCTTCAGAAAACACAGAAGCAATTTTAGTACACTGGACAGAAATCTTTCCTTCAAGGATTGCTTAGTGCAGTTTGCTTGGAACTCCACATGAGAGAATAAAATCAGGCAATAAATAATGCTGACAATGATTTTCCTTTTTGAACATATCCCAGCTGGAATAATATGTTTGTGGTCTGCATGGGTGTCCAGATTATTAACAAATCCCAAATTCCTGAAGTCAAGTTGTTTTTTCCACCCAATGTAAAGCATATATTTTTGGGGATCTACATTATTTCCTTCCTTTCTCTGTAGCACTATGGCTGTTCCGAGCAAAGCCTGGAGAGAACGGCTAGAAAGATTACTCTTGTTTTCTCAGATTAGCTCCTGCCTTGATGGACAGTATCAACACACCTTTGGGAATGCTGCAAGAACTCTCTGTGCTTCTGAGCTGTCAAGAAGTTCAAGGAGTAGAGGGTGGCATGTGAAAATTAAAGTTAATTATGAAGAATGACATTGTTAGTGGTGAGGAGGAGTCTCTGGTAGGTTTTGTAGAGACTTTTCAATGACTTCATTGCATAATTCATGTTCCTTGCACAATGAATCAGCACATTAAAAAAAAAAAAAAGCCACACAGAAGAAACTGGTTAAAAATGTGCACCGAGAATTGTGGTGAGTTGTAGACACAAGATTAGTTATTGAGGAAACAAACTTTTCTTTTCAGATACTGCACTCTTCTTTCCTGCAAAAATCCCGAGCAAAAGGGTCTAGAGTCCACAGACAGTAAACAGGGAATGTCTTAGTGCCATTAACCTCAGAAAAATATTCTTGTAATTGCTTGGTGTTCCTTCTTGAGTGAAATTGTTGAAAACACAGAGGTCCAGCTCCCATCTCCCACTGCAGCATCAAGGAAGCTTTCTGCTATTGCAAAAAATCATCTCTGTCTGCTCTGCAAGATTGTAATTTACTTTCATCTACTTGCAGCTCTCCACAAAGGCTGTTTTTCTGAGGCTCTTGAAGACATGATCTAGGAGAAAACCTCTTACCTGCATTTCAGAGTGTGTCATCTTCTTGACCAGGCTGAGAAAGCATAAAATTACAAAAAATTATGTGTCTCCAACAGAATGTTTCATATCTTATCCTTCTTCACATCATGCAGAGTCTAATTTCATGTACAGACAGCTTCTGCTTCTAGTAAAATGTGAAATTTGTATTACTAAAGTAAGATTTAGGTAAAAATCAATATTTCCATTAATTTTATATCTGCACACTAATTAAATTTCACAGAACTCCTATGAGGTAGGTAATCCTCACTTTAACCTTTGGGAATGAGAATTATGAAGAAGTGATAGTCATCTCCCTCAGCTGAAGCCCTTTATTTAGAAGGGTTTCATTTTAGATAGTAAAGTAATCAGCAATTTTAAGCAGATCAGCAGTTTAGCTGTGGAACAACTTTAAAATTCTGGGAGCTGTGAGCAAATGCTATAGAAGTGGATAGAACAACGGGAGCAGGTTTATTTTGAAATAATGGCTGTTGCCATTTTGACTGTTTTAGCTAAACCCTAAACTGAAATAAACTAAAAAAAAAAAATCAAATTAACAGTTGTCAAAGTCCAAAGAATGAACATGTCATTGTTTCTTCCAGTTCTGTCATCAGTATTGCCTAGATACAAGATTAGATGTTCACACTTCAAGAATTAGTTTTAGGGGGCCTAGTTTGCCTATTTCTCATAAGGTATAAGGAAAAGCTTTTCCCCCTCAGTGTAGTCAAATATTGGAACAGGTCGTCTAGGGAGGTTGTGGAGTCTCCATCTTTTGAAATATTCTAAACCCAGTTGGACATAGTCAAATTATCACTGAATATCCTGGGTTGGTAGGGACCCACAAGGATCACTGAGTCCAACTCCTGGCCCTGCACAGCACCCTCCCCAAGAGTCACACCATGTGTCAAAGAGCACTATCCAAATGCTCCTTAAGCTCTGTCAGGCTTGGTGCTGTGACCACTTCCCTGCAGAGTTCCAGTGCCCAAACACCCTCTGAGTGAAGATATCCTTTCCCTGATATCCAACCTAAACCTTCCCTGACACAACCTCAGGCCATTCCCTTGGGTTCTGTCACTGGTGACCACAGAGAAGAAATCAGGGTCTGCCCCTCCTCTTCCCCTCACAAGGAGCTGTAACTGCAGTGAGGTGTCCTCTCAGTCTCCTCCAGGCTGAACAGAACAAGGGACCTCAGCCCCTCCTCATACAGCTTCCCCTGAAGGTCTTTCACCATCTTTGGAGCAGTTCTGGGCAATTTGCTGTACCTGACCATACTTCAAGCAGAAGACTGGACTAGAGACCTCCAGAGTCCCTTCCAGCCTCAGTAATTCCATGATTTCTAGTTTTTTCTGTAGTTTTGTTAGATCCAACCCGGTTTTCCTTGACAGCATGCTGGTTTTTTCTTCCTAATAATCAGGGGACAGACATACAGCTGAAGTCCAGTTAAGTGTCCAAAATCCTTCTTCTGCCAGATCTGGTCTGAGCACAATCAGTGCACCCAACAGGAAGAATAGGAACATAGAATCATTTGGATTGGAAATTATCTTTAAGGCCACTGAGTCCAGCTGTTAACTCAGCCCTGCCCAGTGCACCACTAAACCGTGTCCCTGAGCACCACCTCTACACATCTTTTACCTACATCCAGGCATGGTGACTCAGCTGCTCACCTGGGCAGCCTGGACCATTTTAATCAAAACACATCACAGTGTAAAACATATAAAATAATAAAGGAAGAAAAATAAGAACTCTACTCACATAAATGTGTATTGTTTCTATAAAAGGGAGGTAGAAATAAGATTTAGAATAAAATTTAGAAATCATAACTTTTGTGGCCATTAACTGGTTATGTGACACTCCAAGTATTTAAAAGTTAGCTTTAGAAGTTTTAAAGCTAGCTCTAAAAGTTAGTAGCAAGGGGTATTTTAACACATGAACTTCTAACAAGGAACAAGGATAGCAACATTTTATCTAAAGCAGGGAAATTTGTTTTTATAGTAAAAAAGTTTCTAGAATACCGACTGTGAAGATGACAGTTCAGTTTCTTCTGTAGGCTATAGAAGGTCAAACACCATCACCTCAGTTCCATGAATTGCAGTCTCAGCAGCAGGATGTCCATTAATTTGGAGCAAAGGTACTTCTTGCTTTGTTAAGAGGCTGTAAAAGTTTTATCCAAACACTCTTTTTACATAAAATTCATGAGAGTGTTTGGCCTAGGGGCTGTATCTGAGCTCCCTCTTCTCAGGTAAATCCCTGATCACAAAGCTGCATCACACCCTTTTAGGTTAATGGAGCCCCTCTCTCCTAACCAGCCCTCCCCAGGCAATCTGTAAGGGCTTCCTAAAAAGGCTGGGAGCCACAAAAAGAGGAGGAGAGCTCTCCAAACATCATTGATTAGAAGGTGACCAAGAAAGTCTCCCATTTCCACAGCTGTTTCATCATAGAAGGAAAAAATAAGGCTACTGTACTTTAAAAAAAAAAAAAACAAAAAAACCAACAAACAACAAAAAAAAAAAGAACCCCACCTTTTTTTCTTCAGAAGATGATTTTAGGATCTGACAGGGAAATAACAGAAGGCCTTTCTGCTGCCTGTAATCAGATACAGTAAGTCCAAGAAAAGAGAACTATTTGAGATTTTTCTTTGTGCTTTACATTCTGATTGCTAACTAGATGGACCTTCTTAATGTTACTTTGCAGGAGCTAACTCTCCTAAATGCCTTTATGAGGAATTTGGGATCCTTCCTAAGGTTATGAAATTCACTCTCAGTTCAGCTTCATAACATACAGTAAGGGTTAGGTATTAAGTGCTTTAATAAAATCGACCCCAGGTGATTAGTGTAAGATGTCAAAATAAATCAGTAGATGGACAATTGAAAAATGTCAAATTTTCTAAATCTGGTGCTCCTAACAGCAACAGTGAATGATACTTATGAAGGAGACTCATCATTCTCTGTAATAGCTGTAACCAGATCAGCAGCCAGACCTTGTCAGCCAGTTGTTCTTGCAAAAGGAAATTCATATGGTAATATGCAGTATAACTCCTCTGTGGATAGAAACTACATATACAAGGATTCATGTTAACATCTAGAACAGAAGGAAGGCCTTTTTAGACATTATAAATATCAGCACTCATCACTGTATGTAAGTAGATAATTAGGGTAATTATTCCAAATTAGCAGCTGCAAGCCCTGCAGATGGGAATTTCAGGGGCTGGTAACTATTGTAAGGTAGAATTTCTGCAAGTTGCAAAGCCCTTTCCATATTTTGGAAGATGTATATTTAATCACCCTCATACATGATGTTAAATGTTTTTGTTAATATCTCAAAATAAAAATCTTTCCTGCACTTACATAATGCTTTTGCTTTTCTTTAAAGCTGTTTTGGGGTTTGAGGTAGCCTGGATTTGGAAAGATGATTCCAAGAACTTAATCTATCAGCTCAAGTAAATGAAGAACTAAGCTGACCTGGGACTCAAATTTTGCTTCTATTCTCAGTCCGTGAGGAAAAACAATGTCAAGGGCCCTTTTTTTTTTTTTTTTTTTTTTTTTTTTTTTTTTTTTTTTTTAATTGAAAATGGCAAAAAGACTCTAGCTGATCTCCAAAGCTCTGGATGAAACCTTCTGAGAAAACATATGGTCAAGCTTTCTCACCAGGTTCCAGAAGCATTTTCACTGCATTCATTGTATTGTGCTCCTTCGAATGGTTTAAGAGGGGAAAAAAAAAAAAAAAAAACAAAAAAAAACCACAAAAAAAAACCCAAACCAAAACAAAAAAAAACCACCCACAAAACAACAAACCCCAGATATTTTCATTGTGAATAATGTTTTAACCACCATAAATGCTTCTGTGATAGCCAATGAGTTAATCTGATTACAGAGGGATTCTTGTTGCCTTGTGTACCCTGAGCACATCACACCATAAATGGAGCAGGACTTCTTTGGTTTTTAGCTTTGGTCTTTAGCTGTTATGTGAATTCATATAACTTATGAATACAGACAGCAAAAGAAATGCAATCAACAGAAGCAGTAATGCACATAACTGTAAGGTTTGTCCTTATCACAGTAAAGAAGTTTAATTTTTTAGATACTTTAATGCACAAAATCAGTCTTTCCTATCTTTTAAAACAAGTTTGCAACTTCAATCAACAAATAAGCCTGTGTTGTACTCATTTAAATCCAGTCCTTATCTAGTTATTTGAACATGGAATTTCAGACAAAATAAAGTCGAGAAAGTAATAATTTTCTGCATTTGAGTAAGTAAAAGGTTATTGATCAATGTCTTTTTAAACTTTCTATTTAATTATCTTTGAAGTAAAATGAAGGAAAGAAGTTTGAAGCTTAAATAATCATTCTATGAAAAAGTTATGAGGGGTTTTTTTTTAGAAAATAATATTAAAACATGATAACTCAGCTTTAGTACTGAAAATTTAACAGTACACTTTGTAGTGGGCCTATGTAGATGCCAGCAACTGCTTTTTTGGCATTTGGATTTTGGCTTTAGCTATGCTGACATACATTTAATAAAGACTATTTAAAAATTAGAGTATGTTTGTATGATATCAAGTAATAAAATAGCTCTCTAATTCAGATTTTTATAGCTGATAGAGTTGACAGCTGAAGATTAAAAAATTAAATGCTGAATTTATTGTATATATATTTAGTATTTTAAGTGACTGGCTATGACTACGATGACTACATGTAAATGATCCTTTAGATCTCGTAGAATCATAAAAAGCATTCCTGAAACAATGTTATACATATTAGTTCTGAGAAAAGAAATGAAAATGATGCATCACACTTACAGGCTTTAAGTTTGGGAAGATTTTCAATACTTCCTTTCACAATCCAAAGCTCAATAATGTGAAAAGTTGGTTCCTTTGCGTGATGTAACCCATATTTCACTTGGATTCATGCTCTGTCCTACTACTTTGTATAAGAACATGACTTTTTTTTTCTCTGATAGTTATGACTAACATTTTTCTGATATGTGCAATCTATTTCATCTCTTTTTATCTGACTTCATCTTCTGTCTTTTTTTTCTTTTTTCTGTCTTAAGCTTGGGCTTTTAAATTTAATATCTCTCTTTTTTCTTGTTCACCCCCTTTTAAAACTTCATTTCTCCCTTAATCTCTTTTTAGGACTCAAAGCCCCAGTTCTGTTCACCTGGTGTGCAGGGCTCATTCATTTGTCTTGAAAGGGCCACAGATGGCAAGCAGATCATGTTAATTCTTTAAACCCAGTCTCCAAGACTGCTGAAACCAATGGGAGCATTTGCTTCAGCTCCCCAGTGAACTCTGTCTATAGAAGTTTTCAAATATGTTTGACTTGAAAATCTTTATTTGACATCCTGCTTTGCAGAAACTACAAAATATATGTCTAATTGAGAATTCAGACTCATAGTCTATTAGTAAATAAAGACATTAAACTGCTTAATGTAGATGGAATAATAATAATTTTGGTAAAGGATTTGATGCTGCCAAGGGCATCTGTCTTGGTCCACTGATGAACTCTGTCACATCCTACATTTTACCTGTGAGTCCTTATAATGCATTACAGAGAGTTGCCTATATCCTTAAAACAAATTAAATGCGTAAGTGTGTTTCTGGATTAGAGCCAGAGGACTCAGCACCTTAGAAAATTAAATATTAAAAAAAAAAAAAAACAATACTGGCAGAGACAGGCTGTGTTTAATCACAAGCATTGGAACAAGGCAGATTTCACTTTGGATTGAAGAATCCATTCCTGCTCAATTCTTTGGTAATTTGTGGTGAGGAGAGATTTCCATCCACCAGCTGTGGATTATCTGACGACTGATTTTACTTTTTTGAAATCAATTTGAACTGCATAAAGGCAACCACATATAGTATTTAACTGGTTGAATTTCTGATATATTACAGTCTCTATCAACTATTTTGCAGTTTCTAAATAGAAAAAGTACAAATGACCACTTTTTCTTTTTTTTTCCGCAGAAGTTTGCCCTAAATCCTAATCCCATCCATTTATGCTAAGATCATGGTTTAGTTTAGCCCCTTACAAGGACTGCTGGTAATAAACCCCAAAGTGCTCAGCTTTCAATGAGTTATAGCTCTGAGATTCCTGGTTAACCTATTGTTACCAGATTAAAATCTATGTGCAAACTTTAAGCTGCTTCCTGCAGTTTAGAGCATGCATACATTGCAGCTCAGCTCACAATTCATGACTTCATTGTTCCTTGGGTTCTAACATTTATAAACTGAAAATTTCCAACTCTGAAGTTGAAGTTAAATGGCAAAATCATTTAGGGTTCTTAGAAATCTCTTTATAAGCCATCTGTTTCCGAAGAATAAAAAAATCATCACTTGTCTTTGTAAAATGAATAATGGAAGGAAGCATTTAAACATATGGAAAGAATAAACCACATTCTGTGTGTGTGTGTGTTTTATGGTCTCCCTTAGGTACCTCAGGATGAATGGGGAGGATACCCAGCTGGTGGGAAAGATGAAGAGATCCCGTGCAGAAGAATGAGAAGTGGGAGCTATATTAAGGCCATGGGAGATGAAGAAAGTGGAGATTCTGACACTAGCCCCAAGACATCGCCAAAATTATCCGTTCGACCGGAGTCATTATTAAAGTCCATTGCGCAAAGACCACTGGGAGATCATCAAAAGTAAGTTTTACTACACCTTCCTGGAAGTTGTCATGACTTGGATAACTTTTCTTTGTGTCTTATGGGCAATGGTCAGCTTCCATAGGAAAAAATATTGTAGTTTAAAAGGTAAATTTTTTGCTTCATTTTAACTTAGTTACAGTTGCTTGTGGGGTCTGGAAGAAAACCTGACATCTTCCACCCATGGAATAAACCTTCTACTTCTGAATGAGTTTGTTATGTTTACTGAAGGAAATGTATACTTATGTTATGCCAAAAGTTCAAAGTTATGGGGTTTTTTCTTCTCTAGAAGGATTGGTTTATATTAAAATTTTTGTTATTTCATTGCTTTCTCTGAAATAGAAAATATACTCTATTCTATACTAGTTATAATATTAAATATATAATTGTAGCACATATTGGGCATTTTACACCTTTTTTATCAGTGTAATGCTTTATGTATCAGCTATAATGTATCACACTCATTTAAACACATTGTGGATGATTTTGTTTGACTGGGTTATTTTTCATTCATACTACCATTCATGCTGCCTACAATATGGCCTATTAAATAACTAAAGCAAATCCTAAAACTACAGGAAAGTATGTAGCTATATATGTTTTCCAATAGATCTTTATTTTCCTCTCCTTTTTATTTTTTCAATATATAATTTTATTAGTAAATCGTAAATATTCTTGTCAGGAAAGTTTCAAAGTGGTAGCCTGATTTAAAATCTGCAAATTTGTGAATTTGACTGGATGTTTCTCATGGATTAGCAAATTTATCTTTCTGCCTGGGATATAAACTAAAGAAATTAAGAGTGAAATCTTGGACCAAGTGTTATTTATTGCACTGTAGGTAATACCAGATGGTTTACCATACTGACTCACCTTTTCATGAAACAAAATAAAACAAAATCCATAGGCAAAAATCCTTTTGGCTTAATTAAATTGAATTATTTGCCTTGCAATCTGCAAGAAAGCCACCAACTTTCACAATTATTGAAGAGAAGAGTTTCCATTGTTTCACATGGTACTGGCCCAGCCACTGCCTGGCTGACTTCTGGGCACCGTTGTAGGTCAGGGATCATTCCCACACCCAGTTTGGTTGCAGTCATTCCAGTTTTGGAGGGGATGTCTTATCTTATTCTTGCCACAAACTGAAATATTTTTTTAAGACACTGTTTTAACTTACCAAGCACTTAGACCAAAAAAATTTATTCTATGCTGTTTTTTATTTCCAGCTATGATTGGGCCTCCCACAAGGGAATCTGAGTAGCAGCAAAAATTTTCCAGTGAGTGACAGGTCTTGGTGCCTGCTCTAGACCACTACAGCTTATAACCAGATTCAGACAGCAATTAAACATAGCTAAACATACATATTAAAATAAGGAATATATTTCAAGAAAGAAAGTATTCCTGATTTGTTAAATCATGAAGGCAGGTGGTTGTTAGTAGGCCAATACCAAATGTTGTGTCTTCTGTCATTTTTCCATGTATTGCAAATACACCACTCAGAATTTAATTGATTGAAGCATGGGTGCATTGCTGATGCATGTACTGGGCTTGACAGCTGTGCTTGTTCATGGCCCCGGAGGATTTCATGGCATAGCTACCACTAACCAGTCAGAAAAGGAGAAATCTTTCTGTAATACTGTAAAATACTATCAGGGGTTCTGTTGAAAATTTGTCACTAGCACTGGACTAAGAATAACTGAACAGCCAGGCTGCCCCTGCTGACAGATATCTTTTAAGTCCTCAGTTTTTCCTTAAACTGAAGGGCAACACCTTGAATCTGCCAGCCCAACATTCACAGGTTTTTCCAGTGGACTTCAACAGAAATGTGACAACTATTCTGGTTCTTGTAAGTCTTTCTTGCAAAAATCTACAGATTTCAGCAACCCTAAAGGCAGACAGAAAATTTCTTGTTGCACAGAAATACCAAGTGCTGATCCTAAACTTGGGTTTTCACCACAAGCCATCTCCTCCCAGTATATCTGTCTCCCTGTCCCTGTGGTTGCCTTTTCTGTCTGGCAGATGTCTGTTAAGGATTTAGCAGTGGAAAATGGTTATGGAGCCTTCCTTCCTGCCCCAGCACGGCTCAGTAATCCCCACTGCATGCCGAGCACCATTTGTAGCACCGATCATGCTGCTGAACCAGAAGCCAGGCCTTTGAACAGCATTCCTGCATGTATAACAGGGCTGAACAGCATCTCTGGCATGTGTTATGAGATATTACATAATTCAAGATGTCAGCTGCATTAGCTGGTTTTTTAGCTTGTTTACCCAGATGGAGGGAGCTAGTGCACACCAGTGAAAAGGGGGTTTAATTCTCTTACTCCTCTGCTGGGGTGACAGGGTAGCTCAGAACTGGGGTCTGCCAGACCACAGTAATAAAAGCTGAATATTGATAGTTTTGGCAGTATAAAAACATTTATTGGCTGCAAAACAAAAGTAGATGGGTTTCATAAAGAAAAGCCTACTTTTCCTTCACAGTCCTGAATATGATAAAATGAAAATTAGAACAGCCTTCACTTAACCTTCAACAGACGTTTGACATGTGTGCTTTTCTCCTCTGAGTATTACTAGGCATCTTTGCAAGGATATTTTTCCCATTTAAATTCTGTTTATGCTTCATCAAAAGTAAGCCCTAATTTACTGGTTTGTGTTGCTCCAAGATCCAGCAAATTGAACTTTAAAAGTTTCTAAACAATAAAAATGCATTTTTTGCATCTGAATAAATAAATACAAATATATAAATACAATAAATACAAATATATAAAAGCTGACAGAAGCAGGTCATACATCCAACCACAGCCATCTGATCTCCACCTCTGGCAGACAGAGAGCACAACCAGCAGCATCCCCAGCCCACCTCCAGCCTGGGCCACCTGTCTCACCTCTGCATAGTGCCAAGACATGGTTCAGGGACCAGCTCTGTTGGATGCAGCCACTCTCTCAGTAGGATAGGAAAGCTTGGCCCAGGGTCAGGTAATGGACCTGGCTTATTTCTGAGCATAGCTATAGCATAAAGGGGCTCAATTTTTTTTCTGTAATTTTCAAAAATTAAATGCAACTAAATATCTAGATTACTGAAGATAAATGAATTTAAATTCTTTCTTTATGTTTCAAAAACCTAAATAGTATGTTGCACTACTTAGTCCAATAACATCAAGTTGAAGCCAGTGTAATTTATTAGTATTATGAGGAAATTGCATTTGAGCAAATTATAATGCAATCAGACTTGCTGTGGTGGAGACAGGACACATACCTGAATCTAATTCCTTTCAACTTTTTGTTTTCTTGGAATGATGCCAGAAGTCCTATTTAATGTGGAAATTATGTTTACTCCCAGTAGACCTAGGGGAAAAAAAAGTTGTCTTTTTTTTTTAATTACTATTCACTGTGATTATACAAAATTGTTCTGACGTCACTTTTGATATGCTAGAAGTGAAATGCAAGCCCTTCTATTCAGTCCATTGTTTTCTGCTGTGCTGTGATGCTACTGAAGATGAAGTTAAACTGTGTTGGAAGGCAGTGGTTTGTAGAAGTATGTCATATACTGCTAGTCATTTTAATTTACATTAGATATCATTAATCAACTAAACAGTTTATGGAATGGATAGCTGAAACAAAGGGAGTATCTGTCCCTATCCTAAATAAGTTTTGTGCAATCCTGGAAGAGAGAGTGATCCACATGATTTATAAGGGTATCCTTCCAACCTGTTAAATGCAATTTTTCTGTATTTATGAGAAAACCATGCAAAGCTGAGATGGAAGCATCAGAGACTCTGGGATCCAGAAGGAAAAGCTGAAAATAAAAAGAATTTTTTTACTCTGGAGTAGGAGAGTAATTTGGAAAAACTGAATATAATACAGTTATTCTATGCTTTTCATTTTCAGGAAAAAATACTTAATATACTGATTATGTAAATGAACAGAATGACACTGTAGAAATAGCAAATTCCATTTTCAGTATCTCCTTTTTGAAGTGTTATGAAAGACTCTGAAAACCATCTCACCATTTAGTCAAAAGTGATAACAATAGCATTTAGCCCAAAGTAAATACACTCTATTTGAAGATCATACTGGTATCACTCACACAAATGAAGAGTCATGCCGTGCTGAAGTTTTCCATTATGCTCTGAAGTGACTCACAGGAAACTATGAAAATTAAATAGGTTAAGCTACAGCAAAATAAATTCAGTGACAGCAATGTGTGCTTTTGTTTTGTAAACCTCTAATGGCAGATTTTCCTGTTGGTGGTAGTGCAGACACCCTAAGCTGATGGGTGGACAGACAGAAAAACGTGTGAGCACAAAGGTAGTGCAAAAATGTAGTGTTCCAATGAGGAAGGGAATCTGCCATAGTGCAAATTGTTTGGCAAACTACAATAGTACAATACAAGTGATACTTCAAGCTGTCTTGAAAACCCAAGATTAAGTTTTTCTCTTAATACTCTTGGCCACTGTATGGAATGAGTATCTTAAATTATGAATCACACTCACAGAGAGAGAGCATCTGTGCCTCCCTCAGATGTTTAACATCTTTGTTTTGTGGGTTGTTTACACCCATAGCACACCTGAGGAGCGTGATGCATGTCCATATTTCAGCCACTCTTACTCACTGCCTGGTGAGTCAGCACTCAACACAAAACACTTCATTCGGTATTGTAAGTTAATATGTCTAAAACCTGAAATGGCTGACATGTTTTCTGGGCTTATAGTAAACCAGAGCAAAAGAATGATCTTTCACTGCTCTCCCTCTTTTCAGAGTGAGCGATTGCATCTATCCACAGCCACACTAACTTAATGCTTATCTGGACTGTTATCCAAGGCATGTCCAGGTTCTGTTCTGCAGACTTTATTATGGCAACAAAATGTTGCCAAAGCCCACAACAAGGGGATTAAACCTCAACCAGATCTGACAGCACTTAACTGCCAGATGCCTTGGCTCAGCAGGAATCATGGAATAGCATAGACTCCTCTAAGACACATGGGAAATCTCTATTTAAAAAAAAAAAAATGTTTCCATTTGCAACCATTTGTGGTAACCATAACATGCTTAAAACATTAGAAAGTGAAAGCCAAAAAGCCAAAAGAGAAGTTTGGAAGCAATGCAGAAGACCAGCCCTGTGGGTTTTAATCCATTTCTGCCCATGACAGTGCAGACTCCACTATTCTTTAATGTCAAACAAATTTGTGGGTCTTTCTTCTGAGACACACCCCTTGGCAAGTGTACAGAGAAAATGCTGTGGGTAAGTGTGCACGTGTGGGAGAGTGGGTGTGCTGCAAAATGTCAGACTGAGAGTTAAAGCACACCCTCCTTGCTAGGGAAATTAGTCTTCTTCCAACATTATCCATTGCTGTGCACCAGTGATCCAAGCCTTTTTTGATTTTTAAGGTAAACTTCAATTTGCCATTAGAGCTTCTACATTTTAAATTAGGAATGGTTTTGAAGCCACTCCTGAGAAATATTTGTAATAGAAGAGATAAGGAAAATCACTAGAAAAGGAACCCTCATCTTTTATATGCTTTTTATTTATCTTTGGGGTTTTTTTTCCCTCAATCTTCTGACTCTAAAAAGCCTCATTACACACTTCATTAGTAGCTTTCTGAGGCCCTATAGTGTAGTAGCATCTACTCAGAGTCTCTGAGGGGTGAAATTGGAGATTTACTGAGGAGAGTTTGAGGGCTAATTACAAAGCCTTATCAAGTAAAAATGTAATCAGAGGGCCACTGGCATGGTGATAGTCTGCTGCAGTCAGTAAGATCTGGGTTAGATTAGGCTGCAGGGTTAAGAGGGAATGCTGATGAAGGGCAGACAGTCATCTGGCTACCTAGGAAACATCTTTTGTGGGGTCAAAAGACATCCCCATCTTTTCTTCCTTTGCAGAATAATAGCAAATGCTCTTAAGTAGTGTTAGGCATCTTGTTCTCTGAGAAGTAGCATAGTGTGAAACATAGGGAGTCACTGAGCCCAGATGTCCTACCTCATTTTAGTAAATACCAGCTTTATGTTTTAGGGCTGAAATGTATTACCCTGGATTAGGGATGGAAGGGGGATCCTAAGGCTCGAGACAAAGTCCAGAGTATTTTCAGGAATAAAGCAGGATTTTGTCAGAAAAATGCAATTACATGATGGATTGTGGTGAAAATGCAGTAAGATTCAGGTCAATGTAACAAGCACAAATAGTGACATCCAAGAGAAAATATGCTTCAAGTTTTTGGTGCCTATTTGTTTCTGCTTCCAACAAAAATGTTAGTTTTACTTTTCATTTGAAAGGTCAAAAGCTGATTTTCCCATTTGTTTTGTTTTCAATAAAAACTAAATAGGACTGTAAAGGATGTGTACAGAAACACTTCTTCAGGCAAGGATTTGAAAATTAAGATTCTTTTGGTTAAAAAACCAGAAATTTTGTGTGTGAGTATATATATATATATATATATATAAATACACACACACACTTCTTTTCCCAATTCTACTCAATTGCTTCTCCAGAAATTAGTCTCATTAGTATCTTCAACTTATCTTCAACTTCGGCATGAAGGTCACTTATTTTCTTTAGATCTACTGGTTTTAATGGATTTACATATATGCTTAAATTCAGCTCATGTTCAGATCCTTTAATGAGTCCTGATAGCCTGTAGTCTGCACTTAGTCTACCAAATTAGACTTTTTGCATATGTACATGTATAGGCATTACAAGCAAAAAGAAAAAAAAAAAAATAGATAGCTTCCTAAGGAAATTAATGAATATTTCAATTCCACAAATGGGTTTAGGAACATATATCCGATATTTGAGTTCTGCTTACATCCATAGACCCATTTACTGAGCTGCTACATGATGCTTTAACTTCCCTTTGAGTTTTTGCCATAGCATTTGCCTGAATTTTGTTGATGCTGACCAGCTTGTTGCTTGCTTGCCAGGGCAAGCTCAAAATATTATATGGGAACAAGACTTTTAGGATTAGCTATAGATTAGCTATATGAATATATCTGTCACATTTTTGGAAGTTTAGAGTTTAGATTTCTGGTAGCCTACTTTTTTTATTACAGGAACATTTTGAGTGATTTGGAATACAGGCTTGGTTGAGCCTATGTCCTCTCTATCTTTGCAAGGAGTGATCAAACCACCAGACTGTTTAATGATTCTGATGATTTCCTCTCATTCTCTTCTGCTTCATGTTGTACCAAATCCCTAAACACTTACTGTCAGTAAGAGTTCTCTCCTACCAGTGATTAGTAGGCATTTCATAAGGGCAGAAACAGCAGTCTCCACCAACTTCCTAATATTTTCCTGTAATAATGTTCAATATTTTTCAGGCACACTTTTGAAAAAGGTGTGGGTCAATGATGAACTATCTAGGCACCTAAACTATTTCATTTGGACCAAATTCTCATATCTACCAGTGATCAAAGAGAAGCTTCAGATGGCAAATATTAGAAAAGGAATTCTTTGCTACAGATGAATTTATGAGATTCATGTGCACTTTTGGTTTTCCAAAGAGCCAGACTAAATGTGCTCTTTGAAAGGGAGAATCAGACTTAATGTCTACACTCTGAGTTCTCCAAAGGGCTGCATGCAGGCACATCTGGGTGCCTTTGCAGAGCTCTATTGACTCCAGCAGGGCTCCATGGAGATGCAGTGTGACTCACAGCTGCTATACAATGGCACTGCTGGCTAAGCCATAATCATTAGATTCTGGTCGATGAGTTATTTCATGTATCTAGAAAGACATAGTTAAGATAGGTCCAGATAGAGAAATGAATATCCATTGAAATGCAAATCTCTCAATAAAATAGGTTTTGATAACTGCCGCTACTTTGATAATTCTAATGCACCTCCCTTTTAGGCACCCAAGATGAATTCTTTAACAAATTTTATCTTTTTGTCCCAGAAAGATGCTTCTGAATTGCATATACTGATTTGAACAGAAGTGATTGTACTTTCTTTAATGTTCCCATTCATTCTCACATTTTTGCACAAATGCAGGCATGATCTTGAAAATAAAAAGGTATGATTTTAGAATATAGCAATTCCAAAAATTAATTTGCTGGAACATGGACTTTCTTTATATTGTATGTTCCCTGAATAAACTTGATAAACCCATTCAGAGTCAGAAGGTGACCTTCTTACAACTTTTAGAGGCCTCAGAAGACATTAATTCACTTTCAGTGCCTCCTTGACCCAGGGTGCACTGGTGACTGAACATTTGACAAGAGAAGAGGTACTCTGGGGAGTGATCACTATTTTGAATGTGAGTAGATCAAGGAATGACCTTGGCAAGTGTATTGCTGGCATCACAATCGTACTGTTTTAACCAATGATATAAGGTTTATGATAAAATATGTGATGTCAATCACATATCATTAAATGCAGACAGTAAAATACAAAAGAAAACCAGTGTGACAGAGAGGTCCCTTTCTCAGGAGTTATATAGTCCATTTTTCCCCTGGGGCTGTCTTGGCTCTCAAGTATTTCTGCTCAGGATCTAGAATTTTTTGGAAGAAGTTAGGGGGCTTCTAGCTTCTACCCTGTACTCTGCGTAGTGGGTTAAACCATGACATTGGCGCTGGTCATGCCACACTTCAATTCCTGTATCCAATTTTGGGCCCCTCTTTTCAAGAAGGACATTGAGGTGCTGGAACATGTCCAGGCAAGGACAGCAAGGCTGATGAAGGGTCTGTGAGGAGCAGCTGAGGGAGCTGGGGCTGTTTAGCTGTAGAGGAGTCTCTGAGGAGACCTTATCCCTCTCTACAGCTGCCTGAAAGGAGATTGTAACCAAGCAGGGGTCAGCCTCTTCTTGCAGGCAACAAGTGACGGGACACGGGGACACAGTCTGAAGCTGCACCAGGGGAGGTTTACATTGGGCATTAGGAAGAAATTCTTCACAGAAAGGATGATTGGGCATTGGAATGGGCTGCCGTGGGAGGTGGTGGGGCCATGGTCCCTGGAGGTGTTTGAGGAAAGACTGGACATGGCACACAGTTCCATGATCTCGTTGACAAGGTGGTGTTAGGTCGCAGGGTGAACTTGATCTCAGAGGCTTTTTTCAACCTACATGATTCTGTGATTTTGTGATTTTTTTGTTTTGTTTTGACCCTGGACTATCTATAAGATATTAAACCATGCCATTTTCTAATTCTGGCATTTCAAGCTGTTCTAAAAGTAAAAGAGTATCGTGACCATACATACCTTTTCACCAAACAACAAAATGATTCGTCTTCTGCAAAACACGCAGTGTTTGAGTAAGTCCCAGCAGAGTACTGTGTGTTGTAAATCCAACTCACAGCAATATTCATCATGCAGTGGTGCCAAGAGACTTCAGGAGACATTCCACAAACCATCCTGGGAGTTCATCAGCATCTGATCTCGGTGACAACAAAGGCTGGGCCGAGTGCTCCACAAAGTGAGCGATTTTGACTGAGTGATGTGAGATGCTGTGGCGCACACCGCAGTGGGAGTGCCTCCAATCCCCCAGCGCCATAGGTGAAGTCACCGTGCTGCTTCGGACACTACCCATGGTCCCATAAAGTATATAAAGTATATAAAGCAATGGAATTTAGAGAAAAAAACTAAATCGTGTTAGCTGTCTCTTATTTATGAAGTATCTTACTCCTTTAGCAAACACATTATTAATACAAAAGGAAATAGAAGGCTAAGTATTAGATTGCTGAAGATGAGGAAATGAGTCTGTTATTGTTAGTTAATGCCCTTCCCTTATCATTAGTTAATGTGTTATTGCAGCTATTGGATTAGCTTGCATTATTATTTCTTTCATTAAAACATGTTCTAAATAGGTCTCTGGTTTTCCAATTTTCTGTTAGAAAGGCCTGAGTTGGGAAAAGATAAAGAGATGTAGACATCCTTTTCCATCTCCTGAAATCTCTTCACAAACCTTATGTAGTGCTTTTTGATTGCAGTACAAGAAAACTTAAATTTCTTTCTACATTTTTAATATATGTCCTGTTAAGGATGACTAGAAGACAAGGAAAAGCACAAATTTAACCTAGGGGGTTAGAGTCAAATGAATTTTAAAAAGTCATCCTTTTTTGTTTCTTTGGGTTTGGGTTTTTTTTTTCCCACATCTTGTTACTCATTGAGAGGTTAAAGTAAGAGATGTTTTCCTGCAATTGTATTCCCCCACTCTGCTCATAAACTCTGCTCTTGATGAAGTGTGGTCAAGAACACAAAGTTAGTTTGCACAAGAAGTCAAGGAGGTTTTGGGTTATTGGAAGTCTCTTAAGTGAGGGGGTGGGATTAGGTGGCATCAGCAGGTTGAGCAGGACTTTGATGACAAATAGAGGTGTTAGGGGTACTTTTGTAATCTGCAGAGGACAGAAGGAAAAGTGGCCCAATGATGACTTCTGGGGGGTGTTTTAGGACATCTAGAACAGGAAACTGTTAGCTAGGACTTAAAGAGGAAACAGTAAAGATTAAGATCTGGGTAGGTCAAGAATCAAAAAGAGCAGTCCTTGGGGTTCTGGCAAATGTGAGTTCCGAGTGTGGAGAAAGGGGAAGCTTTCAAGGAGGAGCATCAGGACATGTAAAGTTTGGATACAGGAGCCTGAGTTTTTGCAGTTTAGAGAAGTGCAAGAAAATTGAGACTGTAATGCAAGGCTCTTAGAAACTGCTTAGGACTGCTTTTGGACTACTGTTTTTTCCCTTATTCTTGATCTATTTTTTGTTGGAATTTGAAGCCTAACCTCACTGCCATTCACTCTGTACCAGGGTGACAGGCTATCCCAGCTATGCTATCAGGCATGCTATCAGCTATACTGTCCCAGATAAACATGCCATGCTATAGCTCACTTTATCTGGTTATAATACAGTATTTTTCCTCCCTGAACACACTCAGGAAATCTGCTGAGTGCTGAATGTGCTAGTGCAAATTTAGCTACCTTCACTGGGAGCCCTTCACTTTTAGAGTAGAGGTTCTCAACAGCTGTAAGGTCATTACATGGAAGTGCTTTTTCCCCAAAATTTCTTTAGGCTTTGAGCTTTTCTTTCAGATAAGATATTTCTCATTAAATTTAAGACCTCTGCCTGGCTGCCATGAACTTCTTGTGAAGCCAGTGGAAAATAGAAAGTAATCCTTGGGGGCAGAAAAGCTTTTAAAGGACATCTCTTCCTAAAATATACTCTATTCAGAAAAACAAGTGGGAAGAGAGCAGACATACTAATTTAATTTTTCCTGTTAGTCTCACCCTATTCCTCCTTCTCCATAGTGCTGATTTTTAGACCCACCTCTTTGATGTTAATATGTATATTTTTTTAGTGGTCCTGGAGATGATCTGTTAAAACATCTCATTTGCACATGCTTGTCTTGCCCTTCTGCAGTGATCAGCTGAGATATAAGATCATCTATGCTGCTATGGAATATAAAAGAGAAATATTTTCTTTTTCCAAAGCAAAAGAACTTTGATGTTCTGGAAATGAAGGTCAAGAATTTTGTTCCTAAGCTTATAGATAGGGTGGATGTCATTAAAAAGTCAGCATTTACCAAGGCCAGATGTGGATTGTGTTTTCTAGCATTGTTGACAACCATGAGATTTCCTTGAGCAACAGATAATGATATTTGAGAGCAACTTCCCCATGTAACTCTGGTATTTCACTTCCTGGATCATGTTTATAGCAAGGTCATAATTTTCACCATGCATCAACACAATTATCCTAGAGGATAACTTTGAAATTATATCTCAGAAATAAAAACTAATAATTTCTATTTATCAGGAAAATTTCAAAGTGTTACTCAAATGAGTGTAAAATTGCTTTTATGGGCTTTTATAGCTTTTGTATGTAACATTTCTTTTACTCTGCTTCAGTTCCATGAATCAATTAATCTCTGATAAATGAAAAATCATTTAACTATCAGGTAATATCCAAACTCATTCATCAAAACTCAGCTGCTTAGAAGTACTATGGAATACTGGGCTTCTTTCCATAAGAAATTATTGCTGTAAAAATTGTTGATGGTTTTTAGTGATAGAAATACCAAAGAAGGAACCAGAATGTGATTAATTAAATATTAGGTTTTTAAGCATTATTTAACAAAGGGGATAGTAATTAGAATCAGGTTTCAATTAATTAATTTTGAGTATTTCATGCAGTAATTTCTAAATTAATTCTATTCCTTCTATCTTTTCGTAATGCTGCCCATGTTTTAATGAAATCTCAAACACCTCTTTAGCAAACTGTTTATGAACTCAGAATCTAGATTTTGCCACCTGATGATGGCAAGCAGAACACCCAGGAGGGACATATTTGTTTTGAAAAATACTAACATAACAACATCAAAGGGATTATTTGGCAATACCAGACAGATTAAAAGTCTCTCTGCCCTCATGGGAGCCCACCTGGAGTAGTATGTCCAGGTCAGGAATCCTCAGCACAAGAAAGATGTGGACCCCTTAGACCAGGTCCACAGGAGGCCAAAAGAGGATCAGAGGGCTGGAGCACCTCTCCTGTGAAGACAGGCTGACAGATCTGGGGATGTTCAGCCCGGAGAAGAGAAGGCTCCTTTGCAACCTTCCAGTAACAAAATGGGGCTTTTAAAGAAGAGGCAGAGTGACTTTGTACCTGGGCAGGTAGGGATAGGACAAGGGGTGATCACTTTTGAACTTAGAGATTTAGGTTAAATCTCGGGAAGAAATTCTCAACTGTTAGGGTGGTGAGGCCCTGGCACAGGTTTCCCAGAGAAGCTGTGGATGCCCCATCCCTGGATGTGTTCAGGGCCAGGTTGGATGTGGTTTTGAGCAATGTGGTCTAGTGGGAGATGTCCTTGCCCTAGGCAGGGGTTTGGAACTGCATGGTCTTTAAGGTCCTTTCCAACACAAGCAATTCTGTGATTCCAACAGTAGTTAAAGGATATCAAAAAATTAGAATGACACAGAGCAGCTGTCAGTCATCAGCCTATCTATAGAGGAAAGGCAGTTTAGTTACATCCAGCCACTAAATGTGGATAGTGAGGCTTTACACCACTTCACCTGATCTATTTGTCTTCATACCTATGGGAACAAAAAAATGCTCTTGTTTTTATCCTCTAGAACCAAATTAGACCCACTATCAGCCTGTTATCCTAATCATAGAATCATTTTGACTGTAATGACTTAATTAACCTCTGAGCACATACCTGCAATAATCTCATACATTTTCATTTTGGTTTTAGCAGTTATAGCATAGTTTCTACATAGTTTATCTCTGGCATGAGGTTACAGAAGAAACTGAATAGACAGGAAGAAATTAATTGGTTTTTTTCTCCAGGGAAATTTCTTGGGATTTTGAAAGGGTGTCTCCCTTGAACAAAGATGAAAACAAAATGTGTCCTTTTTCTTTGCTTCACCAGCTCTGTTGCTCTTCTTTGGCTATACTCCAGCAAATTTATTAGGAAAAATTTCTTCATTGAAATGATTATCAGGCATTGGAACAGGCTGCCCAGGGAAATGGCTGAGTCAACATCCCTGGGGGTATTTAAAGGACATGTAGATGTGGTACTTAGGGACAAGGTTTAGCTGTGGACTTGGCAGCATTCAGTTAACAGCTGGATTCAATAATCTCAGGGGCCTTTTCCAAAGTAAATGATTCTGTGGATCTAAGGGAGATGCACTGAGGAAGCAGGGCTATGTCTGTGTTCACCCTGAGATGGAAGAACACATGGAAATGCCTGAGAACAGACCTCCCAATATAAGGGTCTCTAAATCCCATCTGCTCTTGCAATTGGTGGTGTGAGGGGATACTGGGTCATCACACACCAGACATCAAAGGACATGGCCACACAGGGAGATGGATCTCAGTACTCTGCTCTTCTAGGCAAAGCCAGGATAAAATGTTTGAGATTCTTCCCAGAGGGCTCCTCAGGGATTCCATCCAAACTCAGGTTGTGTCTGCTCCGTGAGGAAGGCTGAGGTCTTCCTCAAGCACCAACCTATGGTAATGCTCAGTGTTTGATAAATATGGTCTGAGAAACGAAACCCTGGTTTGTGCTTCATCTTGCAGCAGGAGTTGAACCTGTGACTTTCCCACTCACTGAGTGGTCTGGTTCTTCCAGAGAGGAAATTTCACCCTTCACAGGAAAATTTCCAGCAGCCCAGGCACGTGGCACAGATGCTGCTGGACTGACCAACTCTGCCAGCTCAGCTTGAAGTAACTGTATGGCCAATGCTTGGCATTCAACGGGCACAAATTTTCATTCCCAGGAACTCTGTTTATTCAAGCTGCCTTTAAGGAATAAATATAAAAGCTGCCTATTTACCACAAGAAAACAAATATCAGCTGGGACAATAATTCATTTCAGCACTCATGTGCAGGGCAATGTTCCAAAATCTGATTTACAGAGGTTCTGAGAACTCTGGTGTACCAGAGTTTAATTTTTGGTATTCAAGGTAAAGTACTGCAGTTTCCTCTGGTTTATTTATTTTTATGGAATATTATCAATACATTTAAAACAAAACATGGAGACTAGCATACACTCAGTGCGAGAGCATACTGAAAAGGGCTCAGTCTGGTTTTACGGTCCCAGTCCTGCAAAATGGGAAATTTCTTGTAATAAAACAATTTCTAGAACTTCATGCAGCTGCTCTGAGCACTTTATTAATTTATTTTTTAGCTGAACATGGGATATTTTCATCTTTTGTAAAACTATATCAATTCTTTGATGATAAAAGAGCTCTTGATGCCTAGAACCCTGATGAAAACCAGATTACAAGTAACAGATTTTATCTATGAAGGAAGATTTTTAGTTACTTTGGTTTGTGCTTTACCTCTGTTTTTTGTTCCTGTTGATCTAGACCTTGTCTTTTAGTAAAGTTCAACATTAAAAGCTAGGAGGATTGGTGATGTTGAAATAGAGCAAAGACCTAAAATTTCATACCATCTAGGTAGCAGAGCCACAGACAGATTCTCTGCTTGTGCTAAGATGTTTGGCTACAACAGATCTGTGATGCTTTATACAGAGTAAGACTTGGACCCAGGGGAGTGGGTTTGTGTGTCTTATACAAATTACTGCCTTTAGTGTCCTAATTGATACCATCTGTAGTTTTACACCCTTTCCTTTTTTTCTTCCTTTCTCCTTTGTAGTCAGAGCTACCTTCAAACTGCAAGTGACGTGCCTGGGGGTCACAACCTGGATCCCTCTGCAAACTACAATTCCCCAAAGTTTCGCTCAAGGAATCAGAGCTATATGAGAGCAGTGAGCACGCTCAGTCAGGCCAGCTGTGTTAGTCAGGTGGGAAATTCTTGTTATTACTTTTTTTTATAGGTTAACTGCAGATGTGAGAGTTGGAACTAGTGGATGATTTTAGGTTTTTTGCATTTTTTTAATCAATATCAAACTGAGGATGTGAATTATGGAAATAATTCAGTTCTGAGGAATGTAACTCAAAATTTCAAGAAAAATACTGAATGCTAGAGGCAAACACTATCACACATTTTCATTTCCATTTGTTTTTCATTAAAAATATAAATACTGGTGTTTTTATTTTAAGTCCATAATAAATATTTAAATGTTAAAAAGATTCAGACTGAGCATGAGGAGTACACTCCTATAATACTCATCATCTGAAAATACCTGCTCTGATTTCAGTAAATGTGGGTTGCCAGATTAAAATATAGATTGAAAAAATTATACTCCAAAGGAGCAGTGTTTCATCCTAAATCAAATCCCTCACTCTTCTTGGGGGAAAGAATAAGTCCCATCAACTATTGGGATGGGGACTCCTGAAAAGGTACAGCTTTCCTCCCTACTGCCTTTGTCTGTTAGTTAGTACTAACTCATGGTAAAGTGAGGTCTGAATCACACCTCAAGTGCAATAAGCTGTAAGAATTATGTACATGTTCTATGTAGCAGAGGACTTGACATAAAATTACCAGTGTTTCTAATTGGCCCTGACTTTTCTTCCCCGTGCTGTTTTATGACAGAGGGGCCCTGCTCCCTTCTCAGACATGGTAGTTAATATTTCTTTGACCATTTACTGAGCCACCTTAGGGTATACATATACAATGGTTATGTTAAAAGAGAAATCTTTTTAAAGCAATTTCATATTCATTCATATTCAATTTGTATTGCATGGCTATTCAGGCCTGGATTCAGCTCATCTAAATTGAGGCTTTTAACTGAGGCAACAACTAAAGCTTCCTCTGTAGTTAATGGAGCAAAAGAGTTTCTTCCAGGACAGTGAACATCCTGAGTGGGCTGAGAGCCCTCTGTAAATGCCTGTCAGTCTCCACTGACTGTAGAGGGCAGGAGGGGCTAGTCACCTGACTAATGCCCTTCAGTCAAATTCCTTAATTCATGGGAGGTAATTCTAAATTTAATCTTAGGCAGCACACATCAGAATTAGAAACAGTCATTTTCCAAACCTTTCACTATTTTTTTCACAGCTCCCTTGTGAAAACTGTTCCCATGATTCTGATGCTTTGTTTTTTATTACACTGCTTATTGGTTATTTTGTCTTTTTATTATACTTTGCTTATGAGAAAATTTCATGTGTATTAAATCCTGCCTTCAAAGCAAATGCTGTCAGCTGCCACCTAACAATGTTCTCACATAGAACTAGTCTAACATCTTCTGCCTCTTTGACCATGCCTGTGCACAGAGATATTCACTGAGCTGTCCATGATAATTAATTGGTTTCAGTAGTGGTTAAAATTCTTCATTTCAGTGTGCATTACCTGGAAGGTGTCCACAATAGATTTCATTTGCAGGTAGATTACTCAATTGGCCAGATTAACTAAACCTGCTGGATACAATTCCTTGCTTTTTTAGAGTTCACCAACTTATGCAACTTTGTGTTAGCCACACACTTCCTACCTCACAGTCCAGATGTTTCCAAACCATTAATAAATGCATTTAATAAATATTACCCCCAGCAAATGTATTAAAATATCAAGTTCTGAACCTTTGCTGTTTCCTGTTCTTTCTCCATGACATCATCCTCCTCTTGTTCCATCTACATAATATCAGTTTGTATAATTTGTGAGGTTTTTTATGCCTTTTTGTTGAGAGATCCTTCCTTTTTCACACCTGACAAAGGGTAGACTCAAGAAGAATGCTGAATTCTATGGTATATATTTTTAATTTCAAATTGAAAACTTTTAATTTTCTATTGGCAATAACCTTAGTTTGAAATAAGTGGCTAAGTCTTGCCAAGTTTATGGACTAAATTACCATATATTTCCTGATCAATAATATTGCAAAATAGCTCAGAGTAAAATTGTTTTGATCTCTTTGAGATTGCATTAGTCTGCTTAACTTTATTAAAAGCAAATTTTATGAAGAGTAATTTAGTTCTTTTCAGAAGATTTTCAGTAGTAAAAATGTCTTACACAAAATTATCAGTTATTCATAATCATCAGAACTTCTCTATAAAATTTCCATTTACTTAACCCAAACCCTAAAACATTTGAAACATTTGATGGGACTCTCTTTCCATAATGAATGAAGCACTAGGAGCACTTAGCAGCTGTATAGGAAAATTAATATCAACCGGATGCACCATTTAGTGATGCCATAAATTTAACTTGTAAAATTATTCATACTGATTCTGATTTCTAGCACCCACTTTTTAGAAAAAAATTATTTTCAGAAAGTCATGCAATTATCTGTTCAGTGTAAACTTCCCATGTGATTTTGGATAAAAATAGTATTTAGTTATTCAGGTACATTTACAGGTAGTTAGGGCTGCCTTCAGCGATCCTTTGAAAAACACTGTAGGCAGAATTAAGGCGCTAATCTTCAAAACAGCAACATAAGGTTTCCTGCTGAGAGGTTCTCCAAGCCTGGCCACTCTGCCTAAGCCCTGTTTATCATGAAAATTGCCTCTAAAAAAGGCACAGTGTTGGATCATGCCCAACCTGCGAGGCAGGGCTAGCAGGTAGATGCTGGGTCCTGCCTAAGCCCTGCAGGGAGCTGGAGGCTGCTGCTGAAATACCCCAAGGGGACAACAGGGTAGAGGGTCCAGGAGGCACAGCTGGGCTGCTCTGCCAGGCAGGGTTCCACAGCACTCCTGCTGGTACAAGGGTCAGATTTTATATAATGCTGCTGCAGAAAAGTTCTTCCATGGAAGTGAATGGCTAACCCAGTTACCAGGAAGTGAGTTTGGCTTGGGTCCCTTCTCAACTATGCCAAAAGATATTAAATGGAACCCTAATGTATGGCATGTGTGATGCATTTAACAGAGATGTGTAAACAGCTGATCTAAGTAGAACAATGTGAATGTGATCAGAAGGGATTACTACATTTTAACTATTTGCTAAAACAGTTCTTCATCAATGTACAGGTGTCCATTTGAGATGTTGAGGCCGTGATGATCACAAAAAAGCAAGTCAAAAATCAAATGCATTGTTGTTGTTTATTCAGATGAGTGAAGCAGAGGTTAATGGGCAATTTGAATCGGTGTGTGAATCAGTGTTTAGTGAAGTTGAAGCTCAGGCAATGGATGCCCTTGACCTCCCTGGATGTTTCCGAACAAGAAGCCACAGTTACTTGCGTGCCATTCAGGCAGGCTATTCCCAAGATGATGAATGTATTCCTGCGCTGACATCCTCCAACATCACCTCAACCATCAGGTCAACCACAGGTAAGCCAGTCTCCACTGATCCTTTCACTGCTCTGCATGTAAAAACATATCAGCTTGTTTTCTAAAGGGAGGTTTGGCACTAGAAACATTTTTGATGTGTAGAGATAATGTTTGATACCGGTATTCTTGTGTTTTTTATACTGTACTATTGTAGCTACATCTTGGAATAAGCTCTATCTGGGAAGAATGCTGTGTGCAAAATGTAATGGACCTGGATTTTTGACCTCCATTTCACATACATACAGTTATCTAGGTGCAAATATAAAAATGCAAGTGCCAATGGTATAATATTGTTAGACATTTATGTGGTTTATCTATCAAGTAATTGATCTTCTAAATGAGATTAGGTGTGCTCATTTTCATTTAGGTTGTTAGAGTACCAAAAAAAAGAGAATTAAGATTAAAAACATTTGATCTAAATACTCAAAGGCAGTTAATGTAAAAGGTAATTAATTACTTTTAGGGAGGGTGTAACCAATTGTACCAGTGCACTGAATTTTAAACATTTTGGCAAGCTTTACACATCTGCTGTTACTCATTATCCATTAAGCATTCATTGTTATAACACTCACTGTTAAGATTTTTAACATTCTTCTGGCAACTTTCTTTTTTTTTTATTATTTGCTTAGCAAAGACAATAGCTTTATCCATTTTAGAATTTTAGCATATATTGGTAGAGAAAAGATTGCACAGAGAGCCGTTCAATAATTAAAATGGAATCTATAGGAAGTAAGGATTCTTTGTAAACTGATCCAAATTCACTTCTACGTTTCCAAATATGTTAATGCCAGTTCCTAATTATGATATTTTCCTTGCCACATATTATTAAGCTGTAGTGCAGGCTACCCATCTACAAAAGGTAAAAATGAGTTCAAAATGCATCATATAAAAATACTTTTTAAATTATTTGCTTAATACATCTGTTGTATAAGAGAATAGTGGGAGTTTAGAAAGGAAGCCATGGTTGAATAATATACATTTGCATTCCAGAAGTAGCATAAAATGTTATTTTATCTCAAGCATAGTATTTTAATTGTTATGTAAAACTTTGTGTAAAGCTAGAAATTGTTGCTTACAGTGCCCCCTCTAGGGATGTTCCTGTTCTTTGATTAATAGAGATGCTATCATGATATAAAATGAGATCTTATTGCTACCCCAGAGACTAATTTTCATCTTTATCATATATTATTGTGTGATCATTATGAAGACACCTTCCATGGCAAGAGACACAAACAGATGCTTATTTTGGAATCTGCTCCAAGTACTGAATTGGAATATTTTCAGAATTACCTTGGTTACCAAGTGGACTGATTTTTACATAAACTGTCTTGAGTTTATATGCTACATAAGCCCAAAATTCTCACTGAGAAGAACTTATTTTCCTCAGCGTGAAAAAGCTGAATAATAAAATATATTTGGGAAAACACAAGATTAGGTAGTAAGTATGTTTGCATCACAGTGTCTTCATGCTTGTGAGAAAGGTTATGCATTGATTAGTAGTCTGCTGGTTAAACACTGTGGTTTTGAAAATTTTAACCTTCAATTCAGTCCTAACTTCTCCCTCATCTCAGAAATTATTTATCAGATAGATTTTCTTGCCCACAACGTAATTCTTCTTATTTTTTGTGGTGAGGTGATATTGACAATCTGGGAAAAAAAGGATGACTAGAGGTGTTTTCCTGTTCCAAAATTATTTCCAGTCTTATGGACTGTATACTGTTCTGAGTGTGATTCTGTAATTAAAATGTCTCTGTGCCACTGAGCAAATTTGTCTTCATTTTCTATATGAAATAAATATGCAAATCAGAAATATTTATCTGAAGAAGAGTAAGGTTTATGTGATTCACTTTTAAGGGAAATTTCAGTTGCCAAATAAGTTCTTGTTTTTAAAATCCTAGGTGCAATGCTTCCATTTTTCTCTCTTCAGTCCTTGTCACTTTGGAGGGAGATGCTGCATTTCTTATCCTTACTATAATTTTTACAAAAATCTTACTCCTTCATCCCTTTTTGAAAATTGTAAAAGAGGCAGTTGCCTGAAATGTGGAAATGGTGTTCGCAAATATTTGACATTCAAATAAATGTCAGAGAGATCAGACTTTCACATCAGCTTTTATTTCCAATTCAGTCTTTTATTTCTTAGGAAAATTACATTAACTTCTTTTTTGTTTCTGATGTAACAAATTCATCTTGGCAAAGAAACTAAAGGAATTTTTTAGAAAATTGCCAGTCATTTCAATTTAATTAGTCCATTCAGTTTTAGTTATATAGGTCATGACTGCCCCTTATCATTGTTGTAAAGCAATTGATTCATAACACACAGGCTTAGCTAAAAATCAATTCTTGTAACTAAAAATGTAAACCTCAAATATAATTTTCTATTAATTCAATTACAAAAATATAGAATATATATTTACATCATGCATTTTCCTAAAATATTCCTAGATGCATTTACAACTTTCAGGAGGTTGCAGCTATAATGACTATTATGTGGGACAATATTAATGGACTATGCTAATAGGATTTTCTAACAGATGGAAAAAGAACTACCAGTTTCAGGCTCCTCTTTACTGCATTCAACTTTACAAAGAAACATTGGTACTAAAGAACACATAACTTCTGCATGAATCCATGTCGTTTAATTATTTGTGGAACCAGTCTTCTCCACCTCTGAGGGAGATTGTCCCAAGGCCTAGGGCACTCCCTGTTGCCCCAGGTGTAAATGAATGAGACAAGTGACAGCAGGAAGGAGGCAGCCAGCATTGCTGGCCCATGGTAAGCTAGACCTGGCCTCTGTGTGACCCCTGCTGAGACTCTTCTTTCATTGAGGCTAGGGCATTTCCAGCCATCACGTTTCATTTTGAGAGGAGATAACGAACCCAGTAAAAGATACTTGATGTTAAAAGCCCTGAATGGCAGCATATGCTTTCTGTCTCTGAACCGTATCCAGTCGCAGCTGTCAGATGTGCAGCTGAGAAAATGCAGCTCCAGCTGCTGCTGCCTCCCCCCTCGCTCCTCCATCACAGACAACATGTAATTTCCTGAATGGGAAGTCACTGAGTGCAGCAGTCATCCTAAGTGCTACTGACTTACAGCTCTGCTACTCCTGCAAGCAATGTTTCACTTTTCAGGAAGAGTTCATCAAAACTGGGTCACTTTCCAGGTAGTTGCAGCCTGGTTCCCTGTTGTCTAAGCACATCATCCCACTGTCAGCCCAGCAGACACCCAGGGAGCGTGGCACAGTGCTGGGGAGGCACAGGCTGCTGTGCCACCACCAGCTGAGCTGAGTGAGCCCTGGCTGGAGAGTCCTGCTGGGAAATGGAGGGCAGTAGGTCGGGAGCAGTAACACCTTATCCCACCTGCAATGCCTGGCTTCCCTTACTGAAAAGTAGTTCAGATACTGTGGTACAGCACTAGGCTGTACTATGAAAACACAACCAACAAGGACATCTGGAAGATCTTAATCACTCCCTCATTACCCCTTTGTCTGAGAAGGTCAACTTATTTTTGCTACAAGTTCTGGGTGTAGAGACAGTCCTTTATATTAATCACTCCTTATGCTGTAGATTTCTTCAGGATGTTTCCTCACAGGTTTTTTTTTAGTTTGGTTTTACTGTGAATGCAAACACTGAATTGTAATGGTAATGGAGGCAGCAGTTGGGATGGTCTCTTGTGAAGCAGAATATGCAAAAATCCCTTCCCTGGGAGAGAAGCAGAGAGACAGAGAGAGAGAGAGCAACTTGGTATTTGCACTTCTGGCCAACTTGAACACCAGCTTATCATATCTTCAGATGTGGAGGCATACATATTTTCTCCTGATGACAGTATATACATTGCACAAAATGTATAAAGTGCATAAAACTCTTTCATCTTTATTGGGAGAAACATTTCCTCTGGATTCCTCTGGACCACTGCTCAGGATGTTCACTCCTCAGGTGGAATAGCTTCTCAGTGTATTTTGCTTTTATATTCAAATTGAAGCAGCTGGCCAGAAATAGTAAATATGTGACTCAATGCATGAAATCCTCCTCCAGCACGGAGTAAGCAGACTCTGTTAAGTTCTTTGGTTTTCAGTCAGATGAATAAAAGAGAAGATCATTTTCAGTTCCTTAAAACTACTCCACATGTTCCTCTAACCCAGTTTTTTTGGCTACAACAGTATTTTTTTACTGGATTAATGATAAATGAATGGATTAATGATAAAACAAATCCACATAGCTGTGGACTTCAGCACAATGAGGATTTGGTCAGGGTATAAAAAGGATGCATAAAAGCATCCTGGATTTCTGTCCTATGTTAAAAGTCAGTGCAAAGTAATTTCTCCCACTTCAGGGATTTTGTGGTAATCTTGAGAGAAATTTAGCATAAAGCATTGCTGGATTTAAGGGACAGAGTTACTAGCCTTAAGTTGCCAGTATACTGCATAAAATATTTAAATTCTTCTAGAAAATGAAGCATAATGCAATCTCTCATATTTTTCCAGTGCATGCACCTCCTTTTTTCTGATTCATAGTAGGTAGATCAACTAAGTTCATGCTTGCTAAAGACCTCACTGAGGAAGATTAAGTGACTTTGGGTCATTTTACTTTTTGAAAACTGTCTTTGGCCCATTTTACTTTCCTCAGTCAGTTGAACTCTGCTTGGCAATGAGTAAACTTCAGAGAATTCCACATTTACTGAACTATTCAGCACTAATTCCAAAACCAATTAATTCAAGCAAGGTCACATTGAATGAGGAAGTTTTCAATTAGAACTCCTACAATTACTCAGGATGCCTGAGGAATTGCAGGTTTCCCTTCTCCTGACTTCAAGCTATCTCAGGTTTCCATTTTCAAATAAAGGACTATGTAAGGTGGATTTTTACAGCCCATGTTTATAATTAGCCACAAAATTCTCATGGTCAGTGAACTGATTGCATAATCATGTACTTACAAAAATAAATGGATGAGAATATGATATTTCACAGAGAAATTGTACTGTTCCATAGCATGGCTCCCCCTCCAAACCTTAAAAGGACTGATTCACTGGTTGCTATCTGAGCACTAATAACATGAGTTATTGTTTTAAGGTTTTACTGCTTTGTTGGGTTTTTTGCCACATATGAGGATATCAAAGGTGGGAAAAAAACCATGGTGCTACTACATATGACACCCCTCCCAAGAGAAAAACATAAGTGTCAGGACTTCTGAGCTTGGGAAAGAGAAAACTCAGAAGGAATTTTATAAATGTATATAAATATAAAAATTGAGGGGAAAATGCTCTTCAGTTTTTAAAAGAAAAATCATTTATGAGCAACAAATGTGTGATTTTCTTTTATCTCCCCAAGTATGAGACACTTCATCCAGGTGGCTGTTTGGATCTTCTTAATCTGATGCACTATGGCTAATGGGAGAAAACTTATGCATGAAGTAACATCTCCACAATTTCTGTTCTTTCCATAGAAATGAATGCTCAGTCTGAGAGGATTTTACTGGTATCCATTGCTAGGTAATAGCTAGCAGTAGAATCCACAACAGATATGTTTAAAAACACAAAGCAGAGTTCAAATAAGATATAGAAGGCTGTGTTCTCAATCATAATTTAGTATGTTGACTTTCCTTAATTACCGTTGGGGCTCTGTGGAATTATCTGACACTCTAACTCTCTGCAGGAAACACCATCTATCTCTAGGAGCATTTGGGCATCCTGAGTTAATCCTTTGGTGCTGGGCCAACTTGTGTTCCTATATTGTGAGAATAAATCTTATCCTAAGAAATTATGAATCCAGTTCTATGCTTGGATACACACACATAATTTTCATTGCTCTGGGTGTATCTGGAGAGCATAATTAGTCTTTAATTTTTTTTTTTTACATATTGAAGCTTTGCTGCTATGCTGACACTGTTGCTCAAGAGCAGCTCTACACAGTAGAAATGGGCCAGGAAGTCAGTAGGATGAAGGTGACACAATCACTTTGGTTCAAGGAGCTTGACAAGATGGCCAAGGAGTTGTCACAGTTGTTCACAAATCTGGCATTCCTGGAGATGGAGTAAGGCTGTGCTAATCAGGGCTGCCTGGCCTCCTCAAGCTGATGAGGCATGAAAGCAGTTGGAGCAGTAGCCAGGAGCTTTTCATAATTTTCATTCTCCCCAGTGCAGATTATCTTCAGAGTCAAAGATAAAAAATGAAGTCACCGCCTTCCATCTATGGTTAGTTTAAAAATGTGTAATGATTGTTTCTCTCTTGCTCTTGCTCTTCTGCGCTTGATAAAATTCCTCCATAACCCACTGGATTTGCCAGACATCTGGTTCTTTTTTTATTAAAAAGGACACCTAGGCTGCCTCCCCTGGCAAAATTTGGCTTCAAAGCTGTTCTGTTCAAAGAGTTTTCTTAGCTATTTTTTCTTTATGGTATTATATGGTGAAAAAAGAAGTAGAATTTATCAGAAAAATATAACATGCAAGGAAGGTGATTCACTGCTCAATTTGAACCCTTCCTGATGTGGTAGAAGCTGACAATGGCAGATGTAAACCTCAGCCCAGCTATTTACCCTGAGGTTGCCATAGGGCTTTGGTTGTGCAGCTGAGGGAAGCACACAGGGCCAGCGACCCTGGAAGAACCAGTTCATCATGCTTCCTTTCACTGGAAAAGAATGGACTCTGCCTGTGTTTCTCCTCCTGGGAAAGAAAATAAACTCTAAGGAGTCTTCTCAGAAGCTCTGCATGTCTTCAGTCTGGGTTTTTTGTTGAAGGTGTGTGTGTCAGGAGCTGTAATGATGATATGTGCACTGGAACTCCATTCCTTGCCGTGCTAGCTATACAAACATCATTTGATCCATTTCTGCATCAGGAAACATTCAGACTCAGATCTGCCCTAGAAAGACAACTGATAAACCTGATACTCAAAACATCCTGGAAAGATTTTTTTCCAGAGCATCAGAGAAAATAAAGACACTGAAATTGGTGACATTCCCAGGGCATAACCTGACAGAATTAGCCTTTGACCAGACAGGTTAGCTGAATTGTGTTGGGTTAACCTTCAGGTCAAGTCAACTAAACATAGATGGTTTTGTGCAATCTAGTTGTCTAATTTCCCATGACAATTTACTCTGAACAGTTCAAAGACAATTGACTGGTACCATTTGAGACATCTATACAGGACCTAGACAAGAAACTGCTGTTTAGGGAGGAAGGCTTTGGTACCTATGTTTTGGTGGGTTTGACTCAGACTGAATACAGTGTATGGATCCTATTGTGCACCAACAGAGAATCAACAAACCTCAGCCTACAATGAGGTGTTTTATTGTTGATGAATAGCACTTTGATCAGTCCTGATAAAGTCTTGCTGTAAGGCCATGGTTCAGTCTCAGTATATAGACCATTAAAATATACACACTGGAAACCACAAATACCAGAGCAATCCCAACAGCACACTACTACACCTCAAGAGCAACTAGAGGACACCCAGGGTTCTGGAAGATAGCTTGAAGTGAGTAACCTATCACTTGGCTTTCTGAGAATGAGAAAATCATATCAAGGACACATCAATGAGTCACTGAGAATTTTATATGCATTTCTTTACCTTTCTGGACCTTTCTGTGTCCAGAAAAATACATGTTATTCCACTCTCCGTCTCCTTCTCCCAGTCTAAGAAATTATATAAATTTCAGTCATAAAAGTTCATCTCATGTGATACATATATCTAAAATGTATGTTTCAAAGGCAATGACTTTAATAACCTATTATAGCCAGTGGATATCTATGTTCTTTATAACTGGTACCCTCTATGACACAAGTGGTCCTCTGGAGATCCCTGTTTCTCTCTGTTGTCTATTAAAATAGTCTACAATGATAGCATTGCATAGCTAGCTAACTTCCATTAATCTAAGGCAAAAGTTAAACCTATTCAAATTGCATTATAGGATGGAAACTAAGGTTAAACTTGGGTCCCACTGAAAACAAGGATAACTGAGAGAACTTAAAAATCTGAGAGATCAAAACACAGCAGCATCATTTTCTACACCTAAATACAGGGATGGGAGCCTGCAAGTAGCTTTCTTAGTTTTGACTGGTTTTGACACTCAATCCATCTGTTTCTTGGGTAAAATGGTTATTGGATTTGATAAAAAAGTGCAGTCTGTGTCCAGACTTGCATTCTCTGTGGATTAAGTTAATTCTTTAAAGGTACTAAATTACCTTTGTTTAAAATATTTAGTAATCACTTATGTTCCTTAATGTCAGATTATTATAATAATATAGTGATAAAATTATGCAACATTTCCTTAAGGGTAAGTAAGCAAATTATTTCTCTTATTGTACTTGTCTTAAAATTCCTTACTGTAAATTAAATAAAATTACAAGCAACAAATAGTTACTGTAAGAAAAAGAATAGAAAATAGAAAAAATAAAACCAATTATAAACCTACTTTATTTGTTCATGAGGGGGTTTAGGAGGCTGATGGAAATTAATTTAACTGAGTGAAAACCATACATGGGAGTTTGAGAAGAAATTTTACTGAAAAACATTTTCAATTTGTTTGTTTTATTTCAATGTGAAAAGAGTAGCACAAGAAAAGTGATTCTTAGTGTTTGGAATTTTTTTCTTTGTCTCTTACTGTGTTGATGAAGTGACAAATGCAATCTGTATTCCTGAAAAGCTGCACTCACATTTTGGAGATGAAATATAGTTAAAGAAACATTTTTCCTTCCTGCAATTGAAAAACTGAGATGGTATTTTTTAATGCAACTTCAATATTTTAGAGGCACATAGGAACTGCTTAGAAGAGCAGTACAGCTGTCAGCACTTCTCCATGTCATCTACAGGATACTGGTTAGGCTATAATTTCTTGCTAATTAACTGATCTAAAATAAGAACCCTTTGTAACCAGTCCATCAGAAATCTGTGAGGTCTGTGTTGCCCACATCTCTGTTAATTTTAGCAAAGGCCTACAGTTTCTGATCTTGATGTCTTGTTTGATTTGCATTTCTGTTTTGAGACTAACATTAATTACACTGTCAAAACATATTTATCATTTATGTAACATGGAGCTGCCTACAGACCTAAGTTTTCTCAATATGGAGGTAACATCTTGTGCACTGAATCACTTGATTATAGTAATTCCTTTTACACATTTCTTCTCCAGGGAGACTGTAGTGGCTCCAGCTTTTTCCAAATTTAGTGGTCACATTTCCTCTTAATTGTTAGTTTCCTGCCCAAAATCAGATAGATGTACCGAACTAAAAGGATCTACTCTGAATATTGAGGCTAACCTGTTGCACAAATTTATTTTCTTTAAAAAAAAAAAAAAAAAAAACTCATCCAGTAATTTTGCCTTGCCCCAATAAATTTTAATTGAGGTTATGTGTCATACTAATGATTTCAGTAGTTTTTTAAAGTGCTGCACAGATTCTGTTTATCAGAGAGATGTCAAAGACAGATGCTCCTTAAAAAAATAGGGTTTTTATATGTAATTTATTTGGCAGCAGTGTCTCAGTGATGAGCTATTTTGAAAAACTTAAAACTCTTTTTTATAGGCAGCATAATTCTTGTCTGTGTCAATAATATATTAATATAATGGTCCAGATCCGGTGATGGTATGAATTGGACAGGTCCCACTGATTTCAATATCAACATTTTCAATGGGATTAACAGCATGGTCTAATCTAGTGCCTGTAAATGGTAATTTAATGTAAAAAGTTACAGAAATACAGAAGGGTTGCTTGTCATTCCTGTCTGGAGTTATAAAGATACCTTGGGCAAAGCTGGTACTGGCTGCTATGTAGCAGCTTCAGCAGAAGGGATCAAGGTGCAGGAAAGTAGGTTTCAGTCATTACTGCAGGCAAATTCCATTAAGATTTCCTTTACCATCCAACTGACAGGGATGTGGAGCAGAGGAGATGAAGCTCCCACCTTTCCAATGAACACTAGTAACAAAAGAAAGGAGAGGTTATATCCCAGTACAAACCAGTGTGTCACATAACAGAGCTTTTGGCTGGAGTGTTTCTCATCCCTTTAGGCATTTCACAGCACCATAGAATCATTAAGGTTGGATTAAACCTCCAAGGTCATCGAGTCCAACTTTTGACTGACCACCATGTCAACTAAATCAATTGCCAGGCCCACTTGTTTCTTAAACACTGCCAGTGATGGTAACTGTCAAAATTAGATGTCCTGATTTGAGCTGGTTGTCCTTGATTGTCTTTATGGCTGACAGAGAAAAGCATAGGATGATTCATTTCCTGGTAAAATTAGCATCTAAAATGGGCAAGAATTGCCCCCAGAATTGCTTATTTTCCTCACAGTAATTCTAAAAATGATTGGACAACTAACTTAGACCTGGATAACTGGGTTTTTATCAGCAACTGATGTGAGGTGAGATAGATTCCCATGTATAGTTCCCAAAAACTGTCTTGAAGTTCTGATGTAATTCGCTGTTATTAAAAGACCCTGCCTAAAATACTGGCTCAGGATAAATGCAACATTTTGCCCCCACAGACTATGCCAACATGAGACTGCCAATTAACTTTTGACTTTAGGGTGTAACAAATATCCAGGTTTACTTAATCACAAGATATGTGAAATGATCCAACAGGAAAAAAGGTTTCAAAGTTATAGATGCATACTACCCAGACAATGATTTCAGGTTTAACTAAAGTGCAGCCCATCATAGAAACTGTGCTGATAAAAATCATCTGGGTGTAAGCAGTTTTTAAAAACAAATTCTCATAAAAATATCACTGTGATATTTTTATATCTTATATATATATATATCAGTGAGATATATATATATATCACTGTTTCTTACTGTTTAATCTCAAAGGGAAGGAACAGGTTCTTTTCACAGATACCCAAACTTGACACTCTCTCTGGTGAGAAACTCGCTGGTCTCTTTACTGGCTAGGATTCATCATTGAGGCCTGAATGAGAAAAGGGAAGAAGCAGAAAGATAGGTTAACAACTAAAGCATCTCTCTAATTATGTTAGAGAGAAATTTATTCAGAATTTAATTAAAGGAGTTAATTTGATTAAAACCGAAATTATTTCTTGAATTTGAATTATAGTATGACAGTGGCAAGTTTTAATGACTACTTTTGCAAGATTTGAATATTCTTACAATTAAAAAATCCTACTCTCAACAACCTTTAAAATGAAGAAACTCTTGAACATGGAAAGTCCTCAGGAATTACAGGATCTTTCACCACCAGAGCAGCCGCAAAGGTGTGAACCTTTCCAGGGAGCAGCAAAGGAAAGGGCTGGAGAAGCCTGGACTGCCCTACACTCACATACAGACAGTATTTCAATTTAAGTGCAAGTGGGTGTGTTAGAGGAGCACTCTGAAGAACTTGATTTACATTCAGGTGCCAGTCTAGGGTCAGGTAATGGAGCAAATCACTCTTTTCTTCTGTGCTGCCTGAGTACATACTGCTTTCAGCACTGAAAGCAGAAAGTAGAGACTCCAATCATCAGTGTAGGTTTTGAGGTAGTCACTGAGGGCACACATTGAAAATGGCAAACTTGGATCCAAACAGACTGATTTACTGATCTACTTGGATCCAAACAGACTGATTTACTGATCTACTTGGATCCAAACAGACTGATTCAACCTTTTCCTCATCATTCTAACAGATCCATTTTTCTTAACTAAATACCAGAGGCTACACATGTTAAAACCAAGCATTTTTGTATCTTTTGTTATGACTGAACTTTAATGATATAACTGATTCAAGAAGGAAAACCCTTACTAACATTTCAGAATTTGACTAAGAGAAGCAGATTATTTTGTACAATTAAAGTGCCCTGTTTGATACTACAGTCTCTTTTTAATGATGTTTGGAATCAGAGACTGGTGTAGATAGAAGATAAAAAGAGACTTATATAAAAAAATGTGTCCCAACACCCTCTCTTTTAAATGGGGACTTGTATTCTTATTTGACATCCAAGCCTTGTTAGAAAAATCATCAAATAATTAATTCTTTTTGTGAGAAACAAATTCTTTTAGTGTCTGTGATTTTTTTTCCTCAAAAGTCCCCTTTGATTTCTTATTATTCTTTTAATGACCATCATTCTGTGTTTTGAGCAGTAACTGTGAAGAATCCATATGTACATTTTTATTTTAGGAGTGACTCAGAATTTCTAACGACCATGATGGAGCTCAGTGAAGAGATTTCAGGGCATTTCAGGGACAGTCATGTTAGCTGGGACTTCCAAAGCCTTGGGCTAAAACAGTATGCACCAAAAGACTCTTCCAAAAACTGAGTATTCTTTTGATACAGGGTTAGATTTGATTGTTGCCTTCCAATATGAGAAGGCCTTTTTTTCCTCTTCTGAAATAATTTCAGGGTTGGTGTTGACATTCCCTGTGCAAAGCAGAAGATCTAGCTCCAGCCTGGGCATCTGCATTGTGTTTCTCCTGGCGCTGTGGCTCCTCAGAGGAGCCCTGTGTGCCTTCAGCAGCTTGCCCCTGGCACCTCTGCCTCCAGGGCAGCTCCCAGCTCCCTGCAGAGCCATTATCCTCCTTCTGGATAAACCTCCTTACAAAACAGAAAATCCAGTTTGCTTCTGCCACAACCATTTCCTTTAATTGATGGTGCTTTCATGTAAATTCTTCACACAGCTCATTTTGTGATCTCAGCCTAGATAATGGTATTTTGACTAAGTGCTTGATGATTATATTGATTTGTAAAAACCCCTCAGGTGATTCTATCTTGCAAATGGACCCAAAGTGGTAATTTATTAAAAGGCTGCCTTTTGAAAGGTGTTCTGAATGTCACCCACAGCCACTGCTATTTCATCAAATAGATCATCACATTTCTCCTACTGCCTTGTGTCTGTGAAGGTCTATGGCTAACCTATAGTTATATCTAAATTGATTTATTTTAGTAATTTTATTTCTAGTATAAACTTTTTTGACACTGGAATATGGCTGGAATAACTGACTGCTATGGCTGTATCAAAAGTAACTTCTAGCAAGTTTAAACAAATGCAGTGTAGATTAAAAGGGATTTTCTGCTTCCAGCTATATCAGTTGACCTGTTGTTTATAAATTATCAGGAAATCTTCCTTTTGTTTCTACTGTGTGTATCCAAACCACCAAACTGCCAGTTCTCCGGTGCTGGAATCATCTTCCTGGCTACTCAGCAGTATTGCCATAGTGCCTGATATTCTGGTTATGACTGATGCTGCCTGGCTGGCATCACAGAGCACATAAAAAAATTAATGTGGTTTACAGAACAGGTCATTAATAGCCACCTCTGTGCCAAACTCAGCACTGGTAGGCAATCTTGTGCATGTAAGGGTCTGGCACTTAGGATATCAATCCTTACAAAACTAATTTGATATTTTACACTTTTTCCGGACTGGGTGAGAAATTAATGCATGTTATGCTGCATTGTTACTTTCTCATTTCTCCTGAACCATTTATACCTGGTTTTCATCATTGTTTATTCTGTCCCACTACAAGGCAGCACAGAACCATTTTGTTTACTCTCCATTTCTCTAAATGCCCTTCCTTAAAGGAAAATCTAGTGGAGCCAATTGCACGTATTTTTGTTGAAGTAAGGCAAGTACCTAAGCAGTTAATACTTTGATTCAAATAGGAATTATTATGGTTTAGAATTAGAACAGTTTGTCACCGTTTTTGTAATTTTTGATTGATTGTTATAACCTAATAGAGGGAGACAAAATATACGTTCAGAACTTTGGAAAATATTTTTCCCACTTTATTAAATTAGGCAAAAAATAAATTCTAATTTTTATATCAAGATAGCCTTTGGATACAACCGGAAAGAAAATTTTAGTTTCTTTTTCTAGTTCATTCATAAAAAGACATATTTATGTCTTGTGCCATCTGCTCTATTTTTCTTTGCATTTCAGAGCAGCTATAGATTTTGCAAACTGATTAACAGCATTGCAGAGGCCTGGTGCTTTTACTTTGCTTGAGCCTCATTGCTCAGCAGCAGGACTGGCAAGAGAAATATCAGGAATACTCAGGATATGCACACTAAAAGCACTAAAAATTCAAGAAATCAGAAAAATAAGGAATTCGGAAATCTTTGGTCAGAACTAGAAACAACAGGAGGTTGTCCTGGATTGACGTTTTATGTGTCCAAACATGGGGCGGGTCTCTGGCATCTGCTCAAGTGCACAATTCAAATCTGTCTGAAGCCATCCTGCACCAGCTCTGCCCTCCTGGGGCTCTTCCATGGCCTGCCTCATGCTGGGTCTCATCTCCTGCTGTTGTGCTGCCTCTGATGCTCAGCTTGTCCGCACTGAAGACAAGCTGAGCATCTCCATTCCCCATTCTCCCTTCTCGTTCCCAGTGCAATTTTCATCACCTGTGCCCTGTGGAGCTATGGGGCACTGTCCTCAGCCAGTGCCCTGCACCCCAGGACTGCACTGCCCAGCACCAGCCCTTTCTGTGGGGCCAACAAAGTCCTCCACAGCTCTGGAGCTTGCAGAATGACAACTAAAAATGGGGAAGACACGAAGCAGGGCTGAGGAGGTTTTATATGCTTGCTTTGGACAAATAACTACTAAGGCAAATAAAATGTACAGGGTAGAGAATGGTGCAAAGGTGACAGGAGCCCCTGTCCATCAGCATAAGCAGATGATAAATAAAAAGTTCATTTTCAGTTAGGAGCAGGAAAGGTTTCTTCCTATATATCATGTGTTGCATTTACAATTGCCAAGACCAAGAACTGGACATGATAGAAAAGGGTTATTGTTGATACCAGGACTATTCCCAGATGCCATTGTTAATGGAGACAATTTGCAAGTGAATAAAGTTTCATGCTTCAGACCTTAAGGCAATACTTATTTATTAGAGATCTAAACCCAACCATGAGCAGTAAACTGTGGATTACTGTGTTACTTTCTCCTTTAACAGGACCCTAATCTGTTATGTAGCTGTCTCTTAAGTCAGCAACACATGCCAAGTTATCCCATTTACTTCACTAAAACCACTTGAGTGATTAGAGCAAATAGAATTTGGTAGCAAGATTTGACTCTCAAATGCAGGTCTCTATCCTCTTACTTGATTTTGTTAGTCTCCAATTAGTCCCAGATTTCTGTCTCTGAAACTGTTATTCCAGACAAGAACTCATTAACAGTGTAAAGATGATTTTTTTTATTCCCTGCTCAATGTTTGATTTCTGTGACTGTATAGGAAAAAATTTAATTTCTTCCTGCCATAATCCATTGTAAACATTCAGCCAGTTTCCCACAAACTTCCAGTCTACTGGAAGTTTCCTCTCCTTGTTGAACATCTGTGGGATTTTTAATTTCTGTTTAGTGTTCATGATCAAATGCTTGCCAGAACACTGCCATTACTCTAATACCTAGTGGCTTTAAATCATGTCACTCCCCTGAAATAATCAGACTTTTTATAATAAAATATTCAATCCTAGGGGGAGAAAAAAGGCAGGGAAGAAAAAAAGGCAAGAAATTGTTTTGGTTTTGCCACAGGAAGAATTTTTCTTTTTCAGAAATGTAAATGAAGGTTAAGTCAGCTAAGAAGGGTTGCAACAGCAGTTTAACATTTATATTCATTAGACAGAGAAGTGATCTGCTGCTCGAGTAGTAGGGATATACCTGCTTGTGATGTTTCATTATCACATTAACCATATGTTTCATTATTCACTGCTATTCTTTTACATGAAGACAGATGTAAAAACAGTAAAGTAGTTCTCACAGTGATAATGTGTCTTATGTTACAGGTAAAATTGGCTTCCTTTGCTGGATATTGTTCACCCTATTTCACCCCATTTTCTCTATTTATAATGTTTCCCAGCATGTTGATCACTTGCATCTGAATTTGCAGAGTGGGGTAGCAGCATTATGGCCACTCTCTTAGTGGAAACATTCCTCAGACCCACTGCTTGAGTTCACTAGACACTAACTTAATTTTCAAGATTTACAGCCTCCCCCTTCTTCTGTGAACTTTCTATACTCCCTGAAGCATCTGAAAAACAAAGAGTTTTTTCTTTCTTCTTAATTGCTGGTTACAAAACTGACAGGAGATAAGATCGGTGATAGGACAACAAAATGGCACTTCAAAAAAAGCACAGCTTTAGATTCTGAAGAGCATGTTTCATGTGTTTTTACATGTTTCACTCTGTTTGAGCAATTTAGCCCAGAGCAAGGCTCTAAATCTCTACCAGAACTGAGCGGCATCAATGGTAATTCAAAATGTTCTTTAAATGAAGGTTTTCTTCCCTAGCTCAGCCTTTCCCTCTTTTATGTATGATAACACTTTATGATCATCAAGAGTCAACATTTAAGAGTCACTTTCTCTAGATTCACTGTTCACATAGGCTAGCCTGGTGATACAGGCTCAGCAGTCAAGGTGTGAATTCCAAAGCCATCTCTGCATTCCAGATAGCTGCAACATAGCCTTATATGAAAAGGAGAGGCTGACTTCATTGTGCATCAGCCCATACTGTTGTAACGTGAGAGGAACTGTTACAGAACCTTTTTGGACTCAAGTAGCCCCAGTTCCAAGGTTGCCTGAGGAACTGCTGCAATGTCAATCCATTAGAACACCAGACCAAGGCATGCTTACTCCTGTAACTATACAAGAAGTGAATTGGACTTGGTTTCTCCATACAGGAATAAAGATATACCACAATGCATTGTTTTTTTAATCAGTTGCTAATTTTATGAACTATGATTTTATGTGCTTTGGGAAAAACACTCTTCCACAGCAGAAATACTCTTATTAATACAAAAAAAAAAAAGTGAAAAAGTGTATAGTGGGCTTAAACAATTAGAAGATTCAGCTCTGTGATACTAATGATTAAAAAATAACCTCTATAAAATTTATAAAACTTTGTAAGGATGCAGTGTTGGCACAGTTCTGTGTCTGCAGGGTTTTATTGGATGTTTTGTTGAGCCTTATGCTGGAAGACAGAATGTAAGTTAAACCAGCTTCAGAACGGCTCTGCTCATCAAAGTCTTAATAGCTTTGCATATATTAGAATATTTTTAACACGCCTTGAATTTCCTTTTATTAATGGTACTGAAAAAAAATTTCAAATATATGCTTCTTGCACAAGTAAGTAGCCAACCTTGCCTAATTCCAACGAGTGTACCTGGAAGGATTTTAAAAGGTGTGGCATACTATAAAGTAGTGTGGCATACCACACAACTCACAGTTCAGACAATAAGAACAGGTTAAAAAAAATCTTCTTTTATTCCTTTCATGAGCTTTATCCTTTAATCTCAGAAGCCTCAGCATGTATTTACTCAACACAAGTCTTAACACACATATCCTCGCTAACTCTCTTTCATCTTCACTGTTATTTGGGACTCCCATTTCCACCCCTTCTTCCTTCCTTGTTAAAATAAAATGTTTCTGTGGATAGCCTTCTGACTCTGAGTGACACTTTCAAATTATAGTGAGGTCGATGAAGAGTACTATGTTACGCCATCATAATTTTTAAATTTTTAAAAGCACAATCTTAAAGTGATTTCTGTTGTCAGGTTTCCATCAGATTTTTCTTGATTTCTCTCTTTCCTTTTTTCTTTCTTTTTTTCTTTCTGCTTATTTTTTTTTCCTTTTAATTCTTCCCATAGCTGTAACTTACACAAGTTACAAAAAAACCCCACCACCAGTACCCCCTCGCACCACGTCCAAGCCACTGATCTCCGTGACGGCGCAGAGCAGCACAGAGTCCACGCAGGATGCGTACCACGACAGCCGGACCCAGAGGATATCGCCGTGGCCGCAGGACGGGCGAGCCATGTACAACTCCACCGACAGCCTGGACAGCAACAAGGCCATGAACCTGGCCCTGGAGACAGCGGCTGCCCAGCGCCACGCGGCCGAGAGCCAGAGCACCTCCATACGCACCAGTGACAAGGCCATCCTCGTGACAAAGGCAGAGGAGTTCCTCAAGAGTCGCCGCTCCTCTATAGGGATCCAGGTAGTCTATCATGTACATCTGTCTTGCTTGTCTCCTTTCTGTGAATAGCACAAAGTCATTCAGCTTCACTTGCTCTGATAATCTAACAAACAACCCCTGGCTGCTTAGCGTTAATTGCAATTCCCATCATGGCTGTGCAGAAAAGTCTTCGGCTAATACACTGTACCTGGGAGAAAAATGAATGAATAAATCTCTAGGGAGGTTACCTGTCATTAACACTTGATATGAAAATTATACTGCAGAGCTACAGGTGAACGGCATGTTCATCTCCTTCCCTCCATGAATTAACAGTCCTTTTAATAGAATTTCACCAGCTTTAAAATGCTTCACTGTACTTTTTCCATTATATTTCTCTTTTGACCTTGGAAAACGAGTAAAGTCACTCAATCTTCAAGTATTCTACCTAAAAAGAGGCCCTTGCCCTTTTAGTTGTGCTTGGAAGAAGGTACCAAAAAAAGAGAAAGAAATGTTTTGCTGTAGATGCAGCATAATTAGAGATGGCAAGTAATAAAATAGCACTAATAAACACAGTCTTTGAGCATTCTTCCATTTGTCCATCAAAACCCACAATATTTATTTCACCTGACAAAATCTGTGTCAGACTGTGAAAAGCTCAGTCAAGTTCTGTTCTTTCAGGCAAATGAAATAAGACAATTCCAAATGCAAATTTTGATTGCTATTCCTTCTGCTAAATGGTAAGTACTAGATAGCTAGAAATGGTCATTTGTTCAAATCCTTAGGAAATACCAACTAAAAATAAAAATTGGAAAGTTGAACTTGCAAAGAATGCAAAGTCCTTTGAAACAGCAGTGGAGGAAAATTTAGTCTTCTGTTCTGCTGAATATCCCCTTTTACATCACTGAGTTCACTTTTGCACTTACTTTTGCTAGATTAGCTACAGAGAAACTGACATTTATTTTGACATAGGTATTGTGGAGACAGCAACATAGATCTTGAGAAGGTAATCATCCGTGTAAAAAAGCGCAGCGAGTGACTGTATATTAGAAATATACAAGAATATAAAAGAATGTATGTGATTTTCTTTAAAAGGAATAGCATTTCCATTAATTTTATAATATAGTCATAGAAAAGTGTTTGGGTTAAGCATGTCACAGCTGCTGATTGGAATTTAAAGGTTAACATTTTAGCATGCTGTAATTTTGCTGTTCCATAATGCATTAGACTAATGGGAAGGAATCAGCTTTGCCAGAAAGCTGTTTGTCCATTTCCTTGACAAAAAAGTATTTGCTTCTGATTTTTCAGATGCAGGAAAGTAGAATTCAATTTAACAACCATGGCAAAATATCCAGATGCCTACTTTTCAAATGTTTTACAAAGTAATTAGTGTATCCTAAATTGCTCAGAGAAGGAGCTTGGGAGATAACACGGAAAAGTTCAAAGGAGCAGCAAAGAAGTCTTTGGTACCTTTTAGCTCCTAACCTGAAAGTTACTATTAGGAAAGGAATAGTATCTAGTGCTGTTCTTATCTCTCCTTTACAGCAACTGTGCACAGTGGTATTTATCAATGTTGGTGTCTTGATTTGGTCAGTCCTGATATTCCAGCAATTAATTCTGGAACTTTAATTGCATCCCTTGATTCTGTTTATAGCTACAGGTGATGACCAGTACTGTTCACTGGGCCCTGACCCTTCCTCACGTGTGCTGTGTTTAATCATATGTGCTTGTAATCCACAAAAACACCTGTTTCCTTGGGTGAAGCAGATCTTCCCTAGCAACTTGATATCTGACACTTGGACTGTAACAGTGGTCCTCAGAAGCACACATGGAGAAAGGCAAATGTTGTTTCCAACAGCAGGGCTTGGAAGGGCGAGCTGTTTATTATCTTTCAAGAAATACAAACTGCTTGGTTGTACCATTTGACACTAGATAAAGTAGAATTTTCAGCAGTATGCTGGGCACATTTTAGTTGTTTGGGGTTTTTTTCAGCATTAAACTTCAAACATCACATTAGTGAGAAAAATACATTTTGCAGTATTTTTAAATAGGAAATACATTTTGTTATATTGCTATTGCCAAGTTTGAACAGAAAAAAAACCGCAAGGTAGAATGTTCTTATTGCAAACTACACAAATAGTAATTTGTATACTGAATGTACAGTTGCAGTATTTAATTTCTTTTAGACTTCTGTGTCAAAGTACCTTGGAAAAGGATGTTTTTTATTTGCATATTTCCTTGATTGACTAAATGACTTGTTTTCTCATTAGCATGCCATGCCAGGGTAATGCATTGAATTTGCATTTATTTGCATTAGTTAATTTGCTATCAGGACAGTTAATTTGTGCATTTTTTACTGTTCCACTCCTTTAACACATTGATGGGAGAATGTTTGCAGGGGAGCTTCATACAGGAGCAGAGAGGAACAAAGGTACAGAGTGACCAGTGGTGCCACTGCAAGTGGAAATGCAATGGACCCAGCCGAGGGCCTCTTTGAGATATATGATTTGTGTAGTGTACATGCAGTGAGTAGAAGTCCTTTTGAAAAGCCCTGGCATGCTAGGCATGTGCCAGTAGGGTTGGTATTCACAAGCACTGAGAGCCCGAGCTCCTAGAGAAGCACTGGAGTAATTCTACATCTGTAACACCTGTCTGCAGAGACAGAGAACAGCACAGATACACTGATCCATCTCATGGTGTGTTAGTTCTATCCCAGATGGGATTTTGAACAAAAAAAAAAAATACAAGCCTTGGAAATGAAGCTTTTTCAAAAAACAGCTGGGGGCTTTGAGGTTTTTTTTGGGGGGGGGGGTGTGGTTTGTGTTTTTTTCCACTGACATGTTTAAATCAAGACAAATATTGTCAGGCATGCCAATAGGGACTGGGAAAAAAATGCTGACTTATAAATTCAAATGAATTTTAAAATGCTGATTTTGAGATTAAAAATTTATGCAGCAATTGAAAGAATATATGGATATAAAAAGAACAAGACTCTTGTAATACTAGTAGCTCTAAACCTCATATCTGTCTTCTATCATGACAGCAAAAGACTAACCAAAGTATGTGAATTAAAATGGAGAGTAGAGATTGTCAAGAGTAAAATAAGCACTAAATCAGAACAAGGTTGTTGCTAAGATATTTTCCAGGATTTTCCTCGCTCTTTTGCACACCCTGGTATATATGCTAATGATTAACATTTCAAATCTCCTCTAGTTATAAACCATTTCATATTAAAAGCATTGGGAATGTGAAATATATGAGAAAACATGTTAAGAAATTCCTCCTATTTATTTCAAGTCTTCAAAACATGCAGTCCTTTGTTTCTTCTCTATTTAAAAGACATCAAGGCTTCTCAAAATGAACAGAAACCCTGGAAACAAATGAGATGGAAACAAATACTCTAAGTGTGAAGTCTGATTCACGGTCGTATTTTTGGAGACAAGCCCTAATTGTAGCATAGAGAATGGACTCAGTCATCTTCATTTATCATCAGAAGATCATGCTTCAAAATACTTAGTGGGTTTTCTTATAATCTCCAGAATCTACATTGAAAAAAATCCTTATAAATCAAAGGCTGTATCCAGGGAGATTAATGCAATAGCTTGCTCGCCTAAGTTTTTTGTGACAAAAGGAGATCTTCTGCATAATTTATTTATATATATATATATATATATATATATATATATATATATATGTATATATATAAAATTCATGTCACATAGTAAAAACACTGTTAATTATATCTTGCACTCTCAAACTAGAATTCCCCTTTAACACAAAGCATTTTGTACCCATGTGTTAAATGTACTTAGATAGGCTATCTACATTTTCTTTGTACAGTTTAGGTTATAAAATCTCTGTCAGTGCTCTAATTCAGTGTATAAACAGTAATCAAAAGAAATATTTGCATTAATTACACTGGTCTTTGAATCTTAAATGATCCAAAGCTATTGAAGTAAGTACTGTTTATTCTCCTCCTAAAAGGACTGTTAGACTGTGCTTTTGTGAGATGAGTGTATGAAGTCCTTTGCTTGGAGAAATCTGTGAATATTTGTTGGTTCAGAGCAATTTGCCACTTAGCCCTAAAGGCATCAAAAAAGTTATCAGTAACCTCTACTGTGTACATTATTTTCTTGTTACAATCTCATATAAGCTTGATATAAATCCCATTTCTAAACTCTGGCTTATATTTTTAGTAAAAAGTCCTTTCTTAAAAGATCAGAGGAAGTTTTCAAGCTGCTTCTTTTGACAATTAGCAGCTACTGTGCCATGCCACATATTTGAGTAGTCCAGATGTTCAGCTGGGAAGTAGCAGAGTGGCAAAATGGAGATCCATGGTGTGACACAAAAAATCTCACAAGCATTAAAATGCAGGTTTATTTTGGCAGGTTTCTAAAAATTATTTTGAAAGAGTGTATGTTTTTGGCTGGTTAAAATCTTCCATTAGTTAAGGAAAGCAATATCTATTAGTACTACAATTTTATTTGAAGTATTTTTCCTACTTTGAAGTCACTGCATACAAATAAGGTCTCCTCATACCTAAGAGTGTTTATCTGAATTCACAATTACCTGTACTTGATCTAGTGTCAAAAGTAATGTTTTCTACTCTATTTTAGTCTTTTTATCAGTGAGAAGTCTATGCAAGAGAGGAAGGGTGAATTATTTCCCTTCCTGTACATCATCAGAGAGATTGTTTATTAAACTCTAATTATAGAATAAATTGGTTACAGCAGTAAAAACACAGTAAGAGCAGTGAAGTCACATGGGGAGAGATAATGTGGCCTGAAGGACTCTTACTGCTAATGTTTATGAGAGTGAAGCAAAAGCCAACAGGTTAAAATCTATTTTCTTATGCATTGGCAATATTAACTTCAAGTCTACGTTTGAGACAGTATGCATAGAAGCTTAGACTGCAACTTCTAGGATGCTGAAGTGTTATTGCATTTGCAGTGCTCATGTTTAAGAGCAGAGTAAGGCTTTAAATAGAAATAAAGATTGTTTAAACAGAAATAAAGATTGTTTTCAGAGGAGTTAAAATATTATCTAAAAAGCATAGTAAATACTTTGAAAGCATAATTTAGTTCATGCATTCTTTGCTTGAATGAGCACCTATAAACATACTAAGGTTGATTATTACAAGCAAGTTACTTGCAATAGTGATTTGCATTTATTCAAATAATTTTTTGTTCATATAATTTAATTGTGGATCCTTTACTACCAAAGCAGTGTTATTATCTGATAGGTAGTTTTCAAATTTAGAGCTGTATCAGTCAGCAGTGACTGATCTCTGAGGATTGATAGTATTGTGTGCTCCTTGTATCGACAGCGAGGAATGTGGAGGGGACAGCAATGTGTTTGTGAAAGGTTAGACACAGAGTCATAGAATCATGGAATATCCTGAGCTGGAAGGGACTCACAAGGATCATTGATAAGATAGAAATAATCTCAAGGTGCTCCACTACATTTGCTACTAATATTATAAGCCTTGTGGACATAAGCACATATAACAACATTTTTCATGGCATAAAATGCCAATTTTAAGAAACTTTTTGTTCTTTTTTTTGCAATGAGAGACGAAGCTGATTTACTGTATTAGATCTATTCCTTTTTTCTGCTTTTGATATGACTGCCTAGTTTTTCTTTCCTCTTTTGTGTGAGATTCTGTCATAAACATAAAAAGATAAAACTCTTCACATTGTTTGCTTTTCTGAGACTGTAGGTCAATTTGAAAATATGAAGGGTTTATAACCCATGTAAATATTAAAACAATAATGAATCGAGGACTATAATAACAGATTTAGTAAAAGTTATTTGAGTTCCAAGAGTCACACAATCAAACCAAATGTATTACTTTTTATCCTCTGCTCATTTGAGTTTAGTCTGACCAATCAGATGAAAGAGTTTCCTGCTGTTTTCTAGCAGGAGTCTTTATAATACCTGTCATACAGCAATGCAATTTATTTGTTCATTATTTTTTCTTTATGATTGCAAATTACTGTCTTATTTTCCACTTTTGCTTGTCTTGGTATTTGCCTCCATTTTACATTTTGTTGGTTGTTACAATATTTACAATGATAGATTTTGCCTGCGCACATGCACGCGCACACACACACACAAAAAATTGGAATTCTCCTGCTGTTACAAGGCATAGTGAGAAAATCAAAGCATTAAAATATCACGGCAATCATCAGGTCATTTATTTAGTGTCAGTCTTGGCAAGCTGGAGGGAAAGACAATTTGGCAAGAGTTTATATCTAGAGATGAGTAATATAATTTCTATTTTGACACCTGGATCCTCATTTTTCTGATAATTTTTGGAATGAATTTTCAGAGCATATTACTTCATTTGGGCCTGCGAATTCTAGGTATCAATTGCATATTGGGTAAATTACTCAGGATTATATCTCCAGGTGAAATGCCAGTAAGTAAACACTTGAAAACAGACCAATAAATCTTTTTCTCTATGTGTTGCATCAATAGAAAGATACCAATCCATTCCAAATAAAGGTAAAAGTTAAATCTGCCTCCACATATCAGAAGCAGAGTTCAAAAGATCTATTTCTTACTAAATCAAAAAATGTATCTGGCAAAAACAGGTATGTTTTTGATATGAAATAATGAAGAAGGATCCGTGTTGCAAGTCTGCCTGCTTTGTTCCAGAAAAAATTGATGGACTGATTGATGTTCTCTGTAGGGGCCTTTCCTTGTTCATGTCTTTGGATCATCATATTTCCAACAACACTGTGAGCCATCTCTCTGGAAAGCTAAAGTCTATTCTCTGTCCATTGGCCATTGCTCACCTCCAGAGCGTTACTAGCTGTATGTTGCCCCCACAACTGTGATACCATTGACCCTCCTTACCCTATTTCTGTGTTCAGGAATCTGGCCTACCCCTCACACCCCAAGACTCACTCCCTAGATAAAAAGAAGCACATTATATAAAAATGGTCATCCTAAGGTTATCACTCTTTGAAGGAAGTGCAGTTCTTTGGAAAGGGCTGAAGGCAAAACTGACATATGAGGAGATGTCAGCTTGGCTTTATCTCTCTGGCTTTGTCTCAGGTCTGAACTGGCCACAATGTCCTGTCCTCCTGTGCTGAGACATGTGAGTGAGCAGAAGGCCTTGATAAACCCTTTGCTCCCACCTGCTCAACTTCTTCAATCTGGCCACCCACAAACCTCTTTTCCCTTGTCAAACCTTAAGGCTTGTAACCCTGTGGAGCCTGTGCCTACATCACTGACACCATTATCTGGAGTTGCAGTTCAGTCAAACAACTTCAAAGAATTTGACCAACAAGTGGAAGTAATATGAAATTATGATGGTCTTTTCCTTTGGACCCAGTCCAACAGAATAATAAAATATAATTGAATTATGGAATAGTTTGGGTTGGAAGGGACTTTAAAGATTAAGTTACAACCCCTTTCCATGGGCAAGAACATCTTTCACTAGATCAGCGACCTCAGGGTCCCATCCAAGTTGGCCTCAAACACACTTCCAGGGATAAGGTATCCACATCTTCTCTGGGCAATCTGTTCCTAGATTATGTGATTTAACTCAGACTGACTGGTTGCTTTGGGATGAACCCCAGTACCACAGCTCTTAGCAACAGTTTAGACTTCCTCATCATGCCAATTGTTGTTATGGACTTCAACATCAAACAACATCCTCCAGAAAATGTTTCCCTACCTCAGACATCATCTCCCTGCTAGCACTCCTACAGGTGCAACCAGGAGCCACAGTCTAAGGATTTTTGTGTTATCTGCTCTTATTCACTACACAGTCACAGAGTGGGTCAGGTTGGAAGAGACCACACTGGGTCATCTGGTCCAACCTCCCTATGAAAGCAGGGCCACCCCCAGAGCACACTCTACAGGAGTGTATCCAGATGGTTTTTGAACATCCCCAGGGAAGGAGACTCCACAGCCTCTCTGAGAATCTGTTCCAGTGCTTGGTCACTCACACCATAAAGGAGTTCTTCCTTGTATTCAATTTCTGCCCATTGCATCTTGTCATATTGCTTGGCACCACTGAGAAAAGCTTGGAAATATACTTTTGATATCCTCCCTTCAGATACCTGTAGACATTTATAACGTCCCCTCTCAATCATCTCCTCTACCCCTAGAACGAGTTCACTCTTCAAAACCTGTCCATGCATGTTTGTCTGAGGTCTCATTGCAGAAGTCAAAGCTGTGAGTGTAACTTGCCTCTCTGCTCCTCCCCCCCAACAGCCTCCATTAGCATCTCATTCTTTGCCCAGTTAATTCAGGAAATTAATGTGGTAGCTTTCCTCAAATCACTGAAAGGACTAGCTGAGTGCCTAGTCCCTCACTTAGACTAGAATTTGTTATTTAAGGCCCTTTTGGACTCTTCTTGCTATAGATAGGTCTGCTTTTCCAGATAGATAAACATCTCTTAGTGCTAACAGCTGGACCTCATGGCTGCTTCGCATAGAGCAATGTTCCTTCAGAGACTATGACACCCCGAGAAGCTGAGGCTTCTCACCATGTTGCAGCCAAGATCTAACTAGGAAGCCAATTTACCTATCATTTCAATTGGTTGTTCTGGCTTTTTTTCCTCCAAGCTGCTACCTCTGCAGTTGAGAGTTTTTTTTACCACCAATGTCAAGAGGAATCTTTTTGTACTAACACCGCATTCTGTCACCAAGTCTGATATATTACTTCTCTCAATGCACTGCCCATCAAAATGAACACAGCAAGCTTCCATGCAGTTGCCAGGGTGGAAACAGATGGCAGCATGCACTGTCCCCTAGACCTTAAGCGGAATAAAGGGAACTGCTGGGAAATGTGTCTTTCCTGGACTGTTGTCACTCTGATAGCCAGACATTTTAGCACACCTGTGCCTGGTGCTACACTATGCAGTTCAAGCATGCCAATAATATTTACTAGAGGATTGCTGCACTAGTGGTTTCATTAACGTCTCCAAGACTTACACACATGTAAATATGAACGTGTACTCATTGCTGGCTAGAGTTCCTTTCCATTCACCTACATATGAATGTACGCTGAGCTATGGCTTAAAGATGGAAGGAGAAGTTGCCAGCAACTCTCTTCCTTGGAAGTACAGTCCACATATGCACTTGTTTCCCACCCTCCTTCCACCTTGTCCCTGGATCCCTTCAGAAACCAGGTGGGGTTGGGACTGTGCAGCTGAGACACAGCTGCAAAGACCATCAGGCTCTTTCCAGAGATGTCTGTGACTGCTGCAAGGGTAAAACTTTTCTTATCTTTATCATCAGATATATTCTTTGAATCCACACATGGAGTGTGCATATGGAAAACTGGTTGATAATTTATTTCTTTTTAATTAACAGTGAAAATATTATTCAAAAGGAAAAGTCGGTTCTACTCTTTTTCTTTTTTTCCTGCCTCTCCCTTGATTCAGTACAATTTGCATGCTGCAGCACTTGCTCTGTCTGTGTCAAAGACTGGGGGCGGTGTGGTGGTGGGGAGTGCTATATAAAATCCCACAGAAACTTGCAAACGCAAGTCTCGGTCTTGAAGGAAACTACTGAGAATATATTTTGGTAAGTGTATTTCAGATGGGAATGCTGTAGAAAGTGCATAAGTGCCTGCTTGATACAGCATTTTCAGGACTGTGTTATTAAAAAAAGGTGAGATAGGGCATTCTACTGTATTCCTCACATAATCTAATGATTTTCTATTTGTCAACATAGTTGTCAATAAAATTTCATTGCTCCATCTCTTTTTATCACTTGCAAGCTTATGGGGCTACTTCAGACTTTATTTTATTTTGTAAATCAGGGACTATAATGAGACTGATTTATAATAATATAAAATAGGGTTACCCTATGGATTCCTCATTCTAGAACAGCCCTTCCAGACTAAGCTTACTCCCTGATCCCACCAAACGGATTAATTGCTTCTGCTTGGATTTGAAACAGGGAATTACATAGCAGAAGTATTTGTGCAAAACTTTAATAAGATACAGCACCCAAAACAATAATACTAGGCTGAATACCTATTGCATTTATTTGACTGTGCAAGTTGTTTCTTAGCAGTAAGAGATGAAATATACAATTAATTTTGTATGAGTGTGTGCAAAATTGTGCTGAGTTGTCAATGCTCACTCTGCAGATGTATCTTTTGTGTTGAATTAGGTGGAAACAGCAACTGATTCAGATACTGAAAGCAGAGGCTTACGGGAATACCACTCTGTTGGAATTCAAGTGGAAGATGAAAAACGGTAATTTAAGCATGTTCAAAAATCTGTAGCCTTTCGTAAAACAACACGCATTTGTAAACAGATTTAATAAATAACACCTGACAGGTGCTGCCACTAAATAATCCCCAAAGCCAAATTCCTTATATGCATGATTATCATTTGGTAAAATTTTTGGAGATTGCTTAGCAGTTGCTTCACATTTATCTAGCTTTCCAGTTTTTAATTGGAGGGAAAAAAAGTTAAAGTATTAAATTGAAATAGTGGCTTAATATAATTTCATTATTATCAGAACAAATACTAAGAGCTACATATTGCAACAGTCTTCCTTCGACAGGACTCATGCTGATCCAGGCTTTCCCAGTCCACAAAAGGAAACAAAATTCTTAAGATGGTACCTTTATTCTAAACTAGAATCAGCTTTCTGATTTGTTCAGTCCTTGTCTAGTTTTGTAAAGCTGCTGGCCCATGTACTGACCCACAGGTTAAACCTGGTAGGTACTGTTTGTCAACTACTGGACCAGGGCCATTGTCTCATTTCACAGCAGCTGTCTGAGAGTATCTGGCTGCTAATTGCCTTTTGCCATCATGGACTACAAATAATTTGAGACAATGGACTCCAATGTGAAAAGATTTCACAAATAATCTTTGCTTCTCTAACATTTTAACACAAAGCTTTTCTAAAATGTTATTATTCACTGTCATATAACAGTGGATAATCAACTTTTAATGGGCACCCTATAAGACCAAAAAAACCCCATCCCACAGTCCTAAACGTGTTGATATTATCTTTCTTTTATTACAGGATTCTCAAAAATCCTAACCGAGCAGATTTTCAGATCTTTCTACTTAAAATTCTGAACACTGGAAAAATTTTTATATATATACTTTACAGACTTCTATCAGGAAGTTCTAGTTCTGCTAGTTATTTCCAGTTTATTTAGTAATGACACGTGTTATTTTGTAGTATGAGAACAAATCAATATTTGCTTCCAGAGACAATTTAAATGATTTTCTTTTGTAGCCTTGCTTAGATCAATGATTACACTATGCATTTTGGTTTTCCTCTCTGTTGCTACTCACCATCTAATTTTAGTGAGATACACACAAAGAAAAAATGTTTAGCATGAAGTCCAATGAGAAGAACAGAATCCATTCCTTCTCACTGAAACGTTATGCTGTGTCTCTGTATTGTCACATACATTATTTATATGTCTTAATATCTTTTCTTTCTTCCCTCTTCACCAAGACATGGACGATTCAAGCGCTCGAACAGCGTAACAGCAGCTGTCCAGGCTGACCTGGAACTGGAGGGTTTTCCAGGACACATCACCATGGAGGATAAGGGACTTCAATTTGGCTCATCATTCCAGCAGCACTCAGAGCCCAGCACACCCACCCAATATAGTGCAGTGAGAACTGTACGGACACAGGGACTGTTCAGCTACAGAGAAGATTATAGGACCCCAGTTGACACCTCAAACCTTCCACCACCTGAACCCTGGCTGGAGCCAGCCATCGAGACAGTAGAGACCGGGCGAATGTCTCCTTGCCGACGGGATGGGTCTTGGTTTATGAAGTTACTACACACTGAGACTAAGAGAATGGAAGGATGGTGCAAAGAAATGGAAAGAGAAGCAGAAGAAAATGATCTTTCTGAAGAAAGTAAGAACATTTCAGTATATTTTCAGTATACAGACAATTACTAAAATATGAAATCTGTTAGGATAGAGCTGTGAGTTGTGGTTTGTCCTCACTCATTCTGTAGGAGCCAAGAACCATAATACATAAGAACACTGTCCTGTGGCTGGCTGCACAAGATAGTGCTTCCCAGAGTAAGGTTTTGTGGAAGTAGTCAAAGAACCAAGTCTAGAGTCCAGTGCAGGATCACAGTATGGTATTACATAGAGCTCAGATGGTGCAATAGCTCCATCCACAGCTCCAAATTTGACACATTCTTCCCATTTACTTCTCCACGGCTTGACCCTTTGCCAGAGCACACAGGGTGGTCTTACACGAACATTGTTCTGCCCGTTTCCTGAAACCTGCAATTTTGCCTCTTAGTGAGCAGCCATTTTAAAAATGTTTCTATTCCTTTACAGGCACTTCAGCCTGTTGGAAGAACAGAAAGCATAGCAGGCAAGAACAACAGTTAAAGTATTTCTGTGTTTAGACAGGCATATGCATTATTAGAAAATTCAGCTGCGTTTTCTTTTTACAATTTCGTCAAGAATCATTATTATTCTCTCATGTCCTGTGGACACCTTGAAAGGAGTGATGGGATAAAGTGAAAAATAATGTAGACTATTTTGGAACAAGATCCAAGACAGCGCTAATGATAGTAATATATCAAAGTGGTCCTAGGACTCAGTAGCCAGCTCCCTGTGATTCCCTTTGAGGTCAATTATCCTTGTTCTTCCGGCTCAGTTTTATAAATATTTCAGTCCCTGACAATCTGAATTATTGTCTCAGCTGAGATTTTATCAGACCACAAATGAATTCATATTAAGTTTTCTTACTAGCATCTTTCCCTGCACTCTTACAAATTTCACCATCACCTCTGAGAACTGTTTCCTGATTGCCTTCATTCGCCTTCAACGAGTTCTTGCTATGATGTACCCTCAGGTCTTGAGCCAGGCCAGCATGGTGACTAAAAGGCCAATTTCTATTTCTTACACTCACCTTTTCAAAGCAAAAAATGTCTATGTTTTTACATCATCATGTTTTTGTTTTGCAGTCATATTTCTCTGCTGTATTGTGCACAAGTCTGCCAAGTAACAACAGAGGATTTGGGGTGGGGCAGTGAGTAAGGCTAGTTTTCCTTCCTTCAGCCTCTGGTGCTTTATGGACTGTGGGTTTTGTCCTTATTTTCATCATGGCAGAGCAGAGCTCAGAATTTTCCGCTTCCGTTGATACTTTGAAGGCTTTAATACCCTTCTAGGGACTGTTAAATAACAACATATTTTCCTTTGATTAGCCTGTGGAAGATTTTCCAAGCCTTTCATAATGGCTATTCCTCAGTGCTTTTTTTCACATGTGTCGTATTTTTCAATTCTTCAAGTCTTTGCAGTGCTGAATACTGACGTTTCAGTGGCATCATTAAGAATCCCAAAGCACTTGCTTCCCGTACCACCTGTTACTGATGTAGGAACATCAGTGTTCTCAGTCTCAAGCAGAAGTTCAAAGAGAAAGACTTTGATCTCCTTTGAAAGAGTAAGATTATTTAGGGGGCAAAGGGAGAAACACACGGGTCATTAGCCACTCTCTTTCCTGGCAAGGAGTCTGCAGGCAAGAGCTGGACTTTTCCAGCCTCCTCTCTTTGTAGGCCCTTCCTTTTGCACAGCCCCAGTCAAACCTTCAGCCGTATGAAACGAGCAATGGAAACACGCTCGCATCCGTATCCCTTCCTCCCTTGGAGATGTGGAGGGGCATTTAGAGCTGTTACTCTTTGGAATATGAAACTGGGTACTTCATGAGGAAAACTTAGATGACCTGACTTTAGCTGACTAGCTGTTCTCAGATGCAGAGCAATTCTCCTTCCCATCATGTGAACCTATACTTTTGCACTCCAGATATACTCTGGAACAGCTTACTGCATGGTGAAATGGAAATCCAGAAGGTAGTTTTCTATAAATTGCACATAGGACACGAAGACAATATGGACTTCAGCAATTTTTATTAATATTAGGAATTAGTGACACTAACTTGGAATATTTCAGTCAAAAAACAAAATATAGTACCAGGATTTTGTTTCCCTTTTTAAAGAGGGATTCAAATTTGGAAGAGAAAAAGAAAGAGCAATTCCCTGATAACACAGTTGATAAAATACAACTGAAGTGTGGTATTCACATGCCCTCTGAACAGAGAGAAGCTGTGGGAGAAGCAGAGAAAAGAATGATGAAAACAATTCTTATCTCATTTGTTGCTCCTGTGTTTGTGCTTATGTGGAATATGTTCTGGAGATTGTTTACCCAAGGTGATTGCTTGATTGGATTCTGGTGGAATTGTTTATGTTAATTAGCCCATCAGGACCAAGCTGTGTCCTTACTGTGGGGACACAGTCACAAGTTTTCTTTAGTAGGATTCTTCAGTAGTTGGTAGTAAGAACAGATACAGTATAGTACAATGTAATATAATCTAGTTTTAATAAAGCGAGGGTTCAGAGGGTTCAGCATTCCGAAGCCTTGGAGTCAGGTGCCAATCGTTTCCCAGATTTGGGGCCGCCTTGCATTTTCAATACTGAAATCCTTGAAGTCTCTTTTTTCCTCTCTAACAAAAATGGGTTAATTACTTGTTTTGGGGGGAACTGTTTGACATCCCTAATAGGTTAAAGAAGTTATAGAATAGGTCTACATAGTGTTTGCAAGGTCAGAATTTGTGTTCAGCTGACTGTCTAAAATTCCTATTTTCATTGTATATAACTCATTTCAAGACATCTTTCTGAAATAATTTCCAAATTACATTATTTTTAAATGGTCTCCCTTCATCTAATAACACTTACATTAAGTAAAAGGAAGTTTTCAAAGAATTAATTTCAGCAGGGGAATGAGCATTCTAAAAACTCTGTGTGAATAATTTTTTTTCCTGTTGAGTCCTTAAAACATTTTGTATATCCAGTCTGAGCTGCAGAGGTTGTAAGGTGTGTATCCTCAAGAACTTAAATTTAATAACAACACAGCATGAAATGTATCTTGACATATTTAAACATTTGCCAGTTCTTGAAGAAAACAAACAGAAATGGCTGAGCCAAAAGCAAGTAAATATGGTTTTCCATTTTCCAGCAAGACTACTATTCCCAAACCACTTCACAGCAATGTTTGCACATTCAAACTGTCATTCTTAACTCTGAATCATTTCTTTTTGGCCTGGATATATTAATTATACGTGAAGACCGAATATAGCTTTGCGTCTCATAGGAGAAGGCTGCCTTTATGATACCACTTCTATTTTTTTTTTAACATGGGAACAGTTAAAATAGAACTGCATTTTAGAAAACATTTTCAGTTTTGGTGTTAACACAGCAGCCCTGAGATCACCAAAAGCTGTCTGATTACTATATTGATTTTTTTCTTTCACAGAACCTTTTCTTCCATAATGCTGTTTTAAGAACTTCACTCATCAGGTTTTAGAAAAAGAGATAATCATTGCAACAAAAATAACCTCTCCCTCCTTTTTTCAGAGCTTTTTTTTTAAATTTGGTCAGTTGCCATGAGTTTTATTTTGTAGTCTCTGCAAAGTTCTTACATAGTTTGTGGAAGCAGTTATTTGTGTTCTGTTTATTACTTTTATATATATATATTGTGTGTGTGTGTTCATTATATGTAAAAAATATAGATAAGTGTCTGTAACAGTTCCCAGGATTAGACACCTGGTCACTTGCACTCACAGGGTGTCTCCAGGCAAAGATAAGTGTTTCGCATGGGTGCCGACTGGAGTTTCAGTTTAACACCCTGAAAATTGTGTTTGGCTATTAGTGTGTAGGTGATGACAAGGAAAACAATTTCAAGTGTCACAAAGCTCTTGAAGACCAAGAGGGTCAGGACTCTGCATCCCATGAGCATGGTGATGGGAGCAGGGAGAGCAGAGCAGGGAGAGGGAGCCGCAGTCCTGCCCGCAGCTTGCAGGCAGGGCTTGGCAGGGGAAAGACAGCGCTGGGTTTCTCAGTGTCAACTGCTTGGCCACTGGAGTACTTTGTTATGGAGAACAGCTCCACAGAGATTACCTCACATAAAAATCCTTAGGTAGGTGCAAAAATTAACTATAGGATGAACTATGCCAGCAGAAATGTTGTTTTGCTGGTATCTTCTGCATTGTGGTTAGCAGCTCCGCTGGCATAGCAGCAAAGTGATCTCAAGTGGGGAAAAAAAATGAAGATATTAGAGTGAGAGCTCAGAGTATCACCCCTCTCTCTCATTCCCCTTAATTCCATGGATACTGGACCATTCCTTGCTAATCCTCTAGTTGATATTTCCACAATACTAATAAGCCTGAATAGTAATAGAAAACACAGAGTAAAATCTCCCATAATTTTAGGTGAATACAAATCAACAAAAAAAATCCACAGCAAACTGATTTTAGTATATTCATGAATTAATTATCCATAAAAGCTTTCTTAGGTGTTTGACCAAATATAGGTTATCCTTTAACCAAAGAGAAATTACTGACATCCTTTTCTAATGCTTTTCACAAACCTATGCTTCAGCAGATATTGAAATTTCCAGTTGGAGTGTTGTGAATGAGTAAAGAATGTCTTAACTGTACTGAAACAGTCTATAAAGTCCTACAGTGTGGCATCCAATAATTCCTCCCAGCATTTGTATTGTTCTGCTGGAATGTTCTCCTTTTTGCACCTAGCTTTGTTGAGGTAAGAAGCAAATCTGCAGCAAGTCTCTGTTGGTGAACAAGGGTCCCATTACCCTCCAGAGCACTGCCAGATGGGGGCTGTGCTGTCCTAAAATGCCATCTGAACATTGCATATTTATTTTTGTGTCTAGATGCTCTGTTGATAGTAAAATAATATTTCTAAAGATTGTTAATTCAAGTTTAGAGATTAGACAAATATCATGCCCTACTTTGAGTAAGGAGGGAGAACTAAATGCCAGTTTCAATATTTTTCCAGGCATATTATTTCAGATTGTGGAGTAATTTATTTACAAGTATAGGGAGGGAATGAGAAGATCAAATGGAATGAAAATTTAAATTAAACTATGTCATTTAAATAGACAGTAATGAATGCCAGAAGCAGATTGATTGTTAGCAGTTTCTCACTGCTGGTACAGCAGTGGCACAATTGAACAAAGCTTTTAACCTGCCAAGATCACAGTTACAGCATCGGATTATAATCAATTTCATCAATACAGATCTAACTTTTCCCTCTCTACTTTTGTGATATGAAATAATTACAAGGTTTTGTAGAATTTCTCAAGCAATTCCACACATACAGGGGAAAAGACACCATTGTGTTAATTGTGTAGTTTACACAATCTCTAATCAGGTGTAAATCCTGAGCCTACTCTTACTGAAGTCATGGTCAGGGTTTTGTATGTCTTCAGAGCTGAAGTCATGCAGGACCATGCAACAAAAATGGAGTGCTTCATCTGCTTCAGGGAGCAGAATTAAGGTTGTGTGACTCTTTCCTGACATTTGGGCAAATACAAAATTATCCTAATGCAAGGAGGTTTATGGATTACATGAATATTATGTCTATTTATGTGTATTGGTAAATTTTATCATCGTTTATTTACAAGAAAAATCTCTAGCCATCACCAAACATCTCAATCTCTTCAGTCTCACATTCATCATTTTTTCATGGAGATAATCAATCTGCACTCATCAGAATAATTCCCCAATGCATGAAATTAATAACAAGGCTTTGGATGTCTATTAATATTGTGCTAAAGATTATGAGTTGAAGTGTTTTAATACTTTAATTTAATTACAACAAGGCAGAGTAGCATGAATATGAGAGATTCTAACCTCTATGTTTTATTACATCTGATTTACTTATTAAGATGGAAATAGAGTTAGATCTTTAGTAAATTCTAGGGCTGTAATTATACATGTGTATTCAGCACTGTAACTCAATGGCACATGCAACCATCACAGCCTTATGTCCCTGACAAATGTGTATCCCACCACAATGCTATGTTGCCCTTGCCTAAATCTTGACCAGTCTGACTGGGTTTTAAATCCCTAATGCTTGTTGACATGATGCTTCATGATAACGAAGATAAAATTAATGTTTATTTAGTAGGAGGGTTCAGATAGCTGAGGTTCACTAGAAACTATCAGACATATATAGATTCTGTCAGGATCTATATTTCTGCAGAAGAGCTAAAACCGATGCCCCTCACTCAGACTACGTATTTGAGCTATGAACTGTAAAATTCAGCAGAGGAAACTAAAACTGAACTTTATTCACCAGAGACAACCACTATAACCATCAGCCCGTTGAATCAACCTCACTCTTCTTTTGCCCAGTGAATCACTGAACATAGCATGGAATAGGTGATGCCAGGGATCTGCTACAGCATAATTCCTCATCCTGGAAAAGGAGAACCTCTGACCCCACACTGGGAGTTTGTCTAATGTCCTAAGCTACAGATCACCAAGAGAAAAAAGGAGGATACAAAGCTGCTTGTCACTAAAGTCATTGCCTTTATTAAAAATGTTGAAAACCAAATTAAAGAAATTTGTGTCAGATCAAGTGAAAAATTTATTTTTTTGTTTATGTTTTGTATGTTGTTCAGGTTTTAACACACAAATATTCCTTCCTGTATGCCAGTAACACTGTAGAGGAAAGTGAGGGGTTTGTTGATCAAAAACCCCAAAACAATTAAAATGATTTATTTCATTTGGCCAACAGAACAAAAACAAACCTCAGTGAATTATTCATGCAGCCCTGAACCACTTAACCCTTCTACAATGGATGTCACACAGGACTGATGAATTATGTATATTTCTGTTTAATTTAGTGTTGTGGCACAGCTGTACTGTTTGCCTAACAGAAAATGGAATAGAGTTTGAGAACCACAGCTCTACATTTTAGCACATGCCTTGAAAGTTACAGAGACTTTAACAAGAGCCCAACATTTTTAAATTATCTCTTGCTACTACTTGAAGGTGAGCAAGTGTTTCACTGGTCTTAAGAAAGCAGAATTAAAATGTAAAATCTACTACCAAAATACTGTTTTCACATGCCCTCCTGTACTTATTCTAAATAACAGCAAAATTATAAACCCTGCCACATTTTAATGTTTCCTATATCAAAGGCTGCAGATCAGTTGTGCTGTATCAGCTTTATTCCACACTTACACTTAACACCCTGTGTGAATTATCAAACTTGGTTTCTCCAAATTGAAGTAAAATATATCAGAGTAATTCCTGTCTACATTTACCCCACCTCTCTATATCTTTAACATTATTTAAAGATCTGGAAATTCTCCTGCTAAAATGAATTTTTCACTGAGACTGCAGTTTATAATGCTTTTTAAAACTTTTTTTATTCATCATAGAGATGGATGTGGAGGAAAGGAACTGTAGGAAAGGATATGTAGGAAGGTATAGAAAAGCATGGTGCCACCTACCAGTGTGGTATTTATCCCAGCAGATGTGGGAGTCAGGATGAGTTAGTTTCTTAGAGATAAGCCAATCCCCTCAGGTAGTCCTGTCAATAGAAGGACAGAGACATCTCCAGGAGGAAATTCAGCTCATCTAAAAATAAGTGCCTAGCATGGCTGAGCTGGTGAACTCAGATCACTGATTGTAATGCATTCAAAAATTTTAATTTAGACAGATGACTCTTGGAAAGGAAGTCAATGAGTTTGGTCAATTTCCCCAGTGCATACTGTATGGACATGTACATGGAGAGTGAAGAAATGCCAACACATCCAGGGGGGCTGATGCTGGTTCAGCAAAGTCCTGGAGCACCTGTTTGTGTCCCACTTTGTCTGAAGCTCCTGTGCTGAGGATTTTGTATATTTTCCTGGGCAGACAACCTGTATTCCTAGTGGGTGTACCAAACACGTCTCAGAGATGTAATTCCTGAGAGGATTTAATCCTTATAGTAGGAGTACGTTATATTACAGCTGAATGTAGTAACTTTACCCTCAGAACAGATAAAGAGATCTCACCCAGGGATCATCCACACAAGCACAGTGAGAGAAGTAATTTGCAATTGCAGAACCAGAAGGTATAATCTAAGGTACATGTGCCTTTGACATCAGAAGGAACAGACATCCAACTGGTTCTTGAGGCAAGACAATTTCAACAGCTCTCAATTCACAAGAACAAATGTAAATGGGAGAGGTGTCATTTACTTTGAAATATAAAAGTGTTTTCAAAATCATATGGATTGATGGATGCCCACTTCAGAAAGCTGAATATACACCCTTAGTTTTTTCCGCTTCCTTAAGCAAGTAAAGTCTAAGCTGTTTTGACTTATAAATATATCATTTCTTATTCATTCATTATTGCTAAAAGATAAGGTGCCACTGAGTTTTCCTATCCCTCAGTCTTTTTAAAAAATGTTTCATGTGTATTATCACAAACAACAAAACCAAATATTTACTTCCATTTTAAAATAACCAGGAACTTTACTTGCATTTTTTTGAGCTGGATATTGTGTTTATTGCCAAAAAACATTTACTGGTAGTAATCCATCTGTATGCTTAGTCCTAGGCAAGATCCGAAGTGCTGTTGGAAGTGCTCAGCTCCTCATGTCTCAGAAATTCCAGCAATTTTATTGGCTTTGTCAGCAAAATCTGGTAAGTCACTTTGCCTGGTTATTCTTAAAGAGTTTAAGTTTGTTCATCCATAATATTCCACAAAATGTCACTTTAAATTTTAGAATTTAATATTTTAATAATTTTATTCAATATTAATTTTATTCAAAAACAACTGTGATGCACCTGAGCAGTAGCATTCTGAAATGTTATTTCCATGTCCCACATTTATTTCCCCCCTTTTTTTAAACTTAGTCCTTATGTATGATGTTGGTAGATTTTTTTAAGCATATATGTAAATTCAGTAATGTCAGTCTGATTATGTTTTGCTTTTCTCTTTTTGCTGTCTTTATTAAACAAAAGAAAATGAGAAGAGAAAAAAAACAAGTTTTCTGAGACACAATATTTGCAATACCCTAATATAGTAACTATATTTCGTGTAAGGAAGGGTGAAATTTTCACATTAAAATCAGAGGAAAATCGTAAAATAGAATAGTGGAGATGCATGATCCAGCTTTCTACCTACCTGAAAATAGGACTGATCATGGAAATGAGATATCTATAATGTTCATCAAATTAAGTTGGATAATTTGTGCTGCCAATTATAAATGAGATGTCCTGTGGCTAGAGGAACAGATACGTTATATTACTTATGAGGGTTACTGCTATTGTTCTGGAAGTTCATTAGAGACTAACTCAATTCTAAATGTTATCTTCATTAATATGACAGCAGCCATCAGTGATACAAAGGCTGTGCAAGATAATACTAACCAATGGAAGAACATAATTCTTCTAGCTACTGCTGGTGGTAGAAAACCTTTCTTTGCCTCTCTCATACAGCAAGCGTACCTTTTCCTTCTGACTGTCCCCAAACCTCAAATCTTGAAAGAATTGTGTTGTGTGCATGACAGCAGACATAACCTATAATCTGCTTACATACTTTTCTTTGCCCGTTAGGATCTGTCACATAACTTCCAAGGCAGAACATTTGTTCTGCAAAGACCTACTTGCTCCTTTCCATCCATAAAGTTAAACATTCAGAATACTTGCAATGAAATAATACTGAGAAAATAATGCCAAAAATGTCATACCTTCTGATGGAAAATATTAAGATACATGGTCCTCATTAGGAAAGAATCCAGTTATCAAAAACTCTGTCAAAACAAGAATTTTAAAATTGTTACAGAATAACAGAGGATATACACAAAGTCTGACAAGCAAGAACTGAGCACATCTGTATTTTTAATCAATTATGTGATGTATGCTCCCTATCTAGTAATTTGTTTCATACCAAAAGAAGGGAATCTTCATAATTGTCTGAAACTTTCTCTCTGCAAATTTAAAAATGCCCTCCATTACCTGATTGATTAATCTGTGCAAACTAAGATTTGGAGAGCCTAACCTCCACTCCACTTCATTTATCTTCAAGTGGGCCCAGCACTTGTGCTCGAGAGCACTACTGTAATAGCGAGTGCAGCTCCTGCTCAGCACAGCCATCAGCTGTTTGGGAAAAAGAACAATTCATTACTACAAAAGCAATAGAGAGCACAAGGACAAATCTACAACTTTTTAGGCAACACAACCAAAAAGATGGCAAGATTTTACTTCTCTTTTTCTCTTTTTGGATAATAAACCTCTGAAGTCCATAATAGTGGCTTTGCCCCACTCTCAAGATTTAGGTTCTGAAAATCTTTCACTTTCATCAAATCAGTAATGGGCTCTGCAGAAAGCAGTAGCTGCAAAACTGACTGTAGGTCATTTATGCCTAGAGGCATTTCTTCCTATACCTAATGATAAAGTTTATTGCTAAATAGTCACTTGGTACATACCTACAGCAGGGTTTCCATAGGCTCCTAAGGCAGCACCTCAGTGCCCCAGGGGAATGCTCCCAGCTTGTGTACTCCCTTTCTCTAAAACATCCAGCATGTACAGGGCTGCCACATGGCAGTTTCTCTGACAGTGTTCAGCATCTATAAGCTTAAATGTAGGACACAAACCAGCAGCATTTAATTGTGCCATTTCAAAATGCAACAAGGATTTCAGAGGAATATACTTACTCAAACTGAAATTTAACCATGAAGGTCACATATGGACTTCTCTAAAGGATCGTGGGAACTTCAAGTGGTGCATTTGATTATTCTCTGTGTTAGAAGCTCTTATCAAAGACTCTCACTTAAGGTAAATTCATAGTAATGTAAGCTTCAGTGAAGTTTCCTATTTTATCAATCTGGCTGGCTATCTCCTACATGTATACTGTTCCCACTAACTACTTAGGAAAATGTCATTACTGGTTAATAACTAGTCTCTTTTGTATAATTAACATTACTTTTTCTACCGCCCTTTTTTTTCTTTGAAGTGTCCTTCTCCATGCTGTCTAGTCAGCACAGATCCTGCTCAGCTTGTATGTCATGGTTGCAGGCTAAAACAGAGCAGCTTGAGCACCCTCTAGGTGCTTGTTGCTTGCTTTAGGCCTCCTTTAAAAAGAGGGCTGCAAAGATGAATTCCAAGTAAGATACAAATAAATAAGCAGTTTTTGAGAAGAAGCAGGTTTAAGCCAATCTATTCAAAACTAAGTTGGCTGTAATAGTACTCATTTGTGCCAGCATTTATTCATGAACTGTGGATGTGTAAGAAGCAGGAGGCAGCCCTCTTGTGTCCAGAGCACACACAGCACAGCCCTCTGCAAGAGTCGTGCTGGAGGCCATGGTCTTCACAAACATTGTGAGCAGAATGGGGTGCACAAAGGTACTGAACAGTAATTAGCCTGGATTCAGAAGGCAATGCCCTTGCAATGAGTAGAATCATTTTCTGGCTGTTTAGAGGAAACTGGGGAGAGTGAGTGAGGAGACCAGGCAGGAGACAACAGATTGCAAGATGAGACAGACTGCTGTGGGACTTCCCTCATGAATTTCACACAGGGAATCAGTTCCTAAAACCTGAAATATTGACCTCTGTAGAGTAAGTAACCCCACTGACATAAATTTTAATCTGTTTTGTAACAAATTGGGATCCATCCTGTTATGAATTGAAGCAAACTCCAATAAGCTTAGTCCAATTGGAATTTATTAATTACAGCAAGCAAGGCATAAGCAAAATCAGCGCTGGGCGACAGGGGAGCCTCCGCTAGCCAAGGACTGCCGCACCCCCTATTCGATACAGTCTAACTTTTACTCTGTATCTCTTCTCGTTGTCCAGAAAGTACTCTGCACATGTGTCTTCTTGTTGCTAAGGGGTTGTCCTCTGCAGGTAGTTGTCTGATGAAGGCTGCTAGTCTTCCTCGGTCATCCTCTGGTCGACTTCTCCTTATTTAGTGGTCATACCTAAAATTCTAGAACTTATGGTTTATTGAGCAAGCATTTATTAAACAAGAATATTTTAAGCAAGCATTTATTAAGCAAGAATATACTTGTGATTGTATGCGGCTTTGGTTACACATGGTTTTAGGTCTAAGTGTTTTATTCCCTCTATCTTTAGCTTGTTAGTGAACAGATCATGAACAAAACACACCAGGTTCCACCACAATCCAATGAAGTAGTTTTCAGTAGACACTAATCTGGAGTTGTAATGTTTCCCAGATGTCTGATATAATCTATATGGCCACTTCTCTTAAGTCCCCGAAGCTCCCTATTAAAATGAAACTTTCTTCTAGTAAAGAAGGCTTGTAAGTTGTTCTTGGCTCAGATTCCAGTAGGGGTCAAGATATGGGTGACGCTACATGTTGTCATGCTCAGTTCCAGGCCCTAATCTACCACAGTGGGATCTGTAAACCCAAGTTTGAGTAGCAATTCCTAGTCTAAAACCCTCAGAAATGTGTGATTCAAGGGAGGAATTCAATAGCAATGCTGACTTATCTCCCAGTTTCTAGACGGCTGTGGGGTTGTTTTTAAATATAAAATGCTTTTGACCACTAGATTAGGAAAAGGTGGGGAACAGAGCCTGCCATAGCAGTAGTTATGCTGACATAGCAAACTAGTCTTCGCAGGTTTTGGCCAGAAAGGGAGAGATCCAGATTCTGTTTGGTATGGTTTCGACATTCTCTCTCCCAGCTCCATTCTTTAGACCATCATGGTCTAAAGAATGGAGCTGGGAGAGAGAATGGCTTCATCCTGTCCTGGAAGGAAAAAAGCTTCCTCCTGTCCTAGAAGGAAAAAATCAATGGCTTCCTCCTGTCCTGGAAGGAAAAAAGCATTTCTTCATTGCCTTCACAGACATATTTACCAATTAAGCCCTATTTCAATAGTGGCAAAACTCTCTTCTTGAACTAGTACCAGTGCTCAGAGAGTATAGGGTTAAAAGTCTTCATACTACCTTCTAATACAATTTTTATCCAGCACTGGCATCAAGTTAATTATTAAATACAGGATCATCTTGCTAATTGTTACCACCAATGTTTGCTCCATTAAGTCTTAAGCACATAGAGCCTCTTAATTGCAGTACCTGGCAGTAATATCTTCCCAGTTCCTGAGTGTGATTCAGCTCCCCGGAGAACAAAGTCCAAGCACCCCATCGAGATTTCATACTTCATGTATACATTTGAAGAAAATGTTAACATCAAGTTCAGCATCAGGTGACGTCTTTGTGGCATTGTTTTGTCTTAATCAGCTATCGTGAATGTAATTTTGAACCAGGAAGACTTCAGGCTGGCTGGAATACAAACCACGCTCCCCTTGCCTTTAATAATCAGCAGACAGAGGCTGTTGGCTTGTTCCTTTTTAGAAATGCAGGTCAGCACAGCATATGGTGCTAAGGAACTTCCCATGCCGCAAATTCAGGAAGGCTCGCGTGTGACATCCAACTCATTCATGTTTGGGTTGTGTAGGAGGCACAGCTTTCCAGTCACAGCTCCCAGCTGCAGAGCACGCAGAGCCTTAGCACCGAGCAGTGCTGCAGCAATGAAACCTGGCACCATGCCCTTCCTGCCTCAGCACACGCCGCTGAAAGCCTCCCGGAGTATTCATGTTCTCTCCTTTGTGCTCTACAGGACCCGAGTGCCATGCCAAGACCAACTTCCCAGGACCTTGCAGGTTTCTGGGACTTACTGCAGCTCTCAATTGAAGATGTCAGCATGAAGTTTGATGAACTGCACCAGTTGAAACTCAATGAATGGAAAATAATAGAATCACCTGAAAGGAAGGTAAGCAGACCGTGGACAATGCCATTTACTCCCCATTTGTAGTTCTGCAGTCCCCTTGTGTTAAATACAATAGTGAAACACAATAGGTTTCTAACCCTGGGAAGTATTTAATTGGCATGGCCCAATTTTTAAATGGAAACGTTCGTCAGATGTCAGGAGTCTTTTCTTTTTTAACAATGCTGAGCTGAATTATATATAATAAATAAAATGAATTTTGCTAAGCTAGTTTACTCCATGACACTTTTGTTCAAATTATTTTATTCACATTCTAAAAGCTAGAACTGAAATATGTTCTTAATCAATTCAGATGGAAGAAAATAGCCCAAGAATTCACACATGGTAAATTCAGCACTCTGCTACATTTGGGGCAGCTCAAACTTGAACACTGCAGTCTTTAACCCTGCCTGCATGACACAAATGATAATAGAACCGGAATGAGAGAAAAGCATGTGACAGAACAGAGCACAGGTCATACTAAAGCTCAGCTGACATACTTCTGGGGGACAAAGCGCTGCTGGCGAACTCGCTGCACCTCTGCCCTGCAACTCCACCACCTGGGAGATGCCCCACATGATGCTTACAAACCAAAGGTGACAAATTGCCCATAACAGCAGTGTAATTCTGAAACTGCCTTTCCCCTCTCTAGAACTTCATCCCTTATCTTGATTATCCCACTATCCCTGCTTATTATTGTATCAGTCAGATGAAAACAGCATTTGGTTTAAGTCAGTACTGTTGACCTCAGGTGAATATTTGTTTGGTTTGGGAGAAATTAGGAGGCATTTTGACAACTTTTTCATTTCTTCATGCTCCTCTTGGATTTTAATTTTCAGCCAACGGGTTGGTGGATGGTGAGTTTGCAACTCTTGCTTACTAGTGACAACTGGAAGTAAGAAATTATAATAGTGACAGCAACTGTGATATTCCTAAGAGGGAAATAACTAAAAGTGGTAAAGAAAATAAGATGGGATGACAGGAACGGAGCTTTTATGAAAACAGGAGACAGAGAAAATAAAGACAGGCAGAACTGGCTATCATGGGGAATATCATCCCAGGCTGTTGCACTGTTCCTGTTTAATGCAGAACTATGTTTTTAAATAAACTCGGTTATTTAGTCTTGGCTATTGTATTTGGATAGTAGAGTCAGAATTAGTTAAAAAAAAACAACAAAGAAACCCAACCAAACAAAACAAAATAAAAAAACCCAATGAGGAGTCTGTAAACCATAAGCGTATCAGTACAATTTTTGTATTATTTGAATCCTGCTGTGCATCAAATTAACTGTGTTCTCCATAAGGAACAGCCCATACTCTGGACTATTACCATTACTTTAAGAAATTATATAGCAAAAAGATCTATCATAATAACTGTACCTATACAAATGAAGTTATGGAGTCTTTATCTTCGGGGCTATACAGTCCAGTATTAAACATGAAATAAAAAAAATTAAAAAAACCAAAAATAACCAAACCTAACCAAACTGATTTAACTTCAAAGTTGCATCTAATTTCAAGTGCACTTTGAAGGGAGATTGTATGAAATCACCTCCAGAGGTCCACCTCTTCTAACCTAAATTAGCATATAATACCTTGGTTATAAGCCCTCATATGATATTTTATAGTCTCTAATGGTCAAAACAATTCTTGATTTAACACCTGCAGAGAAATTTACAGCTCCTTTGTTAACAAAATCTACTGACTTCACTATATAATTTGATAATTCTTCAGAATAATTTCCTTTAAAATGGCCCAGACTTGCAAGCAGAACAATTAGCCCTATGTTCTCTCTCGGGTTGGCACTTGAATGTTTCCATAGAGCAATTCCTGGAGGAGACTAAACTAATAGACATGTATACACAGCTGCTATCTCATATCCAGCTGAGGCTAAACTCAGTATGATTAATTTAATCAAAACACCTTTCCTGCTAATCTTAGAGAGTCTTTTCACTTGATCAGACCACACAGATGCGCTGAATTCCTATTGGAGAGACAGTGTGTGTTTCTGTTTATAATGAGTGTAATAATGTGTCAGCTTAAATCAAACAAATCCATATGAAAGTGAGGTGTGCAGATTGCATGTGCCAATACCTGCAAGGACAATGGAAGGAAGCGCAGCCTTTTTTGAGGCACAGGACCACAGAATGCATAATGGTTGTCAAATTAGAGGGTTTTGTCAGTGTCCCTAGTGCAGATAGCTGTTCATGTCATCCATTAGTCAGCTGATGGGCAAGCAAAAATGGAGCATGCTTGATGTATGTAATCAGTATTTCGCATTTCATGTCTTTGATGTGCATGCTCTGCTGACAAGTACCTTTTACACGCAGCTCACCCTTAGTTTTAATGCCCTGTTGCAGGAAGAAAGAAAGATTCCTCCTCCTGTACCAAAGAAGCCCCCAAAAGGAAAATTCCCTATCACAAGAGAAAAATCTCTGGACCTACCTGACAGACAGCGGCAAGAAGCTAGAAGACGGCTGATGGCTGCCAAGCGAGCAGCCTCTTTCCGGCAGAATTCAGCCACAGAGCGTGCAGACAGCATTGAGATCTATATCCCAGAGGCTCAAACCCGGCTTTAAAGACAGAATGCTGCAGAGTTCCTTTTTTTAAACAAAATGCTTGTACAGTTTGTCACTTACCTGGTAATTTTTGTCTCATTCTCTCCACTAAATATGCCCTTGATGTTGTGTTCTTTGTGCCATAAGCACAGTGGAATGCTTTTGATTTCCTCAGAATTTGCTGAGCTCACCGCAAGAACGACTTCTTTTTGTATTTATTGTCTGACTTACAATCAGCTACAGTGGATAGGGCTTGTCAAGACCTGACTTATCCAATATATTCTCAGAGGACAACAAGAAACACCTCTTGAGATGGAACCCAGCTTACTTTTTGTTATTTATATTTTTATAAAATGTGTGATAATTAGGGATAAGAATAACAAACTATAAATGGGTGCATCTCACCATTCACTAGAGGCATTAGCTAATCCAAGTAGAAGGTGCTACAAATGTAAAGAGCAGGAAAGAAAGAACCCATTTATCTCCTTGACCTTCAGTTTCTTTTCCTAGAATCCAGCTAACATATTTACCCATGCGCTCTGCCACTCTGCTCATCTTTGTTACTGCAAAATAACATTAGGTCTCTCATCTCATTCGAGTTTCTGGAGATGAACAGGGATATCCAGCCACTAAAACTCCAAAGTTCATCAGAAACCAAGAAGCATACAAGTCTGGTGATGGTGGGAATGTCCACTAAGAAACGTTTGCTGTTAGCAGAATAACGACACTCTGAAACCTAAGCAAAATTGTAATGCAAGAGGACTTGAGTGATGGGTGAAAGGAAAACGGAAGCCTTAAAAAGTTAGATCTTCTGTAGTAAGATGAGTAAAGAAAAAGTTATACTTGCTCCTTTGGACCACTCATTGCATTTTTAACTGTTCTTTTACATGTTAATATTTATTTTATAAACCTTCTCTCTTTCATTTCAAGAGCTGTGCTACATGTACTATTTCAAACTCTCAAATTGTTATAACAATTGAGTTTCCAGGGTATCCTTGAGAACAAAAAAATCTTGCTTGTTTAAAATGCCAGTTGTGATGTTGTAAACAGTTTAAGAAATATGAATGTGAGTGGTAAGTATATATAAGTTTAAATGGTTATGTTAAGGTAAAGGTGAACTGTGGTTTACAATTGTAATTTTTTTAGAACTATTTTTCTATGCAGTATCATTTCTGGCAAGAATAAGGTTCTTGCTTGCTACAGACATAGGGAGAAAAAAAAAAAAAAACACAAAAACCTGACTCAAGAGATAAGTGATTTCCAGCCATGGAATATAAGGAAAATAATATATTTTCAAGCCTCATATTGTCAGAAAAGAGAAGTGGTAGCTACCACAGTCAAGAGGCTTTCATTTAAAACAAATTAGGACAGAATTATTCCACTTCACCTACCTTCCAGAGCCACCCAAGCAATCCAGCACTTAGAAGTCTTCAGGTGAAGACGCAATAAAAGGAGCAACATGCAGCCCCCAATACCAAGGTTTGAATCTTATTGAACACGATTTTAGATGAAAAGAATGAGAACCCAGTGAGACAGACAGCCCCAGGTACCACATTCCCTGTTTACCTTCTTTAACAAATGCAATGTGTTTAGCCATAGGCAGAACAATTCTTTAATTATACGCAAGCACTTTGGTTCTTCACCTGTTGAGCACTTTAAATCCAAATCCCACACACCCTGCAGCCTGATGGATGAGTGAAAACGTGAAGTACCATAGGTTTTGCAGATCTGACATTGCTTCAGATGTTTTCTTTTGTTTGGTTGCTTGGTTTTTTCCTTCTTTTTTCCTACAGTGTGTGGTATTAAGCATGAGTTCTGTCTTTGGACAACTGATAAAGCATGCTTGGCTTCAAAGTACGAATCTTTAGAGATGAAGTTTTGAGAAGTTCCTGTGAGAAGACATCCCTGTAAATTGAGCCTGGTATCTGGTATATACTTTACCAAACAGCCTTAAACTATATTTGAAGCAAAAACCAAGACGAATGTATATCCTTCAAGAATGCAAAAAAAAAAAAAAAAAAAAAAGACAAAAAAAAGTAATAAAAAACAATAAATCCCTGAAATATTCTTCTATAGATGAAAACAATGTATTTCCCATCCTTTTTGTTTCCAAGGCATTTTCTATTGAGGAAAGAGATGAACCCTAGGCAGTGTACAATATTGATGCTACTTCCTATATTTGTTGTACTATTTTAAATACAGAAGTACATGCAGAGACTGGCATCTTTAATCTTGAAAACTGGTATCTTAAAGTGGAGCTGCTAATTAGAATATCCACACAAAACCAAAGCCAGTATTTTTCCTAGATTGAAGAAATTTAAAATAGAGACACACACACCTGTACACATATATACATAAGGCAGCTGACACATTTTATCTGATTTTCTGTACACTTCCAGGAGGAATCACTTGCTTTACTCACTTGAACCCTCCTACCTGCAGCAACAGGTCATGCAATCAAGACAAGCTGTACCTGATCTTGCCAGTGATCAGACTTTATGAAGAAAAATTGTAAACCAAACAGATTACAGATGAACTGAGACCCCAGCTGGCCTAATAATGCTGACTTGGAGGAGTCTGTGTTCTACATTTCCCATGCTGTTATAAAAAATTCTCAGTATAAGATTTATAAATCTATGATTTCCGTTTGTTCCACCTTGTTCAAACAAACAAAAAAACAAAACAACTAAAAATCCCACAAAAACAATTGGAAAAAATCAAAAGTAAACTAGAAGCCTACCAACAAATTTGATAATGTTGTCTGTGCACATTACATTTTGAAGTGCAATATATTAAACTGTTGTACAGGTAACATTATATCTTTTCAGGCAAATAAGCCATTATAATTTACATATTGTACACCTGGTTAGTTTAGAAAGATAACATTATGCTTATAATATTTGTGTTGCAAATAAATCAGATTGCTTCATTCTCTGACATGAGAAACACCCTATCTTAATAAACATATATCCAGATCGATTGTAATCTGACTCCACATCACAAAAATAAAAGTCAGTTACAAAACCAAAGTAGGGGGAATATAAATAAACAGAAAGATAGGAACTAGAACGCTTACTCCTTTGAGAGTTCATGGTATAGACCCACTCAAAACAGCTGAATATAGCAAAATAGTCTGGTGTTTAATTAAATATTAATTGGGCTAATATGTATTTTACCACATTAAAACTGTAGAAAGTCTCTGCTTGTTTAGTCATTGCCTGTAAAACACAAGTATACTAAAAAGAATTCAGAAAATTTAAATAAGGAAAAAGGCCTGAATGGTAAAATTGTTGATATTTGCCATACTTATTTTTGCTTTGTATATTTTTTTAGATTTGAAATTCTTTGTAATTTGGTGAAGTACACTATGAAGCGTTTTATTATTTCATGTCCATCTAATTAGAATGGCCTTTGGCAGGATGCAAACATGAACAACGTTGTACAGTTTAATACCAAAAAATGATATTTTCATTCATGCTTAAACCTTGACACTATATTAGATTTGAAATCCATCAGGAAGGAATTAAAGAGTGCATAGGAAAGTGTGTGAATTTCATATATATAGATAGATATAACATATATTTCATATAATGGAAATAATTTGTTTATAAATAAGCCCACGTCCTGCTGTATCAGTAAATTAGTACTCCAATTCCTCAGCACTGCGTCTAGTATATAGTCAAGGAATGTTCGGTCATGGGGTGGTTTTGCAAGGAGCTGCTATGTGACGAGTGTCACACGTGGCACAGTGTGTCACAGGGGGCCTGCAGCCTCCTCGTGGCCTGTGGAAGCAGTGCCCTTGACAGGTTCCTGGCCCCGTGGCACCTCAGGCAGTGTCACCATTCTGTCCCAGGCCCTCTCCACGCAGGCCCCCCAGACCTCCAATCAGCCCAGCTCAGCCTTTTACACTCAAAGCCTTGAGCCTGCCCTGCCCAGCTGGTGGGTTTGATGTCCTCCTCAGCATGTCAGAGTTGGCACCAGTGGCGAGGGCACACTGGAGGCTGACCCATCAATGGCTGGTTTGTGCATGCCCATTTGAGGTCTGAAGCTGGTTTGGCAGCTCCAGGTGTCAAGCTGTGTGCACTGGAAACCAGTGAGACCAGAGCCTCAGTGTAAGGGAGCTTAAATGAATCGTGAAGCAACCTTACTCCCATTACTGCTCCTTGAGCATCTCATGATGCAGGGATACCACCGGCCAACTGCGCTCGAGGTAAGGAAAATCAGCAAACCCCTTAATGTCTAGAGAGGTGCTTCCTGGTCTATGACAGGTTGGCACCCACACTTACACAGTGCCTTTCATCCAGAAGGATCTCCAAGCACTTTATTAGCCAACACACAAGCTCCAGGCTGGGCTGCAGCTGGGACAGGTAACCCAGCATGGCGGGATGCTGGGGGTTCTCCCACCTGTCCCCACGCTGCTGGGAGTTTCCTTCCACAGCACGCTTCCAGCATCTGGGACCTCACAGTCTGAGCCTGTGCTGAAGGAGAAGAAAAGACTCACTGAACCAAGAGGAAGACCTGAGCAAAGCAAAGATGAGGGCAATCAGTGCTCATACCATCCCCTAGGGAGTAGGCAGGGAGTGATGAGCATCAAATTAATCATCCAGAACAATCTCTGCCTTTTCTGTTCCTGACTACGGCAGTGAGGTCCTGGCGGTGGAGGAGCTCCCTGGGAGGGTGCCAGAGGAGACTCCTGGCTGGTGCCAGGCACAGGAGCTGATGGCACCGGCAGCTGAGCCCTCTTGGTCAGGCATCTTGGCAAGTCTCCCCTTCTCAAGTGCATTTCCCTCGCTTTCTTAGCGGGAGAGATCCATCCGGGGTCCTTGCTGCACAAGCAGCCTTCCCCAGGTGCCCTGTTCTCTCCCCAGGTCTGCTTCCAGCCCAGGGATGATGTGGGGCACAGCACTGAGGCATGATGATTGTGCTTTGGTTTGGGCAGCTGCTCATTTGTGAGACTCAGCCCCAACCCTAAGGGTTCTTTTATGGCAGAGCAATGGGGGCACCTCTCTCTGCATGGACAGGATCAGCAGACGAGAGGCCACCATTTCATACTGCACAGAACAGAAAGAGGATATATACATGTATCAATATATATACACATAATGATTTTTCACTGTCGAGGTTCCAGAGAACCAGACCCAGGAGCCACAGTCAACACTCTCACTCCTGCAGATTGTGCCACTTTCTTGCAGCTCATCCTCAACACTGATGGCTGTGGCAGGTTCACTGCCTACTGCAGCCCCATGGCCCATCAGCAGCTATTCACCATGTTCACCTCCAGGGACCATCTTTCAGGAACATGGCATACTCATATGCATATACAGAGTCCTGTCAGGAATTAAGCCCTCTGTATCCACAGAAATTGCTTAATTTATCTCTGAAATGCAGCTACCTCTATGGCATAATGCTGTAGCTGTTTAACTACATAATAGGCTGTTCAGGACAGCAAGTATAAAACCAAAATTGAAATGGAATGTTGCCCAAAAGAAAATTTGGCCAGCATATGTGGGCTGATTCAGCTCCTCTTAATGAAATAAAGTCCCAATAGCTGAAAGGGGCCATGGCATTCATTACCGAATGTCTTTTCCAACATAAACAATTCTATGATTCTGTATCTAAAAACGGTATTCTAAATCTTTTCTCATTAAAGGCATATTGCATTTCATAAAAGATTATGGCAGAAGAAGACTGCATGTTCACTGATCCACTTTCCACACCCAGCTTTTGTCCCATTACCCTTCATTGCCAGAAGAGAACTGGGCTTTTGAAGTCAGATCGTAGTTAAGGTAAATTAGTCTGTCTACACAGCTTGCTCTTTAACTGAGCAAACACAGAACAGTTTTCATCAGCTGGCAATTTAATTCTATATTTTATTAAGGCCAAATTGTTATTTTTCTAAATTGGTTTTGTTAGACAGGATTTTTTACTTCTCTAGGTACAAAAACATGGATATTTTCACCTAAGCATAAATGAGGGGGAGGCTTATTTGAATATATAGTCATTATTCAGAAACACAGTCCATTAGTGAGGAATTTTCTTCTTACCTTGCCACTCTTTCATTCAACACACCATTTCCCATTCCTAAAGCTTCACTGTCATACAAGTTTCTTCTTTGTGAGACGGATTATTGCAGAGCACCGGGCTAAGTTCTGATCCCAGTTGTATTAGAATCAACACTCAGAAACTCAAACCAGAAAGAAATATCAGATCTGAATCAATATAATTCAGATCAATATCTGACTCAGCAAGTCTGAGGTAGGAAGGACTTAAGGTAGCAAGCGTGCCATTACTTTGTAGGAGCTCATTTTTCCTTTCAGGAAGGTCAGAGTCATGCAGAGGGCTCGGTAGTAGATCTGAGTCTCTGAAGAGAGTCCTCACAAAGATATGCCAGCTTTGTTTATAATTACCATGGAACCCACATGCTCATATCCATCCTTTGATTTACCCTTTGGAGGTTTAATAGAATGGCCATCTCATTTTAAAAGGGCTCAGCATGTATGTATTATTTAGTTAAATTTATACATTAATTTCCTGACTGAAACAAAATTCCCTTTCAAGTAGCCTGGCTTATATGCTCTAAAACTGTTCTTTCCTGAAGAAAAGCCACTATGACTGTGCAGGATTTTCTGTACGGAGACAAAACTCATACTATCATTTACCATGGACCTGCCAAAATAATCAAGTGTGGCCTAAGGACTAAATTAAATGCCTCCTATAGAACTTCAAGGAATGTTAGAACCAGGAAACTAGCTGTTTAGTTATCATTAAAAGTATATATAAATATATATAAATATATATATACATAAGAAATCATATCAACAATGAGGATGAACTGAGTGCCAAATATTCACCATCTGTATAAAGCAACACTCCACTAGAATTAAACTATTTTATGTAATTCTTTCTCATGCTTTTATGGTTCTTTTGATAAATTCTATTTAGTAGCATGCAGGATACCTAAATTGAATGTACAGTATGTTGTTTCATTGCTACAATAATTTATTGCTTCTCAGTAATATCTTCTTTACCAGAATGTTATTTGTTACTTTGAAGACATATTTGAAAATTGTTTTATTATTGAGTTATTCTTTTTTTCTTGGTTCTCTACTCACCTCCAGCTGATTGTAAGAAAATGTGCTTCACTATTTTGCCCCATGGCTCTTTTATGAAGCTGCCTCTTTCAATTGGTTTATGTATTGTTTATGTTCATCTCCTGTAAATAATTCTGCAATTAAATTTTTTGAGAAAAAATAGAGTACAGTCTTTATTACATTTAAAATTTTGCATTAGTTAAAATCTGACATTTCCAACTAGGCAATTTGTAGACAACACTAAACTATTACTTTAGACTTGTAGCCTTTGGGGTGTTAGGAAATAAATTATAAAAATAATTTTAATGGGATTTTTACCATAAATCAAAGAAAGATACATATAAAATCTGATGGAAAGTAACAACTAATGGAATAAGCAATGCCATTCCATCTATGTGTTTTGATTTACAGTCATTGATACTGTAGGTATAGAATGGAATCCACTGATTTTGAGTGAGAACATTGTGTATCATAACAAAAAAAATACTAGTGTCTTTTGTTTGTAAAAACCCCAAAACTGAATTACTCGTAAGCAGTCATTTGTGGGCAGAAGTAACTGAATGGATTTGTTTTTACAAAGTGAATCCTGAAGCATCTCCTTGGGTTTTTCCTGTTTGCAACAGGATAACCAAAAAGAGCTTCAAACCTACTTCATGGTTTCCAGCTCCTTTCAGGGCAGACAAGTCTCCTTCTGGGAATCGCTTTAGCAACTCAGCAGAAAATCTGATTAATACTTTGCCACATTTCTTGATTAGACAAAAGCCATGGTAGGCATGAAACAAACATTAGTCTAAACAAAGGAGGTATCAGAAATAATATGAATAATAGAAATTTATTTGGCATAGAAAAATGCCTAGTTGCTTGAGTCATTAGATTTTTATTGCTCATGTATAATATATACTATTGTAATGCTTAGGAGCTCTAGCTACAGGCCACTTGTACATTTGAACATTGTATATTTACAAACTGAAAATTTTCCCTCCCCATGAAGAATTTACAGTCCAACCAATAGATAAGAAACAACAGATAGGCAGACACAGGAGAGAAACTGATGGGAAAAAGTGAGATGCTATTAATTAAAATGAAGAGCAGTATCCCAGCATCCCATCAGCTGTCATTTGTTCTGCAGCCATCAGAAAAAGAGGGGATAATGAAGTGGAAGATACCCTAAGGGATGTCTTCCCAAGAAGGGATTGAGTTCAAGAAAGACATTTGTTTGAAAATTTAATACAGAGATGATGAATTTTGGCATCCTGAGGCACCTGGAGGTGGAAGATGACATCTCCTGATTTAATGGCTGGTGCTAGGTACACCATGGACAGGTGGTGTTCAAAGAGGCTGTGAAAGGTCTTGACAGTAAGACCAATAAAATTCAACATTTGATGTTCTGATGGCTCATTGCTTCTATGAAGGAATTTTCATTTTTAGTATCTCTTGTGGAAAGCGCAAGATTTTCCAGCTATATGTCAGCAGTTTTAATGAGAATGAGATTTAAGGAGAGGTCATTGGAGCAGCGTGGGGTTGTTTTTGTCTATATTCTAACACTGGATGTTATGACATGGAGCATCAGCAGTTCTGTGCTGTCATATCAGAACTAAGGCCTTGATCATTTCTAGCCGAAATTCCAGTAACCTCTTAGCTTCCCTTAGCCTTCATGAGTTCCCTAAAATAGGCTGATCCTTCCTGCAATCTGGAAAGGATCTCAGGACTAACAAGCAAGCTGTTTCTTGTACTACAGCTTCACAGATGGCTGAATGTCAGCTCAGTGTTATAGGCATACCCGTACAAATGAGGACAGGCATCACTGATGAACTAGTAAGGTCAAGTAAAGCTGGGGCATAGATGTGACATATTTTGTTTCAATTGCTGAACCAAATAATCAGGTGCAGAGTACATGCTCTGGAATTAACTTATTTATTCCAGTTGAACTGCACTGACACTGACAGTGGGATTGTGGAAGGCTGCTATTGTTTTAACTGTAGCAGCACAGCTGAAGTGTGAAAATTTTGAAATGTAGACAAGTACCTTACATAACCCATTGCAGCCCTAACACAATCCCTCCACAAATTTTGCTGTGACTTTTTAAACAAGCAATTTATAAGTAGCTAGAGGATAACACAGTGATAAAAACTAGGCAGTGCTGGTCTGCCAACATCCTATCACGTCAGCCAATCTAATTTTTCTCTTTAACAAGACAAATGGCCTAAGGAATTAGGTAAAAAAGAGTAGGCTGAGATAGATCTTCATTTCATTGAGGCTTTTGATTCAGTTCCAGTGTACCATTTTCATATAAAACTAGGAAAATATTCTCTAAATGAAGTTTTTCTAAATTAAAACTGATGCATCTAAAAATATTGTTTTAAATATTTGACCATTTGTGAAATCTGAAGGTCTTTTCGAGTGTGAGAAGGAGAAAAATCTAACCTGCTCTCAGTGCTATTCAGCAATTTCATTGACAATTTTGATGATTTACTGAAAAATCATCATTGATGTGGAGTATTATATTCATTGATCTGGGAATAGTTATTGGTTTTGCAGAGGATGTGATCAAAATTCACAGCGGTCCCAGGAAAACAGGCATGCTTTCTAAATTCAGTGTGATGTAATTCAGTGAGGAAAACAAAAAATGCTGTATTGAATGCTGTACTAAATGTTGTACTCTGATGTGACAGAATATTCTTTTGAGAAAAAGCAGAGCAAAGAAAATGTGATCACAACCTAAGGAAGAATCAACCTGATGCTAAATCAACACATGCTAAATCACATGCTCTTAAGAAAAGAGGAAATCTAATAGTGAATGTATTAGCATATCATTAAATTAGTGTGGCTTAACAAATTATCGTGCTGTGTAATCATCCATGTATACACAATCTTAAATTGCAGCATGCACACATTATTGGGCTTGACATTGCAAGCCAAGAGAAAACAAATTACCCTCCCATAGAAGGAAGAAGTCTTCAGATGGATAAAAATCAAGCTGGTGTGTGGAGACATGGCTCATCCTCCCCCATCCAGGCTGCTCAGTAGAAATCTCCTTGGGCACTGCATTTTGCTCTATGCCAAGTGTCTAAGGACTTCTAATAGATTTGGGTGGACGTGGTGAGTGTCCCTGTCCTTGGTATTAACCCCAGCAGGTCTGGGATACAGGGCAGGATGCTTTTTGTGTGCTTGTCTGCCTGTGTTTAGGAGCCAGACTGTCATATTTGGGCAATGGTGGGATACAGACTCTCTGAATCTTGCTGTCTTCAACTTGGCCACTTCCACCCACATTCTGTCTGAGATGGCAGAAATTACCCTTTGTATCTCAAGCAAACAGTCAAACACAAAACGTTAACAAGTGAGATAGGCAGAAGCCTTTCATAATGCTTGAAAGTGACACTGACTGGCTGAGTATTCAATGATGCCACTGAGAAAATGGCAAGTCAGATGCTGGGGATGTAGGGACATTTCCTGTGTGCTACAGAGGTTCTTGTTCCACTTTGATCAATACTGTTGAGTTTTGGTTAGAGTATTAAATCCTGTTTTGGACAAATTGAGAAGCAGTGGAGAAAATTTGAAAGGAAGTAATAGATTGCAAAATATTTGGAAGGCATGATACAAGTGAACAAAGTTCAGAAGATGAATTAAAAAACCCTGATTTGTGTCAATTGAATGAGTTGTTATGAGTTGTTAATGCAATTGCTTCCCCATTCCCTGGAAGGAGGGTATTAGCATCATTAGCAGGAATGTCTAGCTTTTGTTTCTTTGGATAAGAGTAGTGAATCCCTGTTTAACTATTTAACTCAAGGACAAGGCAGCACAAATATCCTATGTGGCTTGGCAGCTGCGATCCACATGTCAGAACTCCCTGAAGAGCCACAGGAACCACCATCCAGCATCCTGGCTGCACACATGGTCTGAAAGGGATGTGGCTAGACCACTGGTACCCTCATCTCACTTGACAGATGATCCTCTTTATCAGCAACTGACCATTTGCAAAAATGAAAGAGGCATTCGCCTGCCAAAACTGCCAGTGCTGCTCCCCAGCTCTTCCTAGAAGGAGAAGCTGACCAGGAAGATGGATAAAGGGGCTAGTGCCTCTGCTGGCTTCAGCACTTGGGGAGGTGAATGCTCAGGGTCTCCACATCTTCTCTGTGTGTTATGGGGTTATCTGCTCACATAGGAACAAAGAGGTGCTGCTCTTGAATAAAACATCTTAATACTAAATAAGGGAATTGCAGAAAATTGGTGATAGTAGCTGAGTCAGCAATGTTCTTTTCTCTGTATGAGGTCCATACACCTTTTTATTAGTACCAGGCCCTAGGCTGCTTGAGGTGCTACAATTAAGAAAAAAATCTAAATAAAATTTCTGCTCTACATGAAGAGTAGCATCACCTCAGCCTTTACCCCTGAACAGAAGCCCAGATCCTGACCAAGAGTGGACTTTATTAACCTGCTTAGCCAGAATCTCTTCAAAAGTCTTGTGTGGTTGTTGTGTGGCTCTTGTATCCTTTGTGACCCCCAGTAACTCACCTGCACAGGTGAGAGCTACCTGAAAGATGGAGGAGTTTGCTTGTCAGAAAAGCTCTGCACCTGTCATTGCCATTCTTGGCTTCCTCCTCACAACTGAGCACCATCACACCTACTGCAGAGCTTGGCACTAAAGTATTTGAGAAGGACAAGGCTTAGGTCAATGGAATGGAAAATAATGACAAATCAATTTAAATGCACATCCTGGAGGAGTATATTATAATAGACTGCTTCAGCAAATCTTACAAGGAAATTAGCTTTGGTAAAAATCTAGGATTCAGTGTATTAAAAAGTGACATAATCCCAATCATAAGAGAGGTGATAAATCAGTTTTGCAAGATAGGAAATAAATCACAACTGAACAGTAAGGGAAGCAGATGAATGTTATGCTTTGGGGTTTGAATATGTCAAAGTGAATTTTGTAAAATATTTATAAATTTATGAAGCATTGACAACATCTTTAAAAATCTGGTATTTCAAATTTTATGAATGTTTATATTTATATATTTCTGTGAGTTTATGTGGCTTTATATGTGTGTATGTATATATATATGTATATACATATGTATATGTGTAAATATCATATGTATGTATATATTTATCCTTACAGAAATAAAAGATGAACAGCTTAAATTTTATATATATTTAATATTTTTAAATGGCCAGAAATCATGTTCTGTTTGGTTTGTGCATGTCTGTGTCTCATGATAAATTCATTTGCTTGTCTAAATCACAGGAGGAAGCTGAAAAGAAAGGCTGAGGAAAGGGAAAACCTATAGAGCAAAACCGATGTCAATGCTATATTCTTTATTTTTGCTTATTAGAAATACATGATTGCTTTAGCTGATTTGGAATAGGATTTTACCATCATTCTCCTTCACTGTAAGAGAGCATTTTTGGGCTAATTCACACTAATATCAGTTTCTACAGCCAGGTCTCAAATCAAATACATACATGCATATTGTGCCAGAAAGCAAACAGATTCTGCATGAGATGAGCTAATTCATTGAGACACTTTTCAGGCTCAGTTAGAAAATGGTCTTACTGTTTTGTGATAAATTGGTGTATAAAGAATTCAAATTCAAGATCTTTAAGTCCTCCACTCAGATTCCCACTTCATTTTCCCAAATCTTTCCAAAATACATATTATTTTTATCTTATTTAAAGAGACACTGAATAAACAAATTTTACAAGAGCATCCTCATTTGAAATAACAATAAGAAGCTGTAACCCTGCATCAGATTTTACATCTTTAATTAGTAACTGAATAAGGAACAAAGCCTAATACCTGGAGATAAATGTGAATTTCTATCCATTCCATTAGAAGGGTCACTTAAGACTACATGTAAACCAGCTGTGATAGCACATGTGGAAGGGAGGTTCTCCCTGAGTGACATCTCCCAGCTTGTTCATCTCCAAATGTCAAAGTAAGGTAAGTGTAATAAAAATGCTGCTGTAAGTCAGGAGCTACAAACTTTTCCCTGGAATTCACTGTGTCGCAGGAGAAGGAGATGATACAAGGAGAGGAAGGGTTTTGTGCACAGGAGGACCTGAGGAGCAAGCAGCAGCATTTCATGGCCACGTGACAGACTTGTAGGAAGCCTCTGGGGCACATTTACCATCTGTGATGCGTTTCACTTTGATGGCATTTACCTTGTGAGACGTAACAGATGGTGACCCTTCCTTGGCTTCTTTCTGGGATCAACTTTTTTTCTCTGGAAAACAGAAGAGCTGGTCCATGAGCTGCTAAGTATTTATCTTTATTGTCACAAAGAAATATCTGTAAATAACTTCTGTGATGATCTGTTGTGTTATCTAGTCAGATGCTATACTGGGGCTACCAACTTTTTTGGACAAAGATTAATGGCTTCCGGTGAAGCCAATATTGTATTTTTAACCTGTGAAGAAAAATGTTAGGTGAGTTCGGGAATGAGTGATAACTCTCAGTCAATTCATGAAAGGGGGTAGTTTTCAAGGTAAAATATATGAGGGAAATTGTTCCTGGGGAAGTGGGTGAGAGATGTCAGAGATGGATAAGAATGAACAATAGATGCTTTTCAGTCACAAGTTCACTTCCAGTAGCTAAAAATGAAAGATTATTATGACCAAAATAGTATCTAACTTGCTCTAATTGTCATTGCACTAACTTACATTACCCAAGGGACATCTGGTTTTCAGAAACCATGTGAGCAGCTGACAGCCCTTTCAACTCCCACCACATCACTGTGCTCTCTCTGCTGATGTGCCCCCCTTTCTGGATATCTCCAAAGTTATAATGTTACTTGCTTTTGCTCTAAACAAGCAGACACTGTCCAGGGTCCTGGGAATTCCCTCCTTGTACAGTGCTGCTGGTTAAAGGCAAAACCCCTTAGAGCCTTCTTGCTTCACTTCACCTTATTCTGGAAGGAATCTCACTGTTTCTTACATTTAACTAAATAAACAAGTATAACCTGTATAAAAAATCCGTATAAATGTACTTCTCCCACCCTTCTTTGTCAAAAAGGAAACAGAAACAAATAGACTAGAGAGTGCTTTTGAATACTGAATGGAGGGACGGTCTGGGGAGGCACTCAATTATTCAGCTCCTTTTGGCTGGGTCAAACAGGACAAAAAGCTTCTTATCTTTTCACAGTCCCATTTGCTAGTCTGGAAAATGCGAGGAATGAGAGGCATACATCACATCTCCTTCCCAGGCTGCCCCCCGGATGTCTTTCCCAAGGCAGGCAGCGTGCAGCAGGATTGCTGCACCCTCTGCCCGCGCCCTGCCGCGCAGCTGGACTGGGGGCTGCTGGCACAGGCACAGCGCAGCTGCCGTGTCCAACAGGCTCAGCCAGCACTTCTGAGCACAGCTCTCCGTGTTTCAGGGGTTTATACTGCCACCCATTGCTGTATCCGAGCACATCTTCCCCAAAAGGGGTAGCAAACTCCTGAACAGATTTCATTCGCAATAACACATTTCTCTTTCTGGAATCACAGCTCTCCATCACAGCAAACAGATCTATGTGGGAATAATGCTTTCTGAAGTGTGTCTGCGTAGGTTAGAGTGGAAATGCTCTCTCACAGGCAAAGTGTGATCAGACTGTGGAGTCATTGGATCTATTTTCAGTGCCTGCTTCTTCTCAGCCAAGAATACTTTGGCCCCAGATGCTGTCAGCACATTGCAGTGATGTAGGGGAAAAAAATCAAGTGTTCGTAACCTTTGAGGCTGAGCATCCATTGCCTGACAAGATACAGTACACCACATGATTGGAAACAACTGCACCTGCAGGGCAGGTGCAATGGGAGCTATGGCTCCTATAAAATGAGATAAAAGGGAAACTACATTTGGGACTATGCTGGTACATCTGGGCCATCAATGCATGCTGCTGAAATAATGGAATCTGTGTTTTTCTGCAGACAGAACTTACAAAAAAAGGCATTAAACTAATATATCAGCAGTTGGTGTTAGCACCAAATTCAAGAACTTTCTTCAGTGGTAATGATTCACTCTTTTTCAGAGAGTTTTGGGTTTTCATGTTATCATGTAGTTCTACAAACCTTTCCTTGCACCATGCTTGTGCTATTGAAAAAAACTTTAATTACGTTTCTTCCCCTTTGCTTCATCTGCTATAACTAAATACAACCAGTTTGCATCTGTGCTCCCAACACATGCACACATGAATAGATGATAAATTCCTTTACACCAGTACTTGTCATTAATGAACTTCAGTCTCCAATTTTCTTTGCTATTGGTCAAGCATTTCATGAAATGATCTGGCAGAACATTTGTAGGCATAAGAAAGCATTTCTATAAGTGGAACTAGGAAGAAAATTAATTTTGTTTGTATTTAAAAAAAAAGTAATATTCATTTCGCCATCATCATAGCAATGAGGAACTCTGTGGCATGTCTAGAGTAAAGCTCAGGTCTGCAGGAGTCTTGTGGAGTAAAAAGAAAAACAAAACCAGAAGCCATTTGTGCATGTCAGCTCAAGTTGGAGGGATTTTGGGAGCTTCAGGTCACAGCAATCATGCAGAGCCCAGTAAGGGATGGGATAAGAGAGCAGGCTTTTTCCTTTACCCTTTTCTTCCAGCTTTGAAGAGACTGGGCTGAGAAGATTTTGCTAACTGAAAGCTAGGAAGTACTCCCAGGGATATTTGTTTCCTCCTGCCCAGTGCTCAGGAAAGAAGAAGTTATTAAGGAAGAAATCTAGCTCATTCTGAGAAGGAGGGCAGCAAGCTTGGAGAGGAGGAACGGGAAAAGCGCCAGGGGGTAGGACAGGTATGCTCCAGGAAACAGGAGAAAATACATGCAGAAAAGGTGTTGAGGGAGGCCAAGACTGGCTGCTGGGATGGCATTAGAGCTTATCCTCCCTGGCCCAGACTGAATCCAGGGCTATTCAACAGTAAATGTTGAGCTACTCCCAGTAAGTGCCTCTGAAAAAACAATGGATCATTACTCAGCTATGTCTCAGCCCCCTTAGGAGACCAGTTCACACAGAGGTCAGTAAAAATGATGGAAGGGTCTAGTCCTTTCACATACCAAACTGGATTTTAGTCTGGGGTTGAAGGGTTGGGAGACTTTAAAAGCCTCTTGAAGAATGCAAGAGAGCAAAACAACCCAACCTGTCCCTCCTCCTATAAAGAACAGATTGAGCACAGCTTACATTTGGCCAGAAGAGCTGTTGGGAAGCAGGATGAGCAAGCTCCCAGTGGGCTCATGGAGGGTTTCTCAGCACCCTCTATCCATTTTCCCACTGACAGGGCTGCCACATAATATGCAAGTGTGAGAATCTACAAATAAACACTGGGATTTATAACACAGCAAGGAGAAAACTACATAATGAAATTAAACAAGGTTCCCATCTGAACATAAAAGAACTTCAATAATTCTAATTAATGGCCAAGAGACACATTACAAGACACTAGACAAGCAATGAGGCATAAATGAATAAATAAAAACATGAAGAATGCTGAATCACAGAATACATTTTGTTCATTTTATTTGCTGTTTTTTCATTCAAATTACAAAAACAAAATAAATTGGAGTTGTAGGTAATATTCAGATCTTGTTAATGCTTTAAAAATAAATCAACAAATCAAACTCACTAAAAAATATTGCAGATGCAATTTCACTTCAATAATGCATAATCAGCCATAGTGTGCCAGGGAGGACGAGCAGTACATTCATTGAACATAACACAGGTATACCAGATCTTATAAAAACACCTGCTGTTGACTCTGTACTCATGCTTGAGTAACCTCATTCCTCACTTTAGTGGCCTGGGCTTATCCCTGTGGATTCATGAATAGCACTTGAACTTTAAATCTACAACAGGAATTTTCTGACTGTCTATATTTAGACCATTGAAGCAAGCAAACAGAATACTTCCTTTTATACCTCTAAGTAAAATTATTTAAGGCATATCTTAAGTGTAAGCTAAGTTAGATACCACCTAGTTTCTTTCATTTCAAAATAACAATATCAGACTTGGTCTATGAGGTTGATATTACTATTTTAAGATACACAAGTTCTTTTTAATTATAAAAATAATAAAATTATTACAGTGTTTCAGGAGTTTATACTTTTCAGGAGTTTATGTGTGAAAGTAGTAAATTACACCGTTTCTTCTAAATTAAAAATGCTGTGAAAGACAGCTCTTGCCTGACTGAGCATTTGTTCAAGTAGTGATTTTAAAAGGAGTGTCTAAGTGACAGTTCCATCCAGCCCATATGGGTTTACCTTTAAATTACCCTGAAATTCAGCAATTAAGGGATTTTTTTTAAAAGCTGCAGCAATCTAGACCCCAGTACTGTCTGATACCATTGGTAGAAAAAGCTGAGTTAATGACAGGTCATGGGGTAGAAATCACTTGCTTTGCTCCAGTGAACAAATTGTCATTTATACACAAGGACTGCATGAGGCTTTGTGGCATAAGCATTTGCAACACATTTCTGTATACTGGGGTGAGGAGGAGCCCTATCAGTTTCAGATGGAAAGAGAAAAGTACAATTTGAAAATAAAAATTTGTCATAAATATCAGGATGAGAAGTCACAACATGAAAACTGACATGAGACAATACCTTCTCCAAGACTGTGATTTCCCCTCTTCCCTGCTCTGGTCCACTACCATTGCCTACTACATGGCAATGGCCAAGCAGAAAACTCACTGAAGGCAACTTTGCACCTGGCTGGGCTCAGTCTATGCTCAGCAACTTTTCTCCAATGAGAAAATTAACATCATTTAGTATATCTGAGGATGGGAAAATCTGCTGTTCCTATTTTTGAAACATTAAGTATCTCCTGCATTCACCCACCTAGAGAAAAGACACAGGTCAGTTCAAACTTTACTTTTATTAACTACAAAAGTATTTTCAAAGCATTAGTAAAGGATCATTTACCAGAGTCTGATACTAACTGATGGGGCATAGCTAGTCAGAGGCAGAAGGGAGAAGCCAGGGTACTAGTCACATCCTAGTTGAGAGTAGACAGGACAAAGGATATTCCTCTCCATCTATAGATATTGTCTTCCACAACCTTTTGACAGAAGTTTCCTTCTAGTAGACTTCTCTTGCACCATGTTGGATTAATGTTGCTCTGCTGCTATTCATATTACTACTGCTTTCTCTGGATAAATGCCGTCTGCACTAGAAAGAATGAAAAAAATTGAGCAAGCAAAATTTTTTTTAAAAAGACATTTCACCGTGAATTGTCCAATCCTTTAATAATTTTTATCTAAAGTAGTCCAGTTGTGCAAGTCATCTCAATACCTAGAAATCAGAACATTCTGATGGAATGAAAAAAAATTATGAACAGAGGAAGCAATTTCAAAGAAGCTGTTGTTACATTTACATGTAAAACAACTAAGAAAGTAAGTTCAGCTCTAATTACGCTTAAAACCCCCTTATTTGCTATTTTTGATGTAGAACTTCTAGTCCATATATAGTCTTTCAAAGACACCCCCAAATTTAGAATCATGAAAGTTACATTAAACTTCAGAAGATGTCTAAGAGGTGAGCACAAAAATAATCTGTTTAGTTCATAAAAAAATCCCCATCCAGCCCACCCTACTCCTACCTCAAAAATCTAAAATGTCATCTGATTGCAATATATCAGTCTTTTCCAGGGAGGAAGTACTGGGAATTAACAGGCTTTTTGTCTAGCAAGGAAAGGTACAATAGGCAGCACATAAGGGGAAGCTAGACTGCTTCAAACTCACGAGAAGGCCTGCATTTTAAGAACTGAGATTAGTCACTGGAACAAGCTGCTATTAAAAGCAATAAATTCATTTCTTTGGCCTTCAAAAGCACAATAACTGGATTTCTGAAAATAAGCATTAGTCAAACTCAAATGATGAAGCCTGATAAAGGAATGACTGAGTGAATGTTAATGGCTTGTGATGTGCAGGAGGCTTGATTACATGCTCTAGTGATACCATCTCTCCTTAAACGCTCTGAGTAAATACAGCATTGTACTTGCTTCAAGCATAATGATCAGAATTCAGCAAATCCACCTTTTTCTTCTCCTCAGTTTTATGTTTCTTTTCAGAAATCAGAAATCAGTTCCTGTCTGTCTGCTTTGCTATTTTTTATGCTCCTAAATCTTGAAAAGTAGCAGAATTCACTTTATGACCCCTTCACACTAATATGATATTATAATATAAATGAAAGCTGGGGCCATTATATTTATCACTGCTAACCCACAGAAATGGCAAGCGCTCACTGGGCATGCTGTAGCCTCAAGCATGTGGGATAAATGGCAATATTTTAGGGACTCCTTGGGAGCCTCAGATCTCATTTCAGTTCTATGAACAAATAAACACTAAAAATGTTTAAGTAACCATTTGCTTAAAAAGCTTATTTATTTAATTAAAACAGTGATTTCAGTTCTGCAGATTTGTGTCATGCCTGTCCCATACCCGCCTTCTGGCTATTGTATCTTCTCCTTTACTTCTCTGCAAGGGAAGGTCCCACTGCATCTTCCATTCTTGAATGATTTCTAGCACTGGGTTAAATTTAAATGGGAAAAAAAGATTTGTTAATAGTAATGTACTTGAAAAGTGTGGAAGTGTGGTAAAGAAGCGGTGCCACTGCTACAATTTGCTCTGAGGAGTCGTTCTACAGGTGAGGAGCTGTGCCCCTTTTTGACAAGATCTTTGTAAATATCTGTGTCCCTGACACCATGCTTTCCGAGTCATATTGATTTCACGACAGTAGCACTGCTATTTCCCTGGAATTAACATCCATGCATCCTTCCCAGCATCGGGTTCTGCTGACCCGGTGGGAGGGAGCAGCCGTCGCTGTTGAGGGCGCTGGCAGAGCGCAGGACACGGGTGGCACCGGCTGTCCCCAGCGGGGTCCCGCAGCTGGGAGGAGGTGGGTGACATGGGCGGAGACACGGGCGGGACGTGCGGCAGCTGGGAATACCTCTCTCTGGAGCTCTGACTTGGCCATCCCACTGTGAGCCAGCAGGGCCGGGAGAGGTGATGGTGAGCCCTGTGTACCAGTAAGGAATAATGTCCCCGCTTCCCCGCCTGGGGTTGTTGTCATTTCGGAAGCGGTAACCAACAGCCTGCTGTTTGTTCCTGCTCCGGGGTTGAGTGCTCCATTCCCTGCCTTTGTAACCAGGATTAACGCTCCAACCCGCAGGGGGAGCGTCATCTCCACACTCGGCCGAGCCGCAACCCCTCGCGTACGCGGCCAGAATCGCTGCGGAAAGCGGGCGGAGGCTCCAGGAGCCCTGAGCTTCAAACCCAGCGCTTTCTGCCGGCCGGTGACATCGCCGCGACCTTCTGCCGGCTTGGAAAAGGCGCTGAGACGGGGAGGAGACCGGGCGAGACGGATCCTGCCCGGTTCCAGAGCTGTGTGCCCGTCCCCCCCGGCGCACAGCCAGACGGTCCCGGTGCCGGTCCGGGTCCCGGTGCCCGCGCCAGGTGGCAGCAGAGCCGCAGCGACGGGCGGGCACGGGGGGGGCTCGGAGCCAGCGCCGCGCCCGCCCGAGAGCGGCGCGGGAAACTTGCAGGGCTAGGGTTTTTTTTTATCGCAGAAAATGTGGGGAGGATTATGTTTGTTTGCGTGGTTTCAAATCAATAATAAATAAAAAGGAAAACAGGGGAAGCTGGGAGCCCAGTTGAGCTCTCCAGAAAGTGACACGGGCTCCGCGGTGCCAGCGCTGGTGGGTGCACCACAAATTCTTCGCAGGCTCTCTCGGCTGCGGACCTGCGGCTGTGGAGTCACGGCCACACGCTGTTTCTGCAAGAATTTGCCAAAGAGTGACAAACCCCGCGGAAGGTTGTTCCTAATGTGTCGGATCTTTATACACAGAATGCTGTGGCCAAGTTCCCGACCAGAAGACAAAATCTCATTAATTTATTTACCTTTTAATTTCTCTTGCTGTGATGCATTGTAATGCCACTCTGATGTTTAAATCATTAGCAAGTGAAACACAGAAAGACATGTCGTTTTAGTAAAATTATTGTTGGAACCAGCACCCAAACCCTTTCTGAGCACTGAAAGTAAATTTCTGAGCACTGAAACTCAGGTGAGTTTCCTTGGTAATTCAGTCCTCAGGAGAGTTTCAATCTTAATTACTGTCTTTTACAGGGTCAACACTGGTCTGCTACTATGAAGCTACTGAATTTTTTATCATGGAGCTTTGTTATACACGTCAGTCCTACCCTGTGCTTGACCTTATTTGTAATAATTACAAATCACCCATGTCAGTGAATAAGAATAGTAGGGGGGCTATAATTTTGGGGATTTGTTGTAGTATTTCTTGCAGGCTGCTCTTAGACCATTAAAAGTTGTAAATTTGAAGACTAGGTACTAAAGCAAGAAACCATAAAATCATTTTTACAGGCCAGCCTTTCCCAGGTAACATTACATCAACCTTTAAGCAGGATAAGATTGCTCATCCCCAGGCCACCCAGGGCTCGACAGACCCTGTGCCACTGACTGGTGTTGTGTCTCCCTTCCAGGTAAAACTGCATCTCTCATAACTGCCTCAAACCAGACATGGATATTAAAACTGAGGATGAGACCTCCAAACGCATTCCCTGACCTATACCTGTGAGCACCTCCTACCCCAGATGGAGAGGCAGCTACAACCAAGCAATACAGTTGGCCCTACAGCCCTGGAAAAGGCAGGTGAATACCCTGCCACAGGTCCCTGGCTGCTCAGGAAGAGTCTGTAAAGCCAAACACAGCCATAGGGTGGAGAAAGAACTGTGTAACTAAAATTGCACTTGTGGACCCAGCCTAGTCATACCTTCCCCTGGGAGAACAGCCCCTCAAATCCCCCAGGTACACTGCTTCCAGGAGCTGGATGCTAGCCTCCACTTCACTTTGTTAGAAAAGCTCTTGGAGTAGTTGCATGATATGCAACTATGCAAGAGTTCAGACTGTGAATGGGTGATGAATTAGACTGTTGCCTTTCTGCAGGCCATAATTTCTGAAAGAGTTTAATTTGCTTTATTTGGAGATGCTGCAATAGCTTTTGTGAGTAATCCCCTATTTTAATCAAAGAAAGTAAACAGGTATGTGGAAAACGATAAATTAACGGGACCTGTTTCCTTCCCAGTCAAGACTGAGTTCAGCAGTGAGTCTACCTGTGTACATTGCCTCGGTGCATGTGGAAAGGGGCTATGGGACAATAAAAGCCCCTTGACATTGCAAAATGCTGATCAGAAGCCAGTGGTTCAGGCACACTGCTGATGTTGGACCCTGTTCCACAGTGGGGCACAAATGCTGAGCCCTATGAAGGCATCTGCATGTGCTGTGACCATCTGCACCTCCCACGAAGCCAGGCAGGGTTAAGGTCTCCTGGGGCCCTGATGGCCACAAGGCTGGAGCCTGGCAGGATGGAGCCGTGGTGGGCATCCATTTCCATTGCTCCCCTCTCCACAGAAGTACTCTTTACTGATGGCAGAAAGGAGTGAGAGAGAAAAAGCTAATTTTTTACCTCCTACATCAGAGGCACAATGCTATGCTGCTTCCTTGTTCTGTCTCTAATGGTCCAAGTAGATTAAGAACCAGCTGCTGCTTCAAGCTGTCCTTGACAAGAGCATAGAGAATTCTATGCAGCTGATGAAGTGCCAACTCCATTAGCTCTGCAGCTGATGTGTTTTCACATACACCCAGCCAGTCTGAGCAGCCATGGTGGGCTGCTGGGGGTGCTCAGTGGCTGTGGGCTGCCACCATGGGTCAACAGCTATCTGGAGTGCTGGATGCAGGAGACATTTGTCTTCATTCTGTCTCTCAATTTGCCTTAGTAAAGCAGATGATCAAGGAACTGTTTCAGAAATGGACTGAAATACCAAAGTCCTAAGAGAGGGTGGTGAGAGGGACCTCTCTTTCTATTCCTCAAACTTGTTCAGATGTTCTGCTCCTGTTCTGCCTTCAATAACCCTCTGATATTTTCATCTTTACACAGAGGTTGCTCTGTCCCCTACAATATCCGTGTGAAGAGTCACTTTTTCTCCCTAATGTGATGCAAGATTATTTGTGGAAAGCAGAGGGGGGAAAAAAAAAAAAAAAAAAAATGCAGAATATTTTGCACTTGGGGTCAGAAATGCACCCTCAGACCTGAAGTGGTCATTCAGGAAGATGGGTTGACAGGGTGCAGTGGCAGATGTAGTGAAGTAGTGAATCATTGTCTGGTGTGGCTCTCAGAGATCACAAAAACACGTGAAGGAAAAGCAGAGATCACATCTGCCGTGGTAGATGGGAGTCTGTGTAGAGGTTTCTCCTCTCTGCAAATACAATTGCTCTCCTTCTGTAATGGGCAGGCTGAGAGAGCTCACTGAAGGAGTAGCCAGCATGTTTTCAGTGCAAACTGATGTGCCTGCTAGACTGTAACCTGTGTTGAGCCTTCCTGCCGGTATCACATTTATTCTGTGATAGCAACCCTTCTTGGGCTGCTTCTGGGAGACATGGGGATGGCATGGGGCTGATAACCCAGAAGCAAACAACCCTAGCTGGTTGGCTCCCAGGCTTTGGCAGGCACACGTGGATTCCTGGCCTTGTCATCAAACCTCACTGCCTCACTCACTGCCTTGCCTCAGATCTTGTGCAGCAAACTGTGCAATTGCCAAGGAGCCCAATTGCTTCCAAAATCACACTTGTCCTTTGCAGGGCTGCACGACCTGCAGCCAGCATGGCTCCCTGCCTTGCATGGAGCTGACCTACCCTGACTGCAGCAGTGCCTTCTTACTGTGAGCCCCTGCTCCCAACAGCCAAATCATCAGGACAGGCATGGTCCTAGAAGGTGGTGATGCCATTGATGTCCTTTGGGTCCCAGATCACACAGAGCTCAGCTGTCAAGAAATGTTCCCTAGAAAACATGTTTATTTTCCATTGACTAGAGGGAAACTGGGGATATACAGTATAAGGCTGAGCGATGCACCACAAACATCCTTTCTGAAGACTTCTAGGATTTCTTTTGTCCTTTTCTCCTCTGCTTAGCAGTTGCCTAAAGGCAGAGCCAACCTCTGAATATTTGTGACATTTTTCTCCAACAGAATTTTCCCAAATATGGTAAAAATTCAAAGAGCAATTTGTTCTCTTTTATAGATAAGTTGCCTGAAGGATGTATTCAAATCAGAGAAATCACAAGCACGTCTGCTTGTTCTTCCACACACTAGGTGTTCACCCATGGCTCAGCTCAGAAAACTCTATAATGTCAATTGATAAATGCATACATACATTCAACAAAAATGCTGCAGCATTAAAAAGTACTGAAAGCATTTTTCATTTAGGTGGGACCAACCCTAACTTTGTATCAAAGAAGCCCTCTAACATATAGCTGACGCCTAATTTAAAATATACTTATTAAAATGAACTAATACATAGAGCAAAGAAAACAGCTAAGAAGTATTAGGAAAACCCATAGCAGAAAAATAAGTGGCTGGCAAATAGTGCTTTCACAGAGCCTAAGCAGACCTCCAACCTTCATAAATAAATATTTGATAATATTATCTTCTTTTGCACAATTACTGAATCACAACAAAGAAACTGAAAATTGAGGCTCCTTTTAGACATATCAATGAACATAATCTCAATTTTTAACTATATTATGAAAGCAAGATTAAGTAACAAGGCATCAAAGTACAACACTGATAAGGGTGTGAAATTTCTGTTCTAAAATAATTTTGCACTTGTTTTCTCCCATCTGGCAGGTTTAATATGGCCAATTTCTTCTCCATTAGGAACAGAAACAATGAATACCACAAATTTCTGCAATGAGACTGTCCCCAATAAGTATTGTTCGCACATTTAAAATTTATATTTATTTCACCCAAAATACATAGGAGTTTTGTTTTTTTTTTCTAGAATCCCTTTTGTAGACATTCTCCTTTCTTCCCCATGTTTCTCCTCTGCAATGTCTTGTAATATACTGAACAGAGATGCTTGCCTGACCCTGCCACATTCTCTGGCCTCTGCTCACTACCTCTGTCCTCTCAGTATACTCTCCTCAAATACTGACACTGGTTTTCATATACACAAATACTTGTATTTTATATACTCTCCAATCTAAAATGTTCTTGGATTTCAGAGGGTGTATTTTCTGTCCTCTATGTCAGGCAGTTGTGAAAAGTGTGATTTAGACAGTGATTTACATCATCTGTGGCACAGCCTTCACAGTACTCAGATGGTGCTAATGATACCATTGAAGAGTAGCTCATAAAACTGGGCACATTAATGTTTTTATGATTATGGACATGCATGGGCTCAATTCCATATATCTCCCTGAATTTAGGCATTTCTGCTGAAATAGCTTTTTGCCATTCTGCAGTGCACCTGGTAAGAGGTCTGGGCTAAAATCAGCTAAGGCATGGAGTCATTTGTTTCTCCAGGGTTGCCAGTCCCTGGAGAACTATAACTTAAAACACTGAGAAAGAAATAGTGCTGAGAAACACTAAGAAATAAATAAGTAAGGCGTCCCTTGTTGTCTAGCTTAAATTTTGTTTGTGTGAAGAAAGAGATCTTTTATGCATTAATTTTAGAACACACGAGATTTAACTGAAAAAGATTCCTTTCAAACCATCTCAAGCTGTTACCCTGTCAGCAGGAAAACAAACATGCTACTAACTGAGCTGTCATTGTCTCTGAGGAGTCAATCTTTAAGCCACTCTCTCTCCATCTTTTAAAGTAGTCTTACAGAAACATGACCTGTCAAGTGTGAACAAGCCAAACCATAGGGAAGGAATATCAGCCAGAAGGATTAAAATACTGAGGCAGGAAGATGCTGAGAGATGGATCTCATGATTTTAGATAAAGGGCCTTGAAAGAGAAAAGTTTGGTAGTTTGGCAGAAGTGAGATTTGGGAATGGGGAAGAGAAAGAGGTACAGACTGGAATACCATTTTGATAGGGAAAAGAGGTTGAGGATGTCTTTGCAATAATAGGAGAGAGGGGAGATGAACACTGAAGCGAGGTTAGAGGGATTTGAAAATTGAGCCTAAGGGTACTGCAAAATAGAAGACTTAAGGAGACAAGACAGGAGTATTTATTAGACAAACCTGATGACACTGATCGTTGTCAGTGCCCTCCCCATGAACATGTGAGCACACTCCCAATGCCTTCTTCATGGGCAAACAGCTGCTGACACTGCTAAGGGGCACACTAGGATGTGATTAACTGTCCCTTCTGTTGAGAAATCACTTTTTAGCCATAGCTAAAACTGGTTCATTCCACAACGAATGTTTTCTGTGGAGTGGCTGCGGCACTGTAGAAGGCTTACACCCATGTGAGTCTATGGAAACCTGGTGGTGGTCAGCTGAAGACCCTCATGACCCACATAATTGTCTTACTGTCAATTTAGTTGTGAATTCTGTCTTAATGTCCCTTGATTCCTGCCTAGAGCCTTCTGAACAAGATTCATACTGAACTGGGACCAGTTGTCTGCCTCACTTTTTTTTATCCCTCCCTAGCTGCTCATATAGCATCCCTGCTCAGATATTTTGGTATGGATCTGGCAACATCACATCACACTTATTTTTGTCATTTCTTCAGCTTCATTAACCTAGCATCTGTCTATGGGCTGCTTTTATGGGGGAAAAAAAAACCAACCAAAAACCTCCGAACATTTTCAGTTAGTATGTTACAAGAGAAAGTTTTTTAAAACAACTCTCCTTTTGAATGGAATAGCTATGCCATGTTTTCTTGGCCAAAAGTGTTGACAATACAAAGTATTAACAACTGTAGTTGAATAACTTTATTTAAAAATATGTACATATATAAAAACATTTTTCTTTAAAAATGCTTACATTCTACAGCCTATTTGCATGTAGATAAATAAGACCAAAGGTCCTGCAATTATGTTTTAAATTCACTGTCTTGTCCTTCAGAAACAGACTGAGCAGAATTAACAAATAAAATTGCAGTTAAAGAGAAAAAAATCTATTGCTTTTTAAAAAATCTATTACTTCTCAGCTACAGCATCTCAAAATTAAAAACTGTTTTTCTGTGAAGAGGCTTAAAACTTACCTATGAGTCCAATGGAGATGCCAAGGGCATACAGGAGTAGTCACATAGTGATTTAGGGGGAGATCAAAAGTTTGATCACAGAAAAAGGTGCTCACCGACCCTAGTCATAAGTAAGACTATGACTTCAGGCACAATGAACATACCTCCACAGTAGTGTTCAGGGAAAACAAATTTCTTCAGAAAGAAATTTGGAGATCATTCTGGCATTCTTTCTGCACAAACACAGGGCTAAAAAAGAGATGCAATACTTTCATAGAATTTTCTTATACGTTGCTGGTAGAACAACTACTAGAATACTGCTTCCAAACAAATAAATATTCAAAAAAGTTATAGATTAAAAAACTTTTTATAGATTGCTTAATCATTCTAGAAGCTTGTTCTATTTAAATGATCAAAGATTAAAGACCCCTTGATCACAATTTATAAACGCCAAATCTAGCTGTTGAAGTTATAATGAGATTCAGTGACTGGAAGATGAAGCTAAACCAATTCAGACCATAAATAATGCTCTCATTAGTTATTTGTGTACATATAAACTCTTGAAATAATCTATCAAGGGTTGCCCATCACTAAAAATTAAATCAACATAGTTTTTTTAAATTTGGTAGACATACTTTAATTCAGCAACATCTATTGGACCTGAAGCAAATTAAATAATGGATGTCCATTGACCTGTGTTACTCAGAGGACTGAAGTAAATAATTTTAAGGCCTATATTAATCACTGAGTTCTTTAATTTATCCAATGAAAATAACAATGTTATTGCTTGGTCAGGTGAGTTAATCCTTATGTCTTAATTTGTTTATTCTAATCACAGTATTAGAGTACCCATTGCAGGGGATACTTCCTTCCTCCCACAGCCAGCAACAACCCTAAAACAGACAAATGGGACACATCCTGGCCTCTAGGTCATGTTGCCACCTTTGTCAGCAAGAATTCCCAGAGGCCATGCTGGATCAGACAGGGACATTTTCACCAGCACTGCTGTCCAAAGGGATTACAGAGAAGGTGACATTATTTAGGGTTGTAACTGTACCCTGCTGAGAGATGTACCATGACAGTTGCATCTTTTAAAATGCATTGCAGTGCAGCCTGGAAACAATGTGGTCATTTTTCAAGGAAAGAGACATCTAAGTGTGCTTCTCATTAAGTTCCCAGTCAGGCAATTCCAAAGTCTAATCATTGCTCTGCCTTTTTACTTGGCTGGCAGTGATTCATTCACCTCCCTTGGACCATGTGTCAAATGACAATAATCTGCTCTCTGGGGGCTTCCAAGCAGTAGGTACCGTTATGTAGTGTGCTGTAACCTGAAGGTGCATTTCAGCATGTCACCCTGACCAGCACAGTGACTGGTCTTTCATCGGTATTGATGATGATGGAACAAGCAGCATAAAAGCTGAAGAAGAGAAGATGGGGGAAGGGGTTGTCACTTAATTGCAGCCTTACAGTACCTAAAGGGAGCTTGCAGGAAAGCTGGACAGGGACTTTTTACAGGGGCATGTAGTGATAGGACAAAGGGGAATAGGCTTAAGCTGAAGGAGGGCAGGTTTAGTTAGGTACTAGGAAGTAATTCTTTATTGTGAGGGTGGTGAGGAACTGGAACAGCTTGCTCTGAGAAGCTGTGGATGTCCTGTCACTGAAAGTGTTCCAAGGCCAGGTTGGATGTGACTCTGAACAGCAAAGAGTGTCCCTGCCCACGGCAGGGGGGGGGTCGGAACTATCTTTAAGGTTGCTTCCAATATAATTTGATTCTATGTTTTCATCTGACCCTTTCATTGCAGTTTGTAACTTCTCTTTCCTTAGATAGCTGCTAACAGCTACTGGCCTTGCATCTGACATATATAAGCAATAAGAACTGTATATTTAGGGAGAAGGCTGTTACAACTTGCTGCTAGTCAAATTATATACTATTTTACATTTGGTGTCGGTTTTGGGGGGTTTTTTGTTGGTTTTATTTGCCAGTTATAGTCATATAACACTTTGGCCTAACTTAAGGTCTGTGGTATACAGCTTTGGTCAAGGATTTCTCTTTTGTAAAGTCCTTATACCACTTTTTCTGCCCTTAAGGGCTGGTACTTGATGAATCCTTTGCATATCAAATTGTGCCAAATGGCAGGCATGGAAGTCACCACTTGTTCTGAAGAACCAGACAATGAACACTCCTTCTCCAGCTCCAGGCTGTGTCAGCCAAAAGGACATGACAGGTCTGCTGCCAGACCTCGTATCACCCCAGCTGTTACCAAAGCTATTTGTAGAATTTTTCCTTCCCTACCTAGAGCTTACTGCAACAGGTCAGAAAAGGGTTACTGGTCATGGTAGCCCAGCTTGCCTTGACAGGAGAATAAGCAGCTCAGGAGCAGATTAGAAGGGGCAGTAAACTGCAACATTAAGGGTGGTGAGCTGAAGACAACTGCTTCTGCTAGCACAGCCAGATCTTGCAGTGAACATGTGCAGCACCCTTAGTTTTGCTTGATTTCTCATCTAAAATAAGGAGCACAATAGAAAGTAGGATTTTCCTCTGGCAGCTTCTACTTATCTCAGTCTCATATACATACCTCCCTCTTAATGCTGGATTTTAATTTGCCCATTGAGCCCTCTAAAAGCTCCCTTCTTTGTTCTTATTCACTTCCCACTCACTTCTAAAGACAGTGGCTGTGATCCTATTGTGAATTCTGTTATGCAGCAGTACCAATTAGTACTTGAACTTAATCCTAACTGCTACTTTGGAAGAAGTTGAAAGTATTTTGTCATTTTCATTCTTCAGGTCACTTCATGAAAAAATCACCTTCTGCAATAGATTATGGGTTTGTAAGTCACAATAATAATTCAAATCACAAAAACTTAATTTAACAGATTGAATTTATGCAATTTGTTGCTATTGCCAATGTATTCACTTCTTTCATGCTCAGTTCCAGCTCTGTATTGAATACAAAATGGAGACTGGGGAATGTACAATGAATCAAATGGGGTAAAATAAGAAGTGCCTATCTGGATCCTTATGTTTGGGCTTCAGGCAAAGTTGGTATTTTATTACTTATTGCTGTTGCAATATGGTTTTGATGATCACATTTCTTCAGAAACTTGTCATTCTGAAGCAGTTTTTTTTTTTTTTTGCTTATCCTCTTCAGCAGTGATAATGATTAATCTGATTCTTTTGGCATGAAGTTTTAAATCCAGTCCCTTCAGCAGAATGAAATTTTAACCTTAGCAAATGGAAATCTGCCTTGTCAGTGTAGAGTTCTTTTCTATGTGCTGAAGGGCTAAATGTTCAATAAACTCTCCTACAATGATTTCATGAGTATACCTGCTCTCTCCTTGGTTGTCAGTTTGATTTTTGGTAGTGTAGGTAAATTTAGATTTCATTTTATAGGGAAAAGTGAGATACTCCAGCTTTTAAAAGACCTTAAGGGAGGTTTCATTCTGTGCAGCCATTTCACCCCTTTCTGCGAAAAACATTTCCAGAGGGGCATTTTATTTCACAGAATACTCTGATTTGGACAGGACTCACAAGGATCATCGAGTCCAGCTCTCAAGTGAATGGCTCATATAGGGATTAAAGCTGTGACCTTGGTGTTATTAGCACCATGTTCTAACCAACTGAGCTAATAATGAAACCTTTAATTACCTTAAGACCAAATCAGAAATAGAATTACTTGGCAGCTAAAATCTAGTTTCTGTTAATAGTCTATCCCCTGGAGGTGTTGGAACAGCAGAGATCCTGCACCTCTGACACTGTAAAAACTGTCTCCTTTTAACAAAGGTGTTGACTCATTAACTGGCTTCTTTTGCCTTCAGTTTGTTCTCTTTTTTTTAGACATTAATTTTATTTGGAATGTATATGATGCATGGGAGTTTGGTCTTCTCTTCCAAATAACTGCCAAAAAACTAGGGCCACTGTTTTCTATAGATTGTGTAAGTAGGTATCACTTTTCTGTCAATTCACAAACACATCAACTTCAGTTCAGTCCAGTCAGTCACCTTGATAGGAAAAAAAATGTACTCTGATTACAGTGAAGATCTTTACTATAATTTTCAATGGGGCTTTTCCTTTATTAACATAATTGATTGCAAAATTATGTGTTAGAAGACATAAGAGAAGGCTAAGAATCAGTTAATTGTTCACACGATGAGTATTCTTTTTTTCAAGAACAAGAAAATCAGCTAACTTCACATTTAGGGAAGTTGTCAAGTTCTGTGGAAGTGAGAAGATAGTACCTAGTAAGAACTTAATCATTTCACTGAGGGCTGCTTTATTTAGGAGTATATCAGTGTGAAGCTGTAACTCATGCTGAATATATTCTAATTTTCCTTGTGCTGTATTTTCAAGGGCCTAAGCCTTCTGAAATAAAAGGATAGAGCAGTAAACAACACGCATCTCCAACACACTGTACACATGTAGTGAACAGATAGAATGTTGTGCTGTAGCATCATCATTTCCAGAGGAAGGAGGGTGGGTATATAGCTGAAGCCCAGTTTAGCCTTCAGACCACTAAAAGCTGTCTCCTTCCATAGACCACTGCTCACCAGCAGGGCCATGTCACAGCACTACCCTTTGAACTTGACAAAATATTTACACACAGATTTAATAGATTACAGCCTCAGTCCACAAAGACTTACTTGTGCTTTTCACTGTGAGGAATCCCACTGAGAAAAAAGCTTGAAAAACTTGTTCATGATTCTGAGTGGCCATTATGAATCAAAAAATCAAATTGTTTTGAGAGAAGCACGGTAAAGGAAACTTGTTTCCTGATTTTTCCATCAGAAATTTCTCTCATAAGCTGTTATTTCCACTGGTCTTCTGCTGTCCTTAGCAATTTGCAGAATGAGCTGCCCCTGTGAATGAATCTGATGTGATGTGATATTGAGTTTGGGTTATCTCTGTAATTGATGTAACAGGACAGAGAACTCTTGTTTTGTGGTGCAGCCTTTCTTTTCATGGGGTACTAACTGGGAGTTCCTTTCTACTGATTTGTATGAAAATTTTCAGATCATATTTACTTTGAATGAAACCAGCCAACCAGTTTAAAACACAATATAAAAATCTCTCGTGAGCTGATGTGCAAAGGGTAAGATTACATAAAACCTCATTTCTTTAAAATTTTATGATTTGTTAATTGCGTGTTTTCCTCTAAATTTCCTTAAAATACTCTAAAGGCTACTACAATAGGTTATACCTATAACCTGCTATGGTTTATTTCAGTGAGGTTTTCATTAAGCTTGCAAGAAAGAGGAGAGGATAACTTGGTAGAAAATTGTCTAACACATGTTCCTTCTCACCCTTGAAATATATTACTTTCCCTCTGTGAATATGACTTTTGAATGAAAAGCCTTAAGTCTTTCACATTAAACTATGTGATGAACCTACTGCAATATGCAAGAGTCTAGCAAAACAGTGAAAAGGCCAGTTTACTCTTTACTGAAAGTGAAAATTCTGGAAGAATGGAGTACAAAGAAATGAGAAAAGCCCACACAGGGCCTGACCATGAACTGGTATAAATCAGTTCAGTGGTCATGTGCTGGATGATGCCTTCTGTTTCAGCCCATCACACCAATGTAGTAAATGTAGACTGATGAAAGCTCTAGGATCATTTAACAGTGACAGATTTGTGGCAGACATCAAATACTTGACTACTGACCATTGCATATAAACCTAGCTTTAAAGAGAAAGGAGGTATTAGGAAGATTTTGCAGCACCACAGGCTTAGTTAAATGAAAATCTGTATAAAGGATTAAAAGAGACAATATAACTGCTGTTTACTAACATTATATATGTATAGAATTTATTTTTAGAAATTCATCAGGTAAATGGAAAGAATCTTCTTATTCTAAACAAATTTAAATAGACCAAATTAAAAAAAAAATACATCTTTTGCAGGTCTAGAGTAAGCTGCCATAAAAGCAGCTTGTTCACAGCTGTGGTTTTAATAATAAATTTCTTCCAACTATTCCTAGCAAAATGTTGTTACAAAAAAAATTTCCTTTTAATTTCTAATATTAATTGTTGCTTCATACTCTTATAATTGTTGCATAGTACTGCAATTTGTGAAATAACTGAATGTTTCCACTTGAATCAGGCTGAAAACAACAACATAATTCATCACCTTCTACCTTCTTTACTTCTTATGGGTTGCTTATTCCAAGAAACCATTTAAGCTGTTCAGAATCTTCTTACTGTGATGGATTTGCTGTCATTTTGCTGAAATCCCCCAAATTAAACTTGTCATATTACTGAGTTGGGCCACAGAAATATTCCTCATTTCTGCTCACTGTTGCCACACAGTAATTGTATGGTCCTTAATTTCACCTTGGATAATTTTCACAGTAACTGTAGCTGTCTACAGGTACAACTGAAAGATGGTCTGAGGAGATACCTGGGATCAAACCTTTGCTAGAGACCCATTGGTAAACCTGCCACTGGCTGCTCTCATTTGACAAATATCATTTTACTTGCTGGTAAATCCCCTAGTTTCTATTCAGACTACTTGAAGCTAAATAAAGCCCCAGAATGATAAGCATGTATTTCAGGAGACAGACACAGTCTTTTCCTTTGATACCTGAAGAGGCAGTGGAGGTAACTGTGTGAGAAAGGAGAAAGAAGGACTAGACATTCTGGGTCAACCTGAAACACCAGTTAAGGCTAACCTTCATGACTACAGCTGTGAAGCAACAGAGTAAATACTAAGGCAGAATAACTTGTTCCAGCACACACTGTTAAGACATGCCATTTGGTGAGGGAGGAATAAAAAATTTCAACTGCAAACCCAAGATCTTATCATCACCTCATGGTACATACCTGGAGCCAGCCAGAAACAACTGAGGAACTTAAGTCAAGGACTGAATACAGTTAGTATTATTCTTACTCATTATTCCTATGGAGTAAAAGAAGGGGTTCATGACACCAGTGATACTGGGCACTAGAAGGTGAAGATTCTCAGCTAGGACCATAAAGAGGCACTGACTAGACAGAGGCAGTGAAGAGAGGGAGACAAAACCAAAGATTAAATATATTTAAGCAATGGCTCAACAGACATGCTTACGCTGCATGGAATATAAAGGGAAGCTTGCAAAATGGAAAGAGACTAAGAAGTCTGTGGGGTGAGGTACGGACTTAAAGAGACAAAGAAGAGGTGAAGCTGCAATGACTTATTCACAGATTAACTGTAGAGCCAGCAGAAGAGAGAATTCAAGATTCAGATAAATTCATGACACAAATGGTTGGATCAATCAGGAGAGACCTTGAGAGCGTCACGTATTAAAAGAGAAATAAATTAGGATTAGAAAAAAAAAAAGGAGAGGGTATCTTGCCTTAAATGGAACTAAAAGAATGAGAAAAGAAGAAATAGCAAATTAACAATTGCCCAAAGGCTATACTTGGTGTGATCCAACCAAGCAGTGGACAAGGAATGGACAAATGTCACAGGTTCAGCATGGGAATGAGTAATATCCTGAACTTTGTCAACATGTAACAGAGCTTTTGGAGTGAAACTGAGCTATCCAACACTACTCAACAGTGGTTGTAAACCTCCAGCATTTTCATGGAATGTTCACAAACAGAAATGGGGGATAACCTTGAGAGGCACTGAATAAAGAATCTCCAGTTTTTCTATATCACTTCCATTATCTGGAAATATTCAAGCAGGCAAAAACTGACAGTTTCATTGCTGTGATCTTTCCAATAGCTGGTAGCTCAAAGTGTAGATGGTCAGCAAATCTGAACTGTTTAAAATTTCGAGAATATCAAGTGTTTCAAGGCAACTATTTCACTGTCTGTTCTGAAGCATAAGGAGTTGATTAATTTATTTAAAACTGACTATAAGTGAAATACAAAAAGAGTTTGTGCAGATCTCCCAGTACTGAGGAAAGCATAGCAGTCTAGGTAGATGAATATGTTATGCAATATAAAGACATTCTGGATCCATGGCACACATGAAAGCCTTGTAATACAGGTTTTCTAAAAGAAGTCAAGTATACTTCCTATTAGCTAAGAGGAAAAAGGCCTTAAACAAGCATGTTCAAAGTGCTCAGTTTAACAATTGTGATTTGCATCTAGGAATACTGCATAAGTACTTGTTGGACAAGAACCAGAAGAACTTTGAGAGTGTGTGTAAAGCATTGAAAAAACCAAGATTACACATTTGGTATTGCCACAGCGTTCCTTGAGGCAAGCATGCAGTAAGCCTCCCACAGACTTGAACCAAAGCTCTCACAATTAGTAGTAAAGCTCCCATAGATTTGAACCCAGATTGTAGATTAGTAGGTGAAGAAGGTGTAAATTTCAGTTTGAAAAGAGAATTCAAGAAGCATGTCACTGAAATACAGGATTATGTGACAGGTCAACACAAGTTGTGCATATATATGCATTAATCAATGTCTGTAAACGTGCGAGCTTTTCTAAAACTTCGGGACCAGAGGGCTAAAACCTTTTGACAAGTCAGTGAGGTCTTGGCTTTTAAATTAACAGTAGACTTTTTATTCTCTATAAGGAAGATTACCAGCTCAGGTTTTATTCATGATCATATGACTTCAACATACACTGACTACAAGTGTTTGGTACTCCAGAATTATAATAGAAATGAAAATAACCTTAGGCAGTAACTTGAGTTCCTTCATATGCTACTTAGAGGATGACAAAGAGCTATAAAATGATCAGGGAATAGCCTCATCTGACAGGTTTTCTTCCAATCTCCATCCCTTTTCTTTTGCTACAGACAACTTCTGGCCCCATGACTCCCTCAGAGAGAAAAATCCCCTCTGTTGCCACTGCAAAAAGCAGAATTCAGAGTGGCTTACTGTGGACTTTTCTGCCCACACATGTCCAAGGCAAATGTTTACAGGACAAACAGTTTTCTGCAATGGAGGGATTATTTTGATTATAGGTTTGAAACTCCTTTCTCAACTTGGTCCTAAACCACATAACTCACTGTGAATGACAGTGGATCACGGGTTGGCCATATTCTGTATTCCTACCACTTACACATAAAATCCTGCTGTAGTCATCCTGCACAGACAGTAGGGTCCCCTCTCACTGAAGGTGTCACTGGCTGGCCTTGTGTCCCCATACCCATCTCCTAACTCATACCCATACCCAACTCACCTTTTAGGTGCTCTCACACCACTGAGAAGGGTCTAGTCTGCCTCTGGAAGCACAGGGAGCAGGAAAAGGACTTGGCATCATGACACTTCGACTTGAGGAATAATGAAAACAAAAGTGTTAAAACTAACGACATTTTTAACGATCATCAAGTATCTGTGTATTTCTAAATAAAACAGAGGAGCTGTTGATTTGTTACCACATGCAGTATTTAATTATTGCTATGACACTAAGGTATGCTAAGGTTCACCTGAACTAACTGGTACTTGTCTAAAGAGTTCCTGGGAAGTGGGCATGGGTCCATTTGAAGCAGAGTTTGAAAAATCCAGTTTTCCACAGAGAATGGCAGCACTTCTCTCTCCCCATCTGGAAACCAAGAACCTGTCAGACTGCCGATGCAGATTTTCCAGCTCTGGTCTCTTATCACAGGTAGACTCAGGTTAGGATTTCAGCTGTTGTAGGCCAATCTTTCATGTGACAGAAGTTGTGGTTAGATTTTATCTTTTTTGGTGGCCCTTTTTGAGGAATCACCAGATTTGTTGTGGGACTGGGCGTTTCCCCGGCAAAATCCAGGGTCCCTGCCAGTCACTCCTGTTGAAGGCAAAGCACACCGCGGGCGCGGGACTGTCACACGGCCGAGGAAGCCTCCCGGGGCAGTTTCAGTGACCGCGGGAGATTCAGCCTGAGTCACCGGGATGACAATATCAGCTGGCACAAATATGAAGAGAATCATGTAGCAGAACACCACTGACATCCATTTCATAACTTGCTGTCTTTAATGAAACTGGATAATTATAGCTAAGTGTACTGGCTATGCCACAGCTGATATTTGTTTTTTACATCGATCTCGCTGAGCAGGCGTCTATCAAGTGTCGCCCTCGCCGTGGTGGCGCTGCCCTCAGGCACAGAAAGGCACCTCTCGAACAGGGCTCCCCCTGCCCCAGTGGTACAGCCGCGCCTCCCTCCCCCATCCCGCGGCGCCCGGTGGTTGCTGCTGACGGCGGCGCGTGCGCAGAGAGCGCCCGGCGGCGGCGGGCGGTGCTGAGGGGCCGGAGGGTCGAGCCGGGTCGGGGCCTCCCCAGGCGGGTCGGACCGGGCCGGGCGCTCCTGGGGGAACGGGCAGGGCAGTCCCGGCGCCGGGAAGGGCCGTCCTGTCATTGCGGGCAGCGCTGTGGGTGAGGAGCCGGGGTTTGTGCATCGGGGCCGGTCTCCAGGTGTGCGTGAGGGGCTCGACGGCCCCGGGGGCTCGGGAGGGCTACGAGGGGCGTCGGTGCCGTGTTTGTGCGGGGGCTGAGGAGCTGTCACGGCCCTGCTAGAGCCGGGGCTTGTGGTAGTGGGTCGCGCTGTTCAGGGCCTGGTCGTGCCGTGGCGTTGGTGTGTTTTGCCCTGGTTTTCCCCGAGGAGATGGGGGGGGGGGGGCGGCGGGCGCTGCTGGGACTTGGAGTTGGTCTCGCCAGCTGTGATGCCGTGGGATGGGCGAAGGGCCTTCGGGGCTCCCGGCCATCCCCCTCCTTGTAGCGGGGCACCTGCGAGCAAAGGGCAGGACGAGTAGGTGCAGCATGGGGAACGGTGGTGGTGGCATTTGCTGCTTGCTGAAGCTCGGCGGGAGCTTCTCGCTCTCGGCGGGCGCTGTGCCCTCGGTGGTCTTTATGGCCTTTTTGCTTGCTTTCACCAGAATCCCAAACGCACGGTGGTGTTCAGCACTCCCAGGCTGCGCCCGGTGTGGTGGTCGTGCTCGTATCACCTGTATGGTTCATGAAACGAGCTGGAGTTCAAATATTTCAGTATTATCTGGCTTTTCCCTCCCCACAAGCCTTTGTGTTTGAACTACGGTGTGTTCAGGAAGCTTCAGACAACTTGAGGCACTTAATGCTGGGCTGTTCAACTAATTACACTCATGTTGCTAATAATATGTAATAGTGTTGCTTGTCTGCATTCCATACTCTTTTTCCATTTTTGAATATGTTTGTTTGGGGTTTTTTTTGGAAAGAGGCTTAGTGTTCAGAAACTGATTGCAGAGTCTTGTTTTGAGCCATGATCATTACAGCCCCTTTTTGGTGTAAGTGGCCCCCCTTACTGCATTAGTTTTCTGTAGTTTTATGCCCTGGATCTGTATTTGAGATTCTGAACTGCACCCAAAGCTGTAGTAAATGCTGTAAAATGAGTGTGGGAAAAGCAGGGGAGTAGAACAATAACTGTGCAATGCTGTTGAAATAAAAGTTTCATAAGTAACAAAACAGGGTTTTCTTATTGTATTTTCTCTTCCTTTTTCTTGCCTTCCAACTTGATCCTCTTCTGCTTTTGCTTCAGTGCATTACTTTGAACTAGTAGGGACTTCATGGGCCAGTTGTAAATCTTATTGCTTATGGTTTTTTTGTCTGCCTGTCTTTGGGATGACTGTGCCTAATGGCAAAAGGATCAAAGTCACAACTGCAGTGGATGTGAGCCCTCTATGGTTTTGAGTCTAGATATATGAATGTACTTAAAAATTCACTAAATTTTTTTATCCTTGTTCCAGATGGAAGAATTTATGCTTACTGGTTTGCATAATAGCAGAGGCTAAATAGGCATGAAGGAGACTATAGTGGGGATGAGAAGTGTCCAAAGAGAAGAAATGAATCCTACAAATGATCATCCAGTGTTTGGGACCGTTTTTGACTGGGACTATCTCTTATGGGAGATTCGTTTGACATTTTTAGCTGCTGGTTTTGTAATCTACTTGGGAGTATTTCTTCTGTCTCACTGGTTGTCTTCTTGGAGAAGTACCACTTACCGTGCCTTGTCTGCAAAGGAGAAGGTGTTTTGGAATATGGCAGTCACACGTGGTGTCTTTGGACTTCAGAGTTGTGTTGCTGGATTATGGGCTTTGCTCATAGATCCTGTTTTTCATGCTGACAAAGTCTATTCACAGCAAAAGTGGAGTTGGTTTAACTGTTTAATAGCAGCTGGATTTTTCTTGCTTGAAAATGTAGCAGTTCATGTGTCCAACATTATTTTTAGAACATTTGATGTTTTCTTAGTAGTTCATCATTTGCTTGCTTTTGGTGGCTTGGCTGGTTTAGTAATTAATGTGAAATCTGGACATTATCTGCCTTTGATGGGAATGTTGCTGGAGATGAGTACTCCCTCAACATGCATTTCCTGGATGCTTCTGAAGGTAAGAATGTGATAATTTTCATATTATGTTTGTAACAGTTTTCATGCGTTTCACTTGTCCGTAGATAATGTGTGGTTTGTTGGGATAGTTTTTCATCAAAACTGCATTTATCCAGCTGATACCAGTTATTGTCGTACCTGCTTTTGTCAGGATGGCACTTGTGCAGGCCTCGAGGTCGGTTTGTGTGCTGCTGTGTGCATGTGCACAGTAAGATGGTATAGATCCATACCAAGTTTAAGATTCCATTATATAAATGTGGAGTAACATTGCACTATGAGGAAAAAATGCCTGAGAGCGTGTGTATATAAAAGTTGGGTATTTGTATTCGTTCTGTAGATTCCTCAGTTCCTTATCTCGAAGTAACAGTTTCACTTCTGTGTACTTTGTGTTCTTATTTTTCCAGGCTGGCCGTGCTAACACCTTTTTCTGGAAGGCAAACCAGTGGGTGATGATCCATTTGTTTCACTGCCGCATGATTCTTACCTACCACATGTGGTGGGTGTGTATTTTCAATTGGAATTCTATTATAAAAAACCTGGGACTTCTTCACTTCATTGTTTTATTCTCGGGATTATTTGCTGTTACGCTAATACTTAACCCATACTGGACATACAAAAAAACTCAGCAACTCCTCAGCCCAACTGACTGGAACTTTGAAAATAAAGCTGTGGAAAATGGAAAATTAAATGGTGAAACACATCAAAAGAAGAGGATATAGCACTTAAACAACAGTTTCTCAGCAGAGTAACAGAAGAATGCAATGCAAAGTCATTCTCTGCATGTGAACTAGAAGATTTTGCAAGAAGCTCATTGATGCAGTGACTCCTTGCTGGTAGCACTCTGAGTGCATCACAAGTGTTGAAAAGCATTGTTTGTGTTTATTATCTGTATACATGTAAGAACTTCAACCCTCGTTATGAATTACACCAACAATTTGTCAGGTTGGAGACTATTTCATAATTTAGCAGTGATGTGCTCCCTAATGGCATGTTTTTTTTCCTAATGCTTCAAAGTGGCTTTACAGTAAGTCACCTATTAAGCTCAGCTTGAATCAAGTTTAGCTTGAATCCTATTTAACATATGGTAGAGATACTGAAAATTATGTTAAATTGTGTATTAAGATCAATTATGATCCAAGTTAGGTATGCATGGGTACCTAATTCCTGTGTACCAGTGAATCATTCCAAGTGGCAGAACTGGTCAGTGGTAGAATGCAGTCATGGCCCAGGTTTGGGTTTCTTTGTTGGTTGGTTTGTGGGTTTGGGGTTTTTTGGGTATTGTTTTTTGTTCCTTTTTTCTTTTAAGCACACTTAAGGAACAAGGAAAATAATTGAGTGTTTGCTGTCAAAGTTGTAGTTTTCAGGTTGCCCTCAGTATGGGAGGAGTTTATATCCACCAAAACCATGCATGTGGAAATCCATGCATTTGCCATATGTGTGGTTTGGAAGGTAATTATAGTGGCCCCTTCTGGACTTTAAATCAATGAAATACAAGTGGCAACACCAGAAGGTGACTCTGTGTCATCCTTGAAAAAAATGCTGCTTGATTAATAAAATTTTTTTGTTTGTATGTCCCGTGTGAGGGGACATACAAACACTAGTTCCACTAGTGCTTCTGTTATGGTTCCTCTCATTTTTGGGAATACGCTTAGTTTTTGATGGTTTCAGAATCTGAGGTGACTCCTTGATGGAGGAAAGCCTGTATCACCTCCTGTAGGAGTTAGGTTGTTTTAATATTTTTATTTAACTTTAAAGAACATACCAAGCAACACTAGCAATCCTTTGCACTTTATCTGCCTTTACCTGAGAAACTGGGTTGCTCTTTAGATAGGGACTAATGGTGATTGATGTTCTCCCACTTAGGATACTGGTTTGATGGTTCCTGGGTGAAATGTTGGGGAGCAGATGGAGGGATAAAGATCACGCTAGAAGAGAGTGACACCTAGTGGTAGGAGAATGACAGGGGTATTAGTTTTGGTGCACGGAACAAATGAGATTTTAAAAAGTGATTAATTGGAACTCTGTGTGACATGACTGCTACACAGATTTATTTCCCAAAGCATTAAGACGGGACAAACCCAAGCTGTGAAGAATTTTACATCACGCAATTTTACATCGTCTCTACAATTAGAGACTTTGTAAACTGATCTGTGGTGGAGCATATTGTTTTAAATGGGTGAGGGAGGCACTCTTTAGTGTAAACAGCCCCATTTTATTAATTTTTGGTGGGAATGTCTTTGATTTGTTCTGTGTGATGGGAGTGGTTGCGTTGCTGTGTTCCCTTATTCAATCTCTGTGAGCAGAGAGTTGAATTGCTGTTCTATGATGGGGAGGAAACTTCTTACTTTAGGTCACAAATACATAGGCAGATCTTATTGATAATGATGAAGTGGTGAATATCTGAAATTTCCCATTCAAAACCAGGCTGAGAGGGTCACAGTAATTTTACATAGCAACCATTGTGCTGATGTTTAATAGATAAAATCTAAATTTGGGGCTATCTTCTTATTTTTAAGCTGGGCAGAATGAAGTTGCAGTGTTGCCTGCCTAGGCACCATCCTATGGTAAAAAGGGTTCTCAGAAGTTTGAAATGGTGTACCTGTTTCAAGCAGTTGTCTGTGGGAGAGTAATGTTAAAAGTACTTTGGAAGAAACCTGAGGGATAAATTCCTTGGCTATGGAAAAATGTTCTGAGTGCATATCTTGCAGAACCCAAGCTTCACTTGCAGGAGATCCAGGGAGAAAGGCAGAGAATAAGTCATCAGGTATCAGAATGATGATACCTAGCTCTATGAAGCTTCAAACTTGAAGGTTTGGATTCGATAAAACAAGGTAATAATTGTTAAAATCCCAGCTACAGAATTATGAAGAATCATAATAGAAAATGGAAGCATCAGAAGAAGTTTGGGATGAGTGTGTAATATTTATAGTGGCTGGCTAAAGAATGTGAAGTTTCTATGTGCTAAAATAAAAGAATATGGAGGGGGGGGTTAGCAGTGAATTGAGACTGAAAAAAGACAGGTAGAAATTTATGTTATAGCACCTGATGTCTAAAGTTTAATATTTTATATTATTAATGTATACAATGTATAATGTATTATATACATTAATGTATTAATGTATATAATGTATAACTTTATTAATTGAATTTTAAATCTTTCATTAAAATTGTGTTTTTATCATCATAATGCAGTTTTTTTAGTTTGTATCCTAGTGTGAGTTTTTTCACCAAAAGACTGTAAGGGTTTGCATGTCTTAGCTATATAATGAGTGCTACTTTAGAGCCCCTGTTAACCTAAACACTGGTAGACCTGCTAGAACAAGAAAGCTATGGAATAAAGCAAATAACAGCACTTATTCTATTTCTGTTGGTTTAAGAGTACTTTACAGTCCAGCTAGAAATACAACACAACAAAAATACAGACAACCTTTCTTCTTTATCCTTTTCATGGCCTTTTCATGTCTTGGAGTTACCAGTTCTGTTACACAGATCCTCTTTTTTTATACTTGAGTATAAAAGGACCTTTTATAAGGGGATGCAGTGATAGGACAAGGATAATGACTTCAAACTAAAAGAGGGAAGAGTTAGATTATATTAGGAAGAAATTGTTCCCAATGAGGGTGGTGAGGCACTGGAACAGGTTGCCCAGAGAAGTTGTGGATACCCCATCCCTGGAAGTGTTCAGGGCAAGGTTGAATGAATGGGGCTTTAAACAACCTGGTGTAGTGGAAGGTGTCCCTGCCTACAGCAGGAGGGTTGAAACTAGATAATCCATAAAGTCTCTTCCAATCCCAGACTTCTGGGATTCTTCAGTGTCTATTGACTGCTCCCTTCAGGAGGATTTTCTGGTTTATTATTGTGGAAGTCACATTGCTCTGAAAAAGTTCTTGAACTGAAGGTGTTGGTACTTATAACTAAGTGATCCTTTTCAACCTAAAGGTAGAGTAGCCATATGTGGTTGTAAATTTTGTTGAAGTGAAATTAATCCCAATCCTTTTGGGCCTTCTTACACAGCTTCATCCCTAATCCACAATTTAGAAAAATTCAGTCACCTTCCATAGTGGTTGGATTGGGTCACAGAGTTTGCTGCTGTGGATTTGGAAAACTTGCATAACATGATTTTGGGTGAATTATTTGTTTGCCAAGGTGACGGCTAGGGACTTGGCTCTGCTTTCTTGTTGAACAAGCTTATTTGAGGAGTTGTGTTCGTGTCACCTTTCTGAAGCTTTTTTTTTTAAAAAAAACCCAAACAACAAAAACCCAAGCTGGCAAACTGTGGTGGGGATAATGGTGTTCAGTTGATTTCGTTTGGTTTTTTTGTTTTTTTAAAGAAAGGTGTCTGATCTGAGACATCCTTTTCCAGTCATCTGGTTCTTACAGTCTTCATACAACATTCCTAAATCACAGTTTGTGTTTTCCTCCATTTCTAACCTATATTTTTTTTCCAAAACTTGTCATTGTTTTCCCCCCGAACCCACCGTTTTTTAATTCTTACTCTTACTTGCAGTACTGGTCATGATCTTGGAGTCGCATTACCACTGCAATAATTTTGTCTAGTAGTTTTCAATACATGCTGTTAGGCACATCTTCCACTAAATATCCATGTCCAAATCTTTCAGAGTGTTTTTATGTTTTCCTGAAAACATGGATTAAATATTGATGTGATATGTAGTTATCAGAAACCTTCTTTAACCTCAGGGACACTCCCTCTTAAAGTGAATTTTAAAGTGTTAAGCAAACTTAAGTCTGCTCTTGTACAATATATACAATTTGATAAAAAGCATCTTTACACTGTACATAAATAAAAGTATTTTATTGAATAGCTGTCTATTGTGATCTTCATTTCCTGATTAAAATAATGCCTGTTATTTTTTACTTGCTATTTGTAGCTTAAACAGTTTTTGCAGTGCATGCACTAAAATTATTTATTTTGAAATGTTAAACATGACAAAGGTAATGTCATATTCATGGAAATAGCTATAAAAATCTTGTAAACCACTGTTCCTTCACAGCGTTTCATGCGTTATTCCCACAAGCATGTTTGGAACACTAGAAGCTCTGCTATATGTAAGTGTGTATTAAAAACAGTTTAAAAAACATCTCTTGGGAATGACCTTTCTGGTTGGGTATTTGAAGTGTGTGGTCCATTTTTGCATAAGGCTCTGACCATAAAGACCCTTCATTTGGTACCACATGATACTTCATAGTTTAGTATACGTAATCTTAAATAAACAACAAAAACACGAACATAAAGACTAAAAACTTGCCCCATTGCAAAATAGAAAAATACAGTTCTGAGCATTTCTTTCAGGATGTTTTTCAAGAAATTATTCCTGATGCTTTTTAGATTAGTGAGTCCAAGGAACCCAGCATCATTACTGGTATTTTAATTATTCTTGTAAGAATGCACAGTGCAAGCAACTGGTTGGCTGCCTCTGCAGTGAAGTCCCCAAGGTTAATTGAAGCAGAAGCAAGACATTCATGTGTACAGCTCCACTAACTGTGAGATATGTGTGGGTACAGCTTAGGATGAAAAGAACAATGTATAATAGTGTTTGTATGAGTAAAGTCCCCCTTTTTTTTTTTGTGTTTCTTTTATTTTTTTTCTTTTGGTAAATGATCTGTAAAATTCATTTAAATGTTATTTTTTGCTATTCAGGTGTTTCAGTTAATAAGTAAATACATTTTACTTGGTAGTGTTAAACATATTCTCAGAAAAATGTTGGAGCAGACTTGGGCCGACAATGTTACACAGCAATTACAGTCTTTTGGTCTTGTATCATTGCACTATTGCTTAAATTGGAACAAAAAATGCAAGAAGTGGTCATTAATGAAGTAAACTATGCCTGTTGATGTAGTTGTCAGCCCCCAGATGTGTTTCCAGTGTTGGAGGAGACATTTCATGCACTGGATCTGATTGAATAGTTAGTATGTTCTGCTAGTGGTGGTGCCACAGAGCAGGAACAAGTATTTTGCAGCACATTGTGCCTTCTGCTTTTCCCTAAGTTGCACACTGGTGAGTGGGGTGGAAAGATGACGATACAGCAAACCTGCAAGGCCATAGCAGACCTTGTTCATAGTTCAAGATGGCAGACAGGCCAAGCTTGCAGGGACTGGGGCCTGCTCACCTGTACACAAATGAGAAAGCAAAGAAATTGGCTGTGGCATTGCTTGATGCTATTGTGTGTATTCTGAGAGCCACCTAGGGTCACTTCTGAGCCTTTAGGAATATGACCTGAGCAGAGAGAGTGGAAATTTAATACTAGCTTTGTCAGATGCATTATGTCTGGTTTGAATTTTTTTTTCCTTGTATGATTGTAGCCTCTGCTCCTTTGACTGCTTGGCTCACATTAGCATTCTCTATAAGCTGACAGTATTTTCACCACTCTGTCCTCAGACACTGTAAAGAATTGTGAGGGTTTAGTACAGGTAATTGATTCTGGCAGCTCCAGGTATTTGCTTGTATTTATATATTGCTATATAGATGTGCAGCTTCCTTCTCTTGCCTTGCTGCTTCTAATGCTAAAAGCAGTTTACCAGTGAACACTGCATTTTGTTGCCAAAGTCATGCTCATTCAAGTTTAAGCATGGGGCTTGCAAAAAGAAGGGGACAAAATATACCTGAGAAAGGACTAATTTTGTAGAAAGGCAGTGTGTTGAATTTCCTATATTTTTGAACCTTGCAGTTCTACTGTCAGAATCTTTTAAGTGTAAATCAAGGTATCAAATTTATGATACCTTGAAAAACAAAGTCATGCAGACAAACTACAGAAGTATATAGAATATTTTGCATTGAGGTTTGCATAGAGTAGGCATATAGCATCCAACAAGAGCTTGTTCATCTTGTTTTGTGGGTTGTATTTACAGGAAGAAAGTGTATCTTGGAAAGCAGCAGCAGCCTTCCTAAGGACTCATTAAGAATTAAATCAGCAAAAAGCTAGGAGACTTTAGGGTGATGTAGATGGAACTGGTTGCTACATTATATACTGCTGACCAGGTTGTGGTTACATATTGAATATGTATTTTTTTCTGATGCTATAACTCTTCCTTTTTTCTCTCAGCACCATATTGACTATTACTGTGACACTGGTTGAGGCAAAGTTTAAAAACTTTTTAGGACATCACAATTGCTGAGCAATATATTACCCTTGGCTGAAAGAGCCTAAAGTCTGCTCTAATTTAAAGTAATTTTTTCTTGTGTCATCATTGCCTTTTTATCTTGCATAATTATTTTTTAACCCTGGAGACTCTTTTGCATACTCATGCATACAAATCAATCTTCTCTTTTGTTTTCCCAGCCATACTCTTTGCTTGTCACTTTTCCCACTTGAATTCCTTTTTATTACATGTTGGCAGCTTAGAGTTGTACATAGTATTTGATATAAAATCTTCTCAGAATCTTGTATTACACTAGTACCTCCTTTCCTTCCCTGGGAACAGTTCTGCTTTGGCCAAAAGCTGCATTTATCTTTCAGGGTTGCATGGCCTCAGCGCTTTGTGGTGCTCCTGAGAGGAAATTCACTACAGTTTTTCCCTTTATCAGCTTCAGGATGAAAAAGAGGCATCAGAGAACAGTGAAATAACTGAAAGAAGGAATGTTGTGTTATAGAAACAACTTGTGCATATGACTGTCTGGGGTGCAGGTGCCCAGGCCGGGCAGCAGCAGCGGGGGCTCTGTGAGGGGAGCCAGGGCTGCTCCAGCTGGACACAGCCAGACACAGCTGGGCACACCCGGTTCCAGCCATACACAGCTGGTTCCAGCTGGACACAGCTGGTTCCAGCTGGATCCAACCGCCCACCACAGGGTGCAGCTGAGCCATGGTGGGGGCACCGTGGAGAAACATAGGTAAAGAAGGGCAAAAAATGCTGCACAGGAGTGAGAGAACAAAGTGAAAGATATCTCTGCGAGCATCAAGTTCATTGAAGAAGGAGGGGGAGCAGCTGCTCCAGGGCACCAGAGCAGATTCACCTGCAGCCCGTGGAGGAGGCCCTGAAGGAGCAGGTTTATCCTGAAGGACTGCAGCCTGTGGGAAGCACCCACACTAAAGCAGAGGAGAAATGAGAGGAGGAAGAAGCACTGGGAGGAGCTGTTATTGACTGACCACAACCCCGGTTCCCATCCCACTATGCCCCTCCAGGTGGAGGAGGCCAAGGAGATGGGAATACAGTGATGTTGAGCCTGGTGCAAAGGAAGAACAGAGAGGGGAGGGTCTTTTTAGTTTTGTCTCTGTTACCATCTCATTTTTAATTTTAATTGACAAAAAATAAAATTTCCCCAAGCTGAGTCTGTTTGGCCCCGGACAGTAGTTGCTAAGGGATCTTCTTGTCTTCATTTTGACCTACAAGATTTCTGTATTATTTTCTCCCCCAGTCCTGCTGACAAGGGGGAATGAGAGAGTAACTGGGTGAGGGTCTGGTTGCTGGCCAAGGTCAACCCATCACAAGAAGTTCTTGCATCAGCTGTACTATCACTTATGTTCCACCCATGACAACAAGGAGATGATGTAACACAAGGGCTTTGCTCTTGAAAAATATTAAAATATAGGAAAATTTGTACCTAGTCTGTCTGAATTGGCAGTCTGAGAATTTGACTTGCAAATACTCCATGTAAAAGAAGGAAAGCAGTAAAATGAAATGCATTAATGAAAGATGTTCTAGTGCTGGTAAGAGATCACAATATTATAAAATTAAATTGTCAGGTTAACCTGTACTGGTGTGCTCAGAACCGAGGAACTGTCTCCCAGTAGTGGTGCTGGTGCTTTAGGAAGATGTGGAAGATGAGTCAGCAGTAGGCATCAATGCAGAATATGAATAAGCAATGTTTTTATAAACCCAAATGTTATTTTTTGATGTAATAGTCTGAATTTAGGAAAACTGTGGTTTGCTTTTATTTTTTAAAATATATATTATATTGTATGTATTCTCTATATAAATAAAAAAAAATACTGTCACTCAGTCTCAGTCTGGTTTGGTAAGAAAAGTAGAGGGGACCTGTAACTTTGCAAGGCTCCAGCATTTGTTCTGCAGATGCTCAAGTTAAGCAAACTCATTGGATGTCCTGGCTTCGAGTGGTTTCTGAGGGATTATAGTAAGCAGATGACATACTGCCTTCATGGGGGACACAGTTAGGAACAACAGAACTTCCAGTGGATGAATACTCCCTAGGAAAAAGTGCCAGCTACATCAACTGTTAAACGGAAGAATCTGAGAAAACTAGGCTTTGCTGGGGAACTTGATAACCTAAGTTTTAGTTATTTTGTTCATTTCATGCAGCATTTTGGAATGCAAGCTATTGGAATGATGTCTTTAGGTGTCATAAATTTAGGTATACATTCAACCATGCCAATTTCCAAGGAGTGAGAAAAAAGGCATCCCACCTTCATGGCATTGTGTCACAGGGACTCAGGATGCTGGCCAGGGTTGATGGTGTTCTGAAGATGCCCGGTACATGAGCTGGAGTAGGTGGATGGTGAAGATGTGTGGGGTAGATGACCTATGTGCAGCAGCTTGGAGGCAAAGTATCTTTCCTGAAGCCTCAGGAATCAAAAATGAAAGCAGGTAAATTTTGGTGAGGTCTCATGCAAGTATCAGCAGTAAAACCAATTTAAACATCAACTTCTTAAAATCTGGTTATAAGAAGCATCATGTTAACAGTGGAGACAGCCGTTATCTGTACTCTAATTATCGACAACTAATTATGGGTGGATAAATAATGAATTTGTGATTGCAGTGATTAGGGTGCTAATTATTACTGCTAATAGGCTGTTGCCTTATAAAACAGTAGGAAAGTGCAAGTTATTTTGAAAGTTAGTTTTTCTTTTTTATAAGTAGATCTGCTATTGTTGGATTTATCCAACAAGGTTTCCCCAGCAACCTTTTATTGGAATATATGTATGGTCACCAGAATCAAAAGAAGGAGTAGTCAAAGATCAAAAGGGTTCACAAAAAGTCTTAAAGAAGGATTTCAATTTTGTCTAAGATAATTGTGAAAGATAAGAATCTGTGAAAATTATTTATGAAAGGGAGAATTTAATGCACGTAGATTGTGAGATAGGTGTCAAAAGGAGAAGGATGTTGCTAGTAAATGGTATTTTTAATTACAGAATCAAGCTAGTTGTACTTGGTCTAGGTATGTGTCTGTTTTGTAAAGTGGCCTCTAATGATAAGTACTTATTAAACAGTTTGCACAAGATTGATTCCCTACCATTCAGCTCCTGAAATGATAGCTTGGTGTGAGTAAAATGCAACATATTTTAAAAATCACGGAAACAACAGGATAGAATGATCTCTGATGGAACTGAGAGGTCTTGGATATGAACTGAACACCATAATGGTACTCCTGTTCACTTTGACATATGGCCCAATTGTCTTGTTTGTTTTCTTATAGAGCAAACAAGACAATTAGATCTATATGAAAGCTATTTTGAGTCAATGCCATGATGAACTGCATTAAAAAGAAATAACTTTGTGAAAATGGAAACATTTTTTGAAAGGAATAATTTAAAAAACTTTGTGATTTAGACTGTATGAACCCACACAAAGACTTGGATAATTGTGAATCTGTGTTGTAAAACTACAGACAAAGGGAAAATGTAGGGAAAAGGCAGATTAATCAAATGTCAAATGCCACCATTTTCTAGTAATGATTTCCTGTAATGAAAATGAATTTACTATTTACTGAGTGTATTTTATTACTCACTGTAGAATGAGTTTACTTAAATAGGCAGGGATCACTGCTGGATGACGCGTGGATCTTTGAACAGCATTAAATTCCAAGATTTCATTCTTAAAAGTGGTCTAAAGATTTCAGATAATACTTAATAACATTAAATAGTTGTAATGACTTATAATTTATTTAAGAATTTATAATGTACTTAAGAGCATTTCTTTTTGTAGTAGTGTGACAGATGTGTACATGTATATATTGTGAGGTACACATTTGCAAAATGATTGCATCTTGTAAAGGTTTTCTGTATTTTAACTAAGTGGCATGGTCAGTCCTGAGTGTACAAGTGGTTGGTGTTACTCTCAGGACAAGCGTTCCATCTTTGAGTGGCACGGGCTTTGGGCACCTGTGTGGTTGGCTTGGTCAGGGCTGGTCTGCAGAGATGCTCACTGTGAGGACTGTCACGCAAGAAGGATGCAAAAAGAAAAAAATTTCGGCATGAGGTGCCAGCGTCTCAAGATAGCATTTAATTTGAAAATAATTACTGGATTTCTGGTTATAATTGAGATTAAAAACCAAAATAGCGCCGTGGCCCAGTTTGTACCCTGGCGCGTTCAGGGGCTATTCGTGAGCATGAGGCTGAGTGTGCCGAATTAGTTTAGCCCCGGGCCCGGCTGCCCTGCCGGTGTCTGCAGCCAGGGAGCTCCGCTCTCCGCCCGTGCACCGGGACCTCTCGGGGCTGCCCCCGCCCGCAGGGCCTCGGGGCGAGCGGCGGGATGTGCCCCCGCCCCGGGGCGTGTCACATGCGGCGGCAGGAATGCGGGGGGCTCCGGTGGGACGCGAGGTGCCCGCCCCGCCCCGCCCGACCGGCGGGGCCAACTGGGATCCGACCGGGCCTCGCGGGGGCGGGCGCCGGGAGCGGCGGCCCCGGGAGGCGCTGACGGCAGCGGCGGCCGCAGCGAGGCGGGGCCGGGCCGGGCCGGGCCGGGCGGCTCCCGCCGGCGCTCAGGAGCTCCGCCCGGCGGCCAGTGCGAGCTCCGCGGCGGGCTGAGTGACGTGTCCGGGCAGCCGGGCAGCCGCCGGGGCCCCGGCGGAGCGGGCCGGAGCGGGCCCTGCCGGGCGGCGGCCGCCTCGGAGCGTTTGGCGGCGGCTCCGGCCGCGGCGGAGGAGGTGGGTGTTCGCTTCGCGGCGGGCTCTTGCTCCGGTGTTGTCACGGAAAGTTTGGTCCTCGGAGGGTGGGCTCGATGTTTGGTGCGGAGACGCCCTTCAGCGGCGGGGGCTGCCTCGCCGGGGCTGCGGGGGCCCGGGGCGGCAGCCGCTGGACACGGCCGCGGGGCAGGAGGGGGACACGCATGGTGTGAGATTGTCATTAAAAAGGTTTTGCCCGTGCGGGGTGGGTCACTAAGGAGAGGATGCGAGGTGGACGTAAAATGCCTTGACCAAACTTCTCGCTGCTGAACTGTGGTGAAGTTTCTTCTGCGAGGTTTTCGCGGGGGGTTTCTCGCGTGTGCGCTGCTTCGTGCTCCGCGGTGTGGGGAACCGCCGGCTCCAGCTTCGCTCCCCTCTCCATCAGCTACGGACATGGCTTTGGAAAATAGCAATAGAACTCCCGTGGGAGCTGGAGTTCCTTTCCTTCCCTGTTCTTCAACGCTGGTGTCGACCAGCTTTTTAGTTGGCATCTGTAATTAAACTGGTTGTTTTGACTCAGGGGAAAAATACTTATTCACAATAACACTGTGCTGTTATGTATTTTTTCCCTTGGTTTCTTTGTAATTAACGGTGCAGCTATTGGAGAAGTGACATAGTTGTTTGTGGTGATCCCAGCCCATGTAGCTGCTTTTGTAAGATGCCCTGCGCTTACAGGGTAAACTAAGAAGAGCTTTAAAAGATTGCCCAGTCATGCACTGGACGAGTGAGTGAGCAAGCTGTGTCAAGAGGCAGTACCAAGTGCTGGGAAAGGCAGCTCCTAATAATTTGACCACAACAAAGGCTTATTTTAAAGATTTTTAGGTGTTGCTTGTATTTTTGGCCAAAACAATTTTATCCATCCTAAATTCTGTAATCTTTCATTTACATATTTCTTCAATCATTCTTTCTTTTTTTTTTTTTTCCTCCTTTCTTTCCCAAAGATCCTAAGATCATGGCTTTTATCTTGAGCTGGCAGGTTTTAAGTTGTTTAATCGAAATGTAAAAAGCATCTTTTTGTTTCAGTCTTTCAGTTTAGCTGTTAGCGTAAAAAGGTGTAGGGTTGGGATCTTTTTTTCATGAGTCAGGAAATGAAAAATATTGCTTAAAAACTGTTTCATGCTAAATCAGTGAGATTCTACCAACATGTGTTAGTTTGTGGCTATTTTTATTGTAAATAAAATATTTTTTTCCTAAAGCCTTCACTTTGCTTGATGAACTCCAGTGAGCAATCTGTTCTGCAGTAGAAATGAAGTATAACATTTTTAAAATTTTCTGTTGTCTCTCAGGAGACACAGGTTTATTGCCTGAATCTGGGGGCATATTTGGTGCCTACAGCTTCAAGCCCATTATTCAGGCAGAGGTTCTGGCTGTTCAGCTGTTTTCTTCAATGCTCCCTTCATTCTTTTCACTTGGGTGATCTGTTTGATCTTGATAATCTGTCCGACTTGCTTTGTTTAATCCATCTTGTCTTTTTTTTTTTTCCTTCTCACCCTCAGGCTTAGTATTCCATGAAGTAGTTACATGTGTTTATCTGGTTATGAACAGTAGTTCTTTAGGTACTGCCTTGAAATCTGATATTTCCCGAAGCTTTACAGTCAGATTTCAAGATTTTTATAATACATTCTATGGATTCCTTAGATTACCTGTGGCATTGTATATGAGATGTGACTTACTGTGTGGGCAATGGCAGGTATCTTGTGATGGTACTGGGTTTCCAGTGCGTGGGGCTTCTGTGGCTGATACCCAGAGATGGATGTGGTAGGACAAAGGACCATGGAAGCAGACTGACTCTAGAGGAATGGGCTGTCCATCATGTTCTGTTGAATGTCAGGCCCTGGCAGCATCCTGTGGGTTTGTCCTTCAGGAGCTGCTATGCCACAGGATATGGAGAGGAGCCCCAGTGCTGCGTGGTGGGTGTGTGCAGTCTGGCATTGCAGCTCTGAGATGTGGGAGCCAAATGTACAAGTCTTGTGCTATTGGCTCTGACAGACCAGTTATGAGCACACTAAAGTACTGAAAAGGGGGTTGCCTCCTTCCCTCCATCCTGAGGAGCTCTCTTTGAGCCTGAGCTGTGCTAATGCTTAGCACGATAGGCTGTGATTTCACTCCTCAGTAGACAGCAGAAATCCTTTCCCATACTGGAATACTGTAAAACAAACTTGATCTTGCCAGGCTGGGCTGGATGTGGCTCTGAGCAACCTTGTCTCATGGAAAATGGCCCTGCACCATGCCAGGCAAGGGGGTTGGAACCAGGATGATTTTTAGGGTCCCTTCCAACCCTATTCTATAATTCTGTGAAGAAATCTTAACAACAGAGGAGCTCTTCAGTTGTTTCTGAAGTGTTTAGGAGTCACTGCATAGTTTATAAACATTTGAAGGAAGACAGCAAACCTGACAGACTATTGTTAAACTTCATAATTGTTAATGGAATTTAATGCAATTGGGAATAGTACATTGCTGTTTGTAAAACAGGAAGCCTATTAACTGCTTCTATATAAATTAGAAATTATTTTTAGAGTCTGATGTAGAAAATTTATAAACTTTAGTCTATTTCTGAAGCAGCCAGGAAGCAAAAGCTTCAGTCCTGAAGGAGGACAGTTTTGATTCAGACTTTCAGACTGAGATTAGTATGTTGTGCAAAGCTGCAGTCAGTTTATTTGTGCATCTGTAGTACACTGTTCTCAATTTTGTATGTGATGGAGAGATGAGCTATGTGAGGTACTTATTTTCTTTAATTTATATATTAAAGGTGAGGGACAGTATATGGAACAATAACTTTGTTTCTGCTTTTGTACAGTGACTTCTATTTCACTTTTTTCTTTATGTATTTCTATTTTACAGTTTTACTTTAAGATGTTAGAAGGGATCCCATGGAGTTGTTGTATAGTCTCTAAAAGGTATTTTTTAAACTACTTTTCTGTAAGTTCAGCTTCCTGATGGTTTTTTGAGCTGTAAATGAATGCACTTCTGGACTATCCTTGGATGCTTCTTGTGGAACATCTATTGTGGCAGTTGTACCATAGATAAATTTCCTTTGGAGTTACAGTGTTAAACACTGTGAATGCAATTGTTCTTACTTTTTGAACTTTTTGTATGTTATAATGAAACGATAAATGAGGTTTCATTGGTGGGGGTATGAATTAGTCTTTAGTTTTGTGTCTGTTCGACAACATGTGAGGGAGGCATTTTTCACATTTAAGACCATATTTTGTTAAAATCAGCATTTGTTACTGGTACTTTTCCCCCACTCCCATTCCTTTTAATACAATGCAATTCTTGTTATTACATCTGTTAGTGGAAAATTAATATTGGTAAATTTATTTCTGAATCTAGAAGTAGTTTAGTGAGTAGAAAAGCTGTAAGCTTGGATGCTTGGAAATTTTCAGAGATTGGTTCATAAACTGAAACCTGAGAATTACTTAGGGGAGACTTTGGGAGTAACATGATGGAGAGAGGCTCTTTATTAGAGGGAGGTGGGAGGCACATGAGCAAGGTAAGCCAGAATTCTCATTGTGGACCTATACAACTATGTCTTAGTGTTCTTTTTGTTTTCAAATCTTTTTCAGTAACGTCACTATACATGTGTGCATGTGGTTTGCAGAGCAGAATATTGTGACTCAAGTTCTATCACATATCCATGGAAATAAACTGCTGCATTATTATTAGCACCTTTTGAGATTTTCATCTGTTGGACATTTTCTTATTGTAAAGAATACTGAGTTTTACTTGCACCAAAATAATGTAGGTTAATTAGAAACCAGGAATATGTAAAAGTAGAACTTGTTTTTAGGGGGAGTGATAGCAAGTAATGCTAAACAAGAGTTGAAAAATATGTTTTCAAACTTGTGTTTTTAGATCAAAAACTCGATTCATGTTTATTCTGAAAGGCCTGAATCAGCAAGACTGTGGGAAGTGATGCAGAACTGCACAACATTGATTATGTCCTACATGTTCACTGCTCAGTCAGGAAGCCTGAAGCTTAATGTCAGATGTGTGGGTGAAGCAGTTAAGCAGAGCAAAATAAATTGTTCTACTTACGTGCTGCTGAATAGGGGCATTATCTTGGGAAAATCTGTTTCAGTGACTTACTGTACTGTACAACACTTGTTACTTGGGATTGAACCATGAATGTGGACTGTTAGGATCCAAGCTCAAGGTCAAACATTCACTCTTGTTTCTCATCTGTAATCCCTTGTTTCTCGAAATGCATTAAAAAATTACAGAAATTGCATGAATATTTTTTTCCTTAGAGATATAGTTTGTGCATCTCAAAAACTTCCAAGAAAGAGGGTAAAAGTTATTTCCTGATCTGGAAATTGGGCTAATAACCTACTGAGAAGAAGATGGCAATATTTAGATTTTCTGGGAGGATCACAGTGAATCTTGAGCTTATGTCTCTTGTTTTTTATATTTTTCACTTTTCTGAAGTGTTCTCAGTCTCATCCTAAGTGTCCTTTTAGAATTTCATGCTTAATATTCAATATTGTTCCAAACCATGGATTGACTAATTTGAGTTTTAAAAACTTCACTTTCAGATTGTAGAAGGTTAAGAGGAAAGATGTCTACTAGATAATTCCAAATCAAGGAACGAGTGAAGACTGCTGATGTTTGGAGTAGATGCAGGACTTGCACTTCTGTGGGAATCTAGCTTCCATTATGCATTTTTTGAAGACAAGGGCTGTTCTTTGCAGCTGCTGTTACTATTTTTCTTTCTTCCTGTAATTAATGATATAACAGCTGTATTACCTGATTCCTGATTTATTTGAATAAAATTTTGGTGCTTTGTTATTAGAAATGTATTTCCATATTTTACTCCGTATATTTTTGAAGCTTAGTAATAAGACTCTATTTATATTCTTAATAACTTTATTCATCAGGTGAAACACATTTGTTCAACTGGATGATTTTCTCATGATCAGATAGAATGAGTTGTCCTTGATGAGAAACAGCATGGTTACTTTTCCAAGGACAGTAGTACCCAAAGAGCTGAAAATGTTTAGGTGAAGTGTCTCTGTCAGGACCTGGTCTGCTGCAGGCAGCAGTAGTAACTGAATATTCATTTCAGTGTATCCTTTCACTTACATCCTTGGAAACAGTTTCTGGTGGAAATTTTCATCAGTTGTCATCAGTATCTTGAAAGACAACCTATGCCATGTGAAGCTAGGATGCACGGGTTTAGTGCAAGTTGAAACAAGACATTCTGGTTTTGTAATGAATGTCTGACTAATGTACAGTTGGAGGGGAAAAAATGCTTTATTGACTGTACCTATAAATAACATTTCCGTGGCTTTTTTTTTCAAGTTAAGACCTTGAGTTGCTGCAGAATGAAACCCTCCCTCTGACAAAATTCCTGTCTTTTACATGTAAGGCTGATCAGGATTACTATGCTAAATGATACTTAAGTGCATTTTTAATAAAAAGCATTTCTAAACTCTCTTCATAATAATTCTAATTACAAATATATTATAATAATATGTATGTAACTAAACCCTGTATAGGTTTACATCACAATTGAAGTGTACTGCAACATATGAGGATCTTCTCTAATTAAAAAATAGAAACCTTGATGAGGATATTTCCAATTAAGGTAGTTTTTCATATCCAGCATTGAAAGGGACTAATCTGAATTAAATTTAAAAAGGGAAATTGCAGAAATATGATTGCTTTTTCAGATGAAGTTACTTGATTGCTGTCAAATTATAGCACTAATAAAGAAAAATGCTCTTATTAGTAATGTTTTTATTTTGCTTGTGTGTGGGACATGAAGTATCTTTGTCTTGACCCAGTGATGCAGTTTTCTAGTTTGTGTGGCACAGAAGTAAAACAGATCATTCTTGATTTAAAGCATATGATGCCACTGTTCCCTTTTAATTCTTCAGAGGCTTGCAATTTGTTACAGTACTCTTGACCTCCAGGATGGTTTGCAAATTTTGGGGTGATGCCCATCTTCTTACTTTGGGTGTTCACATAGTTGCCAGGACAAAAGACAGGAACAAGGCTCATTCGCTAAAAAGTTAGGTGTCCTAAGTGCATGTTTGGAAACCTCTTCCTTTCCCTTTTTTTGCATATTCCTCTCATTCCTCGTCATTTGCAAGTCATGGCTTTTCTATTTGGAAAGTAAATGCATTGCTACTGAGCTTAATAAAGCCATATGCTTCTTGTGGATTCAGCAAGGTCTTTTGCAGAATGTGATTGTGATATAGGTGGGTGTGCTGCTCGATGGGTGAAAGCCTGGTGGGATTTGGAGGTTGGTTTTGGAGGTGGCTGGTTGGCTGTAACTTGAGGCTGGTAACCAGTGGAGAGCCCCAGCTGTCCACCATAGGATGTGTTCAGTTTAATGTTATGCATGAACTGGAAGTCCACCAGCCCTTGCTCATGGAGTTTGTAAGTGGGGGGAAGGGCTGGGCAATGGATGTGCTTGAGATTCAGGCTGTCATTCCGAAGGACTTGGGCAGATGGGAGGAGCTGGCTCGCGAGAACTCTGTGGAATTCAGCAATGAGGAGGGTAAGGTTACTCACCTGGGAAGGAATGTCTCCTCAGAGGGGAAGGGTTCCTGTCACTCAGCACTTGTCAGACCACACCTGCAGTATGCACACTTGATTCCAGTTTTGTGTCCACACCTCACCCCAGTACAAGGGAGATGGGGATAAAACCGAGCAAGTTCAGCACAAGGCTCCTACAATGTCAGGGAGTGGCAGCAGTGCCCTGGAGGAGAAAGAAGCTTCATAGGCGCCTGGCAGTGGGAGTTCTGTAGTTCTGGGTGGAAGAAGACTCAACTGGGCATTATACAGCAATATTCACTAAGTGATGTGACAACAAAGGGATTTTAGACATTCAGGGGCTTTACCTTCTCAAGTTTTCTTGTTTTAATGTTGTTTTTTAGCTTAATTTTTAGACTTTCAGGCTTTCTCAGAGACATTGCATTTCTGCTTGGACTAAGCTTTCTCCACAAGTCGCAGTTTCTTTTAAATCAGTCTCCTTGATTCAGCTTCTGTTTGCTATTATGAAATGTTCATTCTCTCTGCAGTGTTAAGAATGAAGAATCCTGATGTTGCTGCAGTTACAGTGCACACAGCCATAAAAGAAGGTGTGTGAGTCACCATTACAGTTCTTATGGTGATAGAGCTGAGAAAGCTTGGCAGCAAAAAGTGCCCTTTGGGAGCTGAGCACACAAGTGCTGTGTCCCCAGGTCTGAATGCTGCACTGCCTTGTAGTTTTGGCAGAGCTTGTGCCGGTCCCATTTTTGTTACATTCTGACTTCTGCACAAGTAGTGACTGTTGGAAAATAGTTTTGTTGAAGTGGAAATGCAGATGTTGATCAGTATTTGTAATCCTTCAGCTGAGAACTGATAGTCTGTTGTTTGTCCCACAATTAGAGGAAATCATTGAAGAAAATCAGATATGCAGACACAGCTTAGAAGCCTAGTCCTGGAGGCAAAAAGAGTTACCATGGGTTAGGAGAAGGGAAAACTGAGTCTCAAAGAGGAATGTTGACATTCTTCTATAGTCTTTGGACAAGTATAAAGGTGTCTTTGCCTTTGTTTCGTTTGCTGAAACTGCCCTTTGCTGTGGAATCAGAATTTCAGTCTCACAGATTTTGCAGGTATTAGCACTGTGAGGTTGTGAGGTCTGCTGTGGAACGTCACAGACTCTCACTTCCTTCAGTACCAGCTTCCATGGTCAAAGATGAGTGTAGTTGGTGGAAAATTTGAAGTGTTGGGAGCTGTCCTTAGGGACCATTTCACACTTGGATGATTTTGTTTTCTGGTGTGAGTGCCATTGGAGATCTGACTGCTTTAACTGTGGGGGACTTCTCTGCACTAGAAACATTGCCCATGAACATCTGATTTTAATGTGGTATTGTAATTCCTTTTCTTTTTTCCTTAAATATCAACTTAAAACTTAGAAAACCTTGCAAACTTGATCAGGAACTGAATATATTGCAGTATAATAAGGGACCTGTTATATATTTTTTCTTTAAAAATTTATGCATTTAATATGATTATTCCTGATTTTTAATGCCAAACTTAGGAAGTTACTACCTAAACATCTGGAATAAAATCATGCTGTTGTGCTATGAGTAGGGTTTGTTTTTAACAGTAGTCTCACAGGCTTGGAATAGTTGGGGTTTGCCTAGATAGATTGGTTCAGCTGTAAGTGGGTGGGTAAAGTGGGAACTTAAAAAATTGGAAAACAGTCTTTAAATATGAGCAAGAATTGTCCGTTCCTCCTCACAGTTTGGCAGGAAAGGACTGGATGAAAACATCAGGAAGTAGACATTGGAAGTGAGGGCAGTGTTTAGACCAGAGTGGATCAGCTGCCTTTTATCAAAGTGCCCAGGGGCTCCTTGGCCTCTCCCCCTGTGTCTGCTGTATGTGGGGCACACAGGGGAAATATGGGGGAGGAGGGGGAAAGGAGACAATTTGTAGACCACTTTTGTGGCCCACAGCAGTCACTGCTACCTCTACCCCCATCTGAAGGAAAGAAGGTGATGAGCACCAAGTCAGGTGAATTCCTTTCACATCTGGATGCCAATGGGAATAAAGTAACTCTGAGACCTTCTTTCTGTCCATTTGTTCCTGTGATTGCTGTGGAGTCTGGAAGGGTGAACTTTGAGTCATTAAGCAGAGCTTATACTGTGTTTGAGAAAACAGTGTTACATGGGGGAAAAGAGCTCCATATTTTTATAAGCTCTATGAAATTTTGAGTAAGTCAGGGCAGTTGTTCATTTATTCATATTAATAATTTTATGATGAAATACACATGAATGTAATAACACGTGTTTCATGTTTAATGAGGATTTTTTCTTTTTGCAGTCTTTTAAATACCTTTGGAACAAAATCTTAATATTCTATGTCTTAAAAGCTGTTAATTTTTTAAAATATAATTTTATGTTAAACCAAGCAACATCTACTCAGTGGTCTCAATGCTGCATCTGGAATTCAGTGCTCATTGTGAGGCCCCAGTACAAGTGAAAGACTGGCGAACTGGAGCAAGTCCAGTAAAGGCCACTGCTGTGGTTGGGGGTGGGAAGAGGTCAGGAGAGGCTGAGGGAATTGAGTTTGTGTCAATTTTGAGAAGAAAGGAATGAGGGGGATTGAATTGCAGTCTTCTACTTCCCAAGGCAGTGATGGAAAGAAGGTAGAGACAGGCTTTATTTAGGGGTGCACAGCAGGAGAAGGAGAGGCAATGGCTGCAAGCTGCTGCAGCCCAGCTCCAGTTGGACTTACAGGAAATATTCTTCCTGGACTTTCTGGTTGAGCTCAGGAGCAGGATGCTCCTGGGGTTTTCATAACCTGGGGGGACAAAGGCCCTGAGTAACCTGATTTAATTTTGAAAACACCTGTCTTGAGTGTATGAGAGAACATTCAGAAATCCCTTTCAGCTTAATTTGAGCTTTGATTTTCACAACTATTGTCTAAATGCACCTGTAAACCGTGCTGTGTAACTCTGTTAGCAGGAGAATCAATGGTAAAAGCTCTTGAGGTAGAAATGCAAATGTATCATATGCTGCTAGTCAAATTAAATAGTCTGCCTTAATCTTGATTTAAACATCTTTGAGTTAGTTCCCCTGACTCTCAAAAGAAGAGTGAAAAACTTCTCTTTGAAATATGGTGCTATTAGAGATTGTTCATAAACGTACTGTCTGCTACATAATATGGCTATTTTTTTTCTTTGAGGGTATTAATGCAATCTGTAATACACAAGCTCTCTTTCCTGCTGCAGGGTTTTTCTCAGCATCTAAAAAGTAGATGAACTACTAAAAAGTAGTAAACTACTAAAAAGTAGTTCCAAAAAATATGTGGAACTTCAAAATGAGTTAATGTAATGGATAAATCAACCCCTGAGGCATTCTTAAGTGAGAAAGTGTATCTTTCTTCTTGTGAATAAGTGCACTGTTCAGATAGGAGCAAGCAGGTCAGTGGGTAGGACTCTAACACTGGGTCTGTGTCCTTCTTTCACACAATTCTTGTGTAATTTGAAGCATGCCACTGTGAGCTAGATCAAAATGGAAATCAAGCTCCATGGCTCAGCTCTGTGTCTTGTTAATATTTGCTGGTGAGGAAAAAATTGATTTTAAAAAAATCATTGTTGGAAGTTAACTTTGATAGATTTTTAAAAGCTTGTGTCATATATTTAAAGAAAAAAATAATTGTAAGAGCCTTTTAGCTGCTCACTTAAAGATGCATTTGGAAAAGGTGCTGAGACTCACTTTCAGAGATTTGCTTGGTATTATATGTGTCACACTTGAAAACCTATGCTCCAGTCATGAGCAGCTTAAAACAAATACAGGAAAATAGCCATTTCTTCAACCCATAACTATCACTTGTTTTGGCTGACGGTTTTGGTCTGGCAGGATGGATTCCAGACGTCTGTAAGCAGGAACACGCCTTGGAGCTCTGCAGATATAAACTGTAGAGAAGCTTTAGAAGGAACACTGTATAGTGAAAGCTCATAATGGAATTTATTGTGTTATAGACAGATGTTGGGTGAATCCTTTCTGAACCTTGGCTCTGGAGCTACTTGATTTGTCTAGGACTAGATTAAGAGTTACCAAAGCTTAAGACAGTTCAAAAGGGAATTTTGTATGCTTAGTATATGAAGTTGTTATGAATCGTCTCATCGTAGGATCTTGCGCTACCAGAGTTGTTATCCTTCCTGGCACATCTGTCCTTATAATTCACCCTTGCAAACCTAATCTTAGGGAAGCAAATTGCCTGGTGCCTCCTAGGGTTGGATCCTTTCTTGAAGCTTTTTTTTTTCTATTCACTGCCACTTTTTCTGTAAGTGACAATTGATTTGACCTTTGAATCCTGATCCATTTAGTGTAATATTTTGCCACTGTACCTTGAATTTCACTGTCTCTTTCAACTTAATCTTTTCATATTTGGGCTATGGAGACTTGCCAAGGGCTTGAATTGTTTTGTTGCCAGCAGAAGAGATAACTTCTTGAGATGAATATCTATGGGCCATTCAAGAGTAGTACAGAAAATTCAGCATTGGAAACTTACTTTTTCTTCTCAGCCCTATTTTGAAATCTGTCTTTTTGACTGTCTCTTGAGTTAGAGTGAAAATGGGCTGGGGGCAGAGTGTGTGCTTTGCTTAGTACAATATGTTTTCCTTCAGGATGATACTGGAATATCACTTATTATAAGTAGCATTATGGGGAAGGAGGGATGATGTCTCTCATGGGTTCTGGGCTTTGCTCTCTTCAGTTGAGTATTCAGTACCAAAGTAGGGGAATGATTTGTAGAGTTATTATTTTCCTTAAAACATGAGATCAATGGCATTTGAGAAAAGAAGATGAAAGAAAAGATCCTCAGGAAGTTGCTCGCTAGTACTTCACTCTCCTTAGGAAAGGTGGAAGTTAAGGGACTCAAGAAGAATTTTTAAGATTAGCAGAAAAAAAACAATGGAAAGAAGCTATGTACAAACTGTATAGTTAAAACTTGTTATTTCTGATTGCTGAATAGAGAAAAGCAACATGAAAACTGATAAGCTTCTTAGAATTTTTATCCTTCACCTCTTCATGAATATTTTGCGATGGACTATATACTCCAAACAGACATTGAAATAACATATTTTAGTAATCTCCTTGTGATTGTCACAGTGGGAACTGCAGAGTACAAAATAGTTTAAAAACTTCGTCTTTCTTCAGCTGGTTTACTGAGATCATTAAAAGAATTGGCTCCAATACTGAGGGCTGAGTACATAAAAATTTGGACTATATTCATATTGAAGCAAGAAGTCAGGCAATTTTCCTCTCTTCCATAGTGGTATCAGCTAATAGGTATGAGCTTGGCCAAATTGAAAAGGAGTGTCTCAATATTTGGAAATAGTGTTCATTTACAAAACATGTTCCCTTCATTTTTGCAGTTTTCCAGCCTGCTAAAGGTGCAGTGGATATACTAGAATGGACACAGAGGATTTCCCTCCGCCACCACCAGAAGGTAATTGAAATAGTTTGGAATTTAAAGCCAATTTTTCTGTAAGAATTTGATTATCTTTCCAGCAGTGATTTTACCTCTGCAACATTCCCTTTCCCCATATCACCCTAAGGCTTGGTCCCAGTGGTATTCTGTTGAAACATGAGCTCCTGTCATCTACCCTCTCTTGTTCTTGGACTTCACTTGCTATAGTAGAAGGTGTAGTTAGAACATGATGGGAAGAAACATTGGAGCAATTGGTCCTTGCAGTCTATATCTGAAAAGATATGTTTTCTACAGCAACTCCTTGTAGTCCGAGCACAGACACAGAAGAGTATTATGGATGCTGGACTAAGGGGCTCATTGTGTAAGGTTAACACTCAGTGCCCCTTGCCTGTTGTATCCTGGTAGCTGGTTGGCCTCTGGTGTAACCCAGGTTTCTGAGGGCGCAAAAGTAAGATCTACACTGTCTCACTGCCTTTTGCTTTCATGCTCAAAGAGAACGTTGCATGTGGTGGTTTTTTTATCCTGTAAGCGCATCATTACGTACTGCTTGTAACTACATATTTTAATACTTAACAGGATTTGGCATTTGGTTGCTGGATGTTGAGAGACTTCATAGAAGTGTTATGTGCATGTTTATCCTAAAACATAAATTTCTGGAGATCTGTGGTTGAACCTGCTTATATTTCAGTTAAGTTGCTATTATAGTTTGTATAGATAGTGATTTTTCTGTAAAATATTATCTGTTCCTTATATTGGACAATATTAGTTATGGACTTGCACTTTATTATATATATAGATAGATGTATATAATTATATATATAAATAATATACATTATTGTGTATAAGGCATTTCACTCAATGTTTGCACAGAACTTACATGAAGCCATTTGAGTGTAAAAGCATATTTAATCTTAGTTAGTTCAGCTGTAACTCTTCAGGAATGTCATCCTAGATCAAAACTACTTTCTCTCTAGGCACTGCCTCAGATAGAGGTCTGTTACTAGATACTGCCTAGGGAGTTGGGAATGTGAAAGAAGCAGAAACTTGTGAAATCAGCTTTTAATGGGTTAGATTTCTGGCCAACATTATTGGCAGTTTCATTTATGCTCTGAGATATCACTTAGGTTATTGTTGGCAGCAATTCCTCGGCTGTCCATGTCCTAATCCATGTGGTCAGGACCCTGAATTTTGCTCAGTTTTGTTTAGTGACAGTTACTGTGAAACTGTCTCTATGGGATAATCCATCTCCAAAGCAGTGTAGTGCTGTAGGGGAAGAGCCATCCCTAAGGAATCAATATTTCCACTTGAGCAGAGGCTGCTGTTTTTCAAAGACAGCCAATAACTGCAAACAGCTCCAACTTTGTGCAGCGTTTCAGCTGTGGGATAGATGCTCTGACAAGATTTCAGGGTGATGCAGTTCAGTGCACTTCCAGAATTCAAGTTCTTTCTTGGCAAAGATTTTTGTGACATGTAGAACTATGTGTATCATGTCCTTATTTTCAGATGTGTCAGTTCTTAAGAGGCTGAGATTAGTTTTATTTAACATAAATTGAGATTCGCTTCTACCTAATCTTGCATCAATGTCAATTGATACTTTTTTTGGAGGGGAGGGGAAAGGAGCAGGGAGGGGATTTTGAAAAGGCTCCCCAGAGACCAGCACCAAGCCTGACAGAGTTAAAAAAGTGCTTGGTTAATGCTCTCAGGCACATAGCATTATTCTGGGGTGCCCATGTGCAGAGCCAGGAGTGGGACTTTGATGAGTCTTATGGGTCCCTTCCAGCTCAGAATATTCTGTGATTTCTCTCTCATCTGAAAAAGCTTTTCTGAAACTAGTGGAACTTATCTATTTTTTTTTTTTTTTTAGTTTGCCATTTCTAACTCTCTTAAAAACCCATTAAAGGGATTATCAGTGATAATGACACTAAAAGACATTTTAGTTCACTACCTAGCTAATTCTCACTACCTGTTTTGCAGGTGGAAAAGAGGTGAGGATTTTAGGGCCAAGTATGACAGCAAATGCACATAACAACTAACAAATGAAGGCTTATTTTACTTGCATATACAGTGGCCATCCATGTGTCTGTTCAGGAGGGGGGAGCAGCATCAGCCTTTGGACAGTGGGCACATAGGTGGGTTTTCCTAGCTCATACTGGGGGTGAGATTCCTGTTGGGTGCAGAACCCTTTGCTACACCATTAAAAAAATTTTTTTACTTTTGGCATAATGATTCTAAAATCCCACACTGGGGCCACGGATGAAATCAATTCCTTTTTTGATAGGAAGTTCTTATGATATTGTGGGAATTTTTCTGTTTACTTATTTTTGACCTAACAAAGATAGCTGTAGTGCTTAAAGTCATGTAGGCTCCTTTCTGCAAGTGTATACCTTGCATTATAAATCTCAGCTTTATTCTTGATGATTAATTTTTCTATGGTTTTGCCAGGTAAATTCTCCACACTTATTTTTTATCAATTTTTTAATGCATGCAAAGGGGAAGAATAGTAGCAAACCTTCAGCTTTGTCATGGGGATGTTGCAAGGAAATAGATGAAAGGTTAAATAATGTGTTTTCATTAGCCATAGCCATCTGTACCTTGTTTAAATTAAGGTGCAGTAAATGTCAATAGTGAAGCTGCTTGTGCCACTACTTGATAAGGAAAAACGACATGTGATAAAAGAATGGAATGTAACATATTTTATTTGTTTTAATTTATTCTGCTTATGCAACTTATCTGTTCATAGGTGTTTGGACATTCCATTCATGCATTGCTAATCAGGTAGTGACAAGTCTGTGCTGGTTACTTTTCCTACCTCAGAGCAAATTCAAGTAGTGAGTAACTTGGAAAAATTATTGCCTGTGTGTTCTATCCTCTAGATTGCTTTAAAAAGAGCTTCTTCTTATAGCCATGATTAAAAAATTCCTAGTGTTATTCTCTGTGTATGTCTGTGTATGCTTTAGCAAACAGAGAGCAGTTGGAGTGGGGTAGATGTGAAGGCTTCCTTAGCTAAGAGCAAAATCCAAAAAAGTACTTCCAAAATGGATACTTGCAATGGTAGTGCTAGCTTGTGTTCCCTTCTTTAGTGTGTCTATGCATATGAATTTTGGTGTGAAGTGCAGGTATTTAGAATTTCTTACATAAAAGAATTCCATGGCTATCTTGTGAAATAAAATATAGGATGATTCTTGTTCTGTCAACAAAAAATTCCTTTCTTGAAAGCTAAGTGAAAATGGCAGATTTTATCATGGCTGTAAGTTGTAATTATGCTTTTAATTGATTGCTGTAATGGATTGTCCTTTACCAAACACATTTGGACAAGAAGAGGATATGCTGGGACTGCAGACTGTTGAGAGAGGAATTAGAAAGCTGATAGTTCTAAGAATGTGGCATCACATTGAGTCTGTTGTGTACAGGACTTACCTTCACACTGAACAACTGGGACTGGAGGCTGGTTGTTAATGTTAGGGTGGTGTTTACGTGTGATGGATGGCCTGTACTTGTGCAATTAGTGCTTTATTAGGAGATGTCATGTCTGGCAGTTTGTCATTCCTCTACCTGGAGAATATCTGGTGATCTTGCAAAGTGGAAGCCCTTTTCTTGAAGTGAGGGCTTGAGAGGTGTTTATCAGAGCCTGTTTCCAAAGGAAGCCTGTGTTTGTTTGCTGGGCATGATGGTTGCCTGAGAAACAGCTTCTTGCCCAAAGGAAATTGGGGGCACTTTCTGTGTCAAGGAGGCTTCGTCTCATTGTCTCTGAATATGTCTCTCACTCTTTCAGGCACATGGCACTGTGCCTCACATGATTTCTCTGTGAAAACTGTTAGAAAACATTGGTTATATTTCCTCATACTGAGGATGCTTTTCTTTGTTTCCCATTTATAGAAAATTAACATGAGTGATACATGAAAATTTTAAAGTGAAATACTGAAATTTCAGTGTTTGTACAAGGACATTTTGAGAGGCAATTTGAATGCATAGTCTTCATAGTATTGCCAACTATTCTCTCAGCCTGAGAGAGAATAAACTTCATTTGAGAAGTATAAGAGGTGTCCTTAAGGACCAAGTAGAGTGGAGAGCTGGATGTTCACTCGCCCTCACCACTGTCCCCAGTTCCTTGGGTGGTGCTAGATAAGAGGCCTTGTCATGCTGAAGTCTGGGATTTAGGATGTTCTTTGAAATGAAGTTGTTTTTTTCTAAAACTGGTAGTAGACTAAAAATATCTCATAGGCATCAATTTTGTATGCCTTTTTATATTAAAAAAATCACCTCTCTAGACCTATGAGTGGGCTATTTCTTTGCTCCTGATATGGAGACATGTAGAACAAGGAGACCAAGGACTTAAATCTGGATATCCTGTATGCAGCTGAGTGCTGTCATTGTGTCTTTCCGCAGTTATTTTTTGTTGTTTCCCTGTCAGGGCCAGAACACTAAAATAGTCCTTGCTCCTCTGTCCCTGAGAAGGAAGTCTGGCCTGAGTCCTTGGGTAAGACTGAAGTATGCTCTCATAACTGAACTGTGAACTATGATCCCATAAAAGTTTCCACTGGGATGACCTTACATATTATAACAAAAAAAACTCTAAAACAAAAAAACCCACCAACCCCAAAAACTGAAATGCAGCAAAAAAGCCTACCAACTTATTAAAAAAAATCTATTTTCTTTAGTAAGGAGCTGTTGGTGAGCTGCTGTGTTTTGCTGTAGAGACAACTGTATTTCTCTGCCAGGGGAGCTGCTTTTTATTTTGTATCCTATATGTATCTCTTTCATATTACTTAGGTACCTTTTTTACTATTTAGTGAAAAATTTCATAGTTTATTTATGATTTAACTGTTTTAAACAGCTAATTTTGTGCCTGAGACAAGAGGTGGTTGAATTGGGCTTTTTTAATATCAACAAGAGAAGCACTTGTATGTTTTATGATTTAGTTTCTGAAAGTACAGAACATTGAAGACCCTAATTTATTGTGGTTGGGGAAATAAGGCATTGCTTAAATTAAGCTGCAGATATGAAGGGAGTTGGTCTTGGGCTAAACAATACTGTTAGGTATCTATTTTCAGCATACAGACAGTTACAAATGATTGTAAAAAGGGAGCCAAGATTTCAGGAGAATGAGAACAGAATATGAATTGTAGTTATGAATGGCTCCTTGTTTTTGAAACTGGCAATAGCTTGCTGGTTTCTGACATCCCATCTGTAACAGAACAATTTATTTATTTCTAAAGGTCACATTTCTCTCAGTAAATGAAGGACAATGCATTGTTTAAGGTAAGGATTAATTATTTTATGTGACAATTCAGACAAGCTGTGTAATGAAGAGCAACAAGAAAATTCCTTTTGCAAAATCCAGTTATGGTGTCACATGTCACTCCTAATTATGTATTTTTTCTTCTAGCCAAGTATATTTGAGTGTTAGGAAAAACATAAAAATAGAAAGAAAATAAATAGATTAATAAATAGCTTAATTTTGGTTTTAGTAGCCACAGAGAAAACACAGTATACATAGATGAAATGATATCTTAATTTATTTTGAAGAAAAATGGTAAAAACTTCGCTTGATGTTTAGAACATGTTAAATGGTGTTACTGTTCTGGATTTCTTGGTGGGTGACTTCATTCCTTTGATAGTATTTGGTGTTTTCTTTCTGGATAATAAGACGTGGTTGTTTTGTTGGATTTTTTCCTGTTTACTCAGCTGCTCTTTAAGGTGACTTGACTTGCAAGGTCTGTGTAGGGACAAGGCCCAGCCATGTTAATCAGAAAGAGTAGTGGATGATGAGATAAAGGCCTTTTAGGGGATTGCAGCAGAACTTGGTTATGGATTGGTGGTAACTACTGTTGATTGATTGGTAACTAGTGTTGATTGCTTTAAAAACCCCACAAAATTGTAAAGTAATTTATTCTGATTTTTGGGTATTCTTTCAATGAACAGTTGAAACTAAACTCTGAAATTTTAATTTCAGTGAGCCAACATGTAAGAAGAGGGTGAGTTTTTTTTTTTTTTATACTTCTTTTGCCTTTTTAGGTCTTGTATCTATCATTAACAAAGAACTGAGACATTTTTCATTTTTGAAGTTTTTTACTTCTGTTTCACTGAACTCAGGAAATATTCACTAATCATGCCTAAAGCCTCTGTAATGATTCTACTCTGGAGTTTACAGAAAGATTCACTTTTTTATGAATTGTGATAATTCTCTTTCCTTGTGCATCAGCTTGTCTCAGATAAAAGCTTGTCTGTATTACAATAAATAAAGTGTGTGAATTTTTGAATGAGACATTTATTAGGTGCTGCTTGCTTCTCCTGCATGCAGGAACTGAAACTATGCCTAGTAATCTGAGGAAAACATACTTGTTAAACATTTTTGGGAGAAGACTCTCCCAACCCACTGTATAGATTTTCTTTTTTCTTCTCCATTGAAATAATCTTTCTAGCCTTACCATTTGTCCTGGTTTAGGGCAAATTTGGGAGAGAATCCCCAAAAAGGGGCTTCTCCAGAAAACAGACCCACACGGCCCCTCCCCCCAAATGGTTTGGGAAGAATTCCTTGGAGAGAAGTGGAAAGAACCTGTTTATTTGACAAGCACAGCACCCCCCAACACACAAAATGAACAATACTGGATGACACCTCTCTTTCACCGCTCTGAAAAAGATGACAAATTCAGAAAGTCTCTCCTGGGGCTGGTCGCTCTGTTATCAGTCCCTCTGGCGCTGGGGCAGCTGCTGCAGCCACAAGATGCAAACTCTCTCTCGCTGTTTCCAGATCCCAGTCCGGAGCAGTCGGCAGGTCCAAACAGGAGAGGGGAAACAGTCCAGGAAGGAATTTGGACTGTTTAGCTAAATTAACTAATGAGAAGAGGGAAAAAAGCAAGAGCAAGCAAAAGCAAAGTAGAAGCAAGAGCAAAAGCAAAAAGCAGGGCAAAAAGCAAAAAAGCAGCACTATGTAGTGAGCTATCTGTATGTCCCGCTGAGTGGCTGATAAGAGTCCCAAAACAAAACTTTCACTCTGCAGAGCCAGTCTTAAAGGCACAGAACATAATATCCAGCATAAGTAACACAGACAGATGGGGATACCAGTCACCCTAGGACACCATATTATCATTAAAATGAATACAGAAAATTATTTAGTAGGTCAAAGAAGAGTTGTTGCAAGAATATTTCTTACTGTTAAATAGTCTGTTGTTGAGCTTGATAACTTTGTTTAGGTGAAAGCATGATAGTTTCTGGATAACCTTATGCTGGTAGAAGTTTCTCTAGGGGCTGGAATGGAAGATGCCTGTACTCCTGTGCCATGGGGATGCCAACTGATGGTTGACTTCCCAGTCTCTGTATTTCCCTGTTCTGTATGTTGGCAGGGGGAACAGAGGGAAATGCAGGTGTTGCCCTGGGAGCAGTGAATTGGTGAGGTCTAATTTGTCCAGAGGATCTTATCAGTCTCCTGTGTTGCAAAGGGAAATAGAGGTAAAATTAACTTTGGCTGGGATTGCTGTTTTCCCATGCAAATCAGATGGTGACCCATTCATATTTGCATGGGAAGAACACTTGCTAACTGTCTTGGGTCTGGCTGAGATGGAGTTCATTTTCCCCACAGCAGCTCTCTCAGATCTGGCTGGTGTTGGCTCTGCTGGAAATGGGGGAAGCTTCTGGCAGCTTTTCACCATGGTAGCCGCCACGGTAGCCTCTGAACCACCAAAACCTGGCCATGGAAAACAAATACACAAAACCAATTCTTAACAAGACTTTTTATATTGGTTGAAATTCCTCCCTGACTTCCATCTGAACTGGCTGAAGGTCTGAATGGTAATATTTGCTTATGGTGGTTTTATTTGACCAGTCTTGGGGCCAAGGCAGAGCTTCCTTCCCTCTCCATGGCTAATGAAAGGGGGCAGTGAAAAGGGCTCTGAGGCTGATGGACTGAAAGGTCCCAAGGTAACACCATTGTTGCCCAGTATCCAGTGGTGATAGAATTTCTGGTAGCAGGTGTGTTAAAAGGGTACTGTAAAATAGGATTTCCTCAGAGTTCAGTGATGTAAGAATTACTGTTTTCTTGAGTTTCCTTGAATTCCACTGGCTTTTTTTTTTTTGAGATAAAATTTGACATTACCATGTTAGGGAAAAGAAGATCAAGATGTGTTCAAATAATAATTAAAAGAAATAGTAAGAAAGGGTGCTATAAAACTCCCTCCTCATTAGTTGTTGAGATAATGGATTTGTCATTTTTTGCATATATTATGCTTAGTTTACAAATCAGTCTGATTAGTGCTCTTTAGTCTGGATGAAGGTGTAACCATAGAAATGAGGAGGTAAGAAGCCAGCTGATATCCAAAGTATTGTCCTGGATTTACAGGGCGTAACCATTCTGTTCTAGTTTATACTTTTTAAATAAAAGATACAGTAAATTGCAAACCTAGTTTGTTTCTTTGTCCAGAATTCATCAAGGAGAAAACACAAATAGTTAAATCCTAATTATTTTTAAACATGTGAACAGGTTGCACTCAGTTCTTGGAGCTGTGTAATTGTTGGGAACAAGGAACCTTTGGCAGTGTGTGTCCAAAAGGACACCCAGCTTCCTGGAGCTGCGTGCATCTTCTGACCCCACCTGGGCTCTTGCTCCGGAGGTGGGCTGAGCGTATCAGCAGCTGCATGTCAGCAGCTGTTGGAAGTCAGAGGCTTTTAGGTGTTCTAAGTGGTGCTTTTGGGGGCACCCAGTGAATGCTTAAGTGTTGACATTGCTAGACAAAGCAATGCTGTTGTTCAGCCTGGACCAGTGATCCAGGATTTAGGCATCCCTTTGCCGAAGTCGTCCAAAGGTTCAGTCTAGGAAGTATGTACAATTGCTGGCAAGGTGGAGGGAAAAACGCAATCCAAAAATGAAGCCAAGTCCTTTGCTAACTTCTTTACCAGACTGTGTCATCCTGGTAGAAAGATGTTGTTAGAATGATCCAAGATGTAAAAACTCAAGCTTTTGCTCTGATTGGCCTTCAGCTTTTCTTTAATATGATAGTCAGTTTATGCGCCCAAGCTGTATGTTTTTTTTCTGTAGAGGTGGGATCTCATGCTCCCTGTTTCAGATCTCCAGGGTGTATCTGGCTACCTTCTTCTTCATAGGGCTCCTAATTACTTTTAAAGAGCTTTTGGTCCAAGATATTGCTAGCTGATTCAGTAGTTTTATATTGCTGATTAGAAATAAACAGACTGTATTAGAGAAATGCATATGCCTCAAAGTATTAAATGGCAATTGTTTCAAAGTAAGAGTAATTATTTTGAAAAATATATATTAATAGTTCATAATTGATAAAGAAATATAGAAGTAAATAACAAGCCAGATTGATCTCACTTTTTAAGTTTCCTTAAAAAAGGTAATTTTTTCATAAAATTATCAACTACATGGTCGAAACTGCATTTTCTAGAAAAGTTTTCTGGTTTTCCTTTGTATATCATTTGTACCTTGTGGTTAGCCAACATGCTTGCAGTGCCAGAGCTGGATATTTAATTTTCTCAATGACTTGGTAGTTGTCTGCTGTTTTATTTCTATTATGTTAATTCTATTATTATGTTGGAGCTCTCTGGCTTTCCTGTTCCCTGTGTGGATTGTCCATTTGGCCACACGCTGTAGGCGAGTTCAGCTGATCGTGTGTGCAGTAGCTGAGGCTGAGCTTGGCTGCACAGCCACCATCAGCAGACCTGTTGTACCTCAGCTCAGCTGCCTGGTGGCATTTATACTAATTTAGATGGGTGACTTTGGGGGTACTAAGGGTTAAGTGTATTGGTATTCCTTGAATACTGGGAAAGCTAGTAGCCTTCAATATGGATAGGTGCTTTTTAGTATAGAGAGGGATCTCTCGTGTATTTATGCAGAATTCCGAATAACGTCTGTACTGGTTTTCCTTACAGCACCTGAAAAATTTCTTGCTATTTCTTGGAAATTCATCTGTCAGTATGTGCTAGTATGGTGCTAAAGCAGAAAAGACATCCTCAGGGCCAGGCTTGATCTGTGTTTCTAGTGGTGGCAGGCAATACCAGTGTGCTGAGAATTTAAGGTAAATGGCCATAAAACACTGATTTAACGTACCTGCCTTTATGGTTATTGGGTAGCCAGCCCTGAAAAGCACATTGAGGCTTTGCAAAGGAGTACAAGTCTGCTGGTGTTGCTCCTGCTTTTCTCTGGGCTGCATGATTCATGTCGTAATGTTATTTTAGACTTTTGATTTTTTACAACTCAGTTCTTTTAAACTTTAGGTAATTAAGACAAATTTTTAGCACTGTGAGTACTTTGTAAACTTGAGGGTTTTTGCTATTTGTAAATCTCTCCTAACATCCGTAGACCTGGGCTTTATTTCAAGGAATGTAATTTTTTTTGTATTAGGCCTGCTGTTAGCAGGCTCTCTGAAACGTGAGCAGGCAGATTCATTACTCTTCTGACTCTGGTTTTGAATTTGTTTTTTTATCCAGAAGAACAATATCTGTTGTGCATGCTCAACAACATAATTAGCGCGTAATGTGTGTATTTGCAAAATACTAAAGAGGCATTTGTACTTATTTCTTTGTTATTTATTTGCAGGGAAAGCCTGTTAATTCATGTGGTTTTGCTTTTGTTTCTATCACTGGAAACAATTTTTGTATGAATGTATACTCTTTAGTTTGGTTGGGTTTGGTTTTTTTTGTTTTTTTTTTTTGTAACTGTTGTCCACAGAGACTGGTAATGCTGACTTTGCGGTCATATTTTGGATGTGTGTGTGAGCTGTGTGTAATTAGCAGCATGCTTGTACCACAAGGACCTGGGTTCTCTGCAGAGCCAGCTTAGCACAGCTGTGAGTGCAAGGGGAATGGGTGCAAATGAGTGCAAAGGCAAAGCCCCTGGCTCTAACCCACTTCCCATGGGAAGGAGCGCTCACTCCTGTGTTTTTGTGAGCACAGTTTGTCCTAGATATTTATTTTCCCCAGAAAAACAGATACTTTCCACCTGTGTGACTGTGTGAGGAGGTGATTTATGGGTGCCCGTGGTGTGCTGGTGGATGCCCCGTGTGACTGGGAAGTGGCAGTTAAGTGGCAGTGCTTGTACAGGTCAGCCTTTCTCCTGCAGGCTCCCTTCTGCCCTGCACCTTGCCGCCCTCCCTGCACAGGTGCTGGTGCAGGTGTCCTTTCAGGAAGGGCAGAACAGTGATGTGTCAGCTGAGTACCAGAGTGAAAGAATATTTAACTGCAGTTTTCTCTCCTGGAAGAATTAGTGGTCACAAGTGGGAGGGAGACAAGTGAGTTGAAAATACCATGTTGCTTTCTAGCATTAGGAATGCAACCTAAGCAGTGCTTTCAAACTGGGAGAAACAAGATGTTGTCCAGTGGCGACCAAGTTTCTTGAAACCTGTCTGCAAGTTCCTGCTGAATGTGAGGCAGCTGTTATTTTACAAAGTTGGCTAAATCTGGAAGCTTCTGCAGGTGTGAGAGTTTAGTAGCACAAGCTTCACCATCCTGACAAACACCAAGCCTCTGCTGTAAAATCTCTGCTGAAATAAAAAGGAAACAGCTTGAGAGCCCATTTATCCTGGAGCACAGTCAGCAGGGTGTGTTTGGCCCCAAATGGTTAGTTTTATAAAAATAATGTTAACTTGAAAAGTTCAGTTGTTTCCTGGTATCTGTGTGCTTTCAATACTTATTTCTATTGTACCCTTCCATAAGGAGTTTGGCAGATTTTAATTGTCTAGAAATACAGGTCTGTAAAGGGAAGGGTATCTCATAAGAGAAATGTCTGGAATGTATAAAGGATAAATAATAAGAATTTAGATTGCTATGTCTGGCAGTTTGTTTTGACTTGTAACCTGTATGAGTTAGCAAATTTCATATTACCTCAAAATGTCCTGGGATAGTAACATTTTAAAATATTTTTTTTACTAATAAGTTTTGTGTATTTCAAGATGCTCAAGTATTTGTAGAAAGTTGAAACATTTGGGGAATCAATTTGAAAGGAAGGTAGGTCTTTGCAGTCTAAATGTTTTGTTGCAATCCAAAATAATGAATAAAAAAGATAAATGTTTTAAAACTATATGTGGGAATAAGAGCAGGCACCTCCTGCCAGAGCATTTTAGGTTCAATTGTCATAATATTTTTTCACTAAATAATAATTAGATATATGCCATTTAAAGCATTGTATACTTATTTCCTTCATCGGTCTTATGGTAGAAGTGACTAAAATATTTATTGAGTTGTTTAAATATAATAGATACATTTCTGCTTTTTGTTCCATAATAGCCTGTGAACTTTAAAAAAAGAGTTCAACTGATTGCAGAGATGACATTCTTAATTATACAGAAATATAATTATACATTCTAAAAATGTTTTTCAAACCTTTAAGTATAAAGTATTCATATTTCTTGGTGGTAGCATGCCTGTTTGTGTTTAGGGCTTCCAGGTTTATTGTTCTCATGCCCCAGACTGCTGAACTGTTTGTGCTTGGGGTTCTATTTTATTCTTCCTTTATCATGGTTTTTCTTGGAAGAAAGTTGACTTCTTCAATTGACATCTTCTGAGTCGTCATGGATTTACGAGATTGCAAGGGGGGGGACACATTTGGGGTGCTTTTATTTATTTCAGGTATGTTCATATTGTATTCAAAATGCACTTGTTGGTAAGTGCAGGGCTATTTTTTCTGACTTCTATGTCACTAAAATAAACTGTTTAAGAAAAAAATTAATGAAGCTTCGCTGACTTAATCTGGGCTTTAAAATTAATGTCATTCCCTTAACTCCTTAGTTAATGGATGGGAAGGCAAAGGGTGCCAAGAATGCTTTGCAATTGGCAGTGCAACCAAAAGTTTTTAAAATTTGTTTATGCCCCAGCAGGTCTCTGTAAACACAACCTAAGTGAGCTTATTTCTGAAGTAAACTTAAGAAATGTCATTTCACTGGATAATAAAGCACAGAAAAAGTCATAAATCTGTGTGCTGTGCACAGTCATGAGAACATGTATTCCTTTTTCTGATTTTAGATTAGCACTTTCATACTTAATTTAACTTGAAGACAATGTTTCCATTTTATCAGATTTCTTTTCTGTTTTGAAAACTCCAAGTGGAAATTTGTAGAAATGTGAGAATTTCCCTGAAGCATTTAAAGAGCTCTCAGAGTGGTATTGCCATAAGATGAATAAGTTCAATCAGTTTTTGTATTCTCATTGCACTGATTGGCACACATAAAGCTAAGGATGTGAGTAGTGGTGAAAGGGAAAATTGAATTTTTAGTAATTAATTTAATTATTTGAAGTAATTCCAGACAGACTCTGTCACTCTAAGCATTGTGTGACTATTATTAAATTAAAAAAAAAAAATAGGGCATTTTAAAATTATGTAAAAAAAAAAAAAAAAAAAAAAAGCTGTGTGTTTGTGCAAGGGAGGATCCTTTGAAAATTCCCCCCTCACGCGCACAGGCACTCCAGACTCCCCCTCTTCCCTCCCCCCCCCCCCCTTTTTTTTTTTCTGCAAGACATTTGCCACTATTTGGCTTTATCCTTTTGATTTGCAGATAAAGGGTAGGAGGAACTGGGCCTTTCTTCATGAGCATGAAATTTTGCAAGACCTGTGGTGGTGTTTAGTAGCCAGATTCAGCCTGGGTCTAGTTGCTGTCTGTCTTCCTAATTGTAGCACTTAAAAAGAGCTTTTGTCTGTGTGTTGTTGTGACATAACACAAAGAACTGTGGAAAATAAGTATTTTCAAACCAGGAATTTGTCTTTTTTTTGTGTGACATAATCTGTATTTATCTGCAGTTCTGATCAGCTCTTTAGCTGAAGCAGAAAGCCCCTATCCTCTTTTATTTTGTTGTTAAAATACTTTTTCCATCAATTGAAATAGTATGCCCTTGATACTAAAAGCTTAAAGGAGAATATTTGTATTAAATTTGAGATGGAAGCTATCTTTAAATTTAAAAGGCTAAATTTTATGCCTGAAGAATTAAGCAAATGTAAAAGTAATACAAAGGTGAAATACAGTTTTAAAACTTTCTGAACTGAGGATATTTGTTTGTCTCCTGTATACCCTTTCTGACGGACAATGTATTCTTTCTTTTTTTGTATCTTTTTGTAATCTTAACCTGCTGTCCCATCAGTGATGTGATTAGGGAATCTTTCCAGGCTGTAGTGCCCATTTATCAGGTTCTGTGCCTTGTTTATCTATGATGCAAAGTAAATGTTTTGAAATGAATGAAGAGGGGCAGTGTTAACAGCCATGACAGAAAAAAAAATAGGCGGCACGTCCAATTTAAATTTTTTTTAATAATGTTGAAAAGACATTTTCCCCTCTTTCATTTCTTTTCCCCATTACACAGTCAAGCAACAAATATTACAGTTTAGTCAGATGGATGCTTAATCAGGAAGAATGCCATGTTTGTCTTTAATCACTTGGAAGAGCTCTGAAGAATTTCTTGCATCTTTCAGGAAAAGAGGAATTGCTAATGGACAAAGCAAAAATGAGAAGCCTGACTTCATGCAGAAGAATTTTTGAAAGGAATTCATCAAAATGAAATTAAATATCCTGCTGCCTCAGCCATAACACATGACAATAAATGCAGGATAATCCAGGTTTTTTGTTCCTTACTATTTTTGCAATTAGTTCACTTTTTTTCCAGCAGAGAGGCTGCATGAAAGATCTTGTTATTTGTGGCTGTGGTAAAATATGCTGGCTCAGCCTGCCTGAAGAAACAGAAGCCTTGGCAGGAATGCTGATTACCATGACAATCTAACCAGTCTAGAGCTTTGGGGTGTTGAGAGTTTTATCATAAAGATAAAAAATGTGTTCTGGATGGTAGGATAGCTGATAACATCATCATGATACAGCAGATCAAATCATCTTTGCAAGACTTATTTTTTATTTTGTGTTACCTGAGAATGGAGGGGGGAAACTTATCACCTCCAGGTAAATTTTTATAACATACTTGTGTATTTACACCTTTATCTTTTTTAGGATATTGTTTTATGCTGTAGGCACATGAAGGGATTTACATTTTCATGGGTTTTCCCCAGTAGCATGGGGGGAAACTGTTGTGTACTTCTTCCTGCTCCCTCTCCCCAGCCTCTTGTACAGTGCCAAATCTGTGCTACAGTATCTTCACAAGCAAGGAGGAAAAAACCCAAACCCACCCTTCCTATCCATATTAGAGAGTCATTATTTCAGCCATTACTTCCTCAAGGGTTCCACACCCTCCCTCCACCAGAATGCATGTGTGTGGTAATAGGGCTAATAGCATGTTGCATGGTTTAAAACTATATCAGATTGGAGTAGGAAAACCAATCTGCTGGTCCATGTTGGAGTGTGTGAGCTAAGTGATTGTCACTGGTATTTGGACACTGTTAGGAAAGAACAGAGGAGTTTCAGTTAGAAAGGAAAAATGACTTGAAGCTTTAAAGTTGCAAAGTCCCCATGCAAATAAATTAATCTGTGAAGTTTTCTTGTTTAAAAATTGGCTGTTTAAGTGTTTTTCTAAAAATCTTTTGGCTCATTATGACAAAAGCAAGGGTATTTCCATTATTACTTGTTTATTTCTTTCCAAGTATTTTCCTTGTTTGCACTGAAGGATTTATTGAAAACTGTGTGAGGTTATCTACGTATCAATCAACTTTTGTTCTGTTCCAGTAACCTAAAAATCTAAGGGTTCATTGTGTAAGCTTCATTTGTAATGTGGAGCATTTACTGCTCCCATGAAATTATTATTAAGAGCAAACAAACAAAGGTGTGTCTTTCTGCACAGTTCTAGAACGTGAACCAAAAGCCGCCGGTCCGAATGATGAAGAGGAGGATGAGGGAGAACAGTTTGATTTTGATAGTGGAGATGAGATACCAGAAGCAGACAGGCAAGCCCTTGTGCCACCTATTCCTGGAAATTACACAGAGCACCAAGAGGCTGGTGCTGCAGGTAAGTCAGCCTGTTGGTCTGTACCTCCACTGGGCTAAATAGTCAAGACTGATCATAGGATGCCTTTTTTTGACAGTGCCGTAAAAGTACTTGAAGAAGAGTTTTCCATGGTGTGATGGCCCACCCCTGAGGGTAACTCAGGTTCTTCTTAATGGATCTCTTGGAGCAGATTAGAGTGAAACAACACTGAAGGATTGGTGTTTGTAAATGTGCCCATGTTGGGTTTATTTTGGATCGATTTGGTTGTAATGGAAAGCATATATGTAGCCATTTTTGTTATTGTTATATAAAGTAATATGGCAATATCAAAGCATAAAAATACCACCTGCTTAAGGAAACATGTAAGGGAAAAGGAAGGAAGAAAGAAAGATAAAGAAAGGGTAAGAGTAGGAAGATACATAATGTTCCAGCCATGGGATCTGTGATGACACTTGATTGAAGTGACAATTGAAGGTTTTTATCTGTCAGTGGTGGGGGGAAAAGCCCATGAATTCCAAAGTCTGGTGGGTTAATACACTCTCAGGTTCAGGTGGGGGTGCCTAAGCACCTCCTCTGCAAGGGTGAAGATCTACGCTGTCGTTTGATCACGTGCATCAGAAATGAGTCTGAGGGCCCTTCAGGGGGGGTTGAGAGTTTATGAGCTCTTCTAAAGCAGCTGCCTCTAATGTCAGTAAGCCTTGTGTGAATGTGACATTCCCTGGGAGGAGGGTGTGTGGAAGGGAGGGCAGTTTGGCTTTGATTTGTGTGGCCTCTCCCCAGGGTCTGCCTCCTACCAGCCCCAGAGCCCGGTTGATAGCCTCTGGCGGTGGGAAGTTCACCCCCTCTGTCTAATGCAAACCGGAGGTTTGTCATTACACACCCAAAAACTCACTGCCTTTTCTTTGTGGGCTTGCAAACCTGGCCTCAGCAAAGCACCCAGACACCTGTGAAAATGGTCACTTTGTTTTGAGTCATAGACCATTCTCTCACACGTGGAAATACCATGCAGGTGTTTTGAATATTCCTTGCCAGTTACAGTCATAGCAGATCTGGCAGGGCTAGTGACCATCACATGTAGTTCCTGTGAGGTTTCCCGTAAAAGTGTGACATCCAAACCAATGGATTTGGCATAGTCTGAGTGTCATGCTGTAGGAAAACTGTGTATCCTTGCTGGTCTTAAGGCACATTGATAGCTCGACATAAGCTGTTTTGTTGCTGAGCTTGAGATGTTGAGCATAAAACTAAGTAGAGTTTGAATGTATGAATTTTGTTCATAAACAGAAGTTTTGCTAAATATTGAAACATTTTTAATGACAGATGCAGATGTTTCCAGTGCTGAGGTGTAGTCTGGAAATTGCTGTGTTCTGCTCAAATTGCTAACAACTGATTTTGCTTACTTTAATCCTATTTCCTTTTGTAAACAGATTCACTGTACTTATGGCAATTAAAAATAGGTAACTCTTCAGGTACTGTGCAGTTTGGCAACCTGGAACTTAAACACCATCTTTCCATGAGCATCTGTTGCTTTCTCTCCCTTATTATGAAGTTGTGCTTACAGCTTAAAATCATTTGATCACTTGGAAGCTACAGTTCTGCTGTTCCCTTCAGAGGGCCCTGGGCTTCTGCTGTCGCTCAGCTTGTCTCAAAAAATACTGGGAACGTTGTATAACAGAAAGCAATACATTTTCAAAGATGAAAACTGGAAGTGATTTTCTTCCTCCCTTTCTTAACAGAGCATTTTCAGGACTGGTCTTTGAAGAATGTCCCTCCATGACTTTTCTTGTCCTCATGACTAACCCTAAACTATTTCTTGTGTTTCTGTTTGTAAGATTCAAATTCATCTAGAATTCAGATTTTAACCTTTATGATTTAAGACTGTTTTGACTCATGTGCTTATGTCAGTCAAGTTACTGTATTTCCATAGGCATCTTTGTAACTCATCTTGTTTTGTTCTTGTTACATTCCTCATCGGTAAAATTGGGAGGTTGGCAATACTGTGTGGGAATTTTGAGTCATAGATTGTAAGCAGCTTGTATAGTAAAGATCAGGTCAGTGTTTAGCATACTTGCAAAGAGCTATTAGAGCAGCTTGAACAGGAATGAAAAATAAAACTTTGTATTTTCATTTAATCTTTCAACTAAAGGAGCTGATAATTTAGAAGACACTGAGAAGCTGCAAACATCAGAATCTGCTGCAGAAGGCACTCCAGCCAAAGTAAATCCCTACTCAGTCATAAATATTTCCCCAATCCAAGATAAGGATCCATCCTCATCACCAGAACCAAGTCCTCAAGATGAATGTGCAAGTCCCAGCCTGTCTGGTGGATATTCTGTTCCTGTCCCTTGTGGATATGCTGTGCCATCCAACTTACCTTTGATAGTGCCAGCGTACTGCAGTCCTGTCATCATACGCAGTGTTTCTGTAGATGAAGAAGGTACTGTATTTACACACCTTACTTTATTTGAAAGGGAATCCTTGGTTAACCTCAGGTATCTTTCTGGTATAGCACTCACCCTGGGTGAGTATGATCAATGCTAATTCCTTTTTAATGTAATGAAATAATTTCCAGATCCAGAGTTCAGTGCTCAAGCCAAATGGCTTCTTCTCATACCTTTTACTGTTTTTCCTAGATTCTGGCAAAATTCCTCTCCCTTCTGCCTTTTCTATATGCATTTCTGTTTGTTTATTTTCCAATTCTTGTGGATTTAGAGTTGCTGTGGGATTTTTCCCTTGATGATTTGATGAATTCTCTGTCTTCTATACAATTTTAAGACAGAAGAGGAAACTAGAAAGGGGAATAACTATGGATTATTACAGAAACAAGAGATCCATTTTGTAACCAGAGTGGAGAAAGTTGACAGCTTAATGTCAAGACAGTAGGAAAAGAAAGCTCCCCATATCCTGCCTTTTTCTTTTTGTATTTTGAATATACTTTCCTTTGACTGGGCAGCAGTTCTTCTATAATTCCAGCCTTTGCTTTTTACCGCTATTAGGAATACTGTCAAGTGAAAGCAAATGTTTGTGTGGTCCTTATTACCTGTAGAGGAATATATGTTTGAGAATTAGAATTAAATTCATTAGGCATAGTGATTTCCTCTTAACAGCTCTTGTAACAAATGGCTGTGTCTTTGAATTACTTAGCTTTCAAAAATGCATTGTGTGAAGAAACTTCCAAATGTTTTTAAACATGTGTAAGAATAAAACTATTGCAAGGAAGGAGTTTATTCTTTAGCAATGATCTAGAAAATCAGTTTCTTATGCTAAAATGTGCAGTTTGAGCCAAACTGACATGTTATTGTATGCCCTTTCTTTTTTTTTTTTCTTTTTTTTTTTTTCTACTTGGCAGGTACACAGTCAACAACTGAAGAAGGTCATTATAATTCTGTAAACCTGGAGGACCCTCAGAATAGGTAATTGCCAGTTCATTGTGTTTTAATGATTTGTAAAGCCTTAATTCCTAAGAAAGCTCGCATTTAATAAGTGTTTCATTTTCCTTGTGTGATGCTTCCATGTTTGTGGGTTTGTTTTTTTTCACTTCCTTACTCCTGTAATTCTGGTTGTGTACAAAAATCAGCACTGGTGTGTGTAACTGTGCATGACATTTTTGAAGACACTGGGTTAATTTTTTTCTAGAGTGATGGCAATGTCAGGTGCAACAGATTGCTGGAGGTTTGGTCTAGCCTGCTACTTTCAGAAGGACCACTTCCAATACTCCATCAGATCAACCATGGGCTTGCTGGCTGAGCCTTCAGCCCTCCAAAGATGGAGGTGCTGCAGCTGCCCCAAGCAGTCTTCCCTGCTGTACTACCTTCCCTTCCCCCCTTTTCCCCCCATCTCCCCAAATGTCCGAACCAAATCTCTCAGTGGACAATCTGTTGACCATTTCACCTTTGTCTGGCATTAAAAAAAAAAAAAAAAAAAAAAAGGCCCCTAAATCCCCAAAACTAACCCAGCCAAAAAAATAACCCTGATTCCACCAGCTCTGTAGTTCTCTTTTGGGTAGTTGTAGCGACTCTTGGATGACCCCATAACATCCTTTTCACCAGACTAAATAATCTCCATGTCTTTAATCTCCTTCCTTGTAGTGTGCTTTAGTCCTTGACTTCAGTTTCTCTGCATCTCTCTAGAGGTAGCTTCAGTTTCTCCACAGCTCTCTACCAGGGGAATGTTGGGAAGCCAAAACTGGACATGCTGCTACAGGTTCAGCCTCACCAGCACCAGGTGGAGGAGGGGAGCAGCTTTGCCTGATGGCTCCTGATGTAGCCCAGAATGTCTTTATCCTATTTACCATGAAAAAGAAGCTCTCACTTCACTGTTTCTGAGAGAATTTCCTGTGTTCTGGTAGATGAACTCAAAACCAGAGTATTTTTTAAGATTGTAAAGAAAGTGTTTGCAATTTTCTGACTAAAATTGTCAGACTATTAACTAGAATAGCTTATTCATCACCCAGCTACATACTGAAGCAACATTTTTGACCATTCAGCAGCCTTGGAGTGGAAACTAGAAGGCAGAAATATATTTATTGTCTTGTCTTCATGGATGTTTTAAAATGTTGTGGTGTAACTTTTAGTTCTTTTATTTTCTGGCCTCTTTTTCAAGTGAAGATAACCAGACCAAGAAAGAGGATGATGCCCTGGCCAAATGGGTTGCAGATCCTGCAAATACTGCATGGATGGAAAGTAAGTACCAGTGAGCACTGAAGTACCCCTGTGGAAGGTGGTCAGTTTTAAGCTGTGTTCAGCAGTATGTGTGTGTCTTTGTGCACAAGCAGATTGTATGGGAATGTCCATGTTCACTTTTATTGTGTGTTTTCAGATAGATTCCAGGACCGAGCTGTAGAACATTCAACAGTGTAATAAAACATTCTGTAATAAAACATTCAGCTGTAGAACATTCAACAGTGTAATAAAATTGTATTTTAGAATAAAGTTAACATTCATTTTTCTACCTTTTGGAGTCTGTGGAATCATGTGTTATGGAAGTAATTTAGCTCCATCAATGCATGTGCAGTGGAAATAAGCTCCAGTTCAGAGTCTGATCTGTGACTGTATTTGAAATTGCTCTTCTTGTGCAGTAGTGGCAAATAAGTACTTGGAGGAGGAGGAAGGGAAGGAATTGCCACTGTCCTGGTGTGTGCTGTTGATTCTTGGCTGATAGCTGCATTTTAAACCAGAACAGAGACTGTGTGGTTTGAGGACAGATTATCCTGCCTGTTCTCAGCTGTTCCCACTGGGCTGGAGTTCATCTTCACAGGTTTTGTGAAGTGACTGAGGAATTTGTGTTGTTATTCTGCCTCTTAATGTACTATGATAATCATTACATTATTTAGTTTTGGTTCTTTTTAAAAAGTCAATTTCAGCTTTTCTGCAGCCATTCAGTAAGGCAATGAGCAGCCTTCAACAGGCAGAGGACATACCATACTTCTGTAAGAAAGAGGGAAAAATACTGATTTTTGAAGTGGATTTTTGCTTTCAGGCTACTGAATGTCATCATAAACAATGCAGATAAAATGGAAATTCCACAAATACCATATACTGCTTTGTCCATTATTGCAATATTTGGATGATTAGATGTGCAAACAAAATGCTGGTTGAGAGTGAGTCATATCTCCATTGTATTCATATATGCCAATATAACCAAAATTCTTTGCAATATAATAGTATATTTCAGTTGGAGAGGACCTACAGCATTTCAACTGCCTGACCATTTCAGGGTTGGCCAAGGGCTAAAAGCATGTTAAGGGCTTTGTCCGAATGCCTCTTAAACACTTGGTCCCATTCAAATTTTAAGAAGTTTCTCTTTTTTTTTTTTTTTCCCTCTCTTATTTTAGACCCAGATGAGGTAATTTATGATGACGTGCCAAGAGAAGATTCAGACTCTGAACCAGGTTTGAGGTCTTTGTAATGTTGAAAGCAGTGTAAAATGGAATTATGTGCATGTATACTAAAGAGATACATTCGTTAAGTGCCTAAAATATATGTAAATGGATTTACCATTGTGTCAATGATTGGTAGGTCTTACAAAGTTCAGAATTCTACTAATACTTAGAAGACTGTCTCAGCAGGTACTGTTCCAAATGCTTGAGTATTCTGCATATTAGAGAATTACAGTGTTGGGTGTTGTAGCAGTAGTGCCCTGAACAAGGCAAAGTAGTTAGGAAAATGGTCTTTTAAACAGTTAAATAGTGTATGATAGTGTATCATTGTCATGGTTATAGAGAGAAGCTCTTTCCTTGAAAGTCCCCTTCAATATATAAATGTTTGATAGATGGAAGAGATGGTCCAGGGTGGCTGTTCACCATCTTGATTGTGACTCTACACAAATGTTTTATTGCAGCTTTGAAGTGGTCTGCTCCTGATGGTTGTGACCATGTTTGGAGGGGGCACAATAGATCTCAAAGTAGTTGCTGGAGTCAAGATTTTACCTTTACTGGAAATGATGGAGTTAGGGCTCAAGAAGCATATTTTATGAAGTTCTTGCTCAGGTTTGTTTTGTGGTTTTTGGGTATAGTGAAGTCTGCCTAAAGATCAGTTGCTACTGACTGTTTTTGTGTTTGAGTGAATTGACTTTTTGGGAGTTCAGCGTCTTACTCATCGTGGCTCTCAGAGGGTGTAGGTCTTTGATGCTGAAATTGTTAATGAATCAAGAAAACACTAACTTTCTTGTGTGAAACCCACATTAATCTTTGAAGCTGTAACAGTTTAATTTCTTGCCCTTAGTAGTGTTCAGGCAAGGTGTTTTACAAATTATTAGGGGTTTTTTTCCAATTTATTATTGGAAAGTACCGTGTTTTATTCATGACTTCAATGCTTATATTACTGGAAGTTCCCTCAGTGCTGCTCTGAGCAGGGACGTCTTTGTGCTGTTGCTGATCAGTTGGGAAACATGTACACCAGGCCCAGGTGGCTGAGCTAGGTGGGATATGGGATGTGGGGCAAAACTCTGCTGAGCATATTGGTCAGAATCTTTAGCTTAACCCATGCGACATCAATTAAAATTTTGATTTTCATGTTGTCCCCTAAGGCATTGAAAGATTCTGAGGAACAGGTAGTAAGGGAAGTTTCATCTTCTATTCATGATTTGGATGTTTTTTATTTGTGTATTTATTCAGGGAGATGCAACTATTCCAAAAAAAGTTTCAGTGAGGCAATCTACATTACCACATGGACAAGATAAATTCACCCAGTCATGGGGTAAATCCTGCTCCAAAGCTCACAGCACAGGAGTTAGACTTGCATAAGTCTTGATTTATTTTGACTTAGTATGATGGTTCTTTTAAATTACTCACTGTGCTAGATTACCACTAAGATGTCTTCTTTAGTAACAGTATTTTAAGGACACTCTTGATATGCATGGGGATTTTAAAAAATTAAAAATCCAAATCTTCCAAATTTGACTAATTAAATTGTTTATAATTAACACAGAGGATTCCAATGTTAATATTAAAATCCAGGGTTTTGATGGATATGTAAAACATATCAGCTTTCCTTTTGGGTACATATTTTTTCTCTGTTGAAATGAAATGTCAATCTTAAAATAAAAGCACAGCTGCTGTTTCCTGAATTTAACAGGAGACTGTTGTAAATGCTGTATCATAACCTCTGACAATAGTGATTCCTGATAGAAGTGTTGTACCATGACAAGTGTCCACACTTTTCCATTTGTACTGACATATGATGCTGCAGGTAGAATGCATTCCTGTTTCCTGATAAGCAATTGGCTCTAAATTTTCCATTTTATTTTGAGTACGTTTTATGTTCTTGACATCTGTGCCAATGAAAAGACCTGTGTTTTTAACAGGAGGTACTTTGGCCAGCCTTTGCAATATAGATTTGAAAAGGTTATGTCTTGAAAAGGTTAATACTTCAAGTTTTTAGAGTAAATCATGAGCAAGGTAGCTGCCAGGTATGGGAGACTTCCAGTGACTGGTGGTGATGAGTCATAAAACACCATTGTGTAACACGTTTCTTGCTGCATTGGTCTGACCTGTTCTGCTGGAAGTAGTGACATTTTCATTTGATTCTTGTCATGTTTTAGCATATTTTACCATGTCCCTAGGGACGAATGGCAAGCTTAAATATGGAAGGATGATGCTTCTCAGTGCAGATGTGCGTTCACAGTTAGAGTTTAAACTTCCTTTGAAGTTCTAAATCATTTTGTGGGATTTGGACACAAAAGTGTCATTTGAGTAGCACATGTTTCTAAAAGGATCATGGTGTGTACCCATAACACTCTCCTTTTAAAGTACTCTGTTTCAACAAAGATAATCCACTTTGGCTATTTGAATATTGGATTTAATTCAGAATTTTTAGTGTGCATACAAAGTCTGTACAATTTTTTGTAGCATATCCTGAGTAAGTTTTCTGGTGTTTGAGCAAACATACATTTCAGCGTGTCATTTTTTTATTTTGTTTTAATTCTTGCAGAGGAAATGATTTATGATGATGTTGAAAATGGTGATGATGGTGGAAACAGCTCACTGGAATACGGGTGGAGTTCAAGTGAGTTTGAAAGCTATGAAGAACAGAGTGATTCTGAGTGTAAAAATGGAATTCCCAGCTCCTTTTTGCGAGGCAACCACAAGAGACATGTATGTATCCTGCAGTGCTGCTCAGTCACGGCTGCTCAGTGAGATTGTCCTGGTTTCTAACACTTCCCTTTCTCACCTGTATTACTTTTTTCCTCAATTCACTTTCGAATGCCAACAGCATCTTTTTAAAGGAGATATGAATCAGTGTGGAAGTGACAGTACGTAACAAAATGTAACAGGGAAAAGAAGGTATGAAAATATTGAACAGAAGCTTCTTAAAAAAGAAGATAACTCAAATTGGATAAAAATGAAATTAAAAATGAGATTGTTTTTGTTTATGGGCAGTTCCTTACCTTCTCTTCTTTTGCAGTTGCTGGATTAGTGTAAGTGGTAAATAAGTGTGGAAAATAATGTGAAAAATAAATGGCCTGACAAGAATTGATGGTTTGGGATCTTTTGGTGCTCAAAAGTCACAAAACTCTTTGCCAGAGTTCCCTAGCTTTCTCTCTTTGATCTGCATCAGTTTGCTTGTTTGAAAGTGACTGAACTTAAAAAACTTCTGAAAGTAAAAGATTTTTGTAATCAAAAAGAATTCTACCTGTTAGGAGAGAAGAGAGGCGGCATGATTAAAATGATCCATCTGTGACACTTCTCAGGTCTCGTGCCTTTGGCTCCATCTGTTCTGCAGGAGGCAGGAAGGCACAGGTGACACAGGTGCCTGTCCTCACTGCACCTCTCCCATTGCACAGGGAGAGAGGCCCTGGGCTCTTGACTTCTCTTTGCCTTGGTTCCTCTTCTTCTGCCCTTTAGTACCCTCTTTATGAGAGGCTCCCCAGTGTGTGCTGACTGGGGACAGACCCCCAAGAGCCACTTGGCAACTCTGTGTTGTGAGCTGCCTCAGCACCCCGTGGCTGGAATGTGCAGGGGTTGCAGGGTGTTTTTTCATAGGACCCTTATTTTCATTTTGCAGGTTTCTTAACTTGATGAGAATAAAAGTCTTGCTGTCTGTGTTTCCCTCCAGTACATGTAATCTGCTCTCCCCTCACCTCCATCCTTGCTGCACGTCCTTTGGAAATCAGGGAGTGAGCAATTAACTGCAAGACTTGAGCCCACCCAAATCTGCACTTTGTAAGCTGAGTGCTCATCCTCTGTTTTTGTCTTGGTTTTGTTCTGACTAGAACGATCTTAAGCTGTTTCAGCTGATTGTTTGCGAGTTTTTTCTAACAAGACTGAAAAAATAGAGTTTGATTTTTTTTTTTTTTTTTTTTTTTTTTTTTTTTTTTTTTTGTTTTAAATACCTTGGAAGACACTGGGAAATTACTTTGCATGTGAGTGTGTAAGCCTTAACATGGCTGCTGACTTTTTTTTTTTTTTTTTTTAATCTTCTGTTGTTATCCCTAGCTTCAGCTTTGGACTTAGTTATAAGAATCTATTTACATATGTGAACAAAGGAAGGTTTAAAGCCATTTTTTGGAACCCTTAAAAGTATACTTTGATCTGTCATGGAAAACTGTTGGCAGTGGTTGAATGTGATTGCACCAGGATCAGGCACAGAGTGTCTGAGCAAGAGACTGAGGAGTGATGAGAGAAGAGGGGTGTGCCCTTGAGTACTGCCATGCAGATGGTGTTTTCAGGCCTGTAACAAAACGTTTTGGGGATTGCCTTGTGAGGATGGGTGTGAGGAGGTGAGGAACACTTAAGCTGGTGGATGGAAAAGTCAGATAGGCTCCTGCACCTGGATGGGTTGCTGGGAGATGGAGAAATTGGGAAATTAGGGAAGGGTTTGGCAGAGAGTGAGGAAGGAAACTTTAGGATTGCCAAAAAAACCCTTGCAACAAACAACCAAGAAAAGAAACAAAAAAAAACCCCAGAAAACCAACCCCAGCCCTCCCTGCACTGGCATTTCAGCACGGGCTGACACTACTCTTCTTTATATACATTTTCTCTGTATCCATTCCTTGCACTAACTCTCACTTCTCCTCAGGTCCTGTGACAGGATATTCCTAGCACATCACTTTCTGTGGCCTTTCAGAGCCTATGAGGGACTTGCCCTACTTATTTTAGTGTTAGTTGGAAAGTATGGCAAGGTTGGATTGGGGATTTTTAATTTTAAGTGCTGGTAGGACTTCCCTCAAAGTCACCTTTTCATTATAATTCTTATTATTCTATATATTTACTACTTTATTTTAAGAAGGGAAGGTTTTTGTGCTGTTAAATATTTCTTGTCTGTGAACCAGATACTATTCTTCATTATACTGCTGTAATACCAGAATCATGATGTTAGAGGTAATTGCATCCTGACCCAGCCTAGAGGAACTACGTGCTGGGCCTGTCGCTTTGTTTTCAACTCAGTAAGCCTTCTCTTTCCTGATGCTTTGATCTCTTGCCAAATAACTCTGTTGATATCAAGCTGAGGGGTTTTCCACTGGACTTCTATTATAGGGCACACCAAATATTTTCCTGTCTTTTTTTTTCTTTCCTGGTTGCATTTTAACCTCTTTTATCTACTTTTGTCAAAATGTTTAACAAATGGTAATTAGTATTCCAGAGCATTCTTTTCTCTGTGATAGTTTCCTTACCTTGCAAATGAATATATTCATGTATGAGATGGTTTCACCCAAGTTCATACAATGAGACTATGATGCATGTGGAAACCACAAGAACATGAATCCTGTTAGTGTCTCCTTACCTGACTCACTGCCGTGTCAACTTCCGTATTCTCAGGTGCCAGCAATCTCCACAGGTTCCTCAGTCTCTGAGTTTTCTTCTGATTCACTGTTTTGAAGGATAGTCTGAAATATAGACTAGGTTTTGTGCTCCAGTGAATAATGGTTATGATTAAAGCTGATGTATTGTTTCCATATGGTTTTTGAGATAGGCACAATACAATTAATATGCGTAAGAATTTAGTTGCCTTAGTCTAAGTGGCTTTGCTCCCATCTTTACAGAAAAGCACCTGGTGGAGTTCAGCAGTGCCCAGGAGTGATGGTCCCTTCCTCGGACTGGAGCTTCTCTCAGTGATAGTTTTTCCTCAGTGATAGTTTTCCCTTAGCTGTCTTTGTGTCAGTAGATAGATGGGGCAATGTGCATGATTTATGTGAGTGCTTCAGCATAAAGTTTTCACTATGGCTTTTTGAAAAGATTGTGTCTTTTTATACACTGTAGCTTTCTCATGACCTAATGCGTTTAAAGGAGCATTATGAAAAAAAGATGAAAGATTTGATGTCAAACACTGTGGGAGCAGTAGAGATTCAGCAACTAAAGCAAAAACATGAGCTGAAGGTAGTGTAGTTGATTTTTGTAACTACCTACATTTAAATAATTGCTTTTCCAACACAGACAATGTTGTCTTTTATTAAAAGCTTGAAAAAGTAGACAATAATTTGTATGAAATGAATTTTGTCTTTTATTAAAAGCTTGAAAAAGTAGACAATAATTTGTATGAAATGAATTCTGAATGTTCTGAAATTTTATTGTGCAGTCTTAAGTTAAAGACTGCAATATTGCTATACTCATACAAATACTTGGTCAAGGACCTTTCGTCATGCTTACTTTTAATGTTAACAGTCTCAAAAAATGAGATAGGGCATTGTCTTTCCCTGATGACTGGTGCCCTTATCCTAGAGTGTGAGCCAGGTGTACAACCCTAGTGTGTCTCTGAGACCTTGGCTCTATGGGGCTAGCCTAGCCCTAGCTCTGCAGCCACACAGGATCAAATTGGGAATCTCCCTGCTCTCCATTCTGAGTGTAACCAGTATGAAAAGATTGGGTTTTTGCAAAAAGCTTCAGTCTCAAACCCAGAAACTGCCTGATTGCAGCAAGGCAGCTTAGTTTGTGTTCTGACAGTAGTGGGGATTTTTTGTTGTAGTGACATTATGGGAAAGAAGTACAAAGCAGGGTATTTTAATAAACATTTTCCAGCAAAGCAAAATGTCTTTGGTGGTTTTTTTTTTGTTATATGAAATTTCATTTGACCGTAGTAGTGTACTGTAAGATTATGGAATTCTTATCAAATCAATGCATTTCTTCAATGAATGAAGTTATTAGTTGTAACTTTTTTCTTCATAACAGTTTTTGTTTAAGAATATAGTTAATATATAACTGAGTCTAGGGGAATATCTTTAGGTCAGAAATACTTTGGAAGAGTTATTTGGACACTGAAAGATGGACAAGACCTGTGGCTGTTAATGACCTGTGAGTAGTAGGTATTTGTTCCATAAGATAACATTTGAGACTATTTAAAGTTTGTTTTAATGCAGAAGGGTTCTTAAGCATTTCTGCTCTTTTAGAATTGCATACAGTATTGCCATGAAGTAAGTCCTTGTCTCCAGTTTTTATTTTATTTTGAAATACAGGAGCTTGGCTCTGAGCTTTCATGGTTCTCTCTACTTACTATATATTTGTTTGACTTTGGACAATATTGGTAGCTTAGAAGTGTGCAGGCTCAGATGCTTTCCTATTATTCACTGAACATGTAGACTGTATTTTTTATCTTGCAGATGCAAAAACTTATGAGAGCTGCTAGAGAAGGTACCAAAGATGGACTTGAAAAGACAAAAGCAGCTGTGAAGAAGGGTCGGTCCTTCATAAGGACAAAATCTTTCATTTCTCAAGGTATATGCTATTTACAGTGTTTCTCTTTGTTACATTCTCTAGTAATTTCTGAGAAAGAAGATGAATGGCCTAGCAAATTTTTGTAGTGGGAGCTGAGAGCTAGATGCAAGAAGTCAGATATATATCAAAAATGTATGGTATAATATTCAGTTCAGATGACAGTATGGTCAATGCATCTTGAGCAGTTTTTTTGTGTTTGGGGCAAGAATCTGAGTGACCTGAGAAACCTGAGGACCACAGAGAAGGGTCAACTTAAGAACAATAACAAAAAGTCCCACCAAGCAGTGTGATCTAGGTACTGGTAGATGGGAGCATGTAAGTGGTGTTTAGTTACTGTTGCGGTGTAATCAGCAGCCAAACCCCTTACAGCCACTTGCTCATTCCCCTACCACCAGGACTGGGGAGAGAATTAGAGAAGGGTAAGAGTGAGAACTTGTGGGTTGAGATAAAGACAGTATATTAATGAACCTAAAAGCCATACACAAGCAAAGAAAGCCAAGGAACTAGATCACTGCTTCCCAAGAGCAGGCAGGCACTTATCCATCTCCAGGAGAGAAGGGCCCCATTACACACAGTGGTTACTTGGAACACAAACACCATCACTCCCAATGTCCCCTCCCCTTACTCCTCTTTCCTCCCACTTGATACGTAGAGCAGGTTGTCATATGGACTGGAATATCCTTTTAGTCAATTTGGGTGACCTGTCCTGGTTGCATCTCCTCCCAGCCTGTCATGCACCCTCACCAGCAGGGCAGTATGAAAAGCAGAAAAGGCCTTGGCTCTTTTTTATTGCTGAACAGGTGTAAACCCTGTTCAGCAATAGAAAAACCATCTCTATATTATCAGCCCTGTGGCCAAATCCAAAATGTAGCTCCATACTAGCCACTGTGAAGAAAATTAAATCTACCCCAGTCAAAATCAGCACGGTTACTAAGTCTGTCCAGGTCTCTCCATCAAGTAACTCTTGAATGTCAGGAGAGTGTGCTGTTAAGACATGGCTTTCAGTGGAGAAGCAGTTAATTATTTTAAAATGCTCATCACTGGTAAGGGGTAATGCTTTCTGTGGTTAAGAGTGAAAGCAGGGGAGAAGACTGTACTCTTTAAATCAGTCTGATGATTTTTGATGAAAGCTGAATTTTGGGATGGCAAAACAGAAGATGATGTAAAATCAAAAAGCCACAGAAGTATTTGTGTTCTTTCTGTAGTTGAGAGCAAGTGACAGTCCTTTGTTATTCCTGAGCCATGGCAGCAGCTGTCCACAGGTAATTTTTTCAAGAGACAGGTGTAAATTAGACTAGTTTCTTTTCAGGATAAGTCTGAGAGATAGTGTATCTTTCTGCTCAGGTGTCTGCCCAACTAATTAAATGGTATTAACTTCTGAGCTTTTGAAACTACAGTTTTAGGAAGCTAAGACCACAAGGCTGGAACAAAATATTTTTATTGAGAGAGGTAACATAATGTTGCTGTATGGACCAGGACACATCTTACATCTCTGTCATGACCTCTGCTTCTCAATTTGCTTAATTCACAGCTTGAATATAGAAAGGTACACGAAATGAGGTGATCAAAAAGTATATCCTCAACTTCTTGCAGTTGAACAGATGAAAATGATCTTCAGAGAAGTGTTACAATGGACCTGGCGTTCCTTCTTACATTTCTAGAGATTAGGTTGCAGACCCAGTGTATCTGTGGATGGCTAAATCTCATAACCACTTTCCAAATCAGCAGGGAGCTAGTGAAAAATTTGTTAACTAAACTCACAAGTTTCTCAGATCTGCTTCCCTTATTTCTCTTTCTGTTCTAAGACAGTTTCTCATACTGTTCTTTCTTTATGTCTCCTTTCCTCGGATCTGCTTGTTTGTCTGGCTATGTACTGCCACCTATCAGTGCACTTTGGTGGTGCTTTTTCAGTAAAATTTTTACCCACAGAGCAATGCAGAATCCCTCACTCCTTTCTGATGAAAACAAACATTGTGGTTATTTGCAGTATTTTAGTTCAGCTATAGAAGGGTATATGGAATTTTTTTTAGCTGGATCATAATATGGGTGTTTTCTGTTTCTTCCCAGGGACCATTTATTTTGAAACTGCTGTCCCTGGGGCTGTAGTGCTTTAGCCCAAGTTGTCATGTCCTGCCCTCTGGACAGCCCCATTCTCCTGGCTGAGAGGAGGGGGTAGTGGTCAACTAAAAGATGCTTAGGCTGTCTGCAGCTGAGGGATATTAGGATGCCTTTGAAAGGTGTTCTAGAGTATTAGAATACTAGGTGTATTAGAGTACCTATTGGTGGTAGCATTTATGTGATTTCCCAGATGATACAGAAGTATTGGGAAATTTCTTTTGTTTGGTAAGTGAAAATTTATTATTTCTGTGCTCAGATGATAGAATCTGCTTTTTTGTTTTACTTTGCTGTTTTCTTCTTTCAATCCACATGTGGAAGCTGACATTTGGTTATTTATTTGTAGATCACAGATCATCTTGTCTGGAAGAAGAAGAGCAAAATTTATTTATTGATGTGGACTGTGTGCATACAGAAGCAATTATGACTCCTATGCCTGAGGGATTATCACAGCAGCAGGTAGTAAACTTTGGGAACTTTGGGAAGTATGTTCTTCTTTTTTTTCTCCCCTTCTGCACCAGTGGCTCTTAGGTGCTTTTGATCTTCAAACATATTGGCATTTTACTTGAGTAGACATCAAATTCAGAACTGAAAAAGTTTTTTTTTGAAAATTTGCGTGTGTGCATATAGTTGCATCAGTCCTCAATTCACCCAGAGGTGCAAAAAGGTTTGCATTATAAAATTGTCTATAAGGACTACATTGTTTCACTGCCTGAACACTTAAACTAAATGTAATGGTTTTGAGTGAAAAAAGGAGAGAGTTAAAGCATTTTTATTGAACCAGAAAAGATTGTTCCGGGTGCTCTGGGATTTTCATTTCAAATGTAGACAATATCCTGTGTGCTCTTTGAATCCAAAGTTTTTTCTTGCTTAAAAAAAAAATCATCCCCAGTAAAGTCAAGTCTACAGAACTAATTTTGCTGTTTCCCACTTAAAACTGTATAGTGGCTGTGGAAATCACTTCAAAAGATACTGAAATCAGCATCAGTTAAGAAATTTTGGCTGAAAATAAATCCCTACGTTCATGTTACTGTATTGTTACGACAACTAATAACTCTATGAGAGTTTTTAGTTTCTTGTGGTGTCAAGTCATGAGTTACCTTAAGAAAATGAGCAAAAAACCAAACTAAGAGGCAATTGAGGAGAGTGCCATAGATTTTCTGGATTATTTTTTGTTTTGTTTTACCTTTTACTTGGGTGAGGTTTACTTTTCTTTTGTGTTTAACACAGTGAAGTGCTAATGTTGTAACAAAGCAACTATCAAACTGTGTTTCATTACTATAACATTTTATTATCATGTGAGATTTCAACATCAGTCTGAATGCTCTTTCCTTCTTTCCAAGTAGGAATTTGAGTTTCACTAGGGTGGTTTTGTAGAAATAAGTTTACCCTCTTTTGCAAAAAAACCCCACAGGGTGCTTATAGTTTGGGGCAACTGGTCATAATTGTGTAAGTCATGTCAAATATTGCTCATCTGCCCAGGAGGAGCTCTCCAAGTAGGCAGGAATGGAGTTAGGAAAGCCAAAGCTCAGTTGGAGCTAGTGAGGTATGAGAGGCAACTGTGAAGAGGTTCTGGTATGTACATTGGAAACAAAAGGAGGCTAAGAAGAACAGAATACACTGCTTGGTGGGGCATGGACCTAGCGTCAAAGGGTCAAACTGTGCCACCTTTGCCTGGGGTTTTACAGGTGAGAGTTGTCCTTGGGACTCAGCCCATGAGCCCAGAGGCAGGTCTGCTGGGGTGAAGGCTTATCTGCAGCTGGGGGAGCTGAGGCCTTTTGGACATACAGGTGTCTGTGAGACCAGATGTAAGGATGCTGTGGGTAAGGCCTTTCTCAGTCATCTAACATCACAGTAATCAGAAGAATGGGAAAAAGTGTCACACTCTTACCCACAAGAAGGAGAACTGAGTCTGGCCTCACCTCAGTCTCAACAAAAGTGGTGGAGCATATGCTCTTGGGAGCTATGTCTGCATTCAGTAAGACAGGAGGGTGAGTGGGGAAAAATCAGCATAGACAAATGGACCAGAGTCCATTTGTGCATGACCAGCTTGAGCCTCTTTGAGGTGACTGGGGGAGAGGTGATTGTGGTGACTTTATGGGCAGAGGGGAGAAAAGTGTGTCACTTACCTCTGCCTTAACAGGGCTTTCAGCTGTCTCCTGAAGTATTCCTGTACTCCTTTAGGTGAGATACCCTCTGTATGGGTGGACTAAAAGGTGGGTGGGAAACAGGTGAGGATGCCACACTCAGTGAGTCCGTGGTACAAAGTGCAGTGTGTGGTCAGCGTTGGTGCTGTCCCTCAGGAGCAGGCACGGGCCTCTGGCATGCTGGAGCCTGTGTGAGCAAGCTGGATGCCAGCTGCAGTGCACATCTGGAGGTGATGCCAAACTGGAGGGTGCAGCAGCTGTGTGGGGGAGGTTGGCTGCTGGTCAGCAGGGCTCTGGTAGGCTGGGTGCACAGAAACCCTGGAGCAGTTCAGGGGGGCCAGCATAGCCTGGCTGTGGGAAGGGCTCACAGCCCTGGGTGCCCCAGGCCAGGGCCCCCTTCCGGCCCAGCTGCCCTGTCACAGCAAAACTGCTCTGTGGACATGCTGGCTTCAAACAGCAGGTGGCATGATGGCTTCTGTTTAAATCCTGGTGCCTGCAAGTACTGAGGCTAGGGCTCATATCTATTGCAATAACCTGAAGCCACTACTAAGTATTCTTCTTGTGTGTTATAGAGCCTGAAATTTATTTCTACAGATGTTTGTTCTTTTCAGAAGAATGAACTGTGACTAAAAGTAGGATTAGTGTTCTTCACCAGAGCCACTGATCCGCTATACCAAATCAGACACTGCTAAATCTTTTCTAAACACAGATTAGACACAACTAATTGTACTGTATATATCTTAAGCAAAGCCTCAGATAATTTTGAAGTCCTCCTTTGAAATGCCTGTACCTGAAAGGAAACTCTCACATAACCTGAATTTAATAATGCAAAATACAAGTGTGGAAAATTTAAAGGCAGCGATGGTAGAGGAGGCAGGTTCTGTGGGTTCTGGAGCAGAAAGAAGCAAGTCAGAAATTTGGGTTTCATGGTTGTTTAGGCTAGCTTAAAATAGCAAAATGAGCAGTCTTTCCTTCTCTTGTATTTATGGAAGGTGATTTGATCCTACTCCTATGCTGTCTTCTCCCTCATAGTCCCCATTTGAAACTCTGGGGTGAGCTGGATTAGGAAATGGATTTGGGTGAAAACAAATCCTTGTAACCAACAAGAAATATAATTGATGGCTAGAGGCTTAAGTTCTAAACCAGACTGGTTCTCCAGTCCTTCCTGTCCTGCCACCCGCATGTCCATACAAAGTACATTTCAGCTGAAGCAGAAGGTAGAGAAGGAGGTGTAATAAATAGCCTGTAGCTTAGCATGAAATATGGTCGCTTTTCCTGAAGGGCTTACAACTCTCTCAATGCATATAAATATAGATAAATGGGGGTCTTCACTTATTCATAGTAATGCCCAAAAGAGAATACTGACTTGGATAATTTCTCAGTTTATGTGGTACCGTTTATATGACCTTAACTTTAAAAGACAATTAGTATTTGCTTGTTTGCCCTTCATGTTTCTCCTAATAAATTTATAAAATCTATTTAAAATAAAATTTAGGACTTATTTTTGAAAAATTGTTTCCTATTTTGTTGTAGCAAATCACTGAAGTAGTCAACATTATCTTATACTTATGATTGTCTCCATTAATGCCTACATATATACATATAGGCATTAATGTAGTAATATAGGGTGCAAAGGATTATATAATATCCTGATTTAGAAGATCACCAGGATCATTGAAGCTCAGCTCCTGGCCGTGCACAGGACAGTCCTAAAAATTACTCCAGGTGCCTGAGAGCATTGTTAAATGCCAAAGTCAAAACACAAGACTCAAAAGTTAATCTTGGACTTACAACAGTCAGAAAAAAATACAGATATCAATACAAGAATTGTTGTGTTCTTTTAAGTAATTACTTTTAGAGTAATAGTAAATTAAATTACTTTTGAAGAGGTACAGTATTATTTTATTGCAGTTCCAGTATTGAAATTGCTTTGTATTGCTTTTGTTTTATTAATGAGATAATTTTATCATCATAATTTCCAACTACAATGAATATATTACCTGATTAGAGCTTTGGACAAAACTTTGTTGTTTCAACAGGTTGTGAGAAGGTATATTTTGGGCTCTGTAGTTGATAGTGAGAAGAATTACGTGGATGCTCTCAAAAGAATCCTGGAGGTACCTTAATATCTTTTGCATTTTTAAATTTTGAATATTTGAAAAAGAATCATTAAATATTATTAAAGAATCTTTCCTGTGACTAACACAGATTTTGCTACAGATGCTCCATGCCAAATGTTCAGTGATTTTTTTATGTGTGTACCATTGCATAAGTTTGTTTTTCTGCTTATAGAAGTCCATTTTTTGTTTGTTTAAATCAATTTGCCTTTTTTTTTTCACAGCAATACGAGAAGCCCCTTTCAGATATGGAACCAAAATTACTGAGTGAAAGAAAACTTAAAATGGTCTTTTATCGAATTAAGGAAATTCTTCAGTGCCATTCAATGTTTCAGATTGCTCTGGCGAGTCGTGTATCTGAGTGGGACTCTGTTGAAATGATCGGTGATGTCTTTGTTGCTTCAGTAAGCAAACGTGTCAGAACAGATAATCTGGTTTTATTTTAGTCTTGTTTTTCTATCTCCATGTCTTTCTAACTTAGCTGCTTTATTCCCATGTTCTCCAATGCCTGTGGCAACTGTCAGAGTATTCATGTACTATCCTGGTAAGGAAACTGACACCAACACATGTCTTCAGCTCGGTTGGCAGATGTGAAAGGATTATGAGAAAAGTTTTCAGGCTTTGATTAATCTTTCAGACGTCTACATAAACAGTTTATTTTTATGAGAAATTAGAGATTCACAAACCCACCAAAATTGAGGTGAGACTGAGGCTCAGCATCTTGTGAAAGTGGGTAGTCATACCTAGTAGTGTGCAAGTAGAAAGAAACCACAGTAGCTAATGTCCTAAATTCCTGAACTGAGATGGGGCACTGATAAAGAGTATCTGTAAAACCCTGTCCCATCATTAATGGAAGTCCATTCAGTAAAGGACAGAATAAGCTACTGCTTTAAATCAGAGAAAACAAGAAATGGCCTTGGTTTATAGAAAGATGTTGTTCACCATGAAAGTGTGGCTTGAAGAGGCTGCCTGCCTTCTGGCTTGAATGCTTTGTTTTGTTGCCATCCTGGTGCTGGAAATCACCACCTTTTCATGCCTGCTGTAAGAGAGCTGGGATGTGATCACAGTTCACCCAAAATTAAATAGTTACTGAAGATTTGTTGTGTAAAGTAAACCTGCCTTGTTGTGAATGAAGCAAGTTAGGTAGTCTTAATGAGACAAGCTCTGCAAAAGAGATGGATGAAGTTACCAAGAAGGCAACCATTCCCATGACTGCTTGCAAGCCACACAATCCGTCTGCTTTTTTAGTAAGTTCTTAATAGCTGAAGTCAGGGTGTGAAGGCCCTGGGACTTTGCTGATTCACTTAATCTGGAAGACAGGTAGTGAGATGATCAGGGGATCTCAGCTGTCAATTTGAATCTCGGTGGATGCCCTTTGATTGCCCACAGTCCTTCTGCCCCAGTGTTCTAGCCAAGATGAAACAATTTCTGTAAATACATTAAATGTCATTCACAGCTGTTACATCTTTCTGTTTCCAGCCTGTCTTCTGCAGAAAGATTATTTTGGGTATTGCCAGTGTTTCTGTTTATCCACCACTAGGCCAAGCAAAGCCTTTAGTTCTGAGTGAGTCCCTAACAGCCAGAGGTCTATATTGCTGTGCTGACAGAGGTCTTTTGTTCTTTTAGTTAAGATTTACCCTTTTTTCTTTTCAGTTTTCTAAATCTATGGTATTGGATGCATACAGTGAATATGTAAACAACTTCAGTACAGCAGTTGGGATTCTCAAGAAATCTTGTGCCACCAAACCTGCCTTTTTAGACTTCTTAAAGGTTAGTTCATTCTTAAAATAGTTGTGCATATGTGATAAATAAGAAAGCGTGAGTTATAGTTTGGGAGGAAATTTGGCTGCTGATACTGTACATTGTCTCACTGGTTTTATGGATTTGGCACAAACAGACCCCAGAGGATGCCCTTCCAGTACTGCATTTTTGACATAGTAATGTGCTTTCAGATCTGGGATGTATTTTGAAGTGCACAGTAGTTTTATTGTTATTCAAATCAGTTTATTGGTGTTTGCTTTACTTTATTTGTCTAAACATTAGGATTCTTCCATATCAGGTGAGCTTCAAATAGTACTTTATCGTATGAAGCCATGTTTTAATTTGAAATTTATTTTAATTCTAATTTGTTTATTGTGTTGTTAGAGGTAGTGCAGCTGGATTTCCATTCCACAACAATTTCCCTGGATTTTGAAGATTGTGTTTCTGACTTGGGGTTGAAATTGGTGATTTTTTTGCTGAATGCATACTGCCCTGTTGCATATGATGCTTGTCATGATATGTATGAAGAGCCTGGCACACACAGTAGAAGTGCTGTGAATCCCTAGGGTTGACACCTTACAGACAGTACACAGAATCCATTGCAAGGCTTTTGGGTTATCTGTGACATTGCTGAGAGTCTGAGAGCTCAGCTTGTCTCATTCCCCAGGCATCCTGGATTTAGGTGTGCCTCTCAGAGCTGGTCATCCTGTCAGGTCTGTTACAAAAACAGTAAAAACTGGATGCCTAGTGCAACTCTTAGGTTGCCTAGAGAAGGGTTGCAGGGGTTTGACTTCAGATCTTAAATTAACTAACGGCTCTTTGGAGTGTGGACAGTTCTGTGCAGGATGATATTTTGGAAGCCTCAAGAATCTTGAAGACCAGACTCTCTAGTGAGTGTGTTGTCACAGGTTAAACATGTTCTACTGTTACAAGCGTGTTTTTCCAATAGAGACATAATCCACACCTCTCATCACAGCTTGGCAGGACCACACTGGTTCTGCTTGCAGAAACACAGCCAAACTCTGATGACAGATGACACTTCTTTACCTTTCCTTTTTTATTTTTGCCCACCAGCAATGAAGATCAAAATCTTCATTACTGCTGTTTGAAAAAAAATTTATTTTTGTACAGATAACTATGGAAATAAATTGTTGTGAAGCTGATAGTTGTAGCAATAAATAGCAATTTAAGCAAAACACCAGTTTAACATTGTTGAGAATTGCTTTTTTTTTAATATTGAGTATTTCCTCTAGCCTTCCTTTTTCTGGCCATTTCTGGCTTTTTTGCACATGCCAAAGAAATTTGTCTAGTTTTATCTGCCATTCATGGTAACTAAAATAATGGATTCTAACATTTTAGTTTCCAAATATAGATGAACATTTTTCCTTTGTTTCTTCTAATAAAGATTAAAATCTCTGTTTGCATAGCACTGAGATTATGATGTTTTCTTAGACTCCCTCTTATAAACTATAGGTAGATTTTTAGATTCATAGGTGCTGCATTGCTGGTGTGGCTTTGGCCCAGCTTTATTTATTTAAAGAGTATATTTCAGTTCGGTGGCAGGCCATCATTTTGATAGTGACAGGTTTTTCTAAAAGATTTAATATTTTTTAAATAAATATTGATCGTGAATGGAGTCCTTAGTCTTCTTATTATAATTAATGTAAGCAAAGTAGAAGAATTTTTAGGAAACGTTTTCCTTTCATTCTGTAACTGGTGGAAATGTGCTCATGGTAGTAAATGTGTCTTTCTTGCATTGCAGCAGTGTCAGGAGTCAAGCCCTGATCGCATTACACTGTATGGTTTAATGATGAAACCTATCCAACGTTTTCCACAGTTCATTCTGCTATTGCAGGTAAATAATGTTTACCAAAGGGAGGCTCCTTTTGCATTCCTGAATAGTTTACCCTTGGGATTACATGGTAGCTGTCTTCTGCTAGAGGATCATATTGCAGTGGAGGTGACCACTAGATAATGGGGAAATAAAGAGAAAATTTCAGTGCATTAAACATGCTGATTTCATAGTCTGATTGCAGGGACAGGCAGTAAGGGCGCTGCAGGAAAGCCTTAGTAAACTAGATATACTATAGATTACTTGCTAAGAAAAATGTAGCTTATAAATAGTTTTCTATTAAAGGTGTAGTTCAAATATGCTACTTGTTTATATGTGTTTGTTAGCTAGGAACACTTCAAAACATGACTAGGGACTTAGTGGCATTATTTTCCACTGAAGAAAAAAACAAGAGGATTAAACTCATACCTTGGATAGTTTAGAATATATGTGAGATATACAGAACAACAGTCCACTCTCTGACAATTGGCTCACAGGACCTGCTAGAGTATGTTGTGGCTTCCTTCTGACCTGCAGCATCTTGTTTCTTTTCCCATGGAAACTGTGGCTTTGACAGGGAGTCCTTGGGTCTCATGTCAACAGGCAGTCAAGCTGCAGGAAGAGCACAATTCCCCAGTATAGACCTGCTCCAGACAAATTTAGTCTGCGTTTACCTCCTTCCAGACCACAGCAGATCTACCCCAGAAAGCACTGTGTGTCAGCTGTGCTCTCAGGTGCCAAGAGGAGGACAGGCTTTCGGCTGCAGGTCTGGGAATTACTGGGGTAAAGGAGCAGAGGTAGTCATGGGGGAAGCTTGTGAATTGGAAGCCATGGTGAGAGTTTTGAAAATAGCAGGAATTATGAAGTTTATTGTGGCAGGAAGATTTTTAAGTGCTCTGGGAATGGAGACAAAGTGTTATTCACACTGTTGCTACTGTATGCCTGCAAAAGACAAAGACTCGGAGGAGCTGTTGTGACCTCAATGAAGTAATGTCTCCTACTTTAGGAGGAGTATGCTGTCCATGTTTTAATGAGAGATAATAACAGTAATAAAGATAATACAATATTACTATGACAGTAAATATCAGAAAAGTTTAATTTTAAATCATTGTTTATAGACACATACATATTATAGTATAATACTGATTGCCAGATTGTTTAATACTATCTCCCTTCTCTGTAATTTTGTTCTTTAAATAAGAATGTATGTGATCCCATTCAGTATATTTTTAAAGAATTCCTATGAAATTTGGGAAGTTTAGCAATGTGCTGTCTGAATATTCATTAGGTGTTTATTGGTCTTACTCTTTAGTAGTACTCAAGAATGTTGAGTTGTAACTGTACATTCTGTAATCTTTGGAACCTGACTTTGCAAATAAATCTGATTTGTTTTGTTTTGTTTTGTTTCGTAATTACCCCTCAGGATATGTTGAAGAACACTAATAAAGGACATCCTGACAGATTACCTCTACAGATGGCTCTCACAGAACTTGAGACCCTGGCAGAGAAGTTAAATGAAAGGAAAAGGGATGCAGATCAGCGCTGTGAAATAAAACAAATAGCAAAAGCAATGAATGAACGTTACCTGAACAAGGTAAGGAAAGTAGGAAAGTATAATGGAAATGGGAGAGTCAGTTTCTGGGCCTTGAGCAATCTCTACAACAGACACCAAAGAGACAGCTATGTTGGTTTTATCTGTAGAGATCAACCACATGTGGTCATTCTAGTGGTAGATGGGAGATGTGACCTGCCTCTGGGACTGAACAGGCTCACCACTGTGTGCTGGAATAGGCAACACACTGAACTTGACTCAGCATTATTGGTGTTCTGTGGCAGTGTAGGAAATAATAATATACAGTAAAATTGCATGTATGTGTTCTGCATGGGTTCAACATGTTCCTTGTTTTAGGGAAAAATCTCAGTCTATTTCATTCATAGATTTGTATCCTACAATTGAAATGTCTGAAAAGAACTCTAGAAGTCATTCAGTAAGAAGGAAGGAACAATCTTTTTTATTTGAGTTCATTAGTAGCTATCTATACTGTGGATATATGTATGCCTGTTTTTTTTGTATCATAAATGATTCCTTCTTTCCCATGAAGTGGGGCATAAATGCCTCAGTTACTGCTTTTGTAAAGTTTCAATTTATTATCTTGTGGACTCCTTCTGAGGTAAAGTAGTGGGGATGTGCTGAAGGAATGGGGTTGTTTTTCTAGATACAAAAAAGCATATCTTTTAGGAAAGCAATAGTCAACCAGAAAATGCTTGTTTTAAGCTATGTACCAGGAATGGAATACTGAATTTATTTTCATACTGAAACAGTATTTCCATTCTAAGTTTGTTAGAAGATGGATTCAGATATTTTACTTTATTTTCTAGTTGTCATAATCCTGCTTCTTGAAGCAGCTATTAATCATCTTCAAATAGTTCTAAGACACAGAATGTTCTTTTGAAGAGGTGGCCCAGGTTACCTTTTGTCAGTTGATATTGATTGCAAGATTTTGTGTTTTATGCAGTGGGGGATTCATTGATGTATACATGGGTTGTCACTCCAAATCTCGTAGGGTCCCACAGGCCTTGTGTTAATATCACAGAATCAGCTGAGTTGGGAGGGACCCACATGGATCATGGAGTCCAGCTCCTGTCTCTGCACAAGACCAACCCTGAGAGTCATACCAAGTGCCTGAGAATATTGTCCAAATGCTTCTTGAACTATGTCAGGCTTGGGGCTTTGACCACTACCCTGGGGAGCCTGTTCCAGTGCCCAGCCACCCTCTGGGTGAAGAACTCTCCCCTCATGAGGAAGCTGTAGACTGCAGTGAGGTCTCCCCTAAGTCTCCTCTTCTCCACACTGAACAGACCAAGTGACCTCAGTTACTCCTCATACAGCTTCCCCTCAAGGCCCTTCACCATCCTTGATGCCATCCTTTGGACACTCTCTAATAGCTTAATATCTTTCTTACATTGTGGCACCCAAAACTGCACTCAATATTCAGTTGGGGCCAGTGCAGAGCAGAGTGGGACAATCCCTCCCTTGCCTGGGTGGTAATGCTGGGCCTGATGCACCCCAGGACAGGGTTGGCCCTCCTGGGCCTGTATATTTGCACTTACAGTTTTGGAACAATTCCAGACAGGGTGAAATAGGTGGTGAAGGAGGTGGTTGATTAGAAAATTAGAGTTATGGACCATTTTATTCTGTTGGACACTATGGAGATGTGTTTGATATGTAATGGATTGGTTCATGGTTGCACAGAGTGGCTGATCCTCAGCCCTTGAAGGCAAATGTCAGAAATAATTTGCATGCCAAGAATCTCTTGGACATGTCATCTTCTCCACAGTCTGTGACACCCTGGCAGCTGCACTCCTCAGCTCTGTCAGCCCAGGGGTGACAGAGCAGGCTGAGCACACTTCCTCCTCACACTCTGGCCTCCCACTCTGGGCAGCTGGAATCATGTGTAGGTCTTCAGTGAACTATGAAAGAAGAGAATAAGGAAGGAAATCACAGAAATTGTTGAAGGAACCATTTTTTTTGCCAAGAAACTTATCAATGTGGAAGATTCCTGGAGCAGCCATGGTCTACTTTAAGATGCAAAGCCCTTTAAGTCCTCATGGGTGACAGCAGAAGTTACTGTTTCTCTAAATCAAAAGCAGATTAATAAGGAGACCTAATTCCCTTGCCAAATCCACCTTCAATCACTTGTGCTAGGATGGCATGTGGTAACCCATTGTTTTTGCTTTTTGTGTGCTGGATGTACTGTGTGTAATATACAATGCTGATTGTTTCCAAAATCCAGCTACTCAGCAGTGGAAACAGATACCTCATACGGACTGATGATATGGTTGAGACAGTTTATAATGACAAAGGAGAAATTCTCAAAACCAAAGAACGGCGACTTTTCATGTTAAATGATGTGCTGATGTGTGCGACAGTGAATGTTCGGTAAGATTTAACTTTCTTTCTTTAGATGATCATTTGAACTTCAGATGTCAAATGGCACCTGTTGAATTGCTTTTGTGCTGTTGTATTTACTGTGGCTAATGGTTTCTTGGAGTGGTCATAATAAAAGGATAACAAGCTTTGTCATAGTCCTCCAAATTGCTGACTGATATTTGGAAGTTCTAGAGTAAATTTGTAAGAAAATTATATCAATTGGAATTACAGGTAGAAATGCTCTGTAGTGTCTTGTTATTGCTATGTATTAGTGCTTGGTGGAATACAGGCATGCCCCAAGGTAATACTTTTTTCTCTTCTTCCTTAAATTCAGACTGTAACACTCACAGATTTGTAACTTGACACAATTTGTGAAGTAAATACCACCCTCTGCAAAGCAAACAACCTCCAACAAACAAACAAACAAAACAAAATCAAGAATTGTAATGCAGGCTGCTAGAAAAAACCTGGAACTTGCTAACAAAGTTACAGATGGGGAAGGGTTATTATCTGTGGGACCAGACATTGAAAGATTAAAGGTGGAATGCTTTGAAAAAAGGCATTTTTTTCATAGTTCCTTCTGTGCTTTTGTTGGCTGTAATTAATACTGTTACTAAATGTCTGTGTATGTCAAAGTTGTGTTCACATTCATATGTTGCTTGTATCATAAATTGTTTTATGCAATGGTACATTCTGACAAAGAAAATGTGGATTGTTAAAATCTTCCAAGAGCAGCTTTTCTTAAGCATAATATGAGTTGATATCTTAATTACTGAAGTATGAATCCTGTACATATATTTCTAAGCGTGTGATTGCTTGGTCTCATGTCCATGTGAGTGAGAAGTGTCGTGTAATAACTACACTTCAGAAAATTAATAAGCTCATGTCAATTATCCTGTGGTCCTTGTCTTTACAAATTCTTTACTTTCTTAGTAACACTTGAATATTGTTTTTAACTATTCATATTTTATCTTCTTTCATACCTTGGATTTTCTGTATTTGTACTTGAATCAGCAAAGTGCAGTCTGTTTTTGTTTCCATTAAACTGCTAAAGTTAAAAGTTCATTATCATGCCAAGTCTCTGACCCTCCAAGGGTTGTGCCCTCTGTAAAAGTAAGTATCTTTTGCAAGGCATAGAAAATTCCTCTGTAACTAGTGGACTCTAGGCACCTGGGACATTTGAGTGTTTCTGGGTTGCAAAAGATAGATATTTTTACAGATGACAGAACCCTCAGGTCTTTCTTTGCACATAGGGTAGATGACCAGCAGGAGCTGGTGGCCTGACTCTGAAGTAACAGCAGTTAGATAGGGTGGATGCTATTCCTAGTGACTGAACAACTGTGTCCTGCCTAGATTTTTTTGTTACTTCTGAGCTAGGTCAAGAATTTATAAATATTTGCTTAAGTTGTGGCAGTTGCGTTCTTTCTTCATACTTGCTTCTTCATTGAAACAAAAGTCTGTGTCGCAGCCTTAGGTAGCTGACTAGCTGAATTTCAGCATTTAGTTACTGTTCTCAATAAATGCATTTTGCTGATTTCCCTCAAGCAGTTGACTTCTGGATTTCAGTCATTCTTTCTGTGAAATAAGCCTTTTTTGTTCACTTTAGCATCTCTTTTGTCCTTTATAATGTTTGTTACATGTTCTTGAATGGGAATAAGGGAATGAAGGAAACAAAGTAAAATTAGTATTGATATAATTTCTATTCCTAATGAGCTTCCTCAGTGTGCTCATTCCTCTGAAATGCCTGTTGTGATACACACTTCTTAAGCAGCAGCTCAGGCAGGATTACTCTTGGAAGCTGCAGCAGTTGCAGAGGTCTGCTATACAGAGCAGTCTGGGCTGTGGGGCTTGGCAGAAATGTTGGCTTGTCAGCCCTTCAGTTGTCCTTCCTGTTGCCAGCAGTCATTCAAAGGTTCCATCATCCCTACTTCCCTAAACATAGTAGTTAGGGCCCAAAAAGAACCGTTTCCAAAAAAATCAGGAAAATGTGGAGCCAAAGTATAATCCCAAGCACTTGTATTAGGATTTCAGAATGCACATTGATCTTCAAAGATGGTCATTTATGTTTTGCTATAGAAATGTAAGGACTGTTGTTGGCAGTCCTGTGGTGCTTGCAGACAAGATTTATCTGCACCTGCATGGCTGCTCTTTGCACGCTGGAAAAGGTCAGTCACAAAAGTCAGCCTGATGCATGTATTTGTTTCAAGATGTGCACTGTACTCAAGTTAATAAACAGCAGATTTTAGAAGCTAACATAATAAATAGTATGGCCTGAAACACAGTTGCTTGTCACAGCAATAATTTGTGCATCTTCCAGCTCTTCCTATGAAAGCAGTGGCACCGTGACAACTGGCCAGAGGTATTTATTGAAGTGGAGCGTGCCGCTGGGACAAGTGGATGTCATAGAGTATGGCAGCAGTGAGGGCCAAGGAGAAAACTGCAGGTTCCCACCCCAGCTCCCTGCTGAAAATGTCATCATTAACTCTAAGCCAAGTAAGTGACAGGAGTTACTGACTTTTACAGACTACTTTATTAAAATCCGTATTTAAAATTCAGTGGGCTGCTGATAACAAAGGAAAGCATTTTGTCCGTGAAGATTTCTGTAATGTGAAGAGTAGTAAAGCCTCATTCTTTGGAAACTGGGAATGCATAAAGTGACAGCCAGGCTCCTGCTTTGTGACATGAATTACTTGTATTTGTTGTAGTTTAGAATTTTATGCATGAATGAGTAAAGAGTTCTAAAGCTGAGAGAGTGCAGACATGCAAAAATGGGGGTTTGATGTGGTGCACCAGTGGTCTCATGGTCGCTGGTTCTGCCTTTGTTCTTTATCCCATAGTTAAAGAAGCTTCTCTCAATAAAGATGACCAAGCCACCCTGTTGCTGTGATTAAGAGTCTGGACACAAGTGATTACTGCAGGGTAGACTTTACTCACTTCTCTCAAGCCCATGGTATTTTGCCCTTCAAACTCGTGCTTCAGAAAAAAACCTTAATGAATGTTTTTGAAACAATATGTTAGTAGGTAATTTCCTCCTAGCCTCTCTCCAAAAATGACCTCAAGCTCTGAAGTTTACAAATTCTTCTGTGCTAGTTAATCCCTCCTACAAGTCTGCCAACAGCTTTCAAGAGAAATATGAATTTTAAGGCTTTACTTGTTAGCTACACTTTCATACATAAGGAGTTATTTTTATATCCTTTTTGTTGCCTAAATATTGTAATATTGAATGCCTTCAATATATCTAGATTATAATTTGATTCCTATTCATGGATTCTAATTCACTTGGATTTCAGTGCTAGTAGCTCTAGGCATTGTTTCACACTACATTTATTTAATATTGCACTCTTGGCTTAATGAATTTTCCCACAGTTGGGCTATAAGGAGGCATAAATGCTACAGCATCGGTGTAGCATTTACTAGCCCCTGTATTCTCCAGGATGGTTTTTGTCTGGTCTTCTTGCTCCTCCTTTTGTAAATAGCTACAGAAAATTTTATGGGCACTTATGTCTTTATTTCAAGTACGACTTAATTCTTGTAACTCCTTTTAAGCAGTAAGGGACTACAGAGAGAATAAGATTAAAGCCTTTATCTTATAATTTACCAGCTGCTGTATGCATAACCCTGAAAGAACTATATAAAGAAGTCTATTTCTTAGAATTGGGGGTCCCTATTGTAGGTGAGTGTGGGAGGAACAAATTGTTGAATATTCCTACTATGATTTTGTGCAACAGTTTCACAGCTGATAAGACCAAATCCTTTCATGTCATGTCAGCATGGTCATATGGGGAAGAAAAGAATGACGGGAGAAACAAAAACTCCTGACCAAACAGTCCTATAGAACTTGAACCTCTTGGCTTTTGACGTTTTTCAGCTTCGTCATGTTTGGTGACAAAATCACACAAAAAAAGAAATGGCTTTGTACATCATTTGTAAATCAACCTTCAGGTTATGGCACTCTGTAGGTAAAATGTGAGCTGAACTGATTTTTCTCTTGGTAAGCTCTGGTATATTAATTCAGTCTTCTAATAAAATGGATCAAAAGATAAAAAAATAAAAAGGATTTGAAGGATACTGTTATACTGAAAACATCCTCCCTCTGGTTTAATCAAACTTGCCTGGCAAATGATCCAACTAAATTGAATATAAACAGTCGTGAAGGAGGAACATCATAGCCTTATTTTTGCACATCCTACTGTGTTTGCACTGGCTGTTACTCTGAATGCAGAGTTGTTTGAATTGGCCTTTATATACAAGTTTGAATACACACCTGATTGTGTTAGTTATTCTGTACAGTTGTCTCCTTAGTTCCAGTTTGAGTTACCAGACTGGTAAGACTGTGTACTGGTTCAGTGTTGCTTCTTATTTGCACCCACCAAGTTGCAGCATTTTATAGTTAATGCTGGCATGATCTTTAATGTGGTAGTATCACATTGTTAATGACACTACTGAGTGTTTACTACAAGTTGCAAAGTGGTAACAGAGAAATCCTATCTACTCTGTTTGAAATTTCATATCTTTGCAGTCATCATAAAATTATGTCTCCCTCTGTTTTCAAAGTATACAATGAAATCCCTCATAGTACCCTCATAGTACGTGGTTTTAATAAAATACAGTGATCAAGAACAGTTTGAGATGCTGCAGGCAAAATCCTGAGACATAAAACCATTTCTCAGACCTGATTTTCAGCTTACATATCCAGTTTGAGGGTATGGAAAAGATACAGAATAATGGTGATACTTCTGTGTAAGTAGTACATTAAGTAGTAGAAGGATTACCTGTTGCATTTTTGGAAGACTGAGAATAGTTGGTTAGTATCTGCCACATGCCAGGTTGAGTACTTGACTCCTGTAATGTTGGTATTCTGACATTGCTGCTGTGATTAGCAAGGATTCTTGATGGATTCAGGTTGTGTTCTTGTGAGGATTACTGGTTATTAGTTACATTTCCCTTATCATGGCACTTTTTTCTCCACCAAAACCTTTTCTGTGAGGAGGTAGCTGTCACAATTGTATCTTGCTGCTTATTATTGAGTAAATGCAATTGGTGCTTCCAGTTTTCTATGATGTTGCAAGAAAAAGCAGTTTAGTCTAAAGACACAAACTTTACTTTGGGTGCTGAATTAATAGCTAAATTTGAATTAATCTTGTACAGCCTGTAATATGCTACTGAAAGGCTGAAAGATTTTATGAGTATGTATAAATCAAAGGCATGCTTCAGTACTGCTCTAAGATGAAAAACAAGGGCTGTGTGAACTTGGTTTTCACTTGGCAAAATCATCAGTGGGCAGTTTTCTACCCCATTGAGCTTTGTTCAGCAGTCTTTTGTCTCTGGATTCTACAGAAGAACACATTTAGGGGCTGTTTTTTGGTTTTAAGCCATTTGTATTTTGGTAGGAAAACTGTGTGTCCTGGGGGTGTATGGGGCAAAGCAGGAAAATTTTACTTGAGTGTATTCTGCTATAGTGCCCTGTGCCTGATGTGCTCTTGCCTTGTTCCTGTCGTTCTCCCCTAGCACCAACAATAGACTAAATTTTCATAGTTAAAAACATGAAGGGGAATTGAAGTCTTAGCTGTTTGGCAGGGTCCTTTATTTGTACAATTCTAATATTTTTTCTTAGTGGAGTGGAATTACAACTTGTGCTTGCTTCCTGCAATCATAACCAATAAACATTTCACAGTCTCAGTGTTCAGGAAAAAACACATTTCTCTCAGCAAATTAGTCAAAGTCCTGTTTCATGTATTGGAGTTAGTCTTGCTTGAAAGTCTGTGTGGCTCTCTGGCATCCCAGACAGACAGTTTTTGTGGAAGCAGTTATTTAATTATGTGTACCAAAAAAAAGTGATATGTTAATTTTCTTCATAGAGCCATTGGCAGAAAGATGTGAGATAGTTTTTCCCCTCGTAAATCCATGTATTGTTTCTGGTAGGCTGTTGCTGTTCTCTTCACCCCAGTTAGTTCACATGCAGAACCACAGACACAGTCATAGTATGGAAAAGTTGAATAAATATAGGAACAGGGGAATGTTTTCAATGGGAACAAAAATTTATATATTCTTTCTTTTGATTTACTTGCATTGGTAAGAAATTCACCTCCTTCATCTGGCCGGTCATGCTGTACCCGATGGCTCGCAGGACACGGTTGGCCCTCCTGGCTGCCACAGTACTGCTGACACAGTAGGACTTAGGATCCCCAGATTTCTTTCTGTGTGGCTGCTCTCCAGTGTCTGTGCTCAGTCTGTTCATGCATCCAGGCATGCCCTGTCACGTGCAGGTTCCAGCACTTGCCCTTGTTGAACTTCCTATGGTTGGTGATTGCCCAGCCCTATAATTTGTCAAGGTTTCTCTGCAGAGTCTCTCTGCCTTCAAGGGAGTTGGCAGCTCCTCCCAATTTAGTGTCATTGGTAAAGTTCTTATGATTCCTTGGAGTCATTTATGAAGACATTGAAGAGAACTGAGCCTAAAATGAAGCCCTGGGAAACACCAGTAGTGACAGATCACCAGTCTGGTGCTACCATCCCATTCACTATAAATAAACCTTTGTGCCTGACCTGTGAGCCAGTCTCTCACCCATCACATGATGTGTTTATCCAGCTGTGTGCTGGACATTTTGAGGCCTGTGAGAAGCCTCAGATCAATAGCTTTACTGCAATCCAGTTCACATCAACTGGCTTCCCCTGATCAACTATCTGGGTTGCTTTATCATAAAAGGAAATTAAGTTTCTTAAACAGGATTTCAACTTCATGAACTTGTTCTGGCTGGGACCAATGACTGTGTTGTCTTTCAGGTGTTTTTCACTAGCTCCAGAATAACCCTTGTAACTCTTACAGACACTGAAGTGGGACTGACAGGCATGTAGTCCCAAGGCAAGAGTCATCATTCTTGCCTTGGGACAATGTTTGCCAGGTTCCACTTGATTGGGACTCTTCAGGTTCCCAGTTGGGTTGAATATGCAGAAAGAGGGCATCAAGAAAGTTCAACACTACCTGTATTTTGTGATAAAAAAAGGATGGATGACAGCACAGTGAATGCAGCTTATTTTTACTATGTCATTGATATGAAATATTATAAATACTTTTCAAAAATATAAATAGTATAGTCAAAGGCAAATTTATAACTTCTTACCAAAATATTCAGTATTAGCCCTCTAGAAGAATCAGAAGATAACATTTCCTTGCAATTCATCCATGTGTACATAAAATCACTGCAAATATGTGTATTTCACTGCCTTTTAATTGGGAATATAGGAATGGAAGTCAAATATACTGGCCAGAGTTTCATTTTCTCAGACTTCTGTCACATGTTATGAGTTTGCAGCTCTTCATGCAAATGTGAAATGTGGTTTGTGCTGAGGCAAATGCTGGTTTGGTGCCGCAGCAACAGCAACCACCCCCAGTTGCCTGTTCTTGGGTCCCCAAGAATGAAAAGGGTGAGTTAGACATTTCTCACAGGACTTTTATTTAAGAAGACCAGACTAGAGAGACTCTGTAGAACCAGAGGGAGAGGGCTAGGCATCCTGCCATGTCTGGGTGGGAAACCAGCATCTGGTAGCAGTGTTCTGCTCTGATCAGGTTGATTAAGAGACATAGACAGCATAGACAGGTACTTAAGCAAAGAAACATCAACTTGAGCCATTTGTCTGAAGGCTGAAAGGGGAAATGAGCCAGACCCATCTGTACTATAAATCCATGCAGTGATGAGCACTTAAGAAAACAGTGATGTTAAAAATCAGGTTAGTATGCCTATGGCTGCATTTTCATGTCATTTTTTTTCTTTCATAGGTTTACAGTTTGTAACTGAGAGCAAAGCTCAGCACTGCTAAATGATGGCTGTTCTCCTTTCTCATTCAGAGTTCCAGGGATACATTTGTATTCTGTTTCCACTTGATTGTGTTCTTGATCTCTGTGGGGTTTGTTTACTGTCAAATATAGTAGTGACATTCTGCTGAAGTGCAGAAATGATTCCTCTCTTCCAAGTTTCCTTCTGCTTGATGCAGTCACTTTGTGTAGGCCTTTGAGTGTTTCCAGGGAAACAGGGAGGGATGTATGATGGGCTAGAGTGTGCACTTGTTTATGTCAATATCTTGCTCAGTGGAATGGCATCTCTTTTCCAAAATGAAGATAGTGCTGCTGTGATAGCCATTGCCATTAAAGCTGGTTTCTTTTGCAGGTTTGTTTAATAAGAGATACAGAATTGGGGAAGAAAAAAAAAGTCAGCTTTATGATTCCTCTAAGGCACAGCAATAGTAATACAATATCCAGAGTAAGCAAAACTAATATTAAGTGACTTGTCAACTCCAGCATTGGTGATAAGATTTTAGAAAGATGTGGCATGACTTGCTAATTGAAGTAGCTTTAATCTCAATGAAACACATAAAGATGAATAATGTAAGGCTTTAAAATAAAGTTAATGTTACTGAATGCAATACTATGCACTAGATGATATTTAATATGTTTATAAATGTAAACTGTCGCTGATATATACAAACAAAAGACCAAAGAATTTAAATAAATCTAGTGCCAAAAAGCCTGTTCATCTGAGCAAATGAAGTGACATTAAATACTTGACTTTGTTAAGAGGACATAAGTTTCTATCTAGTGGATTAGGCGAGGATAAATTTGGGTGTTACATGCTTGTCTCACCCATGCAGGATAAGATTCTTCTCTGCCTTTTGTAGTTTTTATAGCGGTTATAGGATTTGTCATCCACTTCCTATAAACTTTGTTCTGTGTTGCCAGGGATCTCATCCACATCATGAGACAGAGTAGTGAAATTATTAGAAACCCAGCTAGTGTGTATGAAAGAGGGAGGTGAGCTCCCCAGAGTGCCACTTCCACATGACTTGTTATAGTCTGGTGGGAGCTCCGGTGTAAACCTCTGACAGCTCGGCCAGTTCACAACTGCCTGCAGACCTGTCTTGTGACCCTGCAGTACTTTCATTGTTTAAATGCCTTCACACATGTACTGTGTGTTTCATTGCCTGTTTATATACTTTTCGCACCCAGTTTCTCCCTTGCCCTTTGTGCCCATGCAGGTGCATCCCAGAGGTCCTGTGTGACTTCTGTCCCTCCTTAGGGAGGGCAGGGGCTTCCAGGTCCATGTTGTCCTCAGCCTTCCTCTTTGGGCCTTGTGAGCCAAAAGAAGAACATGGCACTTATTTTCTTTCACTCTCAAGTCTTTGTTTACAGCATTTTTCTTTCTCCTGGGAACAGATCCAGGAACTGCAGTCAGTACATTGTCCAGGAAGACCCCTGACTATTGTCCCAACTAGTGTGACATTGGGGAGCCAGGCTGTGGGGTCCACTCTAGTGAGCATATCAGGGCTCCAGTGTTTCTCCCTCATGTTCCCTGCTGCTTTAATCTCTGACACAGTACAGCTGCTTCTGTCAGAAGGAAAAATGTTCATGGCCTTTTATATCTGAAATTCCCAGTGCGTCAGGATTAGCTGGAACTTAATATAATCTTGAAGCCATGCTCTCAATGTATGAACTACTTCTCACTATCTCCCAGGCTTTACATTTCCTTGGTGGTTTTGCATTTTTTTGTATAATTTTATTCACAAATGGTATAGCACTATGAATTCAATACCTTACTCACTGCTTGCAGTTGCAAGCTGTTGATTTTATCTTGCTATTTCTAAAGTTATGTGAATAAGCAGTTTTGTGGTTAGATGGTAATTTTTATGCAACCTATTTCTTCAGTGTTGGATCTGCTACAATGAGAAAGACAGGTCTCAGCATTCGTGTAATTACCAGTTGAGAGCAAGATATTAGCAACTGACAGTGAGGTAAAGTATGTTAAAAATACTTTGTCAGAGTTGAGACTTGTGAGGTTTGTTTCCTATCTCTACTCTGTGTACTGGGTGTAGTGTGGTATTTGGTTCTGTGATTAGGACCTGAAGAACTCCCCTGTCTTGCATGGCAATGAGAATAGTTAGTTTAATACATTAGTTTGAGAGACTCAGATTATAAATTTCAATAATTAAGAACATAAATTATGTTTAGATGGTTACATGATTAAAGTATGATTAGACTGAACAGTGTCATTTCAGGTTTATGATAAAGCTCTTCATGGTGGTTGATGATGGGGAGTCCTGACTATATCCTGACTGCTTGCTTACACCTTGTCTGGATAGTTTGCATTCTGAATAGTTTGCATTCTAGTAAGCCCAAGGGGTTTATTGCTTATCACCTAATACTTTGTATATGCTTGTGCTGCTTCTTTCCACTCTAGGTTACTAAGCCTAAGTTAGGGTTGTACTGCAAAGATACGTGCGAGTAGCTGCACATATCAGCTTTTCACTGATGGCTGCCAACTAAACTCTTGTTCTCTGGCAATCATTCCTGACTTAAATTTGCTTAAATTTCCGAACCTGGAGACTGCTGCCACTCAAAAACTTGGTTAGTTTGGACCTGAGAGTGTGGTATAGTATCAGGAGACCTAGTTGACTTACGGTGGCTCAGATTTTTTGGGTGAATGCAACTGTGGAGATCATGAGTTGGATTTGGCATGAAAAAGCAAACCAGGGAGGGCAATATGTCTGCTTTTCTATGACGAACTTTAAATTGACCCGTGGACTTGTTTCAGGTTATAAGCCAGGATTTTAGACAACTTTTTTTTTTTTTTTTATTACTATTTTAGTCAAATTCCAACTGGCTGTTCAAAAACTCTCATAAAGGAGAAACAAGAAAACTGAACCTGCCCATGTGCTTCTCTGATGCATCTGTGGAAACAGGAACAGCATGAGTGAGCAAGTGAAGACACAAGTATGAGGAGGGTGATGATGTGGGTGCTGTCAGGGGCTTTGCTTGCATAACACAGCGTGCAGGAAGTTGGTAGTTCAGCATCTAAAAACCTCATCTGCTTTTTTACTGGCTTTAGCACTCATGCAGAATTTCTGGGGATGATGTATATCAGAGGTATGGATGTGCCTCTATTGTATAACAGGTTGGTGGATGCGTCAAGTTCTGTGCAAGATAAAGTTTTACAGAAGAGGGCCCTCATCACCAGCCTTCTAGCAAAAGCTAGGTGTTCTAGGACAAGGGACTTTGCAAAGGAAACATGTTTACATAACATCAGTATGGACTGTTAAATGAATTAGTGTTTCTGGTATTTCCAAGATTCACAGTCTTTTTGCCAACTCTGTTTATTTGTTGCTGAAATAAATAGCTTGCATATAAAATGGCACATAAAGATTTCCTTTTCTATTTGTGCTTAGAAAAGTAGCTCCACTAGAGCTGTGAAAGGAGAATGTTGTTTCTCACTTTGATAAGTTCTCTTCCAATGAGCAGCTGTAAAGCAATGGTGTGTTTTGCATACCAGTGTATCTATAGGAACAGGATTTAGTACCAAGTATAGGGGAAGAATTTTTCAACTGCAGTGACTGAATCTTGGGCCTTATTAATAGCTTCTGGTTTTCCTTCTTTATATTAATTATCAAGGTCTTCAGTGTGCAGGAAACTGTTTTACTTTAGATACAACATTGTCTTTCACAGTCTCCATTCTTGTCCTTTTTAATGGTGGGCATTATAAATTAAGCAGTGGGATGCTGTCTGCCTATTATTACTTCAGGAAAAAAATCAGCATAACTTTTCTAGGACAATCAAAGGCAAATTTAAAGAATTTAACAGTTCTGTCTACACTTAAATGGTTTTAAATATACTACTGCTGCATCATGATAGTTTAACATAAATAGGTTAACCATCTCACAATGTCTGTCTGGTTTATTATGAACTGATCAAGAATTCATCTAGTATCGTGATACTTTGCTTTCCAGAAAACTGTGCAAGCTTCTCAGGTTTAAATATAGTTGAAATGTTGTGTAAGGGCCTGTTTTTTTATTATTTGTTCCAAGTGTGTAATCCTATAAAAGTACCAGTTTGATTTGCCTTCCTCAGACACAGCAGCTTTTAAAGTTACCTCCCACATATGTAACTTCTTCCCCCATCCCAGGTGATTTTTATGCTCTATATGAGGATTGAAACTTTCCCAAATCTCTTCTTTTCATAACATTTGACGTTTTAGTGTGCTGCCTAGATGCACACAGATGGCTCAGTGGGAGGAAGCAATACAAATGTGCTCAGCCTCGAAGGCCAGATTGCAAATGGCAAGTCAAATTTGGGATGCACCAACCTTTCAGAGTGGTCTTCAAATCTGGCCTGTTCTTCAAGAGTATCATTAATTGTGTGTTAACCCCTCAGTAATACTGGAACTGTAGTCAGGAAAAGAGCTTCTCTCAGATTCGGTTGTGGTTTTTGCATTTGAGCATTCATGATCTTCCATTCTGTGCAACACAGGCCTTACTTCAGGGCTATGTGTCTCTCAGAAGCAAAGGAATCCTAATAAGGACCTTGAATTTTCCATGATGCAGTGGTTTTCACATCATTTCAGTATAGCTTTTCCAAGAGCAATTTATATTGATGTATTGTGGTTCTGAGCTATGTGGAGAAAAGGTCATTACTATGATGATACTCAAGGCAGATGTCTGTGTAAGTTACTTTGCAGTAAAAGAGACACCCATCAGTCTGTCTGTTAACGGTATTTCGTTTCAGCATGATGGACAATACAGAAATGTTTGCAAAAGTAGTTGCAATATTGAAAGTATATTGACTGATGCTTTTATTTTCTTTGTGTGACATTTGGATTTATATAATAGTATTATTGAAGAAAATCCTTCTAATTGGGAATAAACAGGAGTTTAGTGTGGGATGGGACCAGCTGAGCCATTGTGTTTGCTTGCCCAGCAATAGATGTTCAAATTCTGGGTGATTGCATCTACTCTGTCTTTATTAGCATAAATCTGTGATAAAATACTAATTCACAAATGGGAATCAGAACACACAGCAAGAGCTTGTAGAAAATGTTTGCAGGTAACAAATCACCATAGAAAATAAATGTGTCCCTTTGTAATTCTTAGAAAGGAAGAATAGGGTGTGAGCAGTTCAGGATTATGATAACCAATATGCTTGAAGTGGCCATGGAAATTGAAAATTTAGGCGAACCAGATGGATGACAATCCTGAGGGAGCAGCTGCTGTGCCAGCACCTATTCAGGCAGCTGCTCTTGTGCAGGGAGAGAGCAGTGGCTGCTCCCCAGCAAGGCAGCCTTCTGCCAGAGGTGGGAATCCTCCTCTCTGCCCAGGCACTAGCACACAGTCACTTCTCTAGCTTGTGTGTATTTATTCACAACTTTCCCAGTTCCACTTTTGCCTGAATCAAGTTAAAATGACTTTAACCACACCCAGGGAGTTTCCTGCAGACTTTGAAAATGCCTGGATATAAATCACCTAAAATTGCTTCATTTTCAGTTATAAAAATTGCTTCATACCAGGCAAAATTGATGAATTTGAAGCTGTGGTGCTGAGAGTAATACTGGGAAAAAAGTAGGTAAAATAAATGGTATTATACTCAAATGTATCTTGGCCTAAGAAGAAATTGTTATAAAAAGCAAATCCTCTCCCCAGTTTTACATATCAGCAAAATCAATTTAAACTTTAACTTCCTTTCTTCCCTCTAAACCAAGTTGTGGTTTTGTTTTCTTTTTTAACCTTGAGTGTATTTCATTGTAATGCTGAGCAAGGAATTGGGTATCTTGCAAGAATTACTGGTTGTTGGCAGTAAACTTGCCTGTTGCAGGGAGGCACAAATTCCTCTAAAATCTTAGCAACAAAGGAGTTGGTGAAAAAGATTCTTGCTAGATTACACGTGGCCAAGATTTCACCCTTGATCTGTAGGTGGAATGTAAAAAAGTTGCCTTTGAAGCCACATATGTGGTTATTGGTTACAGCATGCTGCCTTCTCTCCTGCCCAGGCACACTCTGTAGCACGTAGGATGTGTATAGTTGGGGAGATCCTTCTCTAAAACCATGAAGAGCTTTTTTCCCATAGGAAAAATAAGTTGTTTTAGAGTTTGATAATTAACAAGAGTGGCTTGGAAAGAGAAGGAAATGTCTTTATCATTTGTGAAACATTTCACAGTACAAAAGAAACCGACCATGTATCTGCTTTGGAGTGAAGCCAAGAGCTTTTCAGTGCACTCTCTATGGATAAAAGGAGGAGTGAACACCCACCCCAAAATAGCCAGCAATTGAATGGTCAGGGAACATGTGTGGGCTGAAGCAGCCAGTCTGTGGCTGTGAACTGAGAAACATCTGATGAACAGAGCAGTGTTCTCCCCCACCTCCTCCACTCAAGAAAAACCCTCCATCAGACAGTTCTCAGAATCAGCTAGTAGTCAGTGTTTGGTTAACCACTGAGAAGCCAGTTCTGTTTTAAAGGACATTGTGAGTAACCCTTACAGGACCCAGTTCAGAGATTAAAGTTGCTATAATTTGCAACTATTATCCAGACACAATCTAAGTGATCACTTTTTGGAGAAGTTGCTTCTGATGAATCTACATCATTGTTGATTTCTGAAGCCTTATTTTTCTGTGCCAGTTTGTGTCCACTAGAGACCTCGGTAAAAGGCTGATATTAGTGGTGCCTATCGATCTAGTCCTTGGGTATTAAAATTTCTTCTTAACTTGGCTGTTTCTCTTTTCTAGAACATCAGAGGATGGAAGCAGACTCTCATTAATTATTTACTGTTTTGATTTTGTGCTTAGCTTCCTGTACTAAGAATGTGATCTTTTAATGAATGAGCCTAAAATTACTTTTGTTTGGTTTTTCTGTGTGACAGCCTTTCAGATGCCAGGTTAGTTTATTTGCTTTGACATTCATATTGCATCCTTTATATCTTGACTTATTAATAGCTTATAAAATATTCATGATGCAGACAAAAGAGACTCAGGTGACAATTACTGAATGAAATTCAAGATTCATGCCTTATTTCCAAGGGTGGAACAGAGATATTTGTAAGATTATTTGATGCTTCAAGAAGAGGATTATCAGATGTGGTGGATATATATGTACTGCCCAGGGCAAGCCCATCTGTATAGGCAGTTAAAGCTTGCTGAATGGCCTCAGTTGAAGACTATGGCATAAAGTCCTGCAGCGTCTGGGACTTGCCTGGATGCTGCTTGTCATATGCTGCATTAATGTCTGTTCTCTAAACAATAATAAACAAAATGTCTGCTAACTGTCCTTATCAAGCTACAAAGAGTGAGCCTGGCTTTTATAATTTAAGAATAATGTAATTCGCTTGGGTGAAAATACTCATCCTGTACAAGTGAAACCTCACAGAGTCAGCTTTGCACATCCTGATCATTCTGAGTTTTCATTCAAGCCCACAAAGCTAAATTTCAAAAAGACTTGAAGTAATTTTTTCACACCAGATGTTTGGTTTGATTAGTAGTGGAGTTTCTAAATTACAGTTGACAGGACTTCTGCCAAAAACTCAACTAATCAAACAATTATTTCTGTTTAGTATAATTTTTTTTTGCAGAAGTTATCTTTTCGTTAGAGAAACTTGGAGCAAGAATGATATAATTTGTGTTTTTTACAGTGCCAGACACACTGTCATGGCTTTTAGCTAGATTTCAACAGATTTCCTGTTATACTGATCTGCACCTTTCTTTGCAAGTAGCCCCATAAAAATCAACAATTTGATGCATCTAGGAACTAATGATTCTGGTACTTAATAAATTACAGTTATTGTGGATGTTAGCAGGAAAAAGGGTGTAAGCTATCAGAAGATAGATACAAGGAGAGAAGAGAGATTTCTCAAGTATTTAGGCTGAAGAAAGTGAAAATGCAGCTTAATGAAAGTTTGGAGTCTGCAGTTCAAGAAAATGTTTAATTTTTTTTGAAACAAAACTGCAAACATACTCAACTGTCTATAATTTCAAAATTCTTTTTCTTAAATCTACTTTGGAGATGTTTCTTTTCATGGTGTACAATAAATGTAATTATCTTTTCTTATGGACTAATTTGGTTTTTGGTGTAAGAAAGGCTAGTTTGTTCTTTTAATTAGCATTCAGAGCAGGCAAAGAAGAGGATGATAATCACATCTATTATCTGGATGGGTAAACAGTAGTGAAGGGCAGTCATTCGCTGTCTGGTGCTCAAGTGCAAGGCACAGAAATAATTTTATTGATCCAATTTACCAGAAGATTTAAGGGCCAGATAATAATTTGGAATTTTATGGGAATGTGTAATATTTCAGGTTTATGTTGCACTTTCCTGCAGTGAAATGGAGAACTAAATAAAGTAGCCATTAATATTTTCTTTGAGTCTTGAAATTTTATGCTTTTCAGGGTTTAAGGCAGACTTCCAGCTTAATATAGTGAATTACATTAAAGAAAAGCATTGTGATGGCCTGTATCTTTATGATGCCTCCAAACAGGAAAATGCCTTTAGAAAACAGTTATTTTGATGCCTAACTAAAAATATACTAATGATTTAAGTAGAATTGTTTCATGCATGTTTATTTTTAATATGTTCTCTGATTTAGGCTATTTGGACATCTTTGTGTTTGGTTTGTGTTTTGTACCCTGGCCTTGCAGCAGGCTGGGGGGAGCAGAGGTGCCAGCAGTGTGAGTGTGGCACCTGGGCTGTGCCCAGCATCCTCTGCCCTGCAGCCAGAGCAGGTGGCACAGCTCGTGCCTGTGCTCCTCAGCTGTCTGCAGAGCCAGCAGCCTGCACTGTGTTCAGATCCTGTTCTTGCCAACACACCAGTGAAATCCTTCTGATCCAGGGGCATTTGCAGCCCACAGACTGGCTTCCAAAGCTGGGCTAAGGATGAAGGATCCATAGTTTGAGTACTACACTGTGTGAGCTAAAGAATCTGCAGGAGTTTCCTGGCAAGATAATCCAGTCCTGTTCCTGTCATTCAGCCAAAAGGAAACATGCTGACTCTGTATGAGTCAGGGTGGGTTTTTTCATGGGACAGTGAGTGTTGTTTCCAAAGGAATTACATAACCATTCCACTCCTAGCATCGTGGAAATCAGAGTATATTAGCAGGGGTTTGCAAACTTTGTGCATTTAAATGAACACCTTATCCTAGTAATCAGTGTGTTTTTCTGAGTTACTGTTCCCTTATAAGCCCCTGTACTTGTTGATTATTAGCATAAAATATTTCTGCTGCTGTTCAGATTTGCTGTTGATTTTAGAACAGATCCTTTTTTGATTTAAGCATGATTGCAGTAAAATTTCAAGTGGTTCAGTGAAATTGCGGGTTTGTGTTAGAGTTAGGATATAGATATATGAGCCAGAACTGTCTCATGATCAATAAAGCATAAATAAATTTTGAATTTCAAACCATCATAGCAAAAACTCCAGATAAATGTTTTTGCTTGTCATGTAACCAAAAACAACCTCCAGGAAATGTTTGCATTAATGTGTTACGGCAAGTCTGATGTTTTATGCTAAACTAAACTTCCATGGCAGCAAGAGATTTGGGGGTCAGTGGAGCTTTGATATTTGTTACAGTTCTATTGTGGGGTATTTAAACTGCACATAGTGCTCTCCATCATACTAGATGAACAACTTGAATCTTATTTTTAGCTAAAAAGGCGGTAAGATGATGTAAAAGGAAATGCAAATGGTAATGCCTGTATGTGCAAAGAAATAAACCACTCTGCTTTTAAGATGTAATATATATTTATATTGTCTTTGTGATACTTTCCTCATTCAACTGAAAATTGCATATTTTTGTTATGTATGACCTTATGGTTTTATTCATTTCAGACAAGCTCTATATGGGACCAGGGCAACTGTACCATGATCTGCAGAACCTTTTACATGACTTGAATGTACTTGGTCAAATTAGCCAATTAATAAGCAGCCTTAAAGGAAACTATCAGGTAATAAACAAAGCTGGATTTATTTTTCAAGTCTGTTCTTGTAAAGTTGTAGAATTGCCTCTCCTTAGGGTTTGTGCAAGACATTCTTTAGTTCTGCCTGCAAAAAGTGGAATAATTTTTACCTCTAGTATTACCTCTAGTTAACAGCATTTACTGTTAACTGTTAAGTATTATAAATAGATTACAGCTGTCCTTCTAATCTTGCTTTTCTTTATTGTTTTTAAGTGTAGGTGGGTGCTACAAGTGTCTGCATTTGTTCAGTAGCTGATAAGCTTATATGGAAACAGAATTACATTTTGATAAGAAATTAGATTCTTGCAGTTAGACATGGTAGTAGGAGGATGGTTGTTTGAGGAAGCTCTTGATCCCCATCCAAGCTCATAATCCTGGCTTTTGGGGAGAAACTGTACTTAAAACTGAGTATAAATCACAAAAATATAAAAGGATTTTCAGAAGAATTTTGAAACTATTTTGCTTTAGCTTTCTTCACATCCCTTTGATTTAGCTTATATTCTGGCACACAAATGTAGTACTTAGCACCAAATGAAGCCTTGAGACATTAAACAATTACTTTTTTGCTTGGTTTTTTATATGTTTTAAAACATATAACATGCGGTTACATGTAGTTTTTAACTCCTACCTGCCACCACAGGTTGCAAATGTGTGTATATGTTTGAATATATAAAAGCTCAGTTTCTCTTGATATATCTTGGCTTCAGAGTAAAGGCATTAAATAAAACATAGCATTTTGTGAAAATATGTACTCTGAACAAAATTTATTCAAAGAGTGCTTTCGGAAAAAGCCTCACAAGTATTAGAAAGTGAATTTCATCTACATAATTGGAAATATGTATAGCACAGAAATTCCATAAGACTTCACCCATCACCATATAAAAAACCTTTCTGCCTGCACTGACAGCCAGAGGCAACTACGCTTTGAAAACTTAAAAATCAGTCATTGTTTCAGGGTAGATGTGTGTAAGATCATTACAGGAATTTAGTTGAGGAATGAGGTCAGCTTCTTGATATTTGAAAAGCACTTAAGTTGTCATAGAATTCTGATGGTGGAAAGTGCGTGTACTTCTGTGTACTTGTAAGTCTTGATGCTTTGTACATTCAGGTGAGCTTTTGCTCTCTGCAACAGAACACTCACCTTGCAGTTATTGTTTCAGCCTCTTAAACAGATTTAGACTACACGTCTTTCGTGATGGATCTCTAAACATTTTGACTCAAAAGCATATTTTCCATATGATTTGTAGATGTCTTCAAAGAATTTTCTTTAGTAGCAGAATTCATGATGCTGGAATAAAGTAAAAGGCTTGTGCATACACCTGATACAAATTCATGTTTAAATTTCACAAACACTCGTGAATGTCATTTATGCATCATCAAACTGAGCAACATGAGATTAAATGTTCAGATGAAATACATTAGAAAATATTTTACAGATATTTCTGAACTGTGTTTACAATTATGGTTAAATTATCCATGATGGAAATGTGGTCTAATTGAAGGCCATGTGTCATTGTTTGTTATAGGCAGGAACCACCTTATTATCCTGTTTGCAACAGGCGGGTAGGCTGGTGTTGAATTAGTTTTTTTTAATTTTTCAGAACTTAAACCAATCTGTAGCCCATGACTGGACCTCAGGTTTACAAAAACTGATTTTGAAAAAAGAAGATGAAATCAGAGCAGCAGATCGCTGTAGAATTCAGCTGCAACTCCCAGGAAAACAGGACAAGTCAGTAGAAATCTTGATTACAAAACTTTCTAAATTGGTTTATATAAAAGGCATAGATGTATGAGTGAGTATTTGGGAATCTGTAGCTCTTCCCTCCCTTCTGTCTCCATAGTAAGCCCCTGAGTTTTGCTCTTAAGCTGTAATTCTGACAGCTTTAATGTTCCAGAGCAGCACTGTAGCTTTTCTCCTGTTCCTCAGCCCAGCTTTAATGTTCTAGAGCAGCACTGTAGCTTTTCTCCTGTTCCTCAGCCCAGCTTTAATGTTCTAGAGCAGCACTGTAGCTTTTCTCCTGTTCCTCAGCCCAGCATTCTGAATGCAAGAAGCCAGAGAGGAACCATGGCAGTGGCAGCTAATAGGGAACAGTCACTGTTGTATTCCTTCACCAGTTCCTCTCATCACATTTCATGTAAAGTATATGGCATATGGCATATCATAGCCTGCACACTTAAATCAGAGCTGAGTCTTTGTCTAAGTATCAGAAAATAATGAAATTTCATCTTGCTCAACATTATTAGCCATGGCTGTATTCACACCCAATGCATTTACAGTGGCTTTTTTTTTTTTTTTTTTTTTTTTTTTTTGCACTGCAGGTCTGGGCGGCCAACCTTCTTTACAGCTGTGTTCAATACATTTACCCCTGCCATCAAACAGTCTTGGATCAACAATTTACAAATGGCTAAACTGGCCCTTGGTAATTCCTACTTACTCAAATTTCCTAACAAGTTAAAATAGCTCTCAATGTATAGTGTAATACTTTTTTTTTTTTTGGAGAATGATTTTCCTTTTTTGGTGAAAACTGTAGCTGTTTAAAATTGCAATACAGTAAATAGTAGTGATTGTGTATCACTACAAAGTAAAAAAGTAGATAAAACAGGGCACTCATTATAATGAAATATATTTTCAAGAGTGTTTTAATGAAGTCTGGTATTCATTATCAATTGTTGCATCTAAATCAAAACAAATAGTCTCTAAGTTAGAACAATAAAAAATATGCTGTCCTTTGATGTTATTAATCTCCTGTGTTTGCACAAAGGGATAGGTTTCCAAAGATACTTGGACTTTTCAGTGCCTAAGTTGAGAAACATTAACTTGCTTGAAAGCAAATTTCACCAGCACATAGTCAAAATAGAGTGCTTTTGTGATGTCTCATGGAAGGCAAGCAAAATAACAAAAAAGAAGAGAGAATGGATGTTTCCCTCACTCCAGGACAAGGATCCTTATAATTATGATAACTGGCAGCTGGTAGTGATGTTTCTTAAACAGGCAGAGAAATGCTGTTCAACAAACAGATTTCTTAGAGTCTTGAGGAGAGGTTTGATGTGTCTTTTCCTCTTTCAATATTCAATTTACAAGATCATTAAGAGACTACCCTTAACATTTTGCTAATGTAAGATGGGTTTTTTTTTTTGTATTATCAGTATGTATGTAATCTATTCAATGGAGTTTTTGCTCATAGTTTCATGTTGTCATTTATGCATCTATGGCATAAGAACAGCCTGATCTGCATTGAGTAGTCCTGACAGAAATTCTTTGCTATTTCTGTGGAAAGGTGGAAGTGATTATTCAGTGGAAGGATTGTGGAGTGTTTATTGTTTTTTCTTTCCATTACAGCAGAGGATAACCTTTTAGGTTGGTTCTGCATAGAAGATGATGGGAATCAAATAAAAAAGGAAAAACATCCTCTCCTTGTTAGACACATGCCAGTGATGATGGCCAAGCAACAGGAGTTTAAGGTGAACAGAATTTTGATATGAGATTACAATTAGGTTTTCTTGTGTGATATAATTTCTCAAGAATGCTATGTTGTAAATACATCTATTAGTTCACATCTGTTACTTCTCTTGAGTGGCTGCATTGGTTTAAGACCATTAGCAATTAAAGGTCCAGAAGAGTCACAAGAATGCAAAATGCTGCAATCTTTGAGGCATTAGGGAGCATAATGTTTATTTTTACATAGTATGGCATTCACTTTCATATGTAAGTGAATCACTCAGTGTATACAGAACTGTTGGGAATTTTTACTTCATCTTGAGATTCCCGAGTGTGTGTTTGGGGCTTAGAAGCAACCTAAAGCTTACAAAGAGCAGGAATCTGATCTCCATGAAAGCTGTCCTTTCCTGGTGTAACTATGCTAAAACCTCATCAAATTTCTGATTTTTATCAGTGCACAGAGAACAATATTTTAAAAATATTTTTTAAAAATTATGTTTCTTGGAATCTTATGTAAAATGTCATATTCTGAGCAATGATACAGATGTCGTCTTAGTGGTTCTTTTCCTAAAGCAATGTGTCTGTTTGAAGCCTTATTGACCACTGATTTTGATGATGAAAACAAGTACAATACCAAACCAATAGATGAAAGGGAAGAGTACTGGATGCTTTTTTTCCAGTGTACCAATAGGATTTCTTATTGACCAGCAGTCAGTAAGTCTTGTGCAAAAAGAGTAATGGAAATAAAATTGTGTATGTGTGGATAGAATCCCAAAGTTAATTTAATGTCATTGCATGGGTGCTGCTTAAAGAGGTGAGTCTGCAGGCCCTCCCTGCTAGAACAGCTTACACAGGAGGGAAGCCCAGCTCACAGCTTCACTTCAAATGTGGATATACAAATTGGATGTTGGGGGAAAATAATTGGTGGTTCGAAATGCAGTAGAAATGTGTAGTGGTGCTAAGACAATCTATTCCTATGATACTGGTTTTCAGAGCAGCTAAAGTTTACTGAAACTCTCTGATTTCCCATACAACCAGTCATGCTTGTCTTATTAAACAGCTTTTTCTGAGGTGTACTTTCTAAAGTCACCACTGGTGAAATAACCAGCTATTTTAAATTTTTTTCAGAAACTTAAATTACGTATGTATTTCCTTAGAGCCCAGGCATTTGTAAGTCCTGAAAATGCGTGCCAGGATCTGTGAAGGCCCAGGCTCAACTCTTGTAATCAAGTTAGAACAGAGTCTTCTTTTTGTGAAAGGAAAAGGAACTTTGTCACCTTTACAGTTGGCTGAGATCTTTGCCTTGGTCACCTCAGGAGAGCAGAGTATGTGACAATATTGGCCTCAGCCCTGGGCTAACTTTGCCAGTTTTGCAGCTCCTAAAGTGATGTGGGTGTGAACCCAGGTGTCATTCCTGGTTCTCCCAAATCCTTGATATCACTAGAAAATATGACTTTAGTATTACTGCAGCCTCAGCTGCAATTTGGCTCTCCAGCCCCAGCCCATGGTGGGAAGAGAAGCTCTGCTTGGCTAATCCTGTTTGTTGGCCCTCTGTGTGCTGCTCAGGCTGCCCAGTGGTGTAGGGAGGCATCAGAGCAGGTTTAAGTCCTGGGCTTCTGTCAAGATTGAGAGCTAAACTGCCAGGGTTTAACTATGGAAAAAACATCACTTTTGACTAAGATGCAAAGTGACACAAGGTGTAATGAGGAGACTGGGAAATATCCAACATGCAGACTGTCTTATTTTTCACTAGTGATTTATTTCATTGTCACGGCTACTGTAAATCACTAAGCTTCAGCATGTGTTAAATGAGACATGCTAAGACAGGCATGGAAGCTCTTTTTTCTTTCTCTTTTTTTAACTATTGATTTCAAGTTTTTATCTGCATATAGTGAATTGCTTTGCGGAATAAATAATGTTTTTTTCTACTAAGGCAAATCACTTTGTAATGCCTGCTGACTTCAAGGGGACTGTAAAATTCTTTGCACTTTGGAAAATTAAGTAAACGTGGAATTTAGAACTCTTAACTTTTGCCAACTTGTTTTGTGGTGTTTTTTTGGTTTTGTTGGTTTTTTTTTTTTTTTTAATTGGTTAGGGGGTTTTTGTTTATTTTGATTTGATTTTTTGTTTCTTTCGGTTTTTTTGTGTTTTCTTTTAATTGTTCACCGTTTGGAGGTGATGTTGCTAGGCTACAGGGAATTAATACTAAAAGTTGATAATGAGTTTTCACTAGTACTACAATATGATAACAAGGACATTGATGTCCAAGATGAGAACATTAGTTTGAATTCTAGAGAATCTAGTGTAAAAATGTAGTATGACACCTCATTAGAAACCTTTTTATTCTCTACACAGTTAGGAATTGCTTTTCTATATTTTGAAGTATTTACATAAGCTTTACTAAATGGCCATTGATATTAGGGAAATTAGAAATCCATGACTGGTCATAAATTTTTTTTTTTCAGATCCTTGATGCTTGATTCATCTTCAGAGTTGGGATGGACTTTAAATATAGACCTTGAGTCTGGTGTTGCTTTCAGTTTTTTTTAAAATGGCCTGCATGATAAAATCATGAGTATTGTTACTTATATAGTGACAGTAACATGATGACATGAGATTGGAAGGGAGTTGAAGTCTGAAGAATGATAGTATTACCATTCAAAATAATCAAGGCACCTGGAGAAATAATTTGGGCGGGGGGAAGGAAAATAAAAAGTATCACAGTCAGCAGGCCAGACACATGGTATGCTCACTGAGAGATTAGGAGTTTCATAAATCCAGATTGAAGAGGTGGTTTGCTTGGTCTGTTAGAGTAATTTTTAATAGACCATCAAGGTAAGGATTGGTTAGCAATGTAATATTGTTACAAAGAGCAGTAAAGAATGGGATGTTTAGAAACAGGCTTCTGAAGAGGTAACCATGGTGTAGTGCTGCTATGAGCTCTGCTAGAATAGTGTGGTCGGGTGAGAAAACTCTGTGCTCTTAAACATACACATGAGGCTGATACATCTACTGGAGAGATATTAGTTGATAATGTGGCAATAATAAGTTTAAAAACAAAAATTTAAAAAAATCAATTGTTTAAAAAAGTTATATATACTGATAATGTTAATTTAGCCTAATGAGGCAGGGTCATGACATATATCAGCCTTACATGCAAAAGGACACTGCAGAGAAAGAGAAGTAAGTACCTGGTGTCTGAGATGAGACAGGCTAATGATTACATTACATTAAGGATGGTGTCAGGTTGGGGACATGAAAAAACTTAATAAAAAGTCATGAAGCATTTGAGCAGATCAGCAAAAGAGAATTTGTAGTCTTTGGCCATGAAGGTCTGTAGGGGTAGATAAGGAATGTGTTAGGAACAATATCCCTGCCGCTGACCCTGCCCAGGGGAGGCTGGGTGAACTAAACTGACTCCTTGCCTTATGAGATTCTTTGATATCCTTAAATGCTTCTGTTAATTGCAAACTAAAATAGACAGAAACAGGCATATTTTTCTAATGTGCTAACAGTTTTCCTCTCCTTGAAGGTTGAATGTGCTGCTTATAATCCTGAGCCATACCTTGTTGGAGAAACAGAGTCAGATTCCTGTGCTGTGGAGCATGGTTTTCTTTGGGTAAGTGTAATTTTTACACTGTACTCAAAGTAAATTCTGAAAGTGGTTGTCTCCTGGTTTTTTCCATTGTTTTTTGTGACTCTCGACAATGTGTAGGTGTGAAAGAAATGTTGGGCTGTTTTTTTCTCTTTGTTTTTATGTTTAAAGGGTTAGCTACTAATTGTCCATGTGATCTTGCTGGTCTCTGTAGGGTGTCAGTTAAGTGTGTGTGATTTGTGCAGCACAGAATGAATTCCAAAGTGCTGAGCACATTCAGAAGGGAGTTATGTGCTAATTTGTAACAATTGCCGCTTAAACCCATATGACCTTACACTGTCCTACTGTCTGTTTTCATATTTTAAGAATGTTTTAGCCAAAAATAATCTGTTTAAATCTGCATAGGAAAAAAATTTACTCTGCATATTGCTATGACCCCAGACATGCAGTTATTCCAGCAGAAAAAAATGAGGTGGATAGAAGCTGTTCACAAAAGAAAAAAAAAAAAAAAGCAAGCTAATGATTTCAGGAGCTTTTCTAGTTACTACAATACTGAAATTTTAAGGGAACCCTTGCGAATTAAAAGCTAGAAATAGCTTTTCTTAGTGGTCTTTTTTAAGGCAACCCATATAATTTCCTTTTGTCTTTGCCATTTGTAAACAGTAGTTGCAAAAACATGCAAATTAAATCTTTCTGCTGCTACAAAATATTCTTTCTTTCTCTTTCCTATTTTATTTTGTATAAACAAAAAGAGTTAAAAACATGTACTGTCCTTGGGTAGATTTTTTTGCTTCTCCCTGGGGAGATCCCTAGGGAGTCCTTAGGGCTCCCTAAAATGTCAAGTTTATGGACACGTTCATGATACTTAGTTCTGGATCAGGGAGAAATTTAGGTTTCTGTATCAGCAAGTTTAGAATACTCTTTCTTTTGGGATGGAGCATTTCTTTGTAGAGCTGTTACTGTGCAGAGGACAGGCCTCAGCTATATAACCTGTTTTAAAAGAACCTGAGAGAATTAGAATACCAGTTATTAAAGTAGCATGTTGCACAGATACTTACAGTAACTGCATTATGTAATGTATATACATTTGAGGCAGATATCAGAATAGGCCATACTATTATTCCTGCTTTAAAAACTTTCTTTTTTGTGAATGTAGAAGGCAAGTTTGTGTGTATAATGTTTTGATATCTCTTGTATTTGTGCTGAATTATTCTCTTATGTCTTAATGAACATTTAACTTGAGATGCAGTCTTCAGTTAACATTCCAGCCATTCTTTCTTGTACTTGTTGATCTTCCTGGAGACAGGTATCAGTCATGGTCTGTTGTGCTTTTTTTTAATTTTCTTTTTTTCATTTCAGATTGGCAGCTGTACTAATCAGATGGGCCAGGTTGCAATAGTCTCATTTCAAAGCTCCAGCCCCAAGGTTATTGAGTGCTTCAATGTGGAATCACGGATTCTCTGCATGGTCTACATACCAGAGGAGGAGAAGCTGAAAGAGCAAAACAAAGCTTCAGACTCTGAAAATGCTCTTGCAAAAACTTCTAATGTGCCTGCTATTTGCCTTGGCATGGAAGAAGGAAGGTGATTCTTGGTTTTGGTGTAATGTGTATGATTTATTGATTAAGTTTTCTGTTCTATAGCAAAATTGTTTGAGATACTTCCAAGAAAATGTTTACTTTTGAAAAAAGCATCCAAGTGTCAAGGTATCCTTTCCACTTAAATCAAGGATAAAATGCACTCTACATTATTTAAAAAGATACCGTGTGGTATTTGAAATTAAAGCAGGGCATCTTTTTGATGAAAGAGGATTAGTTTATCATATCTGAAAATATTGATACTACTTTTATAACATTACAACGTAATCTTCAGGTATTGGAAAATTTTCAGAATGGCATAGAGGAGTCCATTAATGTTCTGCCCTGTCATATTATGCAGGATTTGTCATATGAAAAAAAAATATTGCTGTTTACTATTGACATGAATTACTTTGCTGTCTCTGAACTGATGGCCTACTAAGCCATGCCTTGATTTGTGTTGAAGAACAAGGCTACATGTTCTTAACTTATAGGTCAGTTGGCAAATGGATCTTGTTACAGTTAGTGAGGCCATAAGTATGTAACTACATGTGATTTTGAAGGTGTTTGTAACTAATATAAATGAAGGAGAACAAAATTTTCCAAGGGAAATGCCATTTCTAGAAATCAGTGATATAATTCCAGATTTAACAATATTCTTACCATACCCATTGTAACAATCAATAGGAATTGTGGAAATTTTAAGTGGTGTTTGGTAGTGCGTTTTTCTTGTCTTCTCCCTAGTTCTCCATGTAATATAGATATATTTTTTTAATTAATTAAAGTTTTAGATAGACTCATAATAAGGACTTTGAGCAGAATTTTTATTATGTCTCTTTTTTGAATAACTGTTTCTGCAGACAAGATAATATGAATGTGTTGTCATATGTCAATGTTAAGTAATTGCAAGTTGTCTACGCAGACATTCTTGGGTGTCAAGAATTGAAGGAAAAAATCCTCTTTCCCCCAATATTTTATTTTAAACTTCTCTTTTGCATATTCTAGCAAGAACTATGTAAAGCAAAATTTCACAGGTCTGTTTCTTCTTGCTTCTTTCTATAGCATTTCTGTTTACAAAAGTTGCCAAGGCTCAAAGAAAATTCGACTTCAACACTTCTTCACTCCTGAAAAATCAACTGTTATGAGCTTAACATATAGGTCTCAGTACTTGTTTGCTGGCTTGGTAAATGGAAATGTCTCAATCTACACAAAAGCAGAAGGTAATGCTGCATAGTGATATGATTTGATGGCATCCTGAGGAACTGACATGTCAGTGTATTTTGGCAGAAGTAATTTTCCACTAATGTATTTTCTGAAAATTCTTTGTAAAACTGCTGAACTAGGATTACTGCTCTTTCCGGTATGTCTGACAGGCCTTGTCTCTTTTTGAAGGATAGTAGGAACTTTGATACTGTTCCCACGTTTACCATACATGCATATGACAATTGATTTTCCCCCTTAGCTTAAACCTTGAAGTCTTTAATGTTGTAAGAGTCCAGAAATTTATGTGCTAACAGCAGCACACAGTATTTTACACAGTACTTATATAATACTAATACTTATACTTTACAGTATTAAGCACAGTACTTACTTCTCTCAACTACCAAGCATTGGTGTTTATGAAACACAGAAATCCCCTATTGGTAGAGGTTTCTGTATATCTCATTTAAAATGACAACCCCATTTTTACTGTACAGATGGGATAAGTCTTTTTCCTGTGTGTGCAGTTCATGTATTTTATGGTATGCCTCCTTTTTCTGTTAGCATCACAGTTGGTTGTTTTGTATCTAGATAAATAATTGGATAAAGGAGAATCCCAGGCAGTTTTTCTGAATTGTGGCTGTCTTTTCCAGAGCTGGTTCGGGTGCTTCCAGTACATCTCAGTAAATTCCCTGCAGTATTGCATATATGTATATAGTGATTCAGTTCAAAATCAGTGATGCTTTGCTCAAGGTTTGAAACCTTAATTTAAGTGAAATGTTAGCACAGAGACTCCTAACCTTGCAAGGTACAGAGCCAGCAGAGATCTGCCTTGTTTGTGTGAGCTGCAGTAATGATGGTTGTCATGCTTCTCTAAAGAGGTGGGCCCTGTGAACAGTGCAGATGGATTTGTGTGGCACTGTACCTTGGCTACTAAATCCTCAGACTGTAACTGAGGAACCAAACTCAGTATCTGTAATCTTGGGGCAAAATATGTGTCCATGGTTAGATTGTATAAAGAACTTGTTTGGGAAAGGTACAGGATGCTTTTTTTTTTTTTTTTTTTTTTTTCTTCCCCCCAAGCAACAAAGGATCTGGGAAAAAGTGCTGGGAAAGAGACTTCCTTTGTCCAGTTGTTGTCTTCATCCCAGTAGGTTTTCTGTTGAGCTGTTGTCTCTGATCCAAAGCCAGGCATTAGATTTCAGTTCCCTTTAAAACATTTTTTTTTTTTTTTACCACTGAATAGCATTTTTTTACTTTGCTTTTGAGGTACAGGAATGAGGTCTTGATCCTAGATTCATAATATTTTTGGTATTTCAGTTTCTCTACCTGGATGGGATATTAAAGTGAATCTGTCATCTTCTCTGAAAGGTGTTGGTGTATTTAAGTAGTTTTAAGACTGCAATTACTATCACTTAACTTCTTCCAGAAAAGACCACTTCAAAAACACAACTGACATTCTTGGCAGTATAGCTAAGGATTCATGGATTGCATATCTACAGAGAGTGTCTAAGGTGGGGCAGAGCTGTTAACCAGACTGCATTACAGACTGGTTATGAGATGGAGGTTATTGCATTGACCAGGGTCATAGTATCCTCTGTTTGTCTTTTTCTGAAGATGCTGGTTTTGGGCAGTGAGATATTCAAAGAGCTTGTCAGAGTCATGGTCTCTGGAGCTTTGAGACAGGAAATAACAATATTTTTCTGACTCTTGTCAGTTAATCTTGTAGTTCCTCTCCTTACTGCTTGGTCAGCGTGGCTTATTTCAGTTCTCCATGCCCCATGAAGTTGTGTGACTCAGCTGCTGCTATGTTAGCATCCATCTTCCTTATGTTGGCTGCTGTGGCTATGTGAGGCAGTCAGCCCTGGAGGGGTGTTTTTATGAGCACTGACCTATTTACCAAACAAAGGAATCCAAGCAGTGAAATGAGAGGGAGGGGGAATGCAACCTCTGAGGAGCTTTGTGCAATTCATCAGGGTTGCCTTCTCTTCTGCAGAGGAGGTTACTTTTCAGCCACTTCAGCTTGGGATTTGGTCTGTCATCACAAAGGAGATTAAGTAAAGATTTAAAATTGAATGTGAAATATACCACTACATTGCATCTTGATTTGAAGCCTAAGAAGGACAAATACTGTTAGATTCACAGGAAAAATGATTGCTACAGGATTCCATGAATGAGAAAGGATAACATTTCTTCTAGGATGAAAATCTATCTCACAGTCTGTGATAGATTTGGGGTCCTTTTGACTTCCTCCCTGGCAGAAACTGTGTGGGTCAGTTGAGTCACTGAAGCTCGATTCCTTACTCTTTGTAGTCAGAGAGCCATGATTTGGGTCATTTGTGTCATTTACCTGAGTAGCTCTAATTTTTCCAGTTGTTCTCAGAGAGGTCAGTGCATATAAATACCCGTGATGTTTGTTTGCAAACAGCAAGTGCTTTCTTCTGACTTTCTTCACTAGGGAACTATGTCACATCAACAGCATCCAGAGTGCTCTGGCTGAAGAAAATCTTGTCTTGAAGTAGTAAAAAATGGAAACTAAGAAGTCTGTACAGTAAAGCAAGGAGCAAATGCCATGTTAGTGGAAAAGTAGGAGGTGCACAACTTCCTTTCTGGAGGGTAGTCATATTTTAGTCAGACTCCTCCATATCCATGTACTTTCACATATGAGGATAAAAAGTACATAAGTACTTTTTAGTATTTTATGTATTTTTAAGTATTTAAAAATGCATAATGTAATATATTTGAACACAAACTGAAAGCAAAGTCTTGAGGTGCTGATACCATAAAACCTACTTGGTTCTTAAATGTGAGCTCACATGGTGATTTGTGAAAATATCAGAACACTAGGGTGCAGGTCAGCTAATACATTGATTGTAAAAACAGTACCCCTAATAATTATCCTCACTAATCCTTTATATTATGTGTGTGAGAAAATTTGTTTTGGGAACTGTGAGACAGCTAGTGAATTAAATGCTGTTCTGTATAGGAAGAGGAGTGGTGCAGATTGCAAAATTTCTCCTTTGCACACTTATCAGTCTGAAAAATTCTGCCTTTAGTGTTTGCCTCAGGCTGAGTTAATATTTCCATGCAAAACATGCTTAGAAGAGGTTAAGGGAAAAGTGTGTTGTATTGTCTTTTTTTAAAAAACATAACAAAACCCCTTTGTGATGATTGCAGACAGCCCAGCAGATGTGTTTTCTGAGTGATGTAATAGCAAAAAAGGTCAGCGCGTGTTTGACTTCCATTCACAAAAGTATCTTAGGAAAGGGAAATCACAATCTTTATGTAATATAGGTGTATTGTTCCTGATATACTGGAGTCAGTTCCAGCTTCCTTTCTCCTAGACTTTGATATACATTTCCTTTTCATAATGTCATGTAAAGAGTACAGGAGAGAAACAGGAAAAAGAAAATAAAAAATCAGAATTATTGTGGCAGAAAGTAGAAGAATTAATATTTTAGTCATTCAGTAAGAGTTTGGTCTGGTGAAATAATAGCTGAGGCAATTTTGGCCATGCACAGAACAGAAGAGACTTCACTGGTAAGAACTTTGGGAACTCTGAAGTTGGTCAGAAGTTTGATTACTTACCTGCCCAAAGAGGCTTTGTGACGCTAATCAGTGGAGCATTTTCAGAGGATTAATATCAAGGAAAATGACAAAAACTGAAAGGAAATACAAGAGTAAGGGAAACAGTTACAAAAGTGAAGGAGTAGCAAGTCAGTTGACTGGTGATGCATTTGGTAAGACCCTTGTGTCCTCTGACAAATTGAGGAAAGGAAGAATATGTGGAATGTTAAATGCTGGTGTCAAAGTCAGAGCTTGAGTGGATCCATGTACTGCTCCAGCTTGTCTGAAGAGTGGATTTCTGGCATGTGATTGCCACTTCAAGTAGACTTTGTGAGAGGTATTGCTGTGAAAAGTAAACAGTGGTATTAAGCTGTTAGGGAGAGGACTAGAGCAGTGATACTGAAACAGAGATAAAATACTGTTGTCTTTGCAGTGTCACATAATACTCATCACCAGAAATATGTTGACATTGCTTTCAGTCTTATTTGTGTATCTCATGCCAGGACCTCAGTACCACCCCCTATAACTGTAGGAAGAGCTCTGTCAGCTATTTGGCTTGAAGAATTTGATGCATGTGGGAGAAAAAATGAGTATGCATGCACAGTGTAGGACATTCCTAGTTACACATTGTTTAGAAGAGCAAGCCTGAGTGTCTCATCGTATTTTCAAGTGATCAGGAATGTGCTAAACTTTTGACTTCTGTAGGTACCATTTCCTCCTCCACAGTGCTGGCGTATGTACCATGTGATGGAAAAAATGTTTGTGCTCCACTGCACTAATGAACCAAGACCTGCTGTTCCCAGGGCTGTGTTGGCAGCTCTGTTGAAAGCATCAATAGTGCTGCTAAGCAAGAGAGGAAGCTGTCAACAAAAACGCTTGCTCGGCTCAGCTTGACTGAAAGCTTAAAGGAAGGCAGGACTACTACAAACTTTGAAAAGACCTTCTGAGGAAATAAACTCTATGTTAATAGGTTATCTCATATGAAGACCTGAGTGCACCAACTAATTACAATTTTTAAAAGTACTAAATATTTAAAATATTTATAAATGAATAATAGGAAGCCTATTCTTGTAAATTATTGTAAAATATTTTTGCTTCCTTCATTGGGTTTTGTGGGAACAAACACAGAAGGATAAAATGAACATTGTTTTAAAACTTTTCCTATAAAATGGACATTGTTTTAAAAGTTCTTCTATTCACTCAAATTTAATCAAATAGGAACATAACTAATTTTTCAAATTCATAAAAAAATCACAAAACTAATAACAAAATGCACTAATGGAAATAATTTCCTTTTACATTGAAGTCTTAGAAATATATCATGAATATGAGAGACCTTACTTTGATGCAGCTAAACAGCCTGATATATGCATTGCAAGATACTGTTCAATGCTGGTGTGCAAACTATGGCATGTAACTTCTGGAGAAACATAAGTTACAAAGAGTATTAAAAATAGTGGCATAACACAGTGACATAACACATACCTATTAGTATAAAATCTGTCTTCTTTTTTTTTTAAATACTTATCTAATATGCAAATATCAGACATCTTATATACAACATAAATATATAACATCTAATTTCCAGAAGCCCCTGGATTCATTTCTATCTTTGAACCTGTTCTCAGATTTTGTAGACACATCTCTTTCCTGCATACAGCTGTACCTGCAATTCATATCCTCGTGAGACTTGCCTTGAGATTTTCTTGGCAAAAGTTTTATCTTGGCTTCTATTTCTTGCTTATTTTCTCTTTTGCCAGGAAAAAATAAGCCTATTTTGATCATTAACTAGCAAAGGATTTTATAGCATCAAATGAAGTTATTCCTTATCTCTTTTGCAAGTGCTGTGACTAATTTTAAGTACCTGGATAGTGCCAGTTGTTGAAACTATTCACATAAGCATGTCTTGAATCTGCAGGTGTTTACACAAGTCAGAGATAATGCTTCTTTTCCCTTAGATTTTAGAAGCAATGGACATTGGATCAGACAGATAATATGAAATAGCCAGTGTCAAACATGAAGTCTGTGCCGGCAGGTATTGAACAGGGTCTGCTGAGATCTAGAGAGAGAGGCAAGAAGAGTATTATGTTTTCTTCAAAGTGTGATTTTGTTAGTGTTAAACCACTTGTGAGCCCCACACAGACTTGATAAGTGCTTTTGGGGATGGGTGATAAAATTCTTGGTCAGCAAAATGAAATCGTGATCTTACTTTTAGCCAGCAGCCTGTGGTTAAAGCATTTACAGAAGTATGTTGGATAATCAGGCTTAAACCCTTGCCTTGCTTGAGTGGATTTTTACCCATGCTTTCCACTCTCAAGAGATTTCTCTGGCTGCCACAGAATGAAAGGAGATGCACAGGGCTTAATTTGTCCTCCTGGTGCCATTCCACTTTGTATAAATAATGAATGATTCACTGAAGCAGGATCCAGAACACAGCTGACACATCCTTTGAATACTGTCCTAATTACTAGACCAGAGAGTGTCCCCCTACCCTTTTTTCCCCTCATCTGTCTCAGATACTTTCTGATCTAGAAGTATCAGTGTTTGCAGGAGGAAATAAAAAGCACCTGAGAATAGCTTTATCACATGATTAGGGTCATAGGGTAGAGTGATAGCTTTGGATCTTTCCTGGGCTGATACATCAAGTGGGATTTCAGATATTTTTTTCAAGAAATTGTGTTAACACAAAAGACATGAGGCCTCTATCTCACCTTCTTTGTCCAATCCTATGGAACTCTTAAACTGGATTGTCAAGTACTGTGTTAACACACACACCAACAGAAATGGTTTCGTGAGAACTGAGGTTTTTAGGCATAATGTTGAATCAGATATGCATTACTCAGATGGTATTTATAACATTGATAGTATTGAAAGCACCTTCTTACATTGATAGAAATTATTAATAAGGCTTAATGCTTAGTCCTCTGAGGAGTTACATGGAACTTCAGGGCATAAAGGTCCAGATTTAAGAAAAAAAGAAATTTAATTTAAGCAAAATGTAAATGAGTCCACAGTTGAGGTCCTGAAAATTCTTATTTTCCTGTTGTTTCAGTATCAGCTATGCTTTATATATAAATTAATGTATGCCTTGAATGTATTTAAGAGAAAAACTTGTCAAGTTCTGTGACCTTTTGTTTTATAATAATGTTTTTTTTCAGTGTGAAAATATAACTAGAAAAGATAGCTTTTTGCTCAGCATGTCTGCTCCTTGCCCAAACTCATTGTCTTTATCCTTCAGAGAAGACAGGAAGAATGTAGCAGAATTATGCTGGGTTTATCCCTAGGAATGGTGCTATGAACAGATTTTTGTTAAACTTCTGCAGTCAGCATCCCTCGCGCAATGAAAATTGTGACATGCACGTGTGCAGCTGCACTCACTGAAGGCTCTGCACTGCCTGCAGTGCTTGCAGCAGTCATAGAGTATGGGCAGCCTCCAGTTTAGAATTGAATTTGGGAGTAATGTGGTTGCTAAAGAACGGAAACTTTTCCCAAAGTTTATTACTAACAGTACATATGAGTCATAGAGAACACAGAGTGACTCTGACATTACTGGGAGAGTTTGCAGGCTAATAACTGGAAGCACTCTTCTCAATGCAAACTGAAATAATGAAAATTATTTTGACAGCCTGAAACTAAATGTCACTTCTACAAAGATGCTTTCAGAAGAGGGCCACATCCTGAGAATGACTCAGCGAAGGTTGGATCTCAGAGATGACAGAAATTTTGAGAATTACTCCAGAACTGAGGCTTCTCATTATTGTTGTTGCTATTGTGATTGGTGAAGCAGGACATTTTGTGCCCCCGTTCCCTAAGCAAATAATAGAAGATGCACTTGTTTTCAGGAGGAAGAAGAAAAAGATTGTTCTGAAGTGCTTGCCTAAAGATGTGTTTACTTTAGTCTCATCAATCAAAATTTAAGTGGTTACTGAGTTGAAACCAGTGTCAGAAAAGTAAACAACTTTTCTGCAGCTTGTGCATGAAGAAGGCTTTTCAGTGAAGAAATTGTGCTTTTTGAAATATTTTATCTCAGGGTGAAACCCAGTTACTTTTAACAGATTTTTATATTATTAATAAATCATAATGAATAGAAATGTCATCTTTGAGACTATATTCTGTGAGCACTTACAATATATAAACTAATATGAAATCATTAAAATTAATTTTGATGTACTTAACATGTCAATTTGTATGTATAAAAGAGAAAGCCACAACTGTTTCAAGAAGCCTATGTTGCTGGTTCTTAAATTTGGGGATAAGTAATCTCCTAGTCCTTGTTTCAAAGAGATGGCCATTGAGAGTGACCATAGCAGTAGGTGGAAGCATTCTTACCAGAGCCTCTCTGAATAACTGATTGTGCCACTTGCACATGCATAATTTAATTTAGATCTGCTAAGTGCAGTCCAAAGAAAACACTGTGGGTTTTATAATTAGAGGAAAAAGTAAGAAAAGTGAAGGTATGGCACAAGACCAAGTTTTAATTTCTTCTTTTTTTTGGTCTTAATTTCCATCTTAATTGAAGCATCTGGTAGTAGGAAGGTCCATTCCATCAAAATGCTCTTAGAGAGTGAACTGCACTCATTACAGCCTACAGTAAAAATCTTCCTGATGATTTTGCACATGAAGGATGATTCTGTCCTAGTTAGAAATCGATTCATCTTGAAATAAGTTGGCTGTAAGCTCCTCCTGGGTTGGAGACAATTGTGTCAGCCATGAGTTTCTGACTGTATTTCCTCTGAGAAGGAAAGCAGTTGTATTAGAACAGCAATGTGGTATTCCTGAATTATCATTTAATCTGGATAAAATTTACTCTGTTGACAATTATATGAGTACTTAGGTTTGGGTTTTCTCCTTAATGTTGTTATAGCCTTGCAAATTTACCCTGGAAGCTAAAAGAAATCATACACAAATTACAGTGTAGCTTGAAATGGCAACTTGCAGAAATTCAAGCAGTGGACTTTTCAGAACTGTTTTAAAGCTAAGATCACCATTTGGTTGTGTATAACCTTTCTTCTTTTTTCATTGAAGATGGGACATGGAACACAGAACCTCAGAAGATAGTTAAATTGGGTGTTCTGCCTGTTAGAAGTCTGCTTGTGATGGAGGAGACCATTTGGGCTGCATGTGGTGGACAAATTTTTATAATCAGCACTGTGACACATTCCATCGAGGTAAACACTTTTAAAAGCATTGCTCACCTATTATGCTTCAGGGTATAAGTGGTGAAATTTTAAAGATGAAAATGTGTTTAAGAAGCATCATGATTCAGGAAGTTTTTATTAAATGTGGTTTCAGCTCTTTGAAATCTCACTCCCTTAGTTTGTAATTCTGCTGTTGTGTTCTCTGCTGATGTCTCGTCAGACCTTGCTGCCATTTACCCACTGGTTTCCATAAGGTGCTTGGAAATGATAGAATATTTGGGGCAAGAGATTTTCCAAAAATTAAATCTGAGGTAAGGCAGCAGAGAACTGGGTGCCTATAGGCACATTTTATGTTAATTACAGAAGAAGGTTTAACTAAGAGACTGCCTATATATACTTGGATGTTACTTGTACCTTGCAATAATTTCATAACATATTTTTTCAGAGTTTTGTTTCTTGGTGGCCTACAAAAATTTTATTTGCATAAGAGCAGTTTCTGATGAATAGTCACACAAAAGCCAGCTTTTTCTGAATGAGAGAAGAGTCTTAAGGGTTCAAACTCACATTTATGACCACATTTTCCAGAAAATGTTAAGCCCTTATTTCTGTCAAAATTACAGCTTTCACCAAAAGAACATCTTAGTAGTCCAAAGTTAAGAGTTGATGAAGCATCAGGAGTTCAACCTCTCCTTCAACCTACAATAGAGTGTCACTGAATTGCATGATGTTTACAGCCATGAAGTTTTTTCTAACAGGAGTCATGATGAGCTCACAGCCTCCTTCTTTGTGTGCTTTGTTGCTGCGTTTTTTTCTTTCATGGTCGTGTTTTCTCCCAACAATTGTCTGTTTGGTACAATTGATTCTGTGAGTCACTGTCATGGGTTTGCAGAGAAATAGCGAACATCCTAATTTCCTCTGTCTTTTTCTGTGTTTTCTGAGAGATTTGTTTCATCTGATAAGATGCTTGGATTGTATATTCTCCTACTTTGCTTTTCTTAAAGGCTTGTTTTGTTGGTAGTTTGAATGGTATGATTAGGGAAGGATTTTGGATGAGTGATTTGGATAGGTGCTTGAAATGGACTTTTGTTGGTTTCACAGCCTCTGGGACTCATGGTTGCTATTCTACAGACTTTACTAAAATCTCTCAGATTCTCACTAGGAAAACAGTAAGAAATCACAGCCAGGTTGTTCCTGTGTGAGGCTGGATATGTACAGCCAGATCTCTGTAAATAGGTTTGGCATGTCTGGCCTAATTCTGTAACAGAGCTCTCCCTAAGTCTGGTGGTATGGCTGCAGTTTGGGCTATGCTGGGCTGTTTTGGCAGAGGAGAACAAACCCAGGGTTAGACAAACTTGAAGGATTAAAGAATGTTTAAAGCTTACTCTGTCATAATACAGTAAAATGTCATGGACTGCAGTGTTGAAAACAGAAGTTTGGAGACATAAAATAACAAGTACTCTACCAATATCTCTCAGACATGGCAGTTTCATTTTTCAGCTGTTACTACAGATTTTCCTACAAAAGCATCACAGGAGGTTTCTTCTCATTTCTCAACTAAGCCATCTGTTGTATTCAGAGCTCAGGTTATTACAGGTCTATTGCACACACAATAAGTGCTGCAGCAAGCAACATACAGGAAATGGTGCATATGGGTTGAGTAATGTTGTTCAAGAACATGATGATTTTCTGTATGTCTGGCTGAGGATCATCTTTTTAATTTCACACAAATATCCATGGCATAGTGTGTCATCTTCCTCATAGAACTGTGAATTAGCAATGATTTTCTTTTGCTTCTTTATGGATATTAAGACATACTGATCTTTTTCTCATCATCTCACCAGACTAAAACAGGTCACTAATGTTTTCAATATTGCTGCCTACTTAGTTGACCTGACTTGTTTTGATAACTTCCTAGTTTTATGTTTCCAAAAGTGATCTGCTATGTTGTTCTTCCCATGTTGACTGGCAATATTGTTTTGATATTATACAATATATGAGGCAATTTAAACTCTGTCTATATCAAATATTTTAACCTCTGAGCTGCCTGTTCGTTACTGTGAAGAGCAGAATCTTTGCTATGAGTAGAAGCAGGAGCAAGGAAATGTTTGTTCTCTCTCTGTGCTCTCTCTTGTTGAAAGTTAGTTGTAATGATTTTACTCAAGATCTTTTGCATAAACGTGATCTTCACTCTGTCAGCAGGAATCCAGGTGTTGCACAGCACTCACCTGTTACTCTTCCCTCTTTACTGAGCTCCTTTATATCTCCCATATACTTAATGTGGAGATACTCCATGTACACTGCAATGCAGCTGCTTGCTACTTCATTGCTACTGTCATGCATGCATACTATGGGCTCTGCACCATGTACATTTTCTGTAAAGGAATCTGGCAAGATTTTAAGGCCATGTTTGTGCAAATCCATGAGCATATTCAAGTCTATTTTTTAAACTTGTCCTTGTGAGGCTTCACAGGTATCTCATATTTAACTGTCTGTACATTTGCTAAGTGCAAAGTACATTGTTCTTGAAGACAATCTTATTCCATGCCTCCTTGCCCTGCTAAGATTTTTATTTAAGATTTTTTCTTTCTTAAATAATTTTAAGTAAATAAGCAGGTTTGGCATGGTGTGTATTTGATTTGGATATTATTCATTTCTGCTTTTCTCCCCCCTCTGATATGGGGAAGACTCTCAATTCACTTGTTCTAATAATATGTTATTGTAATAGAATGTTTTAGGTAATGTCTTTTATTGGCACAATGCCCCAAACTGGCACAATGCCTCAAGATCCTTGGCAGGGCACACATGAGAAATGCATCTATTGCTGTTATATATTAATTACATACTCTGATCCTCTTTCTGTGAAGAAGAAATTTGTCACTTAGTTTTGACAGTTGTATTGCTGTTGGGTACAGACCTACATCCGATAATGGTCTCTGTGCCTGGAGCTCCTTGTACTCTGCAAAGGCAGTTTGTGCTTGTTTCAAAACTTCAAAAATGCCAGATGATTTTAAAGAAAAAGTCACTGGTTGAGTGTGATTCTATCCTCGTCTGTTTTATCTTGTTTTTAAAACTTTGCTATCTATACAAGGGTTACACTGAAATGTTCAACTGAGTAAATAAAAATATGGAAATCCCTATACATGAATGTGTGTTGTAACTTCTTTAAAGGAGTGAAAGACATTTGTTAGATGTTGAAGGTAATGGCACCCATTATCCTCTTCACCTGGAGCTGGAGAAATCATGCTTCATCTCTTGGTGCAGCAGTTTGGTGTAAGTGAGCACTCCTTCAAAAGAAGGGCTCTGCTGTGTCCCACACTGCTGGAACACCAGTGAGCTGCATTGGGCTGTGGCATCCACGGTGCCTTCTGCAGCTCCTGTGCTGCTGTAGTCAGAATGGGAGAGCCTGGGGGGGAAAAGCCAGGCAAGAGGAATGTAGGTATGAAAACTAAAAGAGAAAAAGAAAATTAATTCCATTTTTTTTGATAACAAAAGGAATAAGACATCTTTTTTTCTTTGTATCTGTATTTCTTGTTATAAAAAGAAAAGACCAGCTCACAGGTTTTCAGATAGATGTATAGTTGAAGCAGATGTCAAAGCTATCCTTTATGCAAAAGTTTATGCATGAGAAGGTGCAGTTTTGGGGTATGTTCTTGCTCCTTGTTGGAGGACCCTTTCAATGAGAAGAATAGTTCTTCCTACGGGTCTTGTTGTGTTTGCAGTATATAGTTTTACTTCAAGTGGGTCTGTGTGTTCCAGCAGCCAGCTGTACAAACGGCAGGACAGACTTAGTGGGAGTATAATGAGTTGGCTAGTAAAAATGGAATGTGACAAAAATGCATGTGCAAGTTGTTTTCAGTGGCACCAATACAGTTGTCAGCTGTGGTTGGATCCCTCTAGAGAAAATTATTTTTTTTACAATCTTCTTCATTTTTCTTCTAATTTCAAAGAGTGCAAGTTGCTGGTCAGGTTTGCTTCAGCAGCCGTGGGTCTATACCCTAGGAGTTCTCAAGAGCCAATTAGTCACCAGTGTAGGAATGTATGAGTGTCTAAACAAAGTAAATAGTTTAAAATCTTTTTTTCAGTGGAACATGCATGATGAGAATGTCAGCAAATCTAGTCATAAGGGCTGTTTCTGACTTTGAAAGATGTTTTTATGGATAAATTCTTCTGTTGAATAAATCTTATGATTTTCAAATTGTGTATATCATTTGGTAATGAATGAATATTGGTTACTTGAGGAAAACAGTGAATATTAATGTGTCTGCCAGAGCTGCTTACCTTACATTCTGCAGTGTTATTATTCAAAGAATCAAAGTGTAATACAGTAACACTCAAAAACTGAACCACTGCCGACAGCTGAAGAGAAAATTCTGTTCATTTACTAAAACTGAACATTTGGAGAATAATGTTAACAAATGAAAAACACAAAAGATAATTCCCATCTTCTTTAAACAGCAAATTTCTCAGTGAAAATAGTAGTTTATGCAGTAGCAAAGCATAAAAAAAAAAAGAATTACATGCTTAGTAAACATAATACCAAAAGTTTTTCTTTGTGGAAATCCTAATTTTTTTATTCTTTGTCTCTGATCTTAGCCTGTTAGTTGAATTTTTATGGAAAATTTTGACAATATATCTATAACCTTATTATATTTTGATTTTAATTAAAAAAAAAGCCAAAATGTAGCTTAATTGTAACACCTGGAAAACTTATATGTGTATTTCACAAGGAAGGAGGAGGTACTTCTGCGTTTTATCTGCAAATGTAATAAAGAATATATAATAGGTGAAGTGACTATTAGGGCACTTATTACTTCCATACCCCTCAGTGAGAGTTTTTTTTCCAAGGACCAGTCTGTCATTTATTTAGCTAAGTAAGTTTTGTGTTTACCAGACTGGCTCTCTGATAATAGCTGGCACAACAATAAAAGGCTGTGTTCAACTTCAGAGACAGTCTTCTCACAAGACAAAACTGGGGGGAAAACAATGCCTCCTTCTTGTTAATGATTAAGAAACTTTACTACAGCTTTATCTCACATGTTAATAGAGACAGAGAGAGAGAGAGATTTCTGCCTTCCTGGAGCCAGGTTGTAACTGGCTCTAGATCAAGGGAAAAGGTCTATCTTCAAAGTGTTATGTTACTTACATTTAGAAAGAGGATTTTGGCTTTTATAATGAGAAGCATCAATTCTTTGAAGGACAGGAAAACAATATAGCTAATGCTTGTGAAATTCAGAAGCATCAAAAACCAAACTGCAATATTAAGGCTGACATTGTTATGTGTGTAATTGAGCAAATTGTGCGTTTATATTCTTAAACACTCTACGTTCTAAATATGACTTTTTATTACATTCTGTTATTCTTGTTATGAAAAGACCCCCAGCAGAACAAAAGAAAAGTATTTTTTTATTGTTGAAATAGAATTTCTGCTGTAGATAAAAGTACAGCTGTGGTAGTTTTCCCAAAGGAGTATAAATAAAGAAATATGAAATCCTTTTAAGTCTGAGCTGGTTTGGGCTTGCCATCCCCTATCATGCAATATTTTTAAAAAAAACAGAAAATCTGAGTTAATCTGTTGTTAGGTGGAACCCTAGCTCAAGACCTGAGAATCCTTCTATAGTAATAATGAAATATTTCCCAAAAAAGTCCCAGGGCAATTAACACATCATACACAGCTATCAGAACATATCCTGAGCAAGGAAGAGGAAGCTTTGTCCTTGTCAAAGAGGATGAAGATACAGTGCTTGCACTCAAAAGCTGGTAAGAAAGGTTGAGTGATATCTTTGACTTGCATCTCCCCACAGAGCCCTTGTTTTTCTTGCAGAACCACTTTGAAGCCCATCAAGAGGAAGGGATGGTAATCTCTCACATGGCTGTGGCTGGAGTGGGAGTCTGGATTGCCTTCACATCTGGATCTACCCTTCGACTGTTTCACACTGAGACACTGAAACACCTCCAGGATGTCAACATTGCCACACCTGTTCACAATATGTTGCCAGGTAGCTGAATTGCATCATGTGGTAACATTTTTGTTTTATCACTGTTGTTCTTTAGTGCTGTAGATTAGGCCAGAATCAGAAGGTTCATCTCAGACTTTGAGTGTGGTGTCTCCTGACTATTTAATTTAGTAAGTCATAGTCCATCTGCTGCCCAGGTGAACAATGTATGCAGTGAGTTGGTTGAGTAACAGCAGGTTGAGATAAGCAGGTGGATTCTTCTGTTTGGTCATATTTTTTTTGTGTGACTGTGAAACAGTTGGACAATGTAATCTGTCATGAAATTGTGTTTTCTTTGCAGAGATTAGCATTTGCTTTTGGAACCTTAGAATCTAGTACATGATGGAATCATTTTGCCTAGGATCTGGACCAAAAAACCACTTGCTTAATTTTAGTTATATCAGTAGATCCAGGAAACTCAGCTGAATCACTCACATGCTGCCATTTCAGAGTGTGTTCAGTGTTTTGCTGACCTGAGCTCTAATTTGGTGAACTAAATGATTAGTTTTAAATCTAACCTGTCGTTGTTAGGATAAAGTTTTAAAAATTAAAACTCTTTGCGTGTTTTAAGAGAGAAGCTGTTCAATAAGCAGTTGAAAGTGCTTGTATCAGTTTAGCAAGTGGATGACAAAGACCTCAGCATCAGCAAGCATGTCAGGGAGCTGGGGCTGTGCTGGGAGGAGAGAGGCAGAAAAGTGGTACTGGCATGGCTGAGCATGAGGTATCCATGAGTGGACAACCATTCTTTCTCTCTCTCCCTGTTTGTAGACTGGAATAGACCAAGCTTCTGCAGTTTTTATGGGCAATGTGTGTGCCAGCTTTATTGCTTAGTTTTTCTAGCTGAAGCCAGTTCTTCCCACACAGAGATTATATTTATATTCTCACAGGAGTTAGGTATAAATCTTACATCAAAAATGTTTCACTTCTTCAGTTTCTTCTTCTTACCATGTTTTCTTTCAGATGACATTAGCTTTGCAATAAAATTCCATTATAAATTTTGTCTGTTTGCCATGTTCTAGACAGGCGGCTTTTTGCATGTGTTGTTTGACCATAGCTCCAGCACTGAACAGCAGCAAATCATCTGCCTTTAAATAGATAATTTGATTGAATTCATCAGAATTGTGCAAAGAAATCAAGATCAGCTGTAAAAAGATTACCTTTTAGTATGTTCTGTTGTTCATAGCAGGGGGAAAAAGGGAAGTAAGACCTCCCTTATACATATTTTCTGCATATAAATATATTCAAAAATTTAGCTTTGTATTCATTGCCATGGCAATAAAATTGCTGATATAACATACCATTATTTTTGTAAAAGAGCTTTAGCTAATTATAGCTCCTTGGTGTCATTCATACCCATTTTAGTTCCTTTTTTTTTTTTTTCCTCAGTGTCTTCACAGAAAGCACACCAGTGAATGGAAATGGAAGGCTATTTTAGGAGTAGGACATTATTATAGCAAATGTTCAAAGGGAGACTCCTTTCTAAAAATGAACTGAATTTCAATTATTTAGCAGCAGCTCTCAGGCCTGTTTTTATGATCTCAAAAATGCTGCAACAACAAAACCTAAAAGACAGAGTTGTAGGAGGTTTACATAATAAAACAGCAGTTTTGGAATTAAAAGAAGCTAAAGAATCAAGTTCTGTATAATATATATTAAGATAAAAAAGGATAAAAAAACCAACAAAGTGAAACTGAATTAGAACATGGTGAAATAGCTGTATATTTACAATATATATATTTGCCTTCATGAGAGATTTTTATGACATTTAGTTTTAAAGTAAACAGCTCTGTTAGCTTTCTGAAATTCAACAGAAGTTCCTTAATATGCAGAAATAACAGATAAGTAAAAATTCAAGTGGTGTTGAAATGAGAGAGGAAATTTGTGTAAAAATATTTCTAAGAGTCTTAAGAAGGGAGATATAAGAAGGCAAGATCTCTGTATAACTTTGAACAGCTGGGCTTGTTTTTCCTGGATTTTAGAAGTAACAAGATATATTACTGGCTCAATAGGCTACCTAGAGATGTCTTCACTTAAAAGTAATGTAAATAAGAGGAACATTGCTTCATTAAGTTAATGAAGATTTTTTGTTGTTATACTGTACAAGTAAAGGAAAAAAATTACTATCACTGTTAGGAATGATTACTGTGAGTTACTGTACTTAAAAGATAACTACAGTAACTAAGCATAGTAGGAGGGTCTCATAACCTTAATAATGAGTTCTCATAGCAGTAAATTTCCCCAATTTTGTTCCTGGGAGAAGACAGTTTTAAATATCACAGCTCTCTGTCTTGTAAAGGACAGAATCACAGGGGAGTGAAATGGCACAGACGGCAATTGTCCTCATGATTTGGTGAAGTTTAGTAATGCGAAAAGCCAGACTCTGTCTGGCAGATTCTTTTACCTGCTGGAGGTAATTTTAAATCTGTGGCAGTCCACTTCTGAGTTTTGGAGATTGGAGGGCTCTCACTTTCTGGAGCTGTGGAAAGTTTGTGTGTAGGAATGCAGGACTGGAAATGAAACCGGGATCACAGAGGTGACTGTAGGATAGACATTAAGTCTAGACTGGTCTGCACTACCTTTACTTCATATATAATCAAAAATATTTCTTAATAATGTATAACAAGATTGTGTTCTGTAGCAAAAGACCTAATGCCATGTGAGAAAGGAAGAGAATGGTTGAGAGGAAGAACATAATCATTGTTATAGATCCAGCTGTTTATTTCACTGTCTAGTTCACTGTGGATTCACAGAACAGCTGGATTGCTTTTAAGGAGCCCAAGCACCACTCTGTTAACTTAACAGAGGGCATACTGAGCAGCAGAGAAATCTATTAACACTTGAAGTCAAATACTCACACTTCACTAATGCAAGACACATCATTTGTAGAGCAAGTTTATGCTTAAATTTTGTGATCTGTAGCTGAAGGATCAACAAAGTTTTTCACCAGCCTTTGTCAGAGCTCACACCAAAAAAAATCATACTGTACATGAACAGACCACTGTTTTTTTCATAGTCACAGTCCGTATTTTATTAAAGAACATCCTTAAACAAGTTTTTGCCCTCAGCTCTACAAGAATTTGCCCTATTAAAGAGACTACTGTAATTACTGTGACCTTGATACTTCATTGCTCGTATGGATGATGACAGGTTACCTGTTTAACAAAGAGATGATTTCTGCTTAACTTGCCATGTTCTGTTTATATCCATATATCCTCTAATGGAATGTGTGTTTCCTGGAAACAGATGGCAAAAGCAAAGGAAAAAAAGTATCATTTCCTCTCTACAAAAAAACAACTCTACTATGAGGCTTTACAGCTTGCTTTTTTCCCACCCCGCTGGGTGCCAGAGCATGAAATGCAGTTGCTTTATGATTACTCTTGGGAAATGATAAAAAGATGAGAAAACTTCAGGTCAGCCCAGCAGATCTGTACAGTGGGCTGGCTTTTACATTGCAGGAGCAGCATGGCCATGTAAGAAGATACGGAGCAATATCTTTGCACCTAATTGGGGTTGAATTCAGATTTGTGAGGATTTATCCAGCTCTGGTGGTTGTTGTAATGGAGACCTGAAAAGGGTGAACACAGAGCAGACCATACACTTAATTATTGGCTTCAGTTCTTGTAAAGTCAAGATATTGGTCAGATTATTTTACAGGTTTTAACAGTTTTTTCCTCATTGGGACAGTGTGATCTAAAAGTTGCTATTTAAAGATGAGTATTTTATTGGTTTTGGAATATGTTTATCATTTTCCCTTCTTAACTTGTTAATTTGTCTGCTTATTGCATAATATGTTCTGGGGAATTGAATTGACTATTTCCCTCTGAATTTGAAATATATAAAAACAAAAAGTCAGAAAATACCAAAGATAAACATGATTTCAAACCTATATATATATATATATATATATATATATATATATAATTTTTTTTTTTAGTTGTTTTATGTTATTTAAAGTATCTTCTCAGATGCTGATGTTTCCTTTTCCAGCAAGATTTCACAGCAAGCAATTTTTTTGACCTCACTGTAGCTGTTTCATGCTTTAGGTTGTGGTCATTTTTTAAGATTCTAAGTTGCTGGCTGATAATTTGCTGTTTTTACCTATAGGAAACAGTAACACATATTTGCCAGGTAAAAATTACTGTCTAAAAGTTGCTTCAGGTTTGGAGCATGAAATCATGAATATAATGTTATCTTTTAAATGCTTAAAAAGCATTAAAGTTCTAAAAATAGGAGCATCTTGCTTCTGCAGGGGATTGAGAGGCAACAGTGCACTTGGAGCTTTTGATAATATTACAAGTTAAAAAATTGTACTCAGGTATTTGTGTAGTTTGTTAAGCAAGCTCTAAACTAAGCTAAGCTTGTACCTTAGCTTGCAGTTGCTGTGGTACAGGTGGTAGGAGAGGACTCTCATGTCATAAAAAAATGCAAGCCTTAGCTCTAAATCACAGAATTCAAATACTGGTTTTTGAAAACTCCAGAACACAGAGGTGTTTGGGCATTATTTTGGAACTTCTTTTGTGCTGAAGGAGTGCCTTTGTGTGCTTTGTTTTGGAAACTAAATTAATCCCATTAATATCTCAAAAAAGCCAAAACAAAAAAAAAAATATACCCTAACACCAAACCCAACTAAACAACAAATCTATTGAAAAGGCAAAAAAGATTCAAAAGATTTGTAATTTGTGTACAGCATAGACTATCCTTTCTTATTTGGCTGAGGAGGGATGATGCATCCTACCAGCATTAACATGTATAGTTCATGGAACTCAACATAGTAGTCTCTGAAGGTCTGCACAAGTAGGTGGAGCCTTTTAAACTTGTCCTTGTTACACCTGACTGGGATGACCTAATCATTGTGCCTTTAGGGTGGTTTAGGATGTGCTTTTAGATAGACAGGCCTTGGATTCCAGATCTGACCCTATGTGAGTTTCTTAAAACACACCATTACTGCGTTAATATTTAGTTTTGTAAAGTTCTTTGAGGAAAGACCTGGACTGTGGTGTGCCTCCTGTTTTCCAGTCAAGTGCTTTGCTGCAAGTTGCTCCTTCCCTGCTTTCCTAGTGAGTCTGTAATTCATATATTCCTGGATGTAAATTAGCTCAGCTTCAAGGGACAAGACAGAAAATGCATTCATTTGAGAAACGCCATAATTAAGATCCTTCTCCAAAGTGTTGAACATGAGGGTTTGCTCAAGTTAAATCAAACGTGGAATTCAAATTCTAGACCTACTGATGAAGTGATTCACAGTTTGAGAGCTATGATGAAGATGAAATGACTGCTCTCTTACATGTTGAGTTAATAATAATCCAAGAATGTGTATGTTTTGGACCTGAAACTCCTTGAGCTTTGAGCAGAGTTTAAATGCTCCGCCCCATAAACTTGGGCAAAAGTTTGGGCAGATCATAGTTTCTGTTTCTGAAGCTTGTCAAGGACATTTTGAAAATCCATTTAAATGGAATCAAACATATTTTTAGTCAGCATTACAAGCAAAAGTTACTTTGTTTTCACTCGAAAAATAGCAATCCTGTAAATAGTGTTGTAGAAAACCATAGAATCATGGAGTAATTTTGATTGGAACTTACTCTGGAGGCAGTCTTGTTCATCCTTTGTGAAGAAGGCCCGATTAGATCTGGTTGTTCAAGATCTTGTCCAGTCAAATTTTTAATATTTCTGGATAGGATGGAGATCCCACCACCCCTCTGAGCAACCCATTGCAGTTTTTGACGACCTCTATGGTGATGCAGCTTTTCCCTGCGTGGAATAAAATTTTCCCATGCTGTAAATTTGAGCGTGTTGTGTCTTATCATATCACTGTGCACTGTCTTTCTTCTGTGCATCCTTCCATCAGGTAAGTGCAGACAGCACTTCCTTTAATATCTCCAGTCCCCTGATCATCTTGGCTGTACTTCTTCCAGTATGTCAATGCCATTCTTGTATGTGGGGACTCCAACTTAGACAGGTGGATGCAGCATTTCTGATAGAGTTTCACAGATTAAAAACTAGGAGAAAAAAAAAATCATGAGCAGCCTTGAGTCTTGAGCATAGGGTGTTACTGAGTATTGTGAAGTGAAATGCTTTTCTGTTTTATTATTGGGAATATACAAACATAGCCTGTTCATAAAAGCGTGTTTGTAGAGACAGTCTCTGTCTACCTTTGGATGCTGTGGTTCAGAGATTTAGGGCAGAATGTTTCAGATGTTCAATAATATTTAAATTGTCATGTATGTAAAGTGTAATTCCATAATCCAACAAAATATTTGCCTTGCAATGAGTGCTTTGCTGAATTGAGATGGTTCAGCTGATTGTGTTTGCCTGAAGTTGCTTCGATCTAGGCAAAGGTCATCACTGTTCAGTAACAGAGCACTTGCTAAACCCCGCAGGGCAGCAGCGTGTCTCTGTGACCAGCCTCCTGGTGTGCCATGGCTTACTGCTGGTTGGAACAAACCTGGGTATTATAGTAGCCTTACCAGTGCCACGCTTGCAGGGGATTCCCAAAGTAACTGGTGAGTGAAATTTCTCAAACAGATCAAGTACTGAAGATGTCACTTCTCTTCTGCCAGTAATTTAAGTGAACCTGCCAAATTATATGTATTGTTTAGCTATAAGAGCTGTGTGATGAAATTATACTTGTTGTTCTTTCTGAGCTTTACAGTATTATCCAGATACTTGTCTAGTTTTGTCTCAGTTGTTTGAGAGGGGACAACTGTTTTTCTTTAAGAGATAGGCATTAATCCTGTCAGAGTACAGCCAAATATATGGGGATGAGAAGAGAATGCAGACAGTCTTATTTCCAGATTTAGGGAAAAGAGATACATTAGGTTTAGAGACACAGACACTTAAAAATGAGCATGTTGTCAAACTGTGACAACAGTTTATTATTTTTTGAATAAATTGTTTGTGTTCCTGTTTCCTCCAAACTGGAGATTTGGAATATATGAGAGTACATATTTCATTTTTTTAACAGTGATCAAGGTTTTTGTATTCTGGAGAGATGTGTTTATGAGTTACTTTCATATTAGCCCATTTGAAATACAAACACACGAATGCCACTGTATCACTATGCAAATGTTTAGGCTACTATTAGAAGCAAGGTTTTAAAAGTGTGTTTCATAGGGGCTTTTCCCCAGTGTTTTGGATTTGGAATTCTGCTCAAGCTTCTGTGTTGCAGAGGGAAGCTGGCAGATTTTATGAGGAAAGCTGTTAGCAGCTTCCTCCAGGGGGAAAAAAAAAGCTTATGTAACTTCACAAAATGAAAATGAAATCCTCTGTGTTCAGCAAAATATGCAGCAATAATCTGGTATGACATGAGATAAATGCTTTGTAAAAATCTGGAACCTATCTTAGGTGAAAATAAATACAATTACAAGAATATGCATAGTTGCAGAATCAAAAAATCTCTCATTCTTCCATTTTCTGTTTTTATTATTTTGGTTTATGTCATATATTCTTGCATTTATCTGGGATCAAGATTGGTGAGATTTCACAGATCTAGCAACATTACGTTTAGAGATCTGTTTTTATAGTCTTTGATAACTGTATTTTGAATTTTAAAACTGTGGCTTTTCCCCATTATGTTTCCAATAGCAATAATTCATCTTTATATGAATGTACTTCCTGTAAAAGCAGAATCTGTGTCCTTAAAATGTGAAATGCATTTGGGAGTTAGGGATGGATGTAGTGATTTATAAGATTTTATATGGGCTTTTCCCCTTCCTAGCCTAGCTCTTTTTAATATTGTAGCTTCCTTGGTAGAATTCTTTTTTTTTTCTCCTTTTTTTTTGCTGTAAAAGGCACATCTATTGATACTGTTGCAGCTTCTCAATTTGGGCACATGCAATTTGTTTTTCATATATTCTAATGATTTGCACTGTGTAAATCTTCCTTGTTCCACCAATATCCCATTGATTAAATGCTTAAAAAAAAAAAAAGAAAGAAAAAATGATTGTTCAGTCAGTTCCTTATGAATCTATAATGGTAACTAGACAACCAGAAGGATGAGTTTTAGTTCCTGTTCTACAGTGTGGACAGATCTGTTGCAATGAAACATATGTTCTTATACTGTTCTGGAGAGGTACAGAGGTACAACAGGCTTGATTTGGGCCACACAAAATATGTGGGGATTACTGGAGTAAAAACAGTGTAACATTTGTGTTGATTCCAGCTAAAAGGTCAGCAGTATTTCTGTGCTCATGCAGTAGTGAGAACAGAGTACAAAAGTACATCATCTGAAGTTCATAAGCCATATTTCAGCTGATTTATTAGTTCTAAAAGACTTGTGGTAGAACATTATTTTTGTACTTTTTTTTTCTGTAAATAGTGTCCACACAAGGCAAAAGACTGGATGCATATAATAGGGCTTTAAGAGTTACGCTATTCTGAGCAAATTTCATGAACTAATTATGGTAGAACACTGTGGTCTGAGAAATAATGTTCTTTAATTGTCTTTTCTTTTGGCTCCAGGAAGAGGAATGGTGTCATACCATGCACACAATAGCCCAGTCAAGTTTCTTGTAACAGCTACATCTATAAACAAAAAGAACAGAAACAAATTGAGAAACAGCCTCCCTGCTGGCTCAGAACCTAAGGACGATGACCAAAAGAACATTGGGCACAGTGAACGGCCAGGCTCTTCCCTTAGTAACACCCAGGACACTGCAGTTTGGCTGGGGGATTCAGCAGGGTCCATTGCACAAAGAAGTGACTTGTCATCATCTTCTGGATCCCTTACTTTGTCTCATGGATCGAGTTCCCTAGAGCACAGACCGGAGGACAGTAACATTTATGAGCTTCTGAAGGATCAGAATATCTCATTCAAAAGTAAAAGACAGAAATCTAAGAAAATGAAAGCAAGTTCAGTATTAGTAATTTCTGGTGGCCAAGGACACAGAAGAGTGAACAAGAAGACCAAGCAGCAACGACAAGATGAACTAGTGTCTTCAGTGATGGTCTGGCAAATCCCACTATTAAATATCTAACTGAACTAAATCCAAGATTGTTTTTGCTATTAAAAAAACATGATATCCGTCTGTGGCTAATGCCAGCTTAGGACCCAAGCAGATAGGCTTTATACACCTGGGAGAAATTTCAGTAGGCTTGGATCACAGGATTAAGGGTGCAAGACCATCTTCACATACTTAGGATGTTCTGCAGTGGTAGAGTATTGGAAAATGTTTAGCTATTGGTGCTGTCTTTGATACTCTGAAAAAAAAAAAGGAATATTAGGGACTTTAAAATGGTTTTAGAATCTCTTACCTTATTTATACTCACATTTATAAATATCTTAATTATGTTCTATAGCACTTAGGGAAGGCAAGGAAGACATGCCATGTCTCATGCTGGTTTCTGCTTGCATAAATCAGTTGTTCCTACTTTTTCCAAAGTAGGAAAAAGTGTCACAAAAGTGACATATTGCATGGAAGAGTAGATTTTAACAAATTAACAAATATTTTTAAATAATAAGTAGTCTAATGTGAGCTAGTATTAATTTGGCGAGAATTATAATAGCTTAAAACTTCATTCCACATACCAGAGTTTGGTTGGAACAAAACTGGCTTAATTAATTCATCAGTATTTGTTTATTTCAACATAGAACATAGATTTTTTTTAAAACACTAATTTCCAATGCTCAGTGTTATTAGAAATGTTGCAGTACAAAAAGCACACTAATTTTCTTGGTAGGTGCGATGTGTATGCAACTTGTTTTTGTTATACAGAAAATTGCAAGGATGCAATGGCTTTGGGCAAATAGAAAATACAGATACAGGATAGCTGTGCATTGTAGTGCATCCTCCCTCTGCAAGTCAATATCAAAGCTAAACATGGATTGTAACATTTTTTAAGGAGGCATGCACACCAAGTAAATTAATAATGAAATTATTAATTAAGTCATTAATTGGGAAGATATATATACTAATATAGGAATATCTATAGGAAGTACTGTCTATAGGTAATCACTATAAGTCCTACATTAGCTGAGTTGTGCTGCGTCCCCAGGCAAGCATCTATCACATACTGTCACAGTGCAACAGCATCAGCAGAGATGTGGTCATAACTGAGGGGTGAGCCCTTCTTTTCTCCCAGGTTCAGCAAAGCACAGCCCTGTAAATGGGAATTGGGAAAGTGAGGAGCACAGCTTCATTCCCTCAGATGGGCAAGTTGGCACTTTTGTACTGTTAAAAGGATGAATTCTAAGTAGGGACCTGATCAATGTTTTATTCATGAATTGATGTATTTCCAAAGGAGACTTTGAATTTGGGATTTGTACTGAAATTGCCAGTTGCACTAATCTCTGCACATGTGAAATACAAGACAAAGGCTTCAGCTCATAAAGACATTGCCAGAAATGGTGACGAGACACGTCCTTCAGTCAAAATCTGTTTAATGCAGGTAACTTGTTGAGTAGAGTTGCTGGGAACATTCTTTTCCCTCATCAGTAGACTGAAATACAGAGAAATTAGAATGATTAAGTTTCAGTTTTGTGAAGAACTTTAATACTGTCCATCATTTCAGTAAAATGCCATCTGAAGTAGAACATTTGTCAGATGTATGCATTGACTAGAATCGAATAAAACTTCTGGCTACTTTGATACCATTATTATCCCAGTAAGAGGGTGATTTGCCCTGAAATTTTTTTTGCCTTGATTCCACTATGTTTTGTTTCAATCTGCCTGTTTTAAATCACTATCAACCATAAGGGCAGTGTTTCCCAGCATGTGCCATTTCAAGGCAAACAGTACTAGAGACTGAGGTATTTTTGTTGGATATAGTAGTAGGGTTGGGGTTTTAAAAATAATGCTGAAATTTATTTTCTTAATTTTGCAACAGATCTGTGTACGTCTAAAATTTTCAGTCTTTTCTGCTTTAAAAAGCAAATCTTTATCAAGGTGACCCCAAAATATGTGGGTAGGCTGGCTGAGCAAGTTTGACAGAGCACTGGACTAACATCAGGTCTTCTGTGGTGCCTGACACCAGTGAGGGGGACAGAGGGAATGCTGGTGAAGGCAGTCTTTGCCTGCAAAGTGGCACCAAAATAGGCATTTCAGAATCAGGTATGCATCCTGATTTCAGAGGCTTTGCCCACATCCTCTATTGAGCCATAATAGCATGGATTTCAATGAGTCACAAAGGATACTTGTTATAGATAGGATTTTAGGCTTAAGATCTTCATTACTGGTTTTTGCTTTTCTTCCATGTCTTTTGCTATGTGTCTTGCAACTTCAGTTGGGTATTGTCAGTGTTGGCATAGGCTTAGTGTTGGCTTGAGCACTGGTAGGGAAAAAGAAAAAAAGGAAAAAAGCAGAGTGCCTCTAAGCCAGGCAGCTGGCAACATTTTCCCAAACTTTTCTTCTTCTCCTCCCTGACCTACTGCTTAGGCTCCCCTGGCTTGAGAGACCAAGGCCAGTTTCATTTTCTGTACTCTTCCATAGCTATGGCCCTGGGAGCTGCTCTTTGCCCACTGTGTGGAAGTACTACATTGTACAGTTTAATGTATGTATGCTGAAAAGCAAGTTAAGAGATTCTTCTGTGTATAAAGCATATATGATCTAGTATCCCTTGGCTACGGTGCAGCAAAAAGACCACAGGTTTTATTTCACATGCTCCTTGGGCATGGTATTCCACATCCCTGCCTTCAGGACTGGAGAATCATATCTACTCCCTGATGGATCTTGATCACTAGGAGCAGTAAGTAGAGTCCACTGGAAATCCATGCATTACAGGATCCTCTAGAGTATCTTGAGAGTTGTAAAGAGACATTTATCATGTCAGTTGAAATGTAATTTTCTTCAGTTCTATCAACAGAACAAATCAATAGAACAAAGTACAAATCTGCTCTTCTGAAAGTATGTTGGAGTTTTGCCAGTGACTTCTGTAAGAAAAGAAAGGGTCCCTCATTCAATTCCCCTATTTTGAAAATACCTATTTATCTTTCTAAGCTGTAAAGCAAAGGAGAAGCTGTATGTCTGTCTATAAAAATACATATTGTCATAAACTAGATTTTAGTAACTAACTGAGCACAAGGGGCAATGTTCCTTTTTGACATGCAACTTTCTGGTATTACCTTACTATAAAAACAGGCAGGAACCAAAGTTTCTCTTACAGCTGACCAATAGTCCTTATAGCTGTTGTAGACTGTGCTGCTCGGAGGTTGGATTTTGCTTTCTGATATTGCTTTTCTAGATTAACAGAAGTTATGAAAATAATAGGAAAGAAGGGGAGCAAATGTAACCACTACAATATATTCTATATATGTTTTCTAACACATAGTAGTGTCTTTTGTAACATGAGCCATAAAACTTGTGTATTTATGTTCAAAGTATAAATTGAGAAAAATATTGAATAAAAAATATGATAAAAATTAACTTCAGAAGAACATCTTGGGTTGTCATTTTAACTAGAAGGTTAGAATTTGGGTCATGTGTTAATGAATAATATATATATATATTAATGGACTCATGCAAGAGAAAATAGGATATGTGGTTAGGATGACAAAGATGATTTTTTTTTTTTTAGTTTTATATTTCTACAATTTAAATGCCAGCAAATGCAGTTTCTGAAAATTATGCTGTCATTTATTATAAGGTTTAATTACTGTATCAATGGACCCAAATAGTGTCTAAGCAGTAGAATTTCTACTATGCTATGTGGAATAAGCATCAGCTCTTGGGCAGCATGCATGCTGCATAAAAATAAGAAGCATTAATTTTGAAAATGAGTATTGCAGAGCCAAGGCTTTAAGAGAGGAAATTAATTTTCAGTTGCTAACAGGCAGTTCTTTCTAATTGATCTGCCCTAAAGGATACATACATAATCCCATGATTGTGTTTAAATGCAGAGACTTGTATTTATCAGGCTCAGCAATAGCCTTTTCGAGTGTACCTGTGCTAGAATAAACAAACAAGAGGATTTACTGAGAATTCTTTGGTTGCTAGGAAAGTCTGCCTTGTTGCTCCTGGCTGTATACCACATCTCTCTAATACATGGTTCTGAAAAAAACATCAAATCATATGAGCGCAGGATACCTGTGCACATCTGGAGACAGATTCTGTCCCAATGGGAATTTACAGTTCATTATTTATGGTGACAATCTGAGGGCTAAAATTGCTTACTGCCTCTTTGAGAGAGGCCTGAATATTGGGAAGGGTTTCCTGAACTGTGGTTCAGTGCTTTAACTTCACTGTTTCTCTCTCTTCTGTCCTATTTAATTTTCTAACTGCATATAGACAAATTGGTTTTTGTAAAATGCATTTGCAGATGAATATCAGTCATTTGAAAGGTGCAGCTGTAATGGAGGGTTCTGCATGAGCTAGTCTGTATTGCAATGAGTATACCATGGAGCTGATAACAGTATTTTTAGATTGCTTTACATAGCTTCATAGTAATAATACTTCATATAATAATAGTCCTGTTAAGAAGGCAGATTAGTATCTGTAGCTAGGAAGAAAATAAGTTGAAGAGCATTTGCCTGACTTGAAGCTATATGATGAGTCTGTAAAAGCACACAGATTAAAGCCACTGCTGCTCTCTAAGCCCATGATTAGTCCTTTAAACAATCTCTTCCCTGCAGGTGTCCTGCATATCTGCTGGTGGAAAATGTCTGTGTGAGTAAACTGGCCAGGACCAGGGCAGCAACTGGAGTGCTGAGCTGTGTGCACAGGTAGTAGTTGGCTGGCTGGGGTTGAGCGTGGCCTGGGCTGCTCCTGTCAGACAGCATTGGCAAAGTCACTTACCTGCTACATTTTAGGAACTGATTAACTATGTGGATGTAAATTTTGTGGGGCCATTTGCAGAATAGGTTTTCTGCCTCTAGTTTCTTGATATTGATGCAGCCTTGAATGTATCCATAAAACATTCTTTCCATGGGATGGTTGCCTAAAACTGGAACTTGGGACCTGTCAGGAGATAGGAATACCTACTAGCATAGACTTGACATGTACCATACAGATACCAAGCTGGTATGAAGAGTGCCACTGTTAATCTGGGATGGTTCATCAGCTGCTTACATCATGCCACAGCTCAAAATTCTGGTCTACTTCTATACCTTTTAAGATTTAGGGGCTTTATAGCTGTATGTAGAATCTGCGCCCTGTTTCCTCACAAATGCAGCATGCAGACTGGCAGATCTATCTGCTATTCAGTTTGAGAAATCTAGCTCGAGATTTTTCAGAATTAGTTGCTGCTGCCTTGCAATTGTGCTTATTTGATTAATAGCATTTTCTTTAAAGACATGCCCAGCTACCAAATTGCCAGAAACGCTTTTTTTCTCCTAAAACAAAGAGTCAACAAAGCAACACTGAAACAGCTTCAGATGAAAGGATCAAAAAATTTCCTAGCAAATGAAGATTTACTGTGTAACTCCATTTGAAATGTAACAATGCCAATATATGACCAAAAGCGCTTCAAGTGCTTTGGCCAAGCTCCATAAACCACACTATAAAGCAGTTAGTCTTTCACAGCATGACCTTCAAAGGTGTTCAAAGGCATTTTTTTTCCTCCAGCAAAACAGGCCTTGACAGCAGAACTGCAAGTTCTACTGTTGTACATATTGTTATACTCCAATGATAACCGCAGTTATCATTAGTGTGTGTCCCAACCTACGAGATGAGCAATGCCACACCTTGGGGGAGATGAAATCATTGTAAGAAGTTACTGGAAATACAATTTCAGGAGTATTTTGACATCAAAAGGTTCAGCTGAGCCTCCAGCAGAGTTTTCACAAAGCACTAAAGTACCCAATTTCTACTGAAACCTATCTTAAATGCCCAAATGCAGAGAACAAGAATGGCTTTAAATTCAAAAAACTTAACTACAGAGCTACAGAAGTTTCATTTTTCCTTTCTCTTATTCAACATTGGAGAGAAACTCTGTGGGTTTCAACTTGAGCATCAGGATCACCTTTAATGTGGGTACAAAAACTGCATTGGCTCACGCCTTCCAAATCAAATTGTTTAAATTGTTTCCTGTGGGCTTTTCTGGTTTGCTCTATCTGTGTGCATTTCAAGTTGTGGAACATGCCTGCCAGACTACACTTACTAAATGCTTTTCAGTGTTCCCTTTCTAAGGAGATTTTTTTTTTTTTCTGTAGAGTTGGGTAGCGCAGACTGCATGCTTTAATAAGGAGGATTACCCCCAAGATTTGTAGGAGTAACCACTCTTCTGCAATGTCTCTCAGAGCAGCCTGTGATGCTTTTAATCCTGATCACAAGCAACTGACACCATCAGTTAACTGAAGCTGCATCTGCACTGCTGAAGTGCAGGGCACTGCAGAGGTTACAGACACACCATGAGGCCGTACTGGGTGGGATCCATGTGCCTGTCCCTCCCTTGCCTTTCAGGGGAACAAGGCTGGTTATAGCCTATGCCAATACATGACAACATTCCATATGGCATTTGGGGAGAAATGTACAGGTAATGAGGTATTTTGCTCACAGGAAGAAGTATTTTGCTCTACACATGTAGATGAGACAGGTGATGGGAACAATCTGTGGCTGATTATGGCTGGGAAGAAATGACTGGATAAATTCAGCAATGTAAAGAGCAAGGGTAAGTTTTTTTTTTTTTTTTCCAAATTCTTTTGGGTTTTATTTTTAGCAAATTAGGGGATGATGTGCACATTTTTTCAATTGTTCATCTAAGTAAATGTTGTGTATTCTCCATCTTTTAACCTTATCAGATGCTTTCAACCTCATTAAAAGCTGCCCCACCTTTTCAGAGCACTTTTGGGTGGCAGAAGTCTGTGTTAATAAGGTCTTTTTTTAATGCTGGTTGCTTTTTCTTAAATTAAAAACAATATTAATTTGTCTCTGGAGTACAGAAGTATGCAAACCAACACTGAAGAATCTTTATGATTTATTTTTCTTTACAACTCTAAGGCTTTATCTGCTACAAGCTGATAATCCTTATGGTGCAAACCGCACTTTTGTCCCAATTTTACTATCTGGGTGTATTACAGGGATGTGTTAAAAATAATACAGGCAGATCAGCTTGGCCCTGCATCAGATGTATACAACATATCATGTGTAACATGTATACAGCACGCATAGGTTTTGTATTCCAAATATAAAAATGTATTTTAGGCATCTTTGCTCAGCAGAAATACAATAACTATTTCGTCTGTTCCAGCAATAGCATCAAACCAGTCCTTGTACTACAACCAGTCTGTTGTATTACAACACCAGACCATGGGAGTGTTCAGCTGTTAAACACAGGATGAGCAAAAGAAGTCAGGTTTTCTTTTCTCTTCATTTTGTTTTGGTTTTACATGTTGGCTTCTAGCCTGGGCACTGTAGGGAACATTAGCTACTACCACTAAGTATCTGACACTCCAGTAATCTATTCACAGAAGGAATTCCAGCAAGTTTCAACTATTATCTGTTCCAGAATTTTGATGCTGCAATATTTATTTTTTCAATACATCCTTGTGCCAATGCAAATCACAAAAAAACCCTCACCAAAAACAAAAACCAAAACCAACAAAACAACCAACCCAGAAACTTAAAAATAGCCTACCAACAGCTTTGCATGTGCAAAGGCACTGGTGGCAAGTCTGTCAGACATACCAGTCCTGCCCAGTGTGCAGGACATGTACCCACAATGTGATGGACTCTGAGCAAAGGCTGCAAAGCCCACCTAATTTGCTGGGTAAATTATTGAGCTGGACTCATATGCAGTCCCATGCTGCCATGGGTGCACTTCCTGCAGGATTCTACTTTGCTTACTTACAGAACCTAACCTGCGTATGCTGTGAGCTACACTCTGAGCCTGTTATCTAGGAAGGCTTAATTTTTCTTGATTTATAGGATGAGGAGTGAATATTTCATCTGGATAAAATAATTATTTGGTTAAATTATTCCTAACCTCCTTAAATGAGAAGTTCTGTCAAGAATCAACCACCTGAGACTGGGATGATTAATTTTTGATGTGACATACTGGCTAATTTTGGCTGAGGAGCTGTGCATTTGCTCCAGCTACCATGATAGCCCAATCCTGCAAGACAGCCTACGAGCTGGGAATGGCAGCAATGCGGCTGCTGGTGCAGGCAGTGGGAGAAAGAAAACAAATGTATTACCTTGCCCTGGAAGAGCATGGCCCTGATAAGCTCTGAGCAGATGTGCTCTGGATCAGGATGCTGTTTGGTGACCCTGTCATGAGAAAGGCATTCAGCACTATTGCCTATTTCTGCACTAGAGACATTGCAGTATTATGCCTTCTAGAAGAAATACTTTGTTTTGCCTGATGCAGATTAAAGAGGTGTGTGAGACAAAAAAACCTTCCCGCTACTATTTCTTCACTTGGAATTTTTTTCTTTTTAACCAGAGAAACAAGAGAAACACTTGCAAAAATTATTTTGTTCCAAACTGTATTTCCTTTTAATTACTGAGCACCACTGCTGGTACGTGAGACACAGAGCATGGGCTGCATGTCCAGAAGGAAGTCTGCTGTATGTGGCTGGGCAGGGGCCACCTGAGGTTTCTAGGGCAGAGCACAGCAAATGCTTCCCTTCCGGCCTCTGCTCAGCACTCTACTGTTGTTGCCCCAGGCTAACTGCCCCTTGCAGAACACAGGATCTCAGCAAGTCCTGATGGCCAGTAGCAGCATTGCAATAATCTATCAGTCCCCTTGAATTTTGTTGCATCAGCTGGGCTACAGAAATGCATTTCAGGCACCAAACTGCATATCATGTGAACTGTGTGATACCTGATTTCTTTAGGACAAGGTCTTTTCTACACTGGGACTATGATTCATCTTGTGTAATTCAGACATTTAAAAATTGTCTACAGCTGTACCAGTCTGACTTTATAGCTAATGGAGAAAAATAAGAAATACCAAAGGATGATTCACCTCATCCTAAGATAAGATGTCAAAGATAGGTGAGAAAAATTGCCCTCCAGACATAGTTATTCCTGTACATCAATTATAAATGGAGCCTCGGGAACTCAGGTTAAGTAGGGAAATCAAGCAACTAAAACTGAGATGATTTCCACAGTGCATGTCCCAGTTTTTCCATCACCTCCAGTTCTATGAGAAACGGTGAGGCTAATTGATGAGCAACCTTATTCTCTGTGGCAAGTGTCCTGTGGATCATAGATCCACAGAGCAGCAGTATTTTGCAAAAGTTATCCTAAGAGGTCAGCAACTCCTTTATATTTGTTTTCACTAATGGGTTTAATGACAAAGGAGCATGGGGAAATGTATAGAAACTTGGTGGGAAGAAAGTAGACTGAGTTACAAAGTTAGGCAATTGCTGCCCAAAGCTGAACTTTCATAAAGGTCATTTTACCTGATCTGCTTCTGGCAACGTTCAATGAGGTCAAAGGATGGAGTCTGCAACAGCCAAGTGCTACCTGAGTTCTCAGGCTAGGATCTCTATGGGAATTGGATTTTTTATAGGTCTTCTGCTGGCTCCATCCACAGGGGCAAGTATGGCTCATAAAAACACAATACACTACTTCCTACCCGCCACAGGTTTTCAAATTGTCTCCACAAACTATACCTCAGACACCTCTGTGTACACTCATACTGGAATATGATGTGGAAATTAAACCTGAAGAGAAGCTAAGAAAATCTAGTAGTGGTTAAAATTGTTATGTATTCAGAAAGCATGAGTCAGAATGATATGATCTCAGATATTATACTGCTGCCACAGTCACATAACTCTCATCAGTATGAAGAGAAGTCAGGCACCTTAAAGAGAGACAATACTCCACAGAGAAATAGAACAGATTTTAAAAGTGAAAATAATTTTCCATAGCTGTATCAGTTGTCTAATTTTAGTGTCATCTTGAATTATATAGTATTTAAAGTAGCATGAAACAGCAAGAATATTAATTCCTGATGTCAGAGAGAAGAGTTATTTCTGGCAGGTTTTAATGGATCTGCTGTATCACATGGAAATTTCTTCCAGCTAGCCAGGAATAAAACTATGTACAAAACTTACATTCTAACCTTGTAATAGAACCAAGTCAGGGGACAGTGACAAATTGGCAGTTATGTTAAAGCCACATGTTGTGGTTACGGTCTCTTCTAAGACCCTGGTAACACTTTATGATTGTTGCTTATCTATTTTATAGCTCCCAGAAGAGCACTCCCTCTCTCAGTCGAGATGAGACACGACCTCTGCTTGAACACCAGCCGGCTGGTTAAGAGCTGCTCTGAAGTCAGAGCACAATGTGAGTGGAGCCGAGGGTTTCAAGTGGTTACAGTTACCCAGCACTGCATGCAAGTACTTTAGTTTATTAAGTGCTAAGTCAACACATAAGTTTTTAGTACAACTGATGTCAAAAAGGAGACGCAATGTGACAAAATGAAAAAGACCCAACCACACTTAGCCATCGCAACCATGATGCTGGAAGAACATACATCTGCAATGGCCGCAGTGCCAGCACAGAAGCAATTAATTGTCAGGTTAATGAGACAGGAGATGGTAGTAGTTTTTCGAGTCTGCTCAGGAGTGTCTCCCAAGGCCAGGAGCCACTCTCTGGGCACTGCAGGGGAACCAGTCTGACAGGTCCCTGGAGTCCATGGAGAGGGAAAAAGAGAAAACCTGCAGATGAACAGTGTTTTGAGACAGCAGCATCATAGGAAAACTGTATGCTACAAAGAAAATACGATATATCCCAGCACCAGAAATGGGTCAGGGATTAGAGCGGCACGTCTGCCGTCTTAGCAGAAATCAAACCGCAGCCTGCGCTGGGACTTGAGATGCGTTAGGTACCACTGCCTGTGACAAATAACATAATGTGAAATGGTTTTCAAGAAACTGAAAAGCGGGTCTAATTCTGGGAATCCTGATGAGAGTCTCAGCTTTGAAGCGCAGGAGAAAATGGGACCTGCGCCGGCAGACACCTGAATAACCCAGAGGCTCGGCCCGGGCAGCGTCCCCGCCGCCTCCCGCAGCGAGCGGGCGGTGCCGGCGGCGGGCGGTGCCGGGGCCCGCGGGGCTCCAGCCGGGGCGCTGCGCTGCGGCTCCTGCGGCAAAGCCCCCGGCCCTGCCTCACGCAGGGGAGCGGCGCCGCCGCCCCGCTTACCCCCGGCACGGCTCCCCGGCCCCGCCCGGAGGTGAGGGAGGACCCGGCGCTCCCCGCCCGGCGCCACACGGGGGGAGTTTCCCCTCAGCGCGGGCAGGTGGGGCCGCTCCGCCGCCCGCCCCTCCTCAGCCCCGCGGGGCAGCGCGGGCAGCCCGCGGCATTCCCGGCTCGGCCGCTGCCCCTCGCCGGCAGCCGCCGCCAGCAGCAACAGGTCCGTGCCCGCTCCTCCCTCCGCCTGCCAGGCGAACAAAGGGGCCGAGCGCGGCCCCGCGCCCGCCCGGCCCCTCCGCCAGCCCGGCCCCTGCGCTTCAGCCATTTGCCTCGCCTGGCATCGCGGCGCCGCTCGCAGCCGCCTTCCCGCTCCGCTGCCTGGGCCGGGCGCCGGGGCCGCTGCTGTGCTGCGGGAGCTGCCCGGAGCGGCGCGGGGCTCGTCGGCCGCCGCCAAAAGGTGAGCGGGGAGGCAGCGGGACGGGAGCGGGGCCGGGGTCGGGGGGAGGGCTGGTGCCGGTGTCTGCCGATATCTGCGGTAAGGACCGCGACGTGGAGCCACGATAGCCGCGTGTGTGGGAGAGGGCTTGCCGGAGCACTGTCAGGTTTAATCGTGTTTCTTTTCTTTTTCCTCCGGCCCCGTTAATCCACCTCCTCTGGGCAGCGGGGAGGCCGGGCATATCCCCGTATCCCTTCTCCATATGTCGCAGAGGAGCCAGCCCTGATGCCTGCGTATTTTATTTTATTTTATTTTTTTATCCTGCTGACCTATCCAAAATCTAAATGACTCTCTACACTAACGTTTAGGGATGTGTAACAGCCGGAGATTGCTTCCCGCTTTAAATTCTTCATGGCGTGCTACCCCATCCTACTAAAAGCGCAGGCAAGCCCTGGGTGAACATACGCGTGCAGGATTTGGCAGGGTAGAAGATGCTTCAAAAAAACTTATACTGAATTTCAGTAGGTAGATTTATATGTCTGGTGATTTAAAGCAGCAAAAAGCAGACTTCTGAACCCAAACTTACACATAGCACAGAAAATGATAGTATTAAATCCTATAGCCAACTTTTTTCACCGATCAGGAAAAAATAAAACCCTCTAGAAATAATAATATTTTGTAAAGCTTTTCCACAGCAATTAAACGAAACAATAGAAAACTGGAACAAAAAGCTAGGGAAAAAAGTAGGGCAATAAAAAAATAGAATAATAATAAAATAGAACAATCTTTCTGTATGATCTGAGGAGCAAAAGGACTTCTCTGTTTCCCAGGCACTTAACCATCTCTCTCCCAAAAAGGAATTAAGTGGAGTATTCATGGAAAATAATAATTAAATTGTCAGTCATATTGACAAAGCAGTATTTCCTCCCTTTAACTGCTTGGCCCATCCTACTTGTTCTGCGTTCTCCTCTTCCCAGGACCCATCACACATCATTTATTCACTCTTTAATTAGGACATCCAGTGCATGCCAGTGGGATGCTCTGGTCGTCCACTGCTAATGGCACTGTCTGAGGAGAACCTGCCAGGAGCCAAGGACTGGTACTGTGCCTGCTCCAGCTCCTCTGTGCTCTGCAGGACTTGCTCCTGGCAGTGGAGCCACTGAAGTGAGTGGTGCCACTTAGAAGCTGGAGTTTGCAGGACTGCACCTTGATAATATCAAAAGGCTGAAATCTGTTGTAGCTTCCTTTCTTTTACAAAAGCTGTGTTTGCATCACTTTTCAAATAACAAATAGTCCAAAGAGATGGACAGACTTGAAATGTCGATAAATATTAGAGCACCATTATTTGGCAGGAACATTCAATTAAAGTCATTAACTGGCTTTACTATAGTAAAGCAGGATTATAGTATTTAGGGCTAGCCTAGGTTACCATAGAGACGATGGATGATGTGGTGAGATGACTGCATCCAGATCCTACTTACCAGGGGTTTCAGCATCCTGTAGTATCCTGTTGCAAGAGGATATTAGGGGCAGCTGACTGCTAAAGAAAGGTATAATAAAACATGAAAGGAAATCCTGCAATTTCTTTTAAGGTAGAATTAAACTTTTTTTTAATACTTTTTTTTCTTGGTGGGATCTTTTGTGGATTTTGCAGGGATTTTTCTGTTTATCCCTACTGACACTATACAGCATTGCAGTTGGGAATCTGTTTCTTGCCTCTGCACAGAAGCAGAGAAGTCATTTTATGCCACTTCACATCCTTGAAAAGAGCCATTTTAAAAATGAGCTCATTTTCATTGTATTTTATCTCATTAGCCTTCTCAGAACATGACATTTTTATTCTTGGGGTTTTATTTTTCGGTGAAATTGTCATCATCTATTGTTTCTGCTTCATGTTTGGTCTCAGTGTTGTTTTGTCAGCGAGCAGGCATGATTAGTTCCTTTCATTGAAGAAGAATTACTTTATAGCAGTTCAGGATTTGACAACCAGTTTAACCTGATGTGTGACTGAGCTCTCATTGAGCAGAAAGGGACCCTGCTCTTTCTCTAGCCTGGGCTATACATTCCTGCCCAATTCCCTGTGCCAGAACTCTTCACCATGTGACAACCCAGTGAATCGACAGAGATTTTGCCTTCCTCCTGCAGTTAATTAAGCAAGCACTCAGTTTACACTGCAGATGTTGGCATTACAAGTGGGGTTAGTCCTGTGAACAGAGTGTTTAAATCTGTGTATAACTCTCTGCAGGATCAGGACCAATTGATTGGCAGTGCTGCACCCTTTTCTTCATCCTAAAATGCTCCTTGGATGCTAACTGGCAGTTTTGGCTTCAGAAGGTTTACAAGACTGGGTCAGTATTGTATATGGGTGATTGAGTGTTAAAGAAAAAAAGAGCTGGCTGGGTGTTTTTATTTTGCACTGCACATTTGGTACTTCCCAGTTTTTTTCTTATACCTCATCAGTGAGGATGGCAGGACTCATGATTGGTTAAGTCAGTTTATTTAATGCAAAACAAGCATGAGAAAAAATCCAGTGGTTCTACAGACTTTGTACTGTGTGTCAGGGGGAGAAGAAGGATGTGTCACGTAAATGCTTTTCAGGTGAGATGTTTCTCAAGCTGCCATTGCTGTGTCTCTGGCTGAAACAGACAGAATGACAGCCTTTTCTAACTCACTTGGAAACATGCCAGAAACCACAGTCTTTCTATACAAATCAACATATGTTGGTCAAGCAGCTTCCATGCTGTTATGTAGTCTGTCACAACATGATTTGCATTAATTGAAGTTATTTTACATTTATGCATTTAGCACAAGCTCTTAGATGTTTTTCTGGACACTGACTCCTCCAGGAGTACTTAAGGAGCTAGGTAAGTTTTGCATCTCAGCTACTGGCAGGCTCCTGGACTTCTGAATCATTTCAAACTATCAACCTGTCAGAGTTATACAATAGTTTTGGTTTTTTTTCTTGGAAGCAGTTCTGTTTTTTTCTCTTTCACCCTTTCTTGTAAGTAGATTGAAAAAACAGGCCCTAAGCTCTGGAAATGAACTCTTACTTCTGCAACCCATATTTGAGGTGTTAGACAGTAAGAACTAAAAGCCAGCCCCTATGGCTTTTAGTTTCACATGCCACTGTGGGAGTGGCATGTGAAATAAATGTTCTGATTCTGTCAGTCAAAGACAAATCCGTTCTTGGGAGAGTTTTTCTCTTATCCTGTAGCTTTCTTTCATCTTTTCTTTTTACTGCAACTCCCTGCACTGCTTTATGTCAAAAAAAAGCTACCGTTTACATTTGTCTGTACAGTTGTGCTGGATTAACCCTGGCTGGATGCCACGTGCCTACTAAAGCTGCTCTATTACTCCTGAGCTGGACAGGGGAGAGAAAATAAAGTGTAAGTCTCATGGGTCAAGATAAGCACAGTGAGCTATCACTCACCAGTTACTGTTACAAGCAAAACAGAGTCGACTTAGGGAAGTCAGAGTAGGATAATGAGAAATAAACCCAAATCTTAAAAAAATCTTCCCACCATACTTCTCTTTTTCCCAGGCTTAACTATACACTTGAATTCTTTACCTTTCCCCCTCCCCCAGTGGTACAGGGGAAGAAAGACTGGGCATTGTGGTCAGTTCATCAGGTTGTCTCTGTTGCTCCTTCTTCCTCACAATCTTCCCTTGCTCCAGCAAGGGGTCTCTCCCATGGGAGAAGGTTCTCCACAAAGTTCTCCAGCATATGTCCTTCCTCTGGGCTGCTGTTCTTCACAAACTGCTTCAGCATGAGTCCCTCCCATTGGGTACAGTCCTTCAGGAACAGACTGTTCCAGCATGGGCCCTCGGTGGGGTCACAAGTTCTGCCTGCAAATCTGCTCCAGAGGGAGCTTCTCACAGGGTCATGGCATCCACAGCATCCACCTGTTCCAGTGTGGGATCCTCCACATGTTGCAGGTGGATCTCTGCTCTACCATTAATCTCCATGGGCTCTAGGGGCAGAGCTGCCTTGCCATGGGCTGCAGGGGAATCTCAGCTCCAGTGCATGGTGCACCTCCTCCCTCTCCTTCTGCACTGACCTTGGAGCCTGCAGATCTGTTTCTTTCACATATTCTCACTCCTGTCTTCTCTGGCTGCAGTTCGCTCCTGCGCAGTAGCTTTTTCCTCTTCTTAACTCTGTCATTCCAGAGGCACCACCACCGTCACTGATGGGCTCTGCCTTGGCCAGTGGAGGGTCTGTCCTGGAGCTGGCTGGCACTGGCTTTATCAGACGTGGGGAAGCTTTTGGCAGCTTCTCACAGAAGGCACCACTGCAGCCCTCCCACTGCAAAAAGCTAGCCATGCAAAGCCGGTTTCTCACACAACAGTGTAAGAAATCCTCATGCTCATGAAGTTAATGGGAATTTTCCTTGACTGCAGTGGGGTTGGGATTTAAGGTCATGTCAGACTCTGGCTTGATCAAAATTCTCTGTGAAACTTAGGTGGCAGTTTCTAGTTGCAGGCTACTATCACAAGCCTCACTGTCTTCAAAGCCATGGAAGTGAGCAGTACACAAACATACTTCTTCAATAGCAATTGATAATTGACTTTTGAAGTTTGCTTTCCACAGTAGATGCAGAAACAGCAAAAGTAAATGTCATTTGAGTGTATTGTGTGTGCTTTGGAGTTTGTTTGTGCCATGTGTCCCAAGAAGTTTTAAATTTTGATCTTAGGAAAACGAGGGCAAAGACTGTTCATGTGCATTCATGTGATAAAATTCACTGGTGCTGCTTCTTTTTGTTCAGGATGAGGTCTGTACCACTCATTCTCTGTGAATGACCTTTGAGACAGGCAGGAGAGTTGGAAGAATCTGTTAGTCCAATACCTGGACAATATTTCTGCCAGGACATTTTGCACCCTTATGGAAAATAAATACTTGGCTTGTACCCCCAAAATCAGGCAGCTTTTCATGACGGTGGCTGGAAAGCCTCAGTATTTGCTTTGAGATGTTGCTCATGTGTATCTAAAATCTTTCTAGTCAGAAGCAACCAAAGTTTAGACTTTTGACTGAAATGTCAAAATCTCTAAATGGTCAGAACCACTAACTGGATCCCTGAATCTAAGCTTCTTCTCATAGCGCCCAAATCATAACCATAAAACCAAACATCTCTCTGTGTTCAGCATTCTGATGTAAAAGTCTTGCTTCTTATTCTGGGTCCTGGCTGTACACCTCTGTCCAGATTGCAAACTAATAAATGCAAGAATAGCACTGTGGTTGTTGAATATGCTGCATATTTAACTGCATGCATTAGCAGCCCATTATTCTGTAGCACTTGAAAATTACAAGTTTGAGTCATGGATTAGTCAGACTTACTACAGTATTTACTTCTACTCTCTGTCAAAAAGTCCAAAAGGAGATGAGACAGTTCTGTGTTAATCATCACCCTTCGTGGTTGTGTTGCCAGTCTGTATGTCTCTTCAGAAAGAGCAAGGATCGTTCTGGGGAGAGAGAATTCCAAAGTGAAAAGCAGCATGTACATTTCTTTGGGGTATTCAGGATGATGTATTTGACACCTGCTTTTCCATCAAGGCCACTGGCCAAAACAGAGAAACCAAATAGACATGAGATGAATGATCTGAACAGAACAACGTTTGACCTTATTCATCCAGAAGTTACTGGCTTGGTACAGGAGTAAAATTCTTTGGCCTGTTCTTGCAGGAATAAGATTAGACAACCAGGCAGTCTTTTCTGTCCCTTTTAGATACCTGTCTGCCTCGTTCAATGGAAAAAAAAACATTATAGTGGGAGATACTGAATTGCCTGCTCTAAATTCTTGTTGTAGAAGTAGAGCTTAGTCAGAGAAATTAGTGCCAGAAAACCTTTGCCTGAACACTCAGGCTCAGCATATGAAATTCACATTATAGTAAAAAATGCTATGCATTCAAGGCAGAAAGTGTCAGCCCTTGGAAATAAGAGTATTTTAAGAGAAACCTATTTTGTTTTGGTCTCAGAATGGTCAGCAGGTGTTAGCTTCTACTAATGTAAACAGCATGCATTACACTCAATTTTCTCTTCTTTCCCTTTTTAATTCCAATGATTACATAAAGTAATTTAATACTTTGTTAAGCCCTGAGTTGCATCATTGCTGCTAAAAGCATTCCCATTGTTTGGTGGAATCTGGGCTGACAGCCTACAGGTACTCCTGATAGTAAAGGCTTGCTGCAAAAGTACCTGTGACTGCAGCATGCATTTCTGCTTTGAGATCAGCGCAAGTGTTTTTCAATCCTAGCACGAGACAGAGTGGCTTAGATCTCCAGGCAATATAGCTGAGCCCTGATCCTCTAAAGGCAGTGGGAAGAAGTACAGAAACTTTGGTTTTGGCAGGGAGCAGAACCCAGGATTCTTCTTCCTCACCCTCAAAAACATTTTTTATTGTTTCTCTGAAAAGTAGTAGCTGCTTTAGTCTGAAGGAGAGTGACCCTTATTTCATAAACTTGATGGTTTGGGCACTTGGTTGATATTCGGGGGTTTTAGTCTTGTCAGGCAAAGGAAGGGGTAGTGACAAGTTTCCCATGGGGCTTGTTCAGAGCTCTAATTATTGTACAGAAAGGCAAAATAGCAGAAAACATCAGTACTGCTATCTTTTAAAGTAATTGATGTATATTTTGCAGAGGATTCTGGGCTGAGGCACCCAAAGGAAGTCCCCTGATTGCACAAGCTAAGTACTTCATCACCATGGTCTTTACTGTCTAGCCCTTGGTAGCTCTCATGCACTTATTTTTGAGGATCCAAATCAGCTGGCATCTAATTGTACCCACCCATGCATATGTGTGCAGAACCTGTGTGTGTGTTCCAGATTCCATTCCAGGAGCTGGTTACAGCAGTGTTGTGCAGCTCAGACACACAGCATCAGTTTCTCTTGCAGTAGAACTGGGAGGTGCATCCCACCCACAGATAAATTCTGTGTGGGAATATGGCCCTATGTCTATCCACCTTGGCCTGATTTTCATGAAATAAAATAAAAGAAGTCAAAATCCTGTGAGTAACCTAGTAGGTCACAGTTATAGGACCAACAGCAAAGTTTACCAGCAGCATTTCTGCCATGGCAGAGAGAAGTCTGTGCAAGCTGATTCCTTTCCTTCTTTCAGATTAGGGTTGTCATGCTGGAGGCTTTGCTCTGCTATCTGATCTGGCTGTCTTAGGTCTTACATCTTTGCTACATTGCCAGCTGCCAGATAAACCTGCCCTCAAAGTCAGCCTTTGCCATGTTTAGCACTGTGGCGGGTCTCTCCGTATTTGAATTCAGTCCAAAGTCTGTGTAGAGACAATGTCTGCAGGAACCTGGAATTTTTCTTGAAATCAAACTGCCTGTAATGTAATTTTTAGTTGCAGCTAAACTTTAGTTTTTGACTGTAAACCTTAAGTTTGAAGAAGTATCTGGGCAAAGAAACCAAATATGAGCTCCAGAAATGGGAAGAGTGCCATTCATCATGTATCGAAAGGACCTCTGCCTTCCTTAGTATCACTTACTTAATTTGTCAATAAACCAGTGAAACTGTTCCGTTTCTAAAAGTGGGGCTTTTTTTCCCTCTTAAGTACCAGATCTAGAGTTTGTCTGACAAAAAAAGTATTTTCATTATTGCCTTCTCTAGAAGTTTTTCTTTTACTTTCTTTTCCTAGGTATAAGTCTCAGAAAAATGGGACTGTTTCCTTCGCTTTGAAGTCTGTTGTTACCTCTCACATTCAGTCTTTCTCAAGCACAATGGTGACATAGTTTGGCAGATTTCTGGTTCTTTGGGCTCTTCAATCTGTATGTCCTTTCCATAATGATATAAAAGCAAAATCTGGTTTTATCTTAGAGCAGGAATTTAATTTCCTCCAAAGTTGTTGCCCCATCTCCTGTATTAAATGCAATACAGGGCAGGTGTGTTGGCAGAGTGTAGTACATTTATGGAGAACAAGTGCTGTTCTGGAATGCAATACCAAGGCTGACTCTACTTCGATTTTCAAAAATCTGTCTAAATTAATTTGCTGGTTTGCTTGACTTGGTTTCTCAGTGGATATTCTCCTCCTTCTTTGTTAGCACCAACATTGCCAAAGTGTTTGTAGAGACTTTGAATATGTTTGCAATTTGTTGGCAATACAGTTTAATACTGAAAAGCATTTCTGCAGTCAACATTACCACATTATAGTACACTAATGCTTAAATGAGGCTTTTAATCATCACAAGTTGATGCTTTGCTTCAAGTCAGTGTTCCTGGTGTATGGCAATTTTCAGAACTTAAGGTCAGAAAGGATTTCTAGATCAACTTGTCTGCTCTTGTCAAATTTTATTTACCCTTGCTTCCCAATTGCCTTCCAGTAAGGCACATACTCAAGATCCCTTTCATCAAATCAGAATAAGGATCTTCCCATGTCACATGAAATGTCCACGTAGATCAGCATCCTGCCTCCTACATGAACCATAGTCCAGTATTGACAGAAGTATGGCAGGATAAAAATGTTTCTCCATGGGATACTTCTTTGTCTTTGAATATTTATACACTGACAGTTTTCTCACTCAGGATCCTTCTAAGCTGAATGCACTTTTTGGATTTTATTCTGTAGGTTTCTTTGAACCCATCTATCACTCTACCTATCAATTAAACTTTAATTAACCACAATATGCTCTAGCTGTCTTTTTTTCTCCCCCTCAGCAGCATAAATCTTTTGCTTTGTTTACACTTGGTTTGCTTAGGGTTTCTCCACCAGCCTAAGAAAGCTTTCAGCATGCAGAATTTTCATGTGCCTACACTTGTGCACAGTCATCAAGTCGCAGAGCAAACATACCAAGCCCTGAAGAAGTGTCAGCTCTGCATTTCTCAGGCTGACTAAGGCTTGCTGTACTAGTTCTCCAGGCTACTAGCACAAGCCACCTTTTCTACAAAGCTGTGTGGATGTTAGGTTTCTAGGCTAGGTATCCCTTTTTGCTTGGGAGCTGGTGTGGAGCATGGAGACAGAGTAAGCCTTTGTCTGGTTTCAAAGTGCTGTTCTGAGTCTCTCACTAAAGTGGGTTTTTTTTATGTCTCTGAAATAATTGGGTACTCTTCTCTGTCTTCACAGATTTTAAAATGCTACTTCCAAAATGTAGAGCCTTGAACATACATGCTTCCATCCATTCAACCACCGTGTTCCGTTGCAAACCTACTAGTGCTGTAGAGGAAAGGTAACATTTTCCCTGTGGGTACTCTGTATTTCCCAGTACACACATGGAAGGACTGCATTCATCCTTTCAGCTGTTGCACCACGCTGGTATGTTTGGTACTGCTGTCAATTTAATGGAGTGTTAGCTGTGCCCTGACACAATGAAAGCAACCAAACTTCAGTTTATCACAGACATGACCACATGCTCTCATATTTAGAAGTGTAGCTGTGAGCCCATGTGTAGAATTAGCAGCAATTCTGCATAAAAAGTTTTGTTACGTTCAGTATGGTGTTGCCATGCCATACTTATCTCTTGACCTGTAGTACATTAATGATAAAGACACTACATCAGCCCTGGAGTTTTGGAGTTTTTCTCAAAGGTATTGTAATCACTCGAAGCTTGTTTCTGACTGTTCTATTTTTTTGTTAGACTTTCTTTCCTCTGAGGGATATTGGAGAGAACTTGCACTTAATCTTTGCTAGATTTTCTTTTGTAGGAGTGTTATTTTCTCTTTGTTGTGAGAACTCCTGAGAGACACTACTCCTCCCTAACTATTTCTGAAGAGTCCAAACTGGAAGGAACTCAGAAAGATAGTTTCCTTTTTAGAAAATGTTTGTCTCTATGGATATGACAGTTAGGAAACCTTTTCTCTGGTCGTGATGACTGTTTAGAACTTGTATATTTTTGGTTTAGATTTGTTAGCTATAGTATGGATTTAATCAAGCTTTTGATAATATTTTTATTATGACTTCTTTCCTCTCTCTCTTCCTCTGTGCCCAGACACACAGCCTTTTCTTCCCCTGAGTTTCTGTTGAGGAACTGCTGTCCATATGTTTCTTGTGTGGTCTGTAGTCATAAGCTGAAATTCTTAAATGTTTATTTTTCTTTGTGACTGTATAAAAATGTTGTAGTTATGAGATAAAGACCAATTCCTACCTCTATTACATATTGTCAAAAAATTACAGCACCTTGAGAGGTCAAAATTTGCATCCACACTTGAGTGTGAAGGCAGTACTATAAGAGCCATATATCCAGCAGTCAGGGCAAGACACTAGGATTGTAACATACCTAACTTTAAAAAAGGGAGAGAAAAAAAATTATTCTTTATGCTGTTTTTTCTTGAGATGGCACATTGGAAGATAACTGTATTCTTTTCTTACAAGTAGGAGGTTAATCAAGTAGTTAAGATTTAGAGTTTTAAACTGTAATGGGCTCCAGCAGTGCAGGACCTTTCAGAGAAATGGCACCTTTATGCTCCAGATGTTTTCCCCATGTACAAAAAGAACATTTTTTCCTCCAAATTTCACAGATCTGCTCAGTGACCAGGAGTGTTGCAGACTATTTTTATAAGTATACTAACCACTTTACACTTTACATTGCCTACACTTCACCCTGGCCAGTTCTACTTTCAAGTCATTGTTTAGTTTTTAAAATAAATATAAGGGATGTTATTTCTCTTTTGATGATCCTGCCTCTTTAGATCCCTTAATCATCTAAATCAGATTACACCCCTATCTCAAGGGACTTCTCTACTGAAGTAAAAGTTTGGCAGTCCAAATTTTTATAGAAGTATTTTTTCTGGACTAAGGTGGAGCAGAATGGTATTCTGTCATTTCTGAACTGGTAAGTCTCCTGGGGAGGATAGCCTGCTTATGTAAATTAAAGTTGCTTATGGTAGGGAAAGCACTGCTTTTATTTACCACGAGACTGAGTCAGAGCCATTTCCATGAACTGGAGAGAAGTAACCCAATTCCTCCCACATGCACATATTCCCCGGAGAAAGTGGGTCTTGCTAGGGGAGGTGGTTTGGATCAAAGGCTATTGGCACTGCACAAGAAAAAACAGGAGAGAACAATTCAATACAAGCATTTAATTGGATTTTATCAGAAGGACTGCCAAATGAATGCAATGCCAGGAAACTTTACCTGCAGCTCTTTATTACAGTTTCTCTGTCAGAAAAACTGTGCCTTCTTATCTGTGCTGTTACTTGAGCAATGTCTTACAGCATCTGAGGTTGGGGCCACACATTCAGGATATTGTGTGTCATTGCCAAGTCTGTAAATACAGTTCATGTTTGTTGGCAGCTCCTCTGTCCATTAACATTACATCATCCCTAGACCAAACCCATGATAATGAAAACATTTTCAGACCAAGTAATTCAGCTTCTGACTTAAAAGTCCCCAGTATAAAAGGTGACCTCAGTCCATAGGTACCATGTTGTATCAATAAATTGCTTCCTTTTCCAGTACCTATGCTGTCTGTGAGTTTTGAAAAAATGTTAAAACCAAGTTTATTTTAAGCCAGATGAGATCGTTGGGTGGTCAAATTCTTCTGAATCATCACAGCTATCAAGTATCTTCTGCAATTCTGTACTTTTTGAATATTTTGTCTGCCAGAACAGCAGTACAACTCTTTGATCACTGTAGGTAAGAAAAGAACAGAGGAGGAGTTCAGTATTGCATTTCCATCAGGCCCTTTCAGCATCTTCCTGTTTCATACTAAATGCATGACCTTTTTAACTCAGATCAGTTGTGTTGCTCAATAATGCAAAGGTTCCATTTCTTCTCTGAATTGTTTTTTCAGCTTCATCTTTGTGTAATTTTTGTATTTTGTTTTCAACTAGACAGAGGTGCTGGGGTTGCTGGAGTGGTCATTGCTGTCACTGGCAAAATCCTCCAAACCCTCTTTCAGCTTTTCTAAGTCTTCAGCTTCCCCATATAGTTCCTTGTTGCCTTAATTGTATGTGGTAGTTTAAGTCCTTCTCACGCTCAGCATGAAATTCAGCATATTCTTGGTAATTAGCTTTGGGTATAACAGAGGACAATTTTCTTCAGAATTCTGCTGCTTCCCATTAGCAAGCAATGCCATCAGTCCTTCCTTCTCCTTGCGATTTCTCAGGGGAATTTTAGTGGGTTAACACAGAGGTTTGTTACAAGCTTCTTTTTCAATAACATTTCAAATGTGTCAAATCAAGCTTCTAAACCAAGCAGATATTTGAATGTGGGAAAAGGTATGATTACTGTGCTTGAGGAGGAGCTCACCATTTTTTTTTTTTTTTCCTATTAGCTGAGAAAGTTGAAAACATAAGTTTTTCTGGTTATTAACTACTTTGAATATTCTAAATGGTGATTTTCCTTTGGGACATAATGCAAGACATACATTTCACTGTAGAGAGATATTACTGGTATTAGAGTTACTGTTTTTGACTTTTCACATTTAATCACCCTTCGTTCTAATTTTTGGTAGCATTCTCTTTCATTCTTACTTTATAGTTTCACTTGCAAAATGAAGCCATGACCAAGAGCTTGAAAGTATCTGAAGCTACTCAATCCTTCTTGTAGGGGGGGGGTACATAAGTAGAAGTTAGGAGAAGTGCTGCCAGAACTGAGGTGTGTCAGGAATGGCCAGAATATCATTAGTTGAAGTAGTTGCTCAGTGTACTGTTAAGACTTGATGAAAAACACAATCACATCGACAGGGATGCTGCCCTATCTACATCTTCTATAGACCCACTGGTGTGCACAGATCACTGCAAATCTTTTTGTCTAGTTAAGACTTCACTGAGAAAACTCAGCAAAGCTTGACCTACAGAGTTTGGGTTTGGACAGCAGGAAGTCTGCCGCTAAAGCTAGCCAAAGTTCATACAGTCACAGAAAGTTCCTAAGTCCCAGATTTTTAAACAGTCAGATGAGGAATACAAAGTTGGTGAAATCTACTAATCCTAATAAGTTCTAAAATGCTGTTACTGTGGTCTGAAAGTCTCCAGTACCCAAAAATCAAACCTTAGCATTGATTTCAGTCTAACTGAATGTGATCAAATGTAGTAGAAAGCCCTTTACCGGGCAAGTGCACAAAATAAAGCACCATGAAGGAAGACTGATAGTATCATTTAAGTAAAGTTTGCATTGCAAGTATGGGCTTCTAGATTTCCTGTCTGTGTCAGGGATTTCCAGACAATGTCACTTACCAATTATGCTTTCAGTAAAAAAAAAATATATTAAAAAGTTAAATCTCCCTAATGCTAATTTAACAGGGTAAATCAATCATGTCTGCTAGAAGGAAGCCACAATGCATATTTTACATAGAAATGAGTGTTCCTTGAGGACTGTGAAAAAACTGACAAAGGGGATTTTAATGGAAATTAATAACCTCCTTAAAAATAGAATCAGGGCTGCAGATACTTACTTAATTATTTTCAGTACATTCAGACAACTTTTATGCGTCACTCATCAAAACTTAAACCAAGTTTTGATGCTTGGTTCCAAGTCTGGGAAATTCATAAACAAACATGAGGCAAAGAAATGGCACTTCATTAAATTCTAAAAACTACACTTGTGAAATGAAGGTACAACTGGGTGGTGATTGTGCTGACAGGGACTAACCTACTTACAGCTATGCCCTCCCTGTATCCTGCCTTTTCCCATGAGAGACTTCATGTTCTAATTATCTATTGTGATTTTTTTTCCTTGCTTCAACTTTTTATTAACAGAACCTTTGAATAAAGACATGAAGCAGTCTTTATGAAGTCTGATTAACACCTTGCTAATGGTTTACAGCTACATATGCTGCTACACAAATGTGAGATTGCTCTTGTCCCAAGTACAGAAAAAATACTTTCATGTGTTTCGTAAACGCTTAGCATACTTATAGTGTCTTTAAAATATTCTAGATATATTATTAAAGGAGATATAACTTTAGTGCTCCCAAATTTCTAACTAAACAGAGAATCCATCGATTTTAAAAATAATAATCTTCTTGTTTTAAACAGGGGGAATGCATGTGAGGAACACCGATATGAAGAGAACTTCCTGAAGGTCATGCCAAGTCAAATTTGGCTAGTGGGGAATCGCCTTCCAGAATAGATTGCGGCCTCAGCCTTCCACTGAAACAGTTGCACAAGGTGAATACATTTTGATAGTACTGCTAAGTATCTGCGGTTAAAGGAGACTTTTGCTCGTCACCCAGCGCAGTGTCGGGACCAGTTGTCTTGAAAAGGATTGCAGTGCCTGCAGACTGCTTAACATTTCTGCAGAGCGACGGGAAAACCAGAATTGCTTTTCAGGCTGTTGAGGTGCTCATCGGGGCGATCCCCCGTCCCACCAAAAGAGCTCAGGTTTTCGGGGGCTGAGCTAGCGCAGTTGGCCGCGGGATGCGGCCGAGCCGCAGGGTGGATCCCCCAGGGAAAGGAGAAGCGGCGGTTTAGCCCCGGAAACCAGAGACAGCCCCGCCTGCGAGAGCGGCGGCCCCGAATACTAATCCCGGGAGGTGGGGGGCGGGGGGAAGAAGCCCCGCGGGGGAGCGGGGAAGGCGCGGATGCTGAGCGCTGTTGGGTCTGTCCCGCAGGTGATGGCCGCGCCGCGGCGGCCGGCAGCGCTCCGCACGGACCAGGCGCGGCGCCGGCGCAGGTAGCGCGGCTCCATGGAGGGCAGCGGCGCGGCCCCGGAGGAGGAGGAGAGCGGGGCCGCGAACGGCGCTCCCCCCCCGCCGCCGCCGCCCACGCCGGCCGCCCCCTGCGGCTTCAGCTCCTCCCTCTGCTTCAGCGCTGCCGCTGCTGAGCCGCAGCCTCCCGCGGCCGGCGGCCGAGTGGTGCAGAACCAGTGGGAGATCAACAACGCCGCCTGCCAGCCGGAGGAGGAGGATGAGGAGGTGGTGGGGCCGCGGGACCGGCCGCCGGAGGAGCCCGACCTGGTGATCGAGGTGTCGGGCCACCGTATTCGGGCGCACAAGTCGGTGCTGGCGGCCAAGAGTGACTATTTTCGTGCCCGCGCCTCGCGGGACGTCCTGCGGGTGAAGGGGGTGAGCTACGGGGCGCTGCGGCTGCTCATCGACTACGTGTACACGGCCCGCATGGGCGAGGTGCGGCACGACAACCTGGCTGAGGTGGTGAGCGGCGCCCGCGTCCTGCAGATGCCCTGTGCCCTGCACTGTGCCGCCGAGGCCATGCGCGCCCAGCTCTGCCTCGGCAACTGCTACCAGCTCCTCTGCCTGGCCAAGAAGCAGCGGCTGGCGGAGCTGCGGGAGGCTGCCTATCGCTTCATGAGCGACCATTACCTGGAGGTGCTGCGGGAGCCCAGCGTTTACGGCCGCCTCAGTGGCGCTGAGCGGGACCTCATCCTGCAGCAGCGCATGGATGCCGGCCGGCCCTGCTTGCTGGTGGCCGAGGTCAGCGATGCCTTCGAGCGGCCGGGTGGTGGCAGCCGGCCACAGAGCCGCGAGAGCAGTCGGCCACAGAGTCCCTCCTCCGTGGTGTCGCTGGAGGAGAGTGGCTCCCTCATTCACTACTACCAGGAGGGTAGCGGTGAATGGAGGGTGCTGACGCGCCTTCCCGAGGAGGCCAATGCCAAGGGCTGTGCCATGTGTGTCCTCCACAACTACCTCTTCCTTGCAGGGGGCATTGTGACGGGGCCGGTGGGCAGCGAACCCAGGGCCCGCCTTTCTGACAAGGTCTTCTGCTACAACCCCCTGACTGACACCTGGAGCCAGGTGCGGCCGCTGGCTCAGCCCCGCTCGCAGCTCAAGCTGCTGGCCCTGGATGGTTACCTCTATGCTGTGGGGGGCGAGTGCCTCTTCACTGTGGAAAGGTATGACCCGCGGGCCGACCGCTGGAGCCCTGTGGCACCTCTGCCCAAGGGTGCCTTCGCTGTGGCTCACGAGGCCACCACTTGCAACGGGGAGATCTATGTGTCAGGAGGCTCCCTCTTCTACCGCCTGCTCAAATACGACCCCAAGCGTGACGAGTGGCAGGAGTGCCCTTACAACAGCAGCCGCCGGCGCTCTGCTGACATGGTGGCCTTCAAGAGCTTCATCTACCGCTTTGATGTGAGCAGCGGCCGCGGTGGGGAGCAGGGCCCAGGCGGCGGCACGAGCGGAGGCGTTGAAGTTTTCCGGTACAACACGGTGGCCAAGTGCTGGAGCCAGTGCGCCAGCCTGCGGCCCAGCGGTGGCCCCATCCAGCCCTTCCGCTGTGCCCCCTTGGGCAACACCATCTACTGCGTCAACCGGACCGGCACCCTTCGCTTCAGCCTAGCCCAGGACGGTGAGGTGGAAGCAGATGGTGGGCTCAAGGGCACCTTTGATGGGGAGCTTCTTAAAGCTCCCTTGGATGCCAAGGGCGTCCTCCTACCCTTCGTGCTTACCCTGCCTGAGAGGCTGGACAAAACAGGGGACCAGGAGGGCTCCCTCCCACTATAAGGTGGCCAGCCTGGCTCTGGCTTCCTGAGAGGGGAGTTGGGTTGCAGATCCACCAACTCCCCTCTACGGAGGGGACCTACTCTGTTGTGTCTGCAGAGAAAAGGGACTTCCCCTTTCCTCCTCTCTGCTCTCAAGATGTTGAGCTGGTTTTAACTCAGTTGTAACTCTTCTCATGTTTGCTGGGCTTTTTGTGAAAAGCCAAGCACACAAAAGTAAAAGCTGCTATAAAGGATAATCTCTGGATTATGTTTGTGCCAATCCCCAATATGAGAAAAACTTTTTAAAACTTGATTTCCAAAATATTCTTGACAACAGTGTCATAATGGGACGTTAGTGTTGGTTGTGTGTTTACATGTAGTTGCAATCTGGGCTGGAGCCTTTTCTGTCATTTGTGGTTTTTTTCCCCTCTGGGATGATACTGAGGGAAAAACATTGCTGGCAACATAGTATAGTTGCATTAAACCAACTATTTCCTGTGTTTAAAAAGTATAGGAAAAGCATTTCCATCACAGCCTTTCATTTCTGGTGCAATAGATGGTTTAAGGAAGCTGTGGCACTGTGTTAGTCCCAGGAATTTCAACCACAGATGATTTAACAGATACCAAACTTAATGTTTTAAGTAACACAAATGTGAGCCACATGTTTTACTTTGAATGCAAAGAAAAAAGAAAGAAAAAGTCAAGTTACCTGTCTAAAATGTGGCATTTTATGGTAGATATGAAATGCTGATATGTTCTTTAATTGAGAAAGGCAGTGGTTTCTGTATGAAAAGATACTGGTTTATTACTTTCTTGATCAGAGATTTTGAATTGAAAATGAACTGAAGCTGTTCAGATTGCAACCAATTGACATGTATGCTACTAGAGCTGGGCAAAAACTTTGTACTTCGTATGCTCTTTAATTTACTGCAGGTCAAGGAAGGGTAACCTAAACCAACCTGTGGCAAAAGGCCTTTCCCACTTATTTTCAAGACCATCAAAAGGGCATGTGGAAAATAGGAATGTGCTATACATATTGATCATATTGTGCACTAGCATGATGTTACTTCCCTGTCTTTTGATTGAGAAACTGCTTTATTTATTTTGAACTAATGATTGCTGTAATCAATAAGTCCTTGTTAATTGCAGTACGTGCTGATGGCATACGCTGTCATTGTGATTCAAAACTGCCCAAGAGTGCTGTTTGTGGGGCAGCATCCAAATGAGGCTAAACCATACAAAACTTCTTCCTGCCTGTGGAAAGTTGGAGCACACTTTTTGTCATGTTACTCAGAACTGGAAAACATGAAATGTCTACATAGACTATATTGAAAAGGGCACATGCATTTATTTTATACATTTTATACTTTAAAAAAATCAGTAGGCAAGGCAAACGTTTTAGCTTTATGGTAAATCACTGAGAAACCTTTTCTGAAAAAAGAACCTGCGTTTTTACTGGTACAATGCTGTATATTCAGCATGGAACTTGCATAGACTGTGGAAGAGAATTGTTTATACTCAAAGCTCTAGTATACAGTCATATTTTAGAAAGACATAGGGACCTTGCATTAAAAAAAGCAGATCTTTTTATGTTTTAAGATGTTTTTGTTAAACAGGACTTTAGCATTCTTACACATAATTGCTAGTTCCAAAGGAAGGCAGCAGGCTCTGTCCTATGAGACACCATCTGTACAAAAGAGAATAGTGAACTTCATAGATACTTCTTTCTTTCTCTTTATTGTTTGGGGTTTTTTTCTCTTCTCATTGTTGTTGCACAGGGTTTTTTTTAATGCAGCTGATCTGGTTAGTCATTCTGTAGGAAACAGTGGTCCAGTCCTAGAAGTTCTTAGCCAAGTGAGCTTGTTCCCTAGTGAGCTAATTAAAGCAGCATCAGCCAGGCAGGAGCTGTAGGCCTGTGGAGTGTGACATTTATCTTAGCCTCAGTGCAGGTTGGTGCAGTGGATTTTAACATCCTTCACAGAATATTTGATTTAATTCTCAGATGAGAGTCCTTGGAAATATTGACTCTAGATTAAATTACAGCATTGTAGCTTGAGCAGGAAAGAAAAATTACATGTTTGCTTTCAGCATAATTTTTATGTTAACTGTAGAAAGTATTTCAAGCTGTGTAATGCAAGGCTTAGGTGCATACTTAAACTAGAGATGTAAGTGGTAGGCCAGATTTTGAAATAGTAGCATCACTGGGAACACAAGGAAATGTCTGTTTTATCTTGCAATACAAGGCAATTTCGTAGTGCAAAGACTTACGTAGTATAGTTCTTATACTACAGTGTAGTGAGGTATCAAGCCAAGTTTTGCATTCCATTAATTAAGCATTTTCATTCTGCTAATGCATGAAAATGCTTCTAAATGAGTTTTTGAAAGTTTCCATGGTTTAAGATGTGACATTAATCCACAAAGTTTTGGGATAGAATGAACCATATCCTTTCTTCCAATATTTATTGCTGTACACTATGAAGAAATACATTTCTACAGTAATAAGTGTTAAAAAAACCTGCAGTGGTTTGTGTTTTTGCTAGCTCCTGTTTTTTAAAAAAGTTGAATCAAGTGCTTACCTGCTTTCACTGTGTACACAGTGTCAGTGGGGAGAGTCTGGGCTTCATTAGTAGCTGTCTATCAAATCTGTTTCCTTTGTACACTGCATAGTCACAGCCTGATGATTAACAGCAGAGGCATGTTTCTAGCCAGATTTCCTACTCTGTGGCCTCTGTTTCCTCCCTGGTAGGCCTGAGGCAGGTTTGCTGAGAATTTTCCTCCCCCAATTCCATCTTCACAAAGAAAACCCCCTGCCCCCAAACTTGAGTACTAAAACCATAATTTAGATCGTTTTCAGGCATTTAAAGACTGAAATTGTTGTTCCAGAACCATACAGTTTTACTTAAACCTAGCAACAACTGTCTCTTTGACATGTGGAGCTGCTGAGCAGTTCCCCTCCACCCATTTGGAACTGCTCAGAGCAGTTCCACACCTACCTACCAAGTGGAATATCCAGAAACCACTGATGTAATAGGGTTTAATTTAGGTACAAACCAAAAGGCCAGGCCACCCTCAAGTTGTGTTTGCATGTGTGTTTTGCTTTTAAATCAGCCATTCTCTCTAGAGTAGCCTGAAGTGTACCATATTTACATAGGAACACGGGGACCTGTGTGTGCTTTCTTAGCCTGCAGGCATTCAGTCCACATCTCCCACCCTCCGGTTGTCAATGGACTAAAGGAACTCTTGGAGTTAGTCAAGGTGGTCATCCTCACTGAGTGATCTGAGACTAGCTAGAGACACATAGTCTGCCCTGCTGTCTCTCTCCCCCTGAATCCTACAGTCCTCCCATTTGTATGGGATATGCAGGAGATAGTTGCCCTAATTTTTCAAGGAGTAATTTTTCCTCCCTAGACTACTCCTGTTTTCAAGGTTATCTGCTAGCAAATTTAGGCTTGAATTCCCATAAGCTTAGTGAGGACTGAACTGGGGCCTTGCAGTTTGCGTGTGCGTGTGTGCATGTGAACCTCGATGGCTGTTCAGGAGAGGTACTTTGGCACCGCCTCCTGCAGCTCTTCCTCAGGGATGAGCTTCATGCAAATCCTCCAGAAGCTCACACACACAGGCTCCTGTCCTTTGAGTTCTGAGTAGATTCCAGGCCCCACCTCCTGGATGGGTAATTCAGCATAGGTTTAGTACGAGTTGCTACAATCTTTGGAAAGCTTTTGCAGACAGGCTCTGTGTTTTGGGTTACCAGTCTGAGGTGAGGTCCTCCATGTGCTGTACTGGGCAGCCAAACAATTTGGATTCTTCTCAGGGGTGCCACCTTAGTAAAGAGGCGTTGCAGTACCTAACAATAAAATGCCTAAAGCCTTCATTGAACCCAAAACTAAATCCTGATTTCAATAAAGAAATGCTATTAACAGATGAAACTTTACTGCTTCTATCTACTAACTGGTTCTGTAAAATAGAAATCTTAATTGCAGCAAAAGCTTGTGTACAGATTCTGTTTACACTTGAAACTAAGTCAAAAAAGTAATTGGCAAAAGAATAATCCTGTTTGATCAAAACTAGCACTGTTAAGCAACATGGGGAGGATGTTAGTCATACCCTAGTAATAGCTAAAAATGTGCAGTTGCTGATGTAAATTCTATCCACAGAAGTTTCTTTGTAAATAAAGACCTGGTAAAATTTAAAGTGATGAAAGAATAAATTACTTACATGAAAGCCATACCTCTTCTGTGCTGTGTGATTGGCTCTCAGAGTGCTGTATCCCAGTTACCACTATTCATGGATGGCTATTGCTTTTCCATTGACTATTCCATTGACTGCTCCATAAATGTATTAACCTTCATTATCACAAAACTTAACAGTGGTGCTGGTGCTTAGTGTCTGGACTGATATGTAGTGTTTTCTGCTGGAATGAATCCAGATCTAGACAGAATCCTATCTTTGGGCTTTTTGTTTTTTCCCAGTAGCATTGCTTCTGAGAAACTTAAGAAAACAGAAGGGGAAACAGCAGTACTGTTGAGCATTCATAGTAAAAAGCATTTTATTAATTGTCTTCTTTCTGCTTTTATTTTGCAAAGTGGATTGGCACTGGTTTAGCAGAACAGCTCTGCTTGGCTATTACCAATAGTGTGAGTCTGAGTACTATTGTAGCAAAGTATGTTTTTACCTTTTTCTTGCCTCACTGAGGTAATGTAGTGCAAGTTTGTAATAGTTCCATGCATTTACTAGGTTACTGGAACTATTCTGACTTTATATTACTGCTACTAAAAGCAGAGATTGACACACAAGCTCAGTAAAATTGTGCGCTCGGAGTATGTGATCACACACTTTTCATTTGGTTTGGCCTTCTGAATTCTGAGATCTGCTGGAATGAACTCACTGGTATTAGGAATCAGCAGGAGCGCAGGTTTTGGCTGGGGTCATGTTAATTTTCTTCACAGTAGCTGGTATGGGGCTGTGTTTTGGATTTGTGCTGAAAACAGTGCTGAATAATAAGAGATGCTTTCATTGTTGCTGAGCAGTGCTCACACAGAGCCAAAGCCTTTTCCTCACCCCACCTCACCAGCAAGGAGGCTGGTGGTGCACAAGAGCTTTGGAGGGGACACAGCTGGGACAGCTGACCCCAACTGACCACAGGAATATTGCAGACCATTTGTTGTCCTGCTCAGCATATAAAGGAAGGGAGGACATTTGGAGTGATGGAGTTTGTCTTCCTAAGTCACTTCTATGTGTGTTGGAGCACTGCTTCCCTGGGGATGGCTGAACACCTACCCACCCAAGGGAAGCAGTGTATGAATTCCTTGTTCTGCTTTGCTTGCAGGTGCATCTTTTACTTTGCTTATTCAACTGTCTTTATTTCATCCCATGAGTTTTCTCGCTTTCCCCCTTGTGATTCTCCCAAATCACTGGGAGGAGTGAGTGAGTGGCTGTGTGGGGCTGAGCTGCTGGCTGGGGTTAAACTGCAGCAGCATGCTCTTTTGGAAACTAACTTCTGTGAATTACTCAAAGGAAAGAAATGGAAGTGAGGGATAGGAGGGAAGAGTTGAATTCAGAGTCAAAAGTACCTACTGTATATCCAGTTGAAACAAATAGTAGGGAAGGGAAACTACAGTTGGTACTTGAAACCATGATGACTATAGGGCCAGGTTATTTTCAAATATTTCTTGAACAGGCTAGGTTTTTTATCAATTATATTGCTACTTCTTAGCATTTTACATCTGCAATGCTTCTCAAACCACCACATTGTGCTACCTTTTGCAGGAGTCTCTTGCTTTGCTTTCAAGTCTTAGTGGATAAACCCTTGAGAAATCTGTGAAATAATGAAATAACAATGTTGATGCTACCACTTTCAACCGATTAATGCAAATTCTTTAGACACTGTTCACAGTTCAGGTGAATTATATGTGTAACTGATGTATTAATAGTTTCATTTTTGAAGCATATATAGATAAAGCTTTTTATGTACTCCCAATTTATGTTGTAATGAAATAAATACTTTTAAAAAAGCTTATGTGCCCCATTAGGGATTTTTGGGTAATTGCTGGTTTTGATTTGTTATCCATCCAATCAGTAAATGGTATTATATTTTTTCTTATAAAGCAGAGACAATATAATACAAACTATCAGACAGGTAAATATTTAGGAAATGTTTCTAAGGCTAAGCAAAAAAAAGGAATATTTTCATTTCACAGTGCCCTGAGTGTTTGGAACTTGAAATATTCTCCAGTGAAAGCATTTTTGTAAATACAGATTAACACATACTCCACTTTAATTTTTTTTTCTTTTTTTTTTCTTATTTGTCAGTATGTTAAAGTGCATTATGCATTTATTGAAGTTACAGGTAGGTTTTTCCAGGATACTCTTCTGTATTATGTCCCACATGTCAGATTTTTGGCTGGTGTAGATTTACAGCAGTGTAAGTAAAAGCAGAATCAAATACAATTTAAATTTCCTACTTTGTCTCCTACTTATTTTCTCATCAGATATTTTGCTTAACATGAGGCCCTATGACCTGTTTGAAAACTGCAATATTCATAGACTGTGTGGGGTTGCACTTGCTGTAATTTCTGTTATTTCCTTACCTGTTACAGCATGCAAGCTTTCTTACATTTTCTTGAGAAGGGGTAAATTCTGCTGCTGATTAAAGCAGGGTAAATCTGGAATAGCTCAACCAAACATCTTAGATTACCAGGTTTGGTTTTTTTTCCATTCAGCTCCAGAGTTTTGAGTTTGTTATAAAATCCCTGGGGACTTCCTTTGGAAAACAAAAAGAAAAGCTCTGATCGAATAAGACTCAAGCAGACAGTCACTTGAATGTGTTTTGGGTTTTTTTTTTTTCCTTCACTAGAATATAAATTTTTAACTCCTAATTTATGTCTGTGTTGTGCACTACACATTGGGAAGTTTCATAGCAATTAAGTTTATCTCAAGCCTATACTCCTGCTTGATTCACTGAACATTTTTCACCTACATCTCTCAGGATGCTTAGGCCCCAGGCTCAGGCTTTAGGTGTAGTCTGGTAAATTATGTGACTGGCTCCAATAACCTGTGCCATGGTTTATTTTCCAGTTCTGAAATGGTGAACTAAACAATTGTAGCACAAAAGATTTGGGTTTCAAAGACCTGTCAGTCTGGGCACACAAAATCCCCTGTTGTTACCTGCTTCCGGGTATGTGCATCACTTGTGTCCATGTATTCAAAATTCACAGTAAGTTTTCATATAAAAACATCTGCAGGCAGGTGGTGTTGGCCTGTATTCCTCTGAAGGCAGAGAAGTGTTGCTGGAAAGACAAATCTTCAGTTGCTAGACTGTGCAAACAGGGAAGTCACATACAGCTGTGAACTCCCATGTCATACTGAGTAATTATCAAGTGAACAACATGTCATCAAACATGAGCTCACAGCCTGTGGACAGATGTACCTATCAGGGGTGAGGACAAAGGAAACTCAAATCAGTAGCTATTAGTGTTGGGACTATGCCTAGAAACAAACCCCATTCCTGTTACAGGATTGCATTGTCTAGGCAGCTGTCAAGAGAAGACAGAAGTCCTAGGCTAAATAACAGCATGTGGCTAAAAGAAGGTCGGGAAGCAATAAATGTGGCAGTACCTGCAGGCTTCTTCTTCTTAAAGTGAATGTGAAGAGGATCTGTGTCTCATAAATCCCAGCTGGAGCAGCTGCTGGTGAGCAAGCTCAGGCAGAGGGAGAGGAGCGCAACTGTTCCTGGCAGCAGTGACACCTGCCTGGCAGGTCACTGGTGGTGAGCAGTGGCCAGAAGGAGCTGAGGGAGCATCCTGTGAATGACAGCTGTCCTGATGCAGAGTCCTTGGGAAGGAGAGAGAAAATGATAAATGCCTAGCTGTCTTGTGCCATGCCCTTCATTGCTGTGCTCTCTCCCTGTGCCGGCAGTGCCAGTTCTCAAATTCCCTGCTGAGTGGCTTATACATGGAGAGTCTTGAAAGTGATGACTTTTTATCCTCCTTTTCTTTCAAGTATTTCTTTCTTTTGCCTGGTTTTTTTCCTTTGTCTTTTTTTTGTTATGCAGTCTTCTCTTCTTTTTTTCTTTTTTTTTCCCCTTTAGAGGTTGTACATATTTGTCTCTTTACTCAAACATTTCAATAGGTAACACAGGGAGTCTGTGAATTTGGAAAAATTACCTATTGGAAATCATTGAAACTCCTTTCCTCAGGAGGCAAACTTTCCTTCCGTAGCCTGATAATTTTTTCCCTTAATACAGCCCTAAATTTTTAGATGAAGTGTGGAAGACTTAATGCATCTGCTTTCTGGCAAAATGGAACCATGAGCTGTTCACTTCCTAAGGAAATAGAGGAAGTTGTGAGCAATTAAATTGGTCATAATGCAGACTTAAGGCAAGAGTTCAGCACCTTTTTTTAAGCTGACCTGAGCTTTTAGTCACCTCAGAACTGCAGCTACAGGAAAAAGGAACTGCAGGATTAAAGTTTCGACCAGCTAGGAGGTCTTTGAGGAATAAAGTAAGAGCACAAATCGCAGCAGAGTAAAGTTAATTCCCACACCATTTGGAAACCATTATCTCAGTGGTCAGGGACTGATCTACTGACAGCTTGTTCATGCATTACAGATGAAGATGGTTCTTTTTTCCTGTGTCATCACGATCCCTACCTCCATGTCTCATCCCGTTTTGTTCTCTTACCCACTGATTTGCAGTTCTTTGCACATGTGAAAAATCATTGCGGAGTTTGACAGTAGAAAATTTGTAGAAATTTTTTTCTATTCTGCACAGGTAAGCGGATCTGTCGTCCTCAATGATGCATCGTTTGTCTCCTATATTTTTCTAGTTAAAGAAAAACACAGAATCTTTATTAGTAGAGAAATAAAAGCTGAGATTAAAAATAACTTTACGGAATGCAAATAAGGAAAATAAAGTTTTTCCATCATTGCCAGTCTCTTTTTAGATCATAATGAAGTCCTAGACAGGCAGTCCTCTTAAAAATACATTTTAAACTATTAGGAAAATGCAAAATAATGCAGGTCCAGGAGAGAGTTCCTGGGTTCAAAGCAGAATGGTGCAGGAACTTCCGTGGGCTAATTAAGGGAAGATGAACCTCTTTGCTTTACATTCTTACTGAAGTTTTCTGCTCCTGTGTATCTACTGGAAGCAAATGCTGATTCTGACTGTGATTCAGTAACACACCTTGGAGGTGCAGTACTCTATCACCCTATTCTAAAAGCAAATGTGGTATTTCAAAATACTTACTGAAAGAAAAATTGAGAGAAACCCCCTAATTAACCATCAGCTTCCTTCATATCGCCTTTTTAAACACTTCTTCAATCAATCCAGTGTTATTTAAATGTAGATTCTGTATGTGTCCAAGTCTGGCTTGGCTTTGAGAGAGCTGGTGTGTAAAGGTATGATGGTCGTGCATAAGGAATGTTTGACAAGCCTGGTCCATGAAAAGCCCATGCTGGCTCTTACTCAGCTGGCTGACTCACTAATGGAAGGAGCCCGGCCTGTCATTTAACTCATCATGCCTCTGTCATTGCTACATCAGACTTTATGAGCAGGTTGTTCATGTACAGGTGTGTGTCAGAGTACCCATCACTGCATATGCCTGTAACACGTTTTTATCCCAGGCTAGCTAGGGGCATTGTGCCTTCATGCAAGAAGAGATGTGCCTCTGCTCACCTCATACTCTCTTGTAAGCAGCAGCTGGAAGGCCGTGGGCATCAGAATTTGTTCTGGCTCACACTGCTTTCCCGACCAGACTGCCTGGCTCAGTGCCTGCAGAAGGGAGCAAAGCTATATATTCCCTCTCCCAAAAACAAGAGAGGCACAGCAGCTCCGTTGTTACTCCTTTGTAGGTCTCTGGGGAGAGCACACTTCCAGGTTTCCTCTTACTCAAATTACAAGGTTGCCCTTCATTCCCAAGAGCCAAGAAAAAAGCTCAGCTTACATGTGGTAAAAAAGAACTTGTAAAAGTTATTTTTGAAAGGGAAGTAAAAAAATGAGGATTTGCAGTGGCTACCCTTGATGTTGCTACTGTATTTGAAACAGCTGGAGTGTAGGTCTCCTCATAAGACCCAGGGCTTCCTCATATGCAGTTTAAATGTGAAGGGATTCAGACAATAGGTTCACTTTCTTTAAACTCTCCCAGCTCTCTGGGGGCACTAAAAAAGGCAAAGGAGCCAGTTGAGTGACTGCAGCAGTTCATCTTCCTCAGTGCTGCACAGGGACTCTGCACTGCTGTGCTGTGGCGGATGGCAGCAGGTGGGGAGAGAACATGGGAGCAGAAAGGGGCTTGAGTGAAGCATTCTTAGTGAGAAGAAATCACAAGTGTAGATTACCTGGGAAAACAGTGCCCTGTTAATGTTGACTCATATATGTTGGCACATAGTTTAAAAAAGACAGATAATTTTATGGGCAATGAATGATTAGTTCCTGCTGCTCTTGCATTAGGAAATAGAGACATCAAGAAGACCTAGTTTTATTTCTGCCTCTGCTGTAAAATTCCATGTATTACTGAGGAAAAGCTAATAAAGCTTCAGTTCTCTCCAAAGAGAAAAGTGGGGGCGGGTAGGGAGAGAAAGGTAATTCAACCCATTAAGTATTGGAAATAAATTCGGGGGCTTTTTTATCAAAAAAGGACTTTGGGAATATTGGCTGTTACTGTGAAGTGCATTTTACTGTTTCAACATTTTACCCCATGTGAACAGAATATTTTCTTCCTGTGAACCTGACCTGAATAAAAAAGGAGTGAAACTGTTCCTACTTTTGTTCCTGTTTGTGGCCTTTTGCAGCATCATTCCTGGGCTCTGAAAAGCAGTGGGACACTTGCCTTTCTGTAGATGCTCAGATCTCTACAGTGGAGGAACCAGGTGAGTAAAAACACTGACAGTTTGGAAATGGTAATACCTCTGCTAAACCTATTCCTCCACCTTCATCTCTTGCCCCTGTATTTTATATCAGGAAGGACATGTAGTCTTGAGAGAAGTGTGATGAAGAAGTGGTGTTCTTCCTCACAGTCTCTTTTGAGAGACTCTAAATGATGTTCAGTGCCTTGCTATCTGCCCATAATTAAGGTTACAAATCAATTTTCAATTTTTTCACTTCAAATTTTTTAGATTTTGGGTGAGATTATGTTTTTATGTTTTTATCTTTAATCTCAAAAGTTATGTCAAAAATACTGAACAGGTCATTGGCGTCCTTTGCATGAATTAAAACAGATAAACCTTCCTTTTTTTCTCTTCCAAAATCCTAAAGGGCTAAAATCTCATTACAGTGTTGAAGTATTTCTTTTTGTTAACTTCAGAGAATTTAGAATTCTGTCAGAAAAGTGAAAAAGAAAAAAAAAAAGAAAAAAAAATGTAATACATCCCTAATACAAGGAAGAAAAGAACCAACCAAACACATTCCCTGGAAAGGGTTGCATTTTCGTTAGATTTCATAGGTCTTGTCAAGGGCTGCAAATCTGGATACATGAAGTCAAGAGAACAATGCTAATCTGTGCTTCCTGAAAAACTGCTTCTGGGACACCTCTGGCAGTGTCTTTCCATGTGCAGTTGTAAGGATCTGAGGTTGAAGGATATCTAAAATATACGAGCCATCCCCGTTCAAGACATTGTAAATGTATCTGGTGGTGCAGTTCACTGAACAGTCAGTTCTTGCCTCTGCCAGCCGCTGGTGATTGCCACAACGAGTCTGGTTGAAAATTTCAAAACCAAGTATGGAGAAACACTCAGCAGTTCCTTTTGGCAGTGTGGTAACTCTGTCTTCATCCAAACTAGCTAGCAGAAGGGCTTTGCTCCATTTCAAGGGCACAACTGCTTATGGAAAGAGCTGCGTCCAGAAGTCCTTCTGCATATAGCTTCCTTTCAAAACTGGAGACTTGCATGTCTCTGTGCTGGAAAATCTTTACAGATTCTGGGGTTCAGTAAACAGGAAAAATTGTTTCTTCTGGGTGCTCAAGCATCCTGTGTAGCCTCTTGCATTTGGCACTGCAAGGTGTTTGAGAGGAGGGAAAGCTCAAAAATAGGTGCTACAGAAAAGCATACTTGTTAATATTTTCCCCTCATATCCATTCACCAATTTTGTCCTAAATAGCTGGCTTACATCTGAATTGGAGCCAAGTAAGTTTAGCTGAGTTCTTGTGATAGTGAAGACCGTGTTTTCCTGTGGGCAGGATGGGGCTGCTGGGGACGTGGAGCACAGCCTGTTGATCCAAGCTGCCATTTGTGAATATGACTTCCTTTAGACTGATTACAGTTTCAGCAGAAACCCCACTTGGGAAACCACACAGTGTGCAGGTAATTGGAAACAGAGCCTGGCACAAGCATCTTTTAAAGTTTAGCACTGGCCTTTGAATTTGTAAATAGAAAAGGCCTGTGACTGCAGTAAAAACGGTGGCTGCCCTAGTAAATTTCAAGAAGGAAACAGAGACGTTATTGTTTTCTCTTTCCCCATATACTTTGTTTTTTTGCTTCTCTCTTTGATCTAAGAAAATTCTAGGACAGCTCCTTTAATTAAGGGGCAGTAGACAAAGCTTTGTCTGCAGGGCAATATTCATGTTGGTGCACACAGCTAAGCTTACAGGCTCTGTTTTTTCCTCCACCTTTTTATTCTGTAGAAAAAGAAATTTCTATTTAGAAAAGCAATACACTTTTCTTCTGACCTTTTTAAAATTTATCATTTCCGCTGTTTTAAAGGATGCCTCCCATCACTTCCAAGAGTTTGTATTCTAGGCAGATGACTTTCTTTCTGGTTTTTGGACTTTTTATTTTATTCACTGGTGGGTTTATGGGCTCAGCACTCATGGGAATACTTTACATAATTATATATAGGAAACATAAATTTTACTTTGTCTGTTGTTAAGTAACTGGGATTTCAGTATTTGTGCTATTTCTCCATCTTTCACTGTTCTTCTCTTTTCTGCTCATACACACCCCCTTTTACTACTCCTTAAAATGCCAGATGTGATCACAGTTGTTTTCAGCTGTATTTTCAGAAGAGATTACATCAAATGTTTTATTTTTCACTAGTGACAGGGACACCTTCCAGCTAAAGAAAGGATCATCTGATTCACGCTGGAAAATATGACTTTTCAAAATCATCTGTGGCTTCACTCCTACTCATTCAGCATCTCCTAGGTGACAGTGACTGCATATACTCCACGATCAGTTAAAATAAAATATCCCATGGTTACAATCACTAGTTGAAATATGATGATGATAGCAGGGTTTGATATCTAGCCCAAAAAGCTGCAAGAGACCGCTGGGATTGTGAACAATGTTTTTTAATGCAGTTCAAAGTTCCATGTAAGACAGAATTAGGATACTAGTGGCAGTATTTTAAGTTAGGTTATTTATCTGACCATTGCAAACACCAGTGGAACAGAACTAGGAAAAAGAGGGGAAAAAATCAGTCAAAAATATCTCAAGATAAACAGTATTTTGAGTCTTTTGATGAATGTTTCTGTGTTAAAAAATCAAGTATTTCCAGAGGTAAGTTACTTACTATGGGATATTAAGATCTGGTTATTGTTACAGAGATGCCTCTGCCCAAATTAAGGTGCAAAAGAGACTGTATGCTGAAAGCCAATAGCATGGATTTTATTTACCAGTAAATGTTGGGGGGGGGATAAAGAGGGAGGGAGAGAGAGAAAAATAGGAAAGGGGTGGGGGGTGCGAAAGAGTGACAGAGAGGTAGGTTAAGTGGAAAACTCACCACTGTGGATCCCAGCAGCATCCCACTGATCCTCTTCTGGTCTTCTTGATGGTGATGGTCCCAGAAAACACAGAGTTCAGAGGGTTAGTGTGTATTCAGGCCAGTTGGGAATGTCCAGGTGTTCCCTCTGGCAGGGAAGTCTTGCACCATCTCTTACCATGGACTCTGGATTGGTTGCATCACTTTGCATCACGTGCAGTCCTCTGGTGCAAGGCCTCAGGAATGAGTCTAGGGGTGTTTTGGGGGTCTTTGATGGTTTATGATCCCTCCTCAGCTGCCTCTCCTGTGAATGACCTGTGGATGTGGCCTTCCTGGTGTGGGGGGTTTTTGCAACTGAGCCAGTTTGTGTAAGGGAGGGTGGGTGTTCCCTCTGACCAGGGGTTACACCACACACCCAAAAACTCTGCTCTTCCCACCCTGGCCAGGCAAACCTGGCCTCAGCAAATGAGTCTGTGGGCTATGGCCTCCCTCACCTCAAACCCAGCCAAAGCTGATTTCCAGGACAGCTGCTGGGTTTGGCTTTCCTTGTGCATCCATTCTCCTTAGACACAAGATAATTGGACAGTAGTACCACCCTTCTCTCAAGATCCTGTTAGGTGACGTGGCTCACGGTCCAGTTCCAGTCAGGAGGCATATTCAGACAGGGAGCAGGCTTTAGTGGTCACAGCTTCTTCATACAATCTTGCCATAATGGGCAAAGTCTTTTTAAAAAAGATCTTTAATCCATTAATCATAAGATTTCAGTTTCTCACATGGGAGGAAACAGAACTTTTGCCTTACTGCTAGTAGGTGGCATATCAACTTAAATGAAGCAGGTGATAGTAAAGCAAAAGACAGATGAAATTTGCATAAACATGCAAGCTGGTGGGTTGGATGAGAAATAATGGAGTGATAGTGGCAGTGCAGAGGTGCCAGGACAGGCAGGAGGATAATGATCTCTCACAGCAGATGAGACGTGACTTGAGCATAAGCAAGGAGGGAAGACAAGAGCTGTGCTCTGACAGAAGGGCTGTTCTCACACCCAGCCTGCAGTTTCCTTCACTAGCATTACTAACTGCTGCTCTAGTAAATTCCACTTGGCATAAACAAAGTAGAGGCTTGAGAGTGAGGGATGAAAGATTTATAGTCTGTTTGAGAGCTGTTCTCAGCTTCTGTTCAAATACCTCCCCTGGGTCACATATTTGGCTTGCTGTTACCTATTGCACCTCCTTGAAACAAGAAAACACACTTAATTTCAGATCAGAATATGGAGGAAAACCTGAAATGCTTAAAAATATAAAAATGCTTTGGTTTTCACCTTTTGAAGATTTGAAAGAGCTTGTAATTTTGGATGTTTGGGCAAAACAGCATTGAGCATTATCCATTGCAGGGTTAATACAAATTTAAAAACACTGATGGAGTAACATTCAGTCAGTTAGAAATCGTGTGGGAGGAGGACATCAAACCTGTCCCGTCTCTACCTCCAGTCTACCCAAAGTGTTTAAATCCAGAGCTGCAGTGGGTTGTCAGACAGCCCTGGCTCGATCTCCAGCAGCCTGTGAGGAGCAGGGAGAGGGGCTGGGAGCTGGGAGCTGGGCTCTGCTCTTCCCAGTTCTGCTTCCTCATGGATTCATTTAACTCCTAGAGGGCTGCTCCCAGCTGTCCCCACCACAGCAGTGCAGTGGGCAGGGGAGGCTGAGGGGAGCAGTCAGGGAGAGGGAGGAGGTTGCAGAAGCAGAGGCATTGCCTATGTGGGCTTGCTCACCTGCACAGGAAAACAGACACTCATGGTCCTTGCTCTACATCCTGTTTACAGGATGGATGACATCTCTGGTGCCAGGCCTAATGGCTCCACACTGTTTTCACTCTCTGGGCTATATTTGAAGCAGATCAGCTTTTATAATCATGCCTTGAGCACCCAGTTCTGCAGAAGGCGGCAGCTCCCTGTGGCATCAGGAACCCCTGACAACCTCAATCCCTCCCCACCACCTCCCTCTCTCCTACATTTCTTCATGGCAAATTCATGACCCTTATTTAAGTCCATACTGGATGGTGGTGCTCTTCCTAGGAGAATCCTGATGCTTCCTACCCCTGTAGCTGGGTAACTTGGACATCTGTGAAGCTTAAGTCAGCTGATTGTGGGAATGGCCTGGTAAAGATGGAATGAGTTAGACTGGCAGAAAGTTTCTCTGTTTGTGTTATTGATTGTGATCAGTGAACAAGGTTACACTGTAATTAAGGAGACAACTTTTCTGCCAGGGTAAGGTGCAGTTCACTTAGGGAGTCTTCGTGGCAGAGCTAACTAGGAAAGATGGTATGAGCAAAATCTTAGAGTTTAAGTCACCAAAATGCTTGGATATGACAGTACTCCAGGTCATTTTTTAAAAATCCTGAAGGAGTCACTAATATCTAACTCCAATGTCTAATTTCCAAAATAGACTATGGAATTATTTCCCTTGTACTGGCCATCAGATGTTTCATTATTTCATTCCATGTGCAGCGGTTGGCTCAGAAAAGACTGAGAAAGGCTTTTAGAAACACTTCTAGACTGCTGGTTGCATCAAGAGGATGTGATAGTAAGAGTTCACATTTCCCTGGGCAGAGAAAAGGGATGAAGCTGTTCTTCCCTCACATGCAATAAAGCACTGACAATTGCCTCTAAAACACAGGATTAATCTCTCTCCCTGCATTTTGTGCAGTTCCTGACCCCAAAAGGAGGTTCTGAGAGGTCTGTCTGAATGAGGGATAGTTAGTGTGATAGGCCTAGTTGGTGGACTGTGAGATAATGCAAATGTGGAGCTGTATGACAGTGTCTCATGTTTTCAGTTGTGCCCAAGGAGGCATTTATGTTCCCAAGGTACGTGGGAACATTCTGTGATGCAGTGGAGATGAGTAAGTTTTGTGTGCCTGGAAAAAATCTGATGTTGATGAATTAGTTTAATGGAATCAGCAAGATTGGAAAAACCCCTTAGGATCACCAGAGTGATTGATATCTTTATGGAGGGGCAGTGAGCACAAAACTGGGTTTGTCTCAAATCTTGTCTCTATTTAGAACAGAAGTACTCCGGTTCACTGGGATTTACTGTGCACATTCATACCTTGTATTTGCTGCCCAAAAAGACTATTTTCAGTGTGATACTGCCTCTGTTTCTTTAAAATCTGTGGCACTTGTTCTGCCATACAGTTTCTTAATAGTGTTGTCACGAACATATCTCCTAGTGCCTTTTGTACTTTCAGAAGTTTAAACTCACATTGCCTAGACTCTTCAAACTGAAGAGCGTCTCATCCTCTTTTTATGACAGTAAGATGATGCTGAGAGAGAGGACACAAAAGTGTGCTGGACACTGCTGTTTGCTGCCGACCAGATTCAGAGTCTGGTGCCTCTCTTGGTTGTTTATGCAGCAGAGTTTTAATGCAAAAGGCTCAAGAGCCCCAGGATCTAGAATAAAACCCAACATGATTGATTCTTGCTCAGCTGCGGGCCACAGGCACTGCAGGCAATGGTGTCTCTTGTCATCCCTCTGATCTAGAGTTTGCATTCCTCTCAGCAGAGAAGCCCAGGTGCTGCAGTGCATGCCTTGCTTAACAAGTGAAGTTAAAATGCAGCAGCAACACCGTGTGGTATGCAGGATTAAGCTTATATAGAGCTTTGCTACGCTAGTTTTCCTTTAGCTGTAATTCCTGCCATCTTCTCCGCTGGCTGCTGTGAGTTCCTCTGCCATCCCACGCTGGGTCACTGGCATGGCAAGATGAGGCCATCACTGGAAACTTGGTGCAATGATTAGAGTGGCAGCTGTATCTCTTATTTTCTTACACAGCTCTCAGAGCTCTCCCCTTCTGTGTCCTCTCACAGCAGCTTCTCTTGCTGCGTCAGGTTTGCTCTGAGCAATACTGCTAATCTGCCAGGCTGGGCCCCTGCACACAGGATGCTTCCTCCTTGTTGACAGCTTGCCTAGGAGGGATTTTGTGCTGCAGACCTTGGAAAAAAATTAGAAAAAACAGAAGAGATAAATGTTGCCCTTCCTCCTTTGTCCGTGTTTGAAAATGAGCATTTGGGATTCTGCCTCTGCTGCCACACAAAAGAGCCTTTCTCTCTGCCTGTCCCCAGGCTGAGTTTCCTCACTGGTGCCACTGTTCTTCTCTCTGGACACCATTCAAGAGACAAGTTGCAGTAACTAAATGTCCTCTGCTGTTCAGAGGAGTCACTGCATCTTACACAGAAAACATTACGTCTTTAAAACCTTAACCAATTCATCAAAGTCATTATTCTGTATAACACTGAGAGGTTTTTTTCTGCACTTGAATAGCTTTACCAATGCTTAAAGAGTATTGTGTACTACCATACACATGCATTATCTTTCTTCCTAAGTACATATAAAATATCCTTGAACCTTAAGTAGAACAGCTGCTGTGTCAGCAGATGCTTGTGCTTAGCTTAACAGTTTTTGCCAGCATAGTCTAACTGCTGAAATGCTGTACCCAGGTATGAGACAATTGAGAACAAGTCTTTTTTTACTGTAATTAGATCAAACTTCACCTGTGGGATTCAGTGAGATTATTCTGTGTGGAAACTAAGCATATGTCCTTGCCACAGTGCTGCCATCTTTGCAGACAAGGACAGAAAGAGAAATACCTCAGAGGGAAAAATCTCATTTAATGTCTTGTAGATATTTTAAAAAGGTGTATTTTCTTGGTAACTTTGCTCCAACAGTTTAGAACTGAATGAAATGCCTTAGCTTTATGGTTTTTTCCTCTTTCAGAAGCAAATAAGCTTTGAAAATGTATAGGGAATTGCAGGACAGTGTTGGAGAAACTGACTGCAATGCTGCCAAAGGGAAGAAGCACAAAGATGGCAAACAGTAAAACGTAGAAGTGGAAGGTGCAGCAGCAAGAAGATGTGAAGTCTCTTGACTAGGAAGTGTAGTATATCCAGAACTGTAACAAGTGGTGTGAATATTTTGATAGATGCAGATCTTGCTTTTCCTCACTCAGGCTATGACTGAGCTATGCAGTTTTCAGGGAGACTCACCTGAGTGTGCTTTATGTGGTACATGACGTTCCAGGGGGGCAGCAAGTAACTCATATGTCCCCTTTGGCTTTTCAGGTGCCCAGAGTGAGCTCAAGATGTTGATCTGAACATCTTACTCCTCTGAAAGATTTTGTTCTGGTGATCTCAGGGAAGAAAACTCAAAATTCGAAGTTATTAATGTCCTGGATTTAATGTCCTGGCTGGTTTTCTTTCCACTCCCATTCCCAAACTCTTTAGGCAATGTGATGCTTGAAATAAGCTTTATGGTGTTTTTATTTTGTTCTGGGTTTGGTGTTTTTTAAATTTTATTTTTTAAGGCCATATAGTCTATTTCATCCTTTCTTTCTGAACAAGGTCCTGGACACTATTCCTGGTTTAGCTGTTTGGTCTGTGTCATGTTGCTCCGGCCTTGTAGTAACAAATGTATCAGTTTCCTCCTGCTTCCTCCTCAGATCCTACAGTCTGTGTCACCCACATGGAGGCTGAGTGTGTCTTTTCTCCCATATGCCACGGCTGGCAATAAAAATGAGCTTCATGAGAACAAGGAGGAGTTTGCTCTCCAGAAGTGCTTTATTACACCAAGTGTCAGTATGCATGTTTTTCTGGGGATGAAGTCAGGCAGATGTTGCAAAAAGCAAGGGGTCTGCAGTACAGGGAGAAAGCTGTGGGCTATTCCTAAGTGGAGTGAAGAAGAAAGGCATTCCCTTCACACCTTGAGCGAAAGTGATGAATGACACTGCATGCTTCTCTTGTGGGTGTGAAATGAAATGCGAAAGGGAGGTAGGGTGCAGCTGTCCAGGTGACAGAATCCCATCAAGTCCCTCAGGATAGTTTGGGAAAACAAAAGATATTGGGTTACCGTGTGAGTCTGTTATGCAGCAAGGAGAAATCTGCCATTTAGTTAAAAGTCTGAACTGGAGCATTATTTGTCAAATGAGGATTAATTGCATAGGTGAGACTGGCTGAAATATTGCACCAACTTTCAGGCATTGTCCTTGACTGGAAATGTGGATTCAGTGGAGGGAGTTCAGAGGGAAGCAACATGAGTTTTGGGAAATGAAGAAAGTTTCAGAGCACTGGCTGTGTTTGATTTAGGAAAGGAAACTCTGAGTGGGGTACATGGAAAGTCTTTTATTGTGTAAAAGAGCAATATCAATAAGTAGTTGATCTCTTTGTTGAGGAAATGCAGAAAGAAATAAAATTATTTTTTGCTTACTCTCCTGATAGAAATATTCAGGCTGGATACTATGAAAAATTTATTAAGGTAGTAATATTCTTATTAATCTACCTAAAGTTCCAACCCCTCCTTATTTTTCATATGTTTATTACTAAAAATCTCAATGCCTGAAATGTATTACTCTGTATTTTGTAAGGTCTAGAAGTGTCGTTAGGCCATAGAGTACTATTCAGTAATTTCAATATTAATTGAACAATGATGCTGTGTTTCTAACAACATATGCTTCTAATTATCTTGAGAGCACAGTCTGAGAGCTTATGGGCTCACCCACTCACATGTAATCTCATGCTGAACTTTGGAGAGAGCTCAGCAGACTGTAGTCTAATAAAGCACAGGAGAAAAGTAACTTGGAGAGTGAAAAGCTCTCAAAGAGGATAGCAAACACAGAAAATGGTTGATTGATTGATTAAATGCTTCATGAAAAGGATGTGAAGAGAAAGAACAATTGATAATGGCATGTGAGAAAGTGACCTTGGCAAAACAAGGCATGCAGGTGATGAAGGAATATCTGACACAGAGGCGTACAAGAGCTGTGTGAAAGGGGGAGAGTGGGCAGACTTAAAGCAGTGGCAGATGAAGCGTAGGAGGCAGCAAAGAAAAGCTGCCACATACATGAGGATGAAGTAATAGATCTCCTTCCCCCTTCCTTAGATTACTGGATGGGAGGAGAGTCTGGTTAGAAAGCGCTGTAAGGCAGAGAGATGGCATTCTTCAGCCTGCACACTGCTCAGTGTGCTGCTCTGCACAGCTCCTGAGGAAGGCTTCCTTGTCATCAGGAGCCAGTGGCTCTTCCAGGCCTGCCTGTTCAGAAGCGCTTTTCTATTTTGGTCACTGCAGATACTCAGTTTTATCTGGACCTCATGCTCCTTCTCCTGAGGCAGCCTATGTGTGAGCATAGACAAGTCTTGTCTGTTTTAGTTTCTTTGCTCCAGTTAAACCCTAAATATACACTTAAATTATTCCATTCCTTCATTTGAAATTTGCCAGCTCTCTTATGGTATGCTGTTTTCCCCTGTGACAATCATAGACTTTCAAGAGGTTTGATGACCCTGCCTTGCACAAGTTGCTTGAACTCCATACTGCTCCTGTGGCACTTGTCTCTCCTCTGCCCTCACTCCAATTTTGCTTAGCAGTTTTCATTCTCAGCAACTGCCTCATTTACCAATTCCTGGTATTGTCAGATAGATAGATGGATGGGTGGATGGATGGATGGATGGATAGATGGATAGATGAGTACATACATATATGTGCTTATGTTCTATTAAAATGAACAGGGTTATGGCTGTCATGGTTGATCCCTAGAACTACTGGCATCTCTAGAACTATTTTATACTGTGCTATAAATGTATCTTACCTAGGAGGACTGCCTCCAAACCACCATGGGCAATGATGCTTTGCTCAGGCTGAATCCTGCCTGTACTCAGGAATTGTCTGGGAAAGCACCAGGTCTTATAGTCCAAAATAGAGGAATTTAAATATTGTTAAAGTATTGGTGACTGAATTACCGTGCCTGGGAACCTCCTGTCCTCCTGTTAGCTTCACAGAATCACAGAATCACTAGGGTGGAAGAGACCTTCAATATCAAGTCCATCCCAGCCCTAACACCTCAACTAAACCATGGCACTGAGTGCCACATCCAGTCTTTTTTTAAACACATCCAGGGATGGTGACTCCACCACCTCCCCAGGCAGCCAAATCCACTACTTCATCACTCTTTCTGTAAAAAACTTGTTCCTAATATCCAACCTATATTTTCCTTGGTGCAGCTTAAGACTGTGTCCTCTGGTTCTGTCAGCTGCTGCCCAGAGAAAGAGACCAACCCCCACCAGACTACAGCCACCTTTCAGGGAGTTGTAGAGAGTGATAAGGTCACCTCTGAGTCTCCTCTTCTCCAGACTAAACAGCCACAGATTCCTCAGTCACTCCCCATAGGGCTTGTGTTCCAGGGCCCTCACCAGTTTCGTTGCCCTCCTCTGGATGCACTCAAGCATCCCAACGTCCTTCCCAAACTGGGGGCCCAGAACTGGACCCAGCACTCAAGGTGTGGCCTCACCAGTGCCAAGTACAGGGGAAGAGTGACCTCCCTGCTCCTGCTGGCTGGTACACTATTGCTGGTACAAGCTAGGGGTCATTGGCCTTCTTAGCCACCATGGCACACTGCTGGCTCATGTTCAGCTGGCTGTCAACCAGTGCTCCCAGGTCCCTTTCTGCCTGAGCACTGTCCAGCCACACCGTCCCCAGCCTATAACACTGCATGGGTTATTGTGGCCAAAATGCATTCTGCCCTCCACATACACCAAGAACTTCCTGGACTGCCTATTTTTTGCTGTAATAAGTTCCCAGCAGCTGTCCGGTAGGTTAAAGTCACCTAAAAGAACAAGGTCTGGTGATCCTGAAACCTTCTCTAGCTGCTTGTAGAATAAGTTGTCCACCTGGCTGGTGGACAGTTGTGGTAGAAGTTGTCCTTCCTAGCTGGGTAGAAAATAATAGACTCCCAGCAGCAGGTCAGCCTTGTTGGCATTCCCCTTAATTCTTACCCACAGGCATTCATCTTCATCATCATTACTTTCAATATCCATGACATCAAAAGCCTCCCTAATACAAAGGGCCACCCTTCCACCCCTCCTCCCTTTCCTGTCTCTCCCGAAGAGCTTGTAGCCATTCAGTGCAGCACTCCAGCCATGTGAGTCATCCCCCCTCGTTTCTGTGATGGCAATTACATCACAGGTCTGCTGCTGCACCATGGCCTCCAGCTCCTCTTGTTTGTTACCCACGCTGCATGCATTAGTGTACATGCACCTCAGCTGGCTGCTGGCTTCACCCCCTAACTCAGGCTTACCACCCTCGGGCCTGCTTCCAGACAGCCCAGCTGCATCCCCTTCCCCCTTCAAATCTAGTTTAAAGCTATCTCAATGAGTTCCAACAGTTCATGAGCTAAAAACCTTCTGCCCTTGACAGAGAGACAGAGCCCATCCAGTTCCAGCAGGCCCGGTGCCAAAAATGTTGCCCCATGATCAAAGAACCCAAAATTCTGCTGATGGCACAAACCCTTGAGCCACTTGTTGATAATGTAGCTCTCCTATTCCTTTCACCATTTTTCTCAGCCACCAAAGGGACTGAGGCAAAGATTACCTGAGCTCCCACCCTATCAACCACTTGACTCAGTGTCCTAAAGTCCCTTTTAATTGTCCTGGCACTTCTCTTTTCAATCTCATCACTGCCAGCCTGGAGTATCAGCAGTGGGTAACGCTCAGAGGGCTGAATCAGCCCAGGATGTCTCTCACTGATATCCCGTACCCAGGCCCCAGGGAGGCAGCAGACCTCTCTGTGGGATGGGTCCAGTTGACATATGGGGCCCTCTGTCCCCTCGGAAGGGAGTCACCCACTATGACCACCCTCCTTTTCTTTTCAATGTTAGAGGTGGTGATCCATCTGACAGATGAAGCTCAATGAGTAGCCAGCGTGTTCTACCTTCAGAAGGTGCCTTTAGAGAAGGCTGCCACGCCAGGGTCTGATCCAGGCAGGCATAAACAGGATAACAACTGAGGCAGCCTCAGCTTGGATGTTATCCATTTTGGTATGAGCAAGTCTAGGTTGTCTTCACCGAGCTGGAGGCTGGTGCCCATCACTGCACTTGCTGTTGAGCAGCGATGATATACAAAAATAAAATTACTTTGCAAATCTGATGAATCAGAGAGAAAAGCTCATGTTCTTACTGCATGTGCTGTTAAATACAAGGCTAAGAACAATGTCTCCTCTGAGAAGCAGAAGCAGGGGCTGGTTTTGCACACCTCTAAGACCTCTGCCACTTTGGCACCTTTGTCCGAACTACTTAGCCTAGGAGGAGAAATTTTACTTTGGAAAGGGATGAATTGCAGTTGTGGAGAGGCTTTCTCCACTGACAGTAAAGACAGTCCATGGTAATGAGTTCAGGCACAGCTGCAGGTGGGGATAAGCTATAAAATAGCAGTCTGCACTCACATTATAGGACAGTGGCATTCAAGGTGGTAAATCATCAGCTGAGAATCAACTTTGAATTGATTAAATGAGAAACAGTTGTGCGTCGAAGTGAATAAAAATCACAATAATGTCTTGGACCAGTGGTTATGTCTCTGGGTGTGAAGTGCAGAGGCTTTTGTTTCGTGACCCCTTCTTTCACTAAGTATGTGAAGATCAACATTTTCTGTAGATCTATGAAGCAGAATCTGAGCAGGGAACCTCATGCATTTTTGTGAGAAGCTGAGTTCCCAGCAGACCAAGATAGAGCTGAAATGTCTCTGAGGACTGTAGCTTGTTGGAAACATATTTTCCTAAGGGATGGTGGCATTGCTGCTGTCTGGACCAACGGGGAGGAAACACGTGGTGCTACTTGTTACAGGTGATTTTGTGCTTGTCCTACCCGGCCAGTAGGTGTAGCCATAATTCCATGTAGTCAGACCCAGTTATGTGAAAAATATTCTGAATTTTATCGGTAAAATGCAGGAACTTCTCCCCTCCCCCCTTCCCCCCGCCCCTTTTAAAAATTGTGGGTTTAAGGATTAGGTAGAATTTGTGTGGTAGAGGGTCTGTACTTTCCTTCTGGTATAGGTGCTAGTAGAATTTAAGTACCCTTCTGAACCAAATTACAAATTCAGCTCGAGCTCTTAAACACCCTTGGTGTTGTGATATTTCTGACCGCTTTTTGCCCTTATTATAATAATGCTCCTCTGAAAATGCAGCTTCTCAGGATGAACCTGGCGCTGTGACTGAGAACTTCTTGCCTTGGGGCCCCATCTAGTGGTAGTGGCTTCCACTGAGCAGCAACAGGGGCGACTTCATTTGGGCTGCTGAGACTTGAAAAGCAGGAAAAGGAGCTGACACAAAAATTCCCTACAGAGCTCAATATTCACAAATGTAATAAATATTTGTTCATTCTGGCCCTGCTGTCATTTTTTTAACTTTCTCTCTGCAAAGACAATGTGTGCATTTTGTGCCAAGGGATTTTCATGACATAGTGGAAGCGTACCCTAATCGTGGGGATGGGGGGTTGGAAGAAAAAAAAGAAAAGAGGAGAGGACAGGAGAGAAATCATCAATTCTTTCTCCGTACTCCTGCATTTCTTTTATTAATGGAATGGCTGCATTATTTCACTGAGTGTGCTGCAGTCATTGGTAAGTGACATGAGGATATGAGTATTACTCTCTGAAGTTATCCATAAGCTAAGAGGCTTCTTAGGTAAACTTGAAGATAGAAAAAATTCCAGCCACACTAAAAGCTCTGTCAGAGTCAAACATTTGAAATCTGTATTTTGTCTTGACAGAAGTGCTCACATGCCAGATGCTACAAAAATTATGTTCAGACAGGACCTGTTTGTTATTTGTATTTATTAGGAAAAGAAAATGTCTTGATAAATGAAAAAAGGTTTTATGGCTATATCCAAGTTACTTTTATAAATGACATTTTTCTAGTTCATCTGTCAAATGAATTTAGTGAGCCAAATTTGGATTTCAGTTGCAGTTAAGTTATTCAGAGTAGCCCAAGGGAGTAAAATGAGTAGCTAGACAAAATATGTGGCCACAGCTGTCTAATATTTTGCCTTTTAAAAATAAAAAGAAAAAGAAAGAAGGAAATAGCTAACCTATCTAGTAAGGGTAAAGCTGTTTTCTCTGGCAAATGTATTTTACAGAACAAGCTATTTTGAAGACAGTGTCTGTAATATAGCTAGCAGTTTTTCAATTTAAGATGAACCCAAATAAAAGCACTTTCTGTGCTATCTGTATCTTCAGAGAGCATCATAAGGGATGGAGATTGGGTACTCCTACATTTGTGTAGCAGAGTTATTTTTCAAAAAAGTTATTTTATAAAGGATAGGTTGATTGTTTTTATTAAGCTGCTTAGTGGGGTTATTTAAAAACTATGAATGAAATTCCCAAGGTAGAAATATCAGAAGATAAATGAGAGTCTGGCTAAAATGAAAACACTATGTTTGAGAAAGAAATCTTTTCATACTTTGACTCTTGACCTTGAACATCTCTTTGTCTTAGTTATTTTTTCTTGGCCTATTTTTTTAAATTTTATTTTATTTAACTTGTGTGTGGAAAAGACAAATGAAGTAGCTTTCCATGCCTTGAAAATCTGCCTTTGGTTTGCTATTTATAAAGGACAGAGAGTTTTCAAAGAAAATATGAGTTTGTTTTAGTATGAAATAGTGATTGACAAATAATTTCTCCTTTTATTATTACTAACATATTATTTTTTTCAATAATTTTATTTGTTTTCAGTTTCTTTCTTTTGTTCTTTACCTTCTGTAGACAGCATCCTTTAACAACCCACTTGCACTTCCCTATTTTGTTAGCCTAGGTTAGTTTTATGCTGTCTCAGGAGTCATGTGGAGAGTGGGAGAGATCTTTGTGTAAATTTATCTCTGTGCAAATCCTGGAGAAGCTCCAATTTTTTTTTTTTTTTCTTCACTGTGTGTCTCAGCCTGTAGGGACTAAAATAGTTTCCAAAATAAATGGTCCTGGAAAAAATTACTTTCAGAATAAATGATCTGAAGCACAGTGCTGGAGTTACAGCAGCTGGAATGGTCCCATAAGTCCCATTACACTGAACAAAAATTGACCTAGCTCAGCTCCCCAGGAAAGGCATGAAGGTCTGGCAGAGGTGAATGCTGACACGATTTTTAGGAAATAGATCTTATTTTTGAGAAAAACTTTGTGTCACAAATATATGTATTCCACTCTAGCCTAGATAGCAAATGTCTTTTTCACTCTGATTTCTGAGTTTCAGAAAAAGTCCTTGAACAGAAACAGTACTGATACTAATGATAATCAATGTTCTTCTGTCACCTGTACTGAGTGTTGCATACCAGGTTTATTCTACATGGTCTCCTAGGTGAGCTATTTCCATATGATATTTAATATTCCGATTTTAGAGAGATTGGGCACAGTGTCAAAAATAGCCATTCAGAGAGGGAAATTCAGTCTCTTTTTATTCCATGTGGAAGTCAATACCAAAGAGGAGGAGTTGCAGCAGAGGAGCAGAGCCCCAGACCCCCCAACCAGCACCGGGATGAGGGGATGGGCAGATGCAGGGCAGAGTGCTAAGCCTGGAGCTGCATGGCCAGGGGCCGTGGCTGTCTCCACCCAGCTCAGAGGGCAGGCTGTCTCTGTGGAGACCTCTGCAAAATGGTCTAATGCTTCCTTCATTCTCACCTCAGTCTCAGACTTGGTGAGCCGCTAGCAATAGCAGCTGCAAGTGCCTGGGAGCAGCCTCACACCCAGGCACTCTCCTGGCTCCTGGCTGCCCTCTCATCTGTTCCTCAAGCTGCGTGGGGCAGGTGGGGCCCTCCACCCATGGCTGATCTGCTGTCCTGAGCTTTCCCTGTGAGAAAGAGAAGACAGAAGCGTATCCTAAGAATTCATAAACAATGAAATACACCTTCATTGTGGCCTGAAAGTCCTCTTTAGACCTGAGAAGCATTTGCTAGCAATTCAATATCCACAGATGTACTTATCTCTTGAATGTAGGCTAATATGTCATATACTATAAATATGATATTTAATGTGAAGTTTGATATTTATCATTACATTGCTGCATAAAATTTAAATCATTTGCAATATTGAAAGCCCTGAAACTAGCCTATTTGAAACTGGAGTTTGTGAGTCATAACATACTGCAGAAGTTAAATTAAGCTTTAAAATAAAATCCAGCATCAGAATGGACCAGTTGTCTAAAGACAACTTGTCTAAAGACAAGTACTATATCATGGAAACCTTGCTCTGTTATTTTGGATTCCTTACTCACCAAATGCTACATTCTGTGGTATAACGAAGGCAGCAGACATTTCCTGATCAAAGCAGTTTTAATGATGGCCAACACAATACAATGTGATTGAAGTCAGAGGTGTGGAGGAGACATTCACCAACTTTCCCTCCCAAATGTAACTTTGGAGTTATTAAGAGCCTCCTCCTGCCCTTCCCTTGGCCACATCTCAGTTCCCCAAGGCCAATCTATAGTTTATCACATTCCTGAGCATCACTAGGAAGAGCCTGGTTCTGTCTTCTTTACACCCTCCCTTTAGGTATTTATACACATTCATAAAATCCCCTGACATTTCTGTTCTCCAGGATGAGCAGCCAAGATTCCTCATCCTCTCCCTGTGTATCAGTTGCTCTAATCCCTTACTCATCATCATGGTATGTCAGTGTAAACACTTACATATGCAAATTTTAATAATGCACATAACAGTTATTCCAAGAATGGTAAATGAAATACTAGTTGGTCATCTTGTAAATGGTGGCCAGAATTATCAAGTCATGAAACTTCCTTGAATGTTTTAAAGAAATTTGAGGTGATTCTGGATATTATTAATTTTAAAGAACTTTTACAGGGAGCTGTGTTTGGATAGCTGCTATTCAGATTATTTCCTGGAGGAAGTGGTTGATCTTTGGTGTTGATCTTTAGTTATAATGTATCTCTCTAGAAAGATGTCATCATACTTGGTTTCTCTTCAGATTTCTGTCATACACAAAGATTTATCTTTCCTCCTTACTTGGCTGCTGTTTTCTATTCTTTTTTTCAATAGATTACATTCACCAAACAAGTGTTCATTAGCTTCTGGAATGTAGATCAATTCTTTGACCTTTTCCTCCTTAACATCCCTGGAGCATATTTCATAAGTTTTGTCTTAACATAAGAATGACTTTATTATAGCAGGCCTAGAGGTACATTTGGTGTCCTCCTTGCCCTGTCTACAGCAAATAGCAGGTCCCTAGGAAAGATTTAAAGAACAAAGCAAATTTATGTGTGGCGCTGTTTCCCAGAGCAATTTACATCCTCCTACCCAATTTTAGGTCAAGTCCTCTGTGGGAAGAATATAGCACCTCTGCAGCTGTGAATTCAGAGGGGCTGGATGTGTGGTTGGCTGCTTTCAGGACCAGAATTAACCTACCAGTTTCCAAGTGCCTGAGAGTTCTACCAGCAGGAGGTTTGACTGGCTGTGGAGAGACTAATGAATGTCATTATTAGTTGTATTGGTAAGTGATGTGTTACCCTGCTTGCTATGTGTCTGAGTGGTGGGAGATAGTGGCATTGTCTACCTGGTCATTGTCTCATCCTCTGGGCTGGCACTAATGATGGGACATGTGGGAATCTCCCTTTTCTTTCTTCTTGAGAATTATTAAGGGAGGTATGGGGAGGTGGGAGGAGGTGGAATAGCAAGCAATAATAATGAATAACACAGCAAATCAAAAGTCAAACTGTTGAGAGAGCTGCTCTATATTACCTTAGAATTGAACTTTAGTGGACTATTTCTGTGTGGTTTTCATGAGGCATAATTGTTTTCTAGGGTATGTGACACATGAGGAAATTCCTGTCATACTTCCATTAGGAAGGGAGTAACACTGCACATACATTCCTTTCTGCTGTTAGAGAGATTACATGTGTCTGTTCTTTTTTCTGTGCCATATCTTTTTTCCAACTGAAATGAAGGCAGTATTTCTGTTCCTCATGTATCATACATGAGTTTAAAGTGTGTTATTGATCAAAAGTGCACAGAAAACCAGCCATCATATTTTGTTGCCCATCTGAACTCCCCAAGTCCAGAACAGAGCTCTTACTTTCCCTTACACAGGCCTCTATTTACTGGCTTCTTTCATGATTCCTGCAGAGACATGATCTTCCAAGCCCTCTGGCAGTGTCTTCACCAGCAGCTATCACAATCAGCTTTATCTTCTTTACATCCTTATACTAATTCTACCTAGGATTAAGAAGGAAAAAAAAAAATCTACAAAGGATATTAGTCCTTTTATAGACACAAAGCTGAAGCTCAAGTGAAAGCTTTTATATTACAGTTTAGGAATGCAATGCAGGCTGCTTAATTAGCATTTCCCAGAAAACTTCTGAAAATATAATCCTAAGGTGTCCTTTTGGTAAGGTTTCTTTTCCCACATACTTCCTCTTTCTGGAATTTTATTTTTTTGTAACAGAATCACAGAACCAGAGAATGGGTCATGTGGAAGGGACCACAGTAGATTCTGTGGTCCAACCTCCCTGCTCAAGCAGGGCCATCCTAGAGCATATGGCACGGGATGGTGCCCAAATGGTTCTTCAATATATCCAGGGAAGAAGACTCCCCAGCCTCTCTGGGCAATCTGTTCCAGTGCTCAGTCACCTGCAGAGTTAAGGAGTCCATCCTCATGTTCAGGTGGAACTGCCTGTGCATCATTTTCTGCCTTTTGTCCTATGCTGGGCACCACTGACCAGAGCCTGGAAACATCCTCTGACACCCTCCCTTCAGATACCTGCAGCGATCTCAGTCGTCTCTTCTCGAGGCTGAACAGGCCCAGCTCCCTCACCCTTTCCTTGTACAAGATGTTCCAGACACTTAATCATTTTCATAGCCCTCTGCTGGACCTGCTCCAGGGGCTGCATGGTTCCCTTGTCCTGAGGAACCCAGAACTGGACACAGCACTGCAGACGTGGCCTGACCGGGGCTGAGCACAGGGGCAGGATCACGTCCTGTGACCTACTGGCAATGCTCTTCCTAATACACCCCAGGATATTATTTGCCTTCTTGGCCAGAAAGACACACTGCTGGCAAGTTCATACTGCTTCTGTGATGTGAATTACTGCATGGAAGGTAATGATAGGCAAATCTCAGCTCTAGAAAAAACAGCACAATTCTTTACACTAAATATAATAAAAAAGCTGGAGAAAGGCACAAAGGCACACTGCTGGTAAGATATCACTACAAATTATTTCTTTCACTGCTAATGTTTACCGTGATCTATGTCTGTCTTTCATCTCCAGGTGACTGTCCACTATTATGTCAACACATAGTTCCAATTTCCTTGTTACTTCATTGCCTGTTTGCCATATCTTCAAAGAATCATTCTCTTTTTTCACACATCTGGAAAATTACAATTCTATAAACACCTAAAACCCAAACTTGTTTTAATTATTTGGTTTTTTTCTACCTTGTTATCAGAAGTCCTGACTTCTTTGTGCTAGTTGGCTGCAATGACAGAATACAGATACCAATAGTCTGTCTAGAAATTGCAGTGGAACAGCAATGGGAATATGAAGTTTGAGGGTTAGTATGTAAGCACCTTCAGAGGAAGAAAATACTGTGGGTTTTTTTAATCTGAGAAGCAAGCAAAGAACTAGTGTGTGGAAGGTAATGCTAAGCAAAATAAATTTTTTTTTAAAAAGGCACATTTCTTTACATACAGTAAACATAATCAAGAGTTGGAGAAAAGTGTGAGCAATAAATAAGGATTAATTCCTGGATACATCCAAATTAAGACCTATTTCTTTTTATAGTACAAGTACTTCAGCCAGCTGGTGTTTTAACCATATGTTTTGTCAATTGTGTGGTGTCGCTGCACAAAAGCAGCCAACACAACTGAACAGACTCTGAGGTATAAATAAGGCAATGATAACTGTGACACTATGGCCTCAAACTATATGTGTCCAGTCAAGAGTTCCTATGCACTGGAAATTCCAGGTCCCTTTGTCAGGTAAAGAACAACGATCTATCAACCACAGAACTTTGTGGTTCCAGGCAACCTCACTGGTTTCTGTGATGTTGTGATATTGCTGTTGTCCTGTCATAAATACCCAGACATCTTGACGACCCAGCTCATCTTGACGACCCATCTTGACACTCAGCTCAAGATTTTTTCGTCTCCTGCTTTGCTGCAGTGTTTGTGTCACTTGGGAAACAGTGCCAGAGGATGGGATTGGGTACAAGTGTAATCAGAAAGGCCACCGAGGCAGGGAAGGAGGACAGCTGTCCTAAGCATTCAGAGCTTTACATTCTGTGCCGTTCTGACGTGACGTAAGCCTCAAGATATTTATTAAGCTGGATGAAAGCCTGCTTTGGTCTTGCAGCTCTCTGAATCTGCCTAACATTTATTTAGGATATGTTACAGTAGATACCAGATGCTGGTGGTACCTAATGCTGCCTAATTGCAGTAGAAAATCAGAGTAAAAGAGAAGGTGGTACAAAAATTTCACTGCCATTTCAAGCTATCTGTGTATCTGGAACACATATCTATCTCTGATTAAAGTTAATTATAGGAAAGTAGTTTGATTCAGATATCAGTAAGGTAGAAATCAAAATATATGCACTTATATCTGCAAGTTTTTCAATCAATAATGAAAGTATTACCTTGTGATTAAAATACAGTTGCAGAGTAATACTCAGCAGGCCATTATGTGAATCAAGACCTAGTCTGGATGAATGATGAAAAAAAGAGAACACATTAAGACTAACTTTTCTAAGTTTTGTTTTAATGTGAACAGTGTTTGAGTGGGGAATCCTACAGTTTTTATTTGGGTAAAAGCACCCTTTGAAAGGAAATGAGTCTTTGACTCTATGTCAAATGAGTCAAGGACAATAGTGGATGACTGATTTTTTGACATGGCAAAGAGTGAGAAGATTAACCAATCAGTGAAATGGCATGAATAAAGATTCTAGCAAAACCTGCCCATTAGGAATACTCACAGCTGTACAGGAGGATCAGTAGCAGCAATGGAGAGAACTGGTGACCTCCAAAGGTAGCTTGACCTGAAGCACCATTATATGGACCATGAACAGAAAGAGAAGTTGCAGATTGGGATGAAATAATCAAGTAGGTATCTTCAGTATGAAGATGTAATGAAGTTCTGCTTTGTTTTTTATGCACTATGGCATTGCTCTTGAAGACTTGGAGAAGCAACTACTGAGCAGTTGGAGAAGAATCAGCATGGTTCATTAAACATTCCTGCTAAACAGTGGTTTCTTTCTTGGTTCTTACTAAAAATATGAAAATCTATCAAAACAGTGCAAATTTGGGCCTGCCTGAGACCATCAGTCTTAGCACACTTCTTGTTATATCTGCCTATGGTAAACTCATTCTTTTGCTTATAGCAACTACAGAATCAAAGACAACCAGCAAGAGTGAGGAACAGAAATTAAGGGGTCCAGCTGATAAAACTCCTTAAGAAAATTGTTCCTTCAAATGCATTCCTGATATGCATTTGAAATAGTTCTTGCCCATTTACAGTGAAATCTTGTCAGATCTTCATTCCTTGGAGCTGCTGTGGATGTAAATATTTTAGTTCTGAAACGAAAAAAATGCAATTTTTGTAATGAGAGTTACCTGCTTCCAGGAATACTGTAAAAGTTCATGATACTAAAGTACAGTAATGATCATATATGTCAGGCAGTATATTGTGTGGCATGGGACACCACGTCACAGCTGTGTGCTTTCAGTGACATGAACTGTTGGAGATGCCAGAAAAGGTTCAATGACCTTGAATAGAAGGATATGCCTGAACTTGATACTGTTTGAGGCTTTCATGTCAGCTCTCACATTGGACTCATAAAGCAGGCGCTGTTGCGTGATCTGTGTGTATTCCTTTCCTTCTCCTTTTCCTCTGTGAAAGAGGAGCAGATATTTTCCACATTATCTGTGTAAGGATATGTGGAGTGTGAGAAGATTTTACCTGGAAATGTTGAGATGGGGTAAGCGAAGATCCTGAGTGCTGGACCAGAGGTGTGAGAATTGGTAGACCTGCATAAAGAGATGAAGGAATGCTTAGGGGAAGAATTCAGAGGAACAAAGAGAGGATCACCCAGGAAGGGCTATCAAAGAGGCTGATTGTACTTTATAAAGTACACCTATCTGAATGAGCACTGTGCCTGATCACCACAGTCTGTCCTGTCTTCATTCAAACCTTTCTTAACTATCTCACTCTTCATCCATGTGTGTGAGTACTGCGTGGAGTGACTGCCAGCTATTGGTGTCAGACTGGGGGTTTTTGGTGCCCTTATACCCTACATAAAGCTGTCTGGGGGCACCCATGGGTGTGGGGTGCCTGCAACATCAGCCATCATGAGAGTGTGCATCTGTTTGCAGCAAGCACTGACACAGACAGAGGGCAGGCAACCAGAGAGCGAGTGTGTGTGTGCTTGTGAACCTGGAGGATGTCATGTCTGACCTTCAGCTTCTGCCAGCTCAAGAGGAGAAGGGGACAGAGGCAGAGTCAGTTCCAGTCAGAGACACAAACTGTTCATAACAGAGGTTATGAACATTAGAAAACTTTTTTTCCCCCCTTCCCCACAGTGAGAGTACCAAAGAGCTGGCCCTGGTTGACCAGAGAGATTTTGTATTCATGTCATGGTCTAACCCCAGCCAGCAGCCAAACCCCACACACAGCTGCTTGCTCACTCACTCCCACCAGCAGGATCAGGGAGAGAATTGGAATGGTGAAACATCATCCTGGGTTGAGATAAAGACAGTTTACCAGGAAAAGCAAAAGCTGCACACACAAGCCCAGCAAACCAAGGAATTCACTGCTTCCCAAGGGCAGGCAGTTGTACAGCCATCTCCAGGACAGCAGGGCCCCATCACATGCAGCAGTTACTTGGGAAGACAAATGTCAACCCTCCAAATTCCCCCCCTTTTCCCTCCTTCCCTCCATTTTATATACTGAGCATGATATTGTTTAGTCAGGAATATCCCTTTGGTCAATTTAGGTCACCTGTCCTGGCTGTGTCTCCTCTCATGCAACCCCAGCCCCCTCACCAGCATGACAGCATGAAAAACAGAAAAGACCTTGGCTCTGTATAAGCCCTGCTCAACAATAACAAAAACATCCATTATTAAACCAACATTCAGAAAAAAAATCCAAATTACAGCTCTATATCAGCCACTGGGGAGAAAAATAATTCCACCACAGCCAAAACCACCACAAGTCTTAATCTTTGGAAATATTCAAAATCTGGATGTGGTCCTGGACAACCAGCTCCAAGTAGTCTTGTTGGAAAAATGGGCTGGATAAGATGACCTTCAGAGGTCCCTTCCAACCTCAAACATTCTCTGATTCTGTGCCTCAGTTGTCTGTGCTTGTTTGACATGACTCCTGTATGTAAATGCTGTCTGAGAAGTAACTCCCACAGCTGACAGCTACTGAAACCTGAGGAAATTAAAACAGGCTTTGAATGGTCCTGCTTAATGGTGGATTTTGGAGAGCAGCTGCCTTGCCTTCATTTCCAAGTGAGGCAAAACCTCTGGACCACACCACTGCAGTGTTAGTCGCTGTCTCTGCCTCCTTACAGCCTGTGGTTCTCTAGATTTAATGTGCTGTGGATGATACTGGGGTTAGTTGATAAAGATAACTGTTGCAGCAGCAGGTACCTGCCAAGTGTGCTGTGTGACCCTGGAATAAATATACCAGGATAAGACAGACATCTTTGTGGTCCTTGTCTTTGTACAGGTGTCATTGTAAAGGTAAATGAAGAGATGCCACTGAGCTGATATTAAATCAAGAATGAAGATGTGAATCTGAGCTTTCCTGAGTCACTGAAACCTTAGCACTGACTCTGATGGGCTTTAGAGTGGTTTCTTGGACAGCAGGGAGACACATTACTGTTTAGGTATCGTAAAAAATAATTGATTTGCTGTAACTCAGTGAGTTGTAGCTCAGTGCTGTGTTTGTCTTAGATATAACTGAGGATACTTACTAAGAGATTCATTTTGACTTATGTTGCAGGGAAAAAAATCCCAACATTTTGTATGCTCAGGTATTTAATGTTTGTTCAAAGAGTTATACTAAAATTGTTTTATATTCTGGATTCAGTTCAGTCTAGCTCAGATGAATTGCTGAATGAAAATCCTTGGTGTATAAAACACCTTGCATCTAATGTGGGGGTTTTGCAGTTGTTTTGTTTTCCTTCAGCTGCCATTGTCCTTTCTCCTGGGAGTTGTACACCCTTCCCTTAGTTGGAAGTGTATTTTCCTCCTCCTCCTTCAAATTACTTGCCTTTTCTCTGGTCTCATTTCCACACAGCATAGTCTCATTTCTGGGAAAGGTAGTTTAAACTTTTGACAGTTTTCAGCTGCATGAAACCAGCCTTAAAATACTTGCAAGATGGGCACTGAAAAAGAAAATCGGGAAGTTCTAGTAGAATAAGAGAAAATGCATCAGGAAAAACAAGAAAATAAGCAGAAAAGAGGAGGTAGAGAGATAAGTGCTTAGGCTTCTTAGAAGTCAGTCTGGGTTTGTTCTCTCCCTACTTGAAAGAAGCAGCAAGGTGTATTTCCCTTGGGGATTTGTGCTCCACTGCACATTTACAGTGCTGTCAGCAGTCAAGTGCATCTGTTACTGCTCTTTTGCTACCTCATCTCCATGAGCAGATGCAGTTCCTCCAAAACTGTTTTGAGTTCAGTCTTTTAGGTGCTGGTACTCTCCTCTGGATGAGGCACATTCTGTTGGGTTCGTATGAAGAGCCCATAACTGATCATCCTGAATTTCTGACCAAAGGCACCAACAGAGGAAAGAACACGACTCATTTTTCCTGCGGTTGAATTTGCATGCACTGTTTTGTCTTTCATTTGTGATATTAAGGGAGATGCTGAGACTTGGGTAACTGTGAAGAGAGACTCTAAGATCACCAGTGCATGGCATCCATTGTTGTAGCATGGCTATAGAAACCTGTGTGAATAATTAGGACTGCTGCAGAGGTGAGGAACCTCATTGCTAGTTACCAATCTTTTAGTTTATATGAAGTTATAAATATGCAACAAGCATTTGAAGAAATCAGCAGTTAACATGTCAACAAAGCTGGGCTTCAGAAGCTGCCATACAAAGATGCATTAGGCTTTCTTGGAACTGGAGAAAGATAAAAGCACAAGGCCACTACTATGGTACTCTTATAGGCTAAAAGCATACATCTTCTAACACTATTAAATTTCATTTCATTGCTGTTTTGATGTTTAATCCAATGGCTAAAATGCTAACACCTCTTGTTCCTGAGCTCCATTTCAGTTCTTTGTCTTTCCCTTTGCTGGAGTAGTTGAGACATTACTTAGGCCTGTATCAGTTAAGCAACCCACATCAAGGGACTGACAGAAGATAAAGAAGTAATTCTGAAATACCAAATTCACAGAAGGATTTTAGCACATGCTAAGTTTACAATGCTTGAGTAATCCTTTTGATACCCTGTTAAATCTCTGCTTTAGAAAAGTTCTTAGGGAAGGTCTTCTATTTGGGAAGTGGAAGGATCAGGAGAGGGCACCTTCTGTGTTAGGGGAGAAGTAGGAATATAATGTAAATTAATTCACAGTTAAAATGCTGGATTTTTTTTTTTTTTTTTTTTTTTGCTCTGCTGCTTAAATTTCACTGCCTGTGAATAGCACAATATTGCACTTTCTCTTCTATCTTATTTTGTAGTGTCTATGAAGAGAAGAGGAATTTATTTATTGTCTTTCCTGGAAACGACCTGGGACTAGCCCTCCTACCTAGCTTGTTCTTGCCTTTGGCATTTTTCCCACAGTTCTTAGGATGCACTTCCATATTTTTGTCATCCAGCCACACCCTGAAGGAAACTTAAAATAGAAGAGTGCTCAAGTGTAAAGGCAGACAGAGCAGGCTGTAAATGCCTCCATTTATGTAGAGATAATAAATATAGAATGAGAAATGAAAAGCAGAGTGTAGTGAGAACTTTAAAGTCTTCCTGAAAAATGACCTTTTACCTCCCACAGGAAAATTCAAAAGGAGAGAAGAGATGGAGCTGGGTAAGTAAAGTGGGTTTGCTCTGGATTATTACATGCTAATTACTTTGACAGCTGCTTCTGAAGCAACATCTACATTCAGGGCATATGCAGTCATTCCACTCTGTCTGTCTCTGTAGGTCTAATTCTGTCAGACTGAGTTATAATTCAAGATCAATGGGAGAAAGGGAGAAGTCTGTTTCAAGCAAATGGTAGCCCTAGATGATACAAAAGTAAGAAATATCCTCACCAGAGCTATTTAGGAAACTTGGATGAACACTGCAGATGGGATAAGAATCAGTGATTTAAAGGCTTCTCCACCTCTTGCTCTGCTTCCCTACATGCATACATAAGAAGAATATATGGCTTAAAGAGCATACTGTTCATGTATCAAAGTGTCACATACCAAGAAGTGGAATAGATTGTCATTTAGTGACTTTGACAATGACTGGATTTCTGTATAAATAAATTGAAAATAAGTCTTGTTATTTTCAAATAAATTTAAGATCAGTGAATTCCCTACCGTTTGTATGTTGCTGACTCGCTGATTATTTGAGTCATTGTGGGCTAAGTCATGAGGTGTGATTAGGTCTGCCATATAGCCAGGTTTCCTCAGGCATGTTGTTCTATTTCCAGACAGAATAAGAGGAAGGTGATTAATTATTCATGCTTGTCACAAAGCCTTGTGAGAGGTCCTACCCTTCCTTCCCTTCCCCCATATGGATGCAATCCCTGTGGGGCTGTCTCTCACCAGAATGGGGCAGAGTGACTGATCCCAAGCCTACCAGCTCTGCAGAGCCAGTGCTGCCAGACCCTGCCATCTCAGCATGTCAGAGCCATCACAGTGGTGCCTTGTGGCTTCTGGACAGACACCCAGGAGCCTTGCAGGCAGCAAGCATCCATTTTAGTAAGTAATAATCAGGAACCATCAGGGAGCACCAAGGTCTCACAGAGCTGACTGCTTTGGCTGTATTTTTTCCTCTGCATGCTTATGTCTCTAAGCATATTAAATTCTTCCTACTTTACCTACAAGACATAGAAAAATCTCTCTCAGATTGCCTACTGATGTAATAGAGATGAAAATAATAGGGGTTTTACACAATTGGTATGCCTTCATATGTTGCAGACATTTTCACATTCAGAGAGCTCTTAAGGAAGCAATAGGGAGGCTCATTTTACAGCCTGAAGCACCAAGGGGATCTCATGTCTCTACTGATAATATTCTGGAGTTTATGGCTCCTTACTGGTCTTCTAAGTTACTGATTATTTTAAAACTTCAAACTTTTCTAAATAAAAAATTTAAGCTGTTTTCTGGCATTCAATTGCTTCCCATGTGCTTGGTGTTGCTGGGGAAAGAAGCCCCACTTTTAACATAAGTAACTGCTTTTTTAAAGAATGGGTTTGTCTTTGATTAAAATTCAGTATTAAACTTCATATAGGCTAATGCTTTTCTTTTGCCTTGATATCACTCCCTTATTACGTATTAGGCTGACCCCAGTTTTGGGAGAATCACTTGGTTAGTCTAAATATAGCATTGCCTCTGCCCTTAAATAGGAGTGAAGGGGCAGTAGCCTTTAGAGAGGAGAATTATTTGTTTTCCTTGGGCAGTGTTTGCTAAGCTGGGAAAGGCTGGTCTTCCTCTCTGCTTTACAGTTTTTCTATATCCTTAGGTAAGTCAATTTTCTATCCCTGTTTTTCTTGTACAGAACAAATGAGAGTGCTTGTAGGAGGAGGTTGAGTGCTTTCCTGTAAAAAAAAAATTATTTTCTTCAGGGAAAACAAATGATAAGTGGAAGACAAATTGATTCATGGAGACAAAAAAAAATAAAGTAAGATTTTTTTGTCCTGTCCTGTTTTGTCACCTTGATTTTATTGTGCATTACATTCCCTCTGTTTCTTTCTGCATATAAAGAACTACATTGCAGAAATCCATAGCTCTATTCCTTTATGTGCTTTTCCAATTGCACAAATATTGGCAATGCCACTTTCTTGTGGGCTTATACTCAATGATTTTTTCTGAAGTTTGTGTGTAAATAATTAAGCATAAAATCCTATAGTAGCTGGCACAACTATTTGACCTGCTGAAGAATGGGATGTTGGTAGGCAAAAAAAAAAAAAAAAGACCACCTACTTTTATTTTGTGTCTGACATGCTTTCCAGAAGATGTGTTTCTGGTGTCTGTATTGCTCTAAATTAAGTGATTTGTTCTGCGCCACATGAAAATTCCAGCTAAATACCACTGATAGTGTCCTGGGAAATCAAGTTCATGCTCTTGAAATTGATGCCTGTGTGTTGATAATGCCTATGAGCCAATAAAAGTACTATTATGAAGGGTAATGAATGCTGGCATGGTGGGAAATGATTTTTATAATCTCACTGTCCAACGTTCTTAGCTGTCCAGTTGAAAGGATAGAATACACTTGCCAAATGAAGTGAAGACTTTAAACTTTATCAGAACATGTTTGAACATTTGGAATGCTAGGGTGGCAAGGATCCAAGTCAATGTGGACAAATTTAGCCTCATTTAATTCCCAGTCTTGTATGAGCATGAATTCACAAGGTAACATCCACATTAGTACCCTATCTTGGATATATACTGCTCAGTTTCTATTAGAGATATGGAAAGAAATTCAGTTTGGAAGCTTCCACTCCTCTCCTTCATGTGAGTCACAGAAAATGCAAAATTGCATTATTTTATAGACTCACTAAAATACAGGATCTGGTGCTTCCCTCCACCACAATTACCTTGTTGGAGGGAAGGGGTGCCCATGACTCCGCCTGCTGCTCACCTCCACAGAAAAAAGGTCCCTATCAAGGGTTGTGGATATGACTGTGACCACCTATAATACATTTCAAATTAACTCCACACTAACTGTTCTGGCTAGAGTGTGAAACAAGCCATTCAGGGACTATTACAATGTCAAGGTGTTCACTCTAACTAATCATAGATGTGCTATAGCAAAATAATTGCATTAAACTGCTGAATCTATCTGTATGTCATTGAAAACAGTATCATTTGATGTTGGGAAATGTTGAAAGTTTACTTATTTAGAACATATGAAATTAGTAAAAATGATAGACAAATCTGGGATGGCTGGTACTGTCAGCTGCTTGAAAATGTTGCTTTATTGGGTATTCAGATAACTAGAAAAAGAGGAGAGGACTCTTGAATTTTTTTTTTTTTTTTTTGTTAGTATGTTTAATAACAAAAGTAAGCCATGCATTTCAGGGAATTACTTGAATCTGTTTAAACCAATTGGTGAAATCAGGAAAATACTATTTCCATGAAAAGGAGGTGTGGTCAGTAAAACATAAGACTGAACATGATGTTGCTAAAGAAATAAAAAAAAAAAACACCCACAAAAACTGTTCAAGCTTGCAGAATGATGTCTGGAATCAAGTGAGAATTCCATATGATTTTTTTTTTTTAAATTATTATGTGGTCTGAACAAGATCTTCGACAGAAGGCCTGAAACATTTTAAAATGACAGTATATTTGAGTAGGTTTTTCAATCACAAAACATAATTTTCTGCGGAAGATCTAAATATACACATGTGTACAGAAAAAAAAAGACTGGAGAGACATATTAGAAATTTTGTCAAATCGTTTTTTTATCAAATTAGTTTCTTATCAAAATGGAGAAGAATTACCCAGATCCTCTATATACCATTCTATTTAGACTGCAGTGTCTAGAGCTGCATAATGACTCATGATGGTTTTACAAGATTTCCACCAAAGTCAGTTTATGGGAGAAAATGATAATATGTTATTAAGTCTGCAATCTCTACAGCATGGATATAACCATCTGGAAAGGACTGCATATTTTTTGAGGCAATATGGTAATGTTTTATTCTGGCAATTAGGAGCAATTAATAGAAGGTGGAGTTTTTTTCTGTCTTTCATTATGGTATGTAGGTGATATGGATTTAAATATATTTTATCAGTTGCATATCAAGGGCTTTTATGCACCATAAATTATAAGCTGGCAGCTTCCTGAAAACATATAACTTTGAACAATGTGGAGAACAGCTAGCAGAGCAAGAGACAGGTAGAGAAAGAAATGTCTAAGAAAAAAGCAGGACATGTCCTCAAATCAGTGCAAATGGACAAAGAAATTTCTGTCTACGTGAGGACAGGCAAGAACTCGTGAACAACTTTTGGCACTTCTGCAGATGGCCAGGAACAGAGATGAGCACAGAAGTGCATGTTGCATGGTATAGCACTGGCAGGTCAGGCTGAGAAAATACATGCTGTACAGTGCATTGCTCATGACACGAGCCTTCTGAACCTGGGAGTGCCAGTTATCTGTCCATGGTGAGTGCAGCCATGTTCTTCTTACCATGGCATTTGTCAAGCCATCCATCAATTTAGCTGGTTGTGTGCCTGCTCTCTGAGGCAATGTAAATGATCATGCTACAATTTACTGCTTGTCCTTTACATCTTAAATTAACTCACTTATCAGACTAACAATGTTTATATCCGACCCTTGGCTTCTCTGCTCAAGAATGTGGCCCCTTGTCACGTGGTCCTAGATTATGGCTTTCTATTCAGGTCACTGTTACTGTGTCACAAAACTATGCATATCGTGACCTGTGAGCTTGGCCTTTTACTCATGTTCAAGTAAAAATTGTTATATATATGCTACAAAGCATGAAGAAATGTATGTTTTTGTAAACTGACTTGAATAGTCTAATTCACCTGTGGTTGATGTCATTAATCCTTAAGGACACTTTGGCTGAGGTAATATTTTTCTTTGTGTTTAATAATCTTCTGAATGGTTTATACAGCACATAGATTTGTGCACTTTAATTCCTTTTGATGTCCTCAGCATCTTCAGTCAAACAAACAAATAGGAATAATAATAACAAAAAGAAAGGAGTACAATGATGCTACATTGCACTAACAATGTAAAGGTCAGATGAGACACAAAATGCTTTAGGATCACCTTTTCCTCGGAATTCTAGGTTTTTTCCTTGAAATCCAAGGGTCATTAATAGGATGTGCATGGATGTAATTCAAGGATTGTTTATGACACACAGGCCATGTATTTCAGCAACACCTCCAAAATTCTTTCAGTAGAACTTGGTAAATAAGACTTTAGATTTGCTTTTTAATTTGTTATAATCATTCAGATAATTAATTTGTCTTTCTCTAGACTTATGATTTTTTGTCATTGTTGTTATTGGGCTCTCAATTTTCCACTGGGATTTTCCCCCCAATTTCTCTGCCAGATCTCTTCCTTCATCTCACTTTTGAGTCAGTTCTACCAATTCACTTGACAATATAACTAGGTCTCTAGACACTGTCATTAATAAAATATTGGTTCATCTAAATCAATAAATTCACTGGGGTTAAGTTCTCATCAGCATATCATGTTCTCTGTCTTAGTTGTAGGTTGTCTAAATATTAGAATATATTTCAAAAATCTCATATAAATGTGTATCAGTGGAAAACTGGTAAAACAGTCAATATATTGTTCCTAGGAATACAGTATACACTTCTTTTATCAGGAGGTCAATACTCTATGTGCTATTTTGACAGTGGGACTTTGATTTTGCTCTTCTGATACTTGTCTTTGCAGCACTATTAAGTATTAAATACGTACTCTGAGAATGTTGTTTTAATTAACTGATGATTATTATTACATTTGGAATTGTTGCCAGGCAGCTCCCCTCTGTGTTAACAGAAGGCAGGGTGAGTCTGGCTGCTAAAAAGATCTGTCAATTACTTGTGTGAAGGAGGTGAGTGGATGGCTACCCTTGTTTCTATACTAAAGGTGTTTGGATAAATGTGAAAAATATATGAATGAAAATTTGAGGAGTCCTGGGTGCTGTCATATAGAAGAAAATACACTAATTAAAATGTAAGTTTTACATTTAGTGAAAAAGGCTGGACTGTAAATGACAATGGTGTTTTCTTCTCTCTCAAAAATGAGAATAGCTTAGACTGATCTATCCAGATAAATGAGCATTACTCTGCAATCCTTGCAATCCTTATAAAGTGGATCTCAGTGAGAATTATATATGTAGCAACATTTACATTGCATGTTGATAAGTTCACAGAATTATTCAACTTGGCCACATGTGAACATGAGTAGTGCTTAACAGTGGAGTGAGTTTAATCTATATTTCACTTTTACACCTTTATTTAGGCAAAAAGGCTAATAAAATAGAAAAAAGGGAAAATTATGCCATTAATTATCCAGTTAACATAAGAACTAATGTGGAAATCCAGTGTCATATACACAATAGTCATACAGTTAGTTAGCAGGAAGAAAACCAATGTTCAATGTCTGCAGATGTAGAGTCACATGATGTACAGATATCAAAACTCAGAGAAGCCAAGGCTGCTCATGGGTCTGTGCAACTCTGCTCATGTAACCAAAACATTTTGTCATGTGATGGGTTAATAGGTCTGTGAGGGGTCCCTGTCAGCTCAGCATTGTATGAGGTCATCTGACTGAGCCAGCATCTCTGTGAGGTGCCCAACTAACTTGGATCACGCTTACTTTCATATTTCTCAATAGACATGGCAATATATTTCTTTAATGCCCCTCAGTAATGTTGTAAACCTGTTTGATTTTTTTTTTGCAGTGTCTTGTGCTTTGCCTAAAGCTCTCATTACTGAACCTGTGACTGGTCATTCTCATATCTTGAAAAAGAACTGAAAAGGTAACTGTAAGTTATGCAGAAGCTGCAGCTAGGAGGTGATAAATTGTGGAAATATCTTTAGATCTCTGAACATTTTAAAATAAGATGTGACTTCTATTAAGTATATCTCCTGTTTGCACCTTAATTTTTCTTGGAAAAGTAAAAGTAGCTGATATGAGAATATCATAATTTGGGAGCACCTGGCTCTGCTTTTGACTATCTGCAAGTAACAATCAGACAGAGTTACAGTTTTTTACTCTTAACCAATGACTAGCAATTCCTTTTTTTGATAAATACTATGTGCTGGAAATATGGTATATATTAACTGTCATTTTTATTTGTTAAATGTTTTATCTAAATGAGTTTATAAGATTTCTTTTCAAATCCCTTTGAGCTTTCATTCGATATACATCATGATGCTGCTTATTTATGTGACTTTTTGTTACAAATTTGGACTTTTGGTGTGGGTCTGAAGCAGGTTCTCTTTGCATGGTCTACATCCAGGCAGGACCAGGCTGTGGGGAGCTGGAGACTGGTTCTGCTCTGTCATTTCTGGGGCAGAAACTGATGGCCCTGGGGACTGACATAGGGTCCTGGGCTGTGGGCAGGGTAGGAGGAACTCTGGAGGAGGCTGGACTGGGACAGTCAAGTTCATTGCTGTCCTCAGGACCCTGACAAACTCCTAATGTGTTCCCTGGGTGTGCTGGTGTTGCTTCACTTGCCAAGGGTGCCCTGAGGTGGATCCCAGGCTGTGCCTCAGGCTGTGCCCTGGGTGCTGGCATGGAGTTGGCAGCCTGCACCCTACAGGGAGCACAACAGGGACACTCCCCTAAGCTTTTAGTAGGGAACTGGATGTCACTGCAGTAATTTACCTGACTAAACCTTCATCTGCTTTACTGACTTATGCTGGGAGCTTGCTTCTGTTGTCACTGAAGTGTAGGTGCCTTGTGGGGGAGGTTTTGGCAGTTCAGTTGGGATCCCTCACCACTGCTTGGTACAAATGGCCCAGGAGTAGAGAACCCCACACCCCACTGAGACTGCAGTTACACAAGCTGGCACCTACTCACAACGTGGCTTGTGATATTCCCCGCTTTTGCAAGAAGTTGTCATCATATTTCTAGTGAGGAAAAAGGAATGTGGGCATCTCCAGGTTCTTTTAATAATGTAGCTGGTAATCTACTTATCTGTAACTCAGTGGGAAACGTGCGCTTGTCCCCCACACTGCTTCTAGGGCACCCTGAATGTTTCTTAGAACCTTCCATCCAAATATTGATCAAAAACTATGCCATACTTTGGAGAAAGTCCACAAGAAGGAAACCAGAATGATTTATAGTCCAGAAAAATAACCCATGAGGGAAGATTGCATGAGCCAGCTTTGTTGAGTTTAAACAAGAAAGCAGGAAAGAAAAGTAAAGAAAATCTTCAACAGGCTGCTACAAAAGTGAGCGAATACTGTCTATTTGTTGTCATGGTGAATGGAACAAAACATAGCGAGCATAAATTGCCAAAGTGGAAAATGTGAAAGGTTTGAAGAGCAGAGAGCTGAAATGTCTAACAATGGCCAAAAGACTGTCAAATTTCCATCTCTGGAAATTTCTCTGGAGGCGTTAAATGACATCTGCAAAGAAGGAGAAAAACAATCTGGTGAAATATCTTTCATGCTATCATCTGTGATTCTGTAGCTCACACTGCACGACTGATAAGGGACAGCCTGAGGTGCCCACGTGTGTGACTGATGGCTCTATTTGTCACAAATTGCTGCAATTTTGTACATTCGGACATATTCACACACATGTCTACACATCAAAAAATATCAAAGAGTCTGAAATATATGGCTAAATGTGTGCATGGCTAAATATATGGCTAACTTCACTCTCTGCAGGAATTACTGGCTGTCACAGAGGAAGTATGTCTTCAGTAGCAGTGCCATTTTACCAGAGGAGGCACAAGCACTTCGATCAGTCCTATCGCAACATTCAGACAAGATATGTACTTGAGGAGTATGCAGCAAGAAAGTAAGTGCTGTGTATTTGAGCATAAGCAGGTCTCTGTTTTGGGTAGTCAGTTCTTACAATCAAGATACTTACCTTTCTCCTCCACCCCAAAATATGTGATTTATACAGAATGATAGTTTTCCACTTCCTTCCATTGGCATGCTCCTTGTCTGTAGTCTCCCACCAGCATAGCTAAATTTCCTAGCAACCTTGCAAGATACCTACACAGGCCTTTTAGCTTAGGATCTGTCCTGTTTGGTACCACTAAATTTAAAATTCTTCCTTGAAGGCTAAAATTGAAACTCTGACTTAAGAAAAATTGCCATGAAATTTATTGTAAGTCATAGAAACAACTTCTTACCCATTCTCCTGTATGACATGATGATATTCCTTCTCCTGAAGTTGGCTATAACTAATTATAGGTTCTGTGATTCAATTTCCTTTTTAAACTTAAATGAAAGCCTAATTTTTCTCATTTGAAATCTCAGCATTTTAACCAGAAAATACACATTCTTTGTATCTCAAAGCCTGAAACTTTGCATTGTGGTTGCTTCAGAATCACCGTTCTCCCTACTTAGTAATTAACTTATCTACCTAATTGTCTAGCTGGTCCAGTTTCCCTTATGAAAGAGGAAAGTTGCAGAAAGATCTGTGAAATACAGAAAAGCAGGAACACTTTGAAACAGACAATGCTATGGGGAATTTTTATGATTTGTGTATTAGACAGTCTGGTACCCTTGGGGTTCACTGAAATGCTATCATCACACCTGAATGATTGAAGACTGAAATAAATATAAATTTAATAGAATGAAATAAAAATGCCTAATGACCCCAGTGACAGATGATGGGCATTAAGCCCTGGAAGGACAAGTGACAATCACCACTTAGTGCAGCCAGTGAGAATGCAAAGGTTTCTTGCTGAGCAGTGCTCAGTCATGGTGTTCAGCTCATTGAGCTCAAAGTAATTTCTTTGACATTTGTGAGTTCATGTTTTACCTGAATTGCTGGGTTATAACAATGTCTTTTATATTTGAAGGGCTGCTTCCAGGCAGGCTGCTTATTATGAATCATCTGGCTTGGGCAAAACCACATGCAGACTCTGTGCCAGGAGGGCACGAACCTTGGCACACGAAGCAATGCAGGAATCCAGGAAAAGGTAAAGCTCTGTTGGTCCACTCTGACCTGTGCAGTGGCTCTGGTCCCAGCTCTTTTGCCAGGGCTCTTTTCAGAGTTGACAGGACTGGAGGCTTCTCTGTCACTGTTCTTCACTAACCTATTTTGGCTGGAACACTAAATGACTGAGTGTCACTTTCAGTCTCATATTTCAACCCAGAGTTGTTCCCCTGGTCCCCACTCTGACCCTTGAAAACAGCTTTAAACCAAAAATAAATTAGAATCCAGCTGGTACCCAGAACTCATTTTGAACAGAGCTATTCCACTATTCCTAAATTTCTAATTTGGATCAATTTAAATGTTTTAAATTCTTTCCTGAATATCAAAAGGGTTTACTGTCATGTCTCAGTTACTGCCTTGATAAGATGTCCCAGAGTAACCATGCTGATGACAGTATCCCTCTTAGTGAATTTCACTGTTTCTGCTCTGCTTTGCTCTACAGTTACTGCACCAAAGACATGGGGGATTTATATTATGAGAAGGAATTCTGCCGTGTTTGTAGAAAATATGTTGTGCAAATCATATACATCTGTATGGTTCTGGTACTTGGATTGGTTTGAAATATATACCCTCAGAACAGAAATCTCTAGGAAAATCAAATTATTTTGTATAGTTTAATTTAGGTTTTAAAAACTGTTTTAAAATTCAGCAATATAAAAAAATGGCAAGACATGGTTGGTATTTAAAATCCATTGAAATGGTAGGTACAAATAATTTTTTTTTAAGTATCAGAAAAATAATATCTTGATTCACTGAATTTTGTTGAAGTTTTCTTATTTGGGTTATGCTTTCAAAGTCTTGCCATATGTTGGCGATATTGACAGACATGTTAGAAATATCTGATATTCACTACCTTCTTTTGTCCTGGGAAAGAAAAGAAAATCAGCATGTTTACTGAATCAGCATGAATGAAGGAAACTGAGCTAGCTCCTCCTAAAAACGTTTATCAGTCGGGGTATTTTTAGGAATTCTGAAAAATCTGTGGAATTGGGTTTTCAGGGAACAACTCACAATTTTTTCCAAACTTTATACTTTTCCTGGTAGTTTCTCTAATACTTCCTGCTCATCCTTGTCAAGGGACAGCTTTTTTTGCATACAACTGTTCATCAAACCCTTGTGAACTCCTTGGTCTGTATCTTTCAGGTGGTACAGCCCATGGAGCTACAAGAGCTCTCAGGTTCTAAAGCTTCTAAAGCTAAGGGTACTATGTAAGCTAGGCACAACTTTTAAAAGGTTGTTAAAAGGAACAGAACTTGCCTTCACTCCTCTGCCTTGTGCCCATGGGAAGGAAAAATCAGGGGCCAGAAGGAGGGTAGGCAGGTTCTTGATCTTGATTACCAGAGGACTCTGGGGAATCTTGTAAGTGTGACCATAACAGAATTCAAGACTTAGAGATATGGCCCCACAAATACAGAGGGAAAGAATATGAAGAAAGTTCACATGATTTTGCATACTCAGGATATGCAGAGAGATGCTAAGAATGATTCCTAACCTAAAATATCCTACTGATATGGTTTCACAGCCCTTGGTACCCTGATGTGTATGTGTGACAAACTTAAACTTTCACAGTGGTTACCTGATTTTTTTTCTTGTCCCACAGGAGTCATGAGCAAAAGTCTCATGTAAGTGATGAGAAAAGAATTCGTTTTGCCAGTGAGTTGTCTGCTCTGGAAAAAGAGATTCACACTGCCAGGCACCGTGCTCGAGAACATCTGGATAGACTTGCTGTGCAAAGAATGGTACCTGCTGAATCTTTTTGCTCCTATGCAAAAATAATTACAAGATGCATTGAAATTTAGGCCTGTGCTTCAACTATGAGTAATGATTAAACATTTTATAGTGAATTTAAGGTTGGATCTCCTACCCTATTTGAGTCTGGTGCCAGATGCTTCTTTTCTTTTCCCATGTTTAATAGGTAGAAGAAAATATGGCTCTGGAAAGACATATCATTGAAGAAAGAATTAGTCGAGCCCCTGAAATTCTAGTGCGCCTGAGGTCTCACACCATCTGGGAAAAGATGTCTGTGAGCCTTTGCTTTACTGTACAAGGATTTCCAACGCCTGTTGTACAATGGTAAGGCACTGGCCTTTCCTAGCCCTCTAAAAATGTTGTTAAGCTTTTTTCATTTGAAAGTTATGCCATTACTGATAAGTGTCATGTATATAATGGCTTTGTTAAATCCCCTTTATAATCCTCCTAGATGTGCTAGATTGTAGCAGTTGATACTGCAGTGGAAGGAGTGGGAGGAAAACTTGCTGAGTGGCCCCGAGCAATGTGAGAAACAAACTCAAGCATTTCAGACAGGGGAAGGCATTCCAGTCTTTCTGGCCAATGAGTTTCCTGAACACAAAGTAGCAAGTGGCAAACTACACAGAACTCACAGGCTACTTTCTAAGCCTGGGTAAATGAGTACAGCACCACTCTTGTCACGGGCCGTATCTGTGGTCATTGAGCAGGACATAAAGGTCCTTTCAGCTGCCCTCCTCTCTGCACAGGTGCTGTCCTATAAATATGAAAGCCTCAGACTGGACTGTAAAGACCTAACATGAGGCATAATTCTGTTGCTTCTCCCCTTTTTTTTTTGTGCGGGTGTTTTACTGTGATAGAAGATAAAGTTTGCTTCCCATCTTGTGTCAGGGTTAGTGGATTTGAAAGTTCAAGCCCTGTGCCATCTTCTCTTTACTTTTTTCCTCATCTTCTAGATTGAGTCATCTTTTTCCACTTCCTTGCTGCTATGATGGTCCTGCTTTACCTTCATGGCCCAATATGTATCTATCCATATATACTGGAAAATACTCTGTGCAAGCAGAGAGATTTCAGATGATGGGAAATGATATGTTCATCCAAAGATCTACCAGATTAAGGAATGATATTTATGAGTTTATTTATTCCTTTATTCCTTTATTTTTTTATTTATGAATTTTATTTTTTCCTTGATTGTCAGGTACAAAAATGAGGAATTGATTTCTCCTGCAAGTGATCCAACAAAGTACAGAATTGAAAGCAAATATGGAGTACATGTGTTACATATAAACAGGTAAATCTTTCTGGGGAATAAACCTGCTTTTTTACACTCTATACAAAGTATTTTATATCAAATAAAATTTAAAATTCACACAAGGGCTATAGGAGAATTGTTAAATTCAGCACACTTTTCTATTGGCACTCACTTTTAGGCTGGAGAAAGTTCACTGAGTACCTGAATATTCGATTATGAAAATGAAATGATAAATTAGATATTTTTATTCACTAACTTCAGCAATCTATGAGATATAAAAAGAAGAGACAGGTAGCTGAAAAAAATGATAGTTCCTTTTTTATTAGAATTATATCTTCTCAGCATTTGAAGTGGAAAATTATATGTTCTTGTCATGATGAAACTCTTTTAGGTAAACAAAATTATAGCTGGGCAGGGCAGGGATACATGGCTGTATTTGTTTTACTATATGCTAGGTCCTGCTTAATTTTTCACCTCCTTTTTTTTTATCTTCTACTAAGTAAGGAAGTGTAAATCACTTTTTTTTTTTAAAGTTCTAATGAAATTAATTTTATTTTTCAAAATGTTAACTTTGTGATATAGAACATGCTTGGGCATAACAGCTTCCCATAAACTAATCCCATGCTTTCTGAAACAATTGAAATGTTGCATGTGACTTGGTGTATGCTTTTAAAAAAAGTATAAAAACTCAAATAAAAATGAAGGAATTACTACAATATTTAAATAGAAAATTAATATCTAGAGCAAAGACAGAAACCCCTTATTTTAATTTCTCCAGAGCATGAGCATCAGCTGTGCTGAAACAGCTGGAATATTTGTGGCTAACACTTGTCTGGCCAAACATTTAATCTTCTGTCCTGAAGCCATCTGTCAGCAGTGGAAGCAGCCCTGAGCACAGCCTTGTGGCATTAGTACAGAAAATAAGTGCATAATTTCTTCTGTCTTTGGGAAAGACTACTTGCCTTTGTCATCCTGCAGCCCAACTCTCAACCTTTTCATAGCTCAGGATGGGAGAAACACATCCGTGTACAGAACCTGGCAGCAGGAATCACCAGACTGCTGCTTCCTAAGGTGCTTCAAAGGCACTCAGTCTTCTGCCCCCAGGCCATGCTTGCTAACTGCTCTCTGTACCCATGGACTCTGTTCATTCCACTGTTTCTTCCTACCAAGATTACTTTTGAAAATAATCACAGGAGGTTAAAATATAAAACCGGCTTGTCCTTTTGCACTCCTCTCCCTTTTAGCAGGGAAATGGAAAACTCTCCCCTTTGTCTGGATATGTGTGAGTGCCAGTCAGGAGATGAAACTTTGGTCACTTCCTGATGGTGAGTGGCTGTGACTGTTTATTTCCCTTGGTTAGCACTCCTGAGGAGCTGCTTGATGACTCCAGATGCTGGTTATGTAGTTGTAGGTCCCCGTGTGACATTTTGGGAGTAAGTAGGCTTTAGAAGAAATGAGAATACTCAGTGCTGATGCTGCTTTCTGAGCACCTGTAACCATGAGGCTGCAGGGTAATAGTGGCTTCCATGCCCTTGGTGATTTTTATCTTTTCTCTGCTGGTTACCAGTCATGTAGGCACAACCAGCTTTGGGAGTGTTCAGACCCAGCCGTATTTCAGGCAAGTTCAGACATACCACAGAGTCATTTATTGGCACCCACTCAGGTTTCCCCACCCCGTGTCTGCCAGTCCCAGACCTGTATGCACTCATGCAGACTCCCTCACATTCAGCCAGGCTGCCATCTTCAGAGACTCTTGCTCCATTTCTCTTTCATTCTGTCTGGCAGTGTGGTCTTTTTGCCACCTAAAGATTCCTGGCTGCTCTGCCACAAATTTCCCTTCTACATTTAAAATAATATTTGGGGATGGTGATGATTTATAGAGCTTATTAAATTAAAATTTCTAAGAGCTTATTAAATTAAAATTTCTAATTAGATTTTTTTAATTACTAATCCATTTTATTTCAAAACTTGATCATCAGCTGTACTTTCTGTCCTAAAAACACAGAAAATAGACATGCAGGAAATGGAAGAACATTTTCTTGGCCCATAATTAAACATATCTTGTATTGAAAGAAATAGATGTATAGAAAATAATTAAAATATATAAGTTATTAATGCTTTTATACAATCAATTAATTCTGTATCTTCTATGAATATTTTTGTGCACTTGCATTTTGTATTTTATGAATAATTTGTTTCTCTGGGAGGTGGAGCCATCAGGAGTTTCTTCCTATCCAATTCTGTGCTCTTCTCAGCTGTTCATACTAAAGTGCTGAGCTGAATGTAATCTTATCCACAGCCGCTCAGAACAGCCTTGGAATTTCTTGGCTGCTTTTCTAGCACTTCAGCGAAGCCCAGGGAGCGAACTTTTTCCTTCTGATGCAAGTGTGATATTTATTCCTGTGAGTATTCCCTGAGCCCAGTGGAAACATTCTTGAGGCACTGAAGCTTTACCGTCACCTTGTTGTCTTAAAGTAGTAACTGTACACAATTTCATCCCCCACTGTCTGCTGTTCTCCAGAACCATAAGGCTATACAGTAACCAGACAGTTTTAATTTCTTTGTCTCATATTTTTTATGATGCAACCTTCTCAATTACCACATTTTCTGTGTGCATTCAGCGCTATCATGATCATATAGTGCCTCTTTTTTGGTCCTTTTAAACTTCTTCAAGTCAGAGTTTGAGCTCAAGATCTCCCTCGAGCAGTAAAGGAATTTTGAGTTTAATTCTGTTCTTTGCAGATCTCATAATGATTGCAGAAGTGATATGCACTGGGGTAGTGGTTCATCCCATCTTTCAGCTAACATCTGATGGGTTATTAGGGGGAGACTATGAGGAATCCTTGGAGAGAAAGCTCCTGGTAGTTCAAATAAATCATACCTGTCTGAGAATTTGCGGGTTTGTTTAAAATGTATTTTTTATCTCACATAATTTAACTATGGATAGGCACATAGTAAAAGAAAAGATTTCTGTATCAGTGGTAATCAAGATGAGGGTGGCCATTGCTTTATGAAATAGCTGAAAAATACTTTCTGTCTTAGTGAATATCTTTGTAATTAACAATTGTAGCATTTTTAACTTCTTGGTTGCTAATACTTATTTAGCAACAGAGTTGGGCTTCTTTGTTTCTTTGTTTACCGTGAAGACTTATTAAATTTATCCCTTGGTTTTATTCAGCTGTGATTAACTGTCTTGTATTCCCAGCTACATTGGCTGGTGTGTAGAGTAGACAGCAGGATGCTCCGCCCTGGGGCTCATTCCTGACTCCCACCCCTCAGTGAGCAGGAGGGTGAGCTGAGCTGGGCAGTAGGCGCAGGGAACATTCGACATTCCAGGGCACTGGCAGTGTGATGTGGCCACACTGGTTCATATATATATAGGGCTCAAGGTCTGACAGCATTTGGTCTTTCCTTAGGGCCCTCTCCCTTTCCTGTTTGATGAAGTCCCAGACCAAGCAGTGGCAGAGGAGCAGGTTTGCAGCTGCAGCAGCAGCAGCAGCGTGCGGCAGAGCCGGCAGAGTGCAGTGTAACAGGGCCGGCAGAGTGCAGTGTAACAGGGCCGGCAGAGTGCAGTGTGACACAGCTGGCAGCAGGCAGAGCCGGCAGAGTGCAGTGTGACACAGCTGGCAGCAGGCAGAGCCGGCACAGTGAAGTGTGACAGAGCCGAGAGAGTGCAGTGTAACACAGCTGGCAGCAGGCAGAGCCGGCAGAGTGCAGTGTAACAGGGCCGGCAGCAGGCAGATCCTGCAGAGTGCAGTGTAACAGAGCCGAGGGAGTGCAGTGTAACACAGCTGGCAGCAGGCAGATCCTGCAGAGTGCAGTGTAACAGAGCCGGCACAGTGCGGTGTAACAGGGCCGAGAGAGTGCCGTGTAACACAGCTGGCAGCAGGCAGAGCCGGCACAGTGCAGTGTAACAGAGCCGAGAGAGTGCAGTGTAACACAGCTGGCAGCAGGCAGATCCTGCAGAGTGCGGTGTAACAGGGCCGGCAGAGCGCAGTGTAAATCCTGCCGGCAGAGCGCAGTGTAACTCCGGCCGGCAGCCGGCAGAGCCAGCCTCTGCTCCGGCGCCCCAGCCCTCCGCACCGCCTCAAAAAAGAAAGTTTAAAAATTGAATGAACCTTCTCTTCTAGCTATTCTCATCTAACAAATGACCCTGTGCGGTCAGGAGAGTGCTATTTTAGTTTGATTAGGCACAAAAGGCTTGAGATGATTTAATCTGGAGAGCTGGAGAGCGAGGCGTGCCCTTTCTCCGCCGGAGGGGGAAGCAGAGCCGAGCAGAGGTGCTGAGACGAAGGCAATCCTCTGGCAGAGCCCTTGGGCCGTGCAGGACTGCAGCTCCCTGGGTTTTGCAGGAATGCAGAGTCATTGGCTGTACAGGCAGCAAAATGGTGTACTGCTCTCCTTTCCTTGCTGAAAGGTAAATAACAGCCCCCAAATCCGTGATCTTCTGACTTGTCAGTCACTGTCCCCTGTAAGCTGCTGTAGCTGGGGGCTTGAGGAAATGGCCACCTCATAACAGAGGTCCCTCTTCCCTAAACATGAAATCCAACCAAACAAAAAGAAACTGTCAGATTCATTCTGACTGGAGAATCAGGGCAGGAGATGGCAATTCTTCAGAGTATTTCCACAGTCTGATGTCACATAACTGAAAATTTTGTCATTTGAATTCAAAGGAGTAATTTTTAACTCTGTAATTGACTACGTACTGCTTCGTGTTCTTTACATGCACTGAATTGTGTTCTAATTCAGGCAAAGATGCTATTTCACTCTTGACTCTTGTATTTAAATGTACACTAGGCAGTTGGATGAATATATGCATTTTAAATAGATGTATCTGCCTGGGGAATATTCCCCACACAAGTATTAGCACTTCAGAACCTCATGTGGATTCAGAGCAACTTAATATTTGCAAGAAAGTATTAGTACCTTGGGACAGATACAGTTCTGCACTCACATTTTATGCTATCTAGATGTACTCTATGCATATTTTATCTGACCTTTGTAAAAGCTGAAAAACACATTCTCCATCATAAAACAAGAATAACTGTTAGACCACACCTTGCCTCCTGGGTACTTCAAATGTAGTTTCTAACTGGTCTCGACTCAGTGCATTTTACAGCGCAATTTAGGAAATCTAAGGTTTTTTTAGCATACAAGGAAATAGATAGTTTCCAGGATAATCCTCCATCTGAGCATTATCTGGCACAAAAGAAAAGTCAGAAGATTATGTAACTTGCCATCCAGTCCAACTTTCTTCATAGTGAATGTGAAACAAAAATGCTGTCTAGCTCCTAGCCCCTAAAACCCTACATTTCCAATATAAGATAAAAAGGAGTCTCAGTGAGTACTAGGCTGTCTAAGATGGTTTATTTCTCTTCTGGAGAGTCAGAGGAGTGATCATAGCAAAACCATATAAATTGCTTTCAAAGCAGTAAGCTACAGAAAATGGGTAGAGTTGTTTTGACCTCTTAAATAGCAAGAAGTGCCTGGCCTGTGGAATTGTGTGTTCATAATAACTGTAAGAGCCTCATTTCTCTTCACAAAAAACAAAGGATGCTGTAAGAATGTGGTCAGCTATTTGGTCAGTTACTTCTTATGTTCTTCCTGAGAAAATTAATTATAACTCTATCAATAACTTTTGTGAAATATTTGCTTTTAGATTTTGAGCTTCATTTGGCTAAAGATATGACCCTTTTGTGAATCTCCTGTCTGTTGTAGAGACATTTAAGATAATCTGTTTTCTCTACCTTGGACACCATCATAAACAGAAAGAGCTAATCAAAAGATGTATTTTACTGTTTCTTAGGAGAGCAAAATTATAGGGAGGGGATTGAGATGAGCACAGATATATATCCATTTGAAAAGTTAATCAGGCATCTGCCATTCTACTTATTTATTTTCAGGAGACAACTTTGCAGTTCTAACACCTTTAAATTTCTGACACTATGAGTGGTTTAGCACAATTTGGGACCCCAAGCCAGACCACAATACATGTTTCTTTATTTTCTGGATTACTTTTAGGCCACCTGTTTTATAACAATAAATCTCTCTTTAGATCCTATGTCCTGCGTAATTCTTACAGATATTGGTTCCTATTTAACAATTTTATCTGGTGTTCTTCTGGAAAATGAAGTCAACACTGAGAGCAGATGATGACTGGTTTAAAGTGAGGTTTAATCAGAGTTAACCTTAGTCAAGCCATCCTGCTTTTTTTATCTTTGCTGTCAGCACTCTATAGAAACAACAAAATGTTAGAGAGCAGTTAAGCTGGATTTAAGAGAAGTGAAGCAGGCTGAAGTAATGCTTTGTTTATGTGAGGAAATGGCCTAGTGCAGCAGAGCTGGTGTAATGTTCATCACTCATTTATGAGCTGGGTGCAGTGTGCTGTCTAAATCATGGCCAGGGAGGGATCAGCCCTGACCAGCATACACAGGATGGCTCTCCCAGCAATGTCCTGCCAGGGACTGGTGTGCACCATCCTTTGGGAGGGTCTGGCTCATCCAGGAGAAACCTGGGCTTGCAGGTGGTAGGAAGACACTGTGTGCCTCTGCAGGTCTTTGGCAGGATGTGGGTTGGGTTGTGTCTTGAAGGGCAGGAATCCTTTATAGGGTGAGTATCTGGGGACAAGGACTGCAGGGCATGCTGTGACATACCTGCCACCAGTGCCTAGGAAATGCACTCCTGGGTTCTGCCTGACACAGCAAATTAAAGACATGCTCTACCACAGTGACCTCCTGGCCTCAGATAGACTAATTTTCTCACCCTTCAGGACAGGACTGCCAGACATCCAGACTGCTATCTGGAAAATGTCCCTCATTATCTCAGTTGTGTGTGGGAATCCTTTTGGTGAGCTGGAGCACACCAAGGTTTGGCAAGGGGTACTCTAAAGCATCAACATTAGGGCAATCGAGATCCAGTCTCTGGGGATGAATGCTGCTTAATTTGCTAATATGTAATATATGTTATTAAATATACTATGGACTATATTTACACTATTTACTGCATGCTCTCTCTATATATATTCTTAAATAAGGGATATAGCAGAGTGACAAAAATGCCTTAAAGCTTCAGAACAATTAATTCTGCAATGCCCCTTGTAAGAAATTTTTGAGCTTCTTCATTTCTTGTTAACTTGTTATAGTAAGATACTGTACTAGACTGTGATAAATGCATGAACTATGCACATTTCAGTACAGAAGCATAACATGTCTTAGAAAATTGTCCTGTACTGCAGTTTTATATTGCTTTTTGGCATTTTATTACACACGTGTTAAACAGTGTGAAGCTGGGATAGTGAAAAAAAAGTTCTGCTTTTAAAAATTCATTGCAAAGAAGTGCTGTCAAGTCTGACATCTCTCAAACAAGTCCAGAATCAGTTAAGCTTTATATAGCTCTGGGAACAGTTATTGTAATTTCCTTAAAATCCTTCATGGAAACAAACTGTTAAATAACATCCAGCCCAGAGAATGGTGATGAATGAGATTACATCCAGCTAGTGGCCAGCCACGAGTGGTGATCCCCAGTGCTCAGTGCTGGAGCAAGAACTCTTTGATGCTGTCACCAGTGATGTGGATGAGGGGAGCAGGTGCAGCCTGAGTTGGTCTGCAGATGTCACCAAGTTGGGTGGGAGTGCTTATCTCTTGGAGGGTAGGAAGGGCTGCAGAGGGATCTGGACAGGCTGGATCAGTGGGCTGAGGCCAACTGTGTGAGGTTCAACAAGGCAAAATGATGAATCCTGCCCTTGGATGAAAACAACCCTAGGCAGGACTACAAGTTGGGCACAGAGTGTCTGGAAAGCTGCCCAGTGGAAAAAGACCTGGGGGTGCTAGTTGACAGCAGCTGAACATGAGCCAGAGTGTGCCCAGGTGGCCAGGAAGGCCAGTGGTATCCTGGCCTGTACCAGCAATAGTGTGGCCAGCAGGAGCAGGCAGGGATTGTCCCCCTGTGGTTGACACTGCTGAGGGCACACCTGAAATCCTGTGTTCAGTTCTGGGCCCCTCGCTGTGAGAAAGACATTGAAGTGCTGGAGTGTGTCCAGAGGAGGGCAATGGAACTGGTGAAGGGTCTGGAGCACAAGTCATGTGAGCAGCAGCTGAGGGAAGTGGGGGTGTTTAGCCTGCAGAAAAAAGAGGCTCAGAGGGGACCTTAATGCTCCTACAACTGCCTCAAAGGAGGTTGTAGCCAGGAGGGGCCAGGCTCTTCTCCCAAGTAACAAGTGTCAAGGAAAGAGAAAACAGCTTCAACCGCACCAGGGAAGGTTTAGTTTAGATATTAAGAAAAATTTATTCGCTGAAAGGGTCATCAAGCATTGGACCAGGCTGCCCAGGGAAGTGGTTGAGTCACCATTCCTGGAAGTTTTCCAAAATCCTGCAGCTCTGGCCCATGAAGTCATGGTTTAATGGTTTAACATGTGGTGGTGCTGGGTTGACAGCTGGACTTGATGATCTTAGAGGTCTTTTCCAACCTTAACAATTCTATGATTTCAATTCTTTTAAATTGTTTTTCAGTCTCACCGTGCCTGTTCAGACTATACTAGGGTTTCCTACCCAGCTGCAGGCTTTTTGGTTAAGACTGTAGTCTAGTCTTAGGACTTACCCTTATGGCTTTGATAATTAATTGTATGATAGACTTTGTAACTGATTTCTTGATTTTGTGAAATATGTGGCTGTAGGGTTGTCTCCAGGAGGAGCTGTTAGACCTGTACATTTAGAGAGATAAACTGCAATTTAACAGGACTTTCATCAAGTTGTGCTTCAGCCATCACAGTATTGATAGTGTCATTTTTATGATATGACACTGTCTAGAACATATGCAAGAAGTGAAAAATAGGTGTCTGATGTCTCTGTGACAGCTGCTACATACTCCAAAATTGGTATACTGTTTTGCAATTTCCATAAAACCCCCTAACATATTCCTTCTCCCACATCTGGGATACATGACCTCTTGGAGGACAAGTGCAATCAGAATTTCATTACTTGGCAGTTGCCAAGAAGACACAAATTTGCTCTTCTGGGACGAAACTAAATGGATGCATTGACACTATTGTATGTCATAATTGAAAATTTTTGAGTGGCCTCCATTAAATTTATTACTAAATAAACTATTCATGATGGACTCTATTTTAAATAAGAAAAGAACTGGGGCATCAAGGTTTGTACCTATACCTTAACAACTGGTCATATATGTGCTCATGGAACTTCAAGGAAGGCTGTATTAAGTGAGACAATCTATCAGTGTTTTGCACCAAGTAACTATTTTTTTCTTTATATTTGTTTATATTGTCCTTGAATAATGAATTTTTTTCTCACTAAAAAATCAAACAAACCAAACCATGTATGCCCATAAACAATTTTGAACAGTATTCCTGATTTTTTATCATTTTCCTGGATTGAGATATAAGAGAGGCAAAAAATACCAGTGTCTGCCAGATGGGAATAGCCATAGAAGGCACAATTTTAGCAAGAATGACATGTCTCTCTTCTAAAATATGGCAGAAAGGCAGGATGGATTAAAGAAGGTTACATAGAGAAAGGGAATAGCCAGACTAGCATTGTCCAGCTATCTCCTTTTGATCATTCTCTAAAGGTCATTTTCAGTTTGCTGAAGTTAATGCAGCCTGCACAATAAGCTGAGATAAAACTGCAGTTAAAAACAGCAGCAGCTTTCTGATTGTCTTTCATGGATGCCTTGCACTGTGTAGACAGCAAAGAGCTTTCTACACTTTCCCCACCAGTAAAGAGCTTTCTACACTTTCCTTATGGTTGACATAGTTTAGCTTGTAATATAAATTGTTAGGAGAATTTTTATTTGCATAAAGAGACATCTGTTTTTCTCCTTCCCCTTTTCAGAGCTGACTTTGATGATTCTGCAACCTATTCAGCAGTTGCAACAAACGTCCACGGTCAGGCATCAACTAATTGTGCTGTGATTGTGCGAAGTAAGTCCTACTTCATATTTAAAACAATAAATAAATATAATGCTCCTGTCATTGAATGTTTCTTGTATGTTTATTCATAGGGTTCAGAGAGGATGAAGAGCCTCACCCAGCTGCGATAATGCCCTTCCACTGTAAGCCATTTTTTTCTATTTGCTTAGATAATTTATGTTCTCTTGTCAGAGCAATGTTTTACAGATGAGAAAACTGGATACAACTTGCTTCTTCTGACTTTGCTTTCTAAGCACTGAGTTAAAGTAGGAGCTGTCCAGATGCTCTTGCTTTCCCAGTTGAATTTCTAGATCAGCATACAATATAACAGAAAACTCCATCTGCTGCTCAGATCAGACACTAATCTGTGCCAAGTACAATTTACTTGTTCTCAAGAACCCTTTCATTTTCTCATGCATAGTGCCGCTGTCACATGACGTTTGCTTCACCCACATTGATGTCCAGTTTCTGGAGAAGTTTGGAGTCACTTTTGCAACTGAAGGTGAAACACTGACCTTGAAGTGTTCTATGTTGATCACTCCAGAGTTGAAAAGACTGCGACCTCGTGCTGAGTGGTATAGAGATGGTGAGTTATTACATTGAATAGAATCTACTTGGAAAATGCTAGAGGAGACATTGAGGATACAGGTCAGGTTTAGAGCATCATACTCTCAGAATTAAATTTGGAATAGAGAAAAAGAAAAATCTATAATTCAGCAGAATTTACAGTCCTGCACTCTCAGTTAAGTGACTTGGTCAACATTTTTTTGAGCACACATTATTAGCAGCAGGAGGTAACCTCATATTGTGATAGTACAATAGTTAGAACATTTACTTGGAAGAGATCCAAAGCCAGTTCTTTGATTTCACAATGACTCATAGTTGAATACTGTGACCACTGAGCTGAAGGGTGCTCACAGGGCAGTAAGTTAAAGTTTGAAGTACTTGAGGTATGGCTCTTCACTTTAATCTTGCTCCAGCACTTATTGTGAATTTTATATTAAAACCACATCAATGGTTAGGCAATGCTTTTAGAAGCCAGGCCTGATACACATATGTTTGCTCTGCTGTGCATGTGCCATGTTAGTAGGTTTCTTACCTTGTGTCTTTTGTCTGTGAAAACCTACATTACGCCAGGTGAAACAGTCTTACCATGAAACACTCAAAATAACATCACTAAACTTATCATATACTGGGGTGACTGGTACACAAACCCTGGATGAATAGTGTTTGTTCACTGCAGCAAAGGGTTTTGAAACATAAAACTAGCTACTTAGAGTTTAGGATAGCAGCCTGTTGTAGATATTTATGCCACCACTTTTCACCAACCACAACCTGTGTAGGATTGTAAAGTAATTATTCTACCTGAGAATTTAAGGAAAGCCTTGGCTATTTTTGAATGGTTAGACCTTTCCCCAAAGGGACCACATTTGAGACTGGTGGACTTCCAAGACTGGTGTTTGGACTGGTCCCAAAAAATTGGCAGGAATTTCCATAGTGGACAAAATGTGATGAATAAACTAAGAAATGACAGTAAGATTAATAAGGTAGTCAAAAAAATTCAAGATTACAAAAATCAGAAAAAGAATTATTTTTTTATTGCTTGTTATGCCTTTTGTTTCATATACATCATAGTTTTACACAGATTCACATCTGATTCTTCAGGGAGCAAACTACTACCTAATTTTTCATTCCTATTTTTCTATCATTGTGGATACTTCCTTGTGATGAGCTATTAGATGTCACTAAAGTAAAAAATATGAGATAATAAAAATGGCTTTTTCTGTTTGGTGAATAACCTAAAATCTAAGGCTGATTCTTTAATTCAGATTTGTTCCCACCGAAGCATACTGGAATTTTGTTATATGCTTCAGGATTTTTGATAACTAAACAAATTCCCTCACCTCACTCTCAGATGAACCATAATTTTCAAGGGTACCTTTACTTTGTCTCTTATAGTGCAGTTTCTCAAGGTGCCAAATCTCTCAAATTCTAAATTTGAAACTGCAGCTAAGAAGAACTTTTAATTTTCAAGGACTGCACAGTATTGTTCCACTTTTCATTGGACATGACATTTTCTTACACTATGAACCAAAGCTCATGACCCTTTCTCTTTGTTCTTTCATAATGACAAGATAATTCCTTTTTGATATGTATCAATATTATGCTCTTTGTTTCTCCCCTTATTTAACTTAATAGGTCCTTGTGAAAACCTGAGATGAAAACTTGCTCCGTTTTAAGCCAATAGATTTTTTCTAGGGAGTCAGATAGGTGTTCATCCCATTATTCTGCTTATTTTAGGTGAAATAGGATGTTACAAACAAGTTTAGATTTTTCCTTCATTACAAGTACATGTATCACAACATTTCCAAGAGGTATACAGGTGCATTAACTGGCAGAACTCTTTCCCAAACACAGCAGGCATTCATGCACTACGAGCCTTTGTTATGTGCTACAGTTGCCTGTGTTGAGTCCCTTGAGAGCTGGAGGCAATGCATAAATATAAGCAATGAGAAGTTATAACTTGTCCAACCTCATGTGGACTAAACATTCTGGTTCTTTAGAGAGGTAATATTTTATTCTACTCTTGCATTAAGACTGTACTCTGTCGAATTATGGGTGGGTCTTGGGTCTTTGAAGAGACAGGAGTCATTGTTGGTTGTTGTGGAGTTGTTTATGCATGAATCCATCAGCCTTGAAGGCAAAGAGTTGAGTATTCAAGTCCGTGCTAGAAGCTTTCTGGCATGGAGTCCCAATGTTCCAAGCAGAACCAGCAAGCAGTAGCAGCTAGCAGAAGTTACTACCACCTCCTTTGCACCCCAACACAGGGAGATTTTGTTCATAAATCATCCAATCAGCCAAAACCAGGATTCTAAAGCATTCTTCCTACACCCCTCTGAGCTTAATTCTAATGTGTGAAAGCAGTGTCAGTTCTTACACAAAATCTGCACACGTAGTTCTGTCTGTGCATGCAAATCTGTTCTTTCTGTTCTATCTAGAAATGCAAGCAAAGTTCTGCAGTGTTTTTGTAATGTCTGGAGCTAGGTTAATTTTCTGAAAGGTAGCACTACTGAACTTTAAACTAGGCTTCGGGGCTTTTTACTAGCTAACACAGTCTCTTAAGGCACTTAAGATATATTTCTACATACTTAAAACTGAAACACTCCTACTTCATGTCTCTGTGGCTTAATATATTCCAGTTTCTCTGGAGGTTCCAATTCAATCACTGCATTTCCTTCTCTCTCTGAGGGACTCAGAGAGGGTCTATTCCATGCATTCCAGCAGCACTCTTTCTAAAATTTTTCAGTTTGTGTTAATCAAATAATGGCAACAAAAGCCCTGAGATGGATATGTGTGATTTACTTATAATTATACACAGGAGAAGTATGTGTTTATCTAGCATAAATAAGCTTCACACTAGTGAGCCTTACTGAGGGTATCTTGTACACTCCAAGGGGCATATAAGTCAGCTCAGTGAAATCCTGTGAATTGATTTGGGATTTCACAAACATGAATATGATGTCTCATATTCATGGCCCACTTAGAAGAATTTAGGATTCTGAAAGCACCATTCAATATACTGAAAGAACAAAATCAAAACAATGCTTCAGGAATGTATATCTAATCTGGACACTGACTTCAGCTGATGATAGGAATTTTCCCTTATTGATCTCTAATGTAATATAAACACTATAATGCTTTATGTATCAGCATTCTGCAGCCATTTATACTGTAATATAGAATAAAATAATTGACTTCAGAAGGAAAATTCTTGAATAATCTAATGAAATTTCATCAGAACAAAAAATTACATGATGAAAATAAACTTCAGTATATAATTGTTCCCCACTCTTTGTATGAATTTTTATCAGAGTCATGTATTAGGAAATCAGAAAAATTATCTTACATAATATAAACAGTGAGGTTTATATGTGAGGTTTGAGACACTGCTTCTGAGGATTAGTGCTCTGCAAGTAAATTCTGGGAAAAAATAGCAAAGCACAACACGTAATAGATTGTGAAGAGTGAGAACTTTTATTTGTGATATTATTGTGGCAGCAGGTTTATGAGTACTTGTTCTATTAGATCTTTTAAATATGCCCAAACTTTATTCTAATTGTCTTGCCTACAAGGTCATTCCTCCAGACTGCATTAAAAAAAGCAGGTTTCTGTAAATTTCTTATGGATCTTTGGCCTTGTGTGGGAAAGAGAAGTTTTTCTGCTCTTACCAAACATAGCTGCCTCCTCAATTTCTGCTATCAGGTACACCTAAAGAATGGAAATGGGTGATTCTGGCCTTAGTAGCATTACAGGCTTGCTTACAGTTTCTACATATTCAAACTATGGTGGCTGCCAATCCACTGAAACTTTGAGTCTAAATAAGTGACCAGCTTTTCAGAGATGCTGGTTAATCAATATTTTTATGCTTAGGATTTTCCACAGGGCTCATGCATTGGTTAAAGTTTCTAGGTGAGATATTTTCTGATTTAATTTAAAGTACATCATGTCTCTTCACACAAAGTCTGAGTACCATTGTGGCAGGCAGGGCAGAAAGGGGACACTCAGGTTTTCTAGGTAAGGATCTCATGGGAAGGAATGTGATTGAATTCAGTTTGTGTGCTTCTCATAAAACTACTACATGCTTAGCTGATTTTGCAATTTACTGCTGTAAGATTTAGTAGTGTGTGTCTTGCACATGCTTTGTTATTGGAATGTGTGTCATGTTTTATACCTGCTTATGAAACTCGCCTGGTAGGTGAGAACACTGATTCCTTTGCAAATGTTTGAGTGTCAGCTCCAAAATCTATTTAAGTAGTAGAATAATGAACATTCATAGATATTCATAACTTTTAAATACAGTTCTGCTGCATTGATTACAAGAAATTTGTATGTGATTTGCCTTAGGGAGTTAAAAATCAAAAATAACCCAATTAGTTATTTGAAAAGATGAGATGAGAAGCCCCTTGCCTAGCATAAAACATCCTTTTCACTTTTTGCTCTGGTTTCACTAGGCAATCAGATTAATGTGCATTACTCATGGGTCACCATATCTCACCTTTGAGAGGTCAAAATTTAATTTAATTCAATGCTCAACAGGCATGACTTGAAGATTTAAGTTTGGTGTACATTTATAGCAGTTTTCAGATTAAATTGAAATCTGTTTTTTTTTTTTTAATTTGGAAGAAAAAGTTGAGTAAACTGACATTTGACTTGAACAGGAAGCAAAACTTATTAAAAATGAAACAAGGTCCCACCCTCCATTCATTATAGTGTATGGCAGGTTTTCATGTCAATATTTCTAAAAGTGAGTAACATTTTTGTCTCTCAGTATATTAAAAAGAATAGTGATAGGAATTTTGTGGTTGGCACTGCATAGTGTATTACTAGACCTCATGTTCTCTAAAAGTCACTGATCAAATAATTTTAGAGAGATGCAACTCACTCTCTGTAGAGTTTTCATGGCATCCAAAGCACTACCATCCTGAATAAAACTGGCATGAACATTAGTTTGTGTCCCTGGTTGGCAGAGAACTGCACAAGGATGCAGGTTGTTCTAGCAGCAAATAACAGGTCTGATGGGTCTTCTTTTCCAGATGTGCTGCTAAAGGACTCCAAGTGGACAAAGCTGTATTTTGGAGAAGGCCAGGCAGCTCTTTCCTTTACACATCTGAACAAAGATGATGAAGGTTTATACACCCTGCGCATGGTTTCAAGAGGTGGAATCAGCGAATGCAGTGCATACCTGTTTGTAAGAGGTAAACGTTTAATCTGGTTCTTGAGGAGAAATTAAAAAACATTACACAGTTTAGTTTTATGAAAAAATCCCATGTAATAACTGAAGCATGAAAGAAATTTAGCCCTGTGGAATTTCACAGTAAATTGATTTGTATGTAGTAGTCTGCACTAAAAACCAGTCACCTTACATGAATGGAGAGCTTCAGGAGGAGAATGCTCCTGAGAACATTTTGTTTCCTGGAGAACCAGAGAAACCATACTTGTGAAGAAACAACTTATTTCTTTCTTTTTTGTCTCCTTTCCTGGTAGGAAATAAACATCTTTGCATACAATCAGTTCTGACTGTAATGGTTTTGGTTTTGGAGATTGGGCACTGGGAGTGAGCCTTGTAGGGCAGCCTCGTATCTTGTGCCTGGTCTTAGGGATACGTGCAGGAAAGAGCAAAAGAAATAGTCCCACCACTATACCAGTCATAGTCATGTCATTAAGCAGAGAAAAGAAACAAAGTGAGAAACTAGCTGACTGAAGAAATACAGTTTTCACAAGAGACATAGATTAAAGGAGGTAAATGTATTAAAATAGAATAAAGGTCAGAACTTTTCATCACATTTCCATGCACAGCTCTCAGCGAAGTAAAAATGAACTTCTACATGTACCTGTGAGCAGAACTTAGGATTCAGTTTAATTTTTTTTTTCATTGAAAGATAAAAGTATTTCTGGTTGAGCAGTTCTTTTACTCTCTTAAATACACTGGACAACATCCTTGATGTGGGCAAACTGGAACAGCCCCACTGAGGCAACTGTAGCTGTATTCATTTTAAAACTTGTTCTTCTTGGAAACATATTGGAACATATGTGCCTTGTGGGAGTGTCACACAGACAGTTTGTGTGGGGTAGAGGTACTGAATGTCTTTTTCAGAGGTTTGAAATCCAACTTCCTCACAGGACTAGTGCAAGGGCTTCATCAGCTTTGCAGTTTGTCTTTGAACAAGCCACTCTGGTATCCTGATCTCATTAGAAACAATTTGCTAAAGCTATTTCTATCCAGGTTACATTCCACAAAAGACATTTTTCAGGTGAAAAGCACCCACTAATATACAAAAACTTTCTCAGGAGTTTTTGTTGTAGTGATGGGTAAACTTTAGGCATCTCTTTTGTCCATCTCTTTTATACCATATTTGATGCCTTTGTATGCCCTGGACCCTGGCCTTGTGCTATGACTTCTGGAGTCTTTAGTGTTGTCTGTTGGCCATTCTCTTGCCTTTTTTCATGAAGGCTGTGACCTGATACTGAGCACACACCAGTTCACAACTGATTGGGATTAGAATCTATAAATTTAGACTCTCTACAGGATATTTTTTTCTTATAGAAGTTTTCCTTTGAAGGGAATGAACTTTACCTGTTAAGAGATTTCGTTAGGAGTTCTGGGTCCAGATTAGTCAACATCTCTCAAAATGAAGCTGCAAAAGGATATCTTAGAGGTGGTGTTTAGGACTATAAATAAAACATAGCGTTATAAATGTTCCAGGAGTTTGCAAGTTTTTCATTCTTTAAGAGATTTTCTTTTCCTGATCTACATGATTTTTATTGAGTATCTTGGTCTGATTGGTAACACACTGAGTCACAGCTTTCAGTATAACAGAGCATCAAAACCACATGGGCGGGTTAAGCTTTTAATTCTCACAAAGAATAAGATTTGTTTGGGTCCTAAAAAGCTTTTCTGTTCTCAAAAATATCCTTGAACAGTTTATCTGTATAAAAATATAGACATTATGGTCCTGAATCATTATTGCAGTGAATTAGTTCATCATGAAATGTTTGGGCTTCCATTCATCTAAACAAGTAGCCCAATGAACTTAAAGTGTTCCCTTTGACTTTTTGATGTACATCAGAAGAGTTGGGGTCAAAACCAATTTATTTTAATTTGTGGTCCAGATGCTGAAGCATTGATCGCAGGAGCACCGGGGGCACCAATGGATGTTGAATGCCATGATGCTAACAGAGACTATGTCATTGTTACCTGGAAACCACCGAATACAACCAGTGAGAGCACTGTTATTGGATATTTTGTTGACAAGTATGTAAACATTAGCATTTATTTAATTTTGTTAATTGCCAGAAATATATATATATACCGAAGAGAAAAAAATACCATTATATCCTTTCAATGTGTGTGTTCTTTGGTTATATTTTTGCAGACACTTGGCACTGGAACTCAGTTACACACTGTGTTAAATTACGAGATTGTTCCTTGGCAAACTTTTGGCCTGGATGATTTAGTATTTTCACAGGCAATTCTGGGCACAGTCTGGGAATTAGCAGGGGCTGGAGGCCATTCCAAGTAATATTTGCAGGCAGACACATTTTATCATACTCTTAAAATGTTCAATAGTATGGATGTGGGCACATCAGAGAATGAGCCCTGACAGTATTTAATTTATAAAAGCTAGAATCCATGGGCATCTTGAATTAGATTTAACCTCTTTAATCTCTATACTGCAAAAGCTGAAACCTGGGAGTTATTACATTAGGTTTTTATTTCTTTCTTAAATGTAGTACATCAGGGGCTCAAGGCCTGGACTCCTGGGAGCTGGCAGTTTAAATCACACTGGCAAGCTTCTGTCCCTCAGTGAGCTTTGCACTTTGCTGGGGTTTCAGCTCAGTGCAGGCAGCTGGTGAGCAGAGGATCCAAGCACTGTTTTGTATGTTTTGCTCTTTGACTGAAGAGAATGCTTGCTCCTTGTAACCAGAGCAGATCATCTGATCCTTAGTGTCTGAAACTGTCAGTCAGCAAAGCCTTACTGAAATGATTTCATAATGTACACTGCTCTGCACTTAAAAGCAACATTTGCAGCTCATTGCTATTTGCTTCTCTGTCATTTGGTGTAATTCAAAGATAACTGTCTTGGAATAACTGGAAAAATAGAGGTTTATGAATGGCAGTCAGTATGAGGAAATTAACTTGAGACCTGGGGACTCTACCATCTATATCCAATTTATGCAGTACATAGATCATAGGAGTATTTCACCTATATTGTGTATAATCTAGTCAGATTTGCCATTTGACAAGTTGCTTGTATCACTGCAGTGATGCAAGGAGCTCTTGATCATGATATGACTTTTTTCTGGCACAGTCAGAGCAAAAGAGAGTTTTCTACACAAAAGTTTATATTAGTGGGACACAAACTATATATGTACATACAAAGCAGTCAGTATGAGAACATCACTCTTCTTGATGACTCATACTTTGTGGCCCAGTCATTTTGGGAGGGAAAGGCACAAAGAAGTTTACTTGAAAACATGACAAAGAAGAAATGGAAATGATTAGGTGAATCTTATAAATTCATCATCTTCTGTGGAGATGAATATTAAAAATGAAAGTGAATAATTTATTCTTTACATGGCAAGGAAGAGAACCAAACAGAAGAGAAGCAGATAGATTTGAAAAGGCCAAAAACCATGGAAGAAAAATGACCTTTGTATTATGAAAAAATATGAACAGAGTGGAGACTGGATCTCTGACCAGAGAAGAGTGTATAAAGTGTGTGACTTTCATTAATGAGATGTATGGTTTAGCTACTCAGCTGAGCAGAGGTGACTTCTGTGGCTCTGACCTGGTGTGGGTAGCATGGGGTGTATTTATTCTGAGATGATACTGACAAAGGCTGTCCTCTGCTATTCCAAGATGTGAAGTAGGTCTGGAAAACTGGGTCCAGTGCAATGATGCTCCTGTCAAAGTCTGCAAGTACCCTGTGACTGGTCTTCAGGAGGGACGGTCTTACGTATTCCGTGTGAGAGCAGTGAACAGCGCTGGCATTAGCCGGCCTTCCCGAGCCTCCGAACCCGTTGCAGCACTCGACCCCCTTGACCTGGAGAGAACACAAAGTAGGTTATTCAAGGCTTCTTAAAAAAAAAAAAAAAAAGAAAAATTAAGATTCTGTTTGCCCAGTGAACCTAAGGAGAAGAGTTTATTTCTTGCTTTGATTGAATATCTCACTACAGACTGCAAAGTAGTGTTATGAGAGCTTCTCCACAAATAGAGTAAGCCAGCTTGCTCTGGGGAGTAGTTTTATTGATTTAGTATTTGTCCTAAACCCCTGTGCAGATTCTGTTTATCATGTTCTTGCACACCTTCTGTTTCATGTCCTCCTTTTGGTCAGAGGGGAATTAAAGTAATCATGAATACCTTAAAGCACTGCCCCAATGTTGCCTGTGAAATCTGAGCTGAATATACAGTTTCCTTTACATGTGTTTTGTGTATGTGTGTATGCTTTATGAATAATTCCTATAACAAAAGTTAAGTTCATGATACAATTGATTACTAATCTGCCTCAAATCCATCTACTGTGACTATCACTCTTGCTTTTTAGCTCATCTTTGAATAGTTCTGCCTTATCATGCCCTGTTTTCCTATGAAAGTGAATAAACTAGTATATAATTTCAAGTTGACTCTGTCTGGGGAAAGACAATACAACATTATAGAAACAGAGGCATACAGGCTGTTGAGCACATGACAATAATTTGCAAAATTTGTAAATATATTGAACTAGTTTGAGAAAGTAATTGGATATTTTGATTAACAGCTGTTCACCTGGATGAAGGGAGAAAGATTGTGATCAGTAAGGATGACCTTGAAGGTATGTAGCATTTCTGCAATTTCACTACATCTGCTTATTCTCCAGGAATTTTGCATCCTAACTAGAAACATAACTTGAAAAGAAATACATCTAGTGATAAAGTCCTATATTAAGAAATAAAGCCACATTATGACTTGCAAGGTTGAAAGAACACAAGTGAAGAGTGAGGTCTAAAAGGATGGAGAACATCACACTCTCAACAGCAAAACTTTTATATATCAACAGCAAAACTTTTATATATCAACAGCATTTTCTCACCTTTTTGCTTTTACTAGTGCTAAGCTGACTTAAATGGCTGAACATTTAATTGCCCATTTGATTTGGCATTTGATTGCCTGTTTTCCCCTCTTTCTAGCTTTCTGGGAGCTAAGTATAGTTTTTTTAGAGTGATTTTGACTATTTAAGCAAGTTATTGCCATTCTCATAAAAACTTACAAAATCCATCTCAATTCTTTAAACAATATATCTACCTGAATACGGAAGTTATTCTTGAGGTTAAAGTTATAGACTAAGTAATGTTTTTCCTCAGGGGAATTAGAGAGATCCCTGACAACTTTTGAGATAAAGTTTGATTTATTTTCTGATTTTGGTTGTTTCTCCACAGAATAATTTGGTTTTTATATTTGAATAATGACCTTCTTTGCACTTAAACTGTTAAAATTATTAACTATATTGGATCAAAATTAAAAAAGTGCCTAAGAACAAATGTAGTTTTAAGGAGACATTAAATGGCTTTCCCAGTGCATGGACAGGACAGATGAAGTTCCTCTGTTTTTATAATAGCACCCTAAAAGAATTGATATGGGTATTACAGGATCAGAGGCACATCACAATATCAGACTGTAATTGTCTTGTTTGGCTTCACAGATCATTCTTCTGGTCTCAGGATTGCCTTAGAATGATCAGATCCAGTAAATGGCCACTCTGGAATAGTAATAAATAATGATATTTGGATTTCTGTCACATGAATGTTCATATTTAATAGAGTATGACTATTCAAATATCACTCTTTATGTAGATCACTACTTTCATCTGCAAGATTGGAGACTATTTCTGAAAGAGCAATCTCACAGATCACAAATGGTTTTCCTTTTTAGTGCAGGATGATGAGCCATTCTAGCAACAATGCTGTACCACCATGTTATATCATTACAAAGTATGGGAGCTTTTGTTTTTTCAGGAATGAAAGAAAACAAGTTGAAATTTTGTTACCTGAAATCACTTGGAAGCCTTTTGTCTTAATGCTCTGAAGGATTGTTGTAATTTTCTTGACTATATGTCATCAATTTCATCTTAAACTCAGCTGATTTATGCACCTTTCTGAAAGAAAAAAATACATTTCTAGGAAATCAAATATAGAAAGCATTGTGAAAAATAAATTTTCATTCTCAGTTTGCTTTAAAAAAGGTTTGGTTTTGATTTGGTAAATATATATGATGAAATAATATCAGTGTAGACTTTGAGTTTGGTTCATTCTACAGATATGTATAATAGTTTAAAATATCACTGCCATGGTTTTGAAATTATTACTGAAATATTTTTCTATTTTTTTAAAACAAACATTTAGAGGACATATACTCTTTTCTTAGTCTGAAAAATAGAAAAATTTACCTTCAAAGAACAAAGATTTTTTTCTTTTTCTATCACAAGCCATAAAGATAAAATTTTTAGGTGTCTGCTGAGTTGCTACTTCTGCCCTACTACCAAGTCAAAGCTTCTTCAGGGCTGTGTAGATGTGCCTGTGTAGAAGTCCATCACAGGACCATCACAGGTCACTCTCCCATCTGGTGCTGTTTTACCCCGCTGTAATTCCTTGGATAGCAGAACCAGCTTTTGCTCATGTTGCAGTCACTGAGCAGGACCATGAAAGGCTGAGCTGAATTCTTCCTACCTGGCCAGGGTAGGCAGGTTGGCTCTAACACTGCTGGTAACTCTGCAAAGTGAGTGGGGAGAGGGGTTTGATCAGGCTACACTATGTGGTGGAACCATCAGAGGCTGGTGACATATTTTTAAGTCTCTGATTCACAGATTTTAGAAGTGCTTTAGACTATACCATTATGTTACAGGATATAATGCCAGTAGGTTCTGCTCCTTTTCCTGATTTCTTCTTTGTTTTAAAGCTTCTTTTCTGATTGTAATTATCTTCCAGCTATTTTAAAAAAAAATTCTAATTTATCATAATAACTCTTTAGACTTCTGCCTTTGATCAAAAAATGTTTGCATATAGTGAGTAGGCTTTTTACTAGGAGATTGAAGTAATTCAAATGTGACCAAAGAAAAAAGTGTGACAAATGCACAAGAGTTTCAGGGAGCACATTTGACCTTTACTGAAAGAGTAAGTAACTAGCTATTAATACTGAAGTTTTATTTATCAAAATTTAATTGAAGTGATCAGGTGAACTGCACAGATGATATCACAGCCCCTTATAGCTGAGCATTGCAGTGCAGGGTGGGAAAGTTGAATCAGAAAGATGAGCTGTACCCTGAATGCTGACCCAGGAGTTAATCTACTGTTTAACACTTGCTACATTTATTAATCTTACAGGGGATGTTCAGATTCCAGGCCCTCCCACCAATGTACATGCTTCAGAAATCAGCAAAACATATGTTGTGCTCAGCTGGGATCCACCTGTTCCCCGTGGCAGGGAGCCACTGACGTATTTCATTGAGAAGGTACTGCACTCTGTAGTGGTGGTCTGTTGAAAGGTGCTTCATTGCTGTGGGCAGTTACACTCAAAACATTTTCAGAACTGCAGAATGAGCAATAAAACTGTGGTCTTCCAGGATTTGGAAGTGGGATATTAGAGAAGCATGGATAATCAAATGTCTTACGGCAAGTTTTAATGAGCATTGAAATTCAAGGCCCACAGGAAAGGACTCCACTATGCTATTTGCTTACTGCTGTCTAAATGGGAACAAATAATTATGTAAAGTAGCAGTAAAAAAAAAAAAGAAAATATACATCTATAGTTTCACAATCCTACAGGCACGATTGTAAGTTTTCAATCTCTCTGTAAAAAAGGGGAGTTTCTGTTAGTTCTGTGGTAGAACAAGGAATAAACAGTAACTCATAATTTGAAAGAATATATACATCTATAGTTTCACAATCCTACAGGCACGATTGTAAGTTTTCAATCTCTCTGTAAAAAAGGGGAGTTTCTGTTAGTTCTGTGGTAGAACAAGGAATAAACAGTAACTCATAATTTGATCCTCACTTTATGCAGGCTAATGGCAGCATCTACTATACACTGACATTTCCAATTTATCCCCTGTAAGGTCAGCAAAGAGGCAGATGCCTGTCTCAGGTTCACTGGTCCTTGGTACTCTTCATGGCTGCCTTCCTCCTCTCTTTGAATTGAAAGGGGATTTCAGTGTTCACAGTAGGAGGGGTTTGTTCTTCATCCACCTAAGTGAATAAAATTTAGATAAATCTTTCCCTGAACCATGTTTCTAAATTATATTGGGTTTGAGCAACTTGTTACAAAATTTTCCTAGTGGGTAAAATGGGCCTCATACCTGACCTCTAAAAGACAGGTCAAGCTATACTTAGTTTTTATGAATTATGCCTCTACCACATGCACCCTCTTACCAATCCACAAACACTAAACCTCTTCATAAAACTGCCACACATTCAATTTGCACCATGAATATTGTAATAGCCTTTTCTCAGGCCCTTACTATGCAAGTTTTTTTCTTAGCACTTCTAAAATTCTGCACATTCCTCCACAGTTTATTCCCCAGACATCCTGTTCATGCCACTCCTCTTTTTGCAGCCCCCCAGCTTGTCTTTTCCCTCTCAGACACACAAAAAACCCCTCCACTTCAAAAGAACTCCATAGGCCATTTCTACACTCTTTATCATCCATTACTTGCTGGGTGTTGAACAAATCAATGAAAAGGGAACACCACCCACTGGTTAAATTTTCCAGCAAGCGTGACCATTTCTCCCACTCTGCCTTATGGACTCAAAAGAAGTAACAAAAATTTTCATAGAAATAAGTATCTACTTTTTCTTTCTATGCAATAAAATATAATGCCTTTCTTGCATTTATTCCCACTTCCATATGTTTTTGCTTATCTATAAATTTCAAGAATATCGATGTAAGGATTTTGAACCAGCTCTTGTCATGGAAGCACCTTATTAGCTCCAGATTATGCAGAAATAGCCCAGATAAAAAGCTCAGAGGTAGATTTTCATTGAATGGAAACATACACCTGGTTAGCTGAATTTCGAAGAATGAATTGGAAAAGATACATTATCTGCTTGTTTTATACTAATAAATTTATATAGCTCCAGAAACAGTAGGCAGCAGTGACAATGATGAAAAAAAGGCATCTCATTTAAACATCAGACTTACTGAAGGAAAGTGAGGATGGGGACAAAAAGGCTATTATTAGAAAAAACAGCTTTATTGAACTAATTAATACCTGAATCTAAAATATTTTTGCATAAATAACTGATATCTATGGACAGCTTAGTCAGTTCATAGGTGAATGTTTGTTTTTTGCTTTCCACTGTCATCTGTTAATTTATAACAGTTTTTAACTATTTTATTTTAAAAAAAGAAGATTCAGTCCTGAAGAATAAAAATGCATTTGTAAAGCCTTCAAGAGACACAAAACGGAAATGAATTTTCTCTGTTCTCTTGAAATACTTTTTTAACAGATAGGTAAAATCAAACTGCAGAACAAAATGCGATGCTGATCCTTTGTGAAAAGAAGAAATTAATGTTTTTCATGGCAAGAAGTAAAATGTATGGAAAAGTAATATTTATTTCATATTTTACAGCTTTTTATTATGAAGAAAATTGATGCTATATTTCTTTTTTCTGTTGAGAACACTAGGTGGGTGAGAAAGATTTTGATATATGGACTCCAGCTGTTTATTATTATTTGTCTATTGTAGGTGTCATTATATACAGGGTAGTTTCCAAGCACCCATGAAACACTGTTCCTCCTCTAAGAAATTCCCAGTCTATCAGATTTTGCTCCCAGACTTTCTGTCCCAAAATTTTATAAACATATAATTTGTATGCACCTATCTCCATGCCAAAGAAATTTTCTTCCATGAGTTTATTAGGCACTTGGGTTTTACTGAAATTTCTGAAAGATTCCACAACTAATTTTTGGTTAAACAATTTATGTGGGAAATCGAATGGACAGCAGGCTTTTCTCAGAGTACTGATTTTCTGGCTCTCCTCCATGTGCAGTTGTGGTGATGATAAGCTCTGCTGCTGTATTGAGAATACACAAAAGTAATTACTTCATTTGATGAATGCTTTTAGGGGACGTGACCTTACTCAACGGAATAAATAAAGTTGTGAGCAAAGTAACATTTCCCTCCCTACCTTTCTGCGGAATTTGGATTAGGGCTTGTTTGCTTGACTCCAAACCTTTAGGTGTTCATGTGAGTTTTGCAGGACATGAAAGCAATTCTTTGGGGCCAATCACAGTTGACAGTCACAGCCCTAAAAGAAAGCTGGCTGTATGTACAAGTGTGCATGTTTTGAAGTCAAGACAGGCAAGGAGACAGGGAGCTATTCAGACCTTTTTGCAGAGTAATGGAATGCACCAGCAATGAGAATTTGCATATGTTTGAGTCAGACAGTTGAGAGTGATCCTTCTCTCATAGCTCTTAAATAAATTCATGACAGGATGCAATACAGCAATATGTTCAATTTTTGACAGTTCACAGAAATGATTCATGGCTTTTTTGATGTTTTTTGTAGTCCATGGTTGGCAGCGGAAGTTGGCAAAGAGTCAATGCACAGGTTGCAGTAAAATCTCCTCGCTATGCAGTGTTTGACCTTGCAGAAGGAAAACCATATGTTTTCCGAGTGTTGTCAGCAAACAAAAATGGCATCAGTGATCCATCTGAAATTACAGAACCTATTCAACCACAAGATACTACTGGTAAGGTATTAATTGCAAGACATTAATATTAAAAACGATAGATATTTTACAAACCGGAAAGAGAAAACTCTCATTAGATTAGTATAACTACAATAGTAGTAGTTGACTTTATTTGTGTTCAATTCTGTGAAGGATTTAAAAAAGACCAAGATGCTAAATTTTAGAGACTTTCCTGAATTTTCCTAGTGATCACAAGCCTTACTACTGAAAACAATAATCAGTATAATTATTTTTAGTTATTCACACTTCAGTGTTCTGTTAATGTGACATCAAAAAATAGGTTAATCACTAACTTTGATAAATTATATTTTCTGGCTCAGGTAATTATATGCTACCTAATTCCCTACAGTTTCAGCTAGATAAGGTAGCCTTTCATTTCTTTCTTAGTATTCTGAGTTGCAAATTACTGCTAGTGCACTATTCCTCTGTCATACAGATTAGTAGACTTCAGGGAAAGACGCAACTACATATTGGTGGTTACTTTCCAAATGAAAATGAAGTGTTTGTCTTGAGGTCACATTCAAAAACACAAACGAAAATTTAGGGAGTGGTTATTCATCTTGTTTTGAAAATATTTGTTTTGCTTTTGCTGTTTGGCAGAAGCCAGGTATAACAGTTTAATGTATTGATAACTGTCACCTTGAGTGCACATATCTTACTAGTACACTTTCTAGTAATATACAGAATATTTACAGTATCTGATATACCATAGTTAAAGATATAATCCATACTTTCAGCTTGATCTGTAACTACATGACAAAGAAAAGCATCTTTTGCTTTCATATATTCTTGATTTGATGTCTCATTAATGCATATAAAGTATTTAAACCATTCAGCATTCCCCAGGGTAGGGAAGAAAAACACTGTATTTATTGCACTTAGTACAGAAAATAAGCTATCCCTTAGGGGTTAACACAACACCTTCTGCACAACGCACAGCTTTAAATTAAGCACAATGCAGAAGAATCTGTTTTAAAGAGAAACTTCAGGACTATTTTCAGAGACAGAGTTTGTGACCTGAACTAAAATATGTCAGAAACACTTGGCTCCTTTTAGTTGCCTGCACTTAGTGTCATTTGATATTCTTGAGGGTGACTGGGACACATTCATGGGGATGGAAATCACTACACAGTGATTGTTGGTACCTTATGAGCAGAAAGTAAAGAATGGTTGGGGCATCCTAGACCATCCTAAATGACACTTAAAATTATGCAATTTAATTGAGTGGTGAAGGAGTATTCAGTTTGAGGTTAAAATTGAAATTTAGGTGTTTCCATGTAGGTATCTACAGGTGCAGTAAATGCTTCTGCTCTGACTATGGCAATTGGAGCCTGGAATATAAACTGGCTGATGTTGTCATAAATTGCCCCATGTCACCCAGCTGTACAGTGTGAGATGAATAATTTTGGGGTGAGATGAATAATTTTCAGGACCTTACTGGGCACTGCTGTAAGGCTCAGTTTAGCTGGCCAAAGTGACATCCTTTTCAAACGCTTTCAGTTTGCCATTTCAGAGGAATGTAGGTATTATCTCCCGAGTCATACCTGACAACTCCATGAAAAAGAGACAGATAGTCCAAAATGGCCCTAAATTAATTTGTGTAACTGAGTTAAGCCCTAGCTCTTTGACTATAGTGGAAGCTCAAGAATGTGTGCTTGTAGACACACATAAAAGCCTAAATGTAGGTATATTTATCAGACTGAATACATTTGATCTTACAAGTTTATTGCATGAAGTATAGCAGTATGCAAGTATTAATTTTTATTTAATATTGAAATACTAAGTGGAAAACATGCTGCCTTTCTTTTGTTTCATGCTGCTTGCAGTTCTCTGCAGTATCAATCTGAGGAAACAAAAAATTCTTCAAAAGGCGAGTACTGGGTGCTTCTCTTAACCTGTCGTGTTAGGCTGAGACCTTGCTTAAGTTTCTTTCATTGTGAAAGCTCAGATAGATATTTTATGGTGTACAGACTGTGTGCTGGTTCTTACTAAGAGGTTTTTTTCCATTTGGATTTCAATATTTCTGGTTCTAGTTATGCACATTCATCTTTTTATATCAGTGTAAACTGACAACAAGCTTTCTTTGTATGTAAAGCAAACTGCATACTAAGGTACATTGAGAGAACTGTAGTCAACAGACTGGAGAAAGCTTTATCCTCTTTTTCTTGGTGGTGTTGATGTTGGTCCTGAAGTACTGTTCTGAAGCCAGGTCTGGCTTCCTTAATCAAGAGGGATGGTTGTAAAGTGGAGAGGTCCTCTGTATGGCAACCAAGATGACCGAGGGATTAGAGATTGTGACCTATGAAGAGAGGCGTTTATTTAGTTTGAAGACTTACAAAGATGATGGTGTCAAACTTCTCAGTAATGTCAAATGACCAACAGAGGCAAGAGCCAAAAATTGCAGCTTAGTAAATTCATTCTAGACATAGTCTTTTAATGAGAAAGGTGCAAGGTGCAAGAGTGCAGTGCTGGAAAAGGTTGTGCAGGTCAGCTGTGAAATCTCCATTGTCAGAAGGTTTCAGGACTCGCACAAATCCGTGACTGACACACTAGTTTAGTGTTGGTGATGGTCCCACTCTCAAGTGATGGGATAGAGGGACTAGATGATCCCCAGAGATCCCTTCCAGCCAGTGTTCCTCTGTTTCTATGACATTCATCCTGCTACTTTTAGATAAACTTTTGGCATTCAAATATATGCTTAAAGTTATCCTGAAAAGCTCATATTTTTGGAATTGGGGCTGTCATTGGTTAACTGTAAGACAGTGTTTCTTAATCCTCACTCTATCATATCTCTATAGCTTATGTGCTTTTCTTACTGATACAGCAAGGCTACAGGGACATAAGCTATACATCAACCTCTTATTTGAGAAAGAAATTAGAAAGTGAAGATTTTCATATCTGTATGCTTTTATCCACACTCATATTTGAAAATATGTGCTCCTTTAATTGGCTATCATAAAACCTGTATAAAATCATATAGGTAAGGACCCACACAGAGCATTCTGAGACAAAAAATAGAAAAAAAATATGTCTATACGCACATATATATATATAGGTATCCAAACTTAAAGAAATATATTAAAATACATATCATGCACCAATATAAACATGGTAGGAGTAGTTATAGCTGTAGTGGTTAAATATGATCAAATTATACAGTGCTTCATCTAGTTCAAATTACTTTTTTTTTAATGTATGGTCTAATATGTATATGTTTTATCTCTTTTTCTTAGTTTTACCATCTGCACCTGGTCAGGTGGTGGCCACAAGGAATACAAAAACATCAGTTGTAGTTCAATGGGATAAACCAAAACATGAAGAGGATTTATATGGCTACTACATTGAGTATTCTGTGGTGGGATCAAACCGCTGGGAACCCAGTAACCATAAACCTATTAAATATAACAGGTATTGATAACATTCCTGTATTTTTTGGAAGTTTGAAAACTGCGGGATATTTTTAAGACAATTTATGTGCTAAGCCATAACATTATAATTGAAGGAGAATGTTGAATGAATGGGAAGAAAAACAGTCTGCAGACTCTCAGAGCCAAGATTTCCAAATTGCAGGGCAAGTCTCCTCACCTTTTGATGTTTTTTTTCATATATTTTTCTATTCCACAACTTTGAGTTTTAAAAAAAACCTCTAGAGACAATATTCTGAGTGTCTTGGACACGAGTAAGTGCAAAATATGCCCTTTTAATGCATGAAGGTATGTTGTGATGAGGAAGAGTATGAGAAAGGAGAGGGAATTCTAAAGCTTTATGAAAAACAGAGCAAAAGGTCAGGCCATTCTGCTATAAATATGGTGGCAAAAATGCTTTGGCAGCTGACACTATTGTACAGGAAAGCCAAGTGTCCAATTCCAGAAACATCAGATCTCCCTGATCTGTTACATCTTTGGATAAAGATCAGTGGACCCTGTTTCTAATTCCTTTGTCATGACACTAGCACTGTTTCAACTTCTGATGATTTCTTACTCCCTCCTGAAGATATCAAATTTCATTATGAGATTCTTCAAGCAATTTCCTCTGTGAAAATCATATTTATTTTCATTGGAATCAATCACCAAATGCAAAGATTAGATTTTTAGTTTGTATTTTCTATAACAAGCACATTATATTGTTTAGTGTGTTATGTCAGTCATTAACTGAGTGACTTTGTATTCTGATGAGTTCTTTTTTCACATAGTCATGAAATCAGATTTAAACAAAAAGTAGAGACTAGTTTTTGGTCAAAGAGGGTTGAGAAAGCACAAAAATAAGAAAAAACATTTAATTTTTTAATGTGTGAACTTATATTACAATAGGATAGCTCTGAATATTTTATTTAGTACAGTAATTACCTAAGAAACTCAGATCAAAACTGAAAATTATTTTTGACAATGACTATAAAACTACAGTGAAAAATACAGTTCCTTCCCAGAATAGATTAGAATTTAGCAAGGCAAAGTTCAGAGGGACTATATTATATTTTACCTGACTTCACCTACCAGATCAGTGCTAACAATCTAATGAGTACTGTGATTTTTGCTACAGTGTCCCTTCCAGTTTTACTGTACTACATCATGCCTTTTATTGCAGTTTCCCTCTTGGAACTATTTTCCTTTGTGAAGCACTCATGAAGTTGAGCTTTTTAATTGATACGACAATATAATGTTGCAGTACAGAATGATTCCTGTAAAATATACACTGATATGTGATGCTGTCTTTTGTAACCCAGGTTTGTTGTTCATGGCTTGGAAACTGGAGAGCAGTATGTCTTCCGTGTGAAAGCTGTGAATGCTGTAGGACTGAGTGAAAACTCTCAGGAGTCGGAGGCTGTGACAGTGCAGGCAGCCCTAAGTAAGTGTGATTCTGTGCAACTCTTTCCTAAATGAGTGACATATCTTCAGCAATCACCTCCTTTGGTCTGATTTACTATAATTATATACCTTGCAACCATCATGCACATCTGTTTAATGATGTCTATTCTCTGGCATGTGGCTATTCTAGAGAAAAGATATTGTTTTATAAAAAAAGTTATTTATAATGACTGTTAGAAATATTGGGTAACATGAACTTTAATGGCCAGGTTGCCTTTTGCTTCTAGGCTGTATCAAAGAAATTTAAATACTCAGTAAGTTAGACAATTAGTTTCTAAGTGACTTGGAGTGGTGTAAAACACTTTAGCATGGTATCTGCTCCATTTAGAAGAGTTTCAGTGAGCTTTATTACTGCATAACTGAACCAAACAGAAAATCCCCTTTGTTTGCTCCAGGTTGGAGCACAATCTACCTCCTCAGGTGTCCCACAAACAAAATTTCTGTGTAAAGTCAGTCGTGCAGCCTTAAGTTGGAATGGTACATGCTGAGTGAAGGGTTGAATAAGTATTTACAACAAAGAATACACAGGTCTGGGCTACCATGGTTCAATTCGAATTAAGGGACATTGTCAGCTCCATACTGAAAAATGTTAAATAGGACACATTTTCCCCAGAAGAGTGCTCTCAACCTCTTGTAGAAAACCAGTAGACATATTTGTGAGAAATAATTCTCTGAAAGATTTATAATTCAGTGTAATCAATAGAAAGTAAATTTGTATATTACTGACAAAGTTACTCTATTTGACTCTTTTAGGAGGAAGTGTGTCTCATATGGGTAGGTGGTGCATGGACACTTGCACATCTATCACCACAATGTTGTAAATGCACTTGCACTTATTTGTCACTGTGTGCTTTGGAAATGAGGGTTGCATGGGGTATATCATTAAACACAGAGCACATGGATCTTACACACACTTATGGGATGTGGACAACTTTTATCAATTTTTTTGTAGCCTTTACAGGAATTTAGCAGGACTATTTATAGATGACCAAGCATTAGCACGGCCAGAATCTTTCTGCAGTATTACTTTAAGATTATTTACAGGAATTTGCTACAGTCATTCTTATTTACCAAGAAGTGGCAGCAAACACAAAGGCCCCATTTTGTGGCTTTTGAGTATATCACTATATCTGAAAAAAAATAAAAGATTGAAAGGGCAGCTGTGCTGATTACTATTGGTCTTCCTGGTGACCACTAGTACAGCTCCAAGATCAGGGACTGTACTAAGGTCTTTGCTGATGTATTCTCTTCTGAATGAGGTAAGTTACATTCGTTCACATTATACTGGTAATTCAACTGAAAGCATCAGATCAGCTTTAGGGACAGGTGTTTAGCTGTACTGATTGGAGCACTCCAGTGTCAAGAAAGGCATATCTTTGGGCAGACTTTCGAGTATGGATGACAAATGCAAAACTGCTTGCTACAAGGGGTGCTTGCCAGTAGGAGGGGATTAAAAAGCTCAGAAAAAGGGTTTTCTTCATCCCTAGGAAGGTGCCTTGGTGACATTTCTGCTTCTGCTAGAGAAGGGAATAAACCCATGCAAGGAACTTCGTAAAGGACATTACTATTCTGCCTCAACATAGGTTAAGTTTCTGGAAGTCTAAATAGCTTCTATTCTTTCTGGGTCAAAAAGCAGTCACAGTCTGAATAAAGCATATAATATCAGGAGAGTACAGAAAAACTGTGGTGGCCATAGATCAGTCAGTCACCTGACTTAATTTCATTCACATTTATAGACTTTTTTCTTTCTTTACTGGAAGATTTTTACTGTATTCCATAAGTACTTGAGCAGCTTATTTATTTTTTTTTTTTTCTTCCTAGGAAGAGGTCTTCTGACCTTCTTAAATATTTTAGCATAATTTTTGGTTTGGAGACATTGGCATTACCATTTCCCTGCAAAGATCATCTATTCTTCCTTGCTACCTTCTGAGAGGGCAAAACGTCAGGCAGATGTTTTAAAACTTTCCATGTTTATATCTGGTGATATAATGAATGTTGGTTAGCAACTTTACAGCTACTTTGCTCTCATTGTGCAGCTAAGAGCAGTATGTTGCAGAAAACAGAAGCAATATCAAAAATGCTAAGCAACTTCTACACTGCAGTGTTTTAGACTGTGTCCTAACTCTCAGGTTGCCTATTTCCTTGTAGCTTGTCCTTCATATCCTCATGGTATCACTCTTCTGAACTGTGATGGGCATTCAATGACCCTTGGCTGGAAAGCACCAACATACAGTGGAGGCTCACCAATCCTTGGTTATTATATGGATAAACGGGAAGCTAACCATCAAAACTGGCATGAAGTCAATTCTTCCCTTATTACCCGCACCATTTATACGGTTAGTAATTTTTGCTCATTGTATTTTTGCAGTTGATTTGAATTTTTTCTTCAGATTTTTTTATGACAGAGAATTCTTTAAATACTTACTTCAACAAAACTAGGCACTTCCGTTTGGAGTGCAGCAATGTTACACCTGGGCTAAAAGATCAGTGCCACTCCCTATTGTGAAATTCTAATACGAATAGGACCACTGAGATAAGTAAATTTTGGAGGGAGAAGTGTGAACCACATTTTTCACAAGGAATAAGAGGAATGAGCTATAAGATTTTCCCCAAGCTATTTTCATTAATGATCACTGTATATATCACCACTATAACAACATACAGAGTAAGGATGGCAGCATTTAGCAGAACAGATAACTGCTCTCTGTAGTACTGAGGACTTGCAAACAAAATGGAGATGGGTTGAGAAAAAATAGAACTGTCTCTGTTCTTACTCTCAAAATCTGCCTTCAGCTGAAAAAGCATGTTTAATAATGAACTCAGCATTATGTCTTGTCATCTCCTTCACAGAGTACAGTTTTGAAATGAATTACTTCTGGTTGTACTTGCAATTTATGAAATGTTTCTTAAAATAGGAAAATCTGGATGATTTGAACTTCCATGAAGAAAAGTTAGGGAAATAGGAAATAGAAAGTAATCAATCAATGTGGTGCTTTTAAAATTGAGTTAAACAATCAGATTTTACTCACAAATACCTAAAATTTTATTTCTACAAGTCAGCAAATTTCCTGTAAACCTTAGGACAGAAGTGAGTCTTGCAGGTATTTGACCCTGAAGTAGAAGATAATAATGCAGATGAGCTGAGGAGGAATGTTTCATGCATAGAAGGCAGGCAGCAAAACTCAGGTGCTTGTGACTGATTCTATGAGTGGCATCTCTGACATAGCAGATGGACCATGGATGGTGAGAAATAAAAAAGGGCAGGTAGGATAGGCATGAAAGGGCAATACTAAACAGTGCTTTCCACATATTTTTATTTTTAATGCATTTGAAAACAAATTAGTAATGTAAATTAGGGCTTACCATTGAGAATTTACCTAGGTATTTGTCAGTCCTGCCAGTAACTGTATTTGTGCCTAAAGGTGCATATTTGTACATTTGTTTGAATGGCTAGAATCTGAAATATTGATGGTAAACAAAACCAAGACAGCTTTTAGTAACACAGAATATTTTATGACATACTGCAAACAGAGAATGCCTGAGATATTCAGTACAGCACTGGGAAATCACTGAAGGTTTAATCTTCTCTGATCAAATAATTTTATGGGAACCCCACAAATATTCTTTCCCTTAATAACCTGGGATTTCAAAATCATTTTTACACACTGATCTATTTTTCTGTCTTTTTGGTCACATTATATAGCTCCTTTTCTTCAGGAAAGTATGTCTAAATTATTTTAGTGCCTCACTTTTCTGTGTTACCTTGTTTGCTTTGGTTTTGTATTTGATGCTACCCCATACATTTGTTACCATAGCATGTTTTTTATCATTAAAAAAATCACACCAAAATCCTTTTTTATTTCACATTTTCAAAGGCAACTATTTATTCATGAAAATCTAAAACTGTTTGGTATCTCCACTAGGAGTACCACTCTTAGCTGTCTCTCTTGAGACATATGATTAAATATAACTGTGGGAAAATTATTTAGAGGAATCAGGTATAGAAGACTTGGGTTTTTGTATTTAGGTGTTCTGGAAGAAGAAGGATGGAAGAGGGCTGCTGCCATGAGGTGTTCTGGGTGTCAAGACTTTCATGCCTTTTAGTCCTCTACTTTGATCTCAAAATCTGATACTGGTGTGGGGATGAACTCTGTAGATAAATCAGAGTTCATTTACCAGGGGTGTTTGCAGAGGATTATTATGGATTCTGCTCATCCCATTACCGTGCTTACTTTCTCACTTTGTAATGGTAGGTAACATCAAGAGAAAGATTCATACAAGCCACAAAATACTACTGAGAGGCTGTCCTGGAGTTAATCAGAACACTGTGGAACTAACTGGATGGTTTTCTCTTTTATTTTCTATAATTTCCCTTTCTTCCTAAATCAGTCCTTTGTGACCTTTTAAAGCAAAACACAATTTTTACACTCACTTAAGTGAATGGCTTATGAACAGCCATTCACAAGCAGTGGAGGAAGGTATATAATTTTAGAACACTCACCTGTAAGTATCTGCTAGTTGTCATTCATTGATTGGGCTCCTTGAATCTTTGCTGTAAATTCTTACAACTTTTCACACCAAAATATGAGTGCTATTATTCCTAGGATTATGTGAAACATGGACATAATATAGAACTCTCCAGTGTGTTTGGTTTAGGAGTAAAGTCTTCAAATTAGACCCTTCAGCATGGCAGTAAGGCCTGATAATCAATTAACTAATGTTTATATCCAAGTTTTATTATTAAATGAATATAAATCATGGCTTTTGATATATTGAATTGTTTTCTCAAATGAAAAAAGGTTGAGGATTTGACTGAAGATGCCTTCTATGAATTCAAAGTTGCTGCTGCAAATCTGGTTGGAATAGGTCAACCTTCAGATCCCAGTGAGCATTTTAAGTGTAAAGCCTGGACTATGCCAGAACCTGGTAAGTATATTAGTTCTTCATGAATCTCAAAGTCCTTAAAACACAGCCACTGAGTTCCAGCCAAACTCTGCCGGATTTCTTTTGCCTAATTTATTCCATAGTTCCTGTTGAGATTGCCCTTGCTTCTGAGATCTGTTCAAAGTTACCACCACACCTCTAATGATGACTTCGCTTTCCTGGGAAACCGATGACCTTTCCTTAGCATGTTGAGTGTCCCTTTCACTGCTCTCACCAGCTCAGAAGAATGTTGAGCCTTTAGTCTACATTTGTACCTCTATCACTTCTTCAAGCCCTACAAGCTCCACCTCACACTCACCACCTGTACGATAGCTCTGCAGTCTGTTTAGAATATTCCTGGAGTTTCAGACTCCAAAACTACATTAGCTGTTGGTCATAAATAACACACGAGAGGGGTCTGTTTCTTGATGTAGAGACAAGTAGCACAGCTAGTCTTCTATTCTCCAATGGTGTGCCCATGTAGGTGTGTTTCTCCTGGATTGTATCTAAGTGTTACCTCAGAGATTATTATTAGCCAGGTGTTAGAAAAAATGTGCTAACAAACCTAGAGCAGTTATGGCAGTTCACAAACTGGAGACACTACTCCAAATAAATATTTTTCAATGCTGAGTAGAGCACCTGTAACTCTAATTTCTGCAGGTCATTTGCCTGCTTACAAATCCCCCTCTTTTTGCCCTCTAACACAAAAATGACACGATAAATTTCCAAGTAGTTCCTTTAAATGCCCATATTCTTTGCTGAAAAGCTGTTTGTCTTTATGTTTTCTAGTTAAATTCTTCAGAATTCAAAAATCGTAGCATATGGATTTAATGACATGACCAAAATGTCAATAAGAAAACGGTTAATCGCCTGACCTTAACTCACTTTAATTACATTTTCTAAATAATCTTGTGATATTTAGTGCAAACGAATCATCATTTGAACAATTATTTTTCATAAAGAAATTAGCTACAATTTATGCCCTCTACAGTTTTTTCAAAACATAATTAAAACTATGCAGTGTGTAAAGAAGTGAAAATTATTTTTCATTTTAAATGACAGATAAAGAAATAAAATAAAATATGTTTTCAGGAAGTGGAAAGAGTGAAATTTTCATAATGAACAATCTGACCTTTTTAGTGTTTGGGTGATTACATTGTCCTCATTATGCCATGAGTTGAATAGACAGTATTGCTTTGCTCCTGCTTAAAAAAACCCACTAGAAGAAAAGAACATTGCCCACCCTGCAAAAAATCTCAAATCTCTGAACCTGTTAAATATTTCACAAGCCTTTTTAAAAATACGTTTTTAAACAATGGTTCAGAAATAATGAAAAGAAATAATTGAGATTTAAGAGTGGGAGAAAGAGCCTGACCCTCTTCCCAGACTTACTAAAGGTGGCGAGGACTAGTGTAATGTGACTGCAATACACCCCCAGCATCAACAAAAAATTCTTCCACCTTCTGATGCAGAAGGAAGGTTTCCTTAGAAAGGCCAAAACTTTTTGCAGGATTTCCAGCATAAGTGATGGATTCTTTGCTCAGAGTCCATAATTATTTCATCCTTCCACAGAACTTTAGTCTTAGGTGTCTCTGTGAATTTCTCTGTGTTAGCAATGATAGTTATGGATTATCTTACATTTCTTTAAGTAAAAAAAAATATCTGGGCTCTCAGACTCCTCAGAATAGAGCATGCTTCATTACATTTTTCCTTCTACTGTCTAGATTTCTATTGGGTCCATTTGGCATTGTATTTTTAATTATCTGTGGATATATGGACATTCGGATTGGGCTTTTTAAAGAGCACTGAGGGAACACTTTAGATTCCTTGAAAATAGCATTCTTTCCATAAGAAATCTAATATTTATCCTTATAAGGTCTGAAAAAGGTATTTATTATGTTTATTTTCTGAAATGTGTTTATTCACTTGGGAGCAAAGCTTTACTAATTTTTTTCTTTCCCCCAATGTATTTGCTGAATATCATCCTTTACAAACTTTATGTTCATTCATCATTGGTTAATATCATGTAGGCTGGAATGGCAATTAGATTTATTTGTAAGGCTTTCCACTCCTTTTTTATGATTATTTTAAATGGTAAAATGTGTTGTAGGGAAAATTAATGTCTTGAAAACTGAGGAAATCCTTAAGTCTGAAGTTAACCCTTAAGTCTTCAGCTTTCTACATCTAAAGCACAATAATTTGACTGAATATGAGAATTCTGTCTGAATTATGGGTGCTTGACCACGGTAGGAAACTTATTTTACACTTATATTTATTTACTAGTGTGAACAAATATCAAGAGTATAGTAAAAATAATTGCTATAAGTTAGACCGAATGGCACTTCAACAGTTAAGCAAAGGAGAGGGAAAGTATAGTAGGAAGAACATAACCTGGTAGTTGCAAACATAAACTCTCACTTATTTCTAGACTATCACGATATTTTTGGTTTAAATATTTCTCCTAACAGATATCATTCATTCTGAGAAGTTCCTCTTGGCTGCAGCTATCCAGTTCACAATAAAAATTCTTTTGTCAGGGAAAACGAAGCCTGATCCAAAGTCCCTTGGTGCCACTGGATTTGGGATTACTTTGAGAGATCATGGCTTATGTATACTAATGAAAAGATAAAAAACCTGATGTTAAATTATGAACCTGAATCAGGCTCAGTGAAGTGACTTTGATGTGAGGCTGGTGAGTTGAATAATAGACAAGAAGCCTCTCTTTCTTGTTGGAAAATCTTAAACTGCATGGATTTTCCACATGATTAGCTTAACCTTAAAATAGAGTTACTGAGATCTAGCTAAGCAAGTATGCTTCAGAATACTAATGTCACTCACTGTATGAGGCAGGTATTGCTGTATACAGCCATGAGGGGGAAATGGCCTAAATACCACATATACTAGGTGTATTGTAAAGGATGAGATTTTGGAAAGCAGATACAGTCAAAATTATAGCAATACATTTCAGCCTCTACTGGAACAGCTCGCAAAACTTTATTATATTGAAGTGAATTTCCAATATTTGAAATATTTTAGGTCCTGCCTATGATCTCATGATATGTGAAGTAAGAAATACGTCACTAGTTCTTCTGTGGAAAGCTCCTGTGTATGAAGGCAAAAGCCCTATTACTGGGTATTTAGTGGACTATAAAGAAGTAGATGCAGAAGACTGGATCACTGCTAATGAAAAACCTACTTCAAAGCGCTATTTTAAGGTAACATTTTCATTGATTACTATTAATATAAAATGGAGCACTAGAAGTTCCGATTGAGTATAAAAAACATAAGCATTTGAACTTCAGCTTCTGCTAATATCCTCATATGAGTAAACAAAATAGTTAAGATTGTTTTTTAAATTGGTTTTGCCCTTTATCTTGTTTCAGGTCACTGATTTACATGAGGGTCATACCTATGTCTTCAAAGTTCGTGCAGTGAATGATGCTGGGGTAGGCAAGTCATCTGAAATATCTGAACCAGTGCTTGTTGAGGAACGGCCAGGTAAAATAAACTGTTTAATCTCCTCTGTTTCTAAAATACTTGGAATTGCATTTAATCAACATAATTTGATATTATATCACATATACGTATTTAAAGAATTAAGAATCTCTCAGTCTTAAAACTTAAAAAAACAATTACAATTTTTTCCTTTACTTACTTCAGGAGTTACTTGATGATCGGTTGTTCTGGTTTTTATTATAACAAAGGTGCTACTTGTTGTGAAACACATTTATTAAAGCTTCAGGAATGATAATAAAATTTGTTTGTTTAAACATTCACATCTTCTCATATTCAGTTATATCTTATTCATTTGTTTCTCACTAAGCATTTATTAGTATTCTCATTCACTTCTTGCACGTAGAGTAAGAAACTTAATGGCATGTGATGCTGAGCCAGCATATGACATAAACCTGCTTTAAGACCTGCTAATAAAATCAGTATCTTTTAGGACAAAATAGATATGGGCTTTAGTAATTTATGAATTGCACCTTGGCAGAAAAATGCAGTCTTGACATTTGAGTTGATTCCTATTTTGCAGGAACAAAAGAAATCTATTCAGGTGTGGATGATGAGGGTAATATTTACCTGGCTTTTGAGTGCAAAGAAGCAACAGATGCATCTCATTTTGCATGGGGTAAATCCTATGAGGAGATTGATGATTCTCATAAGTTTAAGATTGAAACAGAAGGGAATCAGTAAGTCATGCCAATATACCAAAAGAAATCAGTGAGTTATGTTAAAAATTTGATACTCAGCTAATGATATTCTTTTTAATTGGTGTTTTTAGTTCTAAGCTGTACTTCAAAAATCCTGATAAATCAGACTTGGGAACTTACTCTATCTCAGTTAGTGACACAGACGGGATTTCCTCCAGCTTTGTTATGGATGATCAAGGTAAGGTCCTTACAATTTCAAATCTTTCTTCACTGTGTCACCTCAACTGCACTAAAAATTGCCCACAGAAAAAGCCAGAATAGGACCCTACAACTCTCACATTATTTCCTATGCATTAAAGAAAGACAAAAAAGAACCCTCAAGCGGCTTTGTGTGATTATTTATTTTTCTGATTATCATAATAATGAAAGCTGGGATAACTTCAGGCAACATTTTCTAGACAAAGATAAAGAATATGGGAAATTAGAATTGTTTTCATTATGCTGGGATAATAATGATGTTTGTAAATATCCCTTACACTTTCAGTTGTGCTTGAGGCTCTAGATGCAGTTTCTCATAACTGAGATGCAGGAAATTAGTGAGAAAAATGATGATGCTTTAACAAGGTCTAAATACACTGGGTCAAATTATCATTTGGCTTACATATATATTAGTTTTGCTTTATTTCATTGTAGCTATTTTAGTATTCATTGGATTCACAATTAATTTGCTTCACTCTCACTTTGTTCTATCACTGAGAAATGCTGACATAAAAAACAAAGAGGGCAGTTTTCTATTTTGTGTAAAATAAAAATTTGCTGTTTTCCCAGTTCTCAGCTTTAATTGCTCTGTACAGTTCCTCAAGCATTAAAATCCCCCTGCTTCTCAACCTGCTAAGCCATTTAAGGAATCACAGTGGGAAACATGTCAAACCACTCCTTCCAAGTAGGTGTTGAGAAGAAATCCATGTTCAGGGGGAAAAAAAAGTTCTTCAGGACATGGAAGATTTATGAGCCATTATCATGAGAACTGACCTTTAGCTAAATTTTGAAGCATCACTCTAAAATCTTTCTGTAGATCTTGTCATCATCTGCTCTAGCTTTGATTTTTTTTTTTTTTAATAAAGCACTGAAGGTGTTTCCCATCCCATACTTCCTCTATGTCTTTACTGATCATATATCACTGAAAATTACATTTTTATTTATACTGGATCCCTGCACAAGCATCAGATTTTTCATCTTAATACTGAAAACCATAATTTCACTGCCCATTTAGTCTCTCAAAAGCTATAACTTCTCCTGTAATTTTGCTAAATCCTCTATCATGTCATAAATCCATGCTAATTTTCTCTGCTCTTTACATTATCTGTAAATTTGGAATTGGCAGTAATGTTCATTTTCCAAATCTTTATTGGTAATGACTATGATAAATAGGATTAGCATGAAAATCTAAAAAACAAAATTTGAGACTCTCACGCAGCCTTCATGAGGATTTGGTGCATTAACAAGAACTTTCTGTACTGTTTTCAGACTAACCTGCACTCAATCTTGTTTCCTGACACAGTAACACTAAATTTTCAGGAACAGACTGAGAAAGGAAGTCAGGGAATAAAGGAACCTTATATACTGCTTAGAAGCTATAGTTTCCCGTCTTTCTTTTATATTGCTATTTTTGAAGTATAAAATAGTTTTTGCCCTTTGTTTAGATTCCCTTGCATAAGAGAGTGTGTACTAAAATGCATGCAATAGGACCATTTGCTATATCCATGTATCAGAAGTTAATTTCCTAAATCTTTTTTTTCAGTCACTTTTTTAAGAGTTGTGTATTCATATACAAGCTTTATGGAGATAACTTTGCTGATGCTGATATTTATTTTCATCAACACACATTTGCTGTCTGTATTTTTCAGAATAAATTAAAATGTGAATATTTTTCTTATTTTCAGAGTTGGAACGTTTGATGGCATTAAGTTATGAAATAAAGAATCCAAGTAAGTTGAAGATCTGAATCTATTAGACGCTTCTAGAAGGAATATAATTACATACTTGTGACTGAAATTCCAAAAAGATTCTTCCTGAGACAATGGCAACCTCGTTTTTCATGGCAGTTTCATTGAGCATGGAACACCTTGCTTCCTTGTCTTTTACTTTGTTTAGAAGAATATTAGTTGACATCAAATTGTCATTGCTAAATGTCTCCAGTTTAACTTTGACAATACATTATAGATTGTTACTAGCAAAATCCTTACACAATGTACAAACAGTAAGCTGTAAATTCTCTTCTCCCTTTGAGAAATTAATTCAAAAATTGGTCAAAGACTGCATTAGAGGACTTTTCCCTGTGTATAATTTATTTGATACCCAGAAATCCATAAATAATTGGGAATTGCTAGTGTTTTACTATGATATTCCTATTTTTCACAAGGTTTCATGTACTATTGATTTTTGATTCTTTTCTTTTTGCAGCAATACCACTGAAATCAGAGTTAGCTTATGAGGTTCTTGATAAAGGAGAAGTTCGTTTCTGGATTCAGGCTGAAAGCTTATCTCCAGATTCTACTTTCAGATTTGTCATTAATGATAAAGAAGTCGAAAACAGTGACGTAAGTATATAATGAATATAATGAGTACTATGCATAAATGATTTTGTTTAAAAAACCTGCAGGTTTCTATTGTTATCACAGAATCATAGAGTTATTTAAGTTGGAAAAGACCTTTAAGATGATGGAATCCAACAGTTAACATGACACTGCCAAGTCCACCACTAAACTGTGTCCCAAAGTGCCACATCTACTTGACTTTTAAATACCTTCAGTGATGGTGACTCAACCACTTCCCTGGGCAGCCTTCTTCTTTCAGTGAAGAAATTATTCCTAATATCCACTCTTAACTCTCTTGATACAACTTGAGGCCTTTTCTTCTTGTTCAATTGCTTGTTTCTTGGGAGAAGGGACTGATCCCAACCTGAGTACAACCTCCTTCATGCAGTTGTAGAGAACATTAATGATCCATCCTGAGCTTTTGTTTCTCCAGGCTAAACAGCCCTACCTCCCCCAAATGATTCTCATGGGGTTTGTGCTCCCAACCCTTCATCAGCTCCTTTGTCCTCTGGACTTACTCCAGCACCTCAATGTCTATCTTGCAGTGATGAGCCCAGAACTGAACACAGGATTTGAGATGTGGCCCCACCAGTGCCGAGTACAATTACTGCTCTGCTGCTGCTGGCCACACTGTTGCTGGTACTGGCCAGGATGCCATTGGCCTTCTTAACCTCCTGGGCACATGCCGATGGCTCATGCTCAACCAGCTGCCGACCAGCACCTCCAGGTCCTTTCCCACTGGGCCTCTTTCCAGCAACTCCTCCCCAGGTCTTGTTTTGACCCAAGGGCAGGACCTGGCACTTGGCTCGGTTGAACCTCAAGAAATTGGTCTCGAGCCATCTATGCAACTTGTCGAGATATCTCTGCGGAGTCTTCCTACCCTCCAGCAGATCAACGCTCCCACCCAACTTGATGCTTTTCTCTAGAGCATTGATAACAATATTAAACAGGACTGGCCCCACTGTTGAGCCCTGGAGAACATAATTTGTGATACCTACTAACTGGATTTAACTCCATTCACCACCACTTTGCCCTTGGCCATCCAGCCAGGAACTAGTGCTTTTGTCCAAGCTGTGAGCAGCCAGTTTCTCCAGGAGAAAGCTGTGGGAAACAGTGTCAAAGGCTTGACTTAATTCCCAGTAGGCAGCATCCATAGCCCTTCCTTCATCCACTAAGTGGGTCACCTTGTCACTGCAGGTTATCAGGTCAGTAAAGCCAGACTTGCCTTTCACAAGCCTGTGCTGGCCAGGCCTTATCCCCTGGTTGTCTTGTGCATGTTGCCTGGTGTCTCTAAAGACATATCTACCTCATAATATTCCCTGGAACTGAGGTCAGGCTGACAGGCCTGTAGTTCCCTGGATCCCATGGCTTCTTAATGTCATGCTATTAAGGTGTATTAATACCTGAAAAGAAGGCCAATCTATAACTCAAATGTTTTTTTCAGTATAGAATCCTGTTGGAGAGTGAGCCTATTCATATTGGAAAAAGAGTTGGACTCTGTCTATTCAGAAGGAGAATTTACACACAGACCAGTGTTAAGCACAAATATTTTAGAAAAAATAGCTCAAGAAAATGGCTGCTTCAGTTTTGGATTCCAAACCAACTAGGCATGCTGTTCCCAAAGACTTTCTGAGGCTGATAATAGTTTTATGTATGCTGTGGGAGGCGCTTGACAATGCAGCAGTGTTAATAGACTTAAAATTTTTATATCCTATCACTTTCTATTTTGTTTTTTAAATTTTGGAGTAGTAACTGTGCATTGAGCAGCTACATAGAGATGAAAGGGGAGGCCATCAGCTTCCCACAATTTCTATAGCTCCAGGAAGACCTCTCATATAAAGGGGCATAAAAAAGATTGGGCTGAGAAGAAAATAAGGCCATGTCTTTGCAGGGCAAGAGTGTGGTTCATCTACAGGCCATAAGCACAGTACTGGAAATACTTTCCTGTGAAGACTTCATCTCCATTGCAGCTGTTTGAAAGATTTGGTTTTTTCCTGAGAATGAAAATCCTGGTTTGGGTTAGAGAAGTTTTATCAGTATTTTTATACCATAGAAAAGCAAAGACCATTTACTTTAATTACATATTGACAAGTGGAAGAAGAAGTATTTCTGAGTAAAATAATTATCTGTTTATCGTTCTTTAAGAAGTAATAAAACATAGCACTGAAAACCTGAACATTTGTGCCTAGGGTGTATTGAACTGACAATACTTTGTCTTGGCAATGTTCATGGAACAGAATGAGCTATTTTTAGTTCGCATATGTTTTGGAAGTGTTGACATCAGAAAAAGTCTTGAAATGAAGCTGCATTTTTTCACCTCTTTAATTAGCAACCCATAGGTGACATTTATTTTTGGAGACAGATGATATTTTTGTGGAAAGGCACATAAAAGCCTAATATTTATGATGCCCATAAAATCATTGAACTTCATCTTGCTGCATAATGGCAATAGTTAGAAGCCTAATTGCACTCTAAAACCTGTCTGGAGACTGGGCTACAGTCACTGAACATGTTCAATAGACCATTATGCTGGTGAATTGTGGCCTGATTCATGACATTGGCTGAAGTGATAAATTTTTCCTGCTAGGTCCTAACAGGGAGGTTTTTGGTAAGATTTCAAAAAAAGCTTAAAATGGCATGAACTGAGCCCCATTTACACGCATTTTATTTTAATATTTTAATATTTTTTAAAATAAAACTAGAGAATAAAAAGAAAAGTGTAATGAAGAATCAGATTAAAACATACATCTTGCTTTTTTTTTTTTTTTAACTTTTCTGCTTCTGGCAAAATTTAGTTTAATGTTCTCCCTGGGAACTCTTGAAGTAAATGCCAGTATAGTCCTTGACCTCTGAGGGGAAGAGGCTGTAAGCAAGAATTTGACTTTTGCACATTGACATTTGCCCTTTTTGATAGTTTAGGTAAGTTTATTAATGCTCTTTTTAACCTTCCTCACCTATCACCTTAACTCTTACAGGTGAACTCTAACACAAGTAGATTTTCTACTTAATTTCCCAATTAATTTTATCTTGTCTCATTCTTTGACATTATATCTTTCTTTGCAGTATGTATGGGAAATCGTGTATCCGAGTTCACATGCATATCCCTTAAAAAATTATTATTCTGATCAATCTGTCAGCTGACTGCTTTGTCAATTCCATATATTTTCTTTTTCTTCATTCTTCCATTACCCCATTAAGATTTAAAAGATTTATATATTTGAAAATGCCAGTACTGAATGCTAAATATCTTGCCTGTGTTACACCGTTCTTCCAGACTTGTTATCCCTACAATAGGAAGTCTATTTTTGAGGTTGGCCAAGATGCATTCCTCAAAGCTAAAGAAGATGTATCTGTGGGGTCTTTCCCACTACTTTTGGATCTTAGGGGACTTAGAGGGTCTTCCATTTCAACAAGATTCTAGAGAGCTTGTTAAGTGGCATTTTTACTAGCTTTTTTAACGTTTCTTCTTTCTTCTCCTTCCTTAAACTTTATCTATCTGTTACTTTCATACCATTTTTTACTTGTGGAGACCAATAAACAAGCTTATCAAAGCATTCTATTTATAAGCCATCATGTCTCCTTTTAACAGTATGTATAGTAAATTTAAAAGTTACAGGGTCTATAGTAATTCACTGCATATAACTCCTAGATGGTGGCATTTACTGTTCTGTGCAATCGTGACTGGAAGTTAGGGTGTAATATCCTTGGCTACATCGTTTACCTAAAAGAATTCACCAAGAAACTTCTATGGGTTATGTTTACTTAACTTTAGGAATTTATTAGTTGAAATTCAAAAAGATATCGCTATTAGTGGGAGACATTGTCCTCATGGTTGTAACTCAGTGAAAAAAAGAGGATATTAGTAAAACACGGTTGTATCTAAAACAGTACCTGAAATTCTAAACACACATTCTGCAAAGATTTTCCAATAATAGCTTGTCATTTTCTGTTTCTACGATGATGTTTGCCAATAATTCATTTTTCTGAAATATTGAATAAAAAGCAAACACATAGAGGACACAAACAGTGAAAATCATATTTAACTTTGAATTCAAGTCAATATTTGGTGTTTTGTGTATTCTGTGAATACTTAATGGGTAACTACATATCCTGACATAATTATACCTCTCTTTTGCTGGACTTGGTCAATCCCTCTTGGGTCTCAGAAACTCTGTGGTGTTTGCACAAGTTACTTTCCTCATGGTCGTTTGCTTAAAGTGTTCTTTGAAAATTACACCTAGCATTAAATGAGAAAAAAATTTCTTCTGATGAGAAAATAAGATCCACTATTGACTACAATATATGTCTCAGATATTTAGTAGGGATGACCTTTTAGATTTGGTGTGATAGATTTATTTGAAGATCCATGTTTAATATTTCCAGTTGTTTCTGGACTCTGCAAGGAATAGTCCTTCTGCCTAGCAAACCCCCTTGTTGAACCAGAAGCTGTAATCCAGCTAAAGGCTGGCTGTTATGCTCTTCAAATATGTACAGTGCCATAAAAAATTGCTTTCAAATACAAAGCAGCTATATTATGACTTGAGGATTCCAAATGCAGTTGCACACATAGGTTTCTGTCACCACTAGGATTTTATTGCACAAGAGTAAATAAAAGCAGTGTTTTCTTCCCTTAGTTTACTATTAAAAGGACATGAAAAAGGTTGACTATGGGGGAAGGAATATAACTCATAATTTATTCAATAGGAATCATTAGTAATTTACACTATACTAAAGTACTTATTTGTTTATTTCAGAGGCATAAAATAAATTGTGACCGTTCAACTGGCATTATAGAAATGGTGATGGAAAAATTTACAATTGACAATGAAGGTACCTACACTGTACAGATTCAGGATGGAAAGGCCAAAAACCAGTCCTCATTAGTTCTCATTGGAGATGGTATGTTCACTAAAACATTGAAATACTGAAACTCTGATGAAGAAGTGAACTTCAATTATTCTTTGAGTAATTTTGTGACTAACTCATTTTTCATTCACCTCTTCTAAAATTTAGCATTCAAGGGAGTATTGGCTGAGTCTGAGCTCCAACGAAAGGAATATCTCAGAAAACAAGGTAAGACAGAGCAGATTGGTGACTTCAGGCCCAGTTTTCAGCTAATGGTTCATCCCTGGGGAATGCTAAACCCTTACAGCTTCCATTCTTTATTAGAAGATATTGTTCAGTCTTAGGAGACACTTGAAACCTTGGTGGATCTTATTTTCCAACATTGTCAATTTGTGACAGAACCTTCACTAAGCAGAGAAGAAAGGACTTCTCACAAGAGGTTGTCTTTGCTCAATATTCATGAGAAGTGTGCCTACTGTAGGCTCCAGTAAAACAAAACATTTAATTGCATTTAGTTTTAAGCATACAAGTTGTCTGCTCAATATAATTGACAGAAGAGTAGACAGACAAGACAAGTAGTGCCAGATAAGATTAAAAGCTTGACCCTTTGGTTTCTATTGAGGCAAAATTCCAGGAACTAAATGTATATTTGTTGCATAGTGGCTATACATTTGTAGAGTTTGTTATAGTCGTTATCGATGTTGCTTGCAGCTGAATGAAAAAATTCCAATTGGATGCCTAATTCAGAATTCTATTCCTGTGAAATCCTTAGCAAATTGAACTTGAGCTCTAGTTTGTAAATTTCACTTGTAAGCAGATGGCTTTCCAGATGAAAGTAGCCAATAATTCAAACTTTTTTCCTTAATAGCTTAGGTAAGACTCTGTACAGAAGCAATGTAATTCTATTTTTTTGAAGGCTGTTTAATATTGATTTAGGAAAGAAATATTACCACTTACAGCATAAACTGACAAAACCTTTCAATACTGAATTATTTAAGTCAAAGTCTTGGACTTTGCAACTTTCCGTGTTTGGGTATCAGAATTAAGGCCCCTGATCCTGCCAACATAAACACATGTACATTTATTGAGATAAGTAAACAAAATAATTTTAAAAAGGCATGTATGTCAGCAAATTTTCATCAGGATGTATTTCTTTTTAGGATTGGGACCTTCATGGGAAAAGGAATATTTTCTGTTCTGCCTGTGATATTTAACATGTTTTTAAACTTTACATTTTTTGGGCAAACAATATTTGTTGTGTTGTTTTTACATTAAATAGAATATTTGTATGCTTGTTGGTAGCTACTTTGTTTCTTTCTTCTGCTTAGTCAGCAATTTGACAAAAAGATATTCAATAAAATAATTTTTCTCACTCACCATTTTATATTTTGGAAAATGACTTGATTCATACAGAATCAGAGGTGAGATACAGGTTTCTAAGCTGTAATATATACACTGGGTAATTATGATAAAAACTTGCAGGATATTCCTTCAGGTGCATGGGTAGTTCAGGAGTTCCCTCTTGTTCTTGTGTAAGGATGTTGAAATTGTCATCTTTTTTCTTTCTTTCACTTTTTTTTTCTGATACTCTTCATTCTACAACATTGCTTTAAGATTGTTTTGTTTCTTAGGTCCTCACTTCTCAAAGTTTTTGTACTGGAATGTTACAGAGGAATGTGAAGTTTTACTTTCTTGTCAGGTAAGGAAATATACTTGAAATTATTTTTTAAAATATGTTGCTGAAGAATTGAGGTAGAAAAATGCAAAAAAATACTTATATACCTTTAAAAACAAAAGTTTCCAATGAAAACTATTTTTCATTATTTGGAAAATTTGAATATGAAAATTTCTGACTTACTATTCTTCAGCAGTAATGTTAATGAAAACAAAAAAAATTATAAGAAATTTCTAAATGCATTATTAGGTGATCCAATTATTTATAAAAATTGTGAGCCATAAGAATAATTTACACAAAATATACATCCCTTAAGATGTATCCCTTTTCTTCTTCCTTAAAAATGGCTAAAACAAGCCAGAGTTCAAAATCTTTCTTTACTGTTTTCTTATTTCTCTAACAAAGAGTCTATTATTTAATCAACTGTAATCAAATGTGCTACAAAGACTTCTAGAATAAAGGTTATAAAAGATGATTTTAAAATTATTTTTGGCTAATGACTTTTGAATCTTAAGTAATGATTATGTGTATTGATTTCAGTGTACCTTCTGCTATTAACACATTTAAATGCCTTTCTGAACAGATAAATTTTCATTTGTTTTGCTCTTCTGGAGTGACTAATTAGAGGTCTGAAAAACTAAATAAATTGAATTCAGGCATCAAACTCTTCTTCATTCTCTTTTCCTCTAATATGAATTTTTTTGTATCAATTTTCTCCTCTTTTGAAAAACTTTTGGCTTATAATTAGACTAACTTGAATCATTCTTTATGAGCAATTTGCATGCACATTTGTGGGATTTTTTTTTTCCTACTCATTAACTAGGACACCCTTAACCTCAAGTTATTCCCAGCAGAACTGACCTGGTGCTGAAGCTGCCATTCCATGTGCTCACATTTTAGGGCCCAACACTCATTAGTTAACACAGTACCTTTGCTGGAGTACTTTATAATCTCCACATGCACGTGCCTCAGGCATGAACCCTGCTTATCCTTTCATTCACATGGGGAATTAAATGTTGCTGAACCAGTTATGCTAGTGTTAATTCTCTACAAATTAATCTGAAATTATCTTTCTTTCCTTGTCCGTCAAGCCTGTTTATAGCACTGAAGCTGTGAAAGGCTGAGCATCCGATTATTTGCTTTTCACCAGTGTGCTTTTTGTTCACAAGGTCAAAACATTTTATGTAAATGAAATCTAGGATGTGGGCTGCTTGCACACTCATCATTTTAACTATGCTATTGACCTTATAATGTTTGTTACTGTTAGTATGTGTCTGGCCGTTAGGTTCACATGGAACTGTTGTTTATGGCTGTTTAACCTGTATTTATAAATAGGAAGAGTTTGAAAAACAAAGCCTGGGTTTGTCCTTCAAACTCCAGATACCTGACAAACAAGTCAGAAGTGTGGCCACTCCACGCTGTTTCTGTGGTAATAAAAACAATCAAGGAATAATCTCTGCCATCTCAGGCCATATCATATTACTTGACCCAGGTTTCTTCCAGGCTCTGTTTACTGCACCCCTGCAAAAAATAATTGTCAAGGGAATTTTTGCCTCTTCTAAGAGCCTGAGATAATGTGAAGGAAGTACTTGTAAGAGAGGGCATTTTGACCTTGACTATTTTGAAGGTCATTGCATGTCACAGGGAAGTCAGGAAATCACATCAACTGGAAGCTTGTGTAGGGCAAAGGCCTGACTGTATGATCCAGGCCCATAACAGAAATGATGTAGAAATATGGATTGTGTTATAAAATAGTATGCCAAATATTACCTCACATACCCCTTATTTTCAAGGTGATTGGACCTGACTGAGTTTTGATTGACTTAGTATTTAATTCTGAATTAGCTGGGATTGATTGATATTTTCTTGGTATTGCAGCCCCTTGAACACAGTTGAACACAGTCGTCCATTTGAAAGATAATTTGATGGTGTTTGCTTTTTGCTTTTTGTTTTGTGTTCATTTTTCTTCACATGCCAGCAACTACTGTCATTTTGCTTCTAGTAATTCTAAATTTCAGAACATTCAGAAGCTACTTGCTCTTGCACAAATTTGGCCCTTATTTGTACTGTGTCTGTTAAAAGCAAGATTTTTGGTGTGTGGCTAAACAGTGAAAAACATAACATTTCATAGTAAATGCCAACATGAAATAACTTCAGCACTGCAAATTGTATGTGTCTGAAACTCAGACTATTTATTGCCAGATTGAGTGCTAACAGTCTTTGATGAAAAATTGTTGAAAAGCATTAAAGGCTTGTTCCTTCAGGCTTTGTTCAAATAAAATTGCCACTCATGTCATAGGACCACAGGAAGAGCCACTTTGTAGTTACTGGTAAATGTAAAATGCTGCTCACTTTTCTTCAGCAAGTCATTGTTTTGGGTCAGGTGGTGATCTCAAACACTGTCAGAGATCCATGGCAACCATGCTGGCTATTAAGCAAGAATAGATGTGATTAATTTGAGCAAGTTTGATAGAGATGTCTAGGAATCAGTATAGAAGACCCTCTTATTTGTCACCTCCACAGAGAGCTTTCGTAGAACTGTTTGTCTATGGAATGACTTCTCTAATGTAAAAGGGTTAGAAATTGGTGCTTGTTTTTTCCTCCAAGCAAGCCACTTGAAAACTACTGCAGATTTGTGTTAAATTCCTGGCTCCCCTCTAGCCATTTGTTCTGTTTTTTGCCTTTTCTTTAAGGAGTCTTTTTAAAACAACTGCCTGGGGACTGAGAAATATCTTGCCAGCTCTGTCTTTCTACGAAAGCCACAATGATGGAATTCAGACTGCACATGAAAATACCATTGCACTTTTATGACTTTTAGAAGGGTATGGGGCTAGTGATGTCAAATAAACCACAGTGTTTTGAAAGTGAGGGTAAAAAAATATGAGGCTTCTAAAAAGACCTGCACTTTTAGCTTCTTTGAATTCACAGTTTGAGGTAATTTATTCAGAAATACTTCAAGTGTATCCAATATACAGTTTTTATATCAAAATTAGAACAGTACTTCAGGTACTGTAGTAGTCTATTTAAGTGTTGTTTCAATGAATTGCTGCTACTACAGCAAAATTCTTGCTTTCAAACAGCTGCTCTGCATATGCACTATGTTGTTAAACTCCTTTTTGTTGGGAGAGACTGCAATTTGTAGGATTCCTCAGGTCTTTGTCTGTCCCATAGGACTCAATGTAGAAGGTAAAATAAAAAAGGATTTTTGGTGCAGCTCACAATTTTGAAGTCTTGGATGCTTTCAGAATAGTGATTTCAGTTGCTTCCTGCAACTTATCCATGGGAGACCTTGCTTAGGTAGCTGGGATAAATCTTCAAATTGGCCAAAGACTAAGATAGGGCCTAAGTTCTGTGTTACAACTCTCTGGAGTCACAGGGAAAACACAAAAAGATAAAGGAGAGTTCAGAAGCTCTAATTTGAAAGATACTTCTTCCACAGCTATCTCTAGACAAACTAAAGGCACAGAGCAAGGGTACAAAACCATTTAAGGGAAGACATTGCCAGGATTTTCTTTAAGGATTTTACAGGGCTCTGATGTTGTAACCTGTATACTGTGCTGCAAAAAACCACTGTAGGACTAAGACTTGCTTAGTAGGACCTGGTTGAAATTGGTTTTTTACTTAGCTTTATTTGACATGTGTTATCAAAAAAGTGGTTTCATATGTTGAAAGTACCTGTGTGACTTCCCACAGTGCAATACATTTCCTCAGGATATAGCTAGGCTTATGTGCCTTTTCTGTTCTACAGGTTGCAAACACAAAGAAGGAGACTGATTTTAAGTGGTATAAGGATGGTTCTGGGGTTGATGTTGAGGAGCTGCCTGATCTGCAGAGGGGAGAATGTCACCTCAGTATTCCCAAGGTACTGTATTGCCTGCTGGTAACAAATGACAGCCTCTGCTTGACACACTGTGGATTTGCCACAGAAAGAGCAAGCCAGCTATCATGATTTTTATGAACAGTTGTAAGAAAAGAGATATTTTCTACTCTTCAATTAGCTAGTGAATAACAACAAGAATCTGTTTTTTTAATCAGCTCAGAGTTCATGCTGAAGTTGCTTCAGAGTCCTTGGGTGACCTGTACCTCATTCTTTTTTATTACTCCTAAATTTTTCGACTGTTTCAAGCATCTCATTTTTAACAGTGTTTCAGTTTTATTGCCTAAAATGAATAAGTTAGAAGTTTAATGCCTTCTTAAGATTTATCTTTATGCAAACAGGATAACCAAACTTCTATCTGAAACCATAACTTGCATAGTTGCTGCCTTTGTGAAGTGACAAAACCTCCCAGAATGAGATTTTTTTCTTTCAGTAATGTGCATTACATCTAAACTGTTTATAATTGGCTTCATATTCTTCTAACTTCCTTCCTTCATTTCCCTTGAAAGAGGATACTGACTTCATTTTTCTTGAGTAGACTTTTTTGGGGAGGGTGATTTCTGCTTGTCTTGGATCACTCTTGTTACTTGTCATTACATTTTCTGACATTTCTGCTGTGGTTTTTGTGCTTCTGGATTTGTATAATTCTAATCATTAAGTCATCTCCAATCTAGATATAAATGTTTGTATATTTTCCTTAAGTTTTAAAAAAATTAAAACAAACCCACAAGACCCAAAAATCCCTACTGCCTTTAATGCAATATCAGTGTGATAGATTTCAGAATATAAACTCTCCAAGGGTAATGAATTAATTATTTACTTAGAATAGATATAATCTGACTACAGTTACTGCTTGAATGCAAGCAGCATGAAGGAACTGATGTTACAGGATATAAATTTGCTGTATGATTTACATAATTCAAAAAAGTAATCATTTTCATAGAAGAAAAATTTGATTTCTAAAGTTTGTGTAGGTTTCAGTTATACCTTGTTACATCTTACTACAGTGCTTGTAATTTCTACTGACCAAGATCAATCCTGTCTTTTTGGAACAAGTGAAAAAAACCTCATGGTTTCTAGAGGAAATTGAACTGAAATCAGAATAAGTTTTAGGCTTAAGAACTTAATGCATCACCATTAAAAAAAGCATGAACCAGCCATTCATAGCTTCCATCTCCTCTCTGGTAAGATTATTTATCCAGAAGACTGTGCAATCCATGCTGTTTTATTTAGAAAATTGTGCAGGTGTTAGAGCAAATCTAGTGCTATGTAGTACTATCAAGTTTGTCAGTAGATATCTTGTGTTTTCCTTGCAGCTGTCTCGCAAAGATGAAGGCGTTTATAAGGCGACACTATCAGATGACAGAGGTCATGATGTATCTTCTCTTGAATTATCAGGAAAAGGTAACATTCAATCTACTGTAAGGGAATAATTATCTCCACATATTCTCCAGAGGTGTCAAAGATCTATCCTTGCAAATGGCAAATTTACATATATTTTTAACATTCTTTGAATTTCATTTCTCTTATGTTTTAGAGACCTGAACTGCAGATCAGCACTTTAGGAGGGGTGACACTGGGCATTTTTGTGATTAATCTCTAGCATTTTGACAGGCAGGAGATTAAGTATGTTTCCAATCAGACACTCCATTTTATAGGAGATCTCTCTCTCTCAGGTTTGTTAAGCTTTAATATCTACAAAAAACCCTAAAGCAACAAAGTGCTATGTTCATGTGGGACTCTCAGTGGGGACTGTGTGCTTTTGATTCTAAATCATAAAACTGGTCTGTGGGTTAGTGTCAGCTGGCATCTCAGCCCCACACAGCCACTTGCTCACTCTCTTTCAGTGAGATGGGGGAGAGAATTGGAAGAAGAAAAGTGAAAAAATCCTGGGTTGAGCTAAAATGGTTTAATAGGTAGATAGAAAGCTGTGCATGTAAGCAAAGCAAAACAAAGAATTCATTCACTGTTTCCCACGGGCAGGTAGGTGTTCAGCCATCTCTAGTAAAGTTGGATTCCATCACATGTAACAGTGACTTGGGTAGACAAACACCATCACCTCAAATGCTCCTCACTTCCTCCTCCTTTCCTGAGCTTTATATTCTGGGTATGATATCATATGGTATGAAATGTCTTTTGGGTCAACTTGGGGTCAACTGTCTTGGCTGTGTCACCTCCCAGCTTCTTGTGCAGCCCCAGCCCCCTCTTGGTGAGGCATTCTGAGGAGAGGAAATAAAAGATTTCCACATTGTACAAGCACTTCTCAGGAGCAGCTAAAACCTCCCGTCTTACCAACACTGGTTTAGTCACAAATCCAAAACACAGCACTGTAAAGCTGCTATGAAGAAAATTACCTCTATTCCAGCCAAAACCAGTAAAGTTTCTGTCCTTTATTCTATACCATTTGTGCCATGCTCGGGTCCCACACTTTGCAGTATGTTGCCATTAATCACCTCCTCCCTTCCTGCCTTTGAAATATCCACAGATATCCTTCCCTCAGTCTGTGGATTTCTGCATGTGTATCCTGACCACTGGAATAAGCAAAAGGTTCAGTAGGTCTCCCTCATATGGTCAGGGCTTCCAGTGACTATACTTCAGGTATGGCAAACTGTGTTGTACAGCTCGAATTGTACAGGGAAATGCCTGTTTAGGGAATTCACAGTATCTAATTCTGTGGGTCCAGGAGGCTTTGAAAAGGTCAACCAGCAAACCCATAAAAACTGCTCTATTAAACCAGACAATGGCTCTCCTAAATGGTGGAGTTAGCCTTGAAACTTAAAGGATAAAAAGAGAAGTCAAGCAGGAGCAGGGAAGACTGCTTATTCTATGGGGCAGGTTACTTCAAGCTCAGTATCCAATGACATTCAAATGAAGTTAAATGCAAATAAGAGAATATAATCTAAAATAGATGCATGATAGACATTTAGAAAAGGTTTCATATAATATCAGACATCACAGTGACATACAGCAATTCTATTTACATTTAATATTTTTCACATAAAACTGTCTTTACTTTGACCCTGAGATGAGCTCAGTTGGTTAAAGCATCATGCTAATAATGCCAAGGTGGTGGGTTGATCCCTGTATGGGCTATTCACCTAAGACTTGGGCTTCAAGATTCTTGTAGGTCCCTTCCAACTCACAATATTCTGTGATTCTGAGTGCATAAAAACCACTGATCTGTTGCCAACATGAGTGAATTTTACTTAAATTTGGTAAGAGTGCTTCCCTGGATATATTTGCTTAGGTCACACCAAACAGGCCAAAGTGAATCTAGTTTCATCCCAACCACATGTAGACATTTGTCCTAAATAATGAATATTTTTTGCCTGGCTTTTAATAGGAGGAGAAAGACATGTTAAAAATTAACTCAGTTTAACAGAAATCTTAACATTCCTTTTCAGCAGATGGAGGAAGTATCTGTAACAAGAAGAAAAGATGAGTATCAGGCTGAAGTCTTAAGCTGTGGTTTACTGCAGAAGGCTGTATTATCAATGACAGTCTCCCAGGAGTTTTTCTTTTGCATAAATTCTGCCCATTATTTTCTCAGAAAAAAACCCACCCAGCTTCAATTAGACAGTATGGTTAACATAACTCTACCTTCTCAGACATCTGTGATGTAAGATATATATATAATAAGCAATTCATGTCTTTATGTCAAGGTGTCAGTTTATGCATACTGGAGATTGCAAAGAATTATGAAACTGTATCATGATTTTTTAGCTGAGGGAAAAATGTGCATATGGAGATCAATACAGAACAAATATAAAAGTAGTATTTTCTGAACTTCACACATTTCTCTGTCTTCTATTTTCATAAAAATTCACCAGTCTTGAATAAGCATCCTTCAGACTTGACCATGCATTCTTTAGACTATGGTGGTTCTTTCCTTTCACCTTACACAGTGTCACTGAATATGTTTCTTCTGCTATGAAACGGTCCCTCACTCTTGTGCCCTTGTCTCCGGGGTTCTTTCCTCCTGCAAACCCATCAGCTCTGTGATATTTCAAAAGCTTGATATGATCCCTGCTTTATTTCACTTGCTGTTAAAGGACTTCACTTCTGTCAAATGCCACCCTACAGCGAGAAGGTGAAACTGTTTTCACCAAGAATGAGATAATTTTTTTTTTCACCTGCACTCTCCTTTGAATGTGAACTATTCAGTTTTAATGACTTTTTTTCTTTTTGCTGGCCTAAGGGAGAGAGACAAAGATTTGGCACCAGACAGCTGACTCCACAAAAGGCTGAGATACTGAGTGACATAGCACAGAATTCATATGCTGTACACAGACAGTTTCCAATTTTTCTTGTACACCTGTTGCAATTTTAATGGTTTTCTTTGCTTAAGGATATGAAGATTTCCCATATTGCTTTAATTAAACTGAACATAAAAAAGCTATATTCTGATTGAAATTTGTTTTCTTTCTCTCTGCAGTTTATGATGATATAATTCTAGCATTGAGTGGAATGAGTGGTAAGTAAATGCTGTCTTGAATTTCCATCTAGTTTTTTATTTTGAAGTCACATGAGGCTGAGACAGAAAACTTTTATTTTAAGTGGGAAATCTCTGAGAGTGCCAATGGTATATTATTATGGATATATTAATTTTCTGAACAGGCAGCTGACCTTGCTAATTGTCACTCTTAAAAGGGAATAAAGTATTATTCCACCTGGCTTGTTTGGTTTAGATACTGGGAAATTGTTGCAGCAATAATTTTTTTCTTACTTTCCATCAGTAAGGGAACCTTGATATAGAGAGAAGGAGGTTCTGAGTCTGTTCCCACTGAGAAGCTGTTCTTTCCCCTTAAAGAACAGGGTTTTCACAAGAATAAAATTTTTATGCAAATAGAATCATTATACTACTCTTTCATGGCAATTATATGATTAGATTATTATTTCACAATGGATCTTGCCAGTCATGATGCTTGTATATGACAATAAGGTCATAAACTTATTCTGAACTTTAACCTGATATAAATCAGCAGATGTTCCCTGAGAGGTATGACAATTGTCTCTGCAATATTTGAAAATCATGACCCAGGTCTTGAATTTTCTTTTGTCAAAACAGCACAAATAATCCACTCCTCCATTTCCTGTTCATTCCACTATCTCTCCTATTTGATCCACATGTGCTCTATTTAATCTAGGTAAGTCAGCCTCTCCACTGAAGATTCTTTGCACTGAGGAAGGAATAAGGCTCCAGTGTTTCTTGAAATACTACAATGAAGAAATGAAAGTCAGCTGGTGCCACAGGTAGATGAGAATATTTTTTCAATTTTATTTGAGAAAAAATGCTGTCTTTACAATTTAATATTTACTATTCCATGGCATTCATTTATAAATTGGAATATATTAATGATTTAATTAACAATATATTCTCTTTTAACATAGAAAGTACGTAAGGTATAAGAAATATTAAGAGGCTCATCCAACACCCTCAGGAGGGCCGTAACAGACAGTAAAAAGGAATCTACTGCATTGTGTTCTCTTATTCAACACAAGGTTGTTTGTCTTCTATTGTATTATCTGACTGGCTAAAAGACAGCAAAATATTTGAGCAGAGTTTCTGATTCAGGGCTGCCCTTTTTCTAAAGTGCATGAAACTCTCATCCAGTTCTAGGTGAATACCAAGGATCTACTTCCACAGTTTAATAAAATCCTGTATTAGAATTATTTTTTTCCAAACTGATACAGTCTTAAGTAACCAAAAATATTTTAATTTTGATACTCTTCTTTGAAACGATATTCAATGGGGCAAATTTGTATATTCTTCTTTCATAATAGTGATACTAGTGTGATGACCAGGAAAAGAACAAAAAATTTGCCTCTGCCTTTTAGTGTATCTGCATGAGTATTAAAAGTGACAGTCTATTCTACTATCCATTTCATAAAAGTATAAAAGTAAAGAATGCTACGTGGATAATATGGAAATATTGGTCTGCATATTTGTATTTATTTACATTTACATTTACATCACTGAACAGAGATTCTGAATGAATAAAATTTCAATTCTTATATGAATACAATGACTATAACCAAAGCTGTTAAAGGTAAAAGATAGACCAAAACCAACCAACCAACTGACCAACCTCTCCCGACTTTAACTCCTTTAAATGGGGTTATAGCAAATATTTTTTTCCTGGAAAAATTGAAATGCTACACAACCCATTATTTTAATTTTTTTCCACCATGTAAATTTCTCACTAGCATTTAATTATCCACTGTCTTGCATAGGACGAAATACAATAAAAGTCCTAGACCTCGCAGTTATCATCTACTCAGGGCATAGTGGGAAACATTATATGTAATATTTTCTCATATATAGCCATATCTATCCAGAAATCTAATTTGGTAGGCTGAACTCAATTAAGTTGTCTTAAAGAAAGGAAAATGGTAAAAATACTTTTTCACCATCAAAATAATTCTAGCTATGAAGTCAAATCAGCTCTGTCTAGGCAAATAAAATGAGTGATCAAGAAAAAGCTAAAACTGACTTCATTTAAAAAATTCCATCTAAAGAGGAGGAAGAATTGAAAGAAGTATTTCTGTAGTTAATGAGTGAAAGAAGAAAGTTCTCTTTGAGCTATTGAAAATGGTCTGGTTTATACGCTCTCATTAAATAGCTATTTCTATTTCCTCTGTTCATGACAGACTGTGGACAAGAAGACCACCTGATCTGAATCTGCAGAGCATTTCTTTTATTCTTAGCTAGGAAGTGATGATAAGTCAAGCTAATGTCATTGTTTTTTAAAGAGTTTTAATTTTTAAAGAATTTTAATTACTTATCTACAGTTAATAATTTTTTTCTTGTTTTTTTAAAAACCAAAAATGTACTTTAACTTGATGCAAGAGTAATTTTACACAAACCTTTTGTTAACTGATTTTTGAAGTTAATGAAATCTTTCCTTCATCAAAAAAGATGATTTTCCTTTAATTTACAACCCCTATGTATTATATTTTACTGTGTACAGAAGTGTACAGAACCCTAAGCATTTTCACACAGAGTCATGTATGTGCATAAAGATGTAAGCACAGCTCTGTGTGAGGAGGGTAGGAGAATGAGAAAAGGGTGAATAAATGAATCTTAGAAATGAAAACTCAAGCTACTCTTTTCAAAGTGTTTCATACTCCCTCCCAGAAGCAAATAGTGTTCTGGAAAAATGAGTCCTTAATTTGCAATCTATCTATAGCTTGGGAATACTGTGTTATCATTTGTGAGTTTTTTATAGATGATTTCCTGTGGACAACCTACAGGAAAATAATGTTCAAACTCATCTCAATGATTTTTTTTTTCTCCCCCCAGGGAATCTAAGATTTCTTCTGGTGAAAAGATGAAGATTGGAGGTGGAGAAGATGTTGCCTGGTTGCAGATAAGTGAACCCACTGAAAAGGATAAGGGGAACTACACCTTTGAAATCTTTGGTGGCAAGGAATCCTACAAACGCACACTTGATCTGTCTGGGCAAGGTATTTTTATAAGATCAGATTTGTATTGTGCCTTTTCATAGATTAAGCAGATTTTATTGGAAATTAAGGAATTACAGTAAAAACAGATAGTCTTTGATCAGAACCAGTCATAGGTAAGTTTTATAACTGTTACTATCTTTTTAGTCTTGTATCTGTTTTCAACACCAGCTGCATTAGTTTTCAGGAGTCTGCTTTCTCATTGTGCTACTGTGTGACACTGTACAGGTTTTAAAAGAGCTTTTATAATGGGTATGTGTTTAAATGTTTACTGAGCCCCAGTGCAAGCAGTTGTCATGGAAAATAACTCTCTCAATTGTTTTGTTGCAGCTTTTGATGAGGCATATGAAGAGTTCCAGCGACTCAAGTAAGTGCTGCAACTTTTGTATTTTAATGCCATAACAACAGTGCCAGCAGTGTCAAAATATATTTTATTATTAATTTCATCAATAACATTTTATGTTTTTATTTCTTTCTCAACAACTTTAGGGCAGCTGCTTTTGCTGAGAAGAGTAAGTTTATTTTGCTTTTTATCATAAGTGTTTTACAATGTGATCTAGTGTTCTTTTTAAAGCATTCATCATGATATGCTGCCATAACTTACTTAGTTCTGTGGCTACAGAAATCCTCTGTTAGCACAAAATATTGCAATAACAACAGTAATTTGTGGATTTAGTTGTCTTTAATTGCAATGGAAATGCACTAAACACCTAACATATTTTGCAAGCCTCCACTGTATCTTCTTGTGTCTGCAGAGATTTGGTGAAGTGACAATTGTGTGTCATACAAGGAGGTGTTGAGTCTGAAAGCTGCTGAGAATACTGAATATTGGGATCTATCTATTAAGTAAAAAATTGACTGCTGCTGCCTGTTCTGCACTACTTGCTGAGACCCAGACTGTGGGGAAGCTCATTACAGTTAGGGACTGTAGGAGTACTGGAAATTATATCAATTCCCTGGTGATAATATGATGCTTCTGCCCACAAAGTCTGTGGCAGAACAAATTTTTCCTTAGATTTTCACCCTCCTTACTTTGCTCTGGGCCCAAAACATAAACTGTCAAGCTCAGCAGTATACCTTCAAGGTTGTAATGTGTATCAGTTTAGAATGCTGTGGCACAATCTTGGCCAGAAAAATCTAAAAGGACTATACAACACATTAAACCCCTCCCAAAATATCACAAAAATTGTATTTTTTTTTAAGATTTAGGAAAAAAGGTAGAAAAAGAAAGCTGTGAGTCATGACTCCAAAACCATTAAGAAATGAGTAATGTTGAGGTCTAAACTTCATATGATCACCATATTTTTCTTTGATTCCTAGATCGTGGTAAAGTCATTGGTGGTTTGCCTGATGTCGTTACTATAATGGATGGGAAGGTAAGGACAGCTTTTGTCATGCTGAGCAGTAAGAGGTTTACTTTGTTATCAAAAGGTGAGGGAATGAAAATGGTTTCATAAAAACTGAAAGCAGGAGGAGAATAATTTTATTTTTAGTTCAAATCTATAATTTCATGAGTAGAATGGACCCAAATTATCTAAAATTATCTGTGGAATATAGCTGATAAGTTTTAATGCTAACTTATTAGGACTTGATTAATTATTATTATTAAATTATTAATTTCTCTTAGATAACATCACTTTTGAAAGCAATAGTAAATAAATGTTGCCCATGTTACAAAAAGGACAAAATAAAAACTTTTAGGGAAAAAAAATTTAGAAAAAATGAAACTCACACTATTAGACACAAGATTATTTTCCCAAAATTTTGTTTTTGTGTTTCCCTCATCAGTCCTTTAAATATTTTATAGTAAGTCTAGTTCCTGTATGCTGTTAGTTAACTTTGCCTCCTACACAATATCACTTCAAGAACACCCACTGACTTAGCTTACCACTAGCTTGTACCCATAGTATGTAAATCTTCCTCCAGCATTCTGGCTTTGGATGCATGAATTGTGCAAGACCACTTCTATTTGTGAACATATGCTGCTTTTGATCACTGAAAACTTCTTCCTGTTTCATTTTTACTCTGAGTTATATCACACTTATTCAGTCATCGTCAATCAAGAAAAACAATCCTCAAAAATGTTCATTCCCTGAAGGGGAAAGTGGAAAGAGTATAAGAAACAATTCTGGTAGAAATTGTCAGTTTGGGGTTGTTAACAGTAGGGTTTTTCTTTGTTTTATTATTTCCTGTTTTCTTTTTCCTTTTCTTTCCTAAGACAATGCTGCATATGTTAAATTCTTAAGGTGACTTTTATCAAGGGCCAAATTTTGTGCAGTGAGTTTTCAGCCAAGGTAAACAAAGTACAGACTAAGCAATGCAACTTCTCAGATGTTTCTTTCATTTTTTCATGTTTCTTTTCATTTTTTAAATACATGACGTTTACACACACACACACTTAGGGGGTGGTCAAAATGGGGTTCAGCATTACATCTATAAAAATTTGGAAAAAATGCTCATGAAAATTTTACAAGCTCCTCAAATCTCAGTTCAGCCATTGAGAAATGCTAAGCTGCCAGGATGGTCCATTAGATAATGTCAGCTATTTTCTGAATATGCTCCACATGCATGTAACACATGGCCAGGTTGGACAGGACTGTGAGCAGCCCTGTCTAGTGGAAGGTATCCCTGCCTGTGGAAGATGTCCCTCCCCATGGCAGGGGGATGGCAAGCAGATGATATTTAAGGTCCCTTCTAACCCAAACCACTCTATGATTTTGAGAGCACTTTACCAGTATTTATGTATTATTTATTCTTCATAAAATATTTCCACTTTTCCATTTAACCACACCTGGAATCGATGTCCAGGGATTCATGTTATGTACTCTATTTTTAAGTGATTTTTTTTTTAATCATCTCAAGCAATAACCTCAGGAGGCCTTGGTCAGAAAAGATTTGCTCAGTTCTCCTCCCTGCTGTGTACAGGGAAGCTTCAAGGATGTTTTTAAAACTACCATTGCCTGAACCTCATGTCAGACTAATGGGTTGTCAGGAGTCTCCTGCAGGCAGGACTGCAGTGACAGTCCAACTTACCATCTTCAGACACTGCAACCCTGAGGCTATTGCTGTATCACAGTTACTGGTGAGATGGTGGAAAGTCTGAATCAAGGGAAAAATAAATATTAGGGACTCTACTTTTCAGTCTTCAAGAATATGATATCATGTCTTTAATTAGCTAAGAATAAAAAATGCCTAAAAACAATACAGAGGTTAAACAAATACTGATCCCAAACTTACTTCTGTTTATCTCCCTCAGACACTGAATCTGACCTGTACTGTATTTGGAAATCCTGACCCTGAAGTGGTTTGGTTCAAGAATGACAAGGCCTTTGAAATTGATGAGCACTATGCATATTCATTGGAACAAGGGAAATACGCCAGTTTAACCATCAAGGGGGTGACTTCAGAAGATTCAGGCAAATACAGCATTCATGTCAAGAACAAGTATGGTGGGGAAACAGTGGATGTCACTGTAAGTGTGTACAGACATGGTGAAAAAATGCCTGAAATTAAGCCTGGCCAACTTGCTAAACCTAGGCCAATACCACCATCAGAAGAAGTCCTCAAACCTGAGGGCAAATGAAGATTCTGTAACAAGTGAAGTTTCACTCTATGTTTGACAAATATAATAGAATACATGAGCTGTATTTGAACTATTTCCACACAAAATTAGTTGGTAATGTCCAAAGGAAAACTGAGTTTTTAAGTTTGCTTAGGGCAGTAGCTGTGCTGTGGTGCTGTACACATCTGCAACAATCTCATTTTGAATGCATATAATAGAGTAGGATTTGCAAACAGTGAAAAGACAAATTCCTGCCAGGGGTTCCCATATGAAATGGCAAGTTCCAAAACCTACAAACCTACAGAAAACTTTCATTTTCACCCTTGTCAATCATCTGCAAAAAAACCCAAAGTCCGATCAATCCAACAAGCCTCTGAGAACAAATGTCCTGCCAGTAAAGATGGTGAACTGCAGTTAGATAGATATTCAGAGATGGTCCTTTTGGCTTTGAAGCCCTTGGTCCTGTAAGTTTAGTGAATAGTCTTGCTTCAGTAGTCACACTCTTGTTCTACCAATAGTGTGACTTTAGTAGACTTTTACAAATGTTCACTCTTTACTCACTGAACCATAGATCACACGGTTGTATTTTGTTTTTCCTGCTCTGTGCTAATAAAACTTTAAAAGTCACCTTCGCTACTCACTACTCCAAATCATGCCTAACTAGTTCTATTTACTCTTCTTCATTGTTTAATTATTGCTTATTGCACAATTTCACAGCTGGTAGCATGCAGACTATCGACTTTCAATAAAGAATGCAAATTATGGTTAATCACAGTCACTGGGTGGCACTTGCAACATTAATTTTACTTTTTACAGTATGGGTCAAGCTTTAACTGGCACCAGAAGATATGTATACAATTCAGTCACTTAAAATAATTATGTCTTTGATTCTCCTCTCAGTGAAAAGAAGAAGGGAGCTCTTCCATGGGTGAAGTGATGCTTTTCTAGACAAAATTTTCAATACATTTTTATAGTAAAACATTCAAATAGGATGGGCATCAGTTGCTCACATATCTCTCATACAATCCATAACTGAGTGTTTGCAGGGATGGCTTTTTTCTATCAGGTTCCCTGTTCAATAAAAAACCACCTATGTACCTAGAAGAATTCTGTTTTGCTCCTTGCTATGCAGCTTCCAGCATGGAGTTCTAATGGTAAGTAACACTCGTGATAGACATTGAAGGCAGCCCTCCTCTCTTGTCACTTTTCCCAGTCTCTAGGATAAATGAGTTGAAAAGGCAGCATTGTGGGAGATGGGAGCTTGGATGAGGGGTCACATGAAGCAATGGCACTGCAAAATCTTCACTGAACAAACTGGGTGAAAGAGTTTGGCACAAGTAAACAGACTAGAAATTTGTGTTTGGGGGTCACTGCTGGAAGCTGATGCTCAGTCTTTCACTCTGAGTTTCAGCTTCTGAGCTTAAGTGTGGGAAATATAGAAACAATTTTTCTGACTTCTCTCCACCCCCCCCCCCCCCCCCCCCCACCCTGTAGCAGACAAACATAAAAAAACCCCAAGAAAATGGACAGTTTTGGAACTAATTTAATTTAAGGGTTTCCTTTTTTTTTTTTTTTTTTTTTAAATTTTATTTCAGTGACATAGACCTTTCATTACTTTGTCTGGAACCCAATTCACTTGAACCACTATGTTTTTCTGTTTTGGAGAAAGATGAAAAGCTGATGAAATGAGAAACCAGCTTACAATCTGTTACATGCAGTAGGTTTGAGCACACAGCTGGGAGACAGAAGAGCAGCAATCCCCTCCCTCCTCCTTCCCATCCATGGATATTTGAACCAGTATTTCTGACTATCAAGGGTAGTGCACTAATGCTGAGTTTGGTCTGTATTTGGAAGTGTTGCTTCTATTTATGTTTTTTTTTGTTTTTTTTTACTTTACCTGTCTGAGTAAACAGACTGAAAAAGAGACTAGACCTAGGCATTCTGCCTCTCACATGAGCTTGTTAAATGCTAGATTTGAGAGGTTCTCTCCCTTTCTTGAATTTTATCCTAATTTTTAGTAGTCAAGGAGGGATTGAGGGCATAGTAGTATAAACTAGTTAGGAACTTGATGGTTTGAACAAGTAATGATGAGGATGGATTCACTGCAGTTTCAAATTCTCCAAAGACTGCAAACCTCCCTTGCAACTCACTGATCTCTGTAAGTAGTAATGATACAAAACAACAGGCCAGCTCTGGAAAGGAAATATCCTTTGATCACACTTTATTATAAGATTACTTGATTTTAAACAAAAATCTTTTTGAAATATTTTTGTACCCAGAGCAAATGAACAGTGAGTTTATGCTTAAGTACAGGATAATATCCAGGAATTATACTTAATGGTGATAAAAAATACTTTTTCGGGTGAAAACTTGTGGTTAGGTACCCACGTTCTGCATCTGGTCATTGAATGAAAGTGTCCAAGATGTTTAATGACTGAAGAACATGGTAATAACATGAAGTAGTTAAATTAGGAGATTTTAGGACACAAAGAAAAGTAAGGATTTACCATCTGTATCTGTCAAAATAATAAAATATATTGTTATAGGAATCCATCATCATAAGAACTTCAGCAAGTCTCAACAAAATAATCCATATCTTCTTCTTTTCTATTCTAATTTCTTATTAAAGGTATTTAAGATTTTCAAAATCTTACTATGGCAGGCTCACAAAACATCAGAGCCAGTCTCTGTAGCATACAAAGTGAGTATCAGCAGGAATTTAATATTATTCTTATCTCCTTCTACAGTACACAGGTTAATTTTAGCTGACACTATCAAATTACTGCATGTTATGGCAGCTTTTCAGAGGTATCCTTGGGCACAGGAGACAAGGTTAGTCTCATCTCTGCTGTACCTTTTGCTGGCCTTCTTAGTTAAGGAAGTTTCACTTATTTCCTTTCAGGCAAACAGAAATAATTTATTATGACAGCTAATCCTCTGCTGAAATACAGAAATTATCATTCACAGGAACATTGTATTCTAAAGGCTAAGGACTTCCTAGAAACTCTTTCCCATATTTCAGTGTTCAGTGCACATTTGCTTCCTTTGTACACATTTAAAAATCGTGTTATCAGTTCCAGGAAATGAACTGGTTCACCTCTGTTTAAAAGGGACTGTATTTTCAGAGTCAACGTGCACCTGGTTGCCAGGAGGGGCAATACAATTGGATGGCCATCAGAGGGACAAAAATGATGCTCTGGTAATCTATTCAGATGGAGTACATGGTGAGGCATATTAGCATTTGCACATGCCCTCCACAGACCTGGTGTTAGCATTAGTTTAATTAATAAACATTTGGAGGGGCAAAACAAGAAGGTGAGATTTGCTTGAGAAGATCTGATGCCAAATTAACCTATTCACACTGAGGTCAAGGGAGATGGACTCATTTATACTGCACGTGAATCTATTGTTTTCACAAAGCCAGGGGCCCATTATGGTGAACAGGCTGCTTCTGTTTCCTTTAAGAAGAAATGTTTCTATTAGAATGATTTTCTGTCGCACTGGTGAGTTTTGTGTTGTCTGAGTTCCATGTTGTGCTTTTCTGGGCAACGCTAGCGTGAAATGGAGCATCACTGCCTTGTCACGGGAGGCAGAGAAGATGTCAGCCCGTTGTGCTGACAGGCCAAAGTCGTGGCTGTGCCTGTCATGTTGGCATTCTGCTGCAAGGCTGGCAAGGCTGCCTTTTCTCCAAGCACCTGATTACTTTGAGGCTGCTTTGATATGTTACTGTTTATTTGCTGGAAAACAGGTTTTATGAAAATTCCTCCAAAGGCCAATTTACAGGTTCTTTTTATGAGGAAAAGATTTTTTTTTTTTTTATGACAGTGTTTGCCTCTAGTATAAATCTTACTTCAGCCCATAAGGCTCACTTGCATCCCACAGCTCAAAAGCTTGTACACACTTCATTAATCTGCTCTTGTATGGAGACAGAGGTTCAGTGATAATAGCACCTTAAGTGATGTTAAGGTGCAGACAAATTTTAAAGGCAACTTTGCAATATAATAAAACACTTTATTCTCTTTTTTGTAAATCTAAGAATAAAACCTCTAGATGGCAGCAGAAGAACAAGATAGAAATAAGTAGCTCTTAAAAGTTTTGCCAGCTATAGCATATCCATCATTTTGATGCAAACACATCACTTAGGCAATGGGAGATTATTAAAAGCATTATACTTATGCCAGTGACAAGGACAGGTCCAGCAAACGACTGTTTCCTGGAAATAGCAGGTGATTTTGCAAGCAATAACACTGCCTCTTAATCTTTTCATGACACACATTAAGAGGTTAAGCATGCCTTGTAAAATATTGCAAGACTCATATTAGATCAAGTTTTCTCCTTAGGATGTGAAAACCCCAGAGTATCAACCATATTTATGAAGGAAGATTTGAGTTCCAGCTCTGAATGCAAGCCTCCCAGACTTAGCATCTTCCACAGGTTTCCAAAACATTGTTTCCAATACTGTAAGGCCCATGCCCTACAATTTTTATTCAGTTTTTACGGAGGGATTAATTCATTTAAAATTAACATGAGATGTGTGAGCAAGGAGCGCAGGTCTGGCTCTCAGTACTGCCTCTGCAAAATTCAGTGATGTCAAGACCTGTAAGAAACTACCACTCGCCTTCAAGATTAATATTTAATTCCTCATTGGAATGTGTCTGTAACTCAGTACTAGCTTTGTCCTCAGTTAGCTCAAGGTTTATCAGACTGTTGTATTTTAAAAATAGTGCACTTGTCTTCACGTCTTTTTGTCTGTGAACATTTCAACTTCCTGCGGGTGCAGTAAAGGACTGTTAACTTGTAATAAACATGTGCCATTTTTTAGGTTAATGTAGCCTCATTTTATGTTATTGTTTCTCCTCTGTTACATTCATATAGTACAGCTGACGTCTGATAGGAAAAAGAGACTTAGACACTCTACTGCAGTTAGAAGTGATATGGTTAATAGCAGCAGCTAAAGCCTTTCACATGGTATTCTAAATTATCCAGCAAGGTTACCCAATGCAGATTTCACTAGGCACCATCATATCCCAAGAGTGAATCTGCCCTCCACCCTACTGAGGGCCTCTGTGGGAAGCCATTATCCATCCAATGACACTGGTGCACACAGCATGGAGAGGAGAGGCAGATGGAAAAAACTACAGCTTCTGTTAAAGACTGAGCCAGTGCAGCTCTTTACCATTTTAAATCACAGTACAAATGGGGATCAAAAACTTTAGTCTGCTGGCTGGGTGACCTCCACTGGACCATTTTGAATAAAGAAGTGCACTAAAAGCCAATCCAACAATTGTAAATCAACCCAAAGCTAGCCCTCCTGATTGCAAGGTAGTATGTGAAAAAGAACCCCATATAGTCATGTGCCACTTTAGCTGCCTGGGAAAAAACTTCCTTCCACATATGAAAATGGCAATCAACCTCCTGCACGGTGCTTAATGGGAGGTAAAACACAAGACAACTCCCTGGCTGGGAGTTATGAGGCCACATGCAGATGCCTCCATCTGAGCTAATCACTGAAACTCCCGTCTTGGAAATGGAGAGAAACAAGTACCAGTAGGGCACAAGTCATGTCATTCTAAAGTAGGTCTCAAATAAGTGAGATGTATCATATATTCTTTCCACTGTCTGTAAAGGGAGTTCTGTATAAACTGCTTGGATGGGAGACATTGCATTGGCTGATGTTTGAAGTCAGGTGTGACAAATTCTGCACCATCTTTCTCTAATTTAGGTCCTTAGTTGAAGAATCTATCTAGAGGTTTCTTTCTCAATACCAGAATTTGTTTCTGTGTTTTTACAGGCCGTCTTCCTCTACTGAACTCTCGTAATTTGCTGCCTTCTTTGTGATATCCATCTTATTTCAGTCTCTGTGGAAGCATTTGTTGTTTTCTGTCAATCACTTGGTCCCAACTCAGAGCTGATTCTCATCACTTGGCCTTTATAGAGACATTGCATTATGCCTTCAAGCCTTTTAAATATGTAGAAATATGTAGGTCTTCATCCCGCTTTTTGATTGTTTGTGATGCTGCTGTTAGTGTAGGAATTGTTTCTACTTTTGCTCCTCTCCTCTCTGTGGCAACTTCTCAACCAATGGATGCCATAAGCCTTTCATGGTCTGTTTGTGTCCTTTAGCTAAGCCCAGAAGATGTGCCTTGTGCAGTTTCTCTGTTGTGCTGGCAAAGCACACCTTCTGGCAAGAGAAGGACCATTCTGTGGTTCTGATAAGTCCAAGTTCCTCTGCCCAAGGCAGCTCAGTAACTGGCAAAAGCTCTGAATACTCCTGCTTCTGGGCTAGAATCTGCCTGCTCTAGTCTTCTGTTTGGCTAGTTCCATTTGTCTTTCTGTTCATCTCTGTAACTCTCTAGGTTTTGTGAATTCTTGGTATGAACTTCCTCTGTCATTTAATCCTGCTTTAATGGCAGAAACTGTCCCAAGAAATAAGCCTTGCTTACAAGGCTTACTTTTCTATTCCCTAGACCAGCACCCTGTACATATAATATTTACCTCTTCTAGTGCCCACCACAAACTTAGTACCCACCCTAACTAAACTTCAGTTAGGGTGGGTAAGTGCTGTCTTTACTTATCTTAAGTGAAGACAGTACTTACCCACCCTAACTGCAGATCAAGAGCTGTTTAGGAGTGTGTGAGCTGACCTGCACCAAAATTTTGCTAAGGTCAGCCCAAACAAATAAAAGTACTAGCTAATTAAGTTCAGTGCTGATGCCTTAGCGCTAGTTAATTTTCTCAGAGGTTGTAACTGAGGTGTCCAAGCACCAGTAGCCATATGAAATGTGTATGTGGTAACATCAAGATTTAGTGACTTATTAGTAAGTAAATAACTGGGGCTACATGGCCTACTGTTCTAATAACCACTTTTCAGTGAGCAAGCCTGTCCTAATGAAAATGAAGTGTTTGATTCAGCAGCTTGTGAGTCCTGCACTGTTGGTAGATGGACCCAGCATTTCTGGATGTTGATCCTTTCCTGTTCATGATGCCTTTTTATTATCATTCACCAATCATTATCTTTCCACTAATTTTTGGGTAACTTAGGGGAAAATATGTTATGATTAATTGGCATATTTGTACTTGAACTCACCTGCGAGATAACAGAACTTTGCAGCCTTAAATCTTAAACTTCCTAATTTTCTTGGCTTTTGGATAGACCACCAGGTCACGTACAGTAAACACCTGTGGCAGCTTTGGCTGTTAAAGGTTATGTTCTGACCTTTTAGGAACAGGTTGGGCTCTTGTGTGATCTTTTTGCTTATCTTGGTGCATATCCCCTGCTGCTGCAGTCTGGCATTTATGACTCGTCAATGGGATTCCAATTTTTCTCAGATGCCTCTTTTCCTCTAAGCATGACATGCAAACCTGCTTCACTTTGTCTTGAGGTTTTAAATCTGCTTTTGTGCTCTCTTTAAACACAATCATGTTTTACATGCACAGCTCTCCTATTAGAAAGGCAGTTAAATTCCTATGAATCTTATTTCTTCAGGCTTACTCATATGACGTGAGTCTGTGTCCCATCCTTTTGTGACTGCCTGAAGTGTCCTGCCACAAATCAGAGAATATCTCTCACAGACCTCTCTGTCTTCTACATCATTAAGTGCCATGGCTTAGCACCAACTGGCAATTAAGCACCACGGAGCTGCTTGCTCACTTCCCCCAGCTCTTCACCCTGGTGGGGAGAAGAATGGGAAAGAAAAGGCAAAGTTTGGAGGTTGAGATCATTCCAGTTGAATAATTAAAATAATAAATACCACTACTACTAATAATAATTGTAATGAAAAGGGGTGAGAGCGAGAGAGGGGAATAAAATCCAAGAGAAACAAGTGGTGCCCAGTACAATTACTCACCACATGCTGACCAGTGTCCAGACTGTTCCTGGGCAACTGTCAGCAACCCCCAGCCAACTGCCTCCAGTTTATAGGCCAAGCATGACATCCCTTTTGTCCAGCTCAGGTTAGCTTTCCTAGCTACACTCCCTCCCAGTTTCTTGTACACCTGCTGGCAGGGCATGAGACACTGAAAAGTTCTTTATTTAGAGTAACTATGAGCAACAAAAACATCAGTGTGTTATAAACGTTATTCTCATACTAAATCCAAACCACAGAACTTTATAAGCTATTAAGAAGAAAATTAACTTTATCCCAGCTGGAATCAGGACATCAAATCACCTGTATTGTAACCCATTTAATTAGCCATGATTCCCCTTCTTGGAAACTTATCCTTACCTGATAGTAGTAAGATTCAGAAACATCACTTTCCAAGCTCTGCAAAATAAACTCTGATGGGCTCTGATCAGGCTTCATGTCCAAAATATATGACTATTTCATTCCAAAGAACATAGCTAGTAATTCCCCTTCCATCAGAGCACATCTCGTTGGGCCTGACAGGCTTTAATTGAAAATGCCATGGGCTAATGACTTTACAGTAACTGTGCTCCAACGTCTCCTCCTGAGGCCTCAAACTGTAATTAAAGATGCTCCACAGGCATTTCAGGATTGGCAGCTTGCTTATATCTGTCTTTATTCTTTCAGATATCTTGTATTTTGATGTTAAAGAGACAGGGATATTCTGAGTGGCCAAAGGGACCTTTGTCTTTAGTCTGAACAGTTAAACAAGTTGAGCCTCTAAGGGGTAGTCCATCCGGAAAAATGCAGCCCAGACTCGTAGTGCTTTTCCCTTTCAGGAATGAAACTGGAAATAATACCAGCACACATTCCCTAGAGATTGGGCTAACCTTTGGAGGATTGCTTAACCTTCCTGCAGGAGCAATCATTTGCAGCATAAGCTGAATCTGGTGCACATGGTAACAAGCTTGACCCACAGTGTGGAGACCCTTACATAATACTGACAGCCTAAAAGAGCATTCTTTGAACTCTCCCTGCTTAGCAACATGGCTACATGATGGTGATCTCCCCTGGAGTTGGGAAACCTTTCAAGGTTTCTACTTGTGACAGAGAGAGCTTTTTCCAGTGACAAATCTTTGGTAGCAACCAGTATTGTGCATAAACTTGCAATATGGTAACTTTAATTTGAATTCCTAACTCAGATTTTTGTCTTGATAAGTTTTGAATCAGAGTTCAAATGATTGTACTCTACAGTATAAAAGTGAACCTTGTCATGGAACTTTGTCACACCACAGCTTCACAGCATCATATTAAAACTGCTTTTGATAATACAGCAGTTTGACAGCAGTTCTTTTAAGTGATCTAAATTCATCACAGATTGAATGGAGGAGGAGCAGGAAAGGGGATCTGAGGAAGAAAGTTGTCTCTTTCTGTCCTCTTCCAAATCTGTGTAAATGTGGCCAAGTTGGCAAATTTTAGTTTGCACACAGTAGAGATTTTCTAGAGGTAAAAGTGTCTGATGGTTCTGTGCACACAGATCGAGCTCTAGCCAACCCTTGCTGTCCCCTTCTCAGGATCTCTGAGCAGCACTGGACCTGCTAAACTTAATATGTAGGGTGACCTGAACTTGCTATTCATAGTGAAAAGTGGAACACTCTCTTCTGTCTGAGGTGGTGCTAGCTGGGAATTCTTCAGTTTGAAGAGTTTCTTCTCTATACCATCTGTTCAGATACCAATAGCAGAGCTGCCACAAAGTAAAAATTGTGTTTGGGCTACATAACCTGATTAAATGTTCATTTCTGGTTGACTGGCAGTGGGACGGATATCATATAAGGCAGAGCAGAAGCTGCACAGCTATCAGAATTCTCACTGCAGTGATTTCATCTGTCAAGCTGCATACAGCTTTTTGCTTTGGTTTTATACAGCCAAAATCTTTAATGGAAAAAACAATAAGGGATCCTGTGACCTACCAGTTTCACTGATGCGTCCCTTGTTCTCTGCACCCCAATTCAGTGACTCACTGTGGCCATAACCTCAGTGTTTACGTCTCTCTTGCTCTTCTGACATGGTACAAAACAAACCTCAAGAACCTAGCATATGTTTTTCTCACCTCCAGAAGTACTTTGCTTTCAAAGTTCTCTTTTGTTTTCATTACCTGGCCATTGAGGCCATAAGTTATTTTGTGAAGAGTTGCAGCTCCACCTTTGAAACCAACCAACCAACAAACAAACAAACAAGGTGCCTATTTTAACTGTCATTTCCTGATTTTTAAGCTCTGCTCTGTTTTCTTTACTTTTCTGAATTATAATAAATGATTAGGTGATGAACCTACACCTAATTTGAAAGACAAGGAGAAGCTATTTCACATAGCTCTTTTTTCCCTTTTTATAAATTCTATTTTATTTTGATGGCTAATTTCAGATGGGATATGATTATTCCATCTTTTTTTAACCAGTATTTGATTGAGTGCATAAACTATTGTGCAGTATGAATCATATTGGAGAAACTTGGTAACAACTGCTGCAGTATTCCTATTCAACTCAGAATGGCAAAACCTTAGCTATCATTTACTAGAAGTGCATTTTATAGTAAAAAACTTTAATAGGTCAGTGTTCAAATTCTTCACAGAAAAGCAAAATTTGGAGGATAGGATAGCAGGGAGAAGGTATTTCACTTCAGGCATAAGAAATGTCATGAAAGAAATGTCCTGGGCAACCGAGGCGCTTAAAAAATTGAGGTTGTGACCTGGAGTAAAATTAGCATGTTGGAGTGTAGAAAACTCTGACAAAACAGTTTGGAAAAAATAGATGTATTGTAACTTGTCCTACCTGCTGCTCTCTACAACTACCTGAAAAGAAGTTGCAGCAAGGTGGGGATTATCCTCTTCTTCCAGAGAATATGGCTTCAAGCAGAACCAAGGGAGGCTTAGGTTAGACATCAGAAAGTATTTCTTCATGGTAAGGGTTATAAAGCATTGGAATGGGCTCCACCAGGGAAATGGTGGAGTAACCATCCCTGGAAGCTTTCAAGAAATAGCTGGATATGACACTCAGTGGCATGGTCTAGTTTAAAGAGTGGTGATTGATAAAGGATTGGACTCTATGGACTAGAAGGTCCCCTCCAACCCAACTGATCCTGTGCTTCTGTCAAAATTTAAAGAAATTAAAATGAAAAATTAAGAGAACTTGAGTACTTCTACACAGTGACTAATCCACTATAAAAATCTCAATTTTTGTCAGGGGTATCCTTCCCTAGAGGGATACATTTTTCAGAGGGGCTACAGCACATATACCTCTACAGACAGATGATTCTGTGTGTTATATGATGTACTATGCATGAAAGCATGTTAAAAAACCAAATTGTGAAAATATGCACAGTGCTATAGTCCAGCTATCCTTCTGTTGCTTGATAAATGATTAATGGATAAACATTTAACACCAAGTATTATGAGGAAGCAACCCTCCTTGAGGGCAACAGAATTTAAAATGGAAACAACTTGCTAATTTTCAACGGTGAGATTCAATTAACATGTGGGACATAACTTTGACAGCAGCTGCAAGAAAGTGGGTCTTTCTGAATAGACACAGATTAGTTAAATTACAAGTTATTTAATACTTGCTAGTCAACTACATTTTTGTTTGTTTGTTTATTTTGTTTTTGTCTTGGAGGGGAGGAGGTGGCTGGCAGTTCTTTTGTCCAGGCTTGGTCACTGATTTTTCTCCCTGCTGTAAAAATCTACAAGGCTACTGCAGTAGTCCCATGTAGTCTGGCCACATTAAGTGAAACCTTAATTCTTTCTCCAGATCATGGATTTAGGGACAAGGTCTCGTATAAAAGAATGAGCCCCTGTCATTTTGAAGGGTGTAGAACTCAACAGCAATGAGGCATCTCTTCCCTTACTGGGGAAGGAAAATGAAGCTTTTGTCACTGTGAAAGATATGTGACAAGTACAGTTGTATTTGCATTCAGAAATGGGGATCATTAAAGACCTTGAGCTGGATGCAGCCCTTTGTATATCATCAGGCTGAAATTTTGAGTCTCAGGCTTGTCATATTATTGAAACAAATGGGGTCATACGAAGTGACATGTTGTCGGGCACTGGCAAGGTTTGGTCCCCAAGGACTTTATTTGCCTGAGCTAAAATCTGCTTATCAATCAACTGGGCATTCACATTTAATCCTGGTGCTGAAACATTCTTGCAGGTGAATCTTAATTTGTGAGCTCCTTGCATTCTCTTATGAGTCAAGAAGTTAAACTAATTTGATATTGCACTCCCTTGATAATGAAAAAGGCTGACGAGAACAAGACTGAGTTTACAGTACTGTGTCTCATTAAATAATTTTGCATTTCAATAGCAGGATGATTTATCTTTCAAGCGGTGTTTGTGATAAAGGATGGATAAAAATCATAGTACAAATACAAATGTTAATGATTTTTATTACAATAAAATTCAAATTTCTGTAAAAATCATGGCTGAATGGTGCCAGAAGATGCACAAAAAGCCTCATATCCATCTATGAGATGTAACATTGCCAACGGCTGGAATTTCCACTGCATCACCACATTATTTAGACTTGGAAGTCCTAGACTGATGCTAGTATCTCAGTTTTAATTTAAAACATAAGAATTAAATTCTTATCTGGTGGTTGTTGTGCAGAAAAGCTAAAGAACCTGAACTAGAAGAGGCAGCAAATAGAAAAATTTGCCCTTCAGGACCAAGGGAATCCAAGTGCATTTAACACTTCTCAAGAGAACTGGACTTATTCTGTCCACTTCATTCACAAGTGTGGTCTCTCCAGATGCACCCAAAGAAGAACATCCTGGAGTTGGTTGCTGCCCCTGGAGAAACTTGGCAAACTATCTGAGCAACTTGGCAAACTATGTGCTATGGAGCCCCTTTCTTTGGAGGTGTCATGGAGTCAGCAAAGCCTGGCTACAGGAACTGTCCTTGTTAGAACTGCAGTCTGCTCCTCACCACCATTTTCCCTTGTGATTGTTCCCTCATGACATGACAGAAGCAAATCAATTCATTAGGATTTATCTGTACACTTGATTGCTGCTGAACTGTTTGAAGGGAAAAAGGAACTGAACGTAGCTGTTCACTGGATTCTTTCTGATGGGCTGCAGAAAGTCCCACTGGGTGTGAGGTGAGCATCCCTGGGTTGTAATTTTATCAAAAACCTGGAGAATGATAGTTAATAATGTATGAACACAATAGATTACTTTTATGTCATGTGTAATTAAAATGGTGTGAGGATCAAAATCTTTTAGAAAAGGAGCTGCTTAAAACCAACCCCAAAACAATCATTCATATGGGAGTTTGATTTCTAGGTACAGCAATGTCCTTATCTGTGCTAGAGGCCTTCTTGGGCATGTTCACCTAATAGTCTACTTACTGCAATATACAATAATGCAATGTAAGATTCATATGACAGAACTGTTATCTTTAGCTGTAAACTCATAAATAAATTCTTTATACAAATAAATATGCTGTTCTTTTCATAATGGCAGCTTGCTACTCTAAAGAAAAATTTTATATGCTTATTAACACGATTGTCATATAATACTGCTGCTCTTCACAAGAGTGATACAAGCTATTCTTTTTCATAGCTTTTGAATAAAAAACCAATGTTCTTGAGGTACTTTTATAAAAATGAAGATTATCCGGAATTCAATTCACACTGATCCTTAGCATTTACTTTCTAGAGGGGGAATCTGAGGTCTAGGAAGTACCTAGCTCTGCATGTGCTCATTAGAAAGATGCATAAATCAAGCAGTTTAACTCATGCACAGGTAGAAACCCAAACTCATCAGCATCTGAAATGATCATTTATAACTTCATGAACAAACAAATATTTTATGTTAAGGGTGAAGACAAAATGGAGAAAAAGGAGCTGATTTCTTATCAGAATAAGAGTAGAAACACTCTCGTGAAGCCAAGAGATGTGCTAAATGTTACCCATAATGACAAAATGCAGGTCATATACACAGGTGCCTAAATCCAGGCTAATGAATATTTGGCCATGTGTATCCTCTGTGCAGTGCTGCAGTGTTCATGAATCAAATAATGGCTGCATCTCTGGAAAATGCTGAATCCTAGAAATGCTAATGAGGCAGTATGCAGAAGTCATAACTGTTGCCACTGTCAAGTGGCCATGAAAATTATTATCTGTTAAGATATTGGAGGCAGAGCTACCATCCTCTAAATTCTCATGGAACTTATCTGATTTACTAACTAGTTGTTGCAACAAGATTTTTAGTTTGTCATGGCAACCTGAGAGGAGAGAGGAGAAGGATGCCATCAGGCAGCAGTCATAATGCAAGCATAAGTTAAATGCCTCTAAAGTTAATGATGCAAACTCTTCATTGCAGCTGCAGGGCACACAGTGTGACTTGGGGGAGGTGCACAGATGCTGTAAATTACTTTGGATGCCAGTACCATGACCCCGGGCCAGCTGTGTATCAGCCCAGACTGCTGGCATAAGTTACAATAATATAACTGCTGCTGTGAGTGATGCTGAGTGGCTGTTGTGGCAGATGTAATGTCACTGTCACTCATAAGTCCCTTTTTTTTCTTTTCTTCCCCTTTCTTACTCTGGCTGTAGGGTTGAGGGCAACCTGGGACCTGCTGCATTTTTTTCTGCCCCACTAGGGAATGATCTCACCCTGAATTATCTTTCCATTGCTGCTGGCCCTTATAATTCAGTAAAATACTGTAAGTCATCTTGAACATGAGTCAAGCCAAGGCAATACACTTTCCCTTGCTTTGCATATTTTTCTGTTTTACATTATATTTTATTGTAATAGCGTGGACACTCATTTTGCTTTAATTGTAAATCTTGGATCCAAGTAAATGCTTTTAACAATATCAAATGGCTATTCAGCTGGGTAAAAATGGTAACTGAAAAGCAATGTTATTGACAAAATTATCTGTCAGGGCAACAGCATCCTCTCTACAGCTTTCACAGTGTGATGTTATTAGTCCATGTGAAAGCTGCCTGCCTGCTCTGCTGCCTGCTTTTTAGTGATAAGTTTTATCTATTATGTTGCAGGAACTTTTGGTCAAAGCCTTGTATATTTTGCAGTTTTATGAATATATCTCAAGATCTTCAGGTTTTATCATCTGCAGATAATTGCTGCAAACAGATATTATTCGAGTGGAAGAACAGGAAGAAACATCTGCAGCCAGGAACACTGGCAAACAGAAGTTTGGAAGTAGCAAATGAATCATGTGAAACTAGGACAGACCTAGCAAGACACTGTTCATCTGTGCAGTAAAACTCACTTACTTTAAGCCACAGCTGTAAAATTAATGGAGTTTTGGTAAGCTACCGCTCCCTGGGGATAATACTAAGTTTTTTGTGCCTTATGAATATAAGATTTCTTACATTCTCCTTTCCTTGTCCTGGTAACCTAGGTTGCTTAAGTCCTTTTTACACTGCCCTCTTCTCTTATTTATTTATTTATTTTTTTTCCCCCATGGAATATGCCAAGACCTCTCATAAAGCAGTCACTATATTAGGAGACAGAAACTCACAAAGCCTGGGTAAATGTCAGCACCGTGGAACAACTTTCACCCTTGAAAGGTCACAGACTGCAGTTCTAGCATATTGTGGTCCAGTCAGCAAGAAACCAGCCAAGCATATCAGTTCAGCATAATACCACATTATTACATTTATCTGGCCAGCATTAAATGTGCTGCAGCCTCATGCTTTGTTTTCCTTGACTTTGAATGAATGAAGCAGCTTTTGCAGGCCATCCTAAAGCTGTCCATTCAAAGATTAGGAAAAGGCCATGCTGTCTGATGGGGGATTTAGACTGAGTGGAAACACCTAACACGAAACCCATGATCCTCAAACCCTCATCCAGCCTCTCCCTAATCTTCACCATTTACATTTGCTAAATAACTAGAACAGAACACTACAGTTACCTGGTAGCACTGTAGCTCTGCTGGGAACAGGGAGCTCCTGGGCCAAGCTTGCATCTGTCGAACTCTGCCTTTTTTCTTGTGTCCTCATAAAGCATTTGCAGAGAGCTGATTCTTATCTTAGACAATTCCACCTTCAAAAAGCTGTAACTTGAGAGAACTTGTTTGATTGGTTTGTTTTGAGGGTAGAGGGAAATTGGTCTAAGAACTCTCCAGGTTGCAAATCCCAAATGAAAGACTGTGCTGCCTGGTACTAGTGGGCACCTGCTAAGGGTAAACCCTTTCTTCAGGACCTCTTCCCCTTAGGCTGCTCTGTGTTTGGTAGAGTGTTTTTTGTGGGTCTAGTTGTCCTGCATTGGGATGCCTAAAGGCTAGGTACAACACTGCTTAACAGCTTGATTCCTAAATTCTTGTGGGATTGGTTGCTCTGCACACAGGAAATACTTGGCAAGTCTTAATTTTCTTATCTGTTTATCAAATTTGTCAATTTGTCAGCTGAACTTATAAAACACATGCCAGGGAGAGGTGTTTACTTTGCTACAATTTACATACATTTATAAAATTTACATACATTTTTTTTTTTTAACCAGACAGCAGCACTAGGAACACAGCAGGGTTGTATGTTACTAGACCCTCCACATGATTATTGATTACACATTACATTACAGTAGAGATTATGTATTGATTCCATAGCATTTTTAATGATGTTTTCATGACCATCATGACTGATTTTTTAGAAGACTAGTGATTAATCACTCATCTGATAATTGCTCGGTGCTAATGACTTCTTTTCCTTGGGTGATTATTCTGTAGAAGATTATTGTAGAACCTATGAAAGTTTCTAAAGCTGTGTTTTGTGTGGGTGAGCCAATGCTTCATTGAAGGGGTCTGCATGTTACAACTTTGCTGTTTCCTAGGGCAGGCTGCTTATCTCTGCCTTTGTTTTTTCTGAACATTATCAGAACATCTAATTTCTATTCTGCTTTAGGGTCATGCTAAGTTACCAATTTTAAACAGTTTCTGTGATGTTGACAGTTTTAATTTGTTCCACTTGGTATGTTAGCAGGCCTATTGTTTGTTCAAAGTAGATTTTTGTGTTTCTGAAAGAGACCGTTTCTGTATTTTCTCAATGCAATGCAATTTGTACCCATATTGCGGCTCCAGACATCTCCTTAAGGGCAAGTCTAATTGAAGTTGCTTGATTTCTGCTACCAATCAGAGTTTTTTCAAACTGAGTTTCTTTTCAACTGTAATTCTTCAAGCTTCTCCTGTATTAGCAGGCTCACTCAGGTGTAACATTTTCTCTGAATCTCTCTGCTTGACCACAGCCCTCTGGTTCACTTTAGTCAGTCTCCCAACTAAAATTTAAAAAGCACCTGATGAGCTCTGAGACTGATTAATACTGATGAGAATTTACTTGTTCTTTCCTAAAATGATTGCATCTAAATTAAGCCACAAATCTAGCTCTGACTCACCTTTCAGCCAACTGTGACTTAGCTGGACTCCCAGCAGAGCTGTCCTCCTCCAGGACAGGATTCAGGGTGGATGCAAGGACCACAGTCTAGAACTCTGTCATTCAGTAGTCATTTAAGGGTCCTTTAACTAGTCATTTAGGATAATATTTCAACAGTTACTAAGCAAGTCACTTTACTGGACCTATGTCCCTTTTCTTAGAAGAAGAATTTGCTGTCAGTTTCAACTCTGCAGTGTGTTAGGCGGGGGAAAGGTAAGTCTGTATGCCCTTGCATAGTTTGTAAAAGAGAGGAGAAGGTAGAAAATTTCATGGTTTGTGTTATTTGAGGCTTTTACTTGCCTCTTTGATTTCAGCAAAATGGCAATTTCTGGACATTCATGTATCTCTTCTATATCCAAGCATAAACAAAACTTTGATAATTTTGATTATCTCATATTGACAATGTAATGATCTGTGGCTTTTTGGACCTTTGTGCAATGTACATTTTAAATATCTTTGTTTGTGATGAATTTATGTTGGCTGTTTATTGTAGGTGTATATCAAAACAACTTTTTCTTTCCAAGTAAATCACTAACCATGCAAAGCTTTCCTTTTCTCAGCAATCAATAAGCTGCTTTTTCCATTTGGTTTTCCAAGTACACAGGAGACTTATCCTCCCTCCATTTCCTCTTTCAACATTTTGATATTTTGCATTTTAGTTGAATTTGGATATGCCTTTACTGAACAGCTGTCAGGAAGAGATACATGAAAGCAGAGGCAAGAGAGACTGATGGTTGGACCAGGAAATACGTACCAGGAAATAAGTAGGGAAGTCTTTAACTTCCCTACCATGAGCAGTCTTTGCAGCTGGGGTAATAACTTCTGCCCCTGGCCTCCCTTTTCTTCCCCCAAAGCCATTTTTTTCCCATTAGGAAAGATACTTAATGAAGAATGCAGGCAAGGAAATTGGGTCACACAGAAGGAGGAGGACAGAACCGACAACAGAGATGGTCAGGATGGTTGTCAGGAGAATTGCTGCTTCTCAGTGTGGTGGTGTGTTCTAGCTGCAAAATCCTATCAGAGCAAACCAATATTTAATTCTTACTAAGGACTTTCAGTCCAATGGGTGGAGGATTTATGGGTCCTCTCTGCCATGCAGTTTCTGTATGCTGAACATTGTCTTGGCTACTGAATGTGTAAAGTAGTAGCAAATCGAAAGTTTCCTGCAAGTTGTACAAGATCTGTTATCATCTTTGATTTGGAGACAGGGAAATTGAACAGAAAAAATTATATATTTTGGGAGCCAACATGAATGATGTAGTAACATTAGAAGAATTAAAGCACACCCACTGTCCAGTTTTATTTCATTTCTGCTTTGTTGCGTCACTACATACAGAGACTCAAAAATTAATTTCTTTTGTGAAAAGCTTAGGATACTAATTCAGACCTTTACTAGGTGAATATAGATGCTCTGAAGGCAAAGCCTTCACAAATACTTCAGGGAGGCTAAGCAGCAGCTAGATTATTGATGAGTAATTATCTGATACTTAGACATTGTGGAAACAGTCTAGACCCAGGCCCAGAGCTAACACAGACCCACACAATTCCATTGAAAACACACTCCCTGATAAATTTCACCATATTTAATATTAAGGAGTTACATACACTAGGTAGAGTATTTCAGAAATGACAGTATAGATTATGAACAAAACAGCACTTCATAAATCAGTATTTTTAGTTCTTAATAAAAAAGTATATGCATACGGACCCAATTGTACACCATAAAGAATGTTCTATTTTGAAAGCATTTTTAGACTGCAGTATTTTCATCACATATGTAACATTATAAAATTTTCCAATTAAATAAAATTATGTGTATACAAACATAATTTTTACACAAGATTTGAACTGAAAATAGTAAAAAAGACAAAGTCTGAGAAATGCTACTATTTTTTCTCCCATGTAAATATTTATGTAAGGAAAACTTTGCCACACAGTGTTCCTGAACTTTGAATGTATTATTACAGGAAAGAGAATTCCTCAATAGAAAATGAGTATTCAAGATAAGTTCCTGAGGATGCATTTGCATTCTGGTAAATTTTTATAAAGGTCTATCTATCATGTTTTTATTCAAAATAATGATGCCTTGTTTCAATTCTAAGTTGTTCACTAAATCTGTGTGTGCTAGAAAGGCATGGAACTGCTGCTGTTTACTAAATCATGCTATGAAAGATTAGAATTGTTCTGTGTAAGCCTCAGGAGACCTGATGTAGTTCATGAAGCTTTCATTAAGCATTTTATATTGAATTTATCAACCATTAACTGATAAAATAGATGTACCAACAGACTGCTAGCTGTGTTAGAACCTCTCAAATCCATTACGATGTGAGGGAAAACTGTTGTACATTTATTTTCTTGATAGAAAAATTTTCAGGAGGTTCAACTTTCTCATTTACATTAACTTCTAGCAGAGAATACTTTCATAATGAGTATTTAATATTTCAATATATTGTATCTATACTACTACTGCCAATGTCATGAACAGTGAGAATTAAGAGTATCATTCCTCAAATGACACTGAAAAGTATAGATATTTTTTCTTCTATTCAGCAGATCTGAGTAAATTTTTACTTTGCCTTTAATATATAATTTACATATAGTTCAGCTCTTTTAAGCCAACAAAACTATTTATGACACATTTATTCATTACTCTGTGATAATAAGCACACCAAATTGCAATGTCTATTACTTTGTTCACTTTTAAGAGAGATTGGAAAGGAGATATTACAGTCAGAGATACTAATGATAATATAATTTATTAGCCTTTACATCAGATGTTGAGATTTTAAATCCATAGTCCAAATTTATTAAATATGACCAGCAGCAGAGCATTATATTCAGCTTACTGCTGACTCCTAGAATTTACTGAAAAATGGTTTTGTTTCACCTGATGTATTAGAATCAGTTTGCAGAAAGCTTTTCTGCTGCAGAGGTATCGCTATTAAATTTGTACCACAGATTAAAAGAAAAGGAAATGTTTAAAATGTCACTAATATTGAGTAGTAAATCTTTCAGTTTTAAAAAAAGAGAGGAGGAGGAGAACTAATTTCTCATTTCTCATCAAAGGTAGGCAACTAATTAGTCTCACTCCAATTAATACTTGGGTTATATAAAAGATGATTGATTCTGTCTAGGTTTTTATCCTTCCAACATATGGCAACAAGGAACACAGAAAGTTTTAATCTGTCATATTTGTGCTTGAATCTTAAAGTGTGAATATATGGGCTATGCACAGGCAGTGGTCTGGTATTTTGGCTGCAGAGATAAGTGCATGCTATTCAATCAATTTTATTTCCACTGTTTACAGCTGATAAAGAGCAGATCTTGGCCATGCAGAAAGCATGTTGATCACCTATATCGTGTACAGATGGCTTTTGAAAGTGTATCCAGACTGGTGATTCCAGAGCAGTGGAAATGGTGACATGTAAAATTTAGTCTCACAGCAAGATGCAGAGCCTGGATGCAAAATGGCCTTCCAAAAAAAACTCTCTAGCTTGTCTCAACTTCCTACAGCTAGTCCCATGCTTCTGCCCACTCACTGCACCCCTCCCTCCCCCATTGCCCAGATCTTGCTTTCTCCCCTTTTTTTTTAAATCTGCTGATTGAATTTCCACTCCCATGTACAAGCAGACCCTGGCACAAGTTCAGCCAGGGGAGGCTTTGATACTCCAACCTTTCTCACATAGGAAAAGGTTCCATGTGCTCTGCCCAAGAAATTACTTGCCCAGTACAAGCTTGTCTGGAGATATATGAAAGCAGACCCGAGGGAAATGGGTGGAACAAAAGCTCTTGCTGAAGATGGCATCCAGGATGATGCAAGAGAAGGGTAATGGTCAAGCTCAGCAGCCCAGGAACATGGGCTTGTTCACAATGTCTTGGACTGCTCATTCCTAAAGCTCAGCCTGCCACTGGTAGGAGGCGTGCCAGGGAAAGTTATGCAGTAAAATTTTTACTTGTGTTGTTTCTAACAGACCAGTTACAAGTCTTCCCATTTTGGGGAAAATTTTACTCCTCTTGTCATCCTCTCAGCCCCTCATTTCAGAGGTGGTGATTTAGAAAAGGAGTTTGCTAACGTGAGTATAAATTTACCTTAAAAAAAAAAAAAAATTAAATATGGGTAGCTTGAACAGGTGGATATTTTAAGCTCTGTCATGTTCACTATGGGTGAAAATTTCTCCTGCTTGCTGAACTTTTGCAGGAATAGAGGGAAGATCTCTGCCTAGAAGGATGCACAACTAAGTTCTCTAATTAAATAAATCCTGATCTTAGTGTACGGTCCTCTATCACTTTGCTTTTTATGAGCTCTCTGCCTTGGTATATCTCTGCATCCTTTATACATTTACCCCTTTTATTTTTTCTTTTCCTCTAACAAAAAAAAGCAAAAATGATGAGAGTATTTGCCAAGGACTGGGTTGATCAAGTGCAAACTCTTATATATGGAAGGGCTAGAAGGTGAGGAGATGCAGACAAAGGCAAGTTTCTCAGTGTCACAGAACACTAGTCCACTGCAGACTGCTACAAGCACTGTGTCAACCACCTCAGTGGTTTTCTGCATTTCTTCTGTTCAGAAATATCTGCTGGCACAGCTCACAGCAGCACATACTGCAGCTCTTTGCTGACTGCCTCTGTACTGGCCTGCTGCAAAGGGAAAATATTTGCTAAGATGTCGACTTACTGCAGCCAGACTTCTCTCTCCTGCATATTTTTCTCTTCCACATGTATGTGCCATGCAGAGGTAGTATAAAGGTAGGCTGTTATTAAAAAAAGCTGCTCCTTGAGCCAGCAAAACTGCTGTTAGGCACTATTACTAATTAGTGACCCCCTGCTCAATGCTATCTCCAAGATCTAACCTGTGTCAAAATATCCTTTCTAGCATGATGATGTTAAGAATGCACAGAAAATGAGGCACAAGTAATTAACTCATCCTGAAAAAATAATACACTGACAATTTGAGCAGTATATAATTGATCAATGTTACTTCTGTAAGCATTTTGTGGCCCTACCTTGTAAATTAAATCAATTCCTGATAAAGCAGTAGAAATCCAATATCATTACTTCACTTTCTATATAATTTACTAGAGAATTATTTTTTTTCTGTAACAAAGCATATTTTCTGCACTGTTAAACAACATCCATTTTAATGGGATCTGCCTCTTTCAGGTTTGTATGTTTTCTTGACTGGGTGACTTGCCTGCTTGAGAAAGGGAGTTTTTTGAATTATGAAAATGAAAAAATCTCATCTCCACAAACTGCTCTCTGATATTCATGATATGATATACATGTTAACAGAAGAATTAGTAATTTTCAAACATAATTATTCAGGTTTTTGCTTTCTCAGAGGCTTATAAACTAGCAGTAAATACTATATTGTTCTGGTCATTCCCCTGAATCTGGGAACAGAGTATTTCAGTGAACTGGATATGAAACCACTGTCCTTTCTATTTTTCCAGCATTTCCAAAGTACTTCTGCTTTTGCAAACTGCACCTTGAATGGCACCAACTGTGAGCAGTTTGTTGCTCTGTGATGAGGCACTTTGCTTTCTTGGACTGAAAGGGAGCTTCAGGAGCCAGGTCCTCAGCTGGTGTGAATTTATGAATATATGAATAGTGTAGAAGTAAATACACTGCCATTTAGGCTGCCTGCTGATGTTCTCTTTCATTTCCTGAGAGTGATGTGTGTCATCCCACTCACATAAACCAAACCATGGCTGATGTTATTCAAGACGTTATTTGCAAAGCAGAAGGACTTTGCTCTCTGTAAGGAAAAAGGAGCAGTGGTCCTCCATCCACTTCATTCTCTCCTCTACTAAAAAGCTGTTCAGAGGCTATTGGCTCAAGAAAATCATCACAGTATTTACTTTCAAAGTAGAAAGCAAAAAGCTGATACCCAAGGACACATAAGCAAACTGCAAAAAATGGAATTATGTTAGTTTACTCTGTTTTTAAGGGTATATTTTTAACACTTGACCAAGATTTGATTTTCCTTACACTGGATTCTATTGATAATAGCTTGTGTTCCTGGTGCCCACCAATTAAGTTCAGGCTTCGTTATGTGCCATACATAGCACTGTACCAGCCCTTGGACACAGAACTCCGAGGAATTTGCAGTGGCTTTGCTCATCATACTAAATTGGGAGGAGCTGCTGCCTCCCTAGAAGACAGAGAGGTCCTGGGTAACACGGTCTAGGTGACCCTGCCTGCATGCTAGGTGACCTTGTAAAGCCTCTTCCAACCTCAAATATTCTGTGTTTGTGAATAATGCGTTCAATGACAGGGACAAATGCGTGACACCATTTTACAGAACAAAACACCACCACCTTTGTGTCTTCTTGTTGCTAGGGGTGTAGAAATGTTCCAAAGACTAAAGTGACAGCAATCACAACATGCATTTATATCACAAGTGTAGAAACAAATGCCTACAATTAATTATATTTTCCTGTCTGAAGGCCAAAGTAAAAGAATATCCAACAGTATAAAAAAGCCTTGGGTTACAAGTAGTGAATGTACATAGATGTGGTAAAAATAAAACCAGCTTTTTTACATCTTGTTTTTTCTTTTGAGCCTTTTGTTTGTGTAGCTAATAACACATTGAAAATGTACTAGAAGGTTAATGGAATTTACTATCAGTTAAAGTCAGACTTTTTATTCCTAAAGGATAGTTAAAATTATTTGAATTCTTCGCTTCACTAAACATGTCTAAAATGAAACTAAAGAAAGCATATGAGCATTCTTTCAAGGCACCATTCAGATATATTTGTTCAATGAAACAGAACCCTTGCTTTAAAAAAAACCAAACCCTAATTCTTCTGGTTTTTATTGGATTATGCATTTTTTAATTATGCAATATTTCTATTGGAATAGTTAGGGGAATAATTGTTTTAATTTTTAAACTGATTGGTAAATACTTTGCATCTATGTCAATTGCTTGATGTACAATACCCCCTGGAGCTAACTGAAAGAGACAAAATAAACCAACAAGAAGCCTAGTTTAATCTCAATTGTTTTAAAAGGATTTGGACTCTGGTAAAAAACCACAGTAAAATTTACCACACAAACCTACTACATAAATTAGCCACAGAAAAAGCAGGTGTTCATAAACCAGAACTTGTAACAGTATCATATGTAAATTTGGAGATTTGTAGAGGTATGGAAAATACAGACCTATTTAACAAAACCCCGTAACAATGTCTACCCTCTATGAATCTCTTGAAAGAAGAAAATCTTTGCAATATGCCATGTTATAAAGAAAAACTTGTTTTCTGCTGTAATACATTCACATTGTACTAAAGAGGAATCAAATGCATGAAATGGACACTATGTGCAAATAGGGCACAGAACAGAAGACCTTATACTGCAGAATTGAAAATTTGGAGTCAGCAGAGACAGGAAAAGCTCAAAGTGTAGAAGATTACGAGAGAATCCCAGCTAACCCTGCATATCAATAGGTGTCATGTGCTCTAGGTTCTTGTAGCCATTGTGGCAAAGAAAACCTTTAAAGAATATTTGAAGGAAGATAATATAGTATGAGGAAGACTTTTGAGCCATTTTCTAGTCTGATTTCAATGAATCATGGCAAGCTCAACTCTCAGCCCAGTGTTTTCCTCTATTCTAGGACTGTGAACCAATATCACCGCAAAATGCTGTTCATGCTCCTCAGTATTTCATGCCACTGTACCAAAATCATGTGATTTCCAGGTATTCCCTGGCAGGATCACTGATTTTCCTGAGGGTTTAATTTCAGAAATATATTTGTTCCTGTGTATTTGTGTATCTGTATACACAAATGTATGCTGCACATTCTCATCCCTGCAGCTTATCCTTTAAAAAACCCGGCAGATTTTTTAAAAGCTGCAAGCCCCAGATTTCCAGCATGTACAAATCTGCTGTGATTTTCTCTGTGAGGGACTGTTATGGTTACTGTGGTACCAGTGGTTTCCAAAAGTTTACCCTTCTTTGGTCTCACTGTCATGCTCCGTAGGGTCCAAATCTGGTCCTCTCATCACTCTAGTTTGTGATCCAGCTAGCCCTCTTGCCTGGTGCCAGTGCCCACCTTGGCTGCTCTGTGGGTATCTGTCATCAAACAAACCTTTTCATGGTCAATTTGCAGTACAGCAACAAAACAGAAGGACTGCCAAAAAGGTTTACAGGCCAACTGCTCTTTAATTTTAATGGCATAAATGGTCTGTAGGTCTGTACAAAAGAGGAAAACCACACCTGTATATTGTTAGTTATACCCAACCCTTAGAAATAATCTATGGAGTATGGATTCCTTATTTCTGGAGTGTCTTTTCCTAAATGTGCCCTTTTTTTCTGTTATAAATTCACAGAGTGCCTCCTTCCCCCTCCTCCGCCTTTTTCTTCCTATTTGTCCCCTTGTGTTTGTTCATTCCCAGCTAAATGAATAATAGAAACAAATTTTCTTTGCCACAGGAGCAGGTTCTTAAAGTTCCTTTCCTGGTTCTGTGGTTTTGAAGTCTGCATTCATGTGTAATTTTTATGGGATGTCTAAATTGTGAGATTAAGTAGAGACAAAACAAACTGCTTGGAAGTGGTTTGGCAGCACAACACATCACTAAATGAGGGCTAATTTACTCAAATGAGAAGGAGAGTATGTTAGTACACAGATGCAATATGTGTTGTGGATTATCTGTGAGCTTAATTTTACCACAGCTCATCTGCTTTTTAATCTTTTAATCAAATTTAAACAAGAACAGTAGTATTGGCATTACTTATTTTGTATATACTAGTTTTACACAGATAGGCATATCGAAAAATGTGCAAGTCCTCAAAATCTTCTTAGCCTAAACAGAAATGATGACATGATGAACAAACATGTGCATGCTGTTTGGCACTTGCAGGCAGAGTCTGTTGAAACAAATTATTTATTTAGATTCACTTATCCCACAGCATCAAATTAAACAGGCAAACCAAGTCACCATAGTCAGAGCTGCAATACAGAACTACACAGTATTTCCACAATGCTTTTAAATATATGATGACCTTTCATGGTTTATTTTGTCTCCTCTAAGCAACATCTGAGATTTAGCATTATTTTTTGTGGTAGAATGTATTTTTTTTATAGGAGCCCTTTGGATAAACATATGCCTGTCTTTTTAGCTTTACTAAGACAGTTGGACAGGTCTGGTTATGAATTATTTATTCTCCAGCACTTTTTGTTTATAGTCATTATTACAGTTGTATATTACCCTCCTCATGCACTTAACTGTTTTTGTTTTTTGCCTTGTGACAAAGCCCTGTGAAATACTCTTGTTGACATTAATTAGAGAGAGAGCTGAGTAAGTTTGGATGTTTATGATAAAATATTCAGAAGACAATGGGAACTTGGTCTTAAGTGCTGTAGTTTTTAACCATCCACATCTTAGGATGACCAGATGTTCACATTCCTAATGGAGTTTCATTATTTGTTACTGCCACTTTTTTGATTTGACTAGCTGTTTTATTGAATGTCTTTCTGAATCAGCAGCTGTCAATAAGCCTTAAAAGAGTTATTTCTGTGGAAGAAATCTTAACATTTTTGAAGACAGTAGGTCTTGGGACCTTTGAGACCTCTCTGTTTTTCAGCAATATTTCTGTCTCTTAGTAATTCTGTGTAAACTTGAAGACCAGACTACTGAACTTCTTCTGAAAGCCAATGAAATACAAGTGACAAACAATAACAGCAGGGACTTCCCTGAAAATGCACTGCAAAACAAAGAAGGCTAACTTTTCCATTCACAGTACTTCAATAAAAAAAGTTCTTGAGCATTACCAAGGCTGCAATGCACACTAATTTTTCCACTCAAACAAAAGGTCAGCTTTAAGCCCAGACCCACAGGCAATCTCCAAGAGCTTCTGAGCTTAACCCATGCGTGCAGTTCAGGGAGAAGATGCAAAAACCATGGTTGAGAGCAAGGCTTTGCCTCTAAGCCATCCAGCCCCACTCCTTAAATTCTAAGCACTACAATGCTAAGTGACAAACAGCAGATCTCTTGTTCCTGGTTTCTTGCCCTTCATGGACCATGATTATTTGATTGGTTAAAAGTAGAATGCTGATCCTTAGAATGGTATTGTGGGAAGTAAAGGGGCTAATGTTTATAGAAAATATATATACATAAATTAAGGTGTAATTAGGGAAGCTCCACTGAACCTCTCTATACTGCTTCTGTTCATCAGGATTAGCTAGATATCTACCACGCCAGATCTCTCCAGTTGGTTGTGTGTGCTAACATGCACTACGCTGTCAAAAGGCAACACCAGCTGGAGGTTTTATACACTCCTAAGAACAAATTTCCTATACTGAGACAGAAGTTAAAAATAGCTCTGCAAAAAATAGCAGCATCTCCTAACAGTGTTATTGATACTTTTCCCAACAAACTGTAGTGAACACATAGTCAAATCCCTGACCAAGTGCCTTTGTAGCACACTTGGGAGAGCTGAGGTTTCAAGAATCTAGATTCATGTCAGGAGCCTCTGGTCTGTGGCAGACTGGCCTCCACTGACAGCCAAGGCCCTGGTGGCCACTCCCCTCCCTCCTTCCGCCCCTCCCCTTCTCCATGGGACAGAGGAGCAAATGGGTAAAGAGTGGGAAAATCCATGGGCTGAGATAGTGATAGGGACATAATTTACATTGGTAAAACCTTGTGGGGGAAAAAAACCCAACAACCTTGACTTGGGAAAATTAATTTCATTTGTTACCAATTGATATGAATGCTTAATTATTAATTTGGGTATTGAAAATTAGCAATGAGAAAAAAAAGCGAACGTTAAAGCAGTGAAAGAAAACACTCAACACTTCCTTCCCCAGGTTCAAAAGACACCTCCTCTTCTCCCCCTTGCTATTGCAGCAGGCACTCTGTTCCTCCCATGACAGAATAGGGCTTGCAGGATGGTCTGTAGTCTGGATATTTTAGGGCTTTTTTGCAACTTCATACTTTTCAACCTTTTTTTGTGTGTTTTTGCCTTATGACAAAGCCCTTTGAAGTACTTTGCTGGCATTAATTACAGAAAGACCTAAAGAGGTTTGGGTGTTTATGATAAACCTGTGCTGCCCTGGAGGTCTTCCATGGCTGCAGTCCCTTTGGGAACACCTGCTCCTTCTCTCTTTTTCCTCCTGTCCCCGTCACACAGGGCTGTTTCTCTGACTTCCCCCCTCAATCCTCACTACATCTGTGTAATTTTTGCCCTTTCTTACATGCACTTTGCCAGAAGCACTCCCGCCCCATCTGTGAGGCTTAGCTGTGTCCTGTAATGGGTTGGTTGGAGCTGGCTGGAACCTCTGACTTAAGGCAGTCCTGGCCTCCCCTCACAGAGCTCCTCTGCACCCTCTGCTGCTGCTACAGCCTGGGCATGCATGTTGGTACACACATATGTACTGACAAAGTTGTCTTAAAAGTTAGTGGGAGAGTCTCCTGCTTGCATTTCAGCTGAAGACACTAAGATGCTGAGTATTGTATGAATGAACTTCTAGTCCAGTTTTAAAAATAGAACTGCATAAAAGTTGAATGCTTTGGTGTTTACCAGTCATCTTGAAATCACTCTACCACAGCTGCAGGTGAAGGTGTGTCTCAATGCACTGAGATCAGAGCTGAACTTCAGAATGAATGTTATCCAATGGCATTGCAACGTTCCAGGCTTGAAGCCAGTGCTTTGAAAGTGTATTAACTCTGGTATAAGGTGAGTTTTAAACATGGGGAAATTCAGATATGCTGAGCAATATATCTCCTACTTATTGTATTGTTTCTTGACAGAGTCCTTCCTCTAGTCTTTCCAATCTAGCTTTTATCGGTGGCTCTTTTTTTTAAATACCAAGAAGTATGTGGATTTTTAAGAAAATATTCTTTCCGTCACCTCAGAGCCTTGGATGCTAACCCCTGCTGCTGGCAGTATTCAGCTAGTCAATCTCTCATCTTCTCTGAAAATAGAGTAGAGAAGTTATATATAATTGTTCTTTTTAGCTAAAAAGAGAAAGATTCAAGGAAATATTAGAGGTTGATAGACTAAAGACTACTAAAATGGCACAGCACATTTATGGAAGCACAGAAGCACAGAACAATTGAGGTTGAAAAGGTCTGCCGGAGATAGTCCACTCCAAGCTCAAGCAGGGCCAAAGCAGGTTATCCAGGACCATGTCCAGATGGGTTTAAGAATCAAGACTCTGCAACTTCCTTGGCCAATCTGTTCGGCTGTTTGACCATCCTTGCAGTAAAAAGGAGTTTTGCTGTGCCTGGGTATATTCTCAGGTGTTTCAGTTTCTGCCCATTGCTTTTCTTTCTGCCAGTGGAAATTATTGAAAAGAGTTTTTGCTCCTTCTTATCAGGTATTTATGAACAATGATTAGATCTCTCCTGAGTTCCCAGATCCCTCTGGGATCCCTCTCAACATTCCCAGATCTTTAAGTCTCTCCTATATGTCAGGTGCTCCTTGTATGACCGATGGTTCAATCATTTAATCACCTCCATGACTCTGAGGTGTACTTAGTCTATCATGCACATACCTTTCTTATTTGTTTCCCACCCCTGCTCAGACACCATCTCAATATTTCATGCAGACCTGCTGTCTTTTCTTGATTTCCTGTTTCACTGAGACTTAGAACTTAATAAAGAAATTTAGTGCTTAAAAATATTGTTATAACCCTATAGTAAGAACTACTTTTGCATGCATTACACTTATTTATTATTCATATTGTGTGGTATAATGTGGTAACCAACGTCAAAATAATAAAAAATTTTGACCTTAAGAAATAACAGGAGTTCTATCATATGAATTAAAGGCTTGTCTACTGCAAATCTCTTAATTTACTTTTAATTTTTTGTAAACAGAAGTCTACCCTTGGTCTATCATTTTAGTATTTATTTATGTAACATTTTCTTTATGATCATGAAGAAATTTACCAGCAAATCCAGCCATGACATAACTCTTGATGGAAAAATAAGCAATGAGGACTGCATATTCTCATGCAGAAATAGTATAAGTGTTCAGATGACCCAAAAAAAGCACTTAAATGCAGAAAAATAAGTTAGTATAGGTAAGAAATGAAGACAGTCTGCAGGGGAAGAATGTAAATCTTGGAAAATAAGGCTATAAGATACTCAGAATATCCAGCTCCTCGTGTCTTCCACAGTGTAATGCTGGGGGCAAGAAGAAGTAATGTGATCATTGTATAGGTAAAGAGTAGATATAGGGTCATGAGCTTGCCTCTAGCTGCACTGCTGTACAGGCTGAAATGATAATCCATTGCATCTGCCTCTGTAATTCAAGGAGGGTGCATTGAGACAGCTTGAAGGAAGGCACTCAAAGTGATCTATGAATTGCAAAACAATGTGAGACTTATAGCGCTCAACCCTTCGAGACTGGGGGGCTGAGCGCTTCGAGATTGTTGAAAAGCAGCCTGAAAGATCATTTCACACATAAGTGAATCTGATGGGTGGAAAATTTATAACATTCTTAGAAAAAGTCAGAACAGGATTCAGTGACTGGTGGCTAATGTTAGAAAAAAATTAGCCTTAAGGTAAGATGAATTTTACTTGCTGTGCAGATAATTAAACATTGGGGAGGCGCTGGACTCACCATGGTTCAGAGAAATATAAATTAGTTTGGAAAAAAAAAAAAAATAAAAAACTTCACCTTTTGAGAGCATTCCTATTGCCCAAAGAAGGGGAACTAAGCTTTAGGACAGATGGCATTAGAGAACCACTTCTAATATTTTCTCCAGGATCTGCAGAAAAGTTTTCCTCTAGGCACAATCAAGGAAGTTTTTTGCTTGTTTGTTTATTTTTTGTGTCTTTTAGCTTTCCTTTTGTATTTTTTTGTATGTTGAGATTGGGGAATTTTTGTGTTTGCTTTTGTGTAGTATTTTAGTTGTTTAGGAGAGGATTTTTTTCTGTTTGTGGGTTTTTTTAACTTTATTTTTATTTTGTTTTTCTCACTCTTACCTCAGAAGTGACCAAGACAGTTTAAGGCAGTGCCCTGAGGCCAGCCACGTCACTTGGCTGGGGAATAAAACAATCATTTGTGTTAAGAAAAATACAGGCTGAGCAACTATCAGGACTAGAAGTGGAAAGAAGTATTTTTGCCATTCATATTCACAGGGCTGCAGAGTTCCTTGTTTTTTTCCTCCTTGGCAACCCGAAGCCGAGTGTATCCTGCAGGATTATTGAAGTGTATGTCCTCTATTTTGTTCTCTGCTGCTGTGGGGCCCTGAAGTGATACTGAGCTTCCCTGCTTCATTGCAGTGCTATGCAACAGTCTCAGCCTCTATGAAGGGAAATGCTTTAACATAAAACATTTGGGATATTGTTTTTTTTTAACTAATAAAATGGTTGCTGGGTGAAAATAAACGGTCTGTGTTATCCAGGAAATCAGTCTGGATGAAGATCCCCGAAGCCTCAAACTCCATGGAGCGATGGAAGGTTAATCAAAGCACTACATAAAAGCACAATAAGACCCATTCCTTTAAAATGGTTATGACTCATGGGATCCAAATATAAATTCTGAGTAGCTCTTGTTCCTCCTCTCCCATTAGAGGCCAATGTTCATGTAGGCAAAATTTCCATTGAAGCCATCATCATCCATTTACATATATATTCACGGGATTAAAAACTAGTGTCAAGTTTATCTGTTTAAAACATCAGTCCATGTCTGCTTAATATTTCCTCAAATGATATTTGAATAAAGGAGCTTGCATAAGAACAGGCATCAGTGATATTATCAATGACTTCTCCCACACCAATAGATACAATTGTAGAGAAAGTTGTGTTGTTTGGGTGTTTGTCAATGAGCTGGGAGTTCAGTGAAAGTCAAAAATGCCAATAAGTTTAGGAACTGATGTTTCTAATTAAATGTTTATTTTGTTTGCCTTGGGCTTTGAAAAGAGATAAGAAGCTGCTTCATGCTGATAAACAAATATGCATACAACACAAGGGGACGATGAGATCATTAACTGTTTTGCAATATGTGGAATTATTACTTTTTCACTTCATTTAAATAAGAATTATAATACTTAACAGAGTGTCTGTTTATACAGGTCTAGGGCATGCTCAAGGTTGCACTGATGAAAATGGAAATCAAAGTTGATAAGATGGTCTGTTTGTTGCTTGGCAAGTTGTGACAGATAATCGCTACCATATTTTCAGATGTATGACCTGTAAATTATTTGTAAATCCCTCAGTTTCATGAGTGCTACAGGTGATGTATGTGTATAGGTTTTGTAAAGACCTCAGCTGAGAAGTCCCCTGTTTTAAAGGCTTGCTCTCTTCTCATTAGTACTACCTTTTCATGTGAATTTCCTTGTTTTACTTTTTCCTTATTGCAGTCTTCTATGTGTTGTCTTGAGGACTTATTTACAAGGGTGTAGACTTTATGTCTATATGCTGAAGTGTGTATTTCCTTTACAGCAAAATTAAAAATTGGAAACATTCCAGTGCTACTTGGTGCTGCATCTTTCTCTTAGTGTTTTTGACTGTATTTGGCATTGATTTTGGAGAGCTAAACCTTACAGTCCCCAAGTGAAATTATGTAAGACTTGCAAACACCCAGGGTCTTTTTTTGTTGAGAAGTGTGGTTCAGCAATGGAAAAGAAAACAAGAACAAAAGTCAAACACTGAATAAAAGCCATAACTTTGTTCTTTTATTTATGTTGCTTTAGGCAATCACTAATGTTTTTTCAGCTCAGTTTGATCCAAGAAACTATTTCTCTTGAATAATTTGCACATTATAAAGCTACACAAAAAATAGAGTATGTAAGTGGAGCATATTATTTTGCTTCCTATCTTTATCCATGCCTACAGATGACCTCTTTGGGAAGGGAAGTTTTAAAACATCTGAATTTGTCTATAAGGCTGGTAATGGAACATCAGAAAAAATAATAAAATCATTTCATTTGTTTCCTTTCCTTCTCTAGTGAAAGGTTATAGTATCAAAGTGTGATGAAAGAATATATCAGGATAAACATAAAAGAAATGGAATTTGATGCTACCCTTCTGCTCTGCTCTCATGATGCCCCACCTGAAGTGGTGTGTCCAGCTCTGGGGCCCCAACACAAGAACAGCACGGACCTGTTAAAGCAGGTCCAGAGAGGGGCACAAATATGATCAGAGGGCTGGAGAATCTCTCCTATGAGGACAGGCTGAGAGAGCTGTGGGCTGCTTAACCTGGGGAAGAGAAGGTTCTGAGGGGACCTTAGAGCAGCCTTTAGTGCTTAGTCAGTACCTAAAGGGAGAGGAGTTAGAGAGGAACTTTTTACAAACACATGTAGTGACAGGACAAGAGGGAATGGCTTTAGGTTTAGATTAGCTGTTTGGAAAAAATTCTTTACTGTGGGAGTGATGAGGCACTTGCACAGGTTGCCCAGAGAAGCTCTGCATGCCTAATCTCTGGAAGTGTTGACAGTCAGCTTGGAGGGGTTATGAGCAACCCGTTCTAGTGGAAAGTGACCTTGCCTGTGGTAGGGTGGTTGGAGCTAGATGACTTTTTAGGTCCTTTCCAACACAAACATGGTTCAGGCTGAATTTTCAGAGCATATTTCAACTCACACCAATAGTATCTTGCTCCTCACACAATCCATCTGCACTTACCAGTTTCTTTTGAAGTTCTTCCAAATCAATATAATTCCCTCTCAGCATCTGAGTTCTTGCCCATGCTCCACGTGACAGCATTTGAACCATGAGAAAATGGCCTTTTCTAGGTAGGAAAACATTACTGTCTTTCCACTGAATTGCACTTTCTGCAATGCTGTGCAAATGTGACAACAACATTTGCCAGACAATAAGACCATACAAGAATAAGCATGACTTTGTAAGGAAGAAAATTCCTGTCAGATGGATGGTGTGTGCCCTTTTCTGTGCTCACAGCATTATTCCTGGATTTTATACTAACCCTACGTAGCATCAAAAACAGATTCAGAAATGAGATACAGAGCAGGAAACTTGGACCAGTCTGAGGTTCAGGCCAACATTACTGACATTGTTGTCAAACCTATCTCTTTTTGGTAACACACTTAAGCAAACTCGTCTCTGCCATATATCTCACTGCATATTGACCATGTGTGCTTACAGTCAGATACCTCCTGAGATGCTCAATCCTTCTCTGAGACCATTAGAAAATAACAGCTAAGTAAACAAACATGAATCCTGCAGAGAGGCATAAAAGCTATACAGTTTAACCACATCTATTTGCTACTCTGCTAGTAAACATGATAATGTCAAGGAATATTTCTGCATGCTGGAACTTCTTCTTGTGAGTTGCCAGAGCAGCTCATGACATTCTTTTTCATCTCACACTTTCTCAAAAGATTTTTTGGCACTGTTCAGGATTAGCATGGGCCATGGACCACTCTCACTAGACAACTTGCACTCAGCTATATATATCTTGGAGAATAATTGAATAGAATATATGAAAGTGTTTTGCCTAGACAGGTCATTCTGAAGACTGCTGCCTGGCACATCCTGTGTACTAGTAAAGTCATGGTCTTAAATGTTCTCTGGGTCTTTCCCTGCTGTCTGCAAAGACTCCTCTCAGCCAGGGGCTCTAATATTCTTCTTCCAAGATAAATTCTTAGTGAAAAAGAAGCCAAAGAGACAATCACTAGCTGTTTGGAAGCTCCAAACACAAAACCAGACTCCCCTAAGCAGGCTAAATCTGGCTGCTAGTCTTTATACTGCCTTCCTCTAGAAGTGAGGCAAAGCCCTTCATTACCTCTCTGCTGGTTTTTTGGTTGTTCAAATCAGATGAATGAAATAAATTCCTGTTTTATCCTATAAAAAAAATCACTGAGATCTTTTTAATTGCTTCCTCCTTATTTCAGTTTCTTTGTTACAGATGCACATCTGGTACCAAGAAAACTTGGGAACATCAGGATTTAAAAATCATTTTGCTTAGTTTACACATAGATGTGGGCTTTCTTTTATTGTTCCAAGACTTTTCTTGTCAAATATCAAGGGTTTATTGCAAACCAAAGGTATTAAATTCATTCTAAAATGTTTAAATAATGGTAAAAAAGTATTTGTTTTGCTCACTGTACTTAAAAGTTGTTGAAGTGTTTTCACCTGTGACACACAAAAATGCCTTGGGCAGAAAGCAGAATCAGAAACGTTAAAGTTTGAAATTTGGTAAATTTGAGTGAAGTATAATCAAATAATATAAACCCATGTAGCCTTAGGTAATGAGGCTGCTACATAATGCAGTTTCAGTAATAGGTGAAATTATCAAAGAGATTGTATTTTGCTAATTTTTAAGCTAATCTTAGCCCAGATGGATCCTAAGCAATAGAGGCTCATATCTGTCTTAAGACAGTGCAAATAGAAGAAGGTGCTTGCTAGTAGAATGGCTAGAAGCCATCAGCAGTGTCTAATTATGCAAAGATAGATATTATCATGGACATTGTCATTGTGAAGCTTTTTTCCAGGAAAGGTAAAGAAGTATTAGTAATGTCGAAGGCACTCTTAAAGTGAATCCAGTAAAAATTATTCTAGAATTCTGAAATGGCAAAAAAAGGATGAAAAATATATTTTATTAAAATAAGGTAATAAAGAAAAATTACTCATGTTTCAACAATATTGAAACTTGAAAGGGTTGTTTAACACTGCTGATTTTTCCCTCCAGCCTGCATAGAGAAGAGGGCAGTGATTTAGCTCAGTCAGTATCCTCTGGATTCACTATCTGTGAAGAAGAATTAAAGGACTCATGAGTAGAATCTTCCCAAACAACTCTTCTTACAGAAACTGCTTACTAAGTGCAGGCTTTCTAACATGAGGAAGAATATTAGTGTTGCAGTGAATGCCAAAATAGAATTCACAACTTACAAACAATGTATACCTATACATAAAAAAGAAACTGATAACTACACAACAAAGACATGATTTTGATGGAACAAATCCAGAGGAGAGATACTAAATAGATCAGAGGGCTGGAGAACCTCTCCTATGAAGACAGGCTGAAGGGAGAGGGCTGTTCAGCATAGAGAAGGAGAGGTTCTGTGCAGATCTTAGAGCACCTGCTGTACCTAAAGGAGGCCTGCAAGAGAGCTGGAGAGGAATATTTCACAAGGGTGTGTAGTGACAGGTAAGTGGGGAATAGCCTTCAACTGAAGGAGGGTAGAATGAAGGTTTAGATTAGAAGGGAGGTTTAGATTAGATACTAGGAAGAAATTCTTTACTATGCAGGTTGTAAAGAACTGGAAAAAGGTTTCCCACAAAGGTGGGAACTCCCATCCCTGGACATGTTGAGACTAGGCTGTATAAGGCTGGCTCTGAATAGCCTGGTCCCATGGAAGGTTCCCATCTATGGTGGGGTGACTACACCTAGATGGTCTTTAAGGTACCTTCCAGCCCAAACTATTCTATGATTCTGTAAACTACAGGAAACTGGGAAATTACCAGTTTTCAGAACTGAGGCATACCTGTGGCAATTTTTTCTCATCGGAGTAAGAGATGATCCTGCCCTGTGTTCCTCTAAACACTCTTAAGCAAAAACCACAACCCTTAGAACTTACGGTCTCTCCTTTCTCCATATAATCAGCACTACTTGTCAAGGCTGGGGAAGGTCTGAAAAAAGAGAATCTGATTTGGATTTGGGGATGATTGTACAGTGTGGATACCAAAAGGCAGAGCACATGGCAACCACTCTGTGGTGTGGAGGGAAAAGAAATGTGTACAGGAGGTGTCAGGTATCATGTGCGGTGTGAGTCAAAATGGACTCTAGGATCTCTATGGTACTGTTTTGCTGTACACATTTTTTTTCTTCCTGTGGTTTCAAAGAGTTGCAATGCTAGAAAAATTCTTTTTTTCAGAAAACTAAAAGCAGTCATTTAATCTGCAGCATCAAGCAGGCTTTCTGGATGCTTGGCTGGGGTGTCAATCTGCCTGGAGCCCTTTCCACTCCTGGCAATAAGGGTAAGACTTCCTTCAGTGATATTATTGAGAATCCTCTGAAATTTAAGGAGATTTGAACATTTTTCTCAGCTGTGTGCCTTTTTTTTTGACAAGACTTCATGTGCTTTTGGTTGTAACTTGATGTACTAGGTAAATGAGGGGGCTAGTCATCTTATTATGTGAAGGCAAGCAAATGCTGGTGTGTGATCTACAGACACAGAATATGTTTGGCTTTTAATGACTTTGGTCCTTTTCCTACTTGAGACTGTGCTGGGAGGCTAGCTTGAAGCTGGGCATTGCTGAGTTTGGCTCTTCTGCAGCATAAACACTATTGTGCTGATCTTGAGAGCAGGCAAGAACCATGCAGTCAGGAATTAAGGTCCTGAAGCACAGCCAAAGCTGTTCTTACGAGTCCAAGTGCACCCTACAAGGCTGATAAACACTTCTGCAAAGCTGCAGAGTTTGCCAGAAAGAGTCTATATTTCACTGTGCCACAGCCTTTTCTCCGATCAGGTCAAATCTCAGAATCTAAAGCATCAAGTTTTTTTCTTTTAAACCTTCTGTTGTCATTCCTCCAACAAAATAAATTAAAAATGCATCTAAAACTGATTATAAGAAAAAGAAAGAAATTAATCTGCAAGAAAAACTGTTTCATGTTGTTTTTCAGAGTCTTGTAAAATTTTATTAACTCTATGGGAATGTTGTCCTTATGTTTTGTGTTTCAAACAAAAGAAATGGAAAGCTATAATTTTTTTCCAAAATAAAAGTTTAATATGCTGCTTTTCTCAAAATTATATGTACTTGTTAAAAGTTATGCTTCCTAATTTTGGTATACAATTATAGCTGTTAGCAACCAATTTCTGACTTTTATTTTAACCTTTACTAAGGATAATATCTTTTGTAAAGATAATCTCTGCAGACACCAAGAATGTGAGCCATTTGCTTTTGTATGAGAATGTCTTGCTTCTGAAATCCTTCTCCTCACTTCATCTTTTCATTAAATAGAGGAGACTGTTCAGTTCCAGTCCCAAACTGTAAGAACTGTTTTGTATTTCAGTGCAGTAAAAACTAGCTGTGCAATTTCTATATTCTGTTTACAGCTAGGTACACACATTTAGAATCAGAAATAGCAGTAATAGCTCAAGGTACAACTGTAAATTAACTGCAGATCCATATTTATTTTAATTATGTTTACTGAAATTACTGTAATGACAGGAAATTAACACGTGTGTTTACATAGTACAGGAATTAAAATTGATCACAAGGTGCTGAATGTTGACATTTGTCACTCTCTGAAAATAGCTTGGAGTTTTTGGATTTTTTTCTCCTCTGCACAAAAAGCATAAATTACAGCCTGATCTGGAATGCTCCATATGATGGACTAGCATATGACCATTTCATCAATAATGTCTGTATCACTTGTTCAGTATGGGGAGAAGAGGAAAAAAATGAATCATCTGCAAGTTTGATAAATTGGAATGTTACTAATTCAACGGCATTTCAGTTCTAAAGTCCCTATCAGAGCGGTCTGAGAGAAGTGAAAATTTCCTCCAAGCCAGTGTGTAGATTGCAGTCCATGGCCTGATTGCCAGGATTCTGCTGGAGATTATTCTGAAACTACTGCAGTAGTCTAGTGACTAACTGTGAGCTCATTAAATTAAAGCTCATTAACTAAAGCTCATTTGTGAATAAGCTAGATTTCTCTTTTTTCTTTTTTTTTCTTCTTTTTATTTAATATATTTTGGAAAGAATCTCTAATGACCCCCTATCACTATAACTAAAGAAAAATCAAAACCAAACTCTTTACAATGCAACCAAGACTACTAAAAATATTTAAACCAAAAAAATGCTGGCTGTGTAATTCAGTTAATGTTTGGCTCTTTATTGTACACTTGGGAGAGATTTTTATTAGTGCATGTGATGGGAGAAAATGGTGACTACTGATCAATCATCATGTAATTAGAGCATGAAAGATGAATGTTGATTAGGTTTCCCTTCTTTTAAAATCCTTAATGAACCTATTTTCAAATTTTAAAATTTTTTTGTAACCAGATCATTTCCTTACGCCGTGAAAATCTCTATTAATGTGACAGGAAATAGATTAATATATGTGAGAAAATATAATATTATTTTTCATAATTGCATCTATTTTGCCTCAAAAGGTTCCTATTAGGAAAAGATAAAGACCATTTTAAAGTAAAAATTACTTTGCATATTAAAACAGCCATGAGATAATTTAACAGTCAGAATATTGTATAATAGGTGTGCATTATGTCCTTTCCCCAGAATTTGAGGAAGTTTAGAAGGAAAATAAATGGTTTTTATAATGTGGCTACTGGTCTAATATTTATTGATAAATATTACTTCTCCTGTGTTTTTACTCAGGCATCAGTCAAGATATTTCTGGATAACAGAATCATGGAATAGGTCAGGTCAGAAAGGACCTTAAAAATCATCCAGTTCCAAGCCCCCTGCAATCGGCAGGGACAACTTCCACTAGACCAGGTTACTCAAAAGCCCCATCCAACCTGGTCTTGAAGAGAAGAGCTGGAACACATTGGAGCAACAGAAGGTGTTGACTATGTTATTGCTCTGAATTTACTTATATCACCTATATCAAGGACCAGAGCATCTTTTTATTTATTTTTTCCTTAACAAGATGGTGCTTTAATATGTGGGCTATGAGGTAAAAAAAAGATGGCTTTCAAATAATTTCTTCATCATGCAGTCCATGTGGTTCCTTATAGATTGCTTTCTCTTGCCTAAGGCCTGGAAACTTAGAAAAGCATATAAAAGCTTGCTTCTCTCAAAAGAAAAGCATAATTTTAATGTATGTTCTTTTATGTGGGTTTATTAAAAACAATTAGGAACAATGTAAGAGTTTCTGTCTGCCCTTATAACAGGTAGAATAAACAAATAATAATAATAATAACTCCACAAATAAAAAGTCTCTATCCTCAAAAATCTGACAATGCAGAATTAAATCTAATACCATGTGTCATAGCAAAATAAAATTAAAAATAAATAGAAGGCCAAACATTTAATAACAAATTTATCTTAGGTTCAATATAGCACCTTGCGTCAATACTAATGCTAGGAACTGGAAGGTAATCAGATGTTGCTAATGCTGCAAAAAAACCCAAAGCCAGACATTGTTGCCTCTTTTTTAAGATTTTTAAAAAAAAATTGGTCCCACTTCTTTTCTTGCTTAACTCATGAGACCTCAATAGACAACTATTTTAACTGACAGTCAGGAATTTTTGCTGCTAAATGGTAAAGAACAGGAGTGAGAAGAGCTGTACTGACATGGTATGTTTAACTGGTATTGCTATACAGATAAAATTATATGCCCTTATCTGCAAGATTTTATAATATAATCTTAGAGCTTGCTGCTACATTAAAATGCTCCACAAAGCATAATGTGGGTAAATTTGCTTTCATTGAGGATGTGCAAATGTACTGGTCAGTGACCTGATTTAAAAGCCATTGGACTAAAATGAAAAATAGATAGCATACCCAAGTTTTGAGTTACAGTATAGTCTCATTAAAATAAAATTAATAGTCCAAGCTGTTATTTACAAAAATTATATCCTATTTCCCCCATAATTATAGTCAAAGTATTTAAGACTGAATGAAAGCAAAATTAAAAACATAACATGTACTGTTTGCAAGGAATGCAGCTGAGTGGTGCTTGAAGTTTTGCATTGACACTAGATATTGATGTTCCCCTGTTTCTTAATCTTTTGCATCAGAATATTCCTGCACACTCAGAGGTTCTGAGGCAGGTAACAGCTATTGACTGAGAAGATAAGTATTTCAATATCTTTGATCCTAGCATTGATTTGAGGAATGCTGTATGTAAGCATGCTGTATGATCAGAGGACAGATACAATCAAATGACTGGTGCTGAAAACCTGACTTCCACATTGCTCTTTTGGCTGTTTTCTTCTGCAGCAGCTCAAGAGTGCTCCTGTGGACTGCAAGCACATTATCCACTGGAAAATGTTGTGTGTGCTCAGGAAATTTAGTTCCATCCAAAAGTAATCGAGTTTATATGCTCCAGCACTTCTCAGAACATGAAAAAAGTATAGCAAGTGGAGGAAATGGAGAAATTTGGTTTGAAAGCTTGTTCAGTCTCTTAAATAAAAAAAAAAAACATTCCATCCTAGAGATTATGATTATAAATATAATGGTGATAGTCTCTTAGAGATACAATGACGTGAGTTTTTCATGGATCAAAAGGCTTGTTCTCTCTCAATCAACTTTATTTTCCTTTAGTCTTTATTTTACATGTAGCTGACTGGAAAGTAAAAAATCATTATTCAGAAAAAAATACTTATAAAATGTCTTCCTGTTAACCACACTTTTACTGAAAATATGAAACAAAGCATCACAATTGAAAAAAGCCTCCAATATCTAGCTGCTATTTTCCTTACTTGGTTCTGGATTCTTACTGCTGTGAGGTACCATTACAAAATAATTGGGAATTATGAAAATCAAAATGTTAATTTCTGAAAGGTTTGATTTTCATCTTCTGCATCCTGTGGGCTCAAACCTATTTATCATTCAGCCTCTTGCAATGGTCAGTGCACATACAGCAGGATAGTCTGCATAACTCTGGTGACAGTTTTTGTCTTCAGCATTTATTTAGCAGCAAATCATTCTAGTTTTTCCTTCTTAAATTGGGAGAATATTTGCCACTACCCTAACATCAATAAACACCTCCAGCTCTGCCTTAATAGATATTCTTAAATTCAAATCTGAATGGTTACAGACTTTCAGGCTATGGGTGTTGAGTAAAATGCCAGAGGTGGGGCCATCTGCTTTCTGCACTGTGTTGCTGTCAAAGGCCCAGGAGAAATGGACCACACCCAGGCCATGTGTCAATATCTGGTTACTGAAGTTCTTAGAAATGCCTCTGCCTGAATTAAGGTGCAAAAGAGACCACGTGTCAGTGAAAATAGTATGGGTTTTATCTGATAACAAATATGAGAGAGAGAGAGAGAAAGAAGTAGAAAATAGGTGGGGGGGACAGAAAGAGGGTAACAGAATAAGGAAAATATCATCACTCTGTGGATCCCAACAATGCTCTGTTGATTCTTCCAAGTTCGTCTTTTTGGCAGTGAAGATCCACCCACAAAAAGCACAGAATTCCATGGGTTAATATATACTCAGGCTGGGTAGGAAACCCAGGCATCTCCCCGTGGGAAGTTTACCATTGTCTCCTACAACCCTGGGTTTGTTGCACCACATGCAGTGCTGTGGTGCAAGGCTTCAGGAATGACTCTGGGGGGGCACTTCGGAGGCTCTTTGCTGGATCATGACACTCTCTCAGCTGCCTCTCACGTGAATGTCCCATGGATGTGACCTGTGGGGCTGGGGGTTCCACAGCTTGGCCAATTTGTGTAAGGGAGGATGGGTGTTCACTGCCTCTGACCAGAGGTTACACCTGAAACCTCCTCCCCTTCCTTGTTTTGGAGGAAGCAAACCTGGTATCTGTGTGCTGTGGTCTCCCCACCCCAAACTCAGCCAGGGAAGAATCTCTGCTGCATTTGGCTTTCACAACAAACCACTTGGAAAGGCATTCCTCTGCCTCAGCCTTGATTGTTTTTCCCTAGGCTGGAATGATTGGCCAGTGGCAACTTATCTAGGTGGTTTAACTCACAGTTCAAAGTTCCAGTCAGGTATTTTCAGGGAGGCTTTTTTGGTTGCATCTTCTTTACACAGTGTTTGTTACAATGGGCAAAACTCTTTTATATAAATGTTTGAGGCATGACCTATTCCAGTCTCTGACACCATGGAGATGATGGGCTTTCCTTGGCTCTAGCCTGAGCAGTCAATGGACCTGGGACTGAGAAGGAAGTTCAGGGAGGCTGGATAGGAGTTAACTACGTGCATCTTTATGGAGAGCTTTTGATTTATTTTTTTTGTTTCTCACAAAATTGTTCTTACCATAGATACTAGCTTGATCTCACTGTGCTGCTTGTGAGTTCCCAGTGATAGAAAAATTTTGCCTTAATAAACTAAATCTAGTTTAATCATGATGAGAATTAAAGGTTTGGAAACAAGTAGATTAAGTATTTTCTTTCTAATTCAAAATTCTTGAAAGCAGAAGGAGAAGTTCAGCCACTTAGGCTTGTTTAGCAGCTATTTTAGACAGTTCTTCTGGTGTTTGTTTGTTTGTGTATTTGTTTTACTGTGAACAACTTTTCAATTTTCTTTAAAAAATATATTACTTACTTGGGAAATGGGGCATATTTTTGGTTTACTCAAGTTTCTTTGCAATATTTCTATTTTTGTTTCTGTTTCTATAATTTCTATTAATATTTCTGTTTAATTTGGTTTCAAATTTACTTAGGTTTCCATCCAATGCCTAAAGTTTTCTTCACCACTTTTTGAGTGGCTGAAAACAGATCTTAGCAATATTGCTTCTCTTCTAGATACCAGTTTACCATAGGAGTAAATTTACTGAGTCAAAATTAAATTATGCATTTGATAGCCTGTTTAAAATTTCATTTTAAGTCTACCCATAAACAATGCCCATATTTAAAAAAGGGAGTATCTGGGATTTTTAAATGTCCCTTCTGTTCTATTCTTTGAGATTTTCACTCATTTTTGATTCAATCTCAATCTTTGATTTATGAGATATATATATTAAAATAATCTATGAGTTAGCCAAGTTCCCACTGGAATGAACAGACTGACAACATACTTTTACTGAAGGATATAAATCTCCAGTATCAGATAATATGCTGAAAGTATTTTATAAGTTGATGTCAACCGTTTTGTACCTTTATGTCAAATTTCTGTCTTCCACTAGAAGAATACTGTGGAAGTACTTTTTCTTGGCAAAAAGTTAAGTCAGTGAAGCTATCTTCCCATCACAAAAGTGGAAGTGCAGCCAAATTTTGTTTCTTATCTGTCCCTACTTCACATTTGGTTATGTGTTCTCTTTATTTTTGTTCTTTAAAATCATTCCAGAGGATAATATCTTTTCCCTTGTCATTCCTGAAATAAGACAGAAATATCTCTTTAAATATTGATGAACAAGTGATCATGATTTTGGAATGCTACATTTTGTGCTTTCTTGTAACTCATGCACAAGGACATTGACATCTGCTTAATCCTCTTTCCTTAATTTAAAATAATGCGTAAAGTCTAGGAACTAAAGTTTGCATAATATAGCTCTCAAAACTAATGTCTGATTCAGAACCAAGGATGTTTGGCCTGACCCTAGAGGGGAGGAGATATGCAAGTTTGTTCCTACTTACTCTGTAGAGTTGTCATTAAAAATATTTTTGACTCAAAGCGTTTCTCTGATCATCTGTTTACAAAAGTCAATGGAAGAACGAAGAATGGGCATAGCCAGACCTTCTGTCATAGCCAAGTCAGGTCACACAGAGCTCCCATACCAGGAAAATTAAATGGTAGGAGTGGGAAACTCAGAAAAAAAAAAAAATCATAGGTGGTATAAGGATGTTTGGGAGGATAAATGGTGCTTATGAAAGAAAGGAAAATATGGAACTCTAGAATAAGATGCATCTGGGGACAAGAAATTCAATAGAAAGAAGTGAAGACTTGCAAACTAGATTACTAATATAACAAGCCAGAGAGCATCCTTTGCTTCTGAGACCAGATGATATGGTCTGGATTCCATTCATTTGCTCCAAATATTTTCCTCCAGATGAATTAATTTCAGACTGTCTCCCAAGAACAGTACTAGCAAATTTATCAGCCCAAACACTTTACAAACTTACGAAACTCCACCATAAAACTGCTATTTACATTTCTGTATCTAAAGAAAAGATGTTCCAGAATCTTTCAATTTAATCATAGCCTGGAAAAAATCCATCAAATTTCAGCATTAATTCATGGTTATGTCAGACTAATTTGCTTTAATCTTCAAAGTTAGAATTTATTTGCTTCCTTTGTTCCTTGCTCCCCCTATCATATTCAAACACAGTAGCCATGTTCCAGTCTTCACTTGCTGAAATAAACCATTCTAATTTCTTTGAAATAAAAAAAAGTATTAAAGTGTGATTTCTTAAAAGAACCTAAAAGAATCCTCTTTCTTTTCATATTTAAGCAATGTAAAGCTCCAGTGAAATCCTGCTGCAGGTCTGCAATCTCTTGCCATATTGAGTACAAATAAGTAATGGTTGCAGCAAAGATATTTTTTGTGCTTATCACATTTTAACTTTTTGTCTTTTTGATTCCGAGTAGTGTTATGAAAACTACGAACCAAGTGCATTGTATTGTGTCAGGGATGTTGAAAATTCCTCTGAAAAGACACGCAAAGCCACAGATATGTTCAAAGACCCAAGGTCTTGAATCACAGACAGATGAAGGCATCTAAATACTTTTTATTATTGTCAAGGAGATATGCATCAGCTTTGAAAGAAACACATCAAACTAAGAGAGATGGGAAAAGAGCATATAAATGCAGTTAAAATAGACTGGAAAAGGAATAAGGTTCATGTGCTCAGGTCATATGTGAAAAGATCACCATGAATTCTCCTTTCCTTTTCCCCTTGGAAAGCAAGTGGCTTAAATTCTTGATGCTGAATTGTTGATAACTGGCTGATGTAAAATTCTTTCTTAAGTTCTTCATTAACCCTTTCCAAGGGGAGGGATATTCTCGTGGATTAGCTGTATGTCCCAACATTCTTTTGAAATTTTTGTGAATCCTGTCAACCTCCGGGCACTTGGAGAACAAACCAAATGTACTGATAGTCCTGACCAATACCTAAGATTGCTTATTCTTAAGAATCAGGAGAGATAACTTCAATTGGAAATGACAAGTAAAAAAAGTAATGCTAGTAGGAATGCAAGTGCATGGGTCTGAACAGAAATAAAAAAAAAAAAAAGGAAAAAAAAAAGGCAGGATTAAATCACAGCCTCTAGGATTTTGGACACAGGATATAAAGTCTTATGGAGAAAACCTCCAGCTGCAGCTAAGTATTTGGTTGGAATAACATTCCCTCCACCATTTATACAAACACTAGTATATGTAAAATAAGATGGCACAAGTTGCGTCCTAGCTGAGATAAGCACTTTAATTATTTCCACTCCATCTTAAAATGTTCACAGTCTGGCCTGTGAGCTTGTGATTACCTAAGGAGTCCATGTTTTCCCACTCTGAATACAGCAAACATGGCGATTGTTCAACTGCATGACTTCAAAAAATGCACTAGACATATTAGCACAATCATCCTCCTACCTATATATCACAATTCTCATTCTCCTTTGCTGTCTTAATTGCACAAGCATCATTGCACTTTTGGTCTATTCTAAAGACAATTTGTATCCTATGATATTATTATACTTTTATTGTTATCTTCTGTAGATGCCATGGGACAGAGAGAGAGAAACAGCAAGCATTTCTCACAGTGGCTTGTGAGAAATTTTAGGGAGCTGGAAAGATATGATAACCTGTTGACTATAAAGAATTTGCAGGTGCTGTTTTTCTACCTTCTTTTTCTGTTCCTCTCAAGGACAGTGCGTGAGAAAGATGTTTTTGTTAGTTAGCCAATAGAATAGAATCTATCGTACCACTCTGTAACAACCGAGCGGTTCTTTTGAATAAAGCCTTCTTTGCCTTTGCTACCATCCTGTCTCTCGCCTGTTCCTGCCCCGACCCCAGCACACGAGTGACAATCTTCTAAAAAAATTCTACTTAGGCTCATTGTATCACATAATTATTTGCATGCAAATAACTGGATGGACTGTACTAATCTTCTGTTAATGAGCTTACATCCATTTTTATTAGTCTCCATAAATTCAAATTTCATTTCTTATTTAGCTCATTTCTATGTTGAGTGCACACTTGAGTTTTATCTTCATTTCTATCAACCCATTTATAGTATTCTTCCTTTGCTTTATCCTGCGGTGTTTGCCTTTTTGTGCTGCGTCTGACTTGGAAAATGTTTTTTATTTTTTTAAAACCAGTCCACTAACAAAGAGTCATCCTCTGTTCAAATTCTTTCAGTATATGACCCATTCAATTCCAAGCAACCCCTTGTGAATTATATAAAATTTCTGTCATTGTATTAAGATTCATAAATAAAATGCATCCTGGATGCTTTCTCTTTCCATCTCATGTTCTCTTTTTTTTTGACACTAACATTTTCTCCTTCTCCTACATTCATTAAACTAAAATCAGCTTTCCCTCTGTGGGATCCATCATTCCAGGTCCTCAATTTCCTCTTTTATTCTAGAAGAGAGAATGGACTAAGGTGCCCTATGTTGACCTAAGGAAGAACAGCACGACATAGAATGGATTGATATGGCTAAACTTCCCTGACCCAACAGATGGCAAAAAGCATCATGGCCCTGTCTATACTGCTTGCTGGGAAGTGCCTATTCTGCCTGAACTACTCTTGGGCACTTTAAAGGGGGAAATCTTGGCCTTAGTGGAAATTCTTTCAAGAAATGCACTGATAAATAATATGGATATGTTAGCCTGGCCTGTCTAGAAAAGTTTGCTGCTTGCCACTGGCTGTGTTATGGGATGTTGTGGAGAGACTGCTGAGCCCTGTTCAAACCCCCTTATGAAAATCCCCTGTTTTTCTGTGAGGACACCAGTGGGAACACTAGTGGCACCCTGGTGAGTACGGAGGTGGTACTACAGAGGTCTGAGGGTGGTGGCTGGGGCTATAGAAGGCTGATAGTGTTCTCCAGAATTCTGCTGGTGAGGGCAAAGGGTATAAGGAGGAGGGCAGTGATTCAATGTGTCAACAATTGATTGCAGAGCTGGTGCTGGGAGCAGAATTTTGTTTTCTATCACCATGATCTTTTTGAAGATCAAAATCTGCTTAGGAGAGATGGGATCCATCTGACTCACCATGGCAAAAGTATATTTGCCAGCTGGATGGCTGACATGGTAAAGAGGGGTTTAAGTTGGAATTTCAGAGGAAATTAAGTTACCAGAAGGTCTGGTGGGGGTAGTGAAGGACACTTTTGATGCCCAAAGATCCTGGAGCAATGTGAAAAAAAGGGAAAGTAAATACAAAGAAGCACAGCTGAAGCAGGGTTCCCTCAAGAATTTGCATGTAAGCAAGGAGGTGAGTACAAGGTACAAGGCATCAGCATGAGTTCAAGGAAAAGAAATACTTGACCAAGCTGATAACCTTGCGTGATGAAATGAGTGTCTTGGTATTTGAGAGGTGAGCAGTAAATATCGTCTACTTTGATTTCAGTAACTTTTTCAATCCTGCCTCCTGTGAGAGAGATTCTTATAGAGAAACTGATGAGGTATGAGCTGGCTGAGCAGACAATGAGGTGGAATTAGAGCTGGTTGAATGACTGGACTCTAGTTGGAGGCCATAGCCAGTAGGGTACCCCAGTGGTCAATATCGGGTGAAATTCCCTTTAATATCTTTATTAATGATGTGGGAAACATAACTGAGTGCACACTGATCAAGTTCACTGATGGTACAAAATTGAGAGGAGTGGATGATAAATTAGGTGGATGTGCTGCCTTTCACGTGGGTAATCTGAAGAATTGGGCAGATAGGAACCTCATGAAATTAGACAAAAGGGATTACCAATTCTTTCACCTGAGGAGGAATTTGTTGGCAATGTCTGTAAATGCCTGAAGGAAGGATGCAAAGAGGACAGAACCAGACCCTTTTCAGGGATGTCCAAGTACAAGATGAGAGACAATGAGCACAAACTGAAATTCAGGAGGTTCAATCTGAACACATGACAAAACATTTTTACTCTGAAAGTAACTGAACTCTGCACAAGTTTCCCAAAAAGATATTGTAGATTTTTTGTCCTTAGAGATGTTACAACTTGATGGCACACAGACCCAAGAAAACTGCTTTGGCAGACCTGTTTTTAACAAGGGCATTTGAGGAAAAGCTCTCCAGGCTGTATTTTACCTGCCCACTAAATTGAAGAAAAAGTAACATGTTTTAATCAGAACCTAGAATTTTAAAGATGATCTTTTTGTCAAGTCAAATAACAGTCTTCGTTGTTTATTAAGCTCCTTGTATTATCTTTGTTGGCAGCATTATTTAAAATGAAGAGAAAAAAGCAAACACAATAATATAGCCCTCTTCAAGTCAGCAGTTTCCATAACAGCTCTGGTTTTTTTCCAGAACTCCAGTTGTGTCTGAGTTTGAGGTAAACCAGTTTGTATTCTTTCTTAGGGAAGATATCTCCAAGTATACTTATATCTGTAAAGCACACTTATTTTTATACTTTATTATTGAATTTGTTAATGTTTCATTGTGTTGGAGGAGAAAAGTACTTTGGGATTGCTGTCTTCCTTTTGCAACCTAGCTCCCTGAGGTTTGGCTGTTTTTTAGTAGAAAGGATAGTCTTGGCACTGTTTATTACAGAATCAGCTGGAGCCTGGGCTCTTAAATGCAGTGAAGGTAAAAGGAGTTGGGCTCTCCTGACCTTCAGGCAGCATCTATGCCCTCCCAGCAAAATTACAGTGTAGATGTAGCCATAGCACCTGGGAGTGGGATGTTTTGTCATCCCACTCCACTTTCAGATAAATATGATAAATGCACCACTGAAAACTTAGTTCAGAGATCTGAGAATAAATCAGAACAGCAAAACACCAGATATGACCAAGCCAGAAGGAACACTCTCAGAAATCAGAAACATTTCTACCTCCTGTATCAATCTACTTAATGGATAGGCAGACAACAAGGAGACTCCTCAATGATCAAAAAACATTCAGAAAATATAGAAGTGGTTCAGGACACTTCATATGAAGGAATGCCTTTTCTCTGTAAAGAAGGCAAAGAATGACAGAAGGCCAAATAAGCAGATATATCAGGGTGTAGAGCTCTCTCTGACTGGCCCAATTGGTCTTACTGTAGCTTGAGGTCCCTGGAACTTGCCTCCCAATAGAAATGAACAGAACAGAAGAAGAGAGAATGGAGGGGACACTGTCTCTTCTGTGTTTGCCAGACTGACTGTAACTAAACCAAACAGAGATTAGTAGGAAGAAAGGACAACCAAAAAAAGGGATCATGGAGAGTTAAGATAAAAACATTTGTATACCTTGAAACAAGAAATTAATATGGATATGTGAACTTGTAACAGGGCTGATTATCATTAGAAAGGTAAATCTAATTGTCAGGTCTTGATTGCTGAGTCAACAGGGCATAATTTCTAAATAAGAAGGTTTCTCACTACATATGTCATCAGTATAAATACCATGCAAAAATCTGATGTGAAGGGAAGTGAAAAATACCAACAGAGAACAGTGTTCTGGCAGATCATATGGAATGTTTGTTTTAAAAAAATAGAGATTGGAGTGATGAATCTGAAATTTTATAATTTCTATTTCTTTTCTTGTCAAAACATCATTGACCAGAGATTAAGTTTTGCTTAGCATACTGGATCCTTGTTGCAGAATATGAGTCTTAAAGTGACCTCAGTTATATTCTCTAAGTTATATAGTTTCATTTTCTATAACAGGTTAAATGTTCATATAATTGAATCAAATTATTTCCCATGGGGTATTCTATGCATGCACATATAGATTATGTGTATTAATATGCCTTGGATTTTTATAAAAAAGTAACCAAATCTTTTTAAGAATGTAAAAATTTAAAAAAGAGAGGGCTTCAGTCTGTGGGTAAGGATTTCTGGCTGTCTTTGGCATTGAGTTTAGCTATAGTGCATATAGGCATATAAAGAACGTGCTTAACTTTTTCAATTTATTAAGTGATGCAAGAATCCTAAACATATATCAAAATGAATCCCTTATCCATATCAGTAATTTTATGGATTGGGGATTTCATATTTTTAATAATAAACTCTCTAAAATACCTCTAGCTCCTCCTCCAATAAAAAAACAGTAACATGATTTTATTTCATTGTTATCTTAGGAAAACTTTAATAAATGCATCTTAAACTGTTTGCAATTGAAATTCTATATGTGCTGTGATTAATAATTTTGCATGGTACTTTGGTCACATTTTACTGCTTGATGAAAATGATGATTTAATTATGATAACTTGATGAGGTGTGGATTTTAAAAAACTCTCCAGAATTGGGATTTTTTTTTTCCCCTATATTCTTGATTGGGACCAAGGTCACTGTTGAAATGAAAGGTTTTTTTGGTGAGTAATTTATAGCATAGCTATTCTAGTTTGAATATTCAGATTTCCTCTAATTTTGAGCCGTTTCAAACATTTAAATCTTATATGTATTGTGGCTTTTTGAGTGCTCAGTTTTACAGCTTAAAGAATATGTCATTAGAAACCACAAAGTTTTTTGGAAATGAACTGTATTAGAGCAATGGGAATTGTTCTACTCTTTACCATTGTGAAAACATTTGCTGCTCCTGTGGACCTGACCACCTCTTGGTCCCTTACAGTGGTAAAGATTCTGTTAAATCAATATGAGGTCAGGCAGAAAGGTTAGGCAAAAAGGCAATATTTACTGATGTTCTAGCTTTGCGCTTCCTCAGGGGAAAAATGGCAGCAGAGCTAGTGGTAAGTTTTGCCTGTGGATATTCTAACTATCTCTTGGAGTCAAAAAATAATGTGAGACTTTTAATTTCCTATTTTAAAAAGAGATTAAGAGAAAATTATAAGTACTTTTGAGAACTGATTTGAATAAAGAAAATTAGAGAGCTAGTGCAGCATCCTTTTTGGGATGCTAAAAATAATTAGCTATTTTTGAGAATAGCTAATAAATTGATCAGGAAGCTTAAATAGATGAAAGGAAACTAAACATGGCAAAAAGAACCTGAGGGATTCAGCTACACGTATCTGCATAGAAAGAATGATGACACAAAGGCTTACAGCAGTGAGGAGATAAGAGAAAGCATCTAGAGAGTCATCTTCCTCATATATTGTGTTTTTTCGTGAGCTGAAAGAGTTAACCAGAAAAAATCCATCTTTTGAATAATGTCATACAGATTTTCATACTTTTTTTAGGGATTTATATAATTTCTCTGGAAATTTTGAAAAATAAAACACCATAAAACCCCCTGATCCACATGTATTTCTCTTAGAAGTTGAATAGGTTTCTGTAGAAAGTTCATTTCTTAAAAAGGATACAATTTCTAGGTGTGTATCAAAAATCCTGTTCTAAAATTCAAAAAATGCCCAGTCTTATTACCATACCACTGACTTATAGGTGTGTTCCAGATTGCAAGGCAAGATGTATTCTATTACCATCTGTATGTCAGTTGTCTGGTGTCAAGTGGGCAATTCTCCTTATCTCTCTCCCTGAGTGATCACAATCACTCTGCCCTCAGAAGGGGACATCTGCTGATAACAGGCCATTGAATGTCACTGCATGACTGATAAGAATTATAACATCCCATTGTGAGATGCTCTGCCCAGGGGGAGGAGCCAAGCATTGCTACCCAGATATAATTTGGAGGTTCTGACACAACAGCACAGCTTCCCACTGGATTTCCCCAGAGGAACAGCAGCTGCTTCCTCTTCCACGGATCTGCGGAGGAAGAATACATCCTTTTCTACAGGACCCTCTGCTCCAACAGAACCACACCTGACACTTCAGGAGGACTGCAGCCACTTTTCTAACTGGACTGCTACCAACACCCTGACCAACGGGGTATCAGGTTGAATTCTGACTCTGTCAGTGTTCTAGTGTATTGCATTGTTTTATTTTATCCTTTAATTTTTTTTCCCCTTCCCTATGAAAGAACTGTTATTTCCTGCTCCCATATTTTTTGTCTGAGAGCCCCTCAATTTAAAATTCGTAGCAGCTCGGAGGGGTGGGGAGGGTTTGCATTCTCCATTTCAGGGGAGCCTCCTGCCTTCTTTAGCAGGTACCTGTCTTTCCAAACCAAGAAAAGCTGAAAAATATTTTTCTTCATTTAAAGAATGCTTTTTTACTCTCATGGAATACCCTTCTCTCTTTGTCTTCAGTCTCTGTTGAGCTTTGAGATTACATTTGAGTTTAGCATCTCTCTTATTTTCTCTTGTGTCCTCACACTGGTTCCTGATCAGCGTGTCCTTGGCATTCCACCGCTTCATTTAACTACTATTTTCTCATGTCATTGAATCTGCATATTTCACTCTTTCCTCAACACAGTGAAATATTTAATTAAGTACTTGTGAAGGCTGTCTGTTTTCACTTCAAATCTGCTTTTCCTGTTCAGTTCTACCATCTGTTTACCTAAATAACTATTTTCCAGCTGCTTTAAAACTCCTTAGTTCCATCTGTTTTTTCCCCACCATTGACTCAGACTTCAAACCTTCGTCTGTCTTCTCCTTCCCTCCCTGCCTCTCTCTCTCTCTGTCTCTCCCTTCATCTCTCTCTCTTTTCCTCTCCCCCATGTAGAACCCTGTCCATTTCTTGCAAGATGATATTATTGAAATGCAGCACAACTTTCTTCTCAACTCTTTTTTGCCTCATTGTCTTCTTCCTGACATTCAGTTCTCCTTTCTCCCTGCTGATCTGCATACTTTCTAGCAGTTCTCCTCTCAACTTTGCTCTGATTATTGTGACCTCTCTTTAACTCTGAAACTCTTCCACACAACCCTTACCTTTGCATTTTCTTTCCACATAATTTCTCGCTGCTTTCTGGATCTTTTATTTAACAGTGTAAAAAGGGCAGCCTTTGCTGTTTGAAAGATATCCCGCCTTTATCTTAAATTTATTCTCATTTGTTGTCCTACCTTGTTAATCCCTTTTACTTCAAGCTCATTAAATGCAGACTGGTTTTCCCCATTTATTTATGGTCAATTTATCCCTTACATTGAAGGGTACTATTTTTGTTAATATCTTTAGTGACATTTTAGCAAAACCTCAGACTTTCACAATATTTCCTCATCATCTTTGACCTCTAAATTGCCTTTTATTTTGCTTGAAATAATTTTCTGCCTTTGCTTCTGCAACTGCTCTCACCGTGTCTCTTTTTACCTGTCTAACCATTCAGTTGATAGATCTTTTAGAAACCCTTCCATATCTCTGCTTCCTGTAGGTTTCCCATAGGTCATGTCCTCCATTCTTTAGATTTATGTCTCTACACTACTAAATCTTTCTTTCTGTGCAAACTAAAGCTAAATAAAACTACAGCCTCAGCCAAAAGGCTAGGAGTTTCTTGTGTTTAGATGCATTGATTCTGGGGGAAAAAAACCTCCAGCAACACATAAAGAAGTTTCTAGAGACTGAATGAAACACATAATCACATGATTAAACCTAGCAGCAAATGAGATTTTATTATGCTAGATTTTATTTTTTTGCTTAGGTTTCAAAGAATGATACTTCATGAAAAAGCTTGATTTACCCATAACACATTTTAAATTGGCAGAAGAAAGAAGGAGAAAGCTTACCATAGCTGCCAGTTGACTCAATACTCTTGACGAATGATTTTTCAAACCCCATTCATATTCTAACATAAAAATGTGGGGAGTTGAGCTCTTCTGGACTTATTCAGAGATCTACAGAGCTTTAAGTGAGCAGGAGTAGAGTCAGTTTTGTGCCACACTTGTGCTACTGCAGTCAGAAGGCTGTTCAGACCACACTGATATTCTGGCAGCTTCTTCAAGAGTGTAATTATATAAAAACTAATGGAAGACTTGACTGATAGCCAGTTTTACTGTTCGAACATAACTTTCTGGTTTTATACAGTGGTCAATATCTAGAGCACTTGAGAAAGTTTGTTAGGAAGAGGAACAAGAAGAAAAATAAAGGCAACAAAATAAAACCCATCAATTAAACCATCTAATAGAGCAAAGGAATAGAATTCCTCAAAGAGAAGTAAAAGATATGCTGAAAAATGGGTACTCAGGCACATGGTGTGATTCTTGGGAAGGGTCCTATGCAGGCTCAGAAGTTGAACTCAATGATCCTTGTGGGTCCCTTCCAACTCAGCCTATTCTGTGATTCTGTAATAAAAAGAACCTGAAAAATGAAAAGTCTGGAAGAGAAAACTGTTCTGGCGCGTGGATGGAGTGAAAGTTTGCTCAAAAGTGGGAAGACTCAACCTGGACCCACCCCTCTATCCCAAAGCTTTCCATGAAATTGGAGCACTAATATGGTTTGAGTTGCAAACAATAAGCCACAGAATAAAAGAAGAAACTCACACTCTGGGATAGGAAAACATCACAGTTTTGGTCATAAACTTTACATAGTGATGAAAGGAGATTATTACATCATTTTTACGTTACACATTGTAATCTTCTTTCATGTGTCATAAACAATTAATTTCTTAGTATTCACAGCCACTTTAACCATCAGAGATTAGGCCTCTTTTGTTTGTGTTAAGTGTGATAACTGATATCTCAGCACCCAAAAATAAGCTGGATGCCTCAAAGAAGGCTCTGAACCTATGGCTTCTTTACAAAAGATTGAGAGTACAGAAAGCAGATGTGAGGCTACTATATACTGCAACAGAGTAACATAGTAACATAGTTTAGACTTGTATATATATTTGCTAATTTATTAATTTTTTTTTAGTTGCTGATAAAAAAAAAAATGTAATAAAGTAATGGAAAATTAAAGTTGTTTGCACAGGAAGTCCTTATCTCACACAGTTTAGAGAAGCATTAAATTTTGTTTGACTAGTTTGAAACAACATTTTTTGCAGAAAATGACAGACTAAATAAATCTTTTATTGTCCGGTCTCTTTCTCCCTAAATCGCAAGTCACTAGCAGTTCTTTTGGTCCAAGTCTAATGCTAATATAAATTTAACTAATTTAACAGGCCCTCACTAATGATGTCCTCAGTTTGTATTCCAATCAAAGTAAAGAGGACTATCCAGAATAGGGTAAAATACAGACGTATTTAATTTTAATCATTGTTTTGTCAAGCAATAGAAGAAAGACATAGTACTGATGTAAGCTTTTAATGACAAACGTGTGTCTGCTTGTGTATTTAAACTATCGTGCAGTATTATTAAGTCCAAATTTATTTATGACATCAGACCTTTATGTTGTAGGCCCAAAACTTTATTACACCACAGGTTTTAGTCTGCCTTCTGAAAAAATGAACTATAAGTTAGGATGGTTACAAAACAGCTAACTGTTAACTTCTGCCTATAACCAGCACTAGAATATTTATGATTGACTTTAGGGGAAACCATAAAATCTAGACATGTCTTAATGTAACCTAAGTTATATTTTTATTGAATATCTACTTTTGTGAATTGACTCTTTCTAGCAATATTAGAACTCCTGACAAACAAGTAATGGCATGACCCTTTCTTCTTGTCTGTAACAGAAGCTGATCAAAGAGTCTGCAACAAAGCAGATTTGTTACTCTTTTACCATATGATTGAATACAATATGTGCATATGAAGGTATTTCAGAGCACTTGCATGAATGTCTTAAACAGATAGTGAAATCAGATGCTGGAGTGTGTATCATTCCTTCCCATATAATTTATTTTTCCCTGATGTCTGAGAGTTACCCAGGGAACCTGGTTGAAAAAGAAATCCAAATGAAAAATCAGATTTCTGGGGAGAAAAGACTATGGAGCGGGAGGGGAGCTGTTTCAGCCTTCTTTATGCATCCTAGAATTTTTTGTTGAGCACAGATCTTGAAAATCAGTATGTGTACTGTGTTCCTAAAGTCTAATTTTAAACCAATATACTTAATCAAATTATGTAATTTCTAGTTTTACAAATTCTCAAAAAAATCTTCACATTAACTGCCACACAGTTTTATTTGTATTTCAATATGATAAAGAGATACTGGAATCTTCTTCTTTTTGCCTCTTTTGTATTCTAGCACCTATATTAAGGCACTTTACAAGTAATGATCCACAAACAAGTCAGTGTTGCAGTTCCTGGTTTTATTTCTATTACTTGTAGTCTATCATCTTGGTGTCCCACCCCAGTGCACAGTGAGAATAAATCATTGGTCAGGCAAACAGAGCTGAGAACAAGCCAATGCACCTGCCAGGTCCTGGGGCTGAAGGTTGAGTCCTGGGCAAACTTTGTGTAGACACAACATGTATCCCCTGAAATATTTCTAAACTTGGATACAGAGGTTGAGTTTAAAATAAATTTCTAGCACAGAAAAAAATGCACACCTCAGTGAGCAGACTCTCTATTTTTAAGTTATATTTAAGTTCTCTATTTTTACCTAATTTTCCTACAGAATCATGTATTTTCTGGCTTAAAAACCTGATCTTTCAGAATTTGATCATAATTCTAATGAATCACTGCTCCTTTAGGCAAAAATATTTACATTTTCATTCTTTATTCACCCAAGAATTATATGAAGAAGTTGACTTTGACCCAGTTTTAGTCCTGTTACATCACTTCTAATGAAACCTGTTCAGATACACATTTATTCTTAAGCATGCCTGGATGCCCCATTGTCCTGAGCAATGTGAGATCCTCTCCATTCTCATGAGATCCTCGTGTCTGGTCACTTTTAACAAAACTCAGGAATATCTACTTTGTGCCAGGATGGAATCATTCACTGTGCAAAGTACTGTGTGGCTATCATAGTTTATTTTGTGAGTGATATGTCATTCAGGTAATAGAAAGCAGTATTTATAATCACAAAGAAGAGGCAAATAAAATAGACAGCATAATTTAGTGAACAGATAACATTTCACATCCCTTAACTCAAGGGTTTTAAGCAAGATTTTTAGTAGTACTAACTGAAAGAATGGAAAACTAATAAATAAGCATAACTTGCCAGTTACTCTGTTCTTTGCTGCTTGTCACAGAGACAACTCACAAAACTCATATAATCCCTGTGAGTCAGGAACAAATTTCCATTGGATTTCTAGGAAGAGCCTGGTACCTTTTCCAGCCTAAGAAAACATCTATTTCATTGGTTTTTGGCTTTTTTTTTCACTTTTGAGATGTTTCTATTTTAAGATTTTATTTAATGATTAGCATCTGTTGTTGTTGGTTTGTTGTTTGTTTTTTCTGTTTGTTTGGTTGGTTGTTTTGGTTTTGTTTTTTTTGTTAAAAAGATATCCCTATATTGTGGCTGTCATTCTTGCTGTTATTTATGAAATTTCTTTGCTGCCCTAACAGAATCTCTGCATGGTCTGAGAAGGAATTGTTTTACACATGGTGTTGCAGACAGAATAATTATAATTCCAGTAGCAAAGCCCGGGATCCACACAATTTACTGTGTGTGCTACATGGCTTTAGAGCCTAAATATCTGCCTTTATAGAGTGGGAGCTAGTCATTAAAATTCAGCCATTTATCTTGCCATACATTTTATATTAAATACCATGACAACCACAGGGGCTTTTTCATGTTCTGTTGATAGATTTTATTAAAAAGTGACTCACTGCCATTAATGAGTCCTTAATTCATCAGCTGAATGAATTGAGATTTAAAGTGTTTACTTTGCTTTTATAATTTATAATATTTTGTGATCCATATTTGATGCTTATTTACTCATCTAAATGGAACTGAATGTGAGAAATTTGATCTCTGATTTAATGCTTATGCTACCTAGCTGACTAACTTTTCATCACATGAAATGATCTGGCTTTCTAGAAAGACCTGAGTAGTTAAAAAAGAAGTCAGAACTCACTCAGAATCAATGGACATATTCAAGCCTGCCTAAGCAGATGTCCTGGCTGGCAGCACAGGCACAGGGCCCTTTCAGCTCTAGAGGTCTTATCCCACTGTTCTGGCTTCCTCCCCTAGCTGCAAAACTTAGTGGATGAAAGCTGCCAAAAAGAACAGGGCTTTTACATTTTAGTGTGCCTAGGAGGGGACAATAAGTTGTTTCCAAGTGCGAGGTAGCCCTACATGTTACTTTTGTATTGGAAGAAGAAAAGGCTGCTGCCCAGTCTTTCCTTTTCCTGTTTGTGTCTCTGGCAGACTGGGTCTGGAGAGAATGGGTTGCTGCTGCCGTTGTACCATGTGGATACCTCCAACCTTGGGTGAATAGGATCAAAGTAATACAGAGTCAGGAAAGGTGGGAAAGCTGGGAGGGGAACTTAAACTTCTGAAAGCATAAATGCTGATGACCACTCAGAATTTGTAATCAGACTAATGAAAGAAGGATGGAAAGGGAAACAAAAAACATGTATGTTTTGCAAATGGGGAAAGAGCTCTTTTGTCACTGAGCAGGGTACACAGGAATGGTAGGAAAGGGGGGAGTTTGGTCGGGAGGATGATGAATTTACCTTTCAGTGTGTGGGTGAATGTGAGTCATTGTCACACACCTTGCAGATTAGCAGAGTAATTTCAATTACTACACATGTTGTCCCAAATATGAGTTCTTTTACCCAGTGTGCAAGAGCCAATCAACATACTGAGTTGAAATACTTGATTTTATTACAGTTCTGCAGAATAGGGTGCCAAGCACCAAACACCGCTGATATCTTTTAGGAAACAAGCACAGTTTTCTATACAAAGAGACAACAAAGAAAGAATGATGCCGAAACAGGTGATTAGTCACTCATACTTATATAATAAAATTACTAATGCGCATGTGGTGGTCTTGGCACAGTTCATTATACTATCATCTACATATACAAATTTCTGTGGGGGTGGTTTTTTTTTGGAATATAATTACCTAAGACAACTTGAGGTTATATTTCCATCCTATCAGGTACCACCAAGTTATTTTCTCTGTTAGAGTTTCTGCTTCAATCTATGCAGAACTATTTTTTTTCAAAAAAATAAGGATTTATAGTATTCTGTTTGAGGGGACTTGTAGCAGGCACAGGGCCGGCTATGGCTCCATGGAGAAATGTTTAGAGATAGGTATTTGCTGAGTCATAGGAATTGAACCAGGAGTCCTCACTCTGGTCCTCCAGGCCTGCTTATCTCTCTGTGACCCCATTGGCTAATTTCCCTAACCCTTATTATTGGCCAGTTTCCAATCCCCCCTAACCCTATAAAAGGGGCTGTCTTGGCCCATTTTGTCAGAGGAGCTGCATTCGAACCCTTTGCGAGACCCTCAGAATAAACCGTCGTGGAACAGCCGATGCTCCTTCTCCTCTCTCCTTCATCTGCCTTCCAGAAGCCACGGCCAGCCAGAGCCTCTAGCAAGCTAAGAGCTGAAACCATAAAAGAGCTGGTATCACTAAGAGCTGACAATTACTGAGCTTGCTAAGAGCCCACGGCTGTGTGGTAGTCTGGGCTAGGCACTCAGCCCCCAAAGGGCTGAGGTATCTGGCCTTGAGACTGCTTGCCTGGGGCGCTTTAACCCTACGGGGAACCAGCTGTTTAGCTGAGAAGTTAGCCCCTGTGGCTTCATTATTTTACAGGGACTCTTCACTTCCTCGGGCACACTGTTGTCATGGTTTCAAGATCAACCTATAGTTGCTGTGAAATTTTGTGGATATTTAACCTCATCTGCCATGACAGATACATGGCTACAACAGAATATTCTTTTAAAGAAGATCTTATTTGTATTAACAGTTTGGTAGTTTATGCTTATGTGATTGAAAATTTTGGGTTTTTTGAATTGGTAAGACTACTCACCAATCAAAGAGACTTTGAATATCATGAGAATACTCTTATTCTTAGGATGGAACAAATTAATAATTTTCATTGGTCGTATTATATGCATAAAATAGAAACTTTGCTACACATCGATCAAAACTTAAAAATCACAGTTAAAATAAAATTTCATTAGTGGTGTTAAATTACACAAATCAATCTTATGAAACAATTATTGGCCCCTAAATATAACTACAAAATTAATTTGGGGGGCTTGTTATTTATTTTTTCACATTTGAACAATAGTGGCTGAAATTTGAACTCAGTGAATTATGGATATGAAGTTTGTATAGTCAAAGAAAATAGGCACTGTATTCAGTACCTTCTTTTAGGAGAAAGAAGAGCTAGTTAGAAGATGAGTTTTGCTAGTGCATTATTCCGTAATGACCATGACTCCATCGTGTTTTTCAAGGAACCATGTAAAACCAATATCTTAGTAGATTAGTGTTAAAATGAAACAGTGAGCATCTCTATAAATATACTATCAGAGTAAACCCATAGAATATATTTAATACAGTTCACAGAAGGAGAACAAACTGCTTTCACAGTATCTCGAAAAATAGCTCAGAGATGAATAGACAGTGATAAGACTCAAAGAAGGTATTTTCTCATACACTCTAAAGCCTGAAGTCTGATATGACTTCAGTCTCAAATCACTACCTGCTCTTGCTGCCTGTCAGAATAGATTGACTAGGAGTATGCTGAGAAAAATATTCCCCTTCACTACCACTTTCATTCCCCTGCCCTGAGCAACACTGTTAGTAGAAAAGCTTCTAAAGTACATGGGAACTCTTTTAAAAGATCACTTCAATAGCAAATAACTTATTCACACCTAATCAGTGGCATAATATTTAAATAAAACATATCACAACCATCTGGAAAAGATATATGTAGATTTTTGATTTTGGCGGCCCACCATTTCCTGCAGTCATTTATCAATATTCATTTTGAGCTGAACTGAGTTCCATAAAAGCCCTTGGCAAATGTGCAGCAGGTGACTGTATAAGAAATACAACTATGCTTGTATCTAGACCAGGTCACTGTTTTCCTAGGTTATTGAAGACTGGGAAGCTGATTCATGCTGGTGGCTGTCTGAACAAAAGCTCCATTTCATTTCTGCTTCCAGGCTGTTAGCCTTCGGCAGGACACAGGGATAGCGTGTAAGTGCTGCACACCATTTTGGGAAGCATTTACCTTGTAATCACAGAATCACAGAATGTGTAAGATTGGAAGGAACACCAGTGGGTCATCTAATCCAACCTCCTGCTCAAGCAGGGCTGTCCTCGGGCACATTGTGTTACGAGTAGGAAAGTTACCCATTTTTTCCATTTTTTTTATAAGGTTGCAGAGTTCACAGGTTGGGCCAGTTGCTGCTGGGGGGAGTTCTAACTTTGTTAGAGTTTGTTGTTGATATTTTCAGGTTGTAATCACCTGTTAATAGTCAGATGTTAACTCCCTATTGTTGAGAATTCCCCTTTTTTGTACCACCCTGCTGCTGCCTGGAGGATGGCACCCCCCCCCCCCCCCCCCCCAAGGCGGTGAAGGAGAAGGGACCATGGGACTAACATGCAAATGAGGAAATATTTCACCAAACCTAACAAAAACCCCTAAAAACAATGAGCCAACACGAAATTAAGAGATCGAAGTGATGTCTAGATGTGAGGAATCCAATGCCTGCTGAGACCCTTTTTACCTTTCACCCTAACCTAAAAAGACATTGGCCAGAAAGAGGACCCTGAACATCAAACTAAATAAGTGGGAACCTCCTGGTGCTCTGGTGAGGACGGAATCCCCATCTCTGTCTGCAGACCAGCAGATAAAACTGCATTTTTCCTCCTCCTCCGTGCTACTCCTGGGAGTAGCAGCGGCGTGAGCGCGACCGATGGGTCGCGCTCACCGGAGCTGATTTTGAGTAAAGGCATTAAAAAGGAGAAAGATCTCCTGCCCTATTTATTTCACATTGCACAGGATTGCATCCAGACAGTTTTTGAATATCTTCAGTGAGGGAGTCTCCAAAGCCTCTCTGTGCAGTCTGTTCACATGCTCAGTTGACCACACAGGAAATGTGTCCTCATGTTCATGTGGAACTTCCTGTGCATCAGTTTCTGCTCATTGCTTCTTGTTCTGTTGTCCTGCTGCTTGGCACCATGCCTCTAGTCCTGTTTCTTGGCCTCCATTTGATCCAGGTTTTCTTTCATAGGGAAGAGAAGCCACTCTTTTCTTGCCCTTGTTCAAGTGATAAAGCCTTTTCTTTTAGCCTGTGTTTTTATTTTGACTTTCGCCAAATATTGTCCCTGTTAGACACTCTCATATGTTCATACATTTTTGGGAGATGAAGGCTCTACTTCAAAGCATTGTTAGAATTTAAATAAAATCTAGGCTTTTGTTCTTTCAAAATGAGAAGTTTAGAATCAAAAACTGTTAAACTGTTTTCTGTTGGAAATAATTGAATAATTATTCTAGTTCTCTTTTCTAAACGGCTGAGGTATACCCTAACTGCTCAAGGAAGTTCTGAAAGCCTGAGATATTTTAATTCGAAGAATATGTAAAAGGTTAATTAAAAGGCTGCAAATTGCTTAAGAGATATTATTTAGAAGTGTGTTTTATTTCAGTACAAATCAGTAATGACAGTTATTGGGACTCTAGATAATAACAAGATTCCAGTGATTTAAGAGATAGGGCCTCAGATGAAGCACCATAACCACCCTGAGCATCACCATAACTATCCTTGAACTAACCTTTATCCTAATCCAGAAATGTAGGAACACTGGAATACTTTGCTGCCAGGTTGTCTAACAAGCATTTAGCCATCTAAATGATGCAGGGTATAGTTTCTTATCTAATAAATCATCCAGTAAGCACTAGATAATGCTGATTATCTGTCATGGGGCAAACTTAAAACCAAATAATCTCTTATCTAATCTACCTGCTTGCTACTATGGCTCTCAGTGGTACAGTCAGCTGCATAAAAATAATTTTACCTAATGGTGGTCATTTGAAGGAAACTGTGTATCAGTTCTCATTCACCTCTAAATTTGTTTTGAGGTAAAACAGGTCTGTTTTTTAAATTATAATATACTATTACTTTGTGTATAATTAGAGGAAAATGGACCTCGATGTATGATGGAGTGATATAAAGGAGACAGTTTTAAATTGTGTATTTAAAATATAAGAAAAAAAAATCCTACATACACTATTTTGATGTGATATTTCTACTTATTATGGCCCCTTACCATAGCCTGCCATTTGTGTAGTATAATGTTTCATTAAGTGGCAATTCCAAAAACTTCTGAAATTATGAAAGAGTTTAATCACATGAGTTATTACATTATTTCACCATTTTAATGAAGAAGAACTGTTCTTCTGAGATGTGGAAATTAAGAATTTTCTTTTTGTTGAATTTTGTTGTACCACTTTACCACAGACATCCAGGTGTTGTCCCCCTACAGGTTTGTTACCTCTCTTGTCCCGTAACAGTAGGACAAAGATTATTTTGGTGTAAAAATGTGGTAAAACTAGCAAAAAATACTGAAGGCATTGCCTATTTAAAATTATCCATATTACATCCTTAATATGGACAAAGTTAGAGAACAGGTAGATTTCAATAGCTCAGTGTTTGAACTTAGTCAAAGAAAATTCCATACTGCATTTGGGTGTCTTGGCTGCATACAGTCAGAATCAACAAACACCATAGACTTAAGAAACTTAAATCATTTGCAGAGTTGCACAATCTGCAATGTTTTCTGCTAAATTTGACCATGAGTTTAACTTTTTCATCTGGGATGTGGAGAAAGAATTATGCACCTGCTAGAACATTCAAAATATTTGAATGCAATGTAAATAAAGCCTTTTGAATGTTTGTTGTGGGAGCAGTAAAACTATATGGATGGATAAAGATGCAAATAAGAAAAAACTCAAAAGCTCAAATAATTTGAAATTTGAAAAGCCCTCTAGACACCTAGTTACTTCAGTATATTCTTCAGTATTTGTGGAATATTGGTCTTTACCCCATGTCTGCCCAGCCACATATATAATACTACCACTACTATGCCACACAATACTCCTACTGCACTATACAACACTACTAAAACAGTGCAGCTATTACCATTCCTGCTGCTACTTCTGTATAAAGGGAATACTAATACTACTACCCTGCCATCAGGAATTTTTGAAGGTTAATGCTTTGTAGATTACAAAGGGTAAAGAAATTCAGGTAATAACATAAATACAGATGACAAGTATGCCTACATAATAAATGATAGAGATTTGACCATGTAATTCAAACATCTAGGTGTGTCTCACAAAATGCTTAATGAATAATGACAGCCATTTCCCCATTTAGATTCTCTCGATATTTTAGAAAATAATTTTTAAAAAATCAGAGAAAAATAATGTATATTTTTAACACTTTTGAGAAGCAGATGGCAAAAATCTCCATACCATCTGAGACTTATCATCCCCACATTTTTGCCCTGACTCCTAGTTTTCTTTATTTTAAATGTTGGGATGTACATCTATAAGTCAGTTGTGTCTGTACAGAAAGTATGTTTTGTGCTGGAGAAGTAACACATGCAACTGAGGAGAAAAGACCTTGACTTTGATTTGCCTGGAAAGATATTTTTTTGGTGTATGGCTCAGATAAACTCCCACCTCACTTCATCTTGTCTTTGATGAGGACTCGGAGATAATGAAAAATACTGTAATCAGTTACCTACAGAGAAAGGTCCCATTGTTAATAAATCTCATTAAAAAACCAAAAATTTCTTTTCAGCTTGTTGCATTATATATGCTGCCGGCAGTAAGAAAGCCCCATGGACCTTTAAAGTCAAGCTGTATGAGAAGGTCAGATTTTGTTGACGTTCAGGAACTGATGAAACCCTGTCTGGAATCTATCACCCAAGTCTGTCTCTGTACTGCTCAACAAAAGATAAACATGTTTTTCAGCTCTGTAAGACCCTGAAACAGCCACTCCTTCACCTCTGGATCTGTATGGGGAGCTACAAGAGAAGTTATTACACTGTTTGAAAACTGAGAAATTTCCCAAAGACCTTCCAACTAGCAATCAACTGGGTTCATTTCAGCAACTCTAGAGAACCTTCTTAACAATAAGAGGTAGAAATAGCGGTGTGGAAAGAGGAGGACATGACAGCCAGTTCTCCAAGGAGGGTTTTTCTCACATGCTTCCCACTGCCAGAATATAATATTCCTCCTCATCCCTTTGTGGCAGCAGCTGTGGAATGGACAAGCCAAAAGAAGAACACAGATGCTGTGAAGCAGAAGAATGAAGATGTGTATGGAAGGAGAGCAAAAGCAAAAGATGGGAATGAGGACAAGAGGAGGACAATTTTGGGTCTCCTGCCTTGTCTTCAAAACTGGAATATGTCTAACCTCCAGAACTCCTGATCTTCAGTGGCAGAATGAACATTTCTCTCTACTCTCAGAAAAGTACTTCTTAATATCTTTACCTCTGAAAGAAAAATTAAATTGTGTAAATGAGGAATTAAGGATAGTGAGTGCATGAAAATGTAATAAAAGGCAAATCCATTGTTACAATTATTCTATAGAGAAACAGTCTGTTCATATTTAAACATGTGTGTCTATGATATATGGAGGAGTAACTTCTATTTTAGTAAACACAAGAAACATTTTATGTACAATATAAATAAATATAATGCAGAGAATCCTACAGTGATAGGATTATTAACAATCAAATTGACAGAGATGAGTATACACTGGACATTATCCTTGAACAGCCATACAATTAGTACAGAAAATTTTCTTTGAAGTATTCACTGAGCAGCTACACCAAAAATTTGTCTTTACGCTCTCAACTCAAATAATCAAAGACAATATTCCTTTTAGGAATTTATGATATAGTGAATATGTGATGCAATAATCACTTGTCTACAATACCCAATTCTGCAGTGAACTGTAGTAATGAAGTGAAAATTAGGCATGCCATCGAATAAAGTATGCAAAGAATCTGCTTAACTATGTACTGACTTTCCCTGTACATTGACATATCAGGCTATTTTTCTCAGTACAAATTGTTCTTGAATCTCATCCTCATCAGATGAAGCAGAAAGTGATGCAGAGAGAATTGGTATGGTTACATATTTGTGACTTTAAGCAGGTGATTCTGAAATAAGTTTTGCTCAGTTTAGCATAGCTGTTTGCATCAAAATGTAACAGCCAGTAAACACATATTTTTTCTTGCAGTAGTGACAAAAGTTTCTCCTATATATGCCGCTTGGCATTTCAGTGGATGGCTAGAATTTAGTTTCTATTAAATGACACATATTCATCTCAGAATTTTTTTCTAGCACAGATAATGAGGTTTTACAGGCCTCCAGTGCCCTGCTTGTGTGTGGTAAAATAGAACTCTTAGCTTTTCCTTTGCACTTCAATTATTTGTATTGTGTTACTGCATTGTGTCTTGTGCTCCTATTTAATATTTGCAGTACATAATTAAAAAGTAATTCAGGGAAAATATTTCTTAGCAAAAGTCCACTTATGTATTTACTTCCTCAAAGAGGAAACAAACTGAATTATATAACAGTGTCTTTGTTCTCAGCAATTCAAGATTGCTTTGGGTCATTGGTTCATTTTTCCAAAAGCTAAGAATTTCAAGAGTTTAAATATTGGTTTGTAGCTCTTAGCTACATTTTAATTACAGTACCCTGCCTTTTCATCTATTATCTTTTCACTGTAAAGACATTTCCCATATCCTTCCCAGCTTCTTGATGGTGTCCCACAGTGCTCCTGGAGTAATTGCATTGTAGGGCTTGGAGCTGGAGTAGGTTGGGACATAGCTTAGGTAATTGTAGAGCAGTCAGCCCAGAAGAAACACATCTTCTGAAATTTCTTCCACTGATGAGTAAAGAGCATATCATTTTGACATGTGTACCTCTTTAATAACTTCCCAAGTTTGTGGCATGTTTTGTTATTTGTTAGCATATTTTGAGAAGTACACGAATTCTGTTTAATTTATTCATAGAGAAATTGCTAACTGGTTTGCCATCATTCATAATTTCATTTTTAATGTAGTTTAGAGATTTATTAAGAGTATTCTGTTTTCAAATATTGTCTTGGAATGTGATGCAAAGTTCAAGAGCCCATTGTAATAGAGCATAGGGAGCACATGTAACAGAAAGATAATGCCTACTGTGAAGAATTCATAATTTGAATTTAAGTCAGTGAAATAAACAGTGCAGGAAGCATGGGGTAACAGATAGAATAATGAGGAAATGGCCTCAAGCTGTGCCAGCAGAGCTGTAAGTTGGACATTAGGAAATATTTTTTCACTGAAAGAGTTGTCAAGGACAGGAATGGGCTTTCTAAGGAAATGTTGGATTCATCATCCCTGGAGGTGTTCAGGAAGTTACTGGATGCAACATTTATTGTCGTGGTTTATCTGGCCTGGTGGTGTTCTGTCAAAGATTGGACTCCATGAGTTTGTGTGAGAGCCTGGAGACATTGCTGATTCCAAACATTTCATGTGCATGTGTGTGGCAAGTAGTAGCCTGGGTCTTGCTCTGGTGAAGTAATGAACTGCCCCTTACATCCCACCCTTCCCCCAGCCTGTATCCCAGCCCTGCAGTGGCTGCCAATCCCAGGCACACTGGAGGCAATGCTCCACACCTACCTCTGGAGCCTCTAACCCAGCTCCTAAGTGGCCAAATGACTGCAAGTCCCACCTGGGGAAGGGCCCAAGGCAGGTATTTAAAGCAGAACAGGAGGAAGTGCCTGTCTTGACCCTACCTCCTCTTAGAATTTCTCTCAGCTGAACATTGCTGAAACCAGAAATGATAGCTATGTTTGGTTGTTCTTTTGCTTGTTTTTTTTTTATCATTCTATCTTTCTCTTTCTACTAATTCCTTCTTTTTAGAATTTTTATGTAACTTAAAATTGTATGGGCTTAAAGTTTTCTAAGTTTGAATGGGCTGAGTTAATGCTTTGAGAAGTGTTTAGTGTTGATTGAATGTTGTTCTAAAGTTTTGCTAAAGTTTTCTGATTTTCTGAGATTGCCAGTGAAGTCGTCTTTGTTGTTTTGACATCTTGAGAATATCTTGTCAGTATCTCTCCTGTGACTGTAACTCAGAGTACATGAAAGATTCTAATCCCTTTTAAGAGCCTTTTTGAGTGAGTTTCTTGGAGGCTCACATCTTGGAGGAATTTTCCAACCTTAATGATTCCATGTTTCTCTGTTCAACAGGGTTGTAAACCAAAGAGGAATTTCATGTCTGTTGAGTAGGCTGGGCCTGACTGGATGACAGGGACCCACCAAAGCCCTTTTATTACTCCCCTGCTCAACTGAGCAGGGTAGAGAAAATAAACCAGAAGGTTCATGTATCGAGATAAGGACAGGGAGATCACTCAGCAGTTATAGTCATGGAGAAAAGAGATTTGACCTCGGGGAAAGAAATTTAATTTCCCTATCAAAATGAGAGTAGGATAATGGGAAGTTAAACCTAATCTTAAAACACCTTCATCCCTCCTTCCCTATTCCCATTTCTCTACCTTCTCTCCTGCCATCATTCCAGTGGGATGTGGAATGGGTGTTTGAACATACTGTTTCTGGTTCTGCTTCCTCCTCAGGAGAAAGAATACCTTAATGTGGCATCCCTCCCATGGGAGCTAGTACTCCACAAACTACTCCAAAATGAGTACTTTCCAAGGGCTGCAGTCCTTCAGAAACAGATTGCTCCAGTGTGGGTCCCTTGTGGAGCCACCAGTCCAGCAAATCTTCTCCAGCATGGACTCTACTCTCCACAAGGCCATGGATCCTGACAGGAACCTGCTTCCCACAGAGTCATAGCTTTCTTTTGGGTATCCACCTGCTCCAGCATGGGGTCCTCCAGGGTCTGTAGGTGTCTGCTCCACCATGGAAGTCCATTGGCTGCAGGGGCACAGCCGCCCTCACCATGGTCTCCAGTTTCTCACAGAAACCACTGCTGAAATGCTCCCTTTGTCCCCCACCCTGCTGCTACTGAGAGTTTGCCATGCAAACCCAATACGCCTGGAGGAAAAGCAAGACAAATAGTGTCAAGATATGTTTGTCACATAAATGTGTACACACACAGCTTCAGTAAGAATGCCTTGAGTCCAAGATTTGCACTGTATACATTCTCATCTCGACTTTCTAACCAAATTGTGTTCTTGTGTTTTGGCCTCAAAGGAGCACTTTGAAAAGAGCAGACAGAAAAGTGCTTCTTTTATAATTCTGGACTCTACCAGAAGTGTCAATTGAAGGTGATGAGAACATATTACACTCTCATAGTATAAGCCCCAAGAAGCATTATGTAGCAAACCATAAGTCAACTAGTAGAGAAGGCAGAGAAGGCAGTGGAGTTATTTTAGTTTTTCTGAACTTATTGCCATACATCCTAACAGACATAGCATGCCTTCATAAAACATAATTATGCTAATAAGCTAATAACACTAATAGCATTAGTATAAGTTAATTGTATGTGTCCACCCAGGATTCCAGCATTGCTTCTAGAACTGTGACAATGTGGACCTCGAAAGTTAGGATAATGCAATGATATTAACAGTTCTAAAAATTCCCCCAAAATAGACTGGTTTCTTGAGGGTGGGGCCATTGCTGGCATATTAATTTAGCAGGAGCAAGTAGAAAATATGCCTGACTCTATCAATGGTATTCATCCCAGTAACCAAGAGCTACTAAAACAGGACTGTTGGTACAGTCTGTTGTAGGAGGAGAGAGGCACTTGTAGGACGGAGAGGCACTTCCAAAAAAAGGTTAATTCCATTTTAAGATAGTTTATTAATCTCTGGAATGAATCATCCTTTAAAAAGGTAAAAAATAAGAGAAAGAGAAAAATTTTTCAGTCAGGACCATGTGCATTAGGTAGTGAAAAACACAATAAAATTTGACATTAAGTGTGAAAAAAACACGAAGTAAGAGATAGCTTCTGTTGAGAAAGATTGCAAATATTTGTGAGATAGTATCCTAATGTTTCCTCTTCCAAATCTTAATTTTCTTTTCATTTAGGTTTGTACCTCTCATATTGGAAAAAAACCAAAAAAACCCTCATTCATCAGTAAAGTATAAATGAAATATGCTTATTTTTTGTTCAGTGGGGCCCAGTGCATCAGTGTTCTGAATACTTCAAGTGCTTGTTTGTACAACAGTCGTCAGATACTAGTGGGACCACTTCTGTCACCAAATGTTGATGGAATTGGTTTGAATTTCTTTGAAATATGTTTACTTCATTTATCACCACTTGTTCAGGCCTCTATAAAATTATCTAAGGAAAACCAAAATAAAGACATAATTTACTTACAATGTTTCCTCAGTGGTAAATTCCTTGTCTTAGTAAGACTCATTTCAGCCTTTTTCTCATCTGTCCAATATATTTTACTGCAAAAAGATTTCCCAAAATCCCCTAGAACTTTTAAAGTAATGTTTGGCAAAACAAAGTGGGAAAGGCATTCACTTTGAAGTGCATGATGCAGCAAAAGAGAGCTGCTGATTCATCTCTCGCTGTAAACTCTTTTATTGGCTGCTGTTTCAGAAAGGCTATCTCCATCTTGTTGTACCACCAATATAGTTTTCATTCCTGACCAAATCAACACACTAGTATATATATATATTTTTTTTTTTTTTTTTGACCTAGAATGAATCCTGCATTTGGCCTATCAGCTTTGCTGCATGCTTATGAAAAATCATTCACTTTTTTCATCCAACTTTTAAATTTTAATTAATTTTTTTCCACCTGGCTTATCTTGTTCTTTTATTCAATTTCAAGTAATGCGCTCATTTTGTGTGTCCTGAAAATAATCTTTCTTATTTTAATAACTAATTTTTCTACTTTTTCTTTATTTGTGCTATTTGAATAATTATTTCTCCTCTGGAGACCATGATAAATGTTGCTATAAAAGGGGAGCAAATTGCATCCCCATCCATCAAATAATAGTGCTTATCATCTCAGCAACTATTCTCATGATTTAAAGATCAAAAAGCCAATAGAACCATTTATTTACAACTAGAAGGTGCTAAATCAAGAATTACCCTTAGCACTTATCATGAAAGAAACCACATGGGAGGAACTGATTGCAACACTTGGCACAAAAATTGAGTTTCTTGATGAATATACAGCTAGTGAATGTTCTGGAGGATTGCAGAGACCACTCCATAACATAGCTACATTATGAAATATTTTCAATGGTGAGGCAAGATACACACTATGGCCAGGGATAATGGCAGGAACTGAGCAAACAAAGCTGAATTTTGCCTGTGTTGTCTCAGTGCTATCTTCCTTGTGGGTGATGTACAGGCTCAAGCTGTTGCATTTAGATCTGACCATGTGCTATGGCTCCCTGAGCTCTTATTCAGAAGAATTTATATGCTGGATCACCTGTAAAACGAAAATAGAATGCATGGGGTCAACATGGAAGGTAAGAGAAAACAGCACATGGTCAAACTTTTTCTCAGCCTCTTTTTCTAAAGGTCGTGGTCATCTCTCCCCTCAGAAAAGTCCAGGGTTTCAGAATGTGTTTGAAATCTTTAACATGTTTCATCATGATGCTACTGCTGCCTAGAATTGAAAGACAAACCTTCCAAATGACATTGAAGTGGTAACATAAAGAGCAGTCCTTTAGTGAAGACTTTCATGCACTTAAAATATAGACATGCCCACATCTGGCATCAGATTTTCACAAATTTTATAATTTTAATTAGCTACCACATCTAGCAAGCACATCCAGTAGGAAACCAGATGCCTGGTAACCCACCCTGCCCAAGTCTCTCCAAGGGTGCTTAGCCCTATATTTTGTTATGTCTCACAGGTGCTGGTGCAAAATAGGGTGTCCTTGTTAGAAATTCTTTTCTTGAAAATAAGACTAAACAACATTTCAAGAAAGTGACATAAAGTGTAAGAAAGGGTAATCTACTATTCTAAAGTGTAAAAAAATTCTAGATAGGTATATATTAAAAATTTACAAAGCTACAAATATATAAAAATATACTTACAAACAAAAAAATCCTTAGACATCACTGCAGGTAGATAAATATCCCATTTAGGAAGGTGAAAGAAGAAACTGTTTAATTTTATCTCACACAAATGGACTACCTCATAGCCTGTCCAGATAAATTTTCTCTTCAGGTATGACCTAGACAACCAAAGTAAGTCAAACTTTCATGATTATGAAAAGAAGAATGAATCTCAGTGATTTGCCTACCTTGGAACTCTGTAAAATAAAACTAACTCGTGTTTTGATCAGGAAGAATTCTGCAACCTTTACATTTCTGAACTGTAAATGCAGGAGATTCTCAGATACTGTGGTTTCACTTATGCAGGATCCTATTTAAGTTAGTTTCCAAAAATCATCTATCTTTAATTTATTTTTCAATCTCTTGGGTTGAAAAAAATTCAAGGATGTCTCTTTATCCATTAATATATCAAGTATCTGGGCCTTTTCTACTAATCTTCTCCTCTGTTTCAAAAATGCAAAACTATGTAACTTGTCAATATTAAATGTTGTTAATGGTCTATCTTAATTAAAATATTGAGTTTAAAATCGTCCTCAGATAGAAAACTTGGCTAAAGTCAAAGAAATAATTGGAATGGTATAGCTTACATTATATAAATCAATCAGAAATCAAAACTGTGCTTTATACTGTGAATAAGTTATTTTTAATATAAAGTTATAAAAATCATATTTGCATCGTCCTTGAAGAATTTATCTTTAAACCAAGGAGTCTATTATACTGTGAAGCTGCAATGAAAGTAATGCCTGCAGAAATACTTTGTTGGAATTAAATTGAGCAAAATTAGAATTCTAATGTCATCTTGTTTGAATCCTCATGTTTTGCAAAGAATGACACACACCCAATTTTATATTCAAGCAATAAGATTTAAAAAAGGAAAAAAAAAAGAAAGAAAAGGAGTAAAAAAAAAGAAAAAAAAAGCAAAAGTAAAAAAGAAAAAAATGTTTTGATGGGGAAGAACATAACTTTACATCACCACAACCTGGTGGTGGGCTGTGGGGTATTCTATAATTAATATTCCTGAAAGCAAAGCTTTTGATATATATGCACATGAAATACAATGGAAGAAAAACATTAAAAGTACAAACAGCCACAATGACAACACTATGGGATCTTATTAAACAGATTTTCACTGAGTCTTCAAATCCTTTACAGTGAGCAGAAGGAAGCTGTGCATATATAAAAAACTATGTATTTGCCTCCATATGAGAACTGATGAAGCCTTCCTACATTTTGCTAGGAGTGAGTAATACAAAAGCTATGGTTTAAACAGGCTTCTTTGTAAATATCTGTCAATTAAAGCTGTGGGATAGATGACTGCACAGGATCTCTTATTGAAAGAAAGTAATGCTCTAGTTTTGTGAAACTTTAACGTGTCGTGTTAGGAAGTGAACCAGGCATTTACAACAACCAATATTTTGACCTCTAAGATTCTATTACTTTTTTCAACTGGTAGATTTAGCTGGAAGTAAATGATGAACTATTTTATTTCAGGGTCATACATGAAGGAAATAGCTCATATTAGTACCTTTCCATTAAGAGGTCTAGTCCAGTAATCTGAATTGAAAACACTATGCATGTTTTATATGCACTTTATACTGTTGAATTTTATGAAATTTTTATACCAAAATGTATATAAGCAGTAATGCCAAGTACATGCCATACAGTGATGAATGTAAAGGCCATTCTAATTTATTTTTTTTTTCTGTGTGCACTCTTTCCTGCTCCCTGCTGAGTAGGTCATTTTGCCTATAAGCACAGAATAGTCCATGAATTACAGTATATTCCTAATGGTGCCTAAATTAAACCTTTGAATTTTTCAGCGCTTTTCTCCTTGAGCACAATATATAAGGACAGAGTTTTTAATAATCCTATTACTTGGTACAGAAACAGGCTAGGGCTAGTAGAGTGTCTGGTGTTTTCAGCTTCCAATTAGTGACTGCAGTTCCTGCATATAAATTTGCAGAGTAATTTAGTTGCAGTTAGATTTATCAAACAAGAAGTAGAAACATTGTACACCTCCCAAGAAATCAGATTTTAAAGATATCATCACCTATAAATTGTATTATTTACTAAAATCTGCTTCTCATCAAAAGTTGTGAATATAGAATACCTTGTGCTTCTTTAAGATTATTTTCTAAGGAAAAAAAATAAGAATATCTCCAATGAAGCAGAACTGTTATGCATTACTTTATTTGAATTTACATGGCTGCATATACAAATTAGATTGTGCTAATACTTTTTATTCCAATGGTACTTAAATGACTTTTTTTTTTTTTTAATTACAGAGTCTAATTTACATCTAGAATTTGACAAGTATCAAGCACTTTAAAACTCTCTCATCCTATCTCCCAGATACTCCCAGACCTAATTTTTTAGTGAGGAGATGTAAAGTAAGAGATCTCAATTATAGGTAAGCATATGTATGAGCAGAGGAATGAGAAAACCAAATCTAATCCTCCTATTTATAGAGTTAAGTATCTCAGAAAGGAACAACCTGTGCATTTGGAAGTGATGCTGCTAGCTTGGGAGGAAGCATTGCAACTTGGTAAAACCTTCTGGGAGGATTTTATTCAATCCATTTATTAAGATAAAAACCACAATGATTATTTCCATTAAGATAAAACATAGGGGGGAAAAAAGAAAGCTTCACACATAATGAACACCTTGCTGAAGAAATGTTTAGAATTTTTTCCTGTATGTGGGTTTTGCAAAAGCAGTTTTCAAAGTGTACTTCATGGGCCTCTTAGAGTGCCCACCGTAGAGCTTGTGACCAACAACTGGTTTGTTCCCAAGGGAATGGGCTGAGTGGAGTAAACCTCTGATAGAGGGGAAAATGGAGAGCAGGTGGGTAAATATGGGGGGATCCTGAGATCTCCTGTGTCCCTGAGATAGAAAACGGGCAAGGACATTCATTTCAGAATGTACCAAAAATTCAGAATGTCTTGAAATACAGGAAAAAGCATTTCAGGAAGTGTTTTAATAGTGTGACTTGTTCCCACCTCTGTACAAAAAATGGAATCAGAACCAAAAAAGCTTTGTATTGATCTGCTGCATACAATTCAATGCCCTGCAAAGGCATGCATGTGGTAACATTTTTTGAAATGTGTCCAGACTAGATTTTGAAAATAACCTGAGTCTCTGCCATTTGTGGCAGACTAGCCTTAGTCAGCAGCCAAAATACCACCCATGTTCTCTCTCACACAGCCTCAGTGGGACAAAGGGGAGAAAGAGGGGAAATGGGAATGAGAAAGGTCCATGTGGAGAGAAAGGTCCATGTAGAGAGAAAGACAGGAAGATCTATGAGTAACACCACTGGCAAAACATATTCTACCTGGGGAAAAAGAACTTAATCTATTACAAATAAAAATAAATATTTAATTAGTGACACGAGTAGAGTGAAACAAAAAGACAAACATTAAAGCAACATCTTTCCTGATGCTGCAACATCTTTCCTGTGATGATGACGACAATGCCCATGACGACAATGAGGTTTCCCCTCACTCCTTTCTTATGTGTATTTTCCCTGGATTGCTCCTACCTTGGGCATGGCTCAACCGTGCCCTGCACTGGGTGGGTTGGTTCCAGCTGCATCCAACTCAGAGAAGTCATAGCCTTTCCTCACAGAGACCCCCTTCAGCCCCCATATCACTAAAAAACTGACTCAGGTATGTGAAATAAGGGAAGCTTCAGTCTTTCTTATCTGTGGTGCAATCACAGGCACTTCATGGACTTTTGAATGCTTATAATTAAAAAAATATCACTAGAAAGACTAGCTGAAATATGTAACAAATGTTGCAGATATCTCAGCAGATAGGTGTGTCTGAAGAGCATTTTTTTCTCACATACACATCTAACAGGACACATCTATTTCTTGTGTAGTGTTTCAACCTGGGTAACAATTATTAGTCTTGTTGAAATTCTGAGGAGTCAGGCAAACTAGGACCCTGGTGTGGTTAATGATTTTCTTCATCTCTGGAAGCTGTGGCACTATTAAGTCCCTCCTTGACTTCCTTCCAGGCAAGTACATGATTGTTCACATCCCCTTTACCAGGATCATGATGACTGTTGTTCTCTCCTGATTATAGTGTTTCAAACTTATTTTAGTCTCTGAATTACTTTGAGTTCTGCAGAGTCTGGTGTCGTGGTTTGATTAAGAGGAAGTGAGTTTTTGGGATGATGTGGTCAAACTAATAGGTGCTCAGAATTTAATATTGGCACTTGGTTTGTCCACTGAGGGTATGGATACGCTTCTGAGAACAGGGGGTTAAAAGCTGTGAACTCCCAGGGGAAACTCTCTTTGGGTTCCGGTCTTGGAAGAGAACAAACCTCCCCTGCCCAGCTCTGAGCTGGGTGGGGGTGGGGCGAGCCATGTGGCCGGAGGAGGTAGGCCAGGCCTGGGACAGCAGGGAGGAGGCCCCTGCGAGATGGAAGGGTGGAGGAGCACAGAGAGGCTTCGGGCAGTTATCTTCCACCCTTCACCATCTGCCCTCCAGAGAGAGAGAGAGGGAGAGAACCTGTGCCTGTGCTGGTGCTATCTTGAAAATTGATAGCTCAACTGGTGTGAAGGAGAAGGGCAGGGGAGGGTGCCCAGCAGGGCAGCCAGCTGTGGATGTTCATGAACAGGCAGAGCCTGGGACTTTTAATTCTTCTTGTGGATGATGGAAACCTTGCAAATGCTGATCTTCTTGGAGCTGAATGAGGAGAGAAGTGGAGATGGGATAGTAGGATAACGGAAATGGGCAAGTATGGTGCAAGTGAAAGAGGTTTGAGAGAAGCTGAGAAGAATCCTAGGTGTGAGAAGATGATGGAGTTGCCTTTGGCTAGACTTTTCTTGTATAGCCATGGGCAGAACCACTTGTGTTCCTGTGACACAGAGACTGCATTCTAGGGGGAGGCAATGGCTCAGAGCCAGGAGAGTGCAGTGGTGTGAAGGAGTACGTGAACAGAGACGACGGGTGAAGAGGTGGATGCCCTCCATCTTCAGAAAAGAGGAGGAAGATGATCTCTGTTCAGGAGACTCCTCGGCCCCAGGGGGTGAAATTTGGGGGGGACAGGTGTCCCAAAAGGAGAAAGACTGTGCTCTTTTTGGAACTGGACAAAGCATCCTTAAAGGGAAAAACCCTAGAAGCAGCTCTGGTCCATGTGCAGTGGTGAGAGCACTGGACATGGAAGGAAGAGGTCACGATGGCAAAATGTTCTCCGGGCAGTGCCACATGTGACACGGAAACACGAGAAGTTTTGACTGTTTCCTGGGTGAAGTCTGTGGTGCAGGAGGGACTCCTCTCTTCTCGAAGAATTGAGAATTGATTATCTGAAGGGTGGTGATGGACTGAGAGTGGGTGATCTGAGGGGTGGTATCTGAATTAGAAATCCAAGGTTTTGTCTTATTGTGATGTGTTGGAAATCTGGTGGGGGGAGGAGGAGAATATTTGGGAGGTTTACATCCTGTGTTCTGTGTGTTTCTCTTATTGTCCTGGGTTGATAAAGTTTTTTTCCTTTTCATTCTTAAGCTGGAGCCTGCTCTGCTCTGTTTCTAATCACATCTCACAGTAGATACCAGGGAAGAAGTATTTTCATGGGGGCACTGGCATTGCACCAGGCTCAAACCATGACATCTGGGAAATATTGGATTGGAACCTCTGCCTAGGGAGATAACAGGGAGGGAGTAGGTGATAGACTACTTCTCTCTTTGCTTCTAACATAGGAAATACTAGGGTCTTTCACTGCTTTTGACACAGGAAATATTTGGATTGCTCATGAAAGCTTTCCAGTTGTCAGATATGGATAAACAGAATTTTCATCCATCTGTCCAGAATACCTGACAACATCCCCACTTCTCACTGTTTCTCCGCTACTCACAAACTACTTTTAAACTCAACCTGAACTTTGAGAAAAAGAAATTATTTTAATAAATATGTCTCTTCCACCCTACAAGCTCTATTGTTTAATCAGACTGAGGAGTTTTTAAGAGAAATTCTGTTGCACTTTGAATTAATTGCCTAGTCTCAGTTTAGCCTCAGGCAGGAATGCAAAAGACCCCTTTCTATGGACACAGAGATGCTTTTGATGCAGAATAATCAACCAGTAAATGGATACAGCTCTTCCATTTTTTTTCTTTTTTTCCAAAACATAAGTTCTGAAAGCTTAAAACCTTTTATCAATCAGGTAGATAAATCTCATACCTTCAAACTGGGTTGATTAACGTAACAGGTTTGGTTGGTCTTTAGGATAAAAAGCAAAGGATCTGCCTATCTTATTAAAACTAGGAACCTCAACACTATGAAATTCTTCATTACTCAAAAAATATCTCATAGACTGATTGCCTGTTGATTGTCAGCCTATAAAACATTAACTAGCTGAATGAAACAAAATCTTTCTAATAAGACTGACCTACATATGCTATCTTGCTGGTGCTATTTCATTAGCACCAGGCTGAACAAATCCTTGGGGAAAAAGTCTCAAGGGAAAACCTATTCTGTAGGTAAACAATAATGAGATTTTTTTTTTTTTTCAGTGAGTTACCAGCAAATTACCTGTTCTGAAAAGATTCTTTAACATCAACTGCAGGGGAAGCTATTGAAGGATTTTATTGCAAGCAATAGATCACTCACTAGGACTTACATAGACATATCAATGCATATTTTCAAATTTTCAAATGTTTGGGGGGACATAGAGGACATATGTCAGTGTTTTACGTTAGAAAATCTCAAGCATTTAGTGATTTTGAAGAACTAATTTTCTCAAACTTAGCTGGAGTAACGTATTTATATGAAGAATGCTAAAGAATGGGATCATCCATTGAAACTCTGAATATGATACAGCTGAAGCTGCAATAATCAAATGGATTCCTGGTTTAACAATGGCATTTTTTATCATTTCCCTGACTGCCTCTGGTAGACTAGGCATGGTTTGTAACCAGCGGTCATATGTGCATGTAGAAACTCTGAATAGGGAGCAAGAAGCCCAAAACCAGGGCACAAAATTTCCTGGTTATGTTCCCAGAGGATATTCTAAACTGGATCAACTGGTTGCTTATTTAAACTCTTGCTGTAATAAGTAACGATAGTATGCACAAACAAAGGAGGTCTGACATATAAACTACTAACCCAGACTGCCTTTATATGGAGTACTGGAATTAATTTATTCCTCATTGCATGTCTGTTTAGCTGGATTCATTGCTGTCACCCTCCGTTAGTCATTTTTAATCACAGTGTCCTCAGTGGTACCACCTGTGGGGAGTCTTCAGTCTCCATAGTCTCCATGGTTGCAATGTGCTAATTCTCTTGTGCGGAAGGAACCGAAGTACACACACACACACACACACACACACACACACACACCCCAACACTCCAAAACCACCTGTGGTCTGAACAGAGATAGTTTGCAATTAGTTGGGAAGCCTAGATATGTGGTAAATCATTGAAAAGACACAGCATTTTAACTTCAGTCTGTCAAACTACTGAGCAAGCAGGCGACTTAAAGAATACTTTTTCAAGAGAGTAGAAGCAGAATAAGTATGACTTAGGGAAGTTGTTCTATGCTGCACCTTTTGTACCTAGTTCAATGAAGTCTGAGTCATATCACTAAGGTCATCATTACTCAGTTAGGTAAATTAAGCTTATGTTCTAATTTCCATCCCTGGTGGGCAGGGTTGCAGAAGTTTGTAATAACTATTGGTGATGAAATAGTTCAGTCTTTTGAGGATGTCAGTTCCCATTTTGTTCCCAGAGGACACCTTTCTCAAAAATTAATATGAGTTAAAAATTAAGGCAAAAATAAGTTTTTTCTAGAGACTTTCTGAACAGAAGGTATAAAGCATGTTAAAATGTTATGTGAGGAAGAATTCTGACAGATTCATCCTGTACATCCAGAATTATCTGAGAGGAATAAAAAAGTCATTTGTAAAACCATCAAAATGTTGTCAGATGCAATGATTAGAAGCTACACAGGTGATTCCCAGACATCTAAAAGCTGGTAACAGTGATCAGTTATCACTTGAGAAGAATAACTTTGCCTCAAAAAGGTAAACACAGTTCTTCCTTTAAGTTTTGCTATTTGTTATGAGTCTGACAGTACATTTTACAGCGTATTAATATATTTAATCAAAGCTAAAGATAAGATTGCAGAAATAGGGTCAAAATCACCTGAACTTGTATAGTCACAGATGCCAGCAACCTCTGGAAAATTTTAACTCTCCTGTATCAAAAAAATGGCTGCCAAAATCTTTACACAGAAGCTGTGACTGGCAAACCTTTTATATCCAAAAGCATTTATAGGGAGCACAGCTCAGATAAGGAAGATGGTATCTGGTGGTCTATTGGTCTGAACTGGAAAAAGTAGCATTGGTCCCCTGGGTTGGAGAGGTAGTGATGCTATAGAATAATGAAATTATCAAAAAGATGGGGTAAGAGGGAGGTAATGGACAGGCACCTGGAGAATATCAGCTAATGAAAGATCAGGGAGATATTGGAGTCTGAGTAACTAGCACACACAGGATTATAATTACCCCTAATGTTTGATTGCAATCATCCCTAGTGTTTGGTAAGGCAAGTGAAGCAAATGAGAATTAGGAGAAACACTTGCAAAATCAGAGGTTATCTCTAAAAGATCATCCTGACAGTGATTGGTAGGTAACATTTTCTTTTAAAACCTAAAACCTGAAACAAAGGCATAACATTCTCAAATAAATAGAGAACATGACTGAAATGAGATGCAAAAATTAGGTTGAGAGTATTGTTAAGGTAAATAATATGGGAAAGTGGAAAAATTACAGTGTCACACCAGATAAGTCCTGGAACAAGATCCACAGATCATTCAGAGAGATATTGTCTCTGACATGCCAAGTACCCATTGAGAGTGGATAAAATATGAGGTGCAAAGTACCCACTGAGAGTGGAACTTGCAGAGTCCTGTACGTAGATACATTCTGCAAAGACCTTACTGATTTTTCACACTGATTTTTCAGTCCATTGAAATCCATCTGTGCCAGAGATCTTAGCTGCAGAATAGTTGTGACCATACAGTTTACTTAGTGGGCACTTCTCATCTAGATTATAAATTCTGTGATTCTGAGGGAAGCTTGTGGCTGTAAAGTTCGGCTCCTATGTCATCAAGCTTAATGATCCATGTATTTAGGGAGACTTTAATGGGCTCAAATTGCTAAAGCAGTGTTGTGGAGGATAGTGACTGTTAAAGAACAGTATAGCAATGACTTTAACCTCAGAACAAATAAAGCCCAGTGCAGCAGAGCCCCATCAGTCACCATGGTGTGTCGCACAGGAACGCAGGTGCTACAAGGGGTAGTCTGTTTGCTGAACAGCAGTATCTCAGTTTTGTCACCACAGGATATAGACACTTAGACACAAAGTACTTCACTGCATTATGAGATGGTGTTGTGTCCTTCCCAGAGGGAGGAAATTGTGTGATAAAATGAATGACTGTGAAGGATCCTTCTGTGACAAGGGAAGCTGTTGCTTCTCAGCTCAGATTTAGCCTAACTTAGGCATGATTTCAACCCTCAAATAATTTTGCCCCCCAGTTAAGGGAAAAGTTCCCAGTGGTCTTACTCTTTCAAATCCAGCATTATTCACTGTTGAGGTATTATTGCTTACTTCCAGATTCCTTAACGAGATGCATTCCAATACTGCAGCTTTTTAAATGTGAACTTTCTTTCATTAGAAATATCCAGCCAAAAGTTCTAATTAGGCCCATGTGCATCTGTGAAGGAAAAATCTTTGAAAGGGAGAAAAATCTTAGCCTCTGACACAGATGTAGGAGAAGACAAAAAATATTTTGAAGATTGTTATAAAAGTTATTTCTTTTTGAGGTAGCACAGTAAGAATTGAAATGGAAAGTGATTTTCTATGAAAGGGTTAGAGCAAGAAAGACATTTCTATCAAAGAAAAGGTTACTGAGAACATATTTCTAAGCAGCCCCAGGAAATTTTAAAGAGAGAAGTTAAATCCCAACAAAATTGGTAACCAATTTAGCCCTTGCTGAGTATTTTGACTAGAGGATAGACAAAAACTTTTTTTTTTTTTTTTTTTACAGTCAGACTCCTCTAGTCTGTGTGTTAGTAAGAAAACAGAATTCCCTGTGTGGTGCTTTAGTCATAGCCCCTGATCAAGAGCCTCTGGCAAGCAAGCTGCTCCCCAGACTCAAACATGATTTGAAAAACAGGGAGTAAAAGAAACAGCACTCAGTGGAGAAAGTCATGGCAGTATTTCTTTTGGGTGTCTTTAAGGCTTATCACTAAGCATTCAGCACCCATTAGGCCAAACCAATCTTGTTCTGAAATCTTGTACAATCACTTCTTGAAACTATCAGGAAATCTTTTTGTTAGGAAAGTGTCTGTTCCAGAAATAAGAATGGTGTGAACTAGCTCATTTACAGTCAAGAAAAGCTCCAGTTTTACCTTTCTGTTTCTGAAATTCTTGCAGAAGTCTCATTGTTGTGCCATACTGTGGGAGAGGGACCATCTTTCAGTTTGTTTGAAGGATGTAATCAGTTCAGTGTGCTCCCAGTAACAGTGGCTGCACTGGGATCAAAAGAAAAGAGGGGTGTGGTTGTAATGTAATGCTTCTGGTCTGGTAAAAGAACAGCATGAAGACTGCCCTGATGTGTTTCAGTATACTTACCTTTCCTGTAGGACAAACAGCCAAAACCTGCCTGCTTAAATTGGTACTGGAGTAGAGAAACAAAGGTTTCTCTCCCTTTGATACCTGGCTATCTGCCTCCAGTGTAAAAAAGCAGTTGTGCTTCCAGAACTAAGCTCTGTATACAGCCAAGACATAGCTGTGTGTCCAAGCAGCTCCTGGAGTGAGGTGAATTCTCAGGTCTCCTAGCATAAGCATACCCAGGACATATTACTGTCTTAACCTGTTCTTTTTCTGCTCTCTATTGCCCAGGCCTTTTATTAGCTAGGACCCTTGGGTCAGTTGGGATCAGCTGTCCTGTGATCCCTCTCAATGTCTTCCAGCCTCCCCTCTGGTTGGGTGAAGTGAGGAGCAGAAAAAGCCAGAAAGGACTATGTGTACTGCTCCACAATAACAAAACCATCCCTGCTGTATTGGCACAAATCAAAAACATAGCCCCCTCCCTGGTAGATACTATGAAGATGATTAACTCTATCTCAGCCAAAACCATCATGGGAGGAAGTGTGGGTGGAATAATATAGCACCAGCAAGATATATTGTTCTTGGAATAATGAGAGGGAGCAATAAATCCTACACATAGATGTTGCCATGTGTTTTCAATCCCATTCAAGCTGGCTTATACCTCTTAAATGGCATCTTAGTACTTTATGTCTACAGCTGACTTCCTAAATCCTTCCACATAATGGCAATCTTCATGTAATATGATGATTTCAGTCCAACCACTGCTGACCTTTATTTTTTAGAACTGTGATAAGAAGAAAGATACTGTCAACACATGTAAAGCTTTTTAGTCAGGATGATGCAAAGCAGTGTCCTCATTATGAAGTGTGGATATATGACAGACCACAGCTGAATGACAGAAACAAAATCAATGGCCATTGGATAATCAGGAAGATTACACAACCACTATTTAAAACAGAGAAAAAAATGCAGTGTACAAGGATAACGTCTATGGCAAGAAGTAGGAGACTAAAACAGGAGGGTGAATGCAGTATTGACTAGGATGAGATTCTGAGAGTGAATGGAATTAGACAGTATAAACTGTGGAGACAAATCCCAGCAATAGAAATGTCTCAGGCGGAGACATCTTGAGCTGGAGAAGAGAGGTATCACAGAGAATTACAGCTGCAGTACCTGGAAAATCTACAGTTTGGATTAAAGATGTGGTTTCGGATTGTATTATTCTTTCTATGTGGCTGAAATAAGAAAGATATTTTTCTGCTGTAAGTGGAATTTGTTGGGAGGGGTCTTGAACAATAGAGTTTTCAAATTAAAAGGAAAGTCACCTAGTCATTTGATGAATTAGAAAGTATTATTTCAAAGCATATTTGTTGATTCACCATATTCAAAGAAATTGTCTCTGAACCAGAGAAATCAGAAATTCTAATTTCAGTGAAAAGGTAGACTGGGGAACTTAGATCAGTCTAAAGGCCAGTTCTTAGGCTTTAGAGGCATATGTAAACCACATGGGAGGGGGACTCTGTACTGGGCTGTACATTGTCTTCCTGTTCTGGTGGACCTTGACACATTTAAGTTATAAATTTAAGCAAATATGAATAAATTACCCTACAGCTGTTTAAACATCCTTTGATAATACATCTTACTTTGGCTGAAATGAAGAAGAGAATGCTGGTACAAGAAAATTGCACGGCAGAATTGAGCAACTTGGTAGCATGTGGAAGAGGAGCAGGACAGTTGTCTGAGAAAATGTATGACTGGGGGCTCCAAACCCCATTTTCTGTGAGTTCTGTTAGAGAAAGAAATTTCTTCTCTGACAGAAGATAATTAGACAGGACCTGATTAGAGAGAGAGAGAATGAGTATTTTCCATAGCAGCTGCAGTTTTCAGGCCACAAGTTTGTTTGCAAGTTTTTGTGCATTGGAGGATGAAAATACCAGAGAAGGTGTGTGAACAGCTAAAACAGTGGATATGGACAGAGAGTGAGCAGAAGATCTCAATTCTTATGATGTTGGAAGCACTGTGAAATCATGCTTGATAACTTAAAACTCACCAAATTTGTTAATGCTTTCTTTAGATTTCAGGTAAACCAATCACATTTGTCTTCTGTTCCTCCTTTCAACAGGAACAACCAGGCTTATTCCTGACAGTTGACTGTTTACAGTAGACTTGTGGTTGTTGCAAGCCATGCACCATGAGACAAATTGCAGCAAGTCACTAGATAACATTAAACACTTCAAATGTTCAGATTTTGAGAAAATGTGTGGTTTCCATGCTGCCTTTACTCCTCTGATTAAGAAAAGGAATGAGGCTGTGACCTATTAATGTCTTGGTTTTTCTTTTCTCTATTTGCTTTCATAAGCCTTGGAAAATCTTCACCATGGAATCCTGCTTCACTAGAGTTTTGACTTTAAGAAGTGAAAGAATTTATTCATTATGGGATGAGAGTATGAAAGGCAGAGATTAGAAAAAAGCACATCATCCCTTTTTTAGATATCATTTTATTGAAGAAAATTTGAACAGCTGGCATATTTGAAGAGAAAATATTACATTTCTTATAAAAATAAATTTTACCCCAGGCAAACACTGTACTGTTTGATAATCACCATTTTGATTAGCATTGCAGAAAGAATATTTAATGTGGAGTTTTAATACAATAGATTCATTTAGTAAAATTTTAAAATGTCTTTATTCATTTAAAATATTAAAAGGGGATTAAGACGTTGATACTTTCTCTTTTATTTTAGCAGAAAATGGTCCATTTAGACTTTTTTATTTCTCTGGAGTCATATTTCAAGCAGATGATTAGGTGCAGTATTTTTGGAATTTAACCTGTGATAAATACAGTAAAACTAACAGTCTTTGATTATTAAACCACTGCCAGGCAAGGTTTCATTTGAATAAAGTGAAATAAGACACAAAAACATACAAAAGAAAGACTTGATATTTGCTGAGGATAGGTAGAAAATGTTCAAAAGAAGTGATACTTAGCCCCAGTCCTTTTTCTTTAGAACAGGATAACTGATCAAAAGCACTGTGGTATTACAAATAACAGCTAAAGGAGATAAAAAAGAAAAAATAATAAGCTCATAATAATGAATGTAAAGACAGACATGCTGGGTAAATTCAAAGTACTTTTAACCCAGTATTCTTTCTTCCATAGTTGCCCAAAACAGGTGCCTAGAAAAGGATGTAAGGACAGCAATTTTCACTCTAATCTCCAATCTTCAGTCTGTAGTAATTTTCCGCATAGAGCTTGTGTCCAGGTGTTCTATTGCTCAAGGAAGTGATGCCCAGAAAATTACCTCACTAAAAGGGGTAGAGAGATAGAGCATACAGTGTGAATGGACATGTTGGAGAGGTTGTTGGCTTTGTTCTGTGGTAGAAGGAGGGCATTAAAGTGTGATGTGATTGTTTTACTTAATGGGGAGTTAGAAAAAGACATCAGTTTTCTCAGAGATGCATAGGTAGTAAGTAGTGAAAAATGATCAGAACTTGCAGTGAGAGAAATTTCAAGTAGATGCATGGAAAATATTCTTAATGTAAATAGTTGTTGAGTACAGAACAGCTTGGTGAGAGTGGTTGTGGGATCTTCATGCTTGGACCTGAGAAATTTTGAAGTTTACTTTACTTTTAGCAGAAAGTTGGCTTAGATGATCCCCATGATTCAACCTCAACTGTGTAATGATTCTGTAGATTTGTGACTGTCTGAGTTGAATTTTGTTTCCACATTGAACCACAATGGATTAATGTACTGAATTTGTGCATTTTCCTTTGAATCTGTGTGAACCTTCCACATCCAAAAAACATCTTGGCAAGCACTTGCACTTCCTTGGAGAATCACCCCTTTGGCTGTTTTTTAACTTTTCTGATGGTTTCATTTGGTTTCCTGTGTTCTTACTCTTAAATGAGAAAATGTCGCAGTGAGGGAGGCTCGGGACAGCTCAATATGAGAATCAGCAAGCTTCGTTTATTGATTAGAGCATCAGACATTTAAGCACAACACATAATAAACTCATGCATATTCTGTAAGCTAAGCAATCTATTGGTTATTCTTACTTCCTCGTTCTTTACAACTTACATCTCCCTATTCTCATGCTCTGCTCTTGGCTACATCATCCTGCTATCAGACTACAGTTATACCCAAGGCCATGGTGGCCTTGCAGGTGCAGGGCCTCAGATTAGCTGGGTCCGGTACTTTTTCAATTCTCAGCTATCTAGAGCATGTCTACGTGGCTTTTGTCATGTAACTATCATCCCTCCACAAGAAAATCAGACAGTATCCACTCTTTCCATTAGACTTGTGATTGTACAGACTTGTATTCTTTTTTTTTTCAGATTTGAAGACTCAGTGTGGTCACTGCATTTTAAATAACAGTCATCCTCATACAGTTATCAGATGCCTATGTCTCTAGGTAAATATCTTTATGATGCTACTAAGACACGGTGTTGTATAAGTCACTATTTGTTTTAAATCAAAAGAATTTTTCTTTGCTGGATTCTCAACAACAATAAAACCAGGACTGCATTGCACCTTAGTATTGGTTGCTTTTTATATTCATCTTGAAATTAAAGTCCAGGTCTTCATTTTCACACTTTAATGCCAAAATGTGAAAAATACTGAGTTTTCTGTTAGCTTTTGGTCAGCCTTTATTGGATTGCAGCAGTTATGTAGTACCTTAACCTGCTGGTATTTGCAGCAAGGTTAGTACTAAAGTTGTAGCATGTAGATTCCGGAAACAGTTCTAAATCGAAAATATTCTAAAAATAAATCAGTTCTAAATCTTTCTGAATTTGAAAAAGAAGCTGCCAAATAATGAGAAGAGAACTTAATTAATCTGATACCATGATCTTTACTACACAGACAAAATATTTTTCTGCCTTTGCAAGAGGTCCTGGTTCAGTACCATTGATTCCAGTGACAAGATACACAGCCTATCTTTCCTGCCTATCAACAAATTCCTGGCAAGGCTACTTGAGCTTAATGGATTTTCTGCAGTAACACTGAATGGAATTTTCAATTAATTTCAGAAGGAAATTTTATTTGCATTTTTATTTTACACACAACTTCAAGTCATTAGTCATTTAAACTGACTATATCTTTTTTCATTGGTTTATTTTATTCCTTTACAGATTGTTGGAACCGTACTGGTTCATTAAAATATACCTTTATTGCTGTCTTTGAATTTCTAGAGTTTATTCTTGCAAGATTAGTGCAATTTGCCTGCAAGGAAAACAGCATTGCTGTATACATTTTCCCAATAGACATTTAATATCGTACTGACTTTGTAAGACTCATTTCTCCTTATTCCAAGCTTCCATGAAAACAGTTCACCAATCTCTACAGAGATGCAAAAGCCCAGATTTCTTCCTCCTAGGTTAATCTATTTAAGACAAAGAAATACATTTAAGGACTTAGTCACCCTAAATTCTTGTAGGCGATAGAAGGTAGTGTCTCCTCACTCCAGAAGATGTTGTAGCTCTTCCAAGATCTGCATTTAATTCCAGAAGTGATATGGAGTCAGTCTGGGTTAGAGTTATCTTGTCTGTGTTTTTATCTTCTGTGCAAGAAAATGAACAGCCACTGCAAAGAGATTGAAATTTGAAACAAACCAGCACATTATTTTGGCTCACTATTTTCTTGAACTTCTACAGGCGTGGTAGGTAGACTTCATCCACCTACAAAATATGCTTATCTACAATTGGGCCTGTCACCTAAGCCTTCCTTTATATTTAATAGGAAGAAATAGTAATTTTTGGCATGTGACACCTCATGAAGATGGGTTTTTATGATGAATAATTAGCTAGATTTATGCCATTTGTTTTATCTTGTACATTCCTTCTGAATAGTGGGGACAGAGCCCAGCTGGAGATGTGAAACTATTCAAAATGGATTATAGCCCTCAGCTGTTGCGGGAGTACTTTGTTTAAAAAACCTATCTGTTGCTTACTCTTTAAAGAATATGGATTTGTCCAGATTTAGGGATGGAAACTAGTTCTTTTCAGATCAGAATGGCCAGATTCTCACAAGTTTCTTTCTTACACAGCATGGAGAAAATCAAGTCTGTAGCTATTGTCTTATGTACCTTGCAGAGGAATCAGTTTATGAGCCTTGGAACCAGATGCTGGAACATTGATTTCTTGGAATTTGGGGTACTGGCATCTTTCAGTCTCTGCACATAACACACGAATTTATATGTCGAATTATACATCCAACTAATAAATGCATTTAGTTGTAAAAATAACTACCATCATCCTGTGATACAACAGCATATAAAGCTCCATTTTGATAGATTAATGAAAGACAATTCTTAAAGAGTTTTTACAAGACAAAGTTTTAAATATTTTAGAAAGTTTTAAAGAGATGTGGGGAAAAGTACTGAATTTAATTCACATTAATATAGGCTTACTGTAATCCCAATTACAAAATAAAAGACATGACTTAGACAAGTGACAACTTCCCTCTCTAGCTCAATATTTAGCACAATCATTTGCATTTCACTAAGATGACTATCTCTTTCCAAGAAAACTTTATAAAAAGAAGATATATGATGGATTTTCCCATTTATCCTTGGAGCAGAGAACATTCTAGAGTTAAACGTTCAGTAGGTCCTTAACAAAGAACTGAAAACAGTGGGCATTTTCAGGTATTTCTTTATACCTATGCCTGAACTAAAATCATGTTATAAAATGTAAATACATCAGGCTTTAGAATTTTTCTACAGTCTTATGTTATACATTGGAGTAATCTGCAACATACACACACACACACACACACACACACACACACACACACGTGTGTGTGTATATATATATGGACTATTTAAAATAAACACAATCTTCTTATAATAAAATTGTACTTATTTGCTGATAAATATGACAAAAACCTCTCAGTCATGCTGCAAAAATATCTACCCTCTTTGAGTGGTTGACCATAAAAATGAAGCATGATAAAATTAGAGCAGAGATGCAATTAGAAGCAGTTGTTGGCATATGAAACATTTCCAGTTTCCATTGAGTTACTGCTTCTTTTATACTGGTGTCTTCATAAAAAAGGCAGTCGCAACAGTGAAAATTGAACTAAAATCCAGTCCTAGTTATCCATTGCTCAATAGGGGAACTTGTTTGGGGTCCCATATTTGGAGATAAAGATGTAGATAGTATTTGTGCTTAAGAAGATTATGTATTTTCACACTTTATGCCTAGCAAATAGGGTCACTTGTCAATGAGGGGGAGAATCACTTCCATGGCACCCCTTCATGTTAATAGTAGTAGCTAGAATGAAGTCCCTTAGCATTAGTTGTTCAAAAGACTAATTAATGCTCCCATCATACTTAACTTAATTTTTACCACCCACATATTTCACAGCCACTGACTCAACTGAATTCTCATTATGGGCTGGCTATTTCTTTTCACCTTACTTGGATCATATTAAGCAAGTGGATGATTTATCCCCAGTGGACTTAAGAAAGCACCTGAAGTATACTTTGATAAAATGATCTGAGGAAAAAAACGCAAACTATTGAAATTTCAATTTAAAACCAACATTTTGTGCATGTTCATTACCTAATGGTCAAACACCTCGGGTGTAATCTCTTGGCCTGATTGCTTTCCTGTCAGTGTAGCTTGCCTGACTTCAACAGTGTGGGCCCTTTTGTATATCAGTACAAATCAAAGTAGAAATATGTTGATAGCATTTACATTTTTAATTTTATCTTGTGCTTGGCCATGTTGCAGGTGCCATAAAATGTTAATTTCCAGCTTCTCTCAAAGGTAAATACCAATTTCAATTCACAATCTACTGATGCAGGAAAACCGAAAAGCCGAATAGAAAAGACACACGATAAAAATCTATTTTTATGTTGTAAACAACATGATTACTCTTCCCCTTTTCCATGACAGATTCAATAAATGTTGATTGAATTATCTAGGATTAGCTGAAGTGGACGTGAACAAAATAAGCAATAAGAATCCACAGTAAGAATCAATGGAAATAATTTATTTCCTGGAGATCAAATCGAATAACAGGGAGGATCAAATTAGCTAGTGATCACATTAAGTGGAAATCTTTGTACTAGTATGCTCTTTCCTCTGAGCTGCTGTCAATAGTCTCATAAATACACAGTGGCAAAAAATCTTTTTCCTTTGTTTATTTCCACTGAATCTGAAGCACTGCATACCCCTGCAGACAGTGAGACACAAAACTACCAAACCAGAACCACCAAATATGGGTGACTTCTGAGCTACTTATATACCTCCCTCCCAACAATTTTTTTTTTTTTACGACTAGAAAACCTTCTTATTCTCTACTTCACACTTACAAATCCACTATTTTCCAGGTCCAGACAGGAAATAATAAGCATTTTAGAATACTCTGAAATCTGACACATCTGAGATCGCTTCAGAAGTGCTCAAATCTGAAATTCAAGAACAAAATTATTACAAAACCTGTAACTATACCGCTGTAACAAACTGATTTTCTATTCCCTCAGAACAAACTGTAGATATCCATTTGGATCCCTGGAGTGTTATCCAGCCAAGTCTCAGTTATCCATGTGAAGCCAGAGTTCTGATTGTAATTCAGAATCAGCTTGTGGTTAATGCTAGCTTTGAAAGATATTCAGTTACACAAAGAGAAGAGCCAGGCTGCAAAATCTTGTGATATTTGATATTCAAAAGGCTTAACTAATGAAATAAACCATAAAATCTTAACACTGCTGTCAGTCTGATACCTCCTTCTCCTCCATCTTCAGTCTTGACATCATAAACTTCAAGTAAATTCTGAATAACTTTTAAGTTGTCTTGACATCTAACACCTGGTTAGTTTAGAATTATGCACAGAAGTGAGATAAGCCTCACAGTTTGCCCAGATAAATTTCTAGAACAGAATACAGATACAGACAAGCATTCAGGCAGGGATATTAATTCCACAGACCAACACTGATAGCCTTCCCTTAAGGAGGTTTCACAAAACATTCACATAACCAAACCTGTAGTCCTTTCTCCAGTCCCTCAAAGTTAGCAGACTTGGGTGTGGATGTAGCAAGACTGGGTTGAATGCAGGAAAAGCAATTTGAAGCAGGCTGTTCATTTGGGAAAAGGCATGGGCAGAGAAATGATGGATCTGGAGGGAACAAACGTAGGAAAGAGGAGAGAAGGGAATGAAAGGGGCAGCCACATGTAAGCAGTCAGATTATGCATTCATCAGACATTTGCTGTGGGAATGCACAGATCTCTGCTCTGTGTGCATTTCTGTTCAAGAAGCTTGCAGGCCTCAAGACAGATGAACTGGCAAGCAGTTCAGGCAGCCTGGGAGATGCAGAGGAGAACACAGCCCCGTGGGCCAGCTCCTGTAGAGAATGATGTGTTTCTGTGAGACAGCAGCACATGTCCATCTGGATTAGCCAGGAGCTGTGGCATGAGATCTGGGGACTGGCTGCAGGGAAGTCTGGGCCAGCCACACAGTGCCCTGTGTAAAGGTGCTTGTGTGGGGGGACATGAGATCTGCTAGCAATCTTTGAGTCTGCTTTGGTGGAAAATAAGAACAAGATGGGACCATCTGATCCTCTTTATTTTAGTTCCAATCCTGATTAGGCTAGTTTAAATTTATGTGATTGCTCTTTGTGGTGTCAGCTCTAAAGGCACTATTTTCATCTTGGGATTGATCTGCTGCTTTGGTCCAGAGAGTGTAAAAAGCCCACAGAGAGTGTGTTTGTGTGCTCAGTCTCAGTGCCCAGGCTGGACCTGGGCACTGGGAACTGCAGCACCCTCATGCCTAGCACACCAGGGGTGAGCACTCTGGGTCTTGAGTCAGGCAAATTTGTTTCAATGGACTGAGAGGAGAAATCCTGTTTGTCTCACTAGACACATCATGCTGATTTGGCAGGATCCTTCACTAGGTTTGGCTACTATTTAGCATCCTACACAATTTAATAATGAAGAAAATACCTTTCGGGAAAGAAGTAGTATGGAGAGGGATGAAGAAAATGTTGCTCGTTTTCCTGTAGATATTCTGCTGTTTAAAAATAAAAAAAAAAAAGAAGTTGCTCCCCAGGTCTTATGCAGTACTCATCATTTTTTAGGAGGATGATGAAAGCTTTGGAAACAGCCTCAAAGCATTTTGGTTTGGTAGGAAAATTTGTGTCCCATTTTTGAGATAAGGGACTGAGAATTAATTTTCAGACAGGAAAAGTGTTGTGGAAAAATAACTAACCTAGTCTTTTAAGAAACTCATTCATAAAAACTGATTCAAAATAACTGACCTCCTGAACTGTAGCCTAACCACTTAGGTATTAAGCCTGTTTTTCCTCTGCCATTCTTTGCTACTCTTGACAAAGAGCAATCAAATACGGTTGTGGTAAATATGCTATTGCAACATTTCCTTCTCTTTAAACATTCAGAGTCAAACATACCACTGTGTACATCATCAAAAGCTGATTTACACAGCTGAATTTCTAGCTCCTAAGGAGAAAAGCGGTAGGAAGAATATTCTAATTAGCATTCAAAAGTTGATCAAAATAGCAAATACGTTTCGGGAACAACTGATTTAAATAACTTGTAATTGAAGATACCCATTTCCAGAGCCTGAGGGGTTGTAATAAAACTGAGAACAAATTAAAGCAAAAGAAAACAAAGCTAGCCTTATACAGGCAACTAACTATTCAGATTCAGAATATCAGAAAATTGTTCTCTCTTTTAAACTCTCATTTATTGATGACTTTCTGGAAAAATAATTTTTTAGAAAGGTTTTTTTTTTACATCAGTTGTCTACACAGTGAATGTGATAAGCTAAGAGATTACATTTTGCTCTTACACTGGTCTGATATGCAAGATTTCCTTCTGTTCTCTCATCACTCCTTTCTATTTGATGTCATGGCCATTTGCAGAGTATTTAACAATCTTTATTCACATGGTCCTGAGGCCATGTTTTTCCAAGCAAGTCTCATTGCATAGAGACTGAGAAAACCTTGAAGTGAATAAAACTCTCTGACAGTACCCTTTTGCTTTTACAGTTTAATTCCTTCAACAGACTCTAAGTGTGATGAAATAGTCTCCTCACTTTCCTGAGCAAGCAAGGCATATGAAGACTCACCTGGGTAGGTTAGGGACACACACTCCAAATTCTGGCTATTCCAGCTACTTAAGTGGATTTTCTACACACACACTGTAACAGGAAATTGGAATTTTCCGTTATTTGATGTGGAGACAGAACAAGAAATGACCTGAACCTTCATTCTCGACTTGAAGGTGGTGTTTAAAGGATTATTGTGACTCTCTGTTCAAATGAACTTGTTTCACTATGCATGCCTCCTTTTCATGATGCCTTTCAAAGGAATATTCAGGGCAGGATGCTTTTCTGGTAGGAATATACAAAGAGAGGCAACCTAAGATTTATTCACAAAGAGCGGAGGGAAAATATCTCTCACTTTCAAAAATAAACAGAAAGTTGGAAATATGGGAGATTCTGGGACACAAAGGGCAGGGTCCATTTTCCCCTTGTAATATGCTTGATACAGAGGAAATTAAATGAACTAGAGAAAGATCTAAGTTCTATAAGCTGGAACTTCCTGTGCTAATGTATGAACTGCAAGTACACTGATGCAATTCCCTGAAGTAATTCTCAAGGACTTACACTAAGGTCTTCAATTTCTACTCTGCAATTGGCTGCTAAATACCATGGTAGCAAATTTATTTCAGGGATGATAACTTAAAAAATATTTATAGGACACAAAATCAATATTTTAAACACATTTAAAATAATGTCTTTCTGCCTACTCTCCCAGATATAGTCAAACCCCAGCTCTTTTCTTAAACTATACTTTTAAGAACCGTTACACTGAGGAAATAAGTAAAGTATATTTGTAATGCAAATAATACCATAATACAAAAGAGGACTTGACTATTCACACAATGTATTTGCTATGAATTATTAATCTAGACACAGTTTAAATTAAGATTTAATAAGTGAGAAAAATTAGGTAGTTTCTTTTTGCTTTCTTCCTTTAATTTTCCTTCCAGAAGAGCTCTACTGCCTCAAAAGAGTGCAGGAAGATATTTGTGCAACAAACATAAAAGGAGTAGCAATTAGCCAGAAGTTTAAGGAAAATTTCATAGAGATACTCGTTACAAAATGTTGTGGTGAGTTTGTAATTCAGGTAGCTTCAGAAATATGTATTCCAAAGAGGCATCCAGATGTTACAGTGCTGATGAGAAATTATCTATTTTGTTTCCTGGTGACCATCCACTGTGGTCATATATTTTTTAAACATTGACCATACCACACATATTTTGCTGTAACCTCTTTTGTAGCTTACCATTTTCCACTGAAGACTTTATAAAGAAAACTGTGAAACTGGAATCATGCCCAAGCATTCCTTGGAAGATGGACAATTTTCTGTCTTAGAACAGTGTGAGAAAATCTGGCAATCTACCCCAATAAATAGTAGAGTTCCATGCTTGGGAATGGAACTCTCAAATTTACCAACAGAGATGCAACTAAGGGAGATGGTAGAAAAGACTGTAACATTTGCCACCTGCCTTGTGAAAGAAGAAAGAACAAAGAAACAACAGAGCTGTGACAGACTCAAATATACATCAGCAAATGAAGGATGTGAAGGACAGGGCAACAGACAAGTCAGGCTTCTCTGACCTGAGATGTTAGGCTGATGCTGTTTGGTTTTTGCCTTTTTTCCTCTTATATGTGCTCTGTATTCTTTGCACATATATTTGTAGTTCTGTAAGCCTATTGTAATAGTGGCTCGTTTTCCCAGTACTTTTCCATGCCCTTTCCCTAGCAGAAAGACAAAACAAATTCCAGAGCTCCAAGCCCTGGGAGGCACAAGGCCCCTCTGCTGTCTTGGCTCTTCCTGGGAACCAAGGCTGAGAACAACTCCTCGAGATACATTCTCATGGACAAAGTACAACTAGTGCCAAGGGGCTCCAGAGAAGGGGTTTGACCTGGAGGGGAGCTGCATCACCACTTGTTCTCCTAATTGGTGCTTTTTATCAATTATGCTAATTTCCTAAAACCTATAAAAATGTACTCACCCCTGGGGGGATGGGCTTTTGTGGACATCTTTCCATAACTGTCCCTGAAGGCCTTCAAATATTGAGAGCTGTTCTTATATTACCTCCTCACTAAAATTATCTCGAGTTTCGTTTCCAGGTGGGGAAAAGGCAACAAGGCAACAGCCATTGTTTTTTAATCCGAATCAGTCTAGATCCTTCTGGTGACCTGAGCAAGAATGCTCTCTTGCTGCTAAAATCTATATATTCAAATAAATCAAGACATGCTTTATCTTGAATACTATATTACCTAAAGAGGCAGAGCTGAATAAAAGGGAATAGACAGAAATTGCTCTCTCCATCTTACAGGTGGAGAACTTAAGTCACAAGAACGTTCTTTTTAGGCTGAATCTAAACAGAAATCAGAAACCTAACAACAAAAATCTCAGTTCTACAGAAGCAAATTAATTAGATGACCAAACTTTTCTTGAAAAAGAGGAAACTCTTGCTACATCCATTGATTAATTCATTGCTATAAAATAAATTATAGCTATAATCCAATGATAAACCCAAAAATCTTTTAGCAGAACATGTATACATCCCTGCACTCTCCCCTCAACATGCCTGCATGATTTTAATAGTAGATACCTCAATGTGTCACCCATTATGTTAGAAATTTTTGAGAGCTGTCTTCCTGACCAAGTCTACCAAAAGCATTTAAGAGCATTTCTTTCACAAGTAAGACTTACATTAAACTGCAATTTTTGTAACATGAAAAACAGTATTTCTCAGGAATCTGCATTCATCCTCAACAAAGTGGCCAGCATACTAAGACACTTATCTAGCAGTCTGTGCTGGTTTTGGCTGGAATAGAGCTAATTTTTGTCACAGGAGCTGGTGTGGGGCTGTGTGTTGGATTTGTTCTGAACACAGTGCTGAAAATGCAGGGATGTTTATTGCTGGGCAGTGCATACCCAGAGCCAAGACCTTTTCTGTATCTCACCCCAATTCACCAGCAAGGAGGCTGGGGGTATACAGAGCTGGGAAGGGACACAGCTGGAAGTAATGGTCCCAAATAACCCAGGGCATATCCCACAACAGATGGTGTCATGCTTGGTATATAAAGCTGGGGGGAAAAGGGTGACCTGGAGAAGCCCTGCTCTTGTGGAGATGGCTGAATGCCTGTCTGTCCATGAGAAATAGTGAATTAATTCCTTGTTTCACTTTGCTTGCAAGTGTGAGTTTTGCTTTACCTATTAAACTGTTTATCTCAGGAGTTTTCTCTCTTTTTGCCCTCCCAATTCTGTCCTACTGCAGGGGCAGTAGGTGAGAGGCTGTGTGGTGCCTGGCCACTGTCTGGGGTTACACCACGACGCAGTCTATTGTGCTTTCTGTGTAAAGAAAATCTTTGTTTATATTATAGGAAAGCTCATAGCACTTCTCAGGCCTGACTCACAAGGATAAGCTCATGAAAAGCAGAGTACATTTTATCTGTCTAGAATTAATCTAGGTATTTTCTTAGGTCTGGTTGCTATAATAAAACATGACATATAAATAAAAATAACCAGTATTAGATGTGGGTTTTTACCACTACTGAAAAGTAAAGTGAAGGACAGTATCAGATGTGCTTTCTCTGTTCAGCTTGAGGTCAGTGACTGTGGCAATGTTTAAATTCCATTGCACTGTTTTCTCTAGAGGTTTGTAATTAGACCTTTGAAAGAAGCAGCGCCTTTTTATTACTAGTGGTCCAGAAATAGATTCAGAAGCAGAAAAATATGCAGTAGAATATCATTACATCTTCATATAAATTAACATTAAAATGTTCTGATTCAAATCTCTGCAGGCTTTTGTCAATCAACAGTATTCATGTATCTCTGAGGAGAGCACAGGGTAGAATATTTCAGGGAGCAATAAAAGCATTACAGCTTATTTAAGACACATGGTTTTAGAAAACCAATCTTTTCTCCTCTTCTTGTTTATGGATTTTATAAGATTTGGCATTTGTTATTTTCAGGTAAATATTAAGAAAGGATCATGGCATTGCTATTTTTAATTTAAACTGAGCATTACAAAGCATTTATGTCAGGAATATATTAAAAAAAAGAAACGGTAATTTATTTAAATTTTGCCTCCGAATTTTTATTCAATGCATTCATCTACATACAACTGCTAGTTCCATTTGCCAATTTTTCTACTAATCCATCTTTCAGCCTCTTTCAAAGATCTGATCGTAGTGGAAGATAGATCCCTGTTCAGCCAAAGTTCAGAAATATTTTCTTCTCTTTTTAGTATTTCTTCTAAGAATTCTTCAAAGAAAATTGATAGCTAATGAAAGCAAATCTGAGGGGGGGTCAGTTGATAAAAAGTTATCATTTAGTCAATCAAAAAGAAGTTAATTCAAAAAGGTGTATATGCTTTCTTCTGCACATCAGCATTCTGCAGCTGCCAGGCTTGAGGAATATAAATGGAGCAAAGTTAAGGGCATCTCTCCTTTACCTGGTATTTATAGATTGTCTCATGTGGTTACAAGCTGAATCAGGGACAACGTGCAGGTGAAGATCACTGAATTTAGAAGTCTGAAAAGTCAGATCAGTTACAAGACCGAGACAACACGTATGTTTGTGTGTGTATATGTGACTGTGTATTTGCAAATGAAAAGAAACTAGAAACCTCCCTGATGGAAAGGCTATGGAACCACTAGGTGTCATTCTTGTTCCATATTTCCTGATGGCCATATGTCAAACAACCAGTCAATAGGGAGTTTCTAAAAAATTTAAGTTTTTATACTCCTAGCATTTTATGTCTGTTAGTTTTATTATGTACACTACTGTCCAATAGGGCTTATACTGCAATACATATTTTCTTTCAGCCCACAGATTACTATTGTTCTGGTCAAAAGTCAATACCTTACTTAGCATTGATGCTTTCATGAGTTCTCCAAAACAAAAATACTGTAATAAACAGTAGTCATGTTTGGCCTGACTGTGACTGTCATTATCTGTGTATGAAATGTTAAGTGCTGGCAGCCTTAACGCTTATTTTAAAAAAAATTATTATATCGTTCCAAATAGGGTTTGGGTAATTTGATAAAAATAATGTGTAATTCAAGATGTTTAGTCAGAATTTCTACATGTTATTTCCTAAGTAAATGGCTGAAGTTTTTTTCAGAGATTTTAGCATACTATACCATCATATTTAAATATTTGTCAAGTTATTTTAAACCTAAGGGTTTGTCCCTTCATTTTCTTTAATTTTAGGGTTTTCTGCTCATCCATTCAGCCCATTTTAAGCCAGTCTCTAGGTATCTGTGTTTTCCTTAGTTCAATTGCCCTTGTTGGTTTACATCTAAGGTTTATCAACACTCAGTGTTTAAGCAGGACAGAATGGCTGCTGTGGAATTAGACAAATATGACAGGGTATTAAAATGACATTGCAAGGATAACAACCATATCCTGGTATTAGATAAAAGCTGAATACTGTTTAGGGTGGCTTCTCTCCCTGTATATCCAAGCACAGCTGATAAAAAGACTTAAGATATCTTTTAGACCTTCAGAAGTTTTTGGGTGTTTGAAAATGTATTTCTGACACATCAATGATTTCTTTTCTACGGGAAATCACATCAGTACTTCATCCAGGTGAAACAATCTGCTTACATGTGTTCTGTTTACAGACTGTCATGACATCCTTTGAGGTTTAAATGATCTACTTGGTATTCTTAACTAATGGCATAAACACACATTTGATAACACCCAGCAAAATGAAGAATATGTACTTTAGTTCAGTAGTTCCCTTATAATTTTTGTACATTTAGATGCATGAATGGTAAGTTACTATAGATATTCACACTGCAAAATGTTTTGGATATATTCTGAGCTCTTTGCTACTGCAGGAAATGATAGCTGTGAGCCCTGGAATATCAAGGGGGGGGGTTTGGCAGGGGGCAGAGAAAGGGAGAGAGTAAGCAAAACTCAAAACCTGCTCCTTCAAAGTTAATTCATTTAGGTCTACTGTCTGTTTTTCAAAACTGTAGTGAAATAAAGCTAGTTGGAAAACAAAATGCTGAATAATACTGAGTGAAGGTATTGGGTAACTTGGATTATAATTCTATTGCTTTACTGGAAATAACTACCACAGAAAGAAATTAAGTTTTTTTTGTTGTTATTAGGAAAATGAAGATTGTTACTAGAAGGCCAAGTAGAACAAGTTGTACACTAATACTGACCATTCTTATTGGGTTTAAAGCACTTCCTTAGAACACTGAAGGGAATTCAGATTGTGGTCACTTAGCCTCATCTGTTCTCTGTTATAATTATACCTTCATTAGTCTACTTTAATTGGAGTCTACGCAACTCCACAAGAAAACAAACCCATTCATATTCTAAGTGAACTTCGACATGCATTTTAAGGTATTGTTTTTAAATGTGTTAAAAAAGGAGTCCAGAATAGACCTTAGGTCTCTCTTTGTGAACAGCTCCCCAGTCATGAGATTTCCTTGTGCATAACACTGCTTCACTGTTTTTGGGCTTCCATTTTGTGTGTATTTGTTTGAACATGTGGTGTAGGTTGGACTTAAAAGACAATTTTCATAATTTGCTATCTTTTCTTAATGACAGAGACGCTCTTTGAGAACAAGTATCTGAAAACTGAAACATGAGTGCTATTTAATTGTGCCACACATGTATGAAAGCTTGACACAGATCATGCATCTGTGATGGTGACTTATTCATACCTCTTCTTACTTAGATCATCTTTGTAATTTGCCTTCATGGCACCAATATCAAGGAAAAGCTTTTTGTGGGAGGTGTATAGGTCATAAGTATGGGTGGGCTACTGCCTGATGCAAATGTTTCTGGAGCTGAACTCCATGTCTGTCATAAGTTTTGACACGAGGTACACTCACTGTTCAGTTTACCCCACGAAGCTTAGAAAAGATTCAGCCATGTTGATGCAATTTGCTTCCAAGGATACAGTGCATGGCAAAGGGAGTGCCATGTTTTTGTCTGCTTCTCTTGCCAAAGAGCTGCAGTATTTTAAGTTGGAATGTGAGGTGCCCCATGAATTAATCTTCCTGCTTTTTGTACATATGTGGTGTTCCCATTCTACAGGAATTATATTCTATACTCTCTTAATGTGGATGAGCAAGCTTCCATACCGACCTCCAAGTTAGTGGTAAAACCTGAGTTAATTACATGCTCATTAACTAATAAAACTGGGTCATTGTGAGATAATTTCCTATAAAATTAGTCAAAGGATGCAAAAATTCAGATATCATCTCATGTCTGACCTGATGGAGAAAAGTTACATCAACTACTGAAGTGCCTGTATCATTTTGAGATTTTTATGTGATGGCTAGGGTAAAGTTTTTGGTTTGTGGTGGTGTACCTGAAGGTATGCTGTCAGCTCACATTTGCTCTTTAAAGACACATATATCCAGAAGCCTTTTCCAATGGGTACTTATCTGTATAAACCACATTCATCTCTGTGATACTTGACATTTTCTCAGCATTAAATAATTAAAATTGTGCCACATTTATTCTAGTTAAGCAGAGCATAACATGGACAGCTGTTTGACTGAATTGTCTGCTTCATAGTGTCCAAGACACTTACCTACAACTTGCAAACAAATGGAAGGTTATCAACTTTCTATTTCTGTAATAAATTTGCTTTTGAGTCTCAAAGGAATTAAACTAAAATTAAATTTTAGTAAGGTACAAACCTACTGTCTTTCTTAAATAAGTTGTACAGACTGGCATGTACTGGCTTGTATAAGATGTATAACATTAGCAAAAAAAACTATTGGGACTTTTTGTGAATCTTTTTTGATGAACCAAATTTTTTGAGTATTTGAGATGAGATTTCCTGGAGGCAGATCTAGAGAAGGCAACAGAAGGTTACAGAAGTGTTGATGATGTGTCATGGACGGAGACAGAAGGCAATTGTCTGTCAGGAAGAGACTCAAGCATGCGTAATTATGTCTTCACACCACTCCTAAAAGCTGAAATATTGCTGGAAACCAGGTGACTGTGGATATGTATCCTTATACTGACTGTATTTCACGTTAGGTAATGAGGGACTACTCCCAGCTTTATGGACTCTGAACAGTCTGTGTTGTCATCTGTAGGGCAATATGTAAAGTAAGAAATGAAAGAATGGAGTCACCTGGTGAATTTCAGGTACTTATGTCCTTTTAGTAAAACAGGATAAAACTTTAATAGCACTTCATAATATCTCTAGCAAATAGATTTCATATTTGAAGATACAAAAATAGGAATGTTTAGTTTCTGACATTTAGAGATGCTAACAATAAATACATGCTCTCCTAAATTTTGTCTTTTTTTACATTCCTCTTGCAGCTTTTGTTTAACATCAAGCTCCATCTCTTCAAATTCCTTTGCTGACTCTACCTGTACTGCGTCTAGAATTTAATTGCTGTAGTCTGCTCTCCATTTCTCATTGAGAGTAAGACTGTAGTTGAGAAAGACCAACGACCAGCTATTCCTGCCAGGGATTTTCTGCTTCTGCCTGCAGTTATTCTTGCTATGTGGCTTTGCATTAGGCTGTGGGTAGTGGTTCAGCAACTGTCATATCAGTGAAATCATGTTCAATTCTCTGGATCTGCAGCAAAGTAGAAAGAACTGTGGGAAAATATAGACTTCTTCTACTATTACCTAAATTAAAATACATTTTGTAAGATGAAGTTCTTGCATGGAGACAGAAGTAGAAAAGAGGAAAAATATTATTCAGTTGACATTTGTTCTGAATGCAAAAAGTATGCTCAATGGGGCTGTATGAGGAAACATAATACAAAACTAAAGCAAAACATAGAGCCTACAAGGTCTATTAATACAGAAGAGATCTGCTGGGCCTGTAGTCTTTAATTAGAAAACACTGAATAGAAATGTTAAATAATCAATTGAACATTAAAGAATTTATTTTTTGAGCTACTTGCAGCCAATTTTCCACTGTTAGCTGAATCTATAGCACAGTCTCAAAAGAAGTCTACCTTTGGTCTCCACTGAAATTAGAACGACAAATTTCGGTGTGCTGAAACAGGTATTAAGTAAGGCAATTAAGCCCAAATTACAAAACTAACTGCTGCTAATCACTATTAAGACTGGCAGTGTGGTCACTGATATAATAGATTTACACAACACTTTCTGTAATCACAACTGTAGCTGAACTGTAGCTGAACTGTAGCTGAACTGTAGCTGAATAGGCCTTTAGTCCAGGGATGGCTTTATTCCAGATTTGGATCTGATGGATCTCTTCTATGAGGAAAAGTTGAAACACCTGTGATTGTTCATCCTCGGTAAGAAAAGGCTCAGAGTGATCTTATCAATATATATATAGCCACTTGAAGGGAGGATGCTGAGAAAAACTGTTTTCAGTGGTGCCCAGTGACAGACCTAGAGACAGTGGGCACAAACTGAAACACAGGAGGTTCCATCTGAACATCAGGAGACACTTTTCACTGAGAGGGTAATGGAGCAGTGCCGCAGGTTGCCCCAGAGAGATTGTGTGCTCTCTCTCCTTGGAGATGCTCAAAAGTCCTTTGGACAGGGTCTTGGACAACTGGCTCTAGGTGGCCCTGGTTGAACAGTGAGGTTGATCCAGATGATTTTTGGAGGTCCCGTCCAATCACTACATGATTCTGTAGTTTACCTATTAATTTTATTCTCATCAATAACTTCTGTTGATGATGTAACAAAGGGAAGCTTAAGGTGAAAGCTTAGAAAACCCAACCTCACTGCTTGTGATACAATTTTAGTGATATTTATATTGACATGTAAGAGTCAATTGGTTCTAGTTTGAGTTCTGACCAATGAGTCAGTAGCCAAACATCTTTTTATTTGAAAGCTCTGTCTTGCTTTACGCAAAATATAAGTGATGGTTAGTTACAAAAGGATCAGCCTAGGCTGATCTCTAATCTGCTCCTTTACTTTCTAAGCCACACAGATTCTGTGGTAAAAGAAAATATTGCTGTCAGGGTCAACAGATGCACTAAAAGTGATGTGGTCATGGAAACAACTCAGTTTCCTTTACCTTTAAGGCAGGAATTTGGTGGAGGCGTGGACAGAATTCTGACCATGCTCTCTCTAATTTGTGAATAGATGGACCATGAAGGTCAACTGTCACTGACATGTTTTATGAAAAATCCTTTCATTAGGATTTTTCCTCCTGAGAAGCTTAGAGGCCTCAGGAACAAAATGTAAACAATTTTTTATCTGCTGCTGTGGAATGTGACAGGTGGATCTGTGATTGGTCTCATGTGGTTGTTTCTAATTAATGGCCAATCGCAGTCCAGCTGTCCAGACTGTCTCGGTCAGAGACAAGCCTTTGTTACTCATTCCTTTTCTATTCTTAGCTAGCCTTCTGATTAAATCCTTTCTTCTATTCTTTTAGTGTAGTTTTAACATAATATATATAATAAAATAATAAATCAAGTCTTCTGAAACATGGAGTCAACTTTCTCGTCTCTTCCCTCATCCTGGGACCCCTGCGAACATTGCCACAGTCAACCTACTACATATTATATATAAATAAGTACTTGCCAATCAAAACCTACCTGAAATCTTATCTCCTACCTGTCACATAACAGAAAATACATCTCCAGAAACCATGGTTTCCAGCAATTTAGAAGACATGCTAAGTTTGTGGTATTATGTTCATAATTAAGGGATGGAGAATAAGACAGAAATTCTGCTATATTTCAGCTTCCTGATGAAAACTGCTCTACTGGCTCATTCCTTAAGATGAACCATTGGGTATGCATTAGCTAGCAACTCTAAAAACAAAATCCATTAGGAAGGGTCATCCTCCACCATGACTGATAAATTTCTCCTGAATCATCTCCACGAACAAGGCCTTGTGTATACTGCCTCTTTTAATCCCATAACTTATCATATTTGTTTGATTAAGGGAAAATTAGAAGAAAAAATTATGTTCTTCTTCTATATTTATATTTTTATACAGCTTTATTTCCTTGGAAATATTCTTTACTATTATATAAGCCCTGAAGGCTAATAATGAAAAATTTAGAGTTTTACCAGAGTTTTACTGCTGCAGAAAGTTCCGGTTCACTGTACTCTATGATGGCAACATCTTGCCATTCATTGCTCATTTTAGATCAGTAAAAGATATTTGGAATCTTAGCCAATTAACAACTCAACATAGTTCAGCTTATTTACTTAATTTAATAATTACTGTATTTCGTGGAACACTCATGAAAAATTTACTTTTTAGTATTTTTGTTTCCTCTTTAAAGAAACATTGATATAGAGATGGGACATAATTTTCAGAACTTTTATCATGTAGAGGCTGCAGTAATATATAAACAAAACTTCTAAAACATTATTAATGAGATAGATTTTTACAGGCTTTATAATGCACTAGAGGCTTGCTGTTTTTTGTCAACCAGGCCAAACATAATATTTCCTTTTACAAAATTTCAATCATATTTTGAGAAACTTGGAAAATAATGTAAAATCATACCTGAGCAGCTTTTAACATAATCTCTTGTACAGTGCATCTCTAGGCCACAATTAGCAGTTAAGAAAACCTGAAAATAAAATAAAGAATGACAACATATTTTTAATACTGAAAAATTTTGTGATAAAGTGAGCAACACAGTGACTTTTGATTTGAAGTCAGTACTCTTCATGCATCCTAAAAATGTGCAAATAAACAGGCCCTAAAATGTCCAGCTCTAGGCACTGTATAGGTTAAGCATTTAATACTGCTAAGTTACTGGTTGTTTAATTTCTCAGCCTACAGAATTACAGAATGCTTGAGGTTGGAAGTGACTTATGGAGATCATCTAGTCCAATGTATCTGCTCAAAACAGGGTCACCCAGTGCAGTTTACTCAGGGTTTTCATATTTCCAGTACAGGAGATTCTGATAGCTCTCTGGGTAACCTGCTTCTGTGTTCAACCAGTCACTCTCACATGAAAAAACATATTTTCTTGTGTTCAAATGGCATCGCCAATGTGTTGTGTATTTGTATTGATAAGATCATTCTGTCCTTTTGTTCTCCAGGCTGGACAGTCCCAGCTCTTTCAGCCTCTCCTTGAATATCAGATGCTTCAAAATCCCAGTGCTCCCTAGCTGGATTTCCTCCAGTTTGCCAAGACTTTTACATTGGGGAACTCTGAGATAGGCCCAGCAGTCCTGAATGTAAAGTACAAATCACAAAGTTCATTAACATCCTTTCCTGTTACATTGTAACTGTATTGTTTCTCAGGTAGGAACAATTTATCATCCCACATGATGCTACACCTACAGGACAAACACAGCTAAGAAACAAGTATGGATGTGCTGAGCAAAATAAGGGGTGGTCTTGGCATGTTTTCAGGGGGTTTCTCCATTGATCTAATTCTAGGCTTATCCTCATCATCTGAAAGATGATTTGCTTCAGAACAAAATTAAGCTTGTGAATTAAGTGATTTTCAAGTTTAGTTTTGTTGCAAAAGAATCCATTTCATCTGTCCCAAGACAGCTGCCAATGTGAACCAAAGTAAAGTAGGTAGAGATGTTTGGGATGTTCACTTCAAAGACCACTTCCAAGGCCCAGGCTTGATTCAACTACAAAGGCCCAAGAACAAGAAGTCTAGGTCACTTGATGATATTTGCATTCTGAAATTTAGCTTGTAAGACAGTTTGAGAGGAAATTAACTTCTGATGCATCATCCACTGTTTGTTGGACCAATTATAACAGTAAGATTGTTTAGTGGGAAATGAAGAACTTTTTTTTGCTGGAAATCATTCCTTCTAGCATAGTGTCGAATTATTGGTTTTTCAGACAGAAAGTTTATTTGAAATGGCTGAACAACCACATCAACTTCCATTAGCAGTTAACTGACTAGAAATTCACATCAAGGAAGTGCACATTCAGTGACTTTTCCAAGCCAGTAATGTAACTTCTATTCTCTTAGTATTTTTTTCTTAAATCTGTGACCTCATTGAAAAGCCACTCGAGTAATGGGTGACTAGTAACTTCAGTAATTTGCATCAGACATGACTATTGGGACTTGCTCTGTAGATACCTTATGTAGGAGCAGAAATACAGCAAATATCAGCAAGAATTTATAGCTGTAAGGAATAAGGTTGCAGAAGTCCATAAAAATCACCTCAACAAAGTAAAATTTTTATTTATTTTTAAACTTGTGATTAGTTTCCTATGGTAGGACACACAGCTACATACAGTAGTAAAGCCAGGACTGTACATATCAGACCAGACATTTATTTACTGCCTTGCTCTTGGCACAATAAACCTCATTTCTAACAAAACGTATTAGATCTTTTAGTTACCTTTTTAGTTAGAAAACTTCCAGTAAGTTGTAATTCTATAGACAAGGTGTATCAACAGTATTATAACAAATAATTAGCAGTTTTCAATTTTAAAGTCCCATATAAATCTGATGCTTATATTTCCATTTAATCAGAGAACTCTTGGTTATGAGAAGAGTCAGGATATACAAACATTTTTAAAATGCAAATATTCAGGTATTTGTTTAAGCCTAACATAAATTCATAGTCAATTTCTATCATTGAATATTATTTGAAACTATATAACCTTTAAAATCTAATATTTTGTAGTATCTGTACTTAGCATAATATTCAGCAGTCTCCTCGCAGAGCACAATCTGGAAAGGATGAGCTCCATGTTAGAAGTGAAAATGAAGGGACATGGTAAAGGTAAGGTAGGTCATTATTCAGGTTTTTATGGTATTACTTAAGGTCCTATAATTAAATAGCATTTCAATATATAAAAAAAATATAAAACACAGAAAACAAAACTGAGAAAAAAGCAGAAAGCTAATGAAGACCTTGCCTGTGGTCAGCAAACATGAGCTCTCTGTGAATGTGAGGTTCAGAAGGTGATCTGTCTTTCCCACATTATTATTCTTAGGAGCTGACCAGAATGGTGTGATTGTGAATGAAAATACTACTGCAGATAAAATCTCCTTTAGCTATAGAAAAAGCTGAAATATTTCCCATTTTCCAAGGAAGTTTGGTTTTTCAGGAAGATGATTTTGTGGATGTAGGTGCATTATCACACCTACTATTTGGAGTAATCTTGCATTTTATTAAAATATCAACATGCTCCGTGAACATCAAAGTCTGAATTTTTTTCCTATCATATCCTGAAGCCAATTGAGGTGCTGTGCTTATCTGCTATCTGAAAGAGTTTTCTCAAAGTTTCATCTTGTTCAAAGTGTCATGACTCCTGGCATCAATATCAGATACTGATTTTGACTATATCACTGAATGATGTTTCCTTCTTTTCTTTCTTTTAAATCTTTTTTTTTTTTTTTGTCCCAGAAGCACAATACCATGGACACAGACATCTAATAACTGCAGTGGATGGCCTCAGCATTCTCCAAGGCTGAGCAGCAACCCTATTGAGTGTCTCATGGTTTCTAGTAGCTGGATGAGTTCTATTGAACATCAAGCTCCCTGACCTGGTTGAAAACAACAGATAACTTTTTTTTTCTCTGCATTCCTTCAAGCCTTTCACTTCCTATCCCATCCCTCTGACATTCTTTGTACAAAATTTTCAGTGAGAATTAACTGACCCTTCGATTCCCCTAAGCCAGTGCATCTGGACTATGCTGCTGGTATCACCAACATGTTGCATAATGATACTGTGAGAATTAGAGTACTACAAATATAAAAAAATGTAATCTTATTACTTTCTATTTTCATTTCCACTAGAATAGTGCTTCAGTTATGTGAATATACCAGTTTTAAACCCACAACTTCGAAAAGGAACATACACAGTTCTTTCATAGCACTGAAGTTTGCTAGAATATACTAGAATTTACTTTTCAAATACTCCAACCCATGAAGGCAGTTATTTTATATGTTTACTCTTTTATTATGAGAACTTAATTGGAAGTTTTCTCATCAGGCTATGGAGAGTTTAATTAAACTCAGTGAAGAAAACACTGAAAAAAAGAAAGCAAGCTCTTAAATGTGCTATTTTTGTTCTAATTTTGCAATGACATTTTTCTTCCTGATTATCCTATCTCATATTAATAAACAAAACAATAAAAACACACCTCTGCATTCTGCTAATTTAAATATTAGTAGCTTTCAGGCTTATTTTGTATTCTCTAGCACCTCCAAGAGAGCCTGGAGGGGCTTTTTTCATTGGACTTCATATCTCAGGCACATGGAAAATATCCTTTATTTGCTGCTGATATTTTGTGATTGGGGAGAGGAACTGCTTGCTCATTGCAGCATTAATATCTCCTTCACCAAAGTTAATGTGAATACTTGTGCATCAACAAAAACACAGGAGAATGTGCCCAAATTTTATGGAGAAGGGAATTTGTAAGATGTTGTTATACATTTATAGAATGCCGTCCTATAAATGGAATCTGGAAATGGAAGAAATAACCTAATAGTATGAGACCTAGACACTTATCTGATGTCTATGGAATTTTACTCCTCTTGATGAGTATTTTTTCACCTCAATGGTAATCTTCCACTCAGAGTGAGCACATGCAGGGCTTAAATGATGAATTTTTAGTCAGCATATTGAGACAACTGTTTAACTGTTTCTAGTGTTAATAAAGTTTCTGTACCAGTGCTTTTCCACCAACAGATTACCCACTCTGTCCATCTTTTAACTTGGGATGCACTTGACCACTTCTCTGGCATCTGTAGATGTCTCCTTTGCACCAACAGCTGGATCAGTTTTAGGCATGCAAAATTTTTTCATTGCATGGATTGGATGTAGCAGTTTTTTCTTTTGCAAGTAAAAAAATTTCTCCTTTTAGGTTTTTGGAATACAGCAAATTTTCTTTGTCAGTTGCATACTTAAATCTAGACAAAACACCAAAATGACTGTAGAATATCCATACTAAGAAGAAATAAAGGAAAATGTTCTGATCTCACTTTAGGCCAGTAATAGGGTTGGATTTACACTGTCATGAGATTAGAATTTGGGTAATCATTTACAAATAAAAGAGAACACTATCCTAAAATTTTTGTTAGCATATAATTCTCAGACAGCTACGGCCTGCAGTTTATAAGCTCTGTCCTTCCTATGCCTTGTAGGAACATGTAAGAGCCTGGAGAGAGGTTGTGGGTTAATTTAAAAGTCAGAACTGCAGGAAGAAGGGCAAGCAAGGGATAGATAAAAACAACAAATAACTGTGTCACATTGATTCTTTAAGACTGGTTGCCTAGAAGGTAAAGAACAAACCCTCCAGAGAAGTGGAGAAATCTAAAGGCAAAAAAACATTACAAACTGGAAGAGAAATGGCTTCAGGACACAGGGATACACTGGCAGAAAACAAAAAAAAAACAAGGAGATGATTTTCCAGAAGAGCATATTTATGTGAATTTCAGTATCCACACCCTTAAGAGGAGCTGTGGAATCTGGTGGAATGGGCTGTTGAATGACCCTGCTTGAGCAGGGAAGCTGAACCAAATGACCCACTGTGTTCCTTTTGAACCTGACCCATTCAGTGACTCTATGATACTGGGCCGAATCAACTAAGTGAAGCCAGTTCATCGAAGGATAATTCCTGAGTTGACATGAGAAGAAATATGTCTAGTTCTGCATTTCGCTGTACAAGAAATACCAAGATGACTAAAGAGCATGTATGAGAAGAGGGCAAGGAAGTTGACATCATTCAACTTAAGAGAAGGCTAAGGAATTATCTAAAGCTGTCTTTAAGTACCTTACAGGTGTTTAAGGAAAGGACAGAGGCAGAATTTTCTTGAACATTATGAAAGAACAGCAAGCTGTGTACTTTGCAACAGGGAAATTCCAGGGAGCTAGAAGGAAAACTATTTCACCACAAACGTGAGGAAACACTAGAAGAGATTGCCTGGTGAAGTTGCCAAAGTAACCTTGGCAGTACATGAAATGGGTGAAGATTCTGTAAAAGCTGGTCTGAATTCAAAGTCATTCAAAGTCATTCCTGTTTGGAGTACAGATTTGACACACAGTGTTCATTCCAACTTTTTATTTTGTATTAACCATCATGGAACTGCAATCAAAAAGACTTAGGCTGTTGAGGGAAATAAAATAATTTCCCTTTTATATTTATATTCCCAGTCCCTGTTTGCCTGGGACAGGCAAATTTTCTGTTGCCTGATGCTCAAACTTGAAAGAAAATGTTTCAAAAAATGAACTATTTAATTCAATCCTAATTAAAAATACTGTGGAGAGGAGAACAGAATAGGAAAAAGGAGTTGAAGTAGTACCCTGATGCTTTTACACTTTCATACTTGAACGCAGATAAAACTGCCTTCAAAGTATCTTTCAGTCATTATTTCATTCATGATTAGTCTTTTGAAATAATCTACATCTATTTCCTTCTGAGCTGCAGCAATGAAGGAGCTGATTTCATTGCTGCAAAGAGCGCATCTCATACTAAGTGGAAATGGTATAATATTTTAAAGGTGCTTCTAACATTACATCACTTTGACTCTTTCTTTTATTATTTTCCATATTACTTTTCTCAGTCAGGGTTCATTCTAAGTTCCTCTAAGTTCTATCTGGATATTTTATAACTTTGATAGGCTATTTTCCTGCTTCAATTATTTTTAGACTTTCATGTACATCCCTACTGACCTTTTTTATTCTTTCAGTATTTATTGCTACATGACATGCATAACCTTTGGTTATTCATTAATTTAGCCTTAAACACTCTCTATTCCCTTCCCTGCTTTTTCATCATCCTATTATTCCTCTCAACTTGCCTTGAGAATTTCAGCTTTTTCAAGATATGAATTCAGTTATATAGTCTTGCAACTTCTTTAGTTTCAGTGTGCTATATTTAACCTAATTCTATTCATTTCACTAATCCTTAAAAACATGTTGAAATAATATGGTTTTTTAAACATTTTTTCAAACTGTGAGCAAGGGTTGCTCCTTTAGGTTTTGAAGTTGTTAATTCACTTAAACATGTAACTGGATTTTACTCTATAAAGTAAAAATGATAGTGTCCATATGTTGGCTGCAAGACTAAGATGTATTATAAGAAAATTAATTTTATAAATAACACTTGCTAAATGTTTTGATTGTCAGTTATGTATCCCTGAAATAAAGTGTTGTTGATATCTAGGCTTAATCTTTGTGCTAAGTTTGCTGGGTTTCAGGACTGAGACAAGAGAATCAGCTTTTCCTGACCTGCCTGCAGCTTTGTTTCCAGTGATTTAGCAGTGTTAGCAATCTCTCTGAGAGTCCAGGTGGAGTCATCCTGATGGGAGGACCACTGCCCACTGAGGAGGTAGTGATCCACACAGCAGTCAACCCCAGTGATGTGGGCACGTGCTGTGCTATCGTGCGCCTTTCCTGCTCCCCTTTCTGTGGCCAACAAATGCCGATGATTTCCTTTGCAGACATTGTCCACAAGGACACAGCAACTCTGATGTGAGGAGATTCAGAATCACAGACTGAAAGAAGATCCGTTAAGTTCATATTGTTTTCCCTGATCCATGTGGCTGAGCAATACTTGGCATGCAGCTTTGGTTCCATTCCTCTTTGTTCCTCTCATAAACCCTTCAGATTTTTTTAATATACTTAATGATTGCTCCTCTGTGTCAAATTTGTGCTATCACTTGTACTTATTACTCATTCTCTGAAAAGAAGTTTTCTCCCTTGCTTTCATTAGCTTCTGGGAATATATAAATTGCAAATATGACATAAACATGTTTGAATAGGTTTGTACATATGAGTATATTCTTACATGAAGTAAAAGCAGGAAAGAGACCAGATATTCAAAAGTTAAATGCTTATAGATAGGTATGTAGAATGGATATATGTGTGTTTGTATATTTACATACATGTACATATATATGTGATATATGCTAGTCTCCATATATAAAAAATGTTTATGTATTAAAATACAGTCCTACAGAATGACATCTTGTAAGTTAATGTGCAATGCAAAATTAGGAACAAATCTTATATTTGTGATCAAGTCCTTATGAACAGTCAACAGCTAAAACTAAATTTCTCAGCCAGTTATTCTGTTTCCAAATATCTCTCCCACAGTCTCATGTGTTCTTTTTTATATGCTACCCATATATCTAATAACTCCTTCAACTTCAATTAAATCAATTACAAATCCCCAGAGCACCCTAATTAGTGAAATATACTTAACCAAATCTATCAATTATTATTTTCAACATCTCATAATATCACAGCTAGAAAAACACTCAAGTGAAAACTAATTAATTACTATCAACCAAATAAAGAGATCTTTACATCTTAAATACCATCACACACATATATTAGCAAATATATTTTAAATGGGTAAATTACCTGGTGGAAAAAAATATCAAGCAAAAGGTAAGTGTTAAATCTCTCTTGCAGTTAAATACCCATTATGAAAAATCAGACACTAATGGAGAAAAAAATCCCAATAGACAAAACAATAATAATTGCAACTGATGCAGTTGTGTAGGCATTGTGTTTGATGTCTCTGCAGGAAATATTTGGGCATCTGAATCAGAAATTCTCTGTCGCTGGCAATGTGAGAAAAGATTTGACCACTCAAAAGACTTTTCCCTGGTGATTTCTATTTCTTTGTGGTTTTGGAGATAAGAATAATGAGAAATAGAATTTATCACATTTAGAAGTGTTCACCCTAAGCATGGGTAGATTCTTACAGTAGTCAGAGGGATTTCACTCCCATTAATACAGTCTCCTTGACAGATTTGAACACTAAAACCAAAACTGAGATTGTTATTTTCTTGTTTACATCTCCAATAGCTCCTTGCTAATATTTCTGTTTCCACTCCATTGACCAAAGATAAATAATGGATCAATATTCTCAGGTCCCAGTGATTTAACAGTGGGGAACAGGTGAGGGAGGCGGGGAGAGAACATGACTTTCAGAGGCAGAAGGAAGCTACTTCCAGTTAAAGAAATGTTTTTGTCTCAAAGCCCTGAAAATTCCAGTGGCTTCCAGTTCCAGGGTATCCTTCCTTTTCTGCTGCCAGATCTGCCTGATGGAAAATCTTTTTTTCCATAAAACCTATTCCAACTGGGACAACAGGCTACAGCCTGTAAATGCAGATGCTTATAGGGAGATTCTGAAATATTGGTCAAATAAAATTTTGTTCCAATAATTAAATTTTCTAGCTTAATTCAAACTTACTTCTCTTCCTTTACCCTTATATTGTGTTTTTCTATTTTAATTTTACATTACATAAATGCATTTACATAATAATAATAATTTTTTAAAATCTCAATTAAACTTACAACTTGCAACCTTTTCCCATCTGCACACCTAGCAGATGAAATGTGCCATTGAACATCGATTTAGTCACGAATCTGGGAACAAATTCTGCCACTGATTTGGGCAAAAGAACCATGTGATGTGACATTTGCATGCAAATTTAGTAAAAAAACTGACCATAAGTCTATCAGCAGCAAAATACTTGGGCAATGATAACTGCATAATTAAAAAACTTGCTGGAGGAAGATACCATTAAAGAAGTGAAGTATTTTATATGAATATAGACTGATAGGACCTAGGCTCAGACCGACCTCAGATTTCTTTTAACAACTTCTTATTTGTCAGTAGTACTTATCCAAGATGGAGTTAACATTAGAACTAAATATATGAGCATGAAGTTGAGTCTGAATATGTTATTCATCATAACTTTTCACCTTTACTTTGAAGGCCTGATTAATTTGATTTTATATTTGACAATCTGCAATAATTGAGTTGTCTGATAATTTTAAAATGAGAGTGCATAGCAGAACTGATTTTGTTTCCACTTGCATTAATTTTGCACTGAAGTGATACAGCAGATGAACACTGTATAGGTTATTTGCTGTTTCACATTATATAAGTGTTTTCATCATCTTCACATGAATGAAATAATACCATTTCATAGAGTTCATCTTATCAGAAAGAGTGAAATAAAATTAAGGTTAGAAGATGGACACCTAATTGATAAAACTCTGTTTATAATTTTCATGGTTAAAGCAAATCCCCAAAAAAATGAACATTTTTCTTTTGAAATTTGAGAACGTACAGTCTGAGACAAAATTTGAGATGAAATGTAAAGCATAGACAATTCCTTGCTATTTCCTTGCTATAAGGAAATCAGATGAAACATGAAAAACATTTGCATTGATTCATCTTTTTTTTTTTAGTTAGGGAAACTATTAAGTAATCATCATTGTTTTGGTCCCTACAAAATCAGAGAACATTTTTTTTTCCGATTGATTTCAGATGTTTTCTGGGCATAGAACCTAACTCCACTTAATCATATAGTTAAGTTTAGATTTTATTTTTGTAGTAATGGGAACAAACTCTGGAGAAAAAGATAAAAAAAAAAGAAAATAAATTATTTCTTTTTTCTGCCTGAACAATGCTAAAATGTTCTCAATTTTTCCTCAGGGGAAGACTTTTTTCATATCTGTCAGTTTCAAATGGCATTCCTGTGCTCCATTATAGGCTGTAGTTTCCCTGCACTGAATCGTTTATATTTCATACAGCATGTCACAGTCCTATCAAAATTGATCAAGAGTATAGGAGAATCTGAAATCTCCTGCCATTCTCAGCTGCTACTCTGAATCCATCATTTGCAAATGTGAAGAAAACTGTGGTGTCAGTATAACAAAGGAGGTACCTTACTCTGTTAGCTTATATGGGAACTGCATATTTATTAGTGATGCGCCACCTGTATACATAATGAACGATCATGTGAGGAAATTGTTGTTCTTTACCCTGGAACTCACTTGTAAAAAAATTGATGGAGGAAAAAATGCAATTTTTATAACAGTTCTATATAGATGTTACACTAAAGACAAAGAGATTGAAATCCTGTATTTTTTTCTGTTGTCGTGTCTATTAGGATATGCATTATGCATTATGTGGCTGTCTTAATGTAAATTGGTTTGGTGGCAAATTCTACTAGTTCTGTTACTATTCACTGGAAATTCAATCCGATTCTTTTTCCATTCAATGCTCCCTATCCCTGCCCCCCCAAAAAAAAACCCCCAAAAAACCAAAAGTATGTGTAAGTAGCAGAATATCTATTAGTCTAGGAGAATGGTTATTCAAGGCTTCTTGACTCTTGGTAAAGCTGAATTATTCTTATTGACTTGCTGACCAATAGAAATCAGGAATTCACAGCATGATGGTTCCAAGCTGACTATGAAATTATGTATAATAGAGAAAACAGTGAAAATATGGAGCTTGCTATTTAAAAGGAAATAACTTGATAGAAAAAGAAGGAAAGGCAAATAAGGAACTAAGGTGGCAATGTGAAAGTGTTGTGAAGCTTGTAAGAAAAATGGCTATTATGTGATTTTTCCAGTTTATCAACATAAAATCATATTATGGATATAATAAATCAGAAATTCTATAAAATCTGGAGTAAGATTAAAAAATTTGACCATTTCACAATTTTTAAGGAAATCAAGAGCCAAAGAGATTGTGAGGATTTTTAAGGAATTCTAATAAAGGGAGGAAGAAAGGACATATGATGGTGATAGATGTACAATTACATGAAAAATCTGATGTATTTTATGTAAAAAAATACATTATCTGATGTAGATTATGTAAAAAAAATAAAATAAAGAAATGGACAAATGGATATAAAGTAATTTAATTTTTTTTTTCTTAAGAGTTGAATTCCAGTAATTTCCAGAAGTTCAAATGCAGGGTGAACTTTTATGGAGACTGTAAAAAAATCAAAACGGTATAGCAAGCAGGTGTTACCATACAGATTGTCCAGAGTAATGCTGCAAGAAAAAAAAATAAAAAAGAAGCAGCCAAAGAGTTTTGTAGTCAAGTGAAAGTCATGATTAAACTGTGTGGATGAGTTAAAGACAATATTATTTTAAATAAGTTGTAGGCCAGACAATAATCCACGACTGAATAATCAGAGCACACAATCAGAAATTTGAGAATTTCTATATTTCACTCAGTCCACCCGTTTGTTCAAGGCTAGATTAACTGTGTGTTGTGTCACCCTGATAGATGTTTTGCCAACCTGTTAATAAAGATATCCAGTTCTCAAAATGCCAGGCAATCCATCCCAGTGCTTCACTATACTTCTTACTATAATATTTTCCTTCATATCTAACCTAAATCTTTCTTTCTGAAATATGTACCTATGAATTTTTTCCTATTCATCATGATCATGAAGAAGAGATTATTCTTTTCTCTCTGCAGTAATCTTTTTTGTTTGCTTTTATATACTTGAAATCTATTGCCTTATTTCCTATCCTCTTCCCTTATAGATGCTAAACAAAAGAAATAAATTCCATTTTCTATCATAGATCACATCTGCAAGACATCTTGAATATTGTCATTGCTCATGACTTCAAGAAATCTACATCTTTCCGGGAATACTCTTTTCCATTTTCTTTAACCAGTAAAAGCACTGTCTTACATCATATATTTTTTAGGCTAAATGACTGGGCCATACAGCCTAGAATGGTATTAAGGCAATTGTCCACTTTGTGTGGTTTTTTGCATAATGTGTCTTGTTCAGGCCTATCTTGTGCTCCAGTAGACCTAGAACTAATTTTCTGTGTGAGTCCTGGCCACAGAATCATGGAATGTCCTGAATTGGAAGGTACCCACAACAGTCACTGAAATCCAGTTCCTAGTCCTGCACAGGACAGCCCCAAGAGTCACACCACATGCCCAAGACCGCTGTCCAAATGTTTCTTGAACTCTGTCAGTCTTGGTGCTGTGACCATTTCCCTGGGGAGCCTGTTCCAGTGCCCAGTGGGTGAAAAAACTTTCTCTAATATCTAACCTAAATCTCCCCTGACACAACTTCAGGCCTTTCCCTTGGGTCCTGTCACTGGTCACCACAGAGAAGAGATCAGGGTCTGTCCCTCCTCTTCCCCTCACAAGGAAGCTGTAACTGCAGTGAAGCTCCCCTCCGTCTCCTCCAGGCTGAACAGAACACGTGCCCTCAGCTGCTCCTCATATGGCTTCCCTTCAAGGCCCTTGATCACCTTCACAGCCTTCCTTTGGACACTCTCTAATAGTTTAATATCTTTCTTACATTGTGGCATCCAAACCTGCCCCCCAGGACTCGAGCTGAGGCCACCCCAGAGCAGAGCAGAGTGGGACAATCCCCTCCCTTGCCTGGCTGGCCATGCTGTCCCTGATGCCCCCCAGGACAGGGTTGGCCCTCCTGGCTGCCAGGGCAGGGCTGACTCTTGTTCAACTTGTCACTGACCAAGACCCCCAGGTCCCTTTCCATGGTGCTGCCCTCCAGCATCTTTCCTTCAGTCTGTATGAACAAATGGTCAGCTGTTCCTGTTTGTGTATTTGTTTAACTGCTTCTGACTAGGATCATTGCACATAACCCCACTGAACAGCACCATGGTTTTACACAGAACAGTCTTCTCATTTGTTAGAACAACACTGAATTCAGCGCAATGGGATAGTAAAAAATAAGGTGTGTCTCTATTACAATGAATATTTCTTTATTCTCAAAAGCCAGAGCAGATCTCTGGATACCACACAGTAGATCCTACAGGGTCCGGTTCTCCAAACAGTTTGTATACACCTTCTAATCCTTTCATTTAATTATTCATAAGAATGTCATCTGAAAAAATATCAAAAATCTTTATTATATTCAAGACATAGCTTGCCTACTTTTCCCTTTATCCAAAAGGGCTGGAAGCCTGTCACAGGAGGACATCTGACTGGGTTGACATATTTGGTTCATAACAAATCCCCACTGGCCATTACTCATCTTCTTACTCTGCCTTAAGTATTTCAAAACAGTTTGATTGCTTTGCTCTCCAGCTGATATACACAGAATCAGATTATGTAAGCGTACCAGGAAACTCAGATAAGCATTTGATTTACTTTAATACTACTGCTACCTAAAAATGGATTGGCCAAGATAGGCAACCTCATCTATGCAGCATTTTGGTTTTAGATCCTTGACTTCTTTTGCATTGCTCGCAGGGTTAAACTGAGCATCATTAAATCATACATTTGTTAATTTTTCAACTTCCTTTAAAATCTCTCATCCTTAAGCCAAAACATGCAAAATTATTTCATAACAAAAGTAGCTGCATCATATATATATATATTATGATAGCAATCCAATTTTATTTTCTCCTGAATTAAGAAAATGCTTAGAATTGTACAAGAGCTGTGTCAGATTTCAGTGTTACTTAATCAGCCACAGCCATTTCCAAAACCAGACTTGCCTTCAGTCCTGATATCACTTTCAGAAGGACTCAGGAAAACATTACACCTCAAGGATACAAAAATGCTAAGATTGAAGTCTATCTATTTCTGAGACTGGTGTGGTCATTTTCATGGATGTCAAACTGTAACCATAATGGCTGGGCTCTTTTTGTGGAAGACTTTGGAATAATTCTGTGCCCAGGAAAGATCATCAGCACTACATCTGTGTATTTATTGTGAAAGAACTAAGATGAGGATAATTTACCTCACACTTAGGCATAGAAGCTGATGCATTTTTTTTGGTGTAACATTTCTAATCCCATTCATATATGCATTACATATTTCCAGGTCAACCTGATTTTGTTCTGATATTAGTTTTGAAATATTTATAAGTACATGCAATACCAAAGAGATAGCCTTATGGATTTGGGGTTTAAAATTTTAATTTACTGAAATCCTGTGTAAAAGGTCATCATGCCTTGAAGAAGCTGGTATTTGCATGTGTTTATTTCAGCAAGACACCTTCACAAACCCATCAGTTACAGGCCAGACAGGAAACACTCTGGAAAATTTTCAGTGCAGCGAGAAAGCCACTGTTTAAAAAAACCCAGAAGTTTATTGTGCAAGTTGTTCTGAGTAACAGGTCAGGAATAATGCATAGTATAATGGAAGTCTGTCAGGCTACCTGCAACAAAAATTACTTTCTAACTGTAAACCTTTAGATAGCAACCCCCAAATTAACATGCTCAGGATATAAATTTTGATCCAGCAGTCTACAAGATGTTAGGGTCACTGAAATATTAAATTATATAATTTATTGAATTTCACTTCTAAATTATTTCTTTGTGGATCAAAGTGCACAATATATTTAAAAAATTGAAAAAAAACCCTAAACCCTGCACCTTTTAAATAGTTGGGAGTAACCCAGAAAGATAAGAGTTATAAGTCCAGTTGAATCTCTCAATCTTACAAAAGTATGGCTTGGGCAATCAACATTTGCAGGCAATTTCAGACTATATTCATTAAGCTGTGATTTGGGGTCAGACTTTTAAGGCTCTGTGACTGTAGTGTCATCTTGAAGCTCAGTGGGGGTGTCTTGCATGGTAGAAGTCATTCATGTCCACTCTGCTTTAGATGCTCTTCAGCACAGCAACATGCCACCTGCTATTTAAATGAGCATATTCAGAGGCCTGGTTTAGTCCTGATAGAAATGAACAACAAAAGAACGGGTTAATCAGCACTTGATCCCTCTGCATCATCAGGATCAGCTGTAACATTTCCATCCAAGCCAACAAAAAATACATCAGACTAATTTTTCCAAATTACTGTGTAAACCTGTACAAATACACAGGGCATTTGGTCTTGTAATGGTGTTTTAAGGTCATTCATTTATTTCAGGGCATATTTTTAACATGTAAAGAACTGAAATCAGAAGATATTATTTACAATCCTCTCTGTATGGTAAATTGGAAGTAAATGGACCCTCTCTGAGGCCCTGTCATGAAAGCTTCTCACCCAATTTGATTTATTAGTGTAAATAAGCACAAAAAGATTGCTAAGTTCTCTAAAAGGTCTACCAACTTTGAGAAAAACAAATTCTTTGTCTTAAAAGGAGTTAAGATTTTAAGGGTAAGGCAGGGATCTCTTCTTGCTCCCCAAATAACTGCTTCTATCCATAATACAATCCACACTACTTTCCAGACCATTGCTTTAAACAAGACAAATTGGCTTCCATTGTGTGATATGCCCTTATCTCCCTTTGCTCTCACTCAGCTTTTTCGCCTTCCCCTGCATCAGCTGTGGAGGTCATCCCGACCTGGCTAGTGAGCTGAAATAGCAGGACTCAGCAGGCACAGATGACAGAGCAGTAAAGAGCCATTTCATTTTCCTCATTAATCTGTCTTTTCTGTTCCAGCGGGGTTCCCTCTGCAACAAATAGCTGTTAACAAAGACAGCAGATGGACTCAATAGTAATAATTTTTGGTTAACCCACATAAAGGAGAGATTGTGACCTAGTCTGGGCTACGGAAGATCTTTGCATCAGCAGCACTGCATGAAAAGGAATGTTTAGCACTGGAAGCTAGATACAAAGGATATGAAAGGAAATTATCTAATTCACTAAACCATGATAAGGAATCCTCTGTGTCGATATTTTCACCAGCTCCCTCTCACATACATATTGCTTCATTAAATGTTCAAGCCACCATCATGCCACTCACATTTTGTTAAATTGATCCATGCTCAAGACCATATATAAAAGTAATTCTTTAACTATTAAAATGGTAAAATATGACCTTTTTATTACACTGAGTAACTTTATCTCTTATTACATAAGGGTGCAAATAAAAAATCTGTTTTCCCATAGCTAATAAAAGTCTAAGATACCTAATAGCAGTCAAGAAGACAGAAATCAGAATCAGTTAGAGATCTGTAACTGAACATTAGAGCCTGAAGTTTTGCTAATCAGATATTACAAATCAAATAAACTTTCTCTTTTGTTTTCAGTTAATACTGTTTATTTTCTATGTAATTAATTAGATAAAAAATGTGAAAATAAATTTTTGTTGTGGGTGATAACAGTATGAAACTTACTATGCACTAATGAAGAGATCCTGACATGTGCAAGGAAGAAATTCTGAGCAACAATGGCAATATGGTTTATAGCATAGAATCTGCTGGAAAAGGAATTCAAGGTTTTTCAGTCTCTCTGTATTTTGTCCTTTCTCCTGAGGTAAACTGTTAGTGAGAGGATTTTAATTTCAGAGTCTTTAGTTGTGCCAGAGTAAGTGAGCCATACAGATGGTGGGGGCAAAGACACCTCTATCATGTTGGCTTGTTACAAGACATCCAAAAGAAATCCATCTGGGGCACACAGGAGAGGCTGAGAGATCTGGACTTGCTCAGTCTGAAGAAAAAGATGTTACTATACTGCCTGTAACTACCCAATGCAAGGAGGGATGTAGTGGAAACTCTTGACAGTGTTGCATGGTGACGGGAAGAGGCAGCAAACACAGCTTAGACATTGAAGAGGAAAGGCTTTTCATTGTGAGATTTGCCAAACCCTGTCACAGGCTGCCCAGAGAGGTGGTAGATTCTCCATCTCTGCAGATATTTGAAACAAGACAGGATGTCTCTGAGCTGAGCCATATGATCTCCCTCAGCTGTGCTTTGAGAAGCTACAGATTTCCAGAGTTCCTTACAGCATATTTGTTTTCTTCATTGCAGGGCAAGATGATCCTCACTGCAAAGCTGAAGACAGCATGATTTTACCCTTTGTCAGAGCTGACTTCTTACATTGCCTATCCTGTGCAAGTAAAAGGAAAAATAATGTTCAGGTTTAGGTTCTTGGGTGCTGCAGGAAAGGGAACAGATGCCATCAGCCCATTGGAAAGTCCAGGAGCAAAGCATTACTCTTAACAGCTATTGTGTTGCCCTACAACAGCCTTGTTGAACTTCTACTAAGCTGATTTCCTTTGAAAAACATCCACTCTACTGAAGCCACACTTTCTCAATTAATCTTGTAGAGAGAAGGTGGCTTTTCTAATTTCTTTAATCTATAGCAGTAGCTATGACCCCAGCCAAATGTGCTGTTTATTCGGCTGTCTTTTCCCTTAGGATTTGGAGCTTTAACTAATGCTACACTTGGTGAGATGTTTTTTTAAAGCCTCCATAAAAACTATGATTATTAGGAAACAATATTGGGCAGAAAATACGTAAATACATACATGCAAACATGCATACATACATACATACATACATACATACATACAACGGAATTCAGATTATTTTCCTAGTAGTGGCAGGAGAAAATAAGGCTATAATAAGGGAGAAAATAAATCATTGCCTAACGCACAGTCTGATGAGGAGTGTAAATTTGAAGGGTGAAGTCAGGAAGGGTGGACTGAAATTTTAGGAATTCACATATTGACATTCTTTATTCGTATGAATGTATGTATATTTATATATATGTGTATATTTATATTATGGACAGAGAGGAAAATATTTCCTCTTTAGAAACTGCACCCAGAAGAGAGAGGTACAGAGGAAGACTAGGTTCATAATGATGAAAGGCATGGAAGAGTGGGCAAAAAAGGGAAAATGTGAAAACTAAAATCACTGTTACAAATGATAATGATGAACCCTAATTCCCAATTTAATATAGTTTCCTTTATCCTCTTCCGTCTATAAAAAATATAAAGAACTGTATAAGAATTTTTTTAAGGCTAAGTTACTAGCTAAAACTAATGAGATGATAATCGGGTTTTAAATTAGAAACTGTCCTCTCAAGAGAAGAGAATCTTGTTTGCAATGAATTTAGATGGTAAGTGGGGAAAAAGTTATCTTGCCGGTGTTTATGCCCAGTCCTCAGAGGTCTCATGAGCCTCAATTCTGATTTGCTTTAATTGCAGTGGGAGATGTTAACTGCTTTGTGGGACTGGATTCACTCAGTGTGATATTTTTAAAACAGTATCTTTGATTAAAAAAAAAAAATCCTAACTATCTAAATAATCAGAAAGTCTTAATAGACTTGAAGAATCCTACAAATATCTTCATGTGAACTGATAATATCTAGGCTTATAGATGGCATTGATATATAGTAGTATACTTAGGCTCTGGAAAGGCAGTGGGTTTTTTTTGCCAGAAGAACAGCTTTCAAAATTCATTGAGTCATTGACTTCTGAGAAAGATGCTCAGTTCTCATAAATTATGCGCCCCGAGGGTTAATTTTATCAAACAACTCCTCTCAACCCAGTGGTAGTTATTTCCTATTTAATAATGTCTCCTCCAATGTTAAGAATTTAAAACAGAATAATTGCTTTGGGACATCATATTTATAATCACTTTGAAATTAGGTGGAGTTTATTTTCTTTTTACAAATAAATAAATAAATAAATAAATTCACTTATTTTTGCTCTAAGTTCAAGGATTGAAAACCTGCCCTTATAATTTCATCACATTTCAATTTGAAGTGATTCTTTAAGTATGAAGAGCTGAAGAGTGTCTTTGAGGAGGAGAAGATAGTACTGAAAATCCCTTCCAACAGAGTTCTAGCCATCCATTTCTGTCCCCAAGTATAGAAATGATATGGAAAGGGAACAACTGAGTCAATTAACCCAATCATCCAGACTGCCTCACCTTCCCTGCTTCCTCCAGTTTATAGAACAGTGACTCCTTCTCCTTCTGATGCTCATATAGCACTCCCCATGTCTGTCTTGAGGCCTTGAATTTGAATTCAAAGCTATTTATTTCTACAAAGTTTTGTAGTTTGTGCTGTTTTTACTCTGGGCATATTTCTGTGATCAAGGAGGAGAATAGATACCACACTAACAAAAAAAAAAAAAAAAGAAAAAAAAAAGGATGTGCTTTTTTCTATGTGCTTCCTGATTTTATTTTTCTATATCTGTTAAAGCTAGCCAAGGTTTCATAAACAGGGAAGAATTCAGAAGTTTTCTACCTCCTTGCTTCAAGGTTTAACCCAGAATGTGCCAACTTTTATAGCAGTGCTGTTGTGCAGGCAATGGTGACAGTGGTATCCATACAAGTATCTATAGAGATAATATCCAGCCAGATCAAAAGCTTATGTTGAAATATCACAGTGATACCAGCTGAAGGTTTTGGCAGAACATGTGTTCCTTTCTTCTCCCAAACATGGCAGCACCACAGGAACTATTATTAAAAATTACTAAAATGAGTTTTCCAGAACAGTCTCTCTAAGAAAGTATACTGCAAAAGATATTGTAATATTAGCAGAGGAGAATGTGTTTTATTATGTGTTTTAGTAATTATGTCATTTGCAGTGACAGAATTACTAAAATATCATTACATGCCCTTAAATTGTGATGATGTGATGCTTGAGAAGAAACATAGAGGTAATATCATTTGAAAATGCATTAAGGAATATTATGTACATACAAACAGCAACTTCAAACTACAGGAAGTTCAAGAACTGTGAATGCTGTAGCTCCATTGCTGCTGCTTTTTCCAGCAGTATTCATTGCAAAGTTGAATCTTGTTTCAGATCATGATAGAATAACTTTAGGAAAAAGCAGAGAAAAAGAGAAACAAAAAGGGTTTCATAAGTAGGAGAAAGGTTGATAGTGAACTTCAGGCAGGAGCTGAACATGAATAATTAAATAGAGGTGCTTTGTCATCAGCATCTACTTATGAAACCTGGGGACATGTGAATAAGTTCATGTTTTTATAAAGATTGAATCGAATTAATGTTTTAAGTTATATCCTTTCTTTGAAATATCATAAGAAAGTAAAAACTCTTACAGGAAAATAAAAATCACTATTGAATGCTCTGAGTTTTACCCTGATAAAACCTAGCAGTCCATTACTGTGCCATAGGATTAATTTACATTAGCTAAAACAATAAATGCACTCCAGTGCTTTTGAAAATGTCAATTCATATAAATCAGGCAAGTTTTGACTGTCTGATACTATATATTTAAGCCTCTGAAAAGCTATTTGAAGGATCTTAGTTGCATCCCTATTCAGGGGGATACAATTTGTATTTATAAACAAAAATTTATAAGATCTAGCAAATATTTATAAAAAGATATGTTTAAATATTTTGAAGGTTAAGAGTTGTAATTCAGAGTAAAAACTGTCATTTTATCACTATTTAACTATGCATACTACAGCACTATTTTTTAATATTTCAAAGGGAAACTAATTTTATGCTTTACTTGCACTTTTAAAGTTTGAGTTCCATTGAGTTATAGTTCTTTTTCCAAAATTATTTTATTAAGGGTGGTTTTGTTAGTCCTCACATGGTGAGTATTCTAGGGACAATTAGTCTTTTATTTCTATTCTTTATTTTCTTAAAAGACTAGTTAGGAAATAGAACCACGAAAGAATAGAGCCATTTGTGACGTGTGTCCCTGCTTTATCATAATGAAGGATGTTCTCTATTTGAACTAGTGAAGACTAATAATACTCATATATCTCAGCACAGAATGATATACAGCTGCTGTGGGATTATTGGCAAAACAAAGTTTAACCTGTTACAGGAATCTGCAGGGAATACTGTAAAGCCCATGTCATCTACTGTAGGGATTGCTCACTTAGGAGCCAATGGAGCACCATGCAGATTTATCCTCATGAAACTCATAACAGTCTTTAAAGTAACTGTGTTTAAAGTACTTTGTTACATATGAATGCAGTGAAGTATTTATTAGAATAAGAAGCATCCTCTCCCCAGAGAGACAGCGCAATAATTTCCCAGACTGAGTTTGATTTTTATAAGCTGAAATCACTTGCTAGCTATATAAAGAATATCAATGAAGAGGTACCAAAAAAACCCAGAAAAACAAAAACAGTTGAAGAAAATATTACCTTGATCAGTTCACCTGAGTCATCTTTTGCTGGGGAGGGCTTTTAGTGCTTCTAACTCTCTTGGATCATGAATCATGACAGAAATTGACCGCCTAACTCTCTCAAATGAGAAAGTTTCTTTGAGTTCCCTGATGACTGTTCCCTTCAATAGTACTGCAAAGGGGAATCTTCACTGTTTTCAGTCCCTCTGCCATCCAAAAAACACAGATGAGGGCTGGAAACTATACTTGTTGCCTTTTATAGACCACTCTTCAAAATGAGGATGACCCAGGAAATCCATGGTGTAGAAGTACTATCTGAAAGTTCTCAAGTTCTTTCAAAAAATTAGTCCTATATTAAGTAGTTAATCCTGTTTCTACAATTAATTTTTATAATAAGAGAAATATCAATTGTGCTGAGTGATGGAGTAACACCCAGTTTTGTGATATGGTGTGAACACAGAATAAAAGGCAATGTTTCCATGAAATAACAGTAAGAATGACTTTGAACTGGCTGTACAGTCTGTGGCATCTGGGAAATAATAAAAAAAATTGTTCTTGGGGTCCTTCTGCTTTTAAGACAGATAAAGTGATTGGTTGTGGCCTGCTTGTGTTATTTTTTATTTCACTGAAATGGAACACATAATTGCAATTGTATGTCTATGAGCACTGATGAAAAGAATGATCATCTGGCCTTGGTGACTTTGCTTTGGGTACCACGTGGACCTTCCTTGTTCTGCTTTTTTACACGCTTCTTAGAAATATGGAGTGGAAGAGTCTAAAAACTTCTTTAAAACTCAATTGGAAAATTTAGAATTTACATACTTAAATGATGATGAACCAACCAGAAATGTTTGTAACTAGTTGTAAAATACAGTGCCTAAATTTTGGAAGTTTGACTTTAAACTTTGGTACTTTTATCTAGGGGAAAAAAAACTGTATTTCCATATACAGAAAAAAAGGACCCCAGCTGCACTTAAGTCCTTGAAACACCACAGTTCAGCAGGCACTCCCAAATTCCATGGGCAGCACAGAACAAGGCAGGAATATTTGTCTCATTTGAAACCACAGCTAGTGGTGAATATCTCCTGTATAACAGTTTTATATGAATATTTTAATTTTCCTACTCTTAACCAATATGCTGTTGCACAGATGCTCACATGCTGCCTAATTTATTTAGGTTTTACAGTTGAGAGAAAAGAGTTAATTGATGAGATAGGGAAACCAATTAAGAGCAAGTTTATAGTGGGCAGGTTTTCACAAAAGGAGGTGAAAATAAAGTATACTTGTACTTAGTATAATACTTCTGTTTTTATGAATAAAACAAAGTATATTAAATTACATCACTGAATATCAGTGGAAATCTCTAAAAGTCTTAGAAGTGATATTTGATTGTCTATAGCAACAGTTTGCCTTCATATTTGCCAGAGTGTCACTAGGACTGATGAGATGTAAAGCAATATTTATTTGAGTGAGAGTTAACTTGTGATGAATGAAGCTTAGGTAGTTCATGGCAAATAGTCACTGCTGAAAGTCTTTTAAACTCTTAAAAAAGACAGTAAAGAGTTGGAAATGTGAACTCCAGAGTAAGGTACTCATTCTAACATTTCAAATCCCTTCTTTGCTTTTCCTTTAAGAGAGAATGGAATAAATTCCAGTGTTTCAGGAACTCTTTGTGTCACCATAATAAAGACGGTGAAAGATTTCCACTATCTTTGGAAAAGGAAGAAAAAGTAGTTGAACTGAAGTGCTTTCCGCAAAATTTGATTTGTCTCAGGAATGCTTCCTCGAAGACCAAACAATAAGTCCACACAGCATTAAGACAGAGAAACAGACAGGAAACAGATTACAGAAGGTATATTTTTTAATCTCTGCACTAAGGACAAGCAGGCAAGCCACACAGTACTATTGGCCAAATAAAGATCTAGAAATATTGCTCCTATTTGGGGTTGTTTCTCATAGCTGCTTTTTTAGTACAAATTCACAGTTAGAGGCACTTTTGCCTGGCTAAAGAAATTTTTTTAAACAGAAGGAAGAATAATGAGCTTAAGAAAAACTATTTCACCATAGAAAGGGACATCAGACAAGGGACAGAAAAAGATGCTAAGTCTTACATAATCACATGCCAGAGGATGCTGTCTGCACATTTCATCAGGAACTCCCTAAATCTTGTACTGTAAAAAACAGAAATAGAGAGATAAATTTCTCTAGGATTCTTTGATATCCTAGTTTTCCTCATTCTTCTCTTTCTCAATGCCATCTTTTGGCATAAAGTTCAAATGTGCTACACTGTCTCAGACAATCCCAGAAAATATTTTATAACACCAATGTTCTCCTGGAGTTACTGTCAGAAAAAAAATAAGTCATCCCCCTTCCCAAGATTATTATAATGGCTCATTGTACTACTATGTTGTTCATCAGATAAACCTAATTACATTTCAGTTAGTAGCTTGATTTTGACATGCTGCTTTGGTAGTATTAATAGATTGTTTCCTTTTGATCAATGCTATTTCCCACTCTGTGGTGTTTGTTGGCTTCTAAAGAGTTCTGCATAGTGGCACATGTGAGCCTTTTGCTACGTGGCACAACTCAGTGTTCAAGATTCCCCAGAGCACTTCCCTGTGTAATCACTGCTTGTCATGAGGGCAGGACAAGGAAATGCTGTGTATGGTGGGGATGAGCACTTTGAATAGACTGTATTGTCTGAGGGGGTTGGGTGTTGATTATTTTTGTTTTGTTTCACCTCTTTGATCTTTTAAAATAACACATAGTTATTTTAAACTACGAGAGAAGGTTGTAGAGGAGATAAAAACAAGAGGGAATACCTTGGTTTTGGAAAAGTAGCAAGGACCTATTTGTAAGAGGGAGAAACATTAGCAGATAAGTGGTTGTCTTTTTACTTATTTGCCATGTTATTTCACCGCTTTTCCCTGTCCTTTCCGTTCTTTGCCATGTTCCTTCTTCTGCTTTGCAGGTTTGGAGAAAAAGAAATGTAACAACAAGGTTGTGTTCTGCTTGCATTTGCTTCAAGCAGTCTACCAGTTTGTTTCAAACTAAAAACTCTCCTTACAAATCTGTTATTTTGTTCTTTGAGTGCCTGTTCTTTGAATACCACTGTTTAAATTGGGTTTTTTTTTCCTCCCAGTTCGCTCACATTTTCCCTTAGTTTGGGTCATATTTTATGACTTTTTAAAATGCTTGTATCCTCTAGGACCCACTATCATCTAAGCTTTTGCTTTTTTATCTTCTTTAAATATATGTTTAGGAGTTTAATTTTGCATCTTTTGTTTTTCATTCATCCCCTTATTAAGGCTATTTAAATTCAAAGTTCTTCATAACATTTCAGATTTTCTTTCTTATGGGATACAAACCATATTCCCTGCTGCATTTTCCCTAAGAGTTTTTTTGACCTTTGAAGCTGCAGTTCAGAATAAGATTATCAGGCATTTCCTGCTTTGGGATGCAGAAGTTATATTCCATCCATACTTATGACATCTAGGTAGTCTGCTTCTTCATGTCCACTGAATCAGATGGTGCCGTTGCTGAATATTAATAATGGAATTTAATTATTTAGAGTTGTTGGTGCTCAGCCCACAGTGCTGTATGCAGCCAAAAGGATGAACTTTATCACAGTAATTAGGGTATTGTGCCCTGTCCAAATTACCCACAGACAGGTCAAAGCACCTTAAGAGCTGCCCCAATTTGTCCTAACTGATAAATACTTTCCAAGGGAACATATCTGAATCCACTTAATACTGTTCATCCAGTCATCTCCCCTTCACTATCACCATGGCTACTTCTGCTCAGTAGCAGAGGGTGTGCTGGAGGCTGGCTGTGTCAGCTACAGCTGCATCAGGGCTGCCTTTTTCAGGGCATGCAGGCAGAATGAAAGAAAGAGTCTAAGGTTATTACAGATATTTCCTGTTTGCTTTGCACATCGACTGTTTCAAAGAGCTGTATTTGCCATGGGTATAGAAAATAGGGGGAAAAAAGTGTTGAATTTTGATGTATTTTGAGGTGCTTTTATATACTTTCCCTAAGTTGCTGCTTTCATAGACATAAATAATCCAGTTCATATATGTAATTTTGTGCAGATGACATGACTGCCCAAGTAAGCAAGGACTGAAATGAATATTTTATTTATTTTTGCCTCTGCAAAGCAATTCTTTCTCTCTCTCTCTTTTTTTTTCTTTTTTTTTTCTTTTTTTTTTTTTTTTTTGAAAATAGATAAAACTGAAGTACTCTCGCTTTCATTTGCCTTTTTGGAAACAGTGCTGTGGAACATTATCACAGTATCAAATACAGAATTTATTTTCTTGCCATTACTTATTTATTGGCTGCATACATGGAAACCCTGCTGTGAATATCAGTCCTGTAGTGACAACCTTTTAACAAGCTTATTTGTATATTGAGCACTAAGAGCCTCTGGCCAGGCTTTTAAAAGGGATTTTGACACTGGAACAAGCAAATAGCCACCAAAGTGCACCAGGTAGGCAACAGTAACCTTCTCAGAGCTGGCACTGATCTCCCTGCATGCCCAAGCTCCTTAAGGCATCTGTGCTTCTACAGCTGGCATTTTCATAGAAGCCTAACTGTTGCTGCCAACAAATGAGCTGTTGAGAGCCCTAGCACAAGGAGAAACCCTCGGGGCCTTGGGAACAAGATTTGTAATGTAGGCAGGAGAATTTCTATCTTGCCATTAATGTCTGATTTCCTAAGTGTCCTCTGAGCCTGCTGAAGAGAGGTTACTTGTCATGAGTGGAGTAGACAAATAAGATAGACTGCCCAGAAACCTCCTAATGTCTTGGCACATAAAATGTGTTCCTGAAATCTTAGGTCTCCTCACAAAACACATGCTGCATGTACTTGAGAAAGAGCAGATTACATGATGGGTCACGTGCCAGGGCTAAGCCGCTACTGTGGAAAGCAGTTGTGATACAACATCCTTCTGTGTCCTGCCTGTTCCTCTCTTCTCTGGCAGCTTCTACACATCTGAGCCTGCCATGGCACTGCTGCTTGATTCAGGCATTGTGGAAGAACTGGATATTCTGATAAGAGAGTGCCAGACTGAAGCCTGAAGTGAGGACTGTGCTCAGCCTTTGTGCTTTGCTCAGCTTCTGAAGGTCAATGAGGTCCATGATTTTTAGAATTAGTAGCAGAAATCTTATGTCATCTGTATTTCTTCCACAGATTTGTTATCTGAATTGTGGGATGTAGTCCTGTGTATGTCATCTTGCTGGTTTTTTGGTTGGTTGTTATTATAGCAGCATTTAGCTGCTGCCACATGGAAATATCTATTTTGGGGAGTGTGTGCTGTTACACCACAGGAGCTGGAAGCAGCACCCATGTGAGGATGCAGTGATTCCTGACTGGTACTTGGCAATAATCACTGCTGTGAATGCATCAACATGCCTATTTTCTGCCTTTACCCTATCATGTCCATCTTTGCTTCCTTTTTGGCTTTGAGGATGTCCCTTGCAATTTTCAAGGGTTATTTTTATATTATTCAGTCGGTTCAAGCAATCAACCAAACACAACTAGTGCTATTGATTATCTTATTTTCTCTCCATGAAGATCATTTTTTCATCTAATTCTGGATTTTTTCAGGCTTGTTAGTTCTTCAAAGATGATATTGGGCACCATTTCAGCTGATGGCCCTGAAGCAGCAGGGGAATGGGTATTCTTGTACTGAGGCCTTCTTTCCACGGTATAAAATGTTCATTCAGTGAGTCTGAAAAAATAATTCATACTGTTATTTAAATGGTATTTTCAGTCCATGAATAAAATATTATATCTCATCATGCAAATATAAATATTTTAGTATTTTTTAAAAAGTAGACTTTGACCCAAGAGCAACAATTCCTACAAAGATGTACATTTTTAAATTCTTAAATTACTGACCTAAACTTTCATTTTAAGAGATACCATAGATACAAAAAAAAAAAGGAAAAAAAGAGACCCTAAGTGAATATGTTCACCATTACTCATCTGATTTAAATAAAAAGGAGCAATTTCTCTCATGTTTGTGTTTAAAGTAATCAAACAAACATGTCCTGATTCAAATCTAGGAACTGGAATTCCAACTTGTAGCCTGCAGCACTTTTCTATAATTGATGAATGAGCCTCTGAATTTCACCTGTAAAAGGACTTTGTGGTCTGACATATTCTTCCCCTCCCTTTCTTTTTTCCCTCATTTCCTCTGAATTATTTTATATCCAATTTAGACTCTTTTTCAGCAGGGGATTTTGCATATGAATTTTGCACAGCTTTAAAACCTTCCTTTCTCTGATGCATATTTTATGATTTTCTTGTTCTCGAAACCCCATCCTTCTTCACAAGAAGGTCTGAGCACAAGCTATGAGCCCCTGTGGTATACCTATCATACATAGAATAATGACTTTCCAAAAGAACTTCCCAGATTTTTTATGTGTGATGAAGAAAACAAAAAGGAAATTTTAAACAATTTTAAATACAAAAAAAGTATGTGATAAGGCAGTAATTCTTAGAGCTATAGTCTTAAGAGAACTACACTTGGAGAAATTTAAGACCTTCATAGGTTCTTGACAAGGTCACTTTTATTCCTAAATTGTCATTTGGAATCTGTCTAATGAATTCAGCAACCCCCAAATCTCACAAGGGTAATACTGATAATATTTATTGGCAGAAGCTCAGGTCCTGACCTTGGATTTAAAAAACCCCCTGAATTTGGTGCTGGTTCTATCCCTATCTTCCAACAGAAGACATGTCACTTCAATGAATATGTACCTATACTTAGGTATCTAAGTTCTGCTAAAATTGGGTCTTGAGTATCTCTGCATCAACAGAGAGTCACTAGGAATTACTGCATTTATCTTTCTCAAAAGGTGTTAAAGGATTAATGAAGAAAAATTGTGATAACAGTAACTTTAAATTCTTAAAACCAAAACTTTTTTTTAAATTAGAATAATTGGGAGGGTTGTAATTGGTTTTAAAATAGAACAGAATCTACCTCAGGAAGCGTAATACTACTAGGTCACTAAATTAACATCTATCTGAAGTTATAGACATTTATGATTTCAGTGGTCTAAGACTATTGTCTTGGTAGCCACTCATTGCCTACTGATTTCTGAAAATTGCTTCAGAGTTTGAAAGCCTTTACTCAGAAACATCCTGGAGTTAAAAAGACTGGCTGGCTTGTCAGCTTGATTTAGGTCAACGCCAAACCAAAGGAGTGCTATCCCTCTCTCTCACAGGCTGTCCTACTTCATAGTTTCATGACCTTTCATATGGCAGAATTTGTAATTAGAGAAGGGAGTAAAAAAGCTGTTGTGAGTCAAAGTTTAAGGCATTCCTGATTTGAACAATGACACTGTTCCATATTCATTGTGCCACAACAACTTCCATATGAAATTTAAACAGTTTGCACATAGAGTCTACATGACCTCCAACAGCAGGCCCTGCAAAGTTATTCAAGGTTACAGAATTCAATCTGCTCTTTCTTTTGTGTCTGTTGCCAAAAATTTATAATATAGCAAAATATGTGTAACAAATGTCTCTTTCCTTCATGCCACTTTATTATCCTGAGTTATATTTCTCCGATATCACTGAGAAAATGAGTTGGACAATTTTGAGATGACAATTTTATCTTTGTTTATCCAGATACGGATCAGGACCTTGGGCAGGTTAATCTTCTGGCTTTTTTTTTTTTTTTTTTTTTTTTTTGGTTGAAATCATTCTAAGTAACACATCATATGTCAAAAAAGCTGAGGACTAAATAGTTGAGCAACAGTTATGAAGCTGTGAAGCTGTGTAGGTTTAAGCCATGAGTTCTCTCAACTAGGACAGAACATTTTACAGAGAATGAAGGCGCAGCTGACACTGCCAGCAGATGAATTAATCTGTTGAGCTTCTTGCGCTTCACTCTGGATGGGAAGAACCCTCTGAGTCAGGTATAGCCATTACCAGCCTGATCTCCTATTTGTCATTTTGTCACTGATGAGATTGCCTCAGTGCTCATCTCTTCTGCTACTGTACAAAATCCAAAAGACTTGTTTAAACTGCTGTGGCTTAATCTGACCAGTCTGACTGTTCCTATGCTAGCTAGAAGCATCCACAGAAGTAAATGACTGAGAAATATAGCCAATAAAGGCTATATCCTTAAACCATCTCACATTTATATTGACTAGTTGATTCCAACTGCAAAATCAAACAAATTAAATAGCTGCTGAAGTGGTCTAAGCTCACTTGCTTGGCTTTGAACCAAGATGAATCAGAAGGGATCACAGGGTTACATGTGCACTCAGAAGTCTTCAATTTCCACTTAATTTTGTTTCCTCTCCTGAATTCAAGATGTGTTCACCTTCTTCCTGCATATATGAATTACATCTAGTTTGAGATGCACAGTTTTGAAAATCCCTAATTTTGTAAAGAGAGATAGATTTATTCATAGTTTCTCCCTGATTAGACAGAAGCCCTGATCCTAAGTACAAAGGTCATGAAAGGATCTGTGCCTCTGAGAATGGTAAATAAATAAAACAGGAAGCTTAGCCAAGCAGCATAGACAGAAAAACCTCTATGTCCAGTGAGCCCTCTGCACTTCAGACAGAAGTTTCTGCTTTATTTTTAGCCCCACCTTCCCTTTCTGATTCATAGGCTTGCTTACAAGTGTTTTTGCCTTTTAGATTTCATCAAGACATTTTCAACAGCATCTGCAGCAATAGGGCTCAGTCTTCTGCAAACCTTCCCTTTCTGCGTTGATGCACCTTAGATGGGTAGGGTTTCTCTCTTTTATGTTTCTGTAAATTGGGAAGAGAATGTATCCCAGTCAGTTAAAAAACTGTAGCAGTAAAAATTTGGCTTAGAAGTGGAGTGATAAGAGCTCTTAGGTTCATAAAAAATTTGTAAAATTGCTATGACAAGGCATATTCAAAATACCAATGTCACAAGCTTTTGTTTTGATTAGGAATTACTTTATGGTGTAAAGGGAATGATCATTCCTTAGGGACTGTTCTTCAATGTAGCTCCTCTGATTGTTTTAAAAGTCCTTTGGAAAAGACCTCTCTCCACACTATTCTCACCATCTATACAGGCTGTTCAGAAGATTTTTCAAATGGGAATGAAGCTTTCTCCTCATTCCTTGTGCAGTGTTGAAGGCATAGTAATTTCCTATTGTTTTGCACTCAGGTGACAATTCTTTTGGGCACACAGTAAGAAAGACAACAACATTCAAATCTTAACTACTGTATGAGTAAAAGATGGAAAATATAGAAAAGGTGGTAGTAACCTCACATTCTTCCTGATGATGGGAATCCTAGCTGTTGTATTGCTGGACAAACACCTCCTCATGGATCATGGCAAGCTGCACAGAGTTCTCTACTCTGGTGAGGTTCTCCAGCTCTAAATTAACTAGTATTTCTATAAGATCTTGCTCCCATTCATGGGTCACTGAGAGCAACCAAGTTTGGAGTGTAAACTGAGCCTTGAAGAGACCATTGAACAATATATAGCAATGCCCATAATTCAATAAAGTTACTCAAATAGGTAAAAGTAACATTTTGGTGCAAGTCCCAGGCATGAATACAGCCTGGGAAATGGATTCATTGAGGGCAGCCTTGCAGAGAATGACTTGGGGTTTCTCATGGATGAGAAGCTGGACATGAGCCAACAATGTGCACCCACAGTCCAGAAAGCCAAATGTATCCTGGGCTGCATCAAAAGCAGTGTGGGCAGCAGGGCAAGGGAGATGATTCTGCCCCTCTATCCTGTCCTTGTGTGATCCCACCTGGAATGCTGAATCCAGCTCTGGAGTCCTCTGGAGAACTAGAAAGATGTGGACATGTTAGAACAGGTCCAGAGGAAGGGCATGAATATGATAAAGGTATGGAGCATCTCTCTTATAAAGACAGGCTGCAGCACCTCTCTTATACAGACAGACCTTAAGGGGGCTTATATAAGGAAGGAGAAGGACTTTTTCTATGGGCAGATGGTGACAGAAGAAGGGGCAATGGTTTTAAACAGAAAGGGTGCAGATTTAGATAATTTGTTAGGAAGAAATTCTTTGTTGTGGGGGCACTGGAACGAGTTGCTAAGGGAGGCTGTGGAAGCATTATCCCTTGAAGCACTCAAGGCCAGATTGGATGGGTTTCTGACAAACCTGACACAATGATTGGCATCCCTGCCTGTGGCAGGGCAGTTGGAGCTAAATGATCTGTAGAGTCCCTTTAAACCCTTACTGTTCTATGATTCAGTGATTCAAAGAATCGCTCATCTCATTTTGAGGAGACAATACACTTTACTTATGCTTGAATACACAGTAAATATATGTAAATTGATTAACTATACGTTTCTTATGCTTATATTGAGTAATTATGCCATTTTTAGAGCATTCCCATGGTATCCATGCAACTAGGGCATACACGTGCAAGGTCATGGATTCTCTGACATAGATGGTTGGTAAGTGGACACACATAATTCAAATTACACCTGTATACGTAAGAAGAAAGCAAGCAGGTGGATCACTACCTCCTTGTACAATAGGCTTCTGGCTGCATCTCTACACCTAAGCAGATTTTGGCAAAGACAATATAAAAATGCAAATGCAAAAAGTTTTTGAAAAGAGAAACAAAAATTATGGAGGTTGAACATCAAACTAATGGGAATTATTTTATTTATCTAGAAAAACTCACTTAAACTATAAGAAAAGCCAGTGTGTTCTGCAGTGATAGTGACTGAGAAATATGTATTCACCTAAGCTCCTGAAACTTACAGATGTTAGAGGCATTTACTTTAAGCATGTATACCCAAGCGGGAAGGAATTAAAGAGAAATAAGTAATGCTTTTTGACCAATGAATTAATCTTTGATGAATAAATGAATTAAGAAAGAATGTGAAGCAGTGTGGTCAAGAAGGGGGAAAGACAGTGTCAAAATAAATAATGAAGCCTCATGGGGTGAGGACAAGTAGAGGTCAGCAACAGACATTCAGAGGGAAGGCAGACTGATGAAAAGCCTCTTTCTGAGTATTAACCATAAAAAAGAAAATGCAATAGTTCAGTCTAGACACATTGTTGGTTAATCACTAAAGTCATTTTGAAGATGACTGGGAAGTACAAACACATTTTTCAACAATCTCTACTGTGTATGCATTCAAATACCCTGTTTTATAAGATTTACTGTATTGAAACTGACTGATACTAGAATATATGACCACTGGGTCCCATGTCTAGTAAAAGTAAAAACCAGAAACCCACACATTCAAAGAATACAGAATTAGATGCACCTGACTTCCTTAATGTACTTTGCTAAATATTACTGAGAATCTTCATTTGAGGACTTCAATGTAGACCACAGGTGGCTTTCCTACCTGTGATAAATACCCATAATCAAAGGCCACTGTGAAACTTTCTGTAAGATAAGAAAATGTTATTTTGGGACTAGGCGCAGAAGTCTCTGTATTTTCTGCTCTACTGATTATTTGGGCAATTAGTGTTGCAAAGTCATTTTATCTCTAAGTGTATCTGATCACTTCAGAATTGGGTACTGTAAAAAATGACAATACTCTGTTTTCATGTTTTCAGAATAGGCTTATTTACACCAAACTTGTACTTCTGTCAGCTGTTTTCCACCCAGCTGTGATTTTCAGCTAGTTGCTGAGATCCTGGTTTTGGCTTTTTACAAATATTCAGTTTTCAATATGTTTCTAGGGTTTAAGCTTGTTTGCCCCAAAATACATTGAAGTACTAATAGAATGATGTTAAATAGCATATTAGTAAATCTTACAGGGCTCCATAGTTGAGAAGGTGGACGGGAGAACTGTTACTATAATAATACTTTAAGGTATGTTAGAGAAAAAGCTGCGATATTAGTCTTTCATTGCTTTCCTGCAGCTTTAGAAGTGAAGCCAAAATATCTATCAATTACTATTACTAAACACCAGGGAAGGTCTCACACAATGAGAACCACAGGATTTCACCATTAGCTCCTGCAGTGGAAGAATTGATCTGACCTGCTGTTTAGATTGGATTATAAATCTGCCTTACCAGGCCTGGAATTAACATCTTCCTGTTGTTTCTCTCTGTGCTTATCTCAAGTTCCCACTGTGGGAATTCTTTTTTTGGTGGCTTATTTTATGGGAAGTTCCTTCTGTGGCTTTGACAGTGTTTTGAGATGGGAAAGTGCATTCTTTAAGTCTTTACGCCTACACCTTCATAAAATTTTAGAGATTTATAATTTTTGTAATTACTATCCTGTGCCTATTTCATACTGTGTGAAATCCCATGTAAATTTCTTAAATTCTTGTATGAAATTTAGGAAAATCATTAGACATTAATCATTAGACATCCAGCTGTGGAACTTGGGAAGCACACATAAGCAAATATGCACACCTGTTTGTTTTCTGTGAAAAGAAAATACATGTCTGTATCTGAATGAAGTAGGAATTGTTTATCTCTGCACTTAGATAAGCTAAAAAGGTGAATTTCTAGCTTAGGTAGACCACAGGCATTCATTTCAAAAGCATTCTGTATCCTAAGGCAACCTTTATACTAAATACTAATCTTTGAAAGAAACCAGGAACATAAACGTATAAAAATATAGAAGACAAGAAGAGCTATTAGAGTAATAATAATTTGTTTTCTTTGTATCCTAATAGAGGATCACATCATTAGTCTGCAACAGATAGACATATAAATGAATTGCACTTGGTCCATCTGGGATCTGGACCAGTAGATGGCACTGCGGGAATTTTGATGGCTTTTGGAGGGCGATGGGTGTTAAGTACCTCATACTCCAGCACACAGACTACTAAACAATTTTTGTCTCCCACTGATTTCACCACTTTAATCCTGTGAGTCAGATTTTTGAGGCTTACTTACTGCTGCCAGTGAAGGATATACTGAAACTGCTGACACCAAGTACTTAATGTAGTTTATGTTATAGAAATAGTAATCTCCTATATTAAATTACTTGCTCACAGAAGATACCTTTTCCTAGCAAGCTTTCTGTCATAATATTTACCTTCAGATCATCAGCTCACATGCTTGTTTGGATGAGTTGTCAAACTGACACAGAGATAACGAGGACTGCCAGTAGTATTCATTGTGAAATTTGAGCCAGCCCTTCCTCTTCTGGACCACCAGTGAAATTAGCCCACTTTATGGAGCGAGGGTCGTCTTCTGTTCAGGCATCATACTCATTCTCACAGCCCAGGAGCTTGCCTAAAGAGAGAAATGATCTTTTCCTGAGTTGCAGTTTTTGAAACTCAGTCCAGGCTCCAAAAGGCAGGCAGGCTTCTTTCCACATCACAAATCATCAACACTAACAAAGTTTCCAAGGGCTAAATTATGCCCTTAGTGGTGCCTGTGATTGTTTTGCCTGTAAGGTTTTTGAACAGGTGTAACTATTGGGATTTAGTGAGCAGTTCTGCCGATGATGCTTAAGATGGAATAGTATCCAGCTGTCTCAAATAGTGATATTACCTCTGCAGGGCTAAGAGAAATCAACAAACAAACAAAAAGGTGTTTATTATTGTCACTAAAGAAAGTAGATATACATCTAAAAACAAATGAGATTTGATGTATTCAGGAAAATGGTGCAAACTGTTAGTGTAATCATTTTTTGCAGGAAAATTATTCTTATTTTATTTTATTTCTTCCTTTTGTTTTTTGTCTGACAATCAGACTTTACAAAGTATTATATGCATCCTTTGATGGCCTTTGACACACTTGGATGATCATGTCTGCTTACAGAGGGTTTTTAAATTCAAAGATTGAAAGCATTACAAATACGATCCACTGGAAGGGTAGCCCAGAAATCTGGAAAGCCTGATGGGTAAATAATTACAAGGAATTATTTACTTCTCATTTCTCTGATATAATTACATAGCATATCAGAGAAATGAGAACTTGAGAATCTGAGATTTTCTGTAGTGGGTACATATAATGAAAAGTAAATATTTTTCTTTACCACACAACAAACTTTTGGTAAAAAGTACTGTGTTCAAGTCTGTACTGAAGTAAGGTCTGTAGGCTGCAATCTTTCAATATGAAAAGTAAACTAGCCATGGTATCTGTATTGTATTAGCAATCTAAATGGCAGAGTAAAGCCTAATTGGGCCCTACAGCACTTTTACTGATGGATGTCAGGACTGAATTTTCTTCACAGGCAGAGGTCAAAGATCCATCTAAGCCCAGATTGTTCACTGGTTTAATTGGTTCAGGCATACCAGTTTTCTAGCCAGTGAAATACAAGTGTGTGATAAGGACAGCATCATAATTGACTGCCTTTGGCTCCACAAAATAAGCAATCAGGCACCCATTTATGGTCAGGTCAAATGATGACAGATTTCAGGAAGAATTCAGAATTTTCAATGGACAAGACTGTGTTCAGAAGGACGCTTTAGTGACTGTCACCTAGCTGCTGTATCCCTTGTGGCATCAGTCATAGCTTCAGTCTGGCAGTCACAGCCTTTTACCACCGATGGTGGCCAAGTCACAGTATCATGTGTTGATCCCTGATTTGGGGACCAGATTTATACCAGGCTGCATCTGATAATAGGTCCCAGAAGAGCAATAACACTATGAGGAAGATTAGAAAACAGCCAGTGCCAGCCACAGTCTCAGTGCTATGGTATGTCTCATTTGCAACAGAAATGGTGGATTTTGTCCTGTTTTGCCGCTAAAGACCTTTTCCATCTGGAAGATGGCCTGTGAGCTGGGGCACAAAAAAGAATCTACTTGTTTTTCCCCTGAATCAAGAAAGTCAGCCAAATTAATATTCATAGCATATTTTGGATTAAATGTAATTTGATAAATTTAATTTTATTTCACTTGATAAAAACCCAGAAATTAATCTCCCATTGAAAGAAAGTGAATCACATATACATTTGTATGTTTAATGTCTCAGTTGTTTTAGAAACTGTCTCTAACATTAATCAGTCTTTTATTAACTACTGAAAAATTAATTAGGAGAGTCTTCCTGTTGTCTATTTAATGTAATCAGAACGTATTGAAATTTCTGAATGAAACATATGTAGAAAAATTATAAAATAGGAGATGTAGTATTTCAAAAGCAATAATAACTCTCACTTGTTTACTTTGTATCTCTCTGTAAAATGCTCTCACTAAATGCTATAGTGTTTGTGATTTTTGTGAACTCATTAAACACAAACCTTTTTTTTTTTTTTGGCAGTTAGGTTTACGATTCCTTCGTGTACAATTTCTTCACCCTAAATATAGTATTTAGAAGAAGGTGGAAGACAGTTCTGTAGCTTGGTACAAGATGTGCTAGGAATGCAGTCATACTCCTGGTGATCACTGAGCAGTGACGCAATGGCTGACATCATGCAAACTGGAGAGGCCTTTCACTTCTCTCTGCCTCAGTGATTTCCTCCTTCTCAGAGGATGCTGTTTCTTTCTAGCTAGAATCTGCCTCTTCAGTTTTGAGTCCCTGATATGTCCAGTGTTTGGCATCAAATGATTGGTATACTAGTGATGATTTTCCCATTATGCTTTCAAATTATCATTTTGACTCATTAATTCTGCAATAATTCTTCAGCCTAAGGACCGCACCTCCCAAAACACTCAGGTGTATCTTATTTCAAAGGGTATCAACAGTTTCAGAACTGATAATTCTCCCTCTTACCTTTCAAATTGAAAAGATATTAACAAATGAACCAAAGAATTAACGAGCTCAATTAACTAAGTTTTATTTGTAGTAAATTAAGGAACCCCACAGCACTTTGAAATTCCTTACTAGACAATTTCTGGACACTGACTACGGGTCCTTGTCTGCTTGGAGCATGATTTCACAGTACTGAACCAGACCCAAGGTTTATCTAGTTCAGTATCCATAGCAATCACTCAGTTGTCATAAGTTCCCATAATTTTGGTTTTCCAACTGTAGATCTACATTAGGCACCTCCAAATATTTTAATTTATAAAGTAGTGGTTAGATATTTCTCCAAGTTCTCTTAATGACGTGTTAATTAATTCTGAATCTTGTTGAGCCTTTGTGCAGTGTTTCTTTTCCTTCTTCAAAGATAACTTCTATTTATCAATACTCAAAGAAAAAAAAACAAAAACCAAAAAACACTTTGACTTTTTTACTTTGCTTTTTACTATCCTCACATTGCCCATCCTTTTGGCTTCTCTAGTCTCATGTGAAGAAACAAGCAGTCCATCATGGGTTTGACACTCTTAAGCATCTTTGTGGCATCTGCCAGTTCCTTCTCACTACTCATCCCCTTTCCCAGATCATTAAGCATGGTGACACCTACTCTTGAGCCTTGAGGGCCCCACCATTAACCTTTAGCTAAGACTGAAAATTGATAATTTAATCCTACTCTCAACTTTCTGTCTCCAAGCTAGGTTTTGATCCATGTTACAAATCTGGGCTTTGACACATCTGGTGAAGTCAATGGGTGTACTATAAAGCTAAAATCTTGGTATGTGCTCAAGCTTCTGTCCAGCAGAAAGAAGACCTAACTTCTAAATTAAGGAACAGCCTCAGGTTATGGAAAGAGTTACACCTGAAGAAGAGTTTCCAAAGCAGTTTGAAAAACTTTTTTGGGTATTTTTTTGTTGTTGCTGTTGGGTTTTTTTGCATTATGCCTGCATTTAACTATGGCAGTAAAGTGCCTACTGCTTCAATGGGCTAATATTCTGATAGTGAAAAACTAATCACTATGAAATAAGAATTTTTCTAAGGCTTGCTATTGTTATTACTTAAGAAAATAAAAAAGAAGGAAATGTGTTCAAATTTTGATAGTTTACATGGTCATTGCAGTATGTCAATGGTAAATGGCTTGTAGATAACTTCTAACTTAACACTTACTATCCTACCGTTCTTCTCCTAAACTACCCTGCCTCCACCCTTGTCCCTCATCTTTCCCATACTAAATCCAGAGACAACTTCTATATTGCAGCATTTTTCCTTTGTGCAGTTTATATCTTATGTTGGCAAAACATCTGTGACTCATCTTTATTATCTGGGACTTGAAAACAAGTTTTGTTGGGATTATTTTGTAAGAGAACATTTTCTTTCTGGAAAAGTAAATACATTTGGGATGGCCTAACACTTCTGAACTGTAGAGACATTCTTGTGCAAAGAAAGGTTCCTTGGTACATTAACAGGACTGACTATTAAGTAGAATAGCCTGATGCTGGCTCTGAACCTCTCTGTTAAGAGCCCAATTACAGTGAATCAGGAGATGCAGAATCCTCTTCTGTGTCTGAATTTTCAGTACCAATACACTAACAGCAGCATTTTCTCTGTCCCCAGTTCAATTTTTTTAATGCAAAATTTTTGTTCTTTCATTTTCTAATTTTAATTTCATTGTTTCCTGGAGAAGAGTATTTGCTTTCTATTCCCTTTGTGTTTTCCTTTTACTTCCCCATATCTAGGCTTTTCCATTCCTTACAGTAAGACAACTCAGTACAACAGTGTCTTTATAAAACAAGTTAAGTCTATTATAGTTGAGTTTCTATATTTTATATGTGTCTTTCGACTGAATTGTATGTTATGAGAACCCAGAAGAACAGTCATTCTTCACTCATGCCACTTATCTCTTGGAAACTAGGGAAGTGTAACAGCTTCACTAAATTTTACAAGTCTAGTCACTTGAAAGATAACAGCACTCCTGTACTAGCCAGTTCAGTTAACTTGATAAACCAGAAAATTCCTTTCTCTTATACCTTATACTTTCACTGTATTTATTAATAAGATCATATATTTTGAGACTGTATTTAAGATTGTTTAGTTTTACCTAAAAGTAAAAAGCTTTGCATGGGACCAATAAATGAGAGTGATTTCTTATTGACAGGAGACATCAAACCCTCAGAAGTTCTAGGCAGCTCACAAGAAGAATATTATAGACATAACTTTCCAAGCCACTGAGTATTATGTGATGGTCTCCTGGATAAATTTCTGCTGTATGGATTTTTCATTCAAGAAAGAAAAAGCAAAAAAACAATTTCAAGCCCCAGAAACTTCATACTTGGTGGCTGAAGTGAAGATGCTGTTGATTTTCATGACGATTATGCCCAGAAACTCTTGTCAAATATAGAGGGATTCCTAGAAGCAGATATATGCAGCTTAAGGAAGGCAGAGGCCACTAGGGCAAGCAGTCTGTCATGGAACTGGTTTGACTTGGTTGCATTTCCATAACTCTGGAGGAATCTAGCTTAACCTGCTTATCTAACTCTGCTTGAAGGAAGGCACAAGGTGAGGCTGGGTATGTCTGCAGTCTGATTGTTTAAAGTGCCCTTTGCCTGACATTTTTTTTCCAATTGCTGAACACACAAGCAAGCAAGCAAGCAAACAACTTTGCTTTAATAGCTGCTGATCAGCACTGTGGCAGTGGAACTTGAGAATGTGAGTGTCAGAGGCAATCACAGGGGTAAGGATTTACATGAACAAGAAAAAAAAAAGTAGAAAAAAGTCCTGTATCTATTTTGAGACATGGATAAAATATTCAAGATTCAGCCTCTAATCTAGAGAAAGTGTTAAGCTGACAGACTGCTAAAGCCAGAGTGGGACTGCGTCACTCACTTGCATGCCCCATTTCTTATACTCTTTCCCTCTCTTGAGCACTGCTGGGCATAGAATACTAGCTGAAGCACCTTGATATGACTAGATGTGTCAGCACTTTATGCTCATTCTGACTTATTTAAAGAAGATTTAAACTTTCTCCAAAGACAATTAAAGATATCTAACATTTCAGGAATGTAATAGGAGATACTTAAAAGACAAGGATATGTGCAGCTAGATCTGTGGCACGGGGAAAACCCCAAAGTGTTGTTTTGACATGTTCTGTTGAGGCATACTGGTACATACATTTCTACTTCACAACACACTGCCTCTGCTGTTTGAGTTACAAAGCTCACATTGGCCCATCAACCATAGCCATTCCCTTAATAATGTTATAATCCTATATTTCACACATATTTTTTCTCTGTGCTCTACATTATATTTTAGTAAAGCCTCAAGTCTTTGGCCCATTGTTTCTCAAGTAGAAGTGGAAAAAGTATAAACACCAGTTCAAGAAAAAGTCACACTGTTCAAGAATGTGGAAATGAAAAACTGCCCATCTTCCTTCTCACCAGTAAGCCACTTCTTCTGGAGCAGAATATCTAGCAACATCATGAAGTCAAGCACAGGGAGATTAAAAAGTAGTTTTATCACATCTCAAGCCATGTGCACTCAGAACCTGCATCCTACTCATAATTTATAAACTATATTTGACTTTTATATTTTTCATCTAGAGGTGGTGTACTTTAAAGTGGATGGTGGAGAAAAAGTATATTACTAAAGTTCCTAAAAATGGAAATATAAATAAATATGGATTCAACTGAAATTTTTCTCAAAGTCAATGCCTTTTTTTAGGTTATTCAAACAAATGTGAAGAAAGCTGTTTTCTATGTTCCAAGTAAGAGAATGAGACATGCATTTTATTTTAGATGGACACAGCTATAATGTAAAGGCACTTCCTCTATATTAAAAGCTTTTTATTCACATAAAATCTGTAGTAGCTTGAGAATAAAATGCTATGTACTTCAGAAGGATTAGAACTGACCAATATAATGAATAAAGAACAAGGAAAGACAAAAATATTTCTTACGACAGGATAAAGGAACATAAAATAGCTAAAACCTGCAGCATTTATAAGGCAAGGAACTACTTCTGCAAATGTGAACCTAGACAGTTGACTGGAATAAAAAAAATTTTCAAGTTTGAATATGATAAAAAAATGTAATTTTGATGCTACTCTTTTGCACAGTTCACCATCACACTGCAGTAGCCCATGGTATTGCATAGATACTTGCTTTCAATAAGATTTCTAGATGAATTTCAGTGCATAAACCCCACCATTTAAAACATATAAACAATTTGTAGTAAATAAATAAATAAGAAATGTCTGGCAGGGGTGGGGTGTGTGTGGTGGTGTGTGTGCTACAGGGGCTCCTTCTGTGAGAAGCTGACAGAAACCCACCCTCCAAGACGGGCTCACTGCTGGCCAAGGCTGGGCCCATCAGCAACAGTGGTAGCCCCTCTTGATGAAAAACATAATTAAGGGGGAAAAAACTGCAATGGCAATTGTGGCCAGACAGAGGAGTGAGAATACGTGAGAGGAACAGCCCTGCAGACACCAGGGTTGGTGCAGAAGGAGGGGCAGGAGGTGCTCCAAGCACCAGAGCTGAGATTCCCCTGCAGCCCGTGGTGCAGCCCATGGTGAGGCAGCTGTGCCCCTTCAGCCCATGGGGATCCACAGGGATGCAGAGATCCACCCACAGCCCATGGAGGATCTCGTGCCAGAGCAGGTGAAAACCTGATGGAGGCTGTGACCCCGTGGGAGACCCATGCTGGACCAGGGTCATGTCAAGACCAGTGGCTCTGCTGAGAGAGGAGCCCAGGCTAGAGCAAATTTGCTGGCAGACTTTTGGCTCTACAGGAGACACACACTGAGCAGTTTGTGAAGAACTGCAGCCTGTGGGAAGAAAGATTTGCCCTGGAGAAGTTTGTGGAGGTCTCTCTCCCATGGGTGAACTGACCACAATCCCCCCTTTCAGTCCCCAGTATTTAGGCAGGAGGAGGTAGAGAAAATCACGAGTGAAGTTGACAGTTTCTTTGTGTTTCTATATTCTGCTATTACTCCAGTGAATTTCAGTTTTTGCTGTAAAGCTGCAGTTTCAGTAGGAGGGGATGATACTTTGCTAGTCACATGCAGAGAAGTGTCTGCAGTCTAATATTTAGGACACTCACATAGGAGGTAAAAGATGTGAGGTTAAATCTGCTCATGCTGAGCAGAAAAATGACCTTGGGTCTTTTGTTTGCAGAGTGAGTGCTCTGATCAGAGAACTGTAATACCAGAGGTCAGCAGGAGAACCACGGTTTCTTCATTTTGAAGAAGGCAGAAGCTTCACCTGCATTTTTTTCTTTTTTTTGCAGCCTGTATGCGTTACTAAAGCACAGGGTATGCGCAGTAAGATTAGGGGCTTCATGGGATATTGGCATATGGGAATCCAGCTCCCATATCCTGACATGAATAATGGAGTTCCACTTCCTGGGGTCTTGAACACATTGGCTGATGCAGAAGTTGGAGCGCTTTCAGGAACTTTCTCATCAAACAGGGATATGTCTGTGGCCCTGAAGTACTTCCAGAACACAGATCTGCAGCTATGCACTTTCTTATGCCGAAGAAGAAAGTTTGGTTTGTTTTTTTTTTTATTCTGGCTACAATACAGAAGTTCTGTTTGATTTTCTTTTTTCTCTTACCCGTTGAGTTCCTGCCTCTCACAAGCTGTAGTTGTGTATTCTGAAATGGAAGACAGAGCAGAACTGGGGCCAAGTTCTTCTCATACATAAAGAGACTTGACTAGAGAGTTTGTCATGTCTCGTTTTTCACCTTCTCTTTTCCCCAACTTCACACTTCCCCCTTTTGGCTGTATGGGTAGTACTGATATGAACAGAAATTTATGGTCATTTAGAGAAGGATCCTAGAAAAAAGGACAAAGATAGCAGTTACTGCTACTTTTTTATTCAATATGCTGAATTGGTTTTTGACACTTCGCTTTGTAGAGTGCAAGTTTTCAGTAAAGCAACTAAAAAGTGATTTTGATCTTTTCATCTGCAGAATAACCTCTGCAATCAAAAATCAATACTCATGCAATGGGCAAATCAGACCGTTCCTGCCCACAAGTGTCTGCAGCATTATGTTTTAAGCAGATGTTGATTTAATTTCATTTGGAAAAATAGCTTATCTGCAGAACAGTGTATGCATTTATGCATGTGGTAGTTTAAGCTGTAGTGCAGAATGTCAGAGCTTTAAAATGATAATCTAAAATCAGGGTTGGGAGAGATTTCTAGTTCCCAAATGATATTTTCACTTATACTCTCAGAAAAGAGTAGTTCTAGCTGGTCTCACAGTGGAGACATTTTAATGGAAACTGTTCTAAGGACTTTTATGAAACTGTCTCTGTCTTAGGTAGTTGAATATCTGGTAAACACTGCAGCTGATTTTATAGACAAATGGCCATTAAAGACAGTATTGCCACCACCATCAATAAAAATAAGTATAAAAATAAATAGATCCTTAAATCATATTTCTGTAACACTTCAGAGTGTGTAAACCCACAAGCACGATGTTTCCCATAAAGTTCATACTGACATTCACTTGGGATAACCAAGAATAGATCTTCCATTAGTACATGCAATGATAATCTCATATTTGTGTAGCATTCAGCTCAAACCATCACCTGGATTTGACCTCTCTTAAATCAGAAAGACATCCAGTAATATGGATAAATGGATGAATTCATGATTCACACACAAAAAGGCATGCCTAATGCAGACTTGGATCAACATCATATTAGCATTAAGAGTGTACATAAATAGCTTCTCATATGGAAAAAATCGGCAGTAAAGAACAAGAGAAACAGAAATTCATTTATCTTTAAAAATACAGCAGCTATTTATGTGGGTCATTATTTGCAACTTGATTAATTAGATTATATATCCATATACATATAAATAGAGATATATATGTATATATCTATAGATACACATCTATATAGCTACTCACCCTTTTATATATATATATGTTAGGCGTGTGTGTATATATATATACATATACATATATACATATACATATATACATATACATATACATATACATATACATATACATATACATATACATATATATATATATATATATATATATAGGCCAGTGGCTATCTTGAAAACTTCAGATATGCATTTTGACTCTTTGAGAAGAGATTTCCAGAGGTTTTATATAGCGATCTTTGGATTCCTAAACAGAAAATTTGTATATCATTTTCACCTCTGGGCCTGCATGCAAAAAAAAGCATATAAACCCTGTAATGAATATTTAAATATTACTAAGATTTACATATGGTAATACCTTGAACCAGACCTAGTGGTCTGATACTGGTTCTGTGACCATCAGGCAAGCTTCTTATTTTGATGTTATTCAGAGTTATTGAGTTCATGTATTGGATTTCTAGGTCCCAGCACTGCTGCTAGGCTCTAGGTTCTTGTTGCCACCAGGGCTGGAACCACTGAGTAATGAGCTCCTTTTATTTATTTATTTTTTTATGGTTATTGGGCTCCTCTGCAAATAGTGTGAACTGGAGAGAGACAATGTTCCAGCCATGGTGTCCAGTTACTGGCACAGCTAGCATCAGCAGGACCAGGGGAAGGCAAAGACAGATGGAGGTTTAAAGGACAAGCTGGAGTCACTGCCAATCAGTAGCAGAGTACCAGCAATTGTAGCAAAGTATGTCTAGCATCTGAGGCAATGAAATGAAAAATGACAGATACACCTAAGTGTAAGTAGGAGACTGAAATCTCAGTCTGAAAGGAAGCAGGCAGAGCAATACAGTGCTGTAGAAATCTGTGTCAAATTTCCTGGTATAAATTAAGGGTATAACAATGTAGCTGGAGGCTAAATTCAGACTGAGGTGCTGCTGAGTACAGGACAAAATGTTCAGAAAGAAAAATCAGACTCATTAACAGGAATGGTTGACATTGCATAATTTTGTTGTGTTTTTAATCAGCCATGAAGGGACTTCGGTAGAGAAAAAAAAGATTAACGTTTTTAGAAGATTGTTTTGCATTTGTTTGCATTTTGTTCACAGTTCAAGATATACTTGATCTTGCCAATTCCAGGCATTTTGGTGGGGGGGCTGAGTGTGACAAGTCTCTCTGTTTTGTGTGTCAGTTAAGCACACTCAGTACCTTGTGAGAAAGCTCTGCACCTGGGCAGACCAAGCCTCGGGGCCCCATTTTTATGAAGCAAGCTTCAGCTGGAAGCACAGACTAAGATCTGTCTGCAGCAGTTCAAAATGTCATTAATATTATCACATAGTTGCAGTTCTGCTGTCACGTAATACCAGGCCTTAATTAGAAGTGTATTCACCTTTTTCTATTCCTGCAAGAGTAGGTCTTTTACCACAGCCGCCTTAATGGAGATTAGCTGCCTGAAATGATGCATCTCACAGCCTGCAGGCAAATAGCTGCTGCTGTTTCTGTTTTCTTTACCCGTGAAAGCTGCCTGTGAAGCAGAGCACCGTGCAAGGGAGGGAGTCTGCCAGGCTCTTCAGCCACGAATGGTGAGCTAGGAGCAGAAGTTCAGCCCTTCTCCAGGGGCAGCTACTTCACAGCCTGTCACGCAGGGATGAAGCTTTTGATCCTGCAGGCTGGTTGAATACCAGAGTCTATGTTTTGTTTCTATATACTAGAAGCAAGCATACATTATTATTTTAGATTAAAGGTAACAGCCAAACAAGGAAGAATAAAAGAGAGACCTCCTAGAGAGAGGAATTCTTTATGCCTAGAAATGACCTAACATACTTCTGAGTGGTATGTGAAGAAAAAGAAATATGCTTTTACAACATCCTGCAGTTGTGGTACCGTGAAACAAGTCCATAGGCAACAGTGTTAACCATTAATACTGTCAAATATTTAAAAATTTCCTTAGCTACTGCTTTAATTAACTCTATTTGAACTGTTTTGCTAAATGAACTCTTAAACTCTTCCCTGTCAGTTTAATATACCTAGATAAACAGCACATAAAATACATACAGTCATCAGAATTCAGGGAAAAAAAATCCAGTTTTCGCTAACTTGAAATTCCCCATATGAAAGAAAACTTTCTCTGTAGATATTATCAGAAAATCATGAGGGTTTGACTCATGTAACATACTTTCATAAGATTTCTAATATGCATCTGAATAATGCATAGATATGTCCAGGACGCTTTCTTTTTCTGAAAAGAATACACTATTACATTGAGGGAAAAAATTAAGTGAGTAAAACAGTTGTGATTGTTGTTGATAAGGTTTTGCTTCTATACATGGGCATGAATTTTGGCTTCAGTTCAACTTATTACCTTTGTAGGAATGATGCTGCAGTATTACATATGACTAATGAGGACTGCTGCAAATTGCCACCATTTGACAGAATTTATTAGAATTGACAAAATGTATTAGAAGATTATTGAACAGTTTATTTAAATCCAAGGATAGATGGATTCTGAACTTAATATGCCACGAGCTTTTCCACAACATTTCCTCTGTAACTACCCATGCCTTACCATGCCATTATTTACAGATGCTTTTGACTGTGTATTTGGTCTTGACAACTGAGATTTATAGAATCAGTTTTATTTTCACTTGTGTATCCTTGCCTTTTCCCTCACTCATATTCCTATAATGTTTAAGTATGTGTATGGAGATATGCACAGTTCTGTGGTTACAGTCACTATTAGGCGGGTAAATGGTTCCTGTCATTTAAAACGCAATTGATGTAATTTTGGAACTGGAACTTTTCATTATTCAGTAGTTAATCATGTGCTGACTTATAGCAGGCATTTTTTGCCATAATTTTATGAAACTTTTCCAACATAATGCCATATTTTAAAAAATATATTTGATTTTTCCCATTAATGGGTGAAAACTTATTTTCATTCCCAAATTTTAATTTTCAAAGGGAAAGACCATAATTGCCTTTCTGACTTTGTTAATTTTGTTTTGTCCAGAATAGCAACAGGTTTGATAAAACAGATTATTATAATCCTGTATTTCCTTAATTCAGGAATATTTGCTTCTCTGCCTTTTTCTTGTTCTTTATTTTAAATATTCTCAATACTCAGCACTATTCATCTGCTCCACAAATGGGTGAGTTATTTTAAAAACTCTCTGTATTATTCTTTAAAGAACAAATGCACTTTTTAGCTTGTCAGGATCTGCTGAAATGGTCTATATTATTCAAGGAGTAATCAATGCAATCTTCAGAAAGACTATTTCTATTAATTATTAAAGTGATTTCTCCCTGATTGTAGCTAGTTTCCTTTGTATTATTTCCAAACCATATACTTTCCCAAGTGAGTAGTAGTGGAACAAGTCTGATTTTTTCTTTTTTATCATATTCACAGTCTTTTCTGAATAGTATTGAAGAATTAATTAAGCCAATAAATCATTAGCAAAAAGTGGTGCTTATTTGATCATTATCATTGTAGTCTTCTGAACAAAGTAAATATACTTAAATTTCAGATAAAATCTAACAAAGCACACGGGTAGTTTTATTCACTTATGTGTTTTATGTGTTCAGAGTATTTATAAGCCCATTGTTGTCTTAGCTGCTAAGTCATTAAAATAAAGCTTTCCTGACATTTAAATAGGCTATATACTTTCTGCAAGTAATTTAGGGTGGGTGATTTTTTACTGAAAAAGCCCAACAAAGCCTTAATCCTTAAACAAGTGTCCCTATGCTTTGTATTATTAAGTTGAACAAACAGGATATAGTTTTAAATTTAGCGTTTATTAGCAGCTTGAAAAGTATAGAACAAAAATCTAGTGATCAAAAGTCTATGCTTTTATTATGAGCTTCATAGTATGAAAATGCACAGTCATAAGGGTCTCGTGGAAAAAAAAAATCAAAGAGGAGTTTTACTAGAAGACTGAATACCAACTGTATATTGTGTTTACCCAGGGATTTTATCCAGCTGTGATGTGGAATCTTCTGATCTTAAGGTAAATGTAATTAAAATCTGTGAGGAATGTTGAATAACTTGAAAATATTTAGTTGTTGTTGCTATTGTTAGGTAACTCTGGTCTCACTAAGACTTCAACCTGGTCAGCAGAGCTGGGGAGGGTTTTCAGTGTAAACATAACATTAAATTGAGAAGCAGAGTATGTGTTGGCCATGACTTGGCAAGAACTGTGTAGTTGTGCCAACAGCTGGCACCCATGGAAGGCATAAAAACCAGTGACATAGAGAAGGGGACACTTGTCTGTGAAGGTCAGGCTCAAATATATGCCACTGATTATATAAAAATACAGTAGAAATTAGTGATCAGAAAGCTCCCTCCACCAAGGATTCACTGTCCTTTGGCTTTTGAAAATAGCCTTACAATGCTGCTGTATTAGAAATGAAGGGATGAAGTAAAAAAACCATTTAAATCTTCTTTGTCTTCTTCTTCTTCGTCAACATTATCATTTTTTATATATATTTTTTAATAGTTCTCCATAGAGAGGGTAAGAGCTTGGCGCATCAGATCCTTCTCAGCAAAGCCCTGTTGCAGCTAGCAGTGTTAGGTTTCCATGGCCAGAGAGGAGGCAATATTTTTGACTCTCACTGAAGATGAAACAAAGTTTTGCTGCATTTTTCATTACCTACCATTGTCCAATGACCAGCAGTCATTACTGAAAGGGAGTGTTGATCCCAACCCTTTTCCTTTGGTCAGGTGCCCTGATTATGACTGCAGCATAAGACTTACTCCTGCCTATTTTCTGCTGCTCAGCATTCTTCTGCTCCCTTTCAGCAGGGAAAGTGCTTCTGCAGAGAATACCTCCAGGAAGGGTACTTCAGGCTTAGAGGATATTGAAAAGTTGGGGAAAATATGATAGGGCATTTCTCTATTCCCCTTCTTTTTTGCTGTGCTCTGAGAAAGTAACTAGCTTGTGATAAAGAGTGGCATCTCTCTTTGTCACAGCAGAAAGTTTTGGACTTTTTTTTATAATGATAGGTGCCCATGCAGCAAGCATATATGTGATTTTAGGGACTTGCAATGCTAAACAATGCTGCTGAGAGTGGCCTTGCAGAGAAAGATGGAGTGTCCATTGATGACAAACTCAGCATGAGCTGGAACTATGTACTTACAGCCCAGAAGGCAAACCTGCTTCAAAGGAATGTGGGCAGCAGTTGAGGGAGGTGATTTTGCCATCCTAATCTGCCCTTGCAAGACCCCACTTTAAAGTTCTGCTCACAGTTCTGGTGTCCCCAACATAAGAAGGACATGGAATTGTGGGAGTGAGCTCAGAGGAGGGGTACAAAGTTGGTGAGAGAACTGGAGCACCTTTCCTACAAAGCCATGCTGAGGAAGTTGGGGCTGTTTGGCCTGGAGAAGGAAAGGTTGTGTGGAGACCTCACAACAACCTTCCAGTGTCTGAAGGGGCCTACAGGGGAGCTGGTTAGGGATTCTGTCAGGAACCAGAAGTAATGGGTACAAATTGAAAGCAGGGAAATTTAGTTAGGAAGAAATTCTTTACTGTGAGGATGGTCAGACACTGGAACAGGCTGTCCAAGGAGACTGTGGATGTCCCAACCCTGGAAGTGTTCAAAGCCAGGTTGGATAAAACCTAGAGCAGCCTGGTCTAGTGGGAGGTGTCCCTGCCCATGGCAGGAGGGGTTGGGACTAGATGATCTTTAAGGTCAAGAATGCTGACCCCATAGTATTCTACAATTCTATGATTCTTCAAAACAAACAGGCTGCATTTCTGTGTGGAGGTTAGGCAGAGTCTTCTGAGCGTGCAGAATAACGCGTCAAATAAACTGACAAAGATGTTTGTGGTGCACAGCAGAATATCCACCCCAGCTGTTAAGACTATAGACTTTCATATAGACTTTCAAATATCCTGTCATTTTCTTAGTTTGATTTTTTCTTTTCTTTTTTTTTTTTTTTTTTAAGCTTTATGCTTTGAAAATAGGATTAGAGGAAGGAAAAAGCACTGAAAAATACAAATCTCTTTGGGATACTTTGCATGTTTGCCAAATATCTCTTAGGTTTATTTTTTGAGTAGAGTTGGTCTGAAATCCACAAGTCTCCATTTCATCCTGCTTTTCATGCAAGGTCTTAACTCAAAAGTCTACATATTTTTTACGCTTCTGCTGCATTTGCTTCAACTGAAAACTTCACTTGGAGCTTAAAAGGCATTTTGTTTGTAGTAGAATTCATAAGATTCATGTCAGTATCAAACTGTGAAAATTCATTCCTCAGCAGAAGTACTTTCCATAGCTGGACTGAAAAATGCTGCCCTTTAGAAGTGTTATAATTCCTATAACATTTGTATTTGTAACTTGGACCAGAACAGAAAGAATATTTAATCATCCAGCTCCTGTCCACAGTACATGGCAGTTATGGGATGCAATACTAAGCACTTAATAGAACTCCATTTTATCTTTTATTTCCCAAGTTTCTATTGCAATTTTTATTTTTTTTCTAGAAGTGATCTCTGGCAAAAAATGGCAAAATAGTTATATCCTGCTTTTTTCAGTTAGGTTCTTCCAGTTGTTGGGGCAGAAATCTTTTGATGATTAGTAAACAATACATGATTTTTGAGCATCTGTCTGTACAGCTTGTTAGTAGAGAACATCAAAACTTTCCTCACCAACTTTTCAGGCCCACAGTTATCACATACTCCGGTTCTTGTGTTTTTAACCAATTTTTTTACCACTCCGTCCTCTCATTATATTTACATATTTCTGTTAAACATAACCTGGGATTAATTTCATTGAGTTTTAGATGTCTAAATCCAGAGGGACAGAGCTAACCTCTCATAGTTATTGAAAAGCAAGCTCTTTAACATCAAATTGCAATAATCTGTTATGAATAACACAGCTATACCTGATTTGATTTTGAGTCAGGGAATAGAGTAGATAACTTCTGTAATTTCTCTCTTCTTCCATCCATTGTGACTCAGTACCAGTGCAAGACAATCAGACTTGTCAGGTTTTAAATCTGAACAGCAGCAGAATTTGGGATAGTGTAGGAGAAAAAATTAACACAAGTTTTCAGGTGAGGCAAGGTTCTAATGGATATTTTCTTATTAAAGTACTTAAATATTGGCCAGGCATCTATCTCCAGGATATGGTTCAGTGGCTTTATTTTATGTAGTGGACAATGATAGTAATTCACACTAATACTAGTTGTAAGTATATTTACAGAAGATTGAACAAGTCCCTAACTTGTGTAGATTCATGCCTTGGGAAAATTTTAGGCAAAGATTTATTATAAACAATGATGGAGGATTTTTTACAAGTCTATGGTCAGTTCTGTCTAAACTAGACTATTCTCCTGTGCAGAATAACACACTATGTCATTAAAGCTGGTTTATGTACTCAAATAGAAAGTGGTCTTTTACAAATAAATCATTTGTAATTCATTGCTGCTGCCAAAAATTAAATTTAAAAAGTATTACCAAGAGACTTGAGCAGAAAAAAAAAAAGACTTCATATTTTAAAAGCAATTGTGCTGGTCTTCCTTTTTTTTCCTCCCTTTTTATGATTTCAATTTGGTATAAGCTTGCCTTCCTGCCTTGTTATCTACATCTGTGGTTTTGCTTTCAGGTGTAATCCACTGAACAGGGGAAAGCTTAATTATTCTACAAGTGGACAATGCAGATCTTCTCCCAGTAATACTACATCTCATAATGGGTGGCCTGGAACTCAACCAAAAAAGGAATTGTATACAAAAGGAAATATTTCCTCATGTTAGGATATATATGTCATCTGTTTGGTGGTGTTGTGGTTTCATTTTTTGTTTTTTGTTTTTTGTGGGGTTTGTTTTGTTTTGTTTTGCTTTGGTTTTTTGTGTTTTGTTTTGTTTTTAATATTGTCTCTCATGCACAAAAAGGGCTTTGTATTACCTGGGAGGTTTTGACTGGTATAAAATCATTATATCTTTTTTTCTCCTGCCATTATTTTTCATTTTGATTGTGGCAGAAGTGTCCTCTTAGATCATAACTTCAAGTTTCATTTTTATTCATACAGTGAGACAAATAACAGCTCAAAGGTCTAATGAAGAGCAGTGTTCATTATAATGTTGTTCTGTACTGTAAATAACAACAATTCAGTTTGTGAAATTATTCCATGTCTGTATAAGAATATTAACCCTATGTGTTGTTTGGAGGAGTTATGTACAGTAGAGAAGAAAGGAGAAATATAGAATTACGTTAATAATTGTTAATATAATTGAGAATATTGTGACACAATTTAGAAAAAGAAGATTTTACATGTAGGGATAACTGGATAGTATAACCTAGAAAAAATATGAGTCATGAAAGTCACAATTGACTAATCAATTGTTTATGGTACTGTGGAACTCATACTGGAGGCAGTGCAACAGCATAATGAGAGGCAGAATATAATACTGTTATAAGAGCAGAAATCATTAAAACAATATTAATCAAACTGGTTAATACAGTGGGGAAAATAACATTTTGCTTTCACTCGCATAACTTAAATAAGTCTCAAACTTAGAGCAAAAATAGACATTTAAATGCATCAAGGAAAGAGTTATAAAACCGTGCTCTAAATATATAAACAATAATTAGAAAATGCATTTAACATTATTAGATGTAGGCATATATATTCTAGAGTTGCAGAGCCAAAGTTAATTATCTACATTATAGGATTTAAATGCAATAGAAAAATAACAAAACAGCAACAAGTAATCCTTCCCCTTGTATCACTGTTGCATTTCACCAATCTATAGTTGGAAAAAAAGAGTCAAACTCAAAAAGTTTTTGGTTAAGATATATATATGCATTCATTGCATAAAAAAATTGTTTGATTATAAAACCTACACATTAATATGAAACACAGCATCTAAAATGTATAATTCCATGTGTAATTCTTGTCTCAGACTGCCATTAGGAAGAAGACAGTATTATTTACTGTCTTGTTTTGATAATACCTTAAATAAAATGCCTGTTTTTACTGATTCTAACTGAATTTGCTGAATTCTGATACTTCAAATATTTTTTCAAACAAAATATGCTCCTGAGTGTTATAATGAGACTTTTATTTTGACTCAGTTACTTAAGTACATACTATACATAAGAAATGTCAATTCAAGTATAAATGTGAAAAAATGCACTTTTTTCAAGCTGTTCTTCGTTTCTCCACCTCTTTTTCAAGTAGTCTTGAAATCCCAGTCCCTTGCCTCTCAAAGATACTGTTAGATAATAGAGGAAAGGACAAAAACCTGTAAGAATAAACAGAAGAGGAGAAATTAAATATATGATGACTTTTAGTAGCATTCTCTAATGCATTACTGGAACCTGTACAAGAATGTTGGATAGGAATTTTTAAATATATGACATAATAACAGTTACTTAGAACACTAAAGAAGATCATGGAAAACGAGTACTTACAGCAGAATTGGACATTGCTATAGTATATTTTCAATCCATGACACAGTTGATAACTTGTAATATGTTTTAGTAAATGGAGGTAGATGCTTCAAAGGAATTGTGGCACACAATTTCTCCAACAGAGGAGCAAATTTAGGGGCATGATCGAGCTAGGTGGGTTACAGTGCTAAGACACAATTTTCTACTGCAATGAGACAAAAAGGATGCTGCAAAGCTCAGTTTATGAATTGTAAAAAGCAAGAGAGGAGGTGTGTCAGGAAGGGTTCGGTTTCTGTCCATGCACAGACACATACACGTGGGCAGAGCTGGGGTAAGCCAAGACCTGCTCACCACAACCACTGTGGTGGGCTGGCACAATCCAGCCTGGGGAAACATGGTGCTTGCCACAGTCAGGATCTGCTCAGTTACTTGACCCTGACAGAGGATCTCTCTTCATAGACAATGCCAGATGTCCATGTAGTAATATTTCACCCAGCTTTTTTTCTTGGAGGGGCATTTGTAAGCAGATATTGGCACTGACAACAAGTCCACCTGCCTATAGTGATTTTGCATTACACCTTTTCAGTGGTCTCAGGTATTGTTTTCCTGTCACATGTTGTTGCAACACCCCTACCGAAGCCCAATCCATCCAGTTCTTATCTGAGTTGCACTGTCAGCCGTGGCTGACAGTGCTCAGTCCTCAGTTCTTGGTCAAGGTCTTGATGCTCCCCTGACATAGCCATTTACCTGCTTGGGAATTAAGCCCTATTCTTTCACCTAACTGCTCCCTTCTACTTCAGAGAGTGATGAAAAGCCCATTTGACTAATCAGATATGAAAATCCTGGATCTAGTAAACCCATAATCATAGTTGATTGACTCCCAAATGCCAGTTCTGAGATTGCTGTTACTAGGAAAGGTATGTGATCCCAACAGGATCAGAGCTCAGCTTAAATCTTTAAGTCTTATTACTAAATCTGTAATTAAATGAACACATTTGTATGGATATCAGCTAACAACTGGTACAAACGAGGCAATTTATATTCAACTTCCTAGGCAACTGCAGACTCAGCCATTATCACTCACCAGAGCTTGAGCTGAGGTTGCCTGAGGATGGAATCACAAGTGAGTACCACAGTACACAAACACTTTTGATTTTCCTCTCACTTCTCTGCTGCAGATAAAAGAAGACTTTTGCTTTGTTCAGGAAAACTTCTGTATTTTGTTTATAACCAACTTTTTATTATTCTTATTTTGTTGGAGTCTGACCCAAAGGCCTTTCTGGTTATGGAAAACATGTTTTATGAAGTGAAAGCTTCATGAAAAATACCTTATTCTCCCCAGACATAATGTTAAGGGTCATTTCCCATTGCTCTGACTGGTAATAAATGCTTCCCTTCTGCAACATGTAAAACAATGAGGAACAGTCTCAGTGTATCTAAAGCAACAATGACTTTTCTAAGACATTATTGTCTGAGCATCTGTTGCACAGAGTAACTGCACACAGCATGTAAAGAATTCAACTCACCCATAGTACAGTTAAAAATGCTTTCACGATAAATTATGAAAGCCAGAAGTCTCACTATTGTGAATTTATAAACCAGTTATTTTAATTTAGTATTCATTATGGATCATAGGAATAGAGGGTCTATCAGGAATAACAAAATAAAAACAGAGAAACTTCAAACTCATAGTCTGTATTTCTGGAAGGGCTTTATCGATTTTCTTTGTTATAGCACTTCTGGTAGAACTGAATTAATTACTGATGCATCCTAAGAGACAAATCTCGTGTCTGAAATTCTGGTTTTATTTTCTTTTGGAAATTTATTTTCTAAAAAACCCTCAAATTTGAAAGCTGCTGAGGCTATCACAGTTAAATGAATGCATTATCCACACATTAATGTGAAGTTCTGCTCTTCTTGGGGAAATAAAAAGTGGCTTATCTTGTTAAATATAGAGCATAACATTATCCAGTGGGCTGTTAGTTTAGCATTTCCCAATGCCTTATGAGACTTTGAAATCTAGATGTTTTTAGGATAGTGAAATCAACACTTTAATATGGGATGAATTTCATACTATTATGGCACAGGGGGCCACGCAGCTTAGTTATATAAATGGCAAAAACCTTGGATTCCCTGGAATAGGATTCTTCCCTACTGCTTTTGCTACCAGTTGCTATTAATTTCCACTCAGAACTACATGGGCAAAAATGGAATGCTGTAACTAGTTTGAGTCTGAACTGCAAAAGTATCCACAGAAGAGAAATGAGAATAACTGGAACACTAAAAAGCCTGATATATAAGCAGAGATTGAAACATCTAGGGTTTATTATTTGAGGAAAGAAAATGATTATTGATGGACATGTTGTAGCAAATGTGTAGGTATGTAAAAGATAAGTATGCTGTAAGATATGTAGAAGTATGCTTTAAGAAGAAAACAACCTAGTATGCAATTGGAAGAAAAAAATAAAAAGGAGTTAAAGGATTTATTCCAACAATGAAAACATATGTTCTATTTTAGGAAAAAAAAAAAAGATCCAAATAAAAGATCCAAGTAAAAGTGATAATGAAGCACTGAGACATCCTGCCCAGACTTTCTGGAAGCACAGAACTTCAGCATGGATTAGATAAATGTCCCTGAAAAATGTAATGGTCTAAAGGAATCTCTTTTAAAGGGGAGCATAAATTTAGATTACTTTGTGAACCTTCTCAAAGGTTTATTTTAATTATTTTATTTTAAGTCATTATTTTCAAAAGCACCAGCTTCAGAACAGATGAAGAACTGCAGAAGGGTTTTCTAAGATCAGATGGATGGGATAAAGAATGGATTCCTGTGTGGGGAAGAATGGCCTGCCACAACATTACGTTTTCCCTTCCATCCTCTTGGTTTAAGTATACATGATATTAAAAACATGATTTTAGACTTAGGCTCTGGAGTTTTGAGAACTTTTAGGTCCGACCTATTTCAGTGTATTCCTGGTACAGTTTAGGACATTTTACTGATGAAAAAAAATTGCTAAGTTTTGTCTTCAGGGTTAGGCAGCAACACTTCAGAGCATTAATAAAAAAGCTTTTTCTCATTGATTCCTGAAATGGTGGTCAGATGTTTAAGCTATAAAGATAGAGACCATAATAATTTATTTTATATATAATATTTTTCCCCCTTTAAAACCGATATTGAGTTTTGAGTCACTTAAAAGTATTTGAGATTATTGATCTATGGGCTGTTGATTCTTGCATTCCTAATGAAGAACCCCCTGACTTGATTTTAGTGGGATTTTGCCTAGAGAAAGCAAACTCAGGATTTCAGGGTAGTCTGTCATGACACAACTCAGAGTCACAACTCACACATCTGCTCCCTGGCACGACATACTTGACTGCCAGCTCTCAGCTCCTCAGACAGTGTGATTTATGAGATAGTCTCATTTGTCAGACATCAACAGCAAATAAAACTGCCTTAGAATATTCTAGGGTGTATAAAGTTTTCTGCAGTAATTTCATTGCTGTCTTTGTGCATGTGTTCCTTGGTGGCAGCTGTGGGTGTAACATCTGAGTTTGAGGCAAGAAAAATTGACATCTGGTTACATGCAGAAGATGTATAGTGGGGCAAAATAGTTTATCTGAAAAGGGAAATACTGTTTGAGAAACTTTTTAGTGTTACTGCTATCTTACTTTCTTCTCTTTGAGAGTATGACTATATTCTTGATATCTGCACTGAAACAGGAAGGTGGAAAGAACTTTTAAGAGGTGGAGATGTTCTTTAAAAATGAAATCTAAAATTTATCAACTAAATATCCTCTTACCAACAGACAGGAAGTCTGATGACACAGTGAAGGGTGCAGCTATGCCAGGTAAGATTAAAAAACAACCTCCTCAGGTCCTTCAGTGCATAAGGGTAACTAGCACTTTTCATATCAGATATGTTCCCCAGTCTGAAGCAACATTTACATTAAAAAGAGACTCTGGTTCTTCTGAAGTACTATTGAGCTGAGGCAGCCTGGAGACAGAAAAGTCTTCATGTAATCGATATTTTCCTTTAGAGCTTGGCATCTTTGTTAGCAATATTTCTTACTCAAAAGTATGCTCAATGCATTGTAGAAATAATATGCCTTATAAGAAACACTGTTAAACATATATATTCAATACACAACCTTGGACAACTTTTTTCATTGTTTCTGATGATGTTTAAAAAAGGATGTTTTGCAGTAAATGGAGCTAGTCTGACACACAAGTCTAACTGCAATTTTCATTCTCACTTGGTGGCCATAAAGACCTCCCTGACTACTTGACAAAACAATATTGCAGATGTTTTAGATGTTGCCACTTTTCTCAGAAATCACATCTTTATGTGGAGCTATTGCAGCTGCAAAGGACAGACTTTAGTCAATCTAAACTGTATCTTCAAATTTAAATGGAATTATTCTGAAATAAAATAAAAAAAAAGAAATAAACCATATTTTAATCAAAATTAAAATGGTAAACAAAGAAATTTAAGAGAAATAATTTTTAATAGAATTAATTTATGAACTAATTTATGAAAGTAACACATGAAGTGTCATTGACAGCCCATTTTAACAGTCATACAATTTCAAAAATATTTTGTTAAATATTTGGATTTTAAATCTGATTCTAGAGAGTCTAGATTTAAATCTGATTCTAGAGATCAAGCATTCAAAATGCTAGTACTTTTCTCATCATTAATTATAAATGTATCAGTTTGGTAAACCAAATGGCTTTGCTTTTACCCCCCATCTTTCACTCACATTTCAGAAAAAGGAGCACTCAAAAGGTAAAAGGGGAAAGGAAGTAAAAGGAATTTATCTCATTTCATGGTGGAATCAGTAGGTTCCAGTCCCTTTCAAATACCAACTAGAAAGAACCACTTTCAAGACAGATAATTATTTATTGATACAGTGATGGAAAAAGTGATAGAAAGTTATAAAATCTTACAAACCTTTTGATGCAGGGAAGCCTGCATCAGGCTTCATATTGCAGCACTGGGCAGACCTCCAGTCAGGACACCTAGAGCAGTTTACACAGGAAGATGTCCAGGTGGATTTTGAATGTCTCTGGAGAGGGAGACTCCACAACCTCCCTGAGCAGCCAATTGCCATGCTCTGCCACCCTCAGGGTAGAGAAGTTCTTCCTCATGCTGAGGTGAAACTTCTTGTGTTTGATTTTATGGTTGTTGCTCCTCATCTTGTCACTGGTCACCACTAAAACCAATCTGGCGCCCTCCTCTTGACACCCAGCTTTGAGGTATTTGTGTGTATTGCTGAGATCCCCTCCCAGTTTTACTCCTCTGTAGACTAAACAGGCCTTGCTCATAAGAGACATTTGCCAGACCTCTAATCATCTTTGAGGTCATCTGCTGGACTCTTGTATTTTTCAGGTGTAGAGAGCAGAATTGAACATAATACTTCAGATGTAGTCTCAGGAGGGGGATCACCTCCCTTCTCATTATCACTTAGAACAAGAAATGAAAACTAAGTTTTAAAACACCTTCCCCCTGCCCTTGCCTTCTTCAGAGATAACTCTGAGAAAGTCCGTATTCAGATGAATGACATAGATAAGAAGAATAAGAGTTTCATTAGCTTGGTTTTTTTTGTCTTGTTTTTGAGTAGGGCCAGTTATTCAAGGTTCAGTCAGATAGACCTCTACCTCCTTCATAGTCTTGGGACTGCTGCTTTGTTGGAAATGAATCACAGAGTGGTTTGGGTTGAAAGGGGACCTTGAAGACCATTTAGTTCCAGCCCCCCTGCTGTGAGCAGAGACGCCTTTCAATCAGAGTCTCATCCAACCTCACCTTAAACACCTCCAGGGATGGGGCATCCACAATTTCCCTGGGCATCATGTTTCAGTGCCTAAACACCCTTGCAGTAAAGAATTTTTTTTTCCTATATAAAACCTAACATATTTCTAACCTAATTTAATCTAATACCTACTGATTTTCAGTTTGAAGCCATACCCCTTGTCCTGTCACTACATGGTCTTGTAAATAGTCTTTTCCCATCTTTCCTGCAAGCTCCCTTCAGGTACTGGAAGGCTGAAATTAGGTCACCCCAAAGCATTCTCTTTTCCAGGAGGAATGATCGCAATTCTTTCAGCCTTTCCTCATAGCAGAGGCGCTCCATCCCTCGATTATCTTGGTGGCCTCCTCAGGACTCACTCCAGCAGGTCAATGTCCTTCCTGAGCTGGGGGGGTGGGTGGAACCCCAGAGCTGGATGCAGCTCTCCAGGAGGGGTGTCACCAGATCAGGGGAGCAGAATCCCCTGCACACATGGCCAGTTCATGTCCAGCCTCTCAGCCACCAGCACACATAAATTCTTCTTGGCAGAGCTGCTCTCAATCTGTTTATCCTCCAGCCTGGATTGATACCTGGCATTGCCCCGACCCAGGAGGAGCACTTTGCACTTGGTCTTGTTAAACTGATGAGATTTCTATAGGCAGACTACTCTAGCTTGTCCAGGTCCCTCTCCATGGTGTCCTGCTCCCTCTGGATGGCATCCTGTACTTTGGGTGAACATCTGCAAATTTGCTGAAGGTACACTTGATCCCTTTGTCTATGTCATGAATGAAGATATTAAATACACTCAGCAGCCTTAAGGATGGATCAACTTCCCTTGTCCTTCCCAAGCCCTTCCCTTGACCACTTGATGGGGTCGCTCCATCATAGAAATTGACTGGCTTGGTCAGGCAGGACTTGCCTTGGTGAAGCCATGCTGGCTATCTCTAATCACCTCCTTGTCCTCCATGTCCCTTAACATAGCCTCTAGGAGGATCTATGACATGACCTTTGCAGGCACAGAGGTGAGACTGACAGGTCAGAAGTTCCCAGGTTCTTCCTTTCTACCCTTTTCAAAGATGGGTGCTATGTTTTCCTTTATCCAGTCACCTGGGACTTCCCCTGACTGCCATGACTTCTCAAATATCATGGAGAGTTGGCAACTACATCATCAACTTCCTTGAGGATTCTGGGATGCACAATATTTGATCCCATAATTTGGATCCCAAAACCTGATTTTTGCTTATGGTGAGGGCCTTGCTTTCCCACTTCCCATGATGCTGTCATCTATCTGAGATGTGTGGGAAGAGAAGGTTCCATTGAAGACTGAGGCAAAACATGATAAGTACCTCACCCTTCTCCTCCTCTGTTTTTACCTGTTCATCAGCATTGTTTATCAGAGAGCATATACTTTCTTTGACCTTATTTTTCTGATTAACCAACATGTACAAGCCCTTTCTGTTATTTTTTGTTTTCCCTTGCCAGGTTCAGTTCCAGTTTTGAATTGGCCTTGCTCACCCCTTCCCTACAGAATTGGACTTCTCTGTACTCTTCCCAGGTTGCGTGTCCTAGTTTCCACTGCCTGTGCTCCTTGCCCTTTAGTTTGACCAACAGTTCCTTACTCAGTCATGCCAGTCTCCTGCCTTCCTTGCCTGAAATGGACTGTAAATGCAGCCTCAGAACTTCCTGTTACCTAAAAGAGCAAATATTCAATTCCCTTCCTCCTTATCAACAGATATATGCAAAAATATATGATATCTAACACACAGAAGGGGAGGGAATACAAAATATGACTGAAACTGTTGAGTGTATTAAAATGTTACTCAGTATCAAAACCATAGCCCAAAATAATTTACACTACCCAATGATGTCATGTATCCTGCTTTCATCCCTGAGAAACAGCAGGATGTGGGGGGCAAAATGTGTGTTACCTACTTAAGAAGAATCACAGAAAGGTTCATTTAAAACTGCAGCATCTTGCTACTGCAAACTTTAGTGTCACACCATATTAAATCAATCAGCCAGCAAGCTCTTCTGCTAGATATGCCTTCATCGCTGGCATTCGTGCCTCTTTACCTTCTGATGCTGAATGCATCTTTTATACTGCAATTTAGAAAATGATCCCTGGTAGTGTTTTACATCTGAGGACTCAGTTCAGACAGGCTTTTGTCTAATAATAGTGTGGCCACACAAAGTTTGATACTAGAAATGTCATTTTAAATTAGTAAAGGGTCAACTCAGAATAAAGCTGTTGTTATCACTGCTAATCAAACTCTGAAGTGGAGCTGGAGTAACACTGGAAAGATGAAATCATTTTTTTTTCATAAAATGATTTGATTTGATTCTGCTTATGTTCCTTTTCTATTCTCTCTTCACAGCTGCTGACAAGAATACAAATACAGTGTATGCATCTCAAAAAAGCTAACATAGAAAGCTCTGGAAAAACAGAATTTAATAACTGCATCACTATTTGAGCATGGCAACATCATAACACAAGACACAAATTCAGAAAAAGTGATTTTACAATTATACAAAGACATCAAAATATAACACGATATAGTGATACGGAGCTAAGACGCCCAAACAATGTAAACTCTGCATTGCAATGACCCCATAGAATAGCTATACCTTTGAATTGCATTGTATTAATTTAAATTATATCCATTCCCTATGAAAAGGCATCACAAAAGCTTTAGAATAAAACTGTTGTTTTCAGAGATAGGATATTAGTTGTGATGGGTTTAATTAGCTCTGATTGGCTATTCACATAAGATTTACTGAAGTGGTGAGATGATATTTTCTTTACCTTATATGAGCATTAAACTTGCTTGCTATTTACTTTATAGCTTGCTTGCAGGATTTTTCCTGAGATATATGTCTATGAATAAGATAATTTTGTAGACAAAGTGAATAGAATGTAAATTACTATTGAAATAACTACTGGGTGTCCTGGTTCTGGCCAGGAAAGGGTTAAGTTTTGCAGTAGCCAGGTGTCATGGCTTGCTACTGGCCCAATGCCAGGCACCCACAAAAGCTGTTCTCTCCCCCTCCCTTTCCACAGTTGGGTAGAGGAGAGGAAAAAAACCTAAAGAAGGGTTCATGAGTTGAGATACGGACCAGGAGAAAACACTTCAAGGGCAAAACAGGCTCAACTAAAAGTTGCAAAGTGAATGTATTACTAACAGAATCAGAGGAGGATAATGAGAAGTAAAATAAGCCCTTAAAACACCTTTTTCCCCTCAGCCCCTCTCCCCTTCCCACTAACAGTGCAGGGAGACAGGTGTCCTGGGGTGATCTCAAAAAAGGGACAAGAGGGCATGGGGGTTTTGGTCAGTTTGTTGCCCAAGCTTTTCTTCTGCTGCTCTGGGAGAGAAATCATTTCCCTGTGAGACCTTGAGGTCCCTCCCACGAGAGACAGTTCCCCATGAATTTCTCCAGCATGGCTCCATTCTCATGAGCAACAGTCCTACTGTACCTTCTGCAACGTGAATTCCCCCCACAGGCAAGCAGTCCTCCCAAAACTGCTGTGGCATGGGTCACTATTCCCTGGGGTGCAGTCCTCCAAGGACAGGCTGCTCCAGCCTGGAAGCAAGGGCTCTCCTTCTCCATTTGGGTCTTTCACTGGATCACAGCATCTCCAGGCATCCACCTGCTCTGGCATTGGCATCTCCCCCACGGGCTGTGGATGGATCTCTGCATTCCTTGTGGATCCCTATGGACTGTGGGTGGATCTCTGCATTCCTTGTGGATCCCCACGGGCTGTGGGTGGATCTCTGCATTCCTTGTGGATCCCCATGGGCTGCAGGGCCACAGCTGCTTCACCATGGTCTCACCACGGCCTGCAGAAGAGTCTCAGCTCCAGTGCCTGGAGCTCCTCCTCCCCTTCCTTCTTCACTAACTTTGGTGTCTCTGTCTTACCCTCACATGCTCTCACCTCCTCCTCTTTTCTGACTAGAAGAAAAACTTTGTTTTGATTTTCTTCTTAACTATGTTATCCCAGAGGTGTTACCAACCTCTCTAATTGACCCAGCCTTGGCCAGCAGCATGTCCATGCTCAGAGCCATCAGGGATTGGCTCTGCTGGACACAGGGGAAGATTTCAGCACCTTCTCACACAAGCCACATCTGTGGCCTCCTCACTACCAAAAACCAGGCCATGTAAAACCAGTACACCAGGGAAGGGCAGGTTAGAACCCAGAGGTTATTCTATACCACCTGCCGTCATGGCCAGGTGCAAAGAAAAGGGAATCTCCTCCAGGGAGAAGGGGTCCCTTCCAAATTGGTGTAGAATGGCAGAAGGAGCCATAAGTCACTGTTGCTTCCATGTTAATAATTTGCCTCTTTCTTGTACCCTCTGTTATTAGTATTGGTGCTGTTGCTCTTGTTACTCTTCATTTTCTTATCTTGTGCTGTTTCCAGTAAATTGTTCTTATCTCAGCCTGTGATCTTTGCCTTTTATGCCTTCAATTCTTCTTATCAGTCTGGAGAGTGAGCAAGTTGCATGTGAATTCAGGGGGAACACTAAACTGAAGAATACCGTTCCTAAACCATGACAGTGAGAAAGAACACACTGTAAGAACCCTATTATTTACTCAGAAATGTTTAGCCTTCCCAAAGTTTCTAATTAATTTTAAATGCAATAGTTGAAAAAAACCTAATTTTTCATTATCTGCATGAAAGCCCAGAACCAGATAGGTGTTATTTAAAAGGGACACACTATGCTTTTTTGTATATAATGAAGGTGTGAAAATTTTCTTCATCATGGCTAGATTTAAAAAGTGGGATTTTGCAGTTTCAGTGTGGTCTCTCTGCTCTTCAATCATCAAATAACTTTTTTTGTTGACTCAACTGAATAGTTCATTTCTTGTTACAAACTTTCAATATTCTCTGTCAGAACAATAATGCTAATACAGCAACTTTGCAATCAACATAATCAAGTGTGATTCATGGCATGGAAAAATATTCTCTTTATTAGACTTCTCAAATTAAGATGAAAATACTATGATTACATAAGGTACGTATGATTTTGTATAAACTTCCCTTTGCATGCAATATTCTAAAGGGTATTGGAAGGTGAATGAAGAAGGACCCTTTCTGATATGATACATTTTCTGATATGAAAAAAGTGGGTTTCAAATGACAGATTTAGATTAACTATTACTTTTGGTAATCTATCACTGAAGAAAAATGCATCATAGAGCTGTAGAAGACTGGGAATAGTGCTAAAAAATGGCAGAAACATCAATTCTGGGAAGTTTTAGGAAATATTAAAAAAACCCTAGAAAAAAAATAATCAGACTCAGCTATCTATGATAGTCCGTGTAAGGTCCTGAACCTCTCTTGGGACAATTCCAAGCACAGACACAGGCTGGGGGAAGAATGGATTGCGAGCAGCCCTGAGAAGGAAGAGGATATGGGGGTTTTGTTGAATGAGGTCAACATGAACCAGCAGTGTGTTCTCACAGCCCAGGAAGCCAACTCTATTCTGAACTTCATCAAAAGCAATGTAGCCAGAAGATCTACTCCACTCTCAAGAGCCCCCATCTGGACTGTTTTGTCCAACTCTGGGATCCCCAACAGAAGAAGAAAATTGAGTGAATATAAAGAAGGAATAAAAAAGGTGATCATGAGGCTGGAGCACCTCTGTTATGAAGAGAGTTGGGGTTGTTAAACCTGAAGAAGAAAATGGTCTGGGGAGACCTTAAGCAACCTTCCAGTACCTAAAGGTGCTGCAGGAAAGCTGGAGAGGAACTTTCTACAAGGACATGTAATGACAGGAGGAATAGCTTCAAACTGAAAGAGGGTAGATGTAGATTAGTTATTAGGAAGAAAGTTTTTGTTTTGAGGGTGGTGGGGCACTGGAACAGGTTTCCCAGAGAAACTGTTTATGCCCCATCTCTGCAAGTGTTTAAGACCAGGTTGAGTGGGGCCGTGAGCAACCTAGTCTAGTGAGTGGCATCCTTGCTCATGGCATAGCAACTCTGGGCAGCCTGTTCTAGTGCCTTGTCATCCTCTGAGTAAAGAATTTCCTCCTAAGAGTTAATATAAATCTCCCCTCTTTTAGTTTAAAACTCTTCTCCGTTGTTCTATAAATAGCTACCCATGTAAAAATTCACTCTGCATCCTTTTTATAAGCTCCCTTTAAGTACATCCTACTTTAAGGAAGGATGTACTGAGGAAGATGAAAAACATCCAGGGCAGCCCCTTGCAGTGCTTTGCAGTACTTTGCTTGATACCAGTCATAAGGTCGTGTAGATTTTTTAATGATGATCATCTGAACCTTCAATCTGGTAATCCAGTCTTTTAACAACTTACTTGTCCACCCATCCAGACCATAAATTGCAACTTGGGTACAGACCCAGTGTGGAAATATGTCTCCCATGCTAAAGAGGTATTTGTGAATTTATAAATAACAGGAAGATTTATAGTATACCATTAATGTTAAATTTGTAATATTTGATGCATTTGCATGTACAGTTCCCCCCCCCTTTTTTGTTTTTTTGGTTTTTTTTTTGTTTTTTTTTGTTTTTTTGTGGCATGGGATGTGAGTCTGTGCAAATGGGCAAGTTTTATATGGTGCTTACATTCTGAATATGTAGTCTAAAATACACAGGGAGGATCTCAAAGGTCTATAGTTGCTTAATTTGTACTCAAACTGAAACACAGTTTCCATGAGGCTGTATGTGTCTTCTGAAAGCTAAAGAAAGATAAAACATATGCCAGGACAAGCCCAAACAAGTCCTGAGACTATGCCCCATCAGCTGACAGGTTGTGTCCTTTATGTAGTAATGAGACAGTATCAAATTTACTGGAGGACGCACATGGCTTCAGAATGACGGGCTTTTATCTGGCCATGTCAGAGGCAAAGGCCCTTCCCAGATTTTCACCTGTAGGACATGCTGGAATTTATAGGACACAATGTGGATGTCTCAAGTGACAGTCAAATACCCTAAAAAAGTACCTGGCTTGAACTTAAGCACTTCCACACATTAGGAGTGACGTATTACCAATTCTTCTGTATTTTTCTATGCTTAGTTCTTAAATGTTATGCATAGAGGTTTGTTTTTTCAATGCAGTAATCATCTGGAAAGAACATTCACTCCCAGCAATGAAAACATAGTATGAATTAAATTCCACTTTATACTTTTAATTAAGAACGCTACAAACGATAACGACAACCATCAAGTTGATTTGGAGTTCCATCAGTGAAGTGCAAATGAGAAACATATGGAAAATAGAGTCTAAATTCCCTTTACCAGGTCGCACATCTCTGTCACCTATCAAGGAGCAGCAAAATGGATGACACAATGTGCATTGTAAATTCTGCTGAGCTGAGCAGCAATATCTCACCCTCTGCATATCTTTCCAGCTGCAGGAGGAGCAACAGTGAGTAGCAAGTAGGTGGAAAAGGATCAGCTCATGACAGTAATGGAATTCCATGCTGCTGTTCAGTGAGATTTCTCTTTAAGAGATCTTTCACAGGAAAGATTTTACCTAGAATAAACAGAGACATTTAACCTCACTGCTACAGAGATTGCTTTATGCTTGGCCTTTCCTTCCAGATAACTGAGCCATCCAACTGCCTTGGATGAAAGGGCCAAGTGCCCTTGAGATGACATAATTTAATTAAGAACCTGTAGTTTCACTTATCTACCTGTAGCAAGCAAAAAAAAAAAGGCTCCTCTTGAATGAGTGGCATACTAAATACAGTATGGGAATTAAATGAACATTGGCTGTTATTGTCCTTGGGTACGGGCATTAAACTGAGTTATATTCATGATGAAAAAGGTGTGGGGGCATTTCAGATAGGATTAATTTAACTAAACTACAGTGAGAGTGTATCTCATCTGCAGTTATTACCCCTGGGACTCCCATTACTGTCAATAAAGAGCAATAGACACCTTGAGGAGGCAGTTTATCTCATGCTAAAGTGCATGCCTGAAAGAGGCTGAGTCATGCCCCAAAAGGTTTCCCACTCTAGATGAAAATTAGAAAGTTTCTCTGCAGGTAACATGAAACTGGGTAAAAAACAACACATGGGCAACTACTAAAAATTAATATCCTTCAAGTTCAGACTCACTTTCTACACAGAAACCACTCCTGTTGCTTTTCAAATGTGTTCACGCCCAGAGCAAGATTCTTCATAAGAGGTGTCAGTTTCAAGAAGGAAACTGGATCCAGCTCACTTCTAAGGCTGTGGGGAACCAGTACAGGGGTTCCAAGTTATTCCTAAAGCATAGTCCAAAATTGCCAAAGAATTCTACTGTCCAAAAATTAGTCTGAAAGGTTGTTTCCATTTATTTTTCTCATGGTGTCACTCTCACTGCAAATTCTCTTTTCCCATGATGCTTCTGTTTTCAGAGTTTTTCTTATTGTGTTGCCAGCTTTTCCAGGACACCAACTTCTTTCAGCTCTGGTAGGAAAAATCTAGTCTTGCTGCCTTCCTTTTTGTGCCATGGAGAAGCCTTTATTATGACTGCTTAACAACTATGTTGGGGTATCACAAGCAATGTTGAGGGCAATTCTGCTTTTGCTTAGACTGGTGCTTTTCTCCAGTGTTTTCTGAGCTTGAAAAATCTCTGTCTCAGCACTATACACAGGGCCCCCTCCAACACTGCTGCTGCAAGCTCTAAAATATTAAGAAACAAAACCCACATTCTGAGAAATCCTATGAAATTGATTTTAATTTGGAATGAATACTTTCAAGCTGCTGTCTAGCAGCGACTCAAAAAGAAAACCAGCTTAGGTGAGTAACAGGTAGGGGTGTAAAGCAGGGGACTACTAAACTATTTACATTGGTTCACAGCCAGCTCCCACTTTTGTGGATTTCAGAGAGGTGTTGCCCCTTACCATTACTGAAGCAGCATGAATGATAGGGGCCATGACTTGAACATTGGTCTTCACCCCACAATATGTAATTTTGTTTACTGTATTAGAAAACTTTTTTTTTAACATTACTTAATTTGTAATCTAAATCTGACCTATGATCTCTTTAAAATTATTGCTTTTGACCCGGATTGCAGAGATTTCAAAGGCATTAGAATTCTACATAATTTCAATTTCTTAATATGAAACTGGGTTTTTTTAGTACATTGAAGCATCAGGATATCCAAGACCACAGCAGAGTCACTGGTCTGAGATGACCATAATTATGTACAACTAAATCTTCTAAATACTATCTCTGCTTGATTATGCAGTTTTTGGCTGATGTCTTAAGGCTGAAAAAAATCAATGTTTCATACTCTAGCTTTCATGTCATACTACATTGCTTTATGCATATTGCATAATAGTCTGCTACAAGGAAACATAATACAATAAGCTTTTGTAGTCTATTGCCATTATTGCTTATTCGTTCCCAATATTTGTGATTGGAGACATTATTGGAGCATTGCTATTCTTGCATCTGTTTGAATTTTATACACTTAGTATATTGTATTTTTATCCATGTCCTTTAGCAGCAATGATGGCAGCCAAGGTATAGAGTTTAAAGGTTATAGAGTATAAGAATTACTGATGCAGTGGCAATATTGCTTCTTTTGCTAAACTAAATAATATGGAGTAATATAGGTAGTATTTTCTTTTTTTTTTTCCTCTCCATCTATGTTATACAAATGAAAGAAATTTAGTTTGAATTGTCTCACTGCAACTATAAATATGCTGAGGAAAGTCTGTGCAGACATCAGTTTCAAAACAGAGTGTCTGATCTGCAGTAGCATTGCACCAGGTCTGCTGAAAGATGCAGTGAAATGAACATGCAAACGAAGTCTCAAGTTAGTGAATATCTGCCTGTGTGCTTGCCTGAATTTGGCAGGATTCTAACATATGCACTGAAGCCCAGTTTTGCTGGACTAAAGTTTGCATTTGTCATAACAGCATATCAGTGTCCCCTTACTACAATGAATAGTGCTAAAAAGAAGCCTGAAGGCAAAATGTAGAAAGAGATTGGATGTTTTTTAGTTAAATTACTTGTTATCCCACCTTGACTTCAGCTACAGCAGTAAAGAACTTGCAAGTTTTGCAGAAATCTGAAAGGCCTCTTCTTGGTTCTGGCGCCTGGACACATACATTTCAATTAAGATTAAATTTTACAATATTTTAAAATACTCTTCTCAAAGTATTTCTTGTTGATGAAATTCAAACTTGATGCCTTTACAGAGAGGAGTACATTTTAAAATACTCTTCTCAAAGTATTTCTTGTTGATGAAATTCAAACTTGATGCCTTTACAGAGAGGAGTACATTTTAAAATACTCTTCTCAAAGTATTTCTTGTTGATGAAATTCAAACTTGATGCCTTTACAGAGAGGAGTACACATTATAGGATAACTTAAAGACACTTATTAAAGATTGTGATTAGAAATCAATTTCCTATTTCAGGTGGCAATTAAAATGTTCCTATTTAAAACAATTGTTTAAGATGCCTATTGTAAAAATAATGGAATTTTTGAAAAACCTAACAGCTGGCTTTCTGAATTGCAAAAAAAGTAAACGTAGTATTTTTGTATCTGGACTTAAAAGTTTAACTACAAAGCAACAGGATAACCCTTGATTTTATTGCTGCAATTACTTTCAGTTTCTAGCCTATGAAGCCTTGAAAGTACTATCTTTGTCATCTATCAGCAGTCCTCATTAACTGGAGAAGTTCCAGAAGACTGGAAATTGGCAAGTGTAGCACCCATCTACAAGAAGGATTGGAAGGACTATCCTGAGAACTACAGTTCTGTCAGACTGACCTTGGTTCCAGGCAAAGTTATGGAGCACATGATCACGAGTGCCATTACACAGTACATGCAGGACAATCAGGACATCAAGCCCAGCCAGCATGGATTTATGAAGAGCAGGTCCTTCCTTACCAATGTGATTTCCTTGTACAAGAAGGTGAACTGTTTGGTGGATGAGGGCAGGGCTGGGATGTTGTCTATCTGGACTTCAGGAAAGCGTTTGACACAATCCCTTACAGGCATTCTCCTGAAGAAACTCGCTGCTTGTAGCATGGGTAGCTGGACTGTTCTATGGGTAAAACCTGGCTGAATGGCCGGGCCCAGAGAGTTGTGGTGAATGGAGCAAAATCCAACTGGTGGCCAGGTGCTACTGTGATCCTGAGGGCTCAGTTTTGGGCCCAGTCCTGCTCAGTATCTTTATTGATGATCTGGACATGGGACTTGAACGCACCCTCAGTAAATTTGCAGATGACACTGAGCTTGGAGGGAGTGTTGATCTTTTTGAGAGTGGGAAGGGTCTGCAGAGAAACCTGGACAAACTCAGGCAATGGGTTGAGAACAACTGCAGGGGGGTCAATAAGGTGAAGGCTCCTCCACGTGGACCACAGCAAACTCCATGCAGTACTACAGGATTGGGGTCTGAGCCCCTCACTTTGAAAGAGACACTGACATGCTGGAGTGTGTCCAGTTTAGGGCAATGAGGCTCATGAAAGGACTAGAGAATGTGTCTGATGAGTAGCGACTGAGGGAGCTGAGTTTGTTTAGTCTTGAGAAAAGGACACTCAGGGGGGACCTCACTGCTCTCTACAACTACCTGAAAGGAGGTTGTAGACAGGTGGGGGTCAGTCTCTTCTACATGAGTGCAGTGAGAAGACCAGAAGGAATTGCCTGAAGCTGAGACAGAGAGGATTCAGATTAGATATTAGGAAAAAAAAATCACTGTTGGGCTATTCAGGCACTGGAACAGCTTGCCCAGGAGGTGACGGAGTCACCATTCCTGGAGCTGCTCAAGAGATGTCTGGATCTGGTGATGAGTTATGGTTTAGTGGTTTTGGGGTTACAGTGCTGACACTGGGTTGGACTGGATGATGTTAAAGGCCTCTTCCAAACTCAACATTTCTACAATTTTATGAAAAGTTTTTGGATATTCTCTTTAGTCCTGGTTGCCATACTTAGATCAGCAAAAATCAAGGTATGTATTTGTGTGATAAGTATTGGCATATCCACATGGGCATGGATATTCAAAACCATACTGTTTCTCACTACGTGTCTTGTATGCAAGGCACTTAATGTTAGCATTTGGTGGGTGGCTGAGTGTACCACCCATTTTGTGTATATGCTTTATGATAGTAATAAGTTAAATCATAATTTAAAAGAATATGTGAGTAATAACTCATCTTAATATTATATGAATCATATAAGTTTTCTGAAAAATGATTAATTCTTAAATAAGGAGAATCCCATATATTTGCACTATTTTCTACACAGTACTAATTAAAGATTAATTATGCATACTAAAAGAGAACCTTGGTTCTGTATATTGAATATGAAAGGCAGTAAAATTTGAAGTTCTAGCAAACTGAAGAAAATCTTTCAGAGAACTACCTTTTTTCCTTGTTAGATCAATTGCCACTTGTAGTAGATTCCTATTATGTCATAGATTTTATTCATGTTGCAATGGTATAAATATTTGGAAAAGAATGTACATTGATGTAATTTTGTAAAGTTATTTCTGAGATCAAGCAATTCTGAATTCTCCTATTATGTCATCCTTCAAGAAAAAAACCCCAAAATTTAAAAAAAGCAATGGAAATCCTGGGCTTGCTGCTTAGAAACAAGACAGAAAAAAATCTCTCTTAATTTATCAATTTTATGTGGCTAATTAAGTTGCCATGCTTTCTAATTTGTAATTATGGTCATAGTTTTTTATATTGTGTGTTGATTTTGCAGCAATATTCGATTATGTTTTAGCCTAGCAATGTCTATTATTGACTATCCTACTTGTGATAAAGTTGATATATTGGTGTTTGATAATTTTTATTTCTTTCATTTGTTTGGTGCATCATTCTTAGGTTATTTTTTAGCTTGTGAACCTAGCCAGTGTCAGCACTGACAGTGCTTTAGGAGGGATATACTGCTCTTAAGGGCACACCAGTGACAAAGAATGCTTTTGTTCTGGAATTTAGTGTAACTCTAGGTATGTAAGGTTCATCACTTCCCAGAATCCTCCCTTCTGTGTTATTTTCTTGTTTTGTCTCCTTCATTACAGAAACAATCGGACTTCAGCTAGACTTAAGTATGTTTTTTATTTTAAATACCACTTTCAAAAGTACAGATTAATTGTGCTTAATCAAACACAATTTATGTATTTTGAAGGATCTCAAAAAATTTAAACACAGATTTGCTAAATGCTCTTGCATTTGTTATGCTCTTCTTTTTATTTACTTTGTCAGAATCAGACTTTGACAGAATTTAGATCAACCATATTCAAATCATCCTCATCTGTAATTGACACCAGGATGTGCTCTCTTGTTCTTTTCCACTGTTTTCAGCTGCAGTGGTTATAACCTCCAAAGGATAACAACAAGCAAAAGAGCAGTGCTAAAACCTTAGATCACCATATTTGCAAAATGGCTGTGTGTTTGAGTCTAGCTGTTTTCATGGACAATTTCAGCACTCTAAATTACTCAGTGGTAACTTGAATAATTACAGAAATACAAATCTCTTTCAGCATACAGAGTGCTTGGGAACAATTTTCAAAAACCATTTTGCATATTCTGCATCCCAAATTTGTTGCTAATGCTAAGACACAAGACTGTTTTTATTCTATGACTGGATGTTTTTCAAGCTTAAAGGGCATTTAAAATGGCAAAAAAGAACAATTCTGTTTTGGACATTTGCCCTAATACTAACTGCATGCCATGAATATTCATTAAGATTCTTTTTCTATGACATATTTCAAATGAATATTGCCTGATAAAAATATTTTGTAAAGAAAATCAAAGAGGTTAAAATGCCATCATACAAAATCCTGTCTCTACAGGTTAGCAATACATCTCTGCTGTATTTGACTACAAGATTACAGGATTCTGACCGAAGTGTTTGGTGTTATTTTCAGCATTCTGCCCTCAATGGCGATTTCATTTGTGGCTCAGCTTTTGTCAATGTATCCATATTTCTCCCTGTCTGTTTGATAATTTTTATATCTTCTGGTTGACATAAAAGGCAAGAAACTATTTTTTTCTTGCAAATTAGTATGGTTTAAAATGTGTTGATAACTTTACCTTTTTGTTCACTTAACTTTCTGTTTTTATTTGTCAGTGTTCTTGTAGTATATGTTGTCTGTATATATAGCTCACTAGATGTTTTGAAAAAATGTAATACTTCATATTATAACATAAATAATCACATGTATTCATGAAGAGCTCAGGAAGGCAGCTCTTTTATGAAAAATCAGAAATATATCTACATGTATTTAGTTACTGGTTTCGTTGAAAATGTGTTTAGAAATCTCCAGTGCTATATATTCCAAATGTCCATGATTTTGACAAACTCGTTCATTATATAAGCTAAACTTTTGCTTCTGAATTAACATAGTCGATATCCAAGCAAAACAAAAAGATTGTATGAGATTCATGGCAATAAACAAATACTTTTTAAATTACTTAAGATAACTTGTATGCTTTCTTTTAATTTTTAACCAGCAATGAATCAGAGATCCTTATCCTTTATTCAAGGCAGGAATATTTATCTACCTATCTATCTATCTATCTACAAACCACCTATGTATGTATGTGTATATATAAACAGACACATAAAGGCACACATGGTAACCCAGATTTACATGAGCTCTAGTGATGGAGATAACTCACTTTGTGTTGCAGCTGTAGCTGGCTTCAGTTAAATTCAGCTTCAATTTTTGTCGCTGGGAAAATCTCTCCATGTTGCTTCTATGCACTCTTCCATGCTGCTTTATTTTTTGTGCTTACAGAGAAAGGATCCTGTTAACTGAATCCTGTTTCTGTCTGAAAACTATTATATTACATCCTGTCTTTCTGGAATTCAATGACCAAAACTGTACACCACTTAAAATGATGTGTTGCTGGTACCTAGTAGAGGATCAGGCTGTTTAATGGGTTTTGCATCCCATTTTACTCATGTATGATTTTTTTCCCTTGCACAACAGCATGATTTTGCAATCCTGTGTTCGACTCATAGAATAGGATAATATTTTTTCTTTTTTTGTATCAGAACTGTGACTTGTGTTTGTGCAGCAGTGTATCTTTGCATGATTTTAGTGTTCTTTATTTATCCCCACTGAACAGCAAATTTAAGAAGCATATGAAAATACTGAATAATGTTAGACCTAGGACAGAACTCTAGAAAGCCCTACTTGACACAGCCTTCATTCTGACACCCAAACATTAATATTGTCTCTAGTCCGTATTATTTTCATCTAGATTATGTCTCCCAAGGCTGCTTATGAGAATGTCTGTCAAAGCCTTGCTCAGGTCAGGATATATATAATCTACTTTTTCTTTTCTATTCACAAGGCCTGCTGCTCTCTACTAGAGAGAAATTATGTTTTGGTTGACACAATCCATTCATGACAAATCCATATAACTTGTCACTCACCTCCTTATTTTTTTATGTCTGCACTAGTGGTTATTATAGCTCCTAGATGGGGCAGAGCTATGATTTGAAAATTGGTGCAGAAAAGCAATAAAGGTATAGCCTTTCTAGCAGCAGCAGAGTAACCTTTTCCTTTGTTTTTTTCTCTTGTCTTTTACTTGACATTCTTTTTGTCCTTTGCTAATTACTGCCCCTTTTTCTTTTTTTCCCTCCCTATGGTTCTCATTTTGTCCCTATATGTTCATGCTATACTTTCATGTACATTCTCATTAGTCTGGCCTAGTTTCCACTTCCTTTTTGCTTATTTAATTTTAAATCTATGAATGTTTTTCATTTAGACAAGTAGGTCTCTTACAATATTTTCTGTCTTACCTCTTCAGAGGAATAGCTTGAACTTTAGCCTTTTAAGTCCTTTTTTTAAAGAACTGACAGATTTTTAAAGTATCTTTTCTACTCAGACTAACCTCTCAGGATATGCAGTCCCCAACAGTTCTCTGAGTTTACTAAGGACTTTTTCCTGAAATCGATTGGTTTTACTTTGCACATTTTTATGGTAAAAAAAATTGTTTTGCTACCTTATGATTTGTTCTATCTCATCATGGTACAGTTTGAGAGGGAAAAGAAGCCTGGAGAATTTTTCTCTTTGATGGTTATCTCCACCAACAGTGGCCAAAAGTACATTCAACAACTTGTTTGGTATATATCTCCTCTTTTCCAGCTGGGTGTCAGGTTAGCTGGGCTACATCTCTGCCAATTGCTTAAGAAAAATTTCACTTTGTTTTCCTGGGTTTAATATAAACCTATAGCAGACTCCCTTGCTCGGTGGAAACTACACTGTTATATTTTTAAGCATTTTTACATTTTTAAGCAATACTGAAGAACATTCGGTGTTGTACCTACATCTATATTCTGGCTCCCAGAGTAGACTATATGCAAACAGACATTACTTTTGCTGCTCCATTGCTGTTTCATGTTTAGCATCTTATATGCTCCTTCAGTGAAGTCCTATTATTGCAAATTGAATATGGCACTTGCCATAACCAAACTTGTAAAATATAGATTCTTGCTCTGATTATATAGAAAGATGTCAGGCTCCACTGCTTACTACTTTTAAAAACCTTGTTTTAGAATGTAGGTATTTACCATACTTGGTGTTCCAACCCTCTACATTCTTTCTTGGCCCTTCTTTGACTCTGTTGTGCATATTCACAACTCATTCAGCCACTTCTCAGGTCTGTAGAGCTGGATATTTGGAAGCCTTTGCAGATATGTATTTAATCATCATGATTGTTATGTTGTTGACAGCAAGAAACTCAAGACATTCTTCTATTTTCGATGATATAAATATGAGCTATTACTAAACTCTCTGAAGCTTTTTTGAGTTTATGACCTTTATCTCTGTGTTTCTATCAGCAGTAATAACAGCATGGGGAATGATCCAAAGCACATGGAGATGGCAGTAATGGAAGAAAGAGATGAAGATTAGAGGGGGACAAACACTGCCCCTATATGACATAAAGTGGCAAACCCTCCAATTTGGCTAGAAACTGCACACTTCACACTGTGTATCCCCTTATATAACCACGATGCTACTAAGTTGTTTTCTGATAACAAAAAAAAATCCTGTTTAAAACCAGCACCAAATTGTCATTCAGATAAAAGGAGCATTATACTCTTCTTCAGTGGAAAGGTCCTGTTTCTCTGATCCTCCTCAGTAACAATTTCAAAAAAGGTGCACATACCTTTATGTCTTCTGTTAAGCAGCCAGCAAAGAAGCTCTGTAAACACAGGGATTTACTGGTAAATATGCTGAGGGAAGTCAATGGCTTTGATAATAACCACTTCATACGATGCATTGTCAAAATAAAAAATGTAACAGAGGCTTTTTTGACAATTCATAAAATTGGTTTAACATAGTCATATAGGTCAAGAATACTTCATGACTAATTTTGTGCTTTAATTTGGCTGGAAATAAATGAATCATATACTACATTTTGAGATTTGTTTAATAAAAACTGAAAAAAGGGCTTTTATTTTTAAAGAACTGGAGCTACCTCTTTCATGTTTTTAAAAACTTCAAGAACAGCTGGGTTGGCATACAGACTACAACTTTGGGTTCTTTTGAAGTGGCCCAAATGTTACTGATTTTGGTAAAAAATAGCAACTTGTCTAACTTATTAATTACTATTCATAAACCTTTAATGAAGCATATATATCACAGCAATCCATTTGAATCTAATTGTTTAAATTCCACTTCTTTGAAACTAAGTTCTTATCGATCTAAAAGTTAAAATCTATGTTGGTGATATTTACACATTGTTGCTGCTTTATAATAAAATTGAAAGTTATACAGCTTCCCACCAAAGAAAATTTAATTAATTCTTTGAGCCATATTTCACCTGTACACATTAGCACACTACCAGACACCCTTCAGTTCATTCCCAGCCTTCTCTTATGCTCAGAAAATTCCTTGCCTCCTGGCTAAAATACCTGTTGCCTGCTGCTTTCAGCAGTTCCTCAGGCTGATCACTTCTCTGCTGTGACTCTTTTCTGATCTGCCTTGATGGCTCTAAAAGCTCACTTCACTGAGAAAGATCTTCAAGCCAGGAATAACCTCCTTCTCCTTCTTGTACCTAAGTTAAGTTAGAGATTAAGTTAAGCCATGTTAGAGTCTGGAAGGGTGGACTCTAAATGAGGAACAAAATAACCTGCAGAGGTTCATGATTAATCAGCTGTATTCTGTCTGGAGCTTGGTAAGAAATCAGACAATAGAAGGTTTTGTCCTACAACCTGCCCTGTTAAGATTTTCCTCAATAACTCCAAAGAAACAGCAGAGTCACCCTCTTGTTAAGATGCCAAATCTGAGGGAACTGGGTCTGCTCAATGGCAGAGCTCCCATCCAAAGGGATCTAGCCAGGTTGGAGGAATGGGCCAGCAGGAATTTCTGGAAATTCAGTAAATGGCAAATGGAAAAGTCCTTTGCATGGGAAAGAGGAGCAACTGATACCACTGGGGGCATGAACAAGACATCAAAGCTGTGACGGAGAACAAGGTCAACATCGCTTAGCAGGGCTTGATGTAAGGAAAGCCATTGTCACCATAAGAAAAGCCAACTGTGGAGAGTGAGCAGCCCAGAGACTCTACAGTCTCTGTAGCTAGAGAGTTTTGAGATTACAAACCTGACCAGCCTGGTCTAACCCCATATCTGAGCCAGCTTCAAGCAGGAATTTAGACTAGAGGTGTCCAAAGGTTCTGTGGTCCTCTGAATTTAGAAATATCCTGATTAGCTTGCACATGTAAGAAACACTGTTTATCCTATAACAGGATATACAACTGATTGTTATTTCAGAGAGGCCTATGCAAGAATACAGCCACAGAAATATTGTTCTTGTATTCACAATGATATAAAATCTTGTATTAGCTTGATAATGCAAGACTAATTGCCCATCATTGCTAGAGAAAAAATTATTTCATACAGATGCAGGATAAATACTAATGAGCTCGCTGATAGTTTTTTTAGCTAGTTCTGACAGCAAAGCTGTGCCAAAATATACATCAGACAGTTCTGGCTGGTGGTGTGTTCTGAAGCTGAATATGAATATCATGTGTCCTAAGAAAGGGTGTAGTCCATTGGTTTTTTTTTAATTATAAAGACAAAAAGGTAATAACAATTGAAAGAAGTAGAACAAAAGCAGGTAAATCAAAACAGTCCATTTATTAGTGATTCTCAGGTGTAGCTTAAATCTTTGCATTTCTCTTACTACCTTCTTCCTCATCCTAATATTCAAGCAGTAACAGGCAAATACTCTTAAGTCCTTCATGAGCTAGAATCTTCAGCAAAACATCCATTTATCAGAGACAGAACTGCCAGCCATTAATGATTATTTTTATTTCAGGACTCCCCAGTGCATGTATGTTTCCTCTCCTAAAGATTTTCTGTATTTTAATTTATTTTCCTGCTTCATAGTACATTCAGCTTTACTTTGAAACATTCCATATAATTACAAACTCATTCTGATGCCACATTTTTAAGACTGCTATCTGAAGGGGCTCTATCTCAAAGTGTTTCTCTTTAAGGTTAAGGTTTCTGCATAGGTGGTTCTAATGTTATGAATTTAATCAAACTAAAAATCATAAAAAATACCAACTGTATGCACATATATCAAGGATTTGAGCATGCCAGTGAGAATATCCTACAATATTTTCTAAACCAGGCGGCAAACCTATTAATTTATTTTTTACAGTCCTCTTTTGGGCAATGCACAACTGTTTCTTGAGAGGCATTGAGCTCCTGCCCCTTGCAAATAATCAGTTTAAGTGGCCTCAAGAGTGTTCTGCAGGACAATGACCTAAAATTTGTATGCTTTGCCTTCAATACTCAAAATAAAAGAGAATAGTTCTTCAGTACAATGGACTTGTTCTCTGTCAGAATTTTAAAACAAGCAAACAGAAACTTCTAACACCCTTCATGGCAGTAAATATTATGGAGGGCGCCCATATGAGACATTTGAAGTTTGCTCCTGTTTCTCCCAAGACACTGTGTGCAGTGGGTTTTACTGATTATTAGGAAAGTGAAACTATTTGATCAAGATAATTACAACTCATGAAAATTAGGATGCAAAAAAAAAATCAATTTTTACTAATTTTTGATTTAAATCATATCATAACTGAAATAATAATTCTCATTATTTAGGCAAAATATTGGACAATTATTTAAAAATTATATTAATGGTCTAAATCATGGTTTATTGACATAAAGAGGAGGAATTAGATAGACATCAGTGATTGTGGGATCAGATTGTGATACTCTACATTGAAAGGATGACCTGAAACTATTTACTTGGAAGTTTTAAGTCCAAGCATAATAAAAAATGCCAGCAACTTTTAGTGGTACAAAAATTACGTCATGTATTATACTTTGGTCATGCGTTATACTTTGGTCAACTAGATAACAGATACCTCCAAAATTAAAATAAATGCACAGACATGCCCTTCCCAAGCTCCCTAGACTCTGTAAGACAGCTGATGAATAAGTCAATTTAAAGATCAGCAGCCTGAGAAAGAAATCAGCTGCAATCTAGAACAGAGGGACCTAAACAGCTACATCCTAGCAGTTCTTTGCACCTTATTTCAAAACACAAGAATCTGAGTTTAACAGAACAAGAATTCTTACAGCTTAAAAATATGGCACAATATGGAGAAAAATTTGCTGTGCCATAAGGAAAACTGCAATGGTTGTTTCACCTGCCATTTCCAGTAACAGTCTCATACTGGGGGCATTTGGCCAAGAATGGATGATCCATGTTTGATTTCCTCTTATATCTGACAGGATTTAAATCTGTTTCCTATTTCCTAGATGTCAAGGTATAAAATGGGACAGAGAAGAAATGGACTATGTACACATGCCAGAAGAGAGGAGACCTGTTTTCTGCTTCTGGGACTGTTCCTGAGTTTTATAAAGTGCAGCATTAAATATAAAGTGAGTTTGGGAATTAGAAGACATGATATTTCTCAGAGACCTGAGAAACCATTGTGACAACTATAAGCTGATTTAACACCCTGGTGTTTCTACATCCATCATGAAATGTGATGTGCTCACTTTTGAAGAAGAACAATCACCATAGGTGCTGTTCACATCTTACATGTTAGCCTACTCATTAAAGCATTCATAGCCAAAAATAATTTCTATTAAAAAGTTCAAGGTGAAAGATACTTCAGCTTTGAGTTTCTTACACCAAGTTTCTTAATTCAAGACATCAAATTCGAAACTGCTCAATATGAGAATGAAATTAGCAAAAAATTTCCAGTCTCTGCTTGAATGATGCAGCTGCCGGTTCTTGTAAAAGGAATGGTACAGGAGATTGTTTCTTCCTTCTTTAGAGAGCTTTCTGGTTTTTTTCTTTACAGGTTGATGCACCCAGACTCTGGATCCCAAGAGAGCAAAGTTCGATCCTATACTCCAGAGATGGTTGTGATTCCTGGTCTCTCTGGGTTTGGTGTATCTTATGATAATGACAATTGTTATACCTTCAGTGGAGAGCATTCCCTGTCCCTAGACATAATAGGATACCTACTGGGACATGGCAACCAAGCACACAGCAGAAACTAAAAATACTTAATGAATTTTATCCACTGATTTCATGAAGAAACAAAGCCTGAGAGAACTATCAATATCCAGCATTGAACTCTTACTGCAATTCCTGTTTACTCACTGCCTCATGAGAGTTTATGGATCATATTTCCCATCATCCATTCCTTCTTGTGAGGCAAAAAATCACTTGGTATTCTCGCTCAGAGTTTGTGCTCCTTATATAAGCCCAGTATCATGCTATGCATTTTTATTATCTGAGCCGTAATAGAAAGCAAATAAAAAAATATTATAAATTCAATAAAACAATAGGGGAAGATGCAACATAGGGCCCTGGAGAAAATGCCTGAGAATAGCAGGCAGAAACTAAAATGTGACAAACATATTGATCTTTTTGTTATGCCTGAAGAATGCGGAGTGCACAAACAATGGAGGGAGGAACAGATATGTGGGTCTTTCTTAACTGGCTTGACTGATTTTCTGTAGTCACTCTGCAAGCAGCAGACAAACAAAGGTACTACTTGATCAGCATCATTATGAACAGTGAATATCTACTGATAAGGATAAAATTTAGCTTTGCATTATGATCTTATGTTGAATATTTTCCTAAATTTTTTTTAAAATAGACAAACATAGGACTATCAGGAATTACATGAAATTGCAATTTTCAAATGTTTTTGTCTGTAATGGGAAAACCTGAGCAAAAAAAAAAAAAAAAAAAAAAAATAAGGCTCTCAAAAATTTTTAACCCAAAATCTCATTATGTCCATAAGAGCTGGAAATTTAACTAGTGACTTTTTGAAAAGATCTCCTAAATTTATAATTTATGGGCCATCTTTATCTTGCAGTGCTTCCTGAAAAATACCAGCAATTACCTTGCAGCATTTCAAATAAACTCTTAGACTTTTCTTCCTGTCTTCAACAAGTACAGCCTCTTCTTGCAATTGTTTGGTGACACATAATGGTGATGTTTTGCTGTGACCTGAACCCTTGAAGTCATTATTTGAAAAGTGTCAAAACTTCTTGACCGTCTGTGTTCTTTATGATCTGTAGTTCCTTTAGCATCTCTTCCTATTGCAAATACAATGAAAGAAGACAGTCTCCTAATGTCATTGTGAGGTGTATCTATGTGATGTGAGACATAGGAAGAGAATGAAACTTCCTTTACTTAGTGTGCCTCTCATGACCTGTGGACAAACTGTTCAAGGTACTTACACTTTCCTTGTATTCTTCTAATACTGTAAAACCAGGAAAAAGAATCTAATGAATTCCTAGAAGAAAATTCTGTTTCAGACTAAGTACTCTCCACAAGTGAAAGACAAGTTGACTAAACCTGAAGGATTAAAATTATGGTGGCTTTTAACTTGAAAGCTATGGCAGAGTTTTATAGGATAAGAGACAGCAACTTCTAAACCAAAAATCAAAAGTGCTGTATTATGAAATTCCCAGTCTCATACATTTACCTATTCTCTAAGATATAAAATTTTCTAAAGTCTTTTTGTTATTAATAATTTTTACAAAATTTAAATAAACTCCACCCTGATTCTGCCTAAGATCCAAGAATCCACAATAATAGAAATATATCATAATACTGAGAACATACCTATGATTTACTTGAGCTGCAGCTTATTTCCTAAAACAGTGTTCATTTGATCAAAGTCAGTGAACTAAAAGTGTTAATGGGAATATCTTTTTTCCCTTAACTTTAATGACAGAAATATATTTTCGTGTGTATTTTAAAGGGCTTTTTTAAGTGGGGTTTTATTTGCTTCCATAAGAAAATTTATTCAAGATAATAGATTAATAAAAAGCACTAGTTTCACAGCTGATGATTTAAATAATTTTTATTAAAAATTGTATATTTTATTTCTGCCAATTACTTCAAAAAGGAAAGTAATGCAAATGACAATCAGTTTCTACTCATTCTAGATTCTAGACAATATATTAGATGTGGTAAATTTAGAAGAAAAGACCTTAAATAAAATGGCAAAATTATTATAGATATATGTTAATGTTGAATATACAATAAAATCAGAAAAATTATTGGAGCAGCAAAAAGGATTAAGCAATTAGTCATTATGAAGCTAAACATAAAAGAACATACTGTTCTATAAATTTTAAATTGGCACTTTACTATGTTTTACAGTCTATGGAAAATGTTTACATGCTTATTTCCTTATATATCTATTTGTTTAACTGAATTTTTCAGCCCTAGAATGAAAAACAAATATCTAGCATCTGGATGTATTCACACTAGTAGCAAATTCATGCATTTTAGCCAGCGTCAGTCATATCGAGGATCATAAAAACAGAGATATATAGCAAAAATAATTATTCTCCAATAATGTCTATATTATGGTTATCAAACTTTAACTAACTGCTGTGTTTTAGTAAGCATATTCAAAATATGGTTGATTTCACGGTGTGCACTGAAAAAAAGCAAGCAGATTACAGGTGTTACAAATAAAGACAGGTAACAATACCAGCGACAGAGAAATAGTAACAAAACAGACACCCACTTCTTTTTCTTCTATTTACTGAAGTTCAGGTGAGCTTTGTCTCATCTCAGAATTGCAGAGATGCAGCAGAAGATGAAAGATAGGTAAGATTTTTGAATGTGTTGGTCTCCAGCGCTTACACACCTAAACTCTAGCTAATATTGATATTACACATCCAGGAGCAGCTAATGTGGATGACAGAGCACACACCTAATAAGATTTCATAAAGAAAAAGCACTGCTTAGCAAATGATGCACGACATCTAGTACCAGAAAGATGTGGCCCTTTTCTACTGTACCAATATGGCTTTAGTCATGAAGTGACCAAGGCATGGATGAAACAGCAAGGCTGCTATCAACAAGAAATGAGCCTAGGCTCTAAGCAGTCTGTGAATCAGAACAATCATTCTGTCTGTAACACTTATGTGATCATATAGAAACAGCAGAAATAACTTGGAAGACCTGGAGACTTCAAAGCTTCTTAAAATAAACTAAGGACAAATGGATCCGTCTCTGTTACTGATATTACCTGTCTTTTAAAGGGCTTTTCCCAGTCAGATTTTAGTACATAAATGTAGGTATGGGAGACTTGCTGGTCTCCATCCAAGTCTTAAGCTTTTTCAAACCATATGGCTGACATTACTTGTGTTGTTTGTAGACAGCTGTAAATGCTACATACAAAAATTAGAAAGGAAACGCATCCTGAAAGTAGTTGTAGAAGAGGACTCAAGACAAGAATTAATTGTTTTAAAGTGATCTTTAGTTTTTACCAACACATCATGTATAATAATTACATTTAGTAAGAACAGATATGTACTTTCAGCATCCTGAGCTGTAGCTTTTTTCATATGAATGAGGCAAAAGAGAAGAAAGTGAAATCATTGCATTAGCCATGCATGTAAATACAGTAAATACAAAATGAATTATTTTTATCTGGAATCCCAGTGTTGAAGGAGAAGGAAGGTTGCAGTTCGCAAATTAGAGTTATGACACATAAGTGTTCCAAACTCCAACAGACAATTTTTTCCTGTAGGATTAGGCAGTTCCTTAAATATAATAAATGAGAGAGGTTCTATAAATATTTTTAAAGAATAAGGCTTTTGACACTGTCTCCCATAATGTTCTCACAGAGAAGCTGTGTCTGTGTGGGCTAGATGAGAAGACAGTGAACTGAAAACAGGCTGAATAGCTGCGCCCAGAGAGCAGAGATCAGTTGAAAGAAATTTAGTTGGAGGCCAATAGTGTACCCTAAGAATCAATATTGAGTCCTACCCTACTGAACATTAATGACCTGGGTGATGAGATGGAGTGTATGCTCAGGAAGTTTGCTAAGAATACAAAACTGGGAGGTATGGTTGACATGCCAGAGAGTAACGCTCACTCACGCAGAGCTGGAGAAATAGGATGACAGAACCTCAGGTAATTTAACAATGGGAAGTGCAAACTCCTGCACCTCATAAGGAGCAACACCAGGCACCAATATAACCTGAAGTCCAAGAGGCTGAAAAGCAGCTTTGCAGGAAAGGGCCTATGGGTTATGATGGACACAAAGTTAAACATAAGTCAGAAATCTTTTCTTGCACCAAAAATAGAGAAATGACATCCTGGACTGCAGTAAGCAAAGTATTGCCAACAGGTTGAGAAAGGTGATGCTTTCTCTTTATTGAGCACCAGAGAGGCCGCACTTTGAATGCTGTGTTCAGTTCAAAGCTCCCCAGTACAACGGAGATATGAACATGCTGGAAAGAGTCTAACAAAGGGCCACAAAGATGTTACAAGGACTGGACCAGAACATCTTTCCTGTGAGGAAAGTCTTCAAAACTCAAGAATGTTTAGTGAAACGAAGGGAATGCTAGGGATGAATTTTGTCAATGTATGTCAATACACAAATTAGGAAGATGGAGCAAGGCTCTTTTAGCCATGCAAATGACAGGACCAGAGGAAATGGGCACAAAGTAAAACACAGCAGGTGCCATCTGAACATCAGGAAACATTTTTTCACTGTGATCAAGCACAGGTTGCCCAGAGAGGTTGTGGAGCTCCCGTCCTTCAAGGTACTGAAAAGTTGAAGGTTGGACTAGATGCTCCCTTCCAATATCAAACACTATGATTCTGTGATGGACATATTTTTTTTTTCTCCTTAATTTTCTGAGATGCGAAGAATATTCTATCATTACTGAACCTAAATTATCCATTCTGCTGTCTTCCTTGCACTTATTAGATCACTTTCTTTGGTACCATGTAAATTTTGAGGGGCTAGTCCTGATGTAAAAGCTGTTGAAGACTGCAGGGTCCTAAGTGACTACATAGACTCATTTACACACTTTTGTTCTAGTCACTGAACATAAGAACATGAACACATTAAAACAACAGAATGAATACAAGGATTATCTGGGCACTTGAGAGGAAAATGTATCTTGTTCTGCTTTCTTTAGAAGCTAATACATAATTATCTTCTTCAATTAGATAAAATCAGTTTAAAAAGTTAACTAATCAATAACAGGGGAAAAAAAACACTGAGGAAAAAAAGGCCCTGAGCACCTTAATTTCACATCGTTTTACAAACTAAAAAAGAAAAATGCATGTTAGCTATGTATTACACACTATAATAGAAACTTCCCACTTTCAGAATTTTTCTGAGTAAGCTTGGCTTTTCTAAGTTCATCATTTATTTCCTTCATGAACTGTTAAAAGACTGGTTCTAGTATTCCGGCATGAAGGTGCCATGCCCCATATTTTTTTAACTTTCACCAATAGCATTGTAAAATCTTCCAAATAAAAGACTACTAGTTGAGTGGCTGCATAATCTTACAATACTTGGAACCAGAACTTTTGAGTATTTTCATCACTGGCACTCTAGAGATTTTTCTTCCTGGACCACTGGCAGTGGTATTTCCACATTGGCTGCAAGATGATTTTCCAAAATTCATTTAAAGTCCTTGATTCTCTTGGCCTTCTATTCTCAGTTGTACAATGAGTAAAACACAATGACGTCAAAAAGATTAAAAAAAAAAAAAAAAAGAAGAGGAAAAAGATAAGGTAAGTTGGATCTTCTCAGTTTATCTGTATGTATGTCAGCTAAGGCCAGAAGAAATCAGTGGAACTTCTTAGCTCAATGCCTACATAATAGTCAACCAGATTGCATCCTCTCTGTGTACTGCCCAGTAGCCTCAACTGTTTTCATTGAAGCATATTTTATTTGGAAAATACCTGTTTTCAGATGAAAGTCTTTATTAATGGAGTCTATATTAATTAGTATTCTGTTACAACTGCCATTACTACCCAGTATTTATTAGCTGACAATTTATTTCTTAAAAAACTATTGTCATACATAGTTCAATTGGTGCACATTCCCATGGAAGTTCTATAATTCCCATGTCTTTCTATAATTTTTACCACTAGATCTGGAAGTAGGAAGATGCTATTCATTGAGACAATTCTCAAATTTGTTTTCATGAGGAAAGCAGAGATATGTTCAAGACTTACATGGCAAGTTAAGGCTACAAATGTTTTACAGATGCAGATTCTGTCCAGAGCTACTTCTCCAAAAATTCAGTGATCCTCTCTATCTTTATTTCTTTATAAATATCTATGCATTTTCCTCTCTTAAAGATCTTCATATATTTTATCCTCACCACTGTTTAACTCTGCAGAAATTTTAGATGTGATATCTAGAGGGGTTTTTCAGCAGTAATTTTGTGTTTATTTCTAAATAATTGATTAAAATTATGAATAGTCTTAGGCCTAATTTTGATTCCTCTAAAATAACCTTCCTCATAGAAATAACTCAATCACTGCATTTCATTCTGTCATTTGTTTTGTTATCATATAGCTGCCAGGTAGCTGGGTCAAACTAAAATGCTCTTTCTGTAATGTGTTCTAAGTAATATGCTAGGTAGTAATTTAAAAGACTAAACTTTCTGCAGGGGTTTATAAATTATAATAATAAAATAACCTGAGAATATAATTTATTTCTATGTGTTTGACCTATATTTTTCTTAAAGCCTCCGTTATTAACCCCTATGTTAAAAAGCAATGTGAACTGTCTGTCCTCATTTATATGTATTTCGCCATGAGGTTTTAACCTATCATTGTGAATAGAAGAACTGATTTGTCTTTAATGTCACTTTATTTTAACATCACAATCTAACCCCTTTTAAATCCATTTAATACAAACCACAGTGATTTAATATACAAGGTTCTTTTCCCCTCAGCATGTTGTGTCAAACTGTATAAAGTGCTCTACACAAAACAAATCCAAACAAATCAAAACAGTGGTCTGGTTTCAGCTTAGAGAATTATCTTCCCAATAGCTGGTACAGTGCTGTGTTTTGGATTTAGGATGAGAATAATACTGATAACACAATGATGTTTTTGGGATTGGTGGACAGGGCTCACACAGAGTCAAGGCCTTTCCTGTTTCTTTCCTCATCCCACCAGTGTGTATCACTTTTTTTGTATGTTCTAACATTTTTACCTGCTATGATTTTTATTTTTTTCCCTTTTTGTCTCATTAAACTGTCTTTCAACCCACAAATTTTGCTTTTTTTTCCAATTGCACCTGGGAAGTGGGTAAGGAAACACTTATGTGGTGCTTAGCTCCCCCATAGTCAAACCTGTGACTAAATAAAAAATGAAATTCAGCTCATTAGACAAAATATAGTTTATATAAAGCTTTAGTGGTCTGTAATTAACTACCTTCTAGGACCTGAATTTTTTATCATCTGAGTTCTGTCATCTTTATTTTTCTAAAGACTGATGTTAGTCTAATTTATTGAGGGTTGCTGTCTTACAAAATCAGCACTTTTGCAGCCTTTTCATGTGTCCTCTTGACTGCATCAGCAAGAACAGATGTAAAGAAAAGCTGCAATTGGAAGGGGCCTCTGGAGGTCCAACCCCACCCCTCTCCACAGTGCTGCTCTATATGACTTCTTCCAGTCTGTACTCATGCCTGGGATTATCCTGATCCACATGTAGGGCCTTGCAGTTGTTGAACCTTATGAGATTCTCATGAACCCACTTCCTAAGATTGTCCAGGTCCCCCTGCCTGGAATTCCTTCTGTTGTGTAAAGTGCACTGCTCAGCTTCCTGTCATCTCCAAACTTGCTGAGCGTGCACGGGATCTCACTGCATCATTGTTAAAGATATTGAAGAGAAACAGTCCCAAGACAAGGGCCTTGAGGAATATGATTCATCACCAGCCTCCAACTGCTCATAGAGCTATTGACCACAACTCTGCCTGTGTCCACCCAGACAATTCCTTATCCACTGCATAGTTCACCCTTCCCACCCATGTGTCTCCAATTTGGACATCTTGTTGGGCATGTTCAGCCAGCTGCCAACCAGCACCCCCAGGTCTTTTCCTTTGGGCAGTTTTCCAACCACTCTTCACCCAGCCTGTAGCCCTGCAAGGGGCTGTTTTGACTTTAGTGCTGGACCCAGCACATGGCCTCATTGAAGCCATGAGCAGCCAGTTTCTCCAAGAGAATGCTGTGAGAAATGATGTGAAAAGCTTTATTTAAGTCCAGGTAGACAACATCTATTGATCTCTCTACCTAGATGGAGAGAACAAACTGTTCATCTGTAGCTTTTTCACATCTCCTTCACAGTATTTGCTGATCAGCAAGCTTTAGGCACCTTAATACTAGATTACAAATTTACTTCCCTGACTGGACATTGTCCAGACTGACAAGATTACTTGTGCAAATATTTTGCTTTCAGGCTGCTTTTTTACATTAAGGGTTGCCTAGTGTTTGTACTTTTTCTAAGATTCTCAGTAACAGAAAAACTTGGAGCTATTGTGGGAATTGCAATGAAAAAAACCCTGCCTGTTGTGATCCATTCTAAGCATATAAGAGCAAAAGGAACTGTCTGTGAATAAAATGAATAGAATCTTGAAAGGTTTGAATATATCCAAAACACATGATTAAAACCAAATGAGGTTAGACGTTGATACAAAAAAATAATTATATTTTATTTAATAGCAAAAGAGGAAAAGAAAAAGAGAAAAGAAAGAAAGATATAGAAAAAAGAGGTGTGTTGAGGGGGGACAGGGAGAGTGACAGAGATTATATAGAAACATACCACCCTCCATGGGTTCCAACAATGTCTCTTTGCTTCCTTCTGTCTTGTCTTGGTAGTGAGGATCCCCCACCGAAGAGTATAGAATCCAAAGGACTGATATACATTGAGGGGAGCAGGTTTGACACTGTCCCTTGTAACATGGTAGATGTGTTGCATCGTGTTGCATCACGTGCAGTGCTCAGGTGCAAGACCTGGGTACCCCTTTGTGGGGTCTTTGATGGGCCATGGCACCCCCTCTGCCATCCCTCACGTGGATGTCCCATAGATGTGGCTTTCCCAGGGTGGGGGGCCTGAGCCCCTGGGCTGCTCTGCATGGGGGAGGATGGATGTTAACTGCCTCACCCCCAAAACCTCTTCTCCTCCCGCTGTGGTGTGCAGGTCTGTGCAAGCCTGGCAGCAGATAAACCTGGGGCTGTGGCCTGCACCCCAAAGGTGCTGGGCTGTGCTCTGCTGTGGATGCTTTTCCAGATGCTTGAACAATAGTGTCATTTTCCTTATCTCAAGCTGTGTTAGGTGGTTTCACCCACAGTTCAGGGTATCAGTCAGGGGCCCATTCAGGGTGCCCTTTGCTGGTGCAACTTTGTTTTACACTTCTGCTATAGTAGGCAGAAGTCCTTCTTTATGAAGACATAAACCATAACATTTCAGCCTCTGACACTGCCAAAAGTGATGCATTATTTAAACAAAGAAATCTATCTAAAGGTTCAACTCAAACATCTAAGTTCATCAGGAGAAATTAATGTGTATTATTGACCAGTTTACAATAGTATAAAGAGCAATAGGGGCTGGAAAGGTATCCCTGAGAAAATAAGTTAAAAATATGCTACTGACCAAAAAACGCATATTGCCATAGAATTTCTTTTTTTTTTTTTTAATTTAAATTGATTGCCATCCTGGAATGTGTCTTTAAATCCTTGTACTGCTTTTCCTTTTTTTCAGCTCTTATAACCTTATGTGTTTCTAAAATTTGCTAGCTGTACTTTTTGTATACCTTCTTCCATTATCTCTGAAGCAGACATCCTGTAAAGCAAAAAAATAAAGGCATGATTAGAAATTAACATATTGCTTCTTTTTGAAACAGATGGTTACTTTCTGGCAAGATTAATTTTAAACCAGTAGAAAACATCAGGAAAATGCTAGGGGTGCCTAGTAAATCACCTGGAGGGATTTCAGTGATGTGAAATACAGTATTCTCCACCTCAGAATTTCATCTAAGCTAGCTGAGATCAAGTGATTCATTGCATTCTCCTATGGGAAATTATGTAGGAACCCCAGTCAGGTAGAGATTAAAGTTGCCCACTTCTGTCAAAGTGGATGACATGCCTAGTAGTATGACTTTAAATATCTTTAAATCAAAAAATATCCAACTAATTTACATGAAAGGAAATGAAATAAAAATACCTTTCTTCTGGCTTAGATATAAATTGACTTGTATGAATTAATAGAGATATGAGTGCTGTGAACTGAAGGAGTTACCACCAATTTTGAAGAGCAGTATTAATCCCTGTGGATGAAAACTCTGACAAAACTGTGGCTACAAGGGATTTCTGTCACTAATCACTCACTATGTATTAAAGGAATAGGAAAAAGGAATTTTATGTTGATCTGGTAATTTTTTTCAGGGTTGGCTCTGTTTAAGAGCAAAGTGTAAGCATATGAACTAAAACATTTCCTCCAGAGCAAGTGTTCAAGATAGTGCAATAAGCACAAATTTTACTTACCAGAAACAAAACTCTGACTGAATTTTAAATCTAATGTGATGCTATTATTTTGTTAGTTTTAGTCCATATTTACAAGAGTGGCCATAACGAGATGGACTGCCCTGTGTAGAGAGTTTTTCTGGTATATGAGAAAAAATCCAGCTACATAAAGCAGGTCAAACAAAATTGTTGTACACACATTTTAGCCAGAACAGCATACAATTTTTCAAAAGATCAAGAAAGATCACTTCATTTAAAGCTTAGGAACATTTGATAAATTTTATGTCAAGAAGAAAGAATTTTGTCCTCATTTACCTATTAAGTTCTGCCGCTAAAGATTCAGAAAGAAAATAATCTATTAATACATGATCATAATTCTTCTGCCTTCCTACTCCAAAATACTCTGCAGTTTTAATACACAGGTTTTGAAAAGTGTATCAAATCCACCCTTTATTTTAGACTTTGTTAACATATTTGAACAACAAAGACCATTGAACAAAGGACCATTCCCACTTTTAAACTTTCTTTTTGAGTGAGTTGACAGACTTTTAAATTTGCTGCTTACTCCTCAGGTCATTTGCAGAAAGCTCCACAGGCAACCATGAAAGGAAGACCTAGAAAGTGAGCTTTACTGCTCTCTGCTCTCCCCATTTAGTATCAGTTAATTCAGCAGGTGTCTCCATCTCTGGTAGCAAAGCTGTGATTGTTCCCTTGAAGAATACTTAGTCAAGTTAGATATCCATGTATGTTAAACCAGAAGGCTGTGGGGTCCTGCTATCATGGAAAACAGGCGTAGAAAAAGCATGGGAAGTGATGGCCCTAGCCTTTGCTGTACTATTGCATATCTGTAAGTAGGAGGAATCATTATAAGGTACAGGTACAGTAGCAAAATATGGATTTTCATTGTCCTTGTTTTGAGCAATGTGAATGTTACTTAATGAAGTGTTTGTCTGCATGAAATACAAGACATCAGAATTTAACAGAGTGCATGACTGAGTTCTGACACTAAATCCCATTATGGCTGAGCAAAACACAGATTGAAGAGCATATCCTGGAGTATAATTCCTAAGTATATAGCTCAAAAAGAAATCATGTATATGAGAAAGACAAATGATTTTGTAAAATAGACATGGAGCAATGAAATTTACTGATGAAAGGATCTGTCTTTTGTTTTATGCAACATAATCAAAAATCTTCTGGAGATTAGAGAATTTTTTTAAATGAAAGATAAAATATATCTCTAAAAATAAAAAGTCATTCACTAAATGTAAAAATATAACAAGCCCCAAACTCATTGTAAGGTGATGAAAGTCCAAATCTCAGTGCCTTCTTTTAATGGTTGTCCAGGGGGCGCAGTGGACAATGCCTGTCCCAACCTGCCAAACTTTTAAATTACTAACTAATTTAATTTAAAACTATTAAATTGCTAACTAATTTAATTTAAAAACTAATTAAAATACAGCAGTTTTATTTTAAGCAAGGATCTAGCCCGCACTGGATGTTAATACCTAATCCTGTGAATTAAAGGAGGAATGAAACATAATTTCATAACTTTAAACTCATAGGAGTCTACTATTCAATGGAAAGTTTGTTAGTATTCAGTTTTCCAGCCAGAATCTTTGTCATGGTTTAAGCCTGGCGCAATGCCAGGGGGTTAACTCTAGGAGGTTAAAAGCTGTGAACTCCCGGCGGGAAACTCTTTTTGGTTCCAGTCATGGAAGAGAACAAACCTCCCCCTGCCCAGCTCCAAGCTGGGAGGGGGAGGGGAGCCATGCGGCCGGAGGAGGTAGGCCAGGCCTGGGACAGCAGGGAGGAGGCCCCTGTGAGAGAGAAGGGTGGAGGAGCACAGTGAGGCTTCGGGCAGCCTTCCCCCACCCCCCCCACACCGAGGGAGAGAGGGAGAGAACCTGTGCCTGTGATAGCACGGCTGGCGTGAAGGAGAAGGGGGGTGCCCAGCGGGCAGTAACCCGTGGGAGTTCTGGACAGGCAGGGCCTGGGACTTTGAACCCTTCTTGTGGATGATGGAAACCTTCCAAATGCTGATTCCTCCTGGAGTTGATGAGATAGAGTTTGAGATAGCAGGAAATGGGCAAGTGAAAGATGTTGAGAGAAGCTGAGAAGAATCCTAGGTGGGAGGAGATGATGGAGTGGCTTTTGGCTGGACTTTTCTTGGATAGCCGTGGGCAGAACTACTTGTGTTCCTGTGACACAGAGACTGCATTCTAGGGGGAGGCAATGGCTCAGAGCCAGGAGAGTGCGGTGATGTGAAGGAGTACGTGAACAGAGACGACGGGTGAGGAGGGTGGTGCCCTCCATTCTTCAGAGAAGAAGAGGAAGATGATCTCTGTTCTTGAGACCCTCGGCCCCAGGGGGTGAAATTTGGAGGGGACAGGTGTCCCAAAAGGAGAGAGACTGTGCTCTTTTTGGAACTGGACAAAGCATCCTTAAAGGGAAAAACCCTAGAAGGGGCTCTGGTCCATGTGCAGTGGTGAGAGCACTGGACATGGAAGGAAGAGGTCACGATGGCAAAATGTTCTCTGGGCGGTGCCACACGTGACACGGAAACATGAGAGGTTTCGACTGTTTCCTGGGTGAAGTCTGTGGTGCAAGAGGGACTTCTCTCTTCTCAAAGAATTGAGAATTGATTATCTGAAGGGTGGTGATGGACTGAGAGTGGGTGATCTGAGGGGTGGTAACTGAATTGGAAATCCAAGGTTTTGTCAAATTGTGATGTGTTGGAAACCTGATGAGGGGAAGGAGGAGGATATTTGGGAGGTTTTCATCCTGTGTTCTGTGTGTTTCTCTTATAGTCCTAGGTTAATAAAGTTTTTTTTTCCTTTCATTCTTAAGCTGGAGCCTGCTCTGCTCTGTTTCTGATCACATCTCACAGTAGATACCAGGGAAGAAGTATTTTCATGGGGGCACTGGCATTGCGCCAGGCTCAAAGCATGACAATCTTCACAGTAATTTACCTCCAATCAGAAAAAAAAAAGCAGAGAAGAAAGCTTTGCTAAGGGCTAAGTAGGTGTACAAGAGAAGCCACTTGGCAGAGCCCTAATGAAAATGTAAGTTGTGTTTAATGGGTGCAATGCAACATGGAGATGAGCTCTTCAGTTCAGCTGCAAGTGAGCAAGGACCATAGGACAGTCTGAGAGGCTCAGGAGTAGGATGCCAGGACAATGCTGTGCTGGGCTGAATAGCTGGGAGTGCTGTTTGAAGTCCTCAGTTCTGCTTCCAAGGCAAGATAGTAAGAGATGACTTAAGGAGAGACTGAAATACAAAACACATTGGGGCCCATTTGCTGATGGACTTCAAACACAGTGAAAAGAAAAAAAATATTTTTTTTTTTTTATTACTGTATTATTACTTAAAGTGTGAGATTTTTTCAGAAGCCTTGTCAACTATTTTGAAAGAAACTGTGGGGATTCATGTAGCATCTGTATGTTTCGTGCTCCCTGTTAGATACAGGGGCCAGGTTTATACATTTTGCCTTTGGAATCACAAAAGAGTTGTATAAACACAGCTGTTCTTCCAGACCAAAGAAACAGAAAGAACCACACAGTGTAAAAAAAGTAAGCTCCATTCCTTCAGCTAGGTACAAAGGGATTTTTTATTCTGCTTTATGAACCTGTAAACTCTTTAGTCCATTATTGTCATTGACTAGATTTATTTGCCTAGATAATTCTTGAAATTTTTGTTAAAACCTCCCTTTTAAAGAAAATTATTTGCAGTTACAAATATGAATATAAAGTTCACACATTTTACACATTTTCTTAAAAGCATACAATGATTTTCCAATTTGGGAATGATTTTGAGAATTTTTCTGCATTTATCTTAAAGTCAGGGGATCGTGGAAACAGATATTCCTTATAAAATTTCATGTTCCAAGAATAATATTCCAAATATATTTTCAAAACAAATGTTTTGGGCTTTTAGTCTCCACTTCCACTTTAAAACTCAAGGGAATGTAGAATACATTTCTGTCAGCAATGAGAAACTCTCTTCTTACTGCTAAAATATCTGAAGGAGTAATTTAAGATACTTTTCATTCTGGAGGTGAGTTGTAAACCATCCACAGTTTTCTGCTGAAGTAGTACTTGCTGTTTGGATGCCTGCAGTAGTTAAATTTTAATGCTGTGAATATACAATACACATTATAGAGGTGGAGAGAAGAATGCAAACCAACAGCCCGGTGCAGTAGAATTTTAGTATAATTAAAATGCCAAGGCATGCTTGTCTTAACTTTGGTTAACACTGTAGAAATTTGCTCATGAGAATTATATGTGAGGAAGGAATCTTCTGCATTACAATTTTTAAATTTATTATTTATATGAATAAAAATCAGGCTCATACATAAAGCTAATATCTAATATATGAATAATTTTGTTGTGCTTTTTGCTCAGTAGAATCTATGTATAACAAACCAAAAATGCTGTCCCTGCAACTTCCCTATTTTTAAAAGGTTGATGACAAATACCTATTTCTTCCCCTCAGCCTTGACTGACAAGATATATGAAATGAAGACAGAGACTAAGCTCAGAAATAGAGGAAGTGAAGTGTTTAGAGGAATAGAAAATTGTCAGACATTCAATTAAATGTATCTTGGGAAAAACCACCATCAATCATTCTTTTCAATGATCGTGAAAGGTTATTACAAAAAGAAGTACCAGTCTACCAAAAGCATAGAGTAAGGTATCAAAAAAAAAAAAAAAAAAAAAAAAGGAGGAAAAAAGCTTATTGAGAGCTCAGAGACAATCTGAACAATTGATGGCAATCAATATAAAATACTGCAATAAGAACGCACAAGCTAAAAAAAGCAGAGCTTTAAAATTGCAGATAATCTTTGCATCTAGTTAAGTAAGTAAAGATGTTATTATATGCATATTCTGTGTAACATATATTTCTATTAAGGCCTATAGTGAAGCAAATGAGAAATGCTTATCCTGAGATTTGGTGTCATTCTGTTCTTTATTTTTTTAATTTAGTGTATTTTTTTGGTGTTATGTTTTTAAGAAACATAACATCTGACATTTTAAGATTCAGAACATTTACTGAGCAGTAGAAATCCAAGCCTCATTATTTTTTACAAATACCATAAAATTTATAGAGATCCCATAGTTTTAAAAGACATATTCATTCAAAGTTTAAGACTGGTGACATTTAGAGTAATAATTTGCAGAGATTGCTGAAAACACATGCAAAAAAAAAAAAACAAATTCAGGGAGAACTGCTTGATTTAATAAAGATCCCTTGTCTAGGCTCCATCCAGCATGCCAAATCCGACTGCCATAAACTTATGTAGAGTGAGATTGAGAAAAAGTTTGGAGGAAGAGGAGGCGAAGACTCTTCCACAGTGACAGACAGGATTGTCCCTTCCATGTGCTGTGTGACTGCTGGCATTCCTGTCTGTGGCCATCACAAACAGGTTTTGAATTGCATAGCTACAAATTACTTACTCTGGTAGTAAAACTGGATGGAAGACTTTGGAAGACAGATTAGTTTCAAGAGCTGTAAGACTTGGTGTGCTGATTGTGGCAGCTGTGGTACCAGCTGACAGTTTAGCTCCTGCTACGAGTTTGGCAGACTCAGTCTTATCAAGCATCAGAAGAAATTTCACTGAGCTAAATCCAAATTACTCTTTCTTGCATAATTTCAGGCGCTTGGCATACCTAAATGTCACATGTGTTTAATTTAGAAATGGGAAATTGACAACTCATTTTCCTTAAAAAAAACCTTATTACTATCCAAGCACTCCTCATTTTTCTTACAGTCTACAAAGAAAAAGTTGGATTTTGTTTTCCAAAACTTGAGATTTCAAAAAGATTTTATTTTTAACAAAATATTTGGCTTAGGGACATTGGTTTTTAGATAAAGAATGTAATGTCCTTCAATTGTGGCTGTCTTCCTTTATTACTGTACAACCAACATGTCATGAATAGCAATCAAAAAATAGATATGTAGAGAAAGTAGAAATTAAAATTTCTTTTATTTTGATGCAAGATCCGTCCTTTGTTCCTACTGTTTTTCTTCTTCATGAAACAATTTTAAAATAACATCTCTCATTCTAGTTTGACAAAGCACTTCATGTTTAAAATTAAGGGCAGGAGTAGTTTATTATGGCTTTGTTTGGAGAATATGAATAAACATAGACTTCAGTCTTATCTAGGAGATGCCAGATCTCTCAACCCACAATATTGCCTAGTTCTGTGAGCTGCTCTACTCCAGTGAAGCAGGAGATTATATGAGGCAGAGTGATGACAGAAATGCTTGTTGAAGCTTGATGCTGTCAGTGTGCCTGTACCATAACTGTGGTAGATCTATTTGCTCTCCAGGTCAAACCTTGAGTTATATATATATATGCAGAAACAGATTTATTCCAGATTTATTCATTCTTCCTTGCAAAATAATATCTAGCAAGCTGAAGAATTCTGCAAGTGATTATAAAAAGTAGGACATCTTATGCATTTGTTATTTAAAAATGTAAACTATAGGTGGAAACAGTGACAGTAGAAGTTAAGAACACAACAAAGAAAGAGGTAGAAAAACTTACAATCAAAATGAAAGTACAATGATTGGTGTACAGGTTTCTTTGTGAATTTCAAAATGATGTTGCCGATATGAATCTCCTACAGTTTCTGCAGATTATTAAAAAGTACACTAATTACTCTGTAACAGTCATATATGACTTATTTTTACCATTTCACTAAACACTAGCTTGTGATCTCCACTATTTGAGTGACCTGGAGATTGACACATTTGGAAGAGGTACAGATGAAGGAAGTGGTTTCCGTAGCAACAGGAACTTTGTATGAAAACTTTTCAAATATTGTTGTCTTCCTCTTTCATGTTTGTGCCTTGCTCAGGGTTTTTGTTAGTGCACTGCACAATTAATCCTTTAAAGCACTCTTCTCCAAACATTTGCAATTCCAATATGCAAAGTAGCCCCTTGCCCTGAAAAAGCCAAATGCTCCTTAAAAATCCTTCCAATTAAGTTAAGTAATTCACACTAATAATATGCATTGTAAGTTTCAACATCTTTCCTATAGATCACTCTGTGAATTATTTAAGATCTAGGTTATAGAAATAGCCTTATTCACAAAGCTCATACCAGAGTTCGATTTAATTTCTTTAAAATTCCTAGTTATGAGAGATTTAATGGATATCTCAGGACTAAAAGTTTTCTTTTATCTCACACATAGAGTCTTAATATATGAGTGTAAACCAATAGTTTGCTAGAGTAGTGAACAGTCAGTCATACCTTGAATCTCCATTAACTGACTCAGAAAAGATTGCAATGTTTTCTCATTGACTCAGTCTTCATAAAATTTAGGGAGATGGCTTTACTGCAACCGTCTTGATGGCTGCAGTCCACATGCTCTTGTTACCTTTACAATACATATTTACACATAATTATGACCTTAATGTTTTTCCCAGAACAAAAACATAATAAATCACCCTTATTATTTTTAATCTTTTTTTACTACTACTTGAATTAGTAATGAGTCAAAAGCAAAAGCCAATCAACTTGACACCAGTGCTCCCTCTTGTTGCCTATATATTTTTCCTCCTTATTTTCTTTGATAATTTTCATGTATGTCAAATTCTTGGACAAAAAATTATCTTTTGTCGTGAAGTCTTGGGATTTATAATACCTCTGTCTCTGGGAGTTATGGGATTTGACACGGTATTTAATGAGGTGGTTTGTGAAAATGAGTACACTTAACATAGAATGGAATTCCTCATTTTGGTTGACATAAGCAATACATTCAGAACAGCCTTTACACAAAGATATTCACCTCCAGCCTGTGGAGGAGCCCACACTGGAGCAGCTGGTTGCCCAGAGAAGGCCATGGGCACATGGAAAACCCATGCTGGAGTGGGCTTCTGGGAGGACCTGTGGACCTCTGGACAGAGGAGCCCACACAAGAATATATCTGCTGGCAGGACTTGTGACCCCACAGGGGACTCAAACAGGAGCAGTCTTTCCTGAAGGACTGCACCCCATAGAAGGGATGCACACTGCAGTTTGTGAAGAGCTGCAGCCTGTGGAAAGGACTCACATTGGAAAAGTCTATGAAAGACTGTCTCCTGTGGGAGGAACCACACACTGGAGCAGGAGAAGAATGTGAGGAGTCCTCATCCTGAGGAAGAAACAGCTATAGACACGTGATGAAGTGACCACAACCCTCATTCCCTGTCCCCCCTGCTTCTGGTGGGGGAAAGGAAGAAGAGAATTCAGTGTTGAAATTGTGGAAGAAGGGAGGGGTAGGAGGAAGGTGTTTTAAATATATGGTTTTATTTCTCATTACCCTATTCTGATTTGATTGATGATGGTTAATGTAAATGGTCTCTCCCTGTCCTCATCTTGACCTGTGAGTCTGCTGTTATATCCTCCCCCTACCCTGCAGGGGAGGGGGAGTGCTAGAGTGCCTTTGGTGGGCACCAGTCATCCAGACAGGGTCAAACCAGCACACCTAGAAACCCCCATTTGACTGATTATCAGAAATAAATAGAACATCAGTCTGAACAATTTTAACCACCAAACTGTCTTGCCATTGCTATTTTAGTTTGGTAAGAAAGGCACTGTCATGGTTTGACGCTGGCTAAACCCCAGGCAGTTACAAAAGCCACTCACTCTCCCCTGCTACAGCTGGGCAGAGGAGAGAAAAATTAGTGAAAGGTACATGAGTTGAGATAAGGACCAGGAGAAAATACTCCAAGGGTAAACCAGGCTCCACTTGAAGATATAAAGTGAATTAATTACTAACAAGATCAGAGCAGTAGAATGAGAAGTAAAATAACCCCTTAAAACTAGCTAATTTTCCCATAACCCCTCCCTCCTTCCTGCCAACAGCACAGGGAGACAGGACATGGGAGTTTGGTCAGTTCATCACCCGAGGTTTTCTTACACTGCTCAGAGAGAGGAGTCCTTCCCCTGTAAAACCGTAGGGTCCCTCCCACAGGAGACAGTTCTCTGTGAACCTCCCTGACATGGGTCCACTCTCACAAGTAGCAGTCCACCTAAAACTGCTGCAGTGTGAGTCCCGCGGACAAACAGTCCTCCCAAAACTGCCCCAGCCTGCAACCAAGGACCCTCTCCCTCCACCAGGTCTCCCACTGGATCACAGCCTCCTCCAGGCATCCGCCCACTCCAGCATGGGCACCTCCCCCACGGGCTGTGGATGGATCTCTGCCTTCCCTGTGGATCCCCATGGGCTGTGGGTGGGTCTCTGGATTTCTTTGTGGATCCCCATGAGCTGCAGGTGGATCTTTGCATTCCGTGTGGATCCCCATGGGCTGCAGGGTCACAGCTGCCACACCATGGTCTCACCACAGCCTGCAGAGGAATCTCAGCTCTGGTGCCTGGAGAACCTCCTGCTCCTCCTTCTGCACCGACCCTGGTGTCTCCATTGCTGTTTCTCTTACATGTTCTCACTCTTACTCTGTGTGGAAAATTACATCTGTGCCCCCACCTTTGTTTTGATTTGTTCTTACATACGCTTCAACAGAGGCACTACCAACCATCTCTATTTGGCCCAGCCTTGGCCAGCAGCCTGTCCGCCTTCAAAGCCATCAGGGATTGGCTCTGCTAGACATGGTGGAAGCTTCCAGCAACTTCTCACAGAAGCCACCTCTGTGGCCACCCTGCTACCGAAAACCAGGCTGTGCAAAACTAACACTGGTTCCATTTGTTATGACTGAATCCTAGAATGTCCTTGTTAACCCTTTATGGAGTAAGACTCGTGCAAGAGCTAGAATCAGTGCACCTATTAACAAATATGAGATGCTTGAAAAGACTCAACACAGTCTCACAAAACTTCCAAATTGTCCATAATCATGTTGATAAGGGAAATTTCTTTGATACTCTGTAGCAGAAAGTACAAACAAAGGATGAGATCAGAGCTCCTAGGAGAAGAGGAAGAGCAGGGAGGTGGATTGCTCCATCAGTGCCTCTCCTGATTTAGCATGTGGCATACACATAGCCAGTAACCTACAACAGGTCCCCACACCCTCAGTGGTAAAAGCAGCAATAGCATTTACATTTGCTTTTGTAACTCAGCAATCATATACACAATAGTACATGATGAGTAGGTTAACATTTAAAAGACTAATGTGTATGCTTCTCCTCAAACCTTGCAAGAGACAGAGGTGGACATTTCTGTACCACTGAACCAGCACAAATTTGGATACAGTATGTCTGTTTGGCTTTGCTCCATACAATACCAATGTAGTTCTCAGCAGTGTTGAGAAATATATGTTCAAAAATATTAAAGAAGAGAGAATGAAAAAGCTTTTTTATAAAACTGGTAATCCACATCTTTAATGCTGTATGCAGATGGCCTCCTCCACATCTGAAAGGGTAATGTAGAACTGAAAACTGGAGGAAGTATTATCATAGGCATGGCTCAGTTCCAGTGCAAAGAACTAAATATGAAAGTCTGGAAAAGAGATGAAAGCTAAGACAGAGTGGTATGAATGTCACAGACATGTATGCATAGGTCTTGAGGATTCAGAATTTCTTGCAGTGAGATATTAGAGGTTATGTTAAAAAAGCCAGATCAAAACGAAGGGAATAAGATTGTTCTTCTGAAGAATGGAATTCTTCATCAAAGGGCACAGAGGAAATATGAAGTTGCATGTCTAGAGAAAGAAACACATCATTAAATATATAGAAATCTTGACTAGATCAGCAAGTCACTGAGCTGAAAATAGGACATTAATCTGAATTATGTTTGTAGTTTACTCTTGTCTAAGCACTGTCTGACAGCCACGGATGGAAAGAGGACATAAGAGAGACACAAAGCCTTTCTTCTTTTCTTATTTATCTGCAGAGACTATTAAAAACCTTTATATTGAATACTTATGCTATGTACTGATAAAATCCTGAATATCTCATTTTTATTTCCTTACATTTGTCACTCATTTGTTATTCATGTTCTCTTTCAGAAATTTTAACTTAGTCTCCAGTCACTCTTATCTAAATCCTTCATATTTATTCAGGAATCATACTCTTTAGTTGAAGTTGAGCTTGAAGATCTCTTGCTTTTTGTTTTCCACAGAATATTTCCCAATCTACTGTTTCTATGGGATTTTTCAAAGTACTTTTAAGACCAGTGAAAAATTTAAAAGAAAAGTAAGTAAAAAATCTAAATCTGATTATTTAATTTCCCTCTGCTCTGTAATTTGATGGTCATGCTTAAATCTTCTTTTCTTTCATTTGTCTCAATTTATTTTTTAGGCCATTTTTATATAATCAATAATTTTATGACTCTTAAATTACTCTAGAAAACAAATTTATAATACATTCACTTTCCCTGATAAGCAATGAAATTCAGCTCAGATAATACCAAGACATTTCTTAAGTTTTGATCCCTCAAAGACCACTGTTGTAACTGACTTCTTTCTTTGTAAAAAGTTCACTCCTTCATCTTTTATCAGAGTTATTTCTTTTCCTGATTTCATACTATAGTTCTATAGCACCTTAATAGATCCTTATGGCATTGTGCTTGACTCCAGATTTGAGATATGAAAAAAAATGCTATACACCAAGTTTACCTACTATTGTAAGAACATTGTCATTTACCATGTTATTATTGGAAAAATACAGTAAAGAAAACACCTTGTACTAACTGTTTATATAGTAATAACAATGCTATTTTTTATTTAAATCTTGGAGAATGTTTAATGCAATTTAAATTATTAATTTCAATTTCTCCCATCTGTGCTGTGGCTTTACCTGTGTAAATGAAAAATCTTTTCATTTTCATCTTAATTTCTTTTTTTCTTTTTCTACTTTTTGGTTTTTCTCACTATTTTTCCTGATTAGCTTTCAGTGAAAGCCCCCAAAACCTGTGCTGTAGAATTTAACTCTCCTGGGAAACATTTTGAAGGCAAGCAGGCCTTGTACCTTTAACTGAAGCATTTCATAAAGCCTTACAAAATTAAAATATAGCCCATGTAATTTATTTTCATTGACTAGAGGTATTAAATGTTACCAAATATTTGTAAAGGCAGACCTTGGAAATCAGCAATGTCTGTTGTTAGATAACTATAAGTTTGAATATCATTTAACTTAAATTGCATAAACTTATTATCAATCAATCTAGTTTAAATTTCTATCACCACCAGAACCATCACTAAAAAATAATCTCCTGTTTGTCAGGTGATTCTTTGAGAATATATTTGATGCAATGAAAATTGATATATCTATCACCATTCAAAAAATATATGCTGTTAGTCCAAAAATACTGTTTATTATATTTTGTCACAAGGAAATATTTTTCTGAAGGTACTGTAGAGGTATCTGTGACAATTTAAATCCAAGCCTGTGTCTTGAGCATAATCTTGTCACTAAACCTAACATGAATTTGTTACCGTGTTGGTCAGAGACTAGAAAGATTGATCTCTCAAAACATTTTGGGATGCTTGTGGGGGGAAGTTGGGCAGGTCAGGCCTTGCCCTGGTGAGACAATGCCCTGCCCACAGCCTCTAGAGCCTGTGCCCCAGCCCCTGACAGCTGCCAGTCATTAACCATGGGCACAGCAGAGCAGGGCTCCTCTCTCGCCTAACCCAGCACCTGAGCGAGTGACCAGAGGTCCCACCGGGGGGAAGGGCCCATGGGGGCACGCGGGTTTTTAAGGCTGAGCATGAGGCAAGCAATCCTGCCCTGCCCTTGGAGTTTCTGTCTGAACATGCTTGGAACTCAGGAGTTAGTTGGCAGCTGTGTGTGTGTTTTTCTATATCTTTTTTATCTTTTTGCTTTTCTCTCTTTCTTCTTCTTCTCATTCCATCTTCTGGGAACTATTCAAGTAACTTAATATCAAACTTTAAAGTTTGCTAAGTTGAATAGGCCAAGTTAATGCTGTGAGAATTATTTTGTGTTGATTGGATGTTGTACAAAACCTTTTGCCAAATTCCTGACCTTGTGAGAATATCTGGTTGGTGTTTTTCCTGTGTGTCTGACCCAGAATACAGGAACCTCTGTAAAGCCCTTTCGGCAAGTTGTTGGTCCACAAAAATATGTAGCGTGAATATTTTATGGTTCCTTATTCTTCCAATACAGTTTTTTGTGTTATTAATTTGATACCCAGCTTATTTTTTCTTGTAAATATTTTTGGGAATCTTAGGCCATGCTGACTGATAGAATTTCTTTCATATATTTATCCTGTAAATGTAATAATTTTAGGTTATGCTTTTCCAGGTATGCCTGTTGAAAGAGATATGACCCATGCGTGTGAATCATTTATACATTTTAACTCTTTCAGTTTGTATCGGGGTAGTACACAGAATGGGTTTATATAAGCACAGGAGTTCTTCCTCACTGTCAAGAAGTCCAGAAATAGCATAGCTTGATTAAAAAAAAAAAAAAAATGGAACTTGTATATGACTTAATTAATTTGCACCTATAAGAGTTTCTCTATTGGCTTGCACTGCCAAAGGCTTATGCTATCACACCTGGTCTTTGTTCTTCTGGTCTGTACTTTTGACAGAATTCATATTTCTTTAGGAATATCAGCTCTTTGTAGCACAGGGGGTGCTGTGAAGCATGTACCTCTTGAGCAAGGAATTATTTCCATTCATGGAAAGGGTCTCAATGGAGAAAGCCCAAACTGCCTATTTCAAAAGTGAAATTTACCCACTTGAATTGTCAACAGTTAAATTAGCTAACTGGATTTCAAAATGCCTAAACTGAAGATTACTTGATTTATTTCAGAGGAGAAATGGAATAAGAGGAAATGTATGTTTAATGTACAGATTTACATTGAAATAATGACTGAGTGTGCCTGCTATCACTTCCTGTGACTCCATGTATAGTTTTCAGTTTGCAGATTTACAAGAAGGGAGTTTTTTTCCTTGGTAAATGTAGTGAGTTGACCTTGGCTTGATTCCAGGCACCCTCCAAAGCCTCTTGGTCACTCACCTCCAGAGCTGGACAAGGAAGAGAAAATTTAATGAAGGGTTTGTGAGTTGAGATGAGGACTGAGAGGGATCACTCATCAAATACCATCATGGTCAAAACAGAATCAAATTAGAGATATTAAATGAATTTATTACTAACAAAAAAAGAGCAGGATAATGAGGAGTAAAATAAGATCTTAAAAACAGTATCCACCCACCCATACCACCTTCCCAGCTCTACTTCCTCCCCCAGCAGTGCAAGGAGACAGAAATGGGGCTGAAGGTCAGTTCATCACCCATGGCTTCTGCCACTGCTTGGGGAGAGGAGTTCTTCCCTTCTCCAGCATGGTGTCTCTCCCACAGGACACAGTTCTGCATGAACCTCTCCAACATGAGTCCATCCCACAGGTAACTGTCCTCTCCAAATTGCTGCAGTGTGGATCACTCTGCCATGGGTTGCAGTCCTTCAAGGACAGCCTGCTTCAGTGTGGGCTCTTCTCTCCACGGGCTTCCCAAAATGTCACAGGCTTCTCCCTGGGATCCTCCTCTGGCATGGGTCTCCTCCACATGATGCAGGTGGATCTCTGCATCCCCGCAGAGGTTGTGGGCTGCAGGGACACAGCTGCCTCAATGATAAGGACAGTAGAACAGAGCATCATAAGGGTAATAGAAAAGAACAACATTTCATTCTTATCAGAATCAGTGGAACAGAACAGCACAGCCATGTAGAAATAGATAAAGGATGTAACTTTGGCAAACAAAAGACCTGTAAAATGCAAGCAGGATGCCAGCTCAGCTCTGCAAGACTGACAAAGTAGAAGTTATGCAAATCAACAGTATTGCTCTTACTCAGAAACCAGAGTCAAAGAACAGCTACCTAAAAAGGATGCTGGACATGAAGACAGACCTCAAGGAACCAAATAAAGACTTCTGATAAGGGGTGTGACTATGTCAAATTAAGTCAAAGGAAGTGGAGATAGCTAATGAATATGAACTCAGTGCGTATGATAAAAATTGTTCACTTGCTGCTCAGGGGACTCAAATGAAGGAAGGATCCCCTGAGAGACCAGCACACTGCAATAAAGAATGCCTGCTATCTAATACTCAAAATCCTGGTAGAAAATTTCTAGCCATCTGTTTTTGGTAACATCACCACAGGCTGCAGGGGAACCTCAGCTCTGGCACCTGGAGCATCTCCTCCCCCTCCTCCCCCTCCTTCTGCACTGACCTTGGTATCTGCAGGGCTGTTCTTCTCTCATGCTCTCACCCCACTATTCTCTGGCCAAAATTACAACTGTGCAATAATTAATTTTTTTCTCCCTCTTAACTATGTTATTACAGAGGAATTGCCATAATTTCTAATTGGCCCAGCCTTGTCCAGCAGCGTGTGCAACTTTGGAGTTGCCAGACATGGAAGAAACTTCTGGCAGCATCTCACAGTAGCCACTCTCATAGCCTCCTGCTACCAAAGCTTGGCCATGCAAACCTAACACAGCAATCTTAAAGTTTTTTCCCTATTATCTGTTTGGTTCAGTCATTTCCTTTGGTTTTAATCATTAATTTCAAAGTAATCAGCCTTACATATTTATTAGTGTCACTCTTCAAGTGATTTCCTAAAGAGCAGAATGTCTTGCTTTAACCCATTACCATTTAATAACAGCAATTGTCAAATTTCAGCAATTTCATCTTTCAGTGCCTTTCTTAAAAAATCCTTAGTGCAGACATTTTTAGAAAGTTTCTTGATTAGATTAACACTTGAAAGTAAAGAGAGTGTTGTGCATGTGTCAGAAAAAAAATCTTTTATATTATTTCCCCCTAAAATTTAAAAAATTATTTTATAGAGCTTTCAGATAAGCAAATGTTATCTCAGTGGAACAAGTGAGAGTAAATTGTGACAACAATTTATGGCACAAAAAAAATCATGCTAAAATAACTGTGTTTTCTTCTAGTCACTATAAATATAACATTCAAGCAAATATAACACCAAAAAAATTAAATGTTCTGAAGCTTGCCTTAATTTCTTATTTTTCTTTAATATTTATTTCCTGTTTTGAAATTCTGTGGTAGGTCAAAAAGCTAAAATGAACATCTTGAAAAGAGTTATTTAATCTCACCAAGGTGAAACAATTTTAAACATATAATTTAATTTCTGTGCTTCTATAAATGCTATTGAGCTCAAGAGTCAAAGGGTAACTGAGTGAATCTATATCTCCCCAGTGAAGTAATAAATGCACTTTAAAACTGACATTTCTTTGGGCAGTACCCTCAAGAGCTATTCAGTGTGCTTAAAATGCTGACATCAGTTAATACATTTGTTACATCACAAATTTGGGCATCTGTTACATTTTTTGCATGATTGCTTTGTTTAAGGCTCATAGATCTATGTACAATGTCAGTTCTCTTGTGTATGCTGTTACTTTATCTTCATGGTGCTTTTACACTTCATTGGTTAATCCATTTTAGTTATTATCTGGAAGTACTATTAGCAACAGTGATTTCCAAAATTCTTATTAATTCAGTTTCACACAAAAATTGAGGTTTTTTTCTGGACCATAAACATAATAACTCAATTTATTAAGAAAAATGGAATTAGTGCTGGCTATCTTGTTTAGTGATAAATGTAGCAATTTGGTCATGAGGCAATAGATGCTGATCATTTTTGTGAGAAGATGTCTCCGATGTGACATGAGATATTTCAAAACATGGCAATAAAAGTCATCTCCAGCAAGCAGCATTGTCACTTCATATGGAACAGAGTTCTGCTGGAGTTATTATTGAGCAAAATTGTGGAAAAACAAAATGTCTTTTGTTGTTCTATCTGAAGTAAATTTTCGAGGCTGGGGACAACCATTTTTCAATCCTTTATTTTTTCCTAATTAATATTAAAATTATTTATATGATTGGGAAAGTTATCAACAGAAGGTAGTGGAATATTTATTTTTACACTGACTGCAGTACAGTCATTTTGTAACATGATCCAGGGTAATGGGAAAATTAATATCAAATTCTTTAGGTTTCAGAGTGTAGCTTATAAAGTGAAATCTGATGGAAAGCAAATGCTTTAGCCCAAGACAGCCATTCCAGGCTATGTTACCCAGACATGCCAAGCCTTGAGATGCTTGGCTGCCTTCTGGACAGCCAAGTCAACCCTTCTACCTATGGATGCCTACAGAAATCTTTTTTTAAACTTAGAAGTTTGCACTTCTAATCTCAATAATTTCCCTTTTTGTTTGAGCTGGAGCTTTCAAGTTTGAGCAGTTCGGAAGTAAAGAAGACATTTAAATACTATTTTATTCCAGAAGGAATTCCTGTGCATTGCAATTTTAATGCCTTTCTATTTTCACTTTGAGTATTTGCCAAGGTATTAGAAAAAATGTTCTAAACTCTGCTAAACTTTAGGGAATATCATTTAGTCATAGCTAGTTCGTGTCAGGCAAAGATCTTAAACATTAATCTAGACATTAGAAAAGGACAGTGAATAATATAGTCACAAAGCTAGATAAAATTCAGTACCAGGGTGCATAGTTTTGTAGATCAGTAGAAGGAATAGGAAACCAGCAAACTAGATTTTTGGGACTGCTTTTGCAGTTGCTGTGGTTTAACCCCAGCCAGCAACCAAGCCCCACACAGCTGCTTGCTCACTCCCACCAGCAGGATCAGGGAGAGAATTGGAAGGGTAAAAGTTGTGGAACCTGTGGGTTGAGATAAAGACAGTTTAATAGGGAAACCACAAAAACAAAACAAAAGAAGACACTATTTCACTGCTTCCCAAGAGCAGGAAGTTGTTCAGCACCCTCCAGGTGATCAGGTCCCCATCACGTGCATTGGTTACTTGGGCAGTCAAGCATCATCACAATAAATGTGTCCTCCTGCCTCCTTCTTCCCTCCACTTTGTATACTAAGCATGATGGTCTGGAATATCCCTCTGGTCAGTTTGGGTCACCTGTCCTGACTGTGTCTCCTCCCAACTTTCCCCCCTGCTCACCCCCAGTTTCCTCACCAGTGTGTCAGCGCAAAAAGCAAGAAAGGCCTTGGCTCTGTGCAAGCCCTGCTCAGCAGTAACAAAAACATCTCTGTGTTACCAACCCTGTGTTCAGCACACATCCAAAACACAGCCCCATACTTGACATTGTGAATAAAGTTATCTCAGACAAAATCAGCACAAGTTTTAATCAAACTTATTTGTTAAATGAACAAAATCTGGTAAGTCAGTGAGGCTTTTTAGATATGCAGGTATATTTAAATGATAATGGTGCTTCTAAAGATTCTAATACTATTAATGATCTGCTTTTTCGTGATGCATTTTGATTTCATCATATGACTCTATTTTTGATACACTGATAGATAGCATCTACCACATAAGAGTAATTGCAAGCACAGTAAAAGCATGCTGAATATGCAAATGTGAAGTAAATATCTTTATTTTTTATAATGAATCTTTGAATTTAGGAACATAGAAGAATTCTAACATTTCAGTGTTTGAGAATTTAGCATAATTTTTTCTTTTATAGTGAAAATTTTTGAGGAAGACAAACTTGTACATAAGTTATAACTATCCAGAGAATAATTAATGTTACTTACAATAAATGATTTTGAAACTGAATATTTCAAACCTGACATTAAATAATAAGTGGTTAAATATTTGTTGATCTTTTAAAATATTACCTAGATTTTATTTCCAGATAAGAAGCAAGCAGAAATTAAGTCAAATGTTAATGCCATATTGATTCATTTGATAGAAATAATTTTGTCTGTCATTTATCCTCCTAATATTTCATATTAGACTATGCACTTGAAGCAGGCTGAGCTCAGTGCTCTAAACTAAAATCTAGGAGTCATAATGGAGGGATTTCTTTTTCTTACTCTACTACATAAACCCTTTGTGGAAAAATATATAAAAGTTCAAATATTTCTAAATAAATATTGATGTGAAGATGCATCATATTTAATCAGCAAAAGACATATACCATAAATATAAAGCCTGAATTTGACTAAAGAGTGAATAATTTTTCTGATGTCAGGCATCCAAAGGCTTTAAGTATGAAAATGGAGGACCTTCTTATTCAATGTGTGAGGTAGATGCAGTTTCTATTACCTTTTGTGACGGTCATCATTAACAAAATTACAGAACAATCAGAGCAGAACTAGTAAGTGTCTGTGCTCTGTAGAAGGAAGAGTGTGAAGATCAAATGAAAAGCCTCTGTCAGAGGAGTGCATTTTCAGTGACTAGTGTTGAGTACATTATATGGAAACACACAAATGTGTTAATCGAGCCCTTCTGTGACAAAACAAAATGAGACAGAATAAGTCTTTTGCAACTTCACAGTTTAGCTACAAGTAAAATGACTTCTTTTCTATCTTCAAAGCTCCCTTAGCTCTACCTCAGCTCCCAGGTACCTTGCAGTTATCATGCCACTTACGCTAGGATTTGGTATCTGACATATACCAAGTGATTGTCAAAAGGACCCCAAGCAATCATTAGGTGTTAGTTTGTTATTTTCTGCATAGATTATTATGGCATTTTCACAGATCCATTATCTGACCTTGATTAAAATTCCGGAAATGTTAGCCCATTGTCTGTGTTCAGACCAAAGAACAATACCTTTGTTTTGACATACCTTTAATAAACCAGACATTTCATTTATCTTTGCAAAATGGAGTGAGATTGCTGGTTTATTTATCCTTCATGCACATCTGAGATGTAAATGGCAGACTTCTTGTAGACATGTTATTAAGCTATTTCAGCTCTTCATGTCATTCTGCAATAATTCAAACAATAGCAATTTTGAGCTGTCCACTGGCTACAAAATAATGGGAGTGCCTTAGAGTCTACAAAATATATCGATAGAATTACTCAGTTCTCATTTTACATTTTAATTGAAGCCATTATCAAATAATGATTCTAGGCCAGAAATAATAGTTAATAAAGTGCTGGAGGTCATATCTGCTCCTGTTGCTTTAAGTTGTGACTGTTCCAGCTGAGGGATAAGAGCTGTCTACTACAGTTTTTCTATCAGAAGATAGAGGGCTTATTAGAGGATTCAATAGACACAGATAGTGGATATACAGTGCCCTTGAAAAATGCTGCTTGGTTTACCTGGAAGTGGAAATTTTCTACTGTATGACATGGATAATATTTAACATTGGTATCATCATCTGAGGTTTTCCAAGTGTGTTTCAAATCCTTCCAGAATGATTCCCATGGATTATGAATTATAAATCCAATAAACAGGATGAGGGGATGAATACTGATTTTGCCCTGCACTGAGCAGCGCGGTGGGTAAGGTAACCTCAGGGGTCTTTTCCAGTAAAAAGCAATTCTCCAAATCAGGGAGCCTGTGCTTGTCCCAGGCAGTGCCTTGGCCTGACTCAGACACTGCTCTCATCACCCTGCAATGGAGCATTTCTTTTTTATGTAGAGAAAAATGAAGGAAGAGGGCTTATTTATATGATATACCATCAGCCATGAGATGTATGTTTTGTGCATAATCCTTGAGAAAAACATAGGCCTATAAGAAAAAATCCTCTCTATGATGTTTTATTTTTATCATTACCTCTAAGTGTAACAGACTTGACACAATTGCCTTAAACACTGTTAAGGTCACTGAAGGAACTTGCCATAAGATAAGCCACCACATCAGGAACTTGAGATAAGGACAGAAGAGAGGAACTTGCAAGAGGAAGGCACTAATTCCAGGCCTAGTAAAGCTGAGGTCTTGTTAGCACTCCTTACTTAGTGCATCCAAGCAAAAAATTCCCTCTATGGCAGACTATGGGAAAGGAAGCAATTGCTTATGCGCGTGGCATCCCAAGTTATGAGAACAGCATCTATGCCCTGTGGATACCCAGAACTTGGGTATATAAAGGTGTTGCCTAAGGAGAACCACTCTGGGACCCCTACCACTGAGAGGGCATGTGTCACCGACATGTTTTATGAAAAAACCTTTCCTTAGGGTTTTTTTCCCTCCTGAGAAGCTGAGAGGCCTCAAGAACAAAATGCAAACAATGATTATCTGCTGCTGTGGAATGCAACAGGTGGATCTGTGATTGGTCTCATCTGGTTGTTTCTAACTAATGGCCAATCTCAGTCCAGCTGTCCAGACTGTCTCAGTCAGAGACAAGCCTTTGTTATTCATTCCTTTTCTATTCTTAACAAGCCTACTGCTGAAATCCTGTCTTCTATTCTTTTAGTGTAGTTTTTAATATAATATATATCATAAAATAATAAATGAAGCCTTCTGAAACATGGAGTCAACATTCTCGTCTCTTCCCTCATCCTAAGACCCCTGCGAACATTGTCACAGACATGGGTGAAGAAGAACCAGGGAGATGCCATGGGATCCACAGGTGTGGATCAGATTATCTTCTGCTTGATCTCTCTCTGTCTCTCCCTCTTCACCCCTGCCTCCCTTTCCCATTTCTTTCTTGCTTTTACAGTTAAATAAAATCTGTAGTACTGACTTTGGCATTTGCACCTTGATTTGGGTAGTGGCATCTCTTAATAATCGGATCATAACACTATGTTACTTATAACATCATGGAATTGTAGAATGGCCTGGGCACAAAAGGCACCTTAAAGATTATCTAGCTCCAATCCTCACACCAGAGACAGGGACATCTTTCCCTAAACTGGCTCAGAGGTCCCCTCGGCCTGGCCTTAAACACCTTAAACACTTACAGGCATGGGACATCCACACCCTTCTCTCGGGAACCTGTTCCAGTGCCTCACCATCCTCATAGTAAAGAATTTCTTCTTATTATCAAATCTAAACCTACCTTCTTTAAGTTTGAAACCACCTCCCCTTGTCCTTTCACTAGGTGATCTGATAACAATTCCCTTTCTATCTTTCTTGTAAGCTTCCTTCAGGTGCAGGAAGGCCACATTTAGGTCACAACCAACTACCTTATCCTAAACTGTTAAGGAAAGTGTTTAACACTTTGATTGTATGTATTTTTATGCATGAAGATGAATGAGTGGTTATCAGGCAGAATCCCCAGCAGTGAAATGCCTTGTTTGTTCAGTTTTTAAGAAGAAGATAAGTCAATATATCGGTAATCTTCAGGCTCAGCAAACAGAAAGGTGTGCATATCACTGTCCACTCACTGAGCTCCCACCACCCTAGTGCTGGCTTTGTTTGTGTACCTATCCTTTTATTTATTTAGGCTCAGCCTAGGGACATGTGATGATTTCTGAATTTACCTGTGTAAGTGTAATAGTCTACCCAGCTGAAACAGCATTTCTGTTCTGACACATTTGTCCCATGGTGCAGCAAAACAAACAAAACTGTAAGGGCTCCTTTCCCTGCATAATGTATTTTTTCTATGCTATGCATTCAGGAGACAAAGTTAATGTCAACCTTAGGTTAACAAAATAAAAATGATGATTTTATTTCAGATGTTGGGAACTAAAAGGGGGTGTTTTATTTGTTTGCTATTTTAATTGCCTTCATGCACTTACCTGCAGGCTGTAAATGTTTTAGTAAATATTTTTACATTGGCTTGACAATGTAAGATTGATATAGTAGTGACAATAACAAAACTGCATAACATGTATTATAGAAACTCTTGGTGTTTATTGTAGCAAGCACACCCCCATGTTCACATATGAGTCATGAGTGCCCATCTGCACTGACTTATAAATTAATCAGACCTTCTGTATGCTTACATTATGCAACACTCAGGTATAATAAAGGAAGGGTACCAAAAGGACTAAATTTATTACAGGGAAAAAAAAGAAAACTGAATAAATAAAATGAAGCAGAAAGAAAGCTAATTAGATAAGTGATTAGATAGGAACTGGTAGATTTGAGACTACTAAAAATCTGATCTATACAACTGAAATTCAAAGTGCTGTTTCTAATACTGCAATTATTGAAGAATTTTACCCTTGACAGTCCTGAATTCAATTTAAAAATGAAAAATGCTTTTGATATCCTAATGACTATAGTTATAAGCAGGGAAAGGAATTGAAAAGAGTGCACTCTCTTGTATTTCTTGTATTTCTTGTATCTGATACAGGATAAAGTACAGAATTTCATGCATTGTGTTATAATAACTTTTCCATTTTGCCAGAAAAATATGTCCAACTTATATCAACACAACAAGGAAGAAATAAGTAAGCAACATCTAGGCAATACGTTTTCCACATCAACTAAAATTGGAATTCAGAATATGATCTGAAAAGTGTTAGTAAGGAAAGGCAGAGTATTTCCATATTTTCCAGGTTTATACATGGATACCAAAGATCAAATTCCATCCACAGACATCTTCATAGTGATTTTTTTTTCCATTTCTTTTCTGAATTTTAGATCTTGTTTATTATAGGTTTTTAAATTTGTATTCCCTGTAACTTCTCACTAAGACAAGTATAGATGTCGTATTTCTAGAATATTACTATTTTTTAAATTTTACTTATTAAAAAATAGGTATTTTTTTGCCCTTTGGAGAGGGACAATACCAATGATTATGTAGAAAAACCCCCACACAAACAGTGTTGATTAAAATTATCATATTTACAAATCTCTTTAATTTTCCCAATAACATCTGCCTGCATCAAAAAATTTAAACCCCTTTCTCAATTGGTATCATCATAGATTTAGAAAGTATCCTATTGTCATTGTTCTGGAACTGTTCCATTAGCATGATTTGGACTCACATAGATGACAAATAAAACAATTGATTCATTTTCCAATGAATTGTATATCACTATCTTGCAAAAAGGAGCAAAGATAATTTTCAGATACTTGTTTAATATCACAAAGACATCAAGACTGTTGCCAGCCAGAAGTGCAATAGAAAAAGCAGAATGAAAATTCTGCTAGTTTAGAAACTCCCCAGTGATGGTAGATAAAAATAGCCTGGTTATTTGGCCTCCTCTATCCCCGCTTGGTAAGAAGAAGGTGTGCAACAATTGACCTTTGAGACTGACCTTATTTTCAGATGATGCTGCTTTGGCCATGCTATCCTTAAAGAGGATAGAAACAAGCTAAAAAAATCTGCAGAATAAGACCATAGATTGATTCTCCTCTAAAAACACAGTCATTCTGCAGTACTTGTATCAAGAAAATTATTTCCTCCTAAGAATTCTAAGAGAGTATTAATTGACAGAGCATTTAGCCACTGAATATGAATAGGAAGCTCTGCAGCATCACTTCCACTGGCTGAACAAAAAGGGAACTGAGGATGCTTTTCTGTGGGTACTAGAGTAAGATGATTAATTAACACAAGTTTCCTGCAGAAAAGGGGTGCTATGCATAGAGTACAAAACTACTTTTCATAACAAGATATTCTTTCTATTTACAGATTTTTTAAAAGAATGTTTTGGGTCAGACAAGACATCCTTTCTTCCTTAGAAAAAGTACATTTCATAAAATAAAACAGTACAAAGATAAATATTTACAGTTTTCCAAAATGGAAAATGACTGATATAGTTATCACTTAATATGGTATTAAGTGACACTTAAATATTTTGTCAACTAATATGATATTAATGGTATCATACCAATCTAGATGGCTGGGCTATTAATAAAACTAAGAATAAATTAATGAGTATGGGCATTTTTCACTGTTGACAGAAACAAAAAACCACAGATACTTCCAGAAATACAAGCATCTTAAGAGGACAATTCTTATCTGTCTTTGCCACATACTTCAGAGTGACATGACTATCCACTGTTTTTTCAGCCAGCAAAAGTCTTCTGTACAATATAGTTAGAAGTTATACATGTGGTTTGTTTATCTAGAGTATTGATTGTACATCTATTGCAAATAGTGTAATTTAATACTTTTATGAAATGTAAATGTGTTAGGATCAAGCATAGATACATGAATATGCTCTGCAGTATGGTCTGAGCTTTATGGACATTCATAAACCCCTTCTGATTTGATCTCAAAATTTTTAATTTAGTCTATGTAAAAATTCATAGCAGCCTTCTGTCTAAAAGAATTCTTTCAATACTGTCCAGGAAGCTATAAAATTTCATATCCTTCACCCTGGAGAGTATCTCCCTATAGGACTTCAAAGAACTTTTTCAGCCATGTTTTTTTTTTTTTCCTTCGCAGACTTCCCCAATTAAACAATCCTTCTCACCATTGTCTGCTCCCAAAGTAATTATTTTTTTAGATTTCAGTGTTCCAAGAGGAATGCAAGGGAAAAAAGTTATCAAGAAAATGACAGTTTTTCCTACCACCTGATAGCAATGTGAAAATTTAGATGAGGACAGAAACTTGGTAATTTTCTATTCCTTGGAATATTGTCATCTCATCTGCATAAGAAGACCTTTTCATCAGGCAACTGGTATTCTTTTTAGATCTGATTTTGCTAGCTACCAACCAGATACTAAAATTTCTCTGATATTACTCTGTCATCCACTGTTTCCATGCTGGACCTTCAAACCAAAATTTTGTAGTCATTACTATTTGTATTTTTTTTCCTAGATTTCGTCCATATAGTTGTACTTTGTTATATATGGTAAAAAAAATGTGCCTTACAAGTTCGTTTTAATATTTTTAATAGGAGCATCTTAAATATGAGATGAGAAGTAAAATCATCAGTATGAAATTATCATTTGTGTTATATCATAATCTGTCACAAAATATTTTACTTATTTTATACTGAATAAAAATCATTTTCTAATGGGAGTAGAAAGGGAGTCACAATTGCCCAAGCCAATACTAGGTAACAATAGCCTGGCTGAGAAGACAAAAATAAATAATGTGTTTTTTTTAAGGACCATGGACCAACTCCTGTGTAAGTGTGAATCCACATGGCTTCGTTTAAGGATGGGAATGCTATGTTGCACATTAAAATCCTTTGAAGTTAAAAGAACTCACAAACATAGATGACTACCAGAAAGATAGATACCAGATGATTCCCAGAAAGAACCAAAAGATATTTTTCTCTTAGATAGAACTAACAAAAAAATAGTAGAAATAGTGTGCCAAAGAAAGTCTGTTCTGTCTAAGGCAATTTGACAAAGTTGCAAACCAAGACAGAAGAGAACAGAGAGGCAATCTTAGGTCACACTGAAGAACAATGGAATAAAATGGGATAAAGAGAGAGTAAAGAATATAATACCTGGAATTGCAACATGTTCAGAAGAGTTATTTTAGGTGACATATTCTGAAACCCAAATTGCTATGTTTAACCCATGTTTAGCCCAACAATGAGATGGGATAATTATACTTTTTTAAATACAATTACTATCTCCATTCCTTGCTCTTAATATTGTCTAAATGAATATTTGTTTATGTTTTTTTTCTGTTGTTTTTTTTAAAGCAAAATAATATGTCCAGATTATTTACCATTGCTATCCATTACTGTTTTTTGCATCTGATTTAACACTTCCATTCCATGTTCAAGTTGCCATTGGTGTGATATCACATGCACAGCACTGGCACAGACCTACCATGACATGGCAATTAAATAAAATATGAAGCAGCAAGGAATGACTTGAAGAAAGCTACTGGGAAGAAAAGCACGAGATCAATAATAAGTGAAGTACTAAATAACACATAGAGTAAACACCACCATGAGGTAAAGTATGTTCTTATCTAACACTCATCCATGCTTGAGAATCATGTCAAACTACAGAAACAAAATGATTTTGTCTTTAATTTGCCAAATAATTGCACTACTCATTTGCTACATGTATTCTGGTTCACATTGTGGATCTGCAGAATCTTTCAATATTTTTCTGTCAATCTATTCCTATTGTAATTTGTTGGCACTTTGCCATTCAATACATTCCTTAGGGATAAGTTGCTATAGACACAGCATAATTTTTTCTACATACACTGCACTGTTCATTCACTTAGCAAAACACTCCACTTTGAACTTCTTCTTCATTAATTAGACTGCAGGAAATAACCCAAATAACTCATTTCTACAGTAATACAGAATTAAGGCAGTGATTTTTAATTACCACAATTAAGACTGATTTTAAACCTTTACTGTGTGAAACTGTTCCTGATAAATATTTTAAAAGGTTATTTCAAAACTGGGGGTATTAAGAAGGGCTGAGTAGGTTTTGTATTCTACCCCTGAAAAGAACATCTCTGAAAAAAGCCCACTGGGCAGTGAAGTGGTTTTTAAGAACAAGCCTCATGCAACAGGGAAACAGTCTTTTCCCTGTGCTCCAACACTGTATTTCTAACAGCAAGAAGGCAGTGAACAGTTTGGGTCACAAGGAGGTCTGGTGATTAATGCCCATATCAGTAACTAATCTAGAGAAGAGTCCCATTGAAGAAAATGTTAAGAACCAAACCCTCCTACACACACAAAACCAAGACCAACCAACCAACCAAAAAACCCAAGCACTTTCTATGTTTCAAGGACCGATAAGGTACTTTGTGCTGCTCCATTGGCATATTATATACTCACATGAAAACTAAACAAGGTTAAAATGACTGTGAGGGGGCTCTTCTCTAAAGTTTAGTGGTTTTTTCACTATGATACTAAATGCACCATCCACACAAATATAATGATGATGCAAGCTGGTTCTGGGAAAGAGAAATAGCTATTGAAATTATTCAAGGGCTTTTTTCTGGTTTTTACCCTCTGCACATTGTGTCAGTGTACTGGGAAACAGTCTGACATCTCCTATGTAGAGATTAATTCGTGACAAATATAACTGTAATTTCATTTGGTTGTCTTAAAAAGTAACAACTTTCCAAAAACCTACTGGACAACTGATCAGAAATTAGTATAGCTATATCATGGATTTTCAAGTTGACTGTGTCTCACGATCCGTCCCTACGGACGGATTTCGTGGTGGTTCGGAAGGGATCTCAGGGTGCAAAAAAAGCCCGACAAGGTACAAGGGGACTTTGCAGCAATAATAAAAACAAATGCACCTTTATTGAATGACCACAGCAAAATGCGATAGAGGGATTAAGGAAGAGAAAGATAGAGAAAAAGAAAGAGAAAGAAAAAGGGGAATATAGCTACCAAATGTAGAGACGAAGTCCTTAGGTCCAGTCCAGTCTAGGATCCACCTGTTACGTTGGGGAGATCTCAAAAAGGCAGTCCATTCGAGACCCTTATTATACTGTTCTTGATGAGGGGGAAGGGGGTTATTTCAAAACTGAATCTATTGTATAGAAAGAATGGTATTTGGAAAAGGGGTACACACAGTCCTCTTTGCAACGAATGAAGGCCATTGTTATCGTGGTCCAGTGCCCGCACCTGCAGTCATCCATCTTGCTTTGGTCAGCTCGCCTCTCCCCATGCACCTCCTCTGGTCTGGGGGCTCCAGTCCTTGGAAAGTGTAAGGGAGGCCTTTTCTCACATGGGGATATCTTGGGGTCTTCTCTGGTGGAGAGGCTTCTGTCATCTCAGCTTGTCTGTCACGGTGGTTGTAGATGAACGAGTGGGGTCTTCTGTGGGAGACCACCCAAAAGCTCAGGAAAAGTCCAGCCAGGCCATGAGGTGGACAGCGTCCAAGATTATTGTTGTGAAAAGGACACAGTGCCTCCTTCATCTCATTGAGCTCTGTGTAGCGTGCAGGAGACTGCACCTGTGGAAACAACGAGTTAGCAACGCTTTCAGGTCATGAACCCCCTGGCTTGGCATGTAACTTTCCACTGTGGCTAGGAAAGGGACAAAGGAGTCTTCTGAGTGGTCTCTCAATGACAGTTGTGAGGCAGATGAGGGATATTTCGGACAGACTCTCCCACTGTGTCACCGAGGAAATAAACTACTTTCATTTGATTGCTAGCAGCAGATTCTAATAAAACACTTAAAATAGTAGGTATTGAAGATATGAAGGCTGTGGGGCTGGCTTTCCTTATAAATTTGAAGGTCTGTTTGATTACAATAATTTTAGGCATCAAAATCAAAGTATTGAAATTAGGAACTTAATTGTCTAAATTATCTGTGCAGGAGGAAACACCTACAAGGTTCTTCACATATTCCAGGGAAAGATTTATTCTTCTATATCTACCATATACCTATCTCTGTACTATACTTCCTAAACCAGGTATATCTCTATATCTATCTCCAAAAAGAGAATCACATATATGAATCTAAGTTCTGAAACACTCATTTTCTAGAGCAGCTTAGAACTGTCACTTCATTGGTTCTGTAGCAAACTAAAAAAAAAAAAAAAAAAATCCAACCGAAAACCAAATCAAATAAAATACTTTACACTTTTTATACCTCTAATTTTTGTGCTTGTTCTGTGTTTTTTTTTTTCTGAAATGAGTTTTATGCTTATATTTTGTGTGAAAAACAACAGGTAATAGGCAGGTTAGCTAAAAAAAGCCAACGTGATATCCAAAGTAGTGTGATTTATTTTGTTTTAATATTGCCTCAGGAAAAAGTCAAGAATGGAAAGTGTAATCTACAATGATCAGAAAATTAAAGAGGGTAACAAAAGGAGCGTTATTCCTGTAATCATGTTATATAGACAGTAAATGCCATTCTAGTAACATTGATTCTTTTTTTGCTGTATGTAGTGATGCCAGAGAGGAGAAACATTAATGATCTGAATATTTGCTTCTAATTAAAAAAAGAAATCTTAAATTAATTGGTGTTTCTTCTCTATGGCAGGATTCTTATACTCCACATGATTGAACACTTTCTCCTTTCACTGGATGACTGAAGAGCCCACAGTTATTACTAGTTATTAAAAGTTTCATCTGAGAATGAAATACAGTCCCTTCCATCATCTGAATTTCAAATACATGTATATGCTCTCTCCCAAACAGGGAATCTGGGTTGCTTTCTGCAGCTGCACAAAGGGAGAACCACAGGAATCATACTGTTCCCTGTAGAGCTACTGAAACAAATTAATGTGGTGTGTTGGGCTAAAGAAAATCACAAATGTTGTAACAGAAAATTTGCTATATTCCACCATGGATACATGCCTAATTTCACATCCCCAGCTGAGATGAATGGAGTGGTTAACACTTTATAGAATTTTGTTTCAGGCTATTTTTGGTCTCAAGCTGGACCATTGCATTGTTTTACACTTCATTTCATTATTGCAAGTTTTTCTGAAAGGAGGAGCAGAAACAGTGAAAAATTAACAAAAACAAAGAAAAAGAGAAAAACAAAATCATAACCTGGAAAATATATACTGACCTGGCTGTGAGGGATTTTTATGGAATATTGAGAGCAATATATTTATTTCAATAGAAATATAAACATGCTAAAGAGCAACTGATGCACCTCTTTCACTTTAATAAATACACTATTACATACAAATAATTGTAAAGTTGCAAGTAAAAAAAATTGGGAAGAAAAATCTAAGTAACAGTGCTACATTATGATTTAAATAATGACCTAGACTTCATATCAAATCCTGGCTATGAAATTAAACCTTCCTATCATCTCTAATAAGTTATTCTTTTTATCAGATCTTCCTTTTTTTTACCACACTTAAAATGAACAAAATGTAAAAAAGAAAAATCAGTACAATTTATTTAGAAATTAAGACCTTGTAGAGCACAAATATCCATATTCAGAAAGGCAGCTACCATTATCTACACTGAATTGCACGGACTAATTGATGTAGTTTAATACATTTTAAGAATAATGCTGAAAAAAAGGTGGTTTGTCTTCAAGTAGGAACCTGGACAATAGTGCAAACACAGGATGGAGGTTTTCTTGCAACTGAAACTGAATTTTGAGTTGTACATTTTGGGCAAAGCTACTCCTGAAAGACAATATGGCAATGGATTGAGTCCTTCAAGATTCACCATCTCTCAAGTCCTCTTCACATTTGCTTTTTCAGGTCTATCCTAGGCCTATTATTTTTTAAAAATTGTCACTGCTGGGCTCCATACTAAGCAGACAACATATACAATCTCTTTTGTGTCTCATCACAAATTTTTAATCACTGTGCATGACAATAGGATAACATTAATGTATTTTGTTAGTGGGAGAATAATAACTCAAAAATTCCTGGCTTTCAACCCTAGTTCAACTACTTCCTCCTCTTTTTTCAATAAGCAATCACAGGCTTGGTTTCTTTTTTTTGTTTTTCTTTCTTTCTTTCTTTCTTTCTTTCTTTCTTTCTTTCTTTCTTTCTTTCTTTCTTTCTTTCTTTCTTTCTTTTTTACTTTTTCACTTTCTTTCTCTTTATATTTCTTTCAATAGCCAGTTACAGAGGGAAAGGGGGTTTTTTTGAGCTGCGATTGGGTTTGATGAGAAAAATATTTTTTCTCTTCTAATTTCTGCACCTCAGAATTTTCAGGCTTAAATTGTTTACCATAACCTTAATGAGCCTAAAGTAAAGGGATACCTGTAGAGCTGAGAGTAAGGAAGTCATTATTGACACAGTAATAGATGAGTTAAGCATTGCAAAGTACTTAGATAAATAGGTTTATTAAACTATTGGAATGCACTGGGAGCTAACACGATAGAAGATGATTTTACAGCCTTTACCAGTCAGATAATTCTTTTTCTTGTTAGGCAGTTAAAATAACACTGATCAATCATCAATACCAATTTTATAGCTCTTTGTCATAAAGCAGACATACTGCAATTCATAAGGAATGATCCTTTTTGTGCTGCAATCTCTCTTTATTTTCAAAACATCTAATAGAGGCAAGATGTAACAGATATTCCATGGATGAATCTCTTCAATTACGTATGAACAAGGCATTTATGGATGATGTATATGTGTTGACAAAGAAACACAAGCCAAGTTTTCACAGGTGTCAGCTTTGTTTTGGAACTTGAACAAGCAATTAACTGGGGCACTGAGGCTGCTCTAAGCTTCATTGGCTATTCACAGCTTTATGGTGCACTACATCATTGGTTAGAGGCAGCACATTATGGAGCTGTGTTCTGCCAGAAAGCTTTCTTTATGCTTCATTGGAAGACATAAGCAAGAGCAAGTGATCACACAGAAATAAGTGGCAAATCTGAGCCTTGTAAAAGATATACATAATATGGGAGACAAACACTAGGAAATAGGAAGAGGCTTTAAAAAATGTGGTAGAATAAAGGGGAAGAAAAGGAAAAATTGAAGTTCTGAAGTAGAATGAAGAAGATAAGACAGAAGTGTCACAGAATAGCTGAGATTGGAATTGACCCATGGACATCTGGTTCAACATAACTTTTAAAGCATAGCAGCTACAGCAGATTGCTCAGGGCTGTGTCCATTCAGGCTTTGAATATAAGTATAGATAACTTGAATGAGAGGTTAGCCTGTAGGTAAGTTAAGTAGAACTTCCTGCATGTCAGTTTGTACTCATTGACTCCTGTATTTTGGCTGTTTGCCACCATGATGATTCTGGCTGCCCCTTCTTCATTTCTTTACTTTACTTTGCTAGGTACACCATGAGGAGAGTCCCACTGAGGCCTTTGTTCTCTTCCTAATGCAGCTCAAGAAGCTGTTAAGCTTTTCTTCTGAGGCACATTGCTGGCTCATGTTCAGCTTGGTGCTGACCAGTTTCCCTAGGGTCTTTTCAGTAAAACTGCTTTCTTGTCAGTCAGCACCCAGAACATACTTGAACTTCAGTCTATTTCTCCCTGGGTGCAGAAGTTTGCATTTCCCTTAATTCAACTTTGAGAGGTTTCCTTCATCCATTTCTTCTGACTGTTAAAATTGCTATGAATGGCAGAAAAATAATTTAGTGTATCAGTCACTTTTCCCAGCCTTGTATTGTCTGCAGCCTTGCTGAGGGTAAAGTTTTGTGCCAAGGCCATTAGTCAAGGCCATTAACCAGGATGTTAAACAATATTGACACAAATTTTGACCTGTGGGACACAGCTGCAGGAGTGAATGGACTCCAGTGCCGCTGATTACAATCCTCTGGGCGTGGCTGCTTACTCAGCTTTCAATCCACATGATTTTCCTTATATCTAGCCTGTATTTTATTCCTTTGTCTATGAGTATATTATGGGAGGCAAAGTTAAAAGACTTACTAAAATCCAGACAACCTTTCATTCACTGTCACCTCTGAAGTGAGTGATCTCGTCATAAAAGGCTGTCAGGTTGGTCCAGCATTACTTCCCTTTAATAAATCCATTCTGACTACTTCCAGTGACTGTCTTGTCCCTGAAATGCCTGGAAATGGTCTCCAGGATAAGTTGCTGCATCACTTTCCAGAAACTGAGGTGAGCCCTGTAGTTCCTCAGACCCTCTTTCTTCTCCTTCCTGAAGGTAAGGCTGGTATCTGCTTTCTTCTAGCGTCCAGGAACTTTTCCCAGTCACCATTATATTTTGAAGATAATTGAGAGTGGCCCCACAATGACACCAGCCAAATCCTTTGGAATTTGAAGGTACTTACCATCAGGCCTCATGGACTTGTTTGTGTTCAGTCGTCAAAACCTCCCCTAACCACATTCTCCTCCACTGAGGATAAGTTATCATAATTAGAGAACCCCAGAATAGTCTGAGTTGGAAGAGACCCACAAAGATCCTTGACTCTAGCTCTTTAATGAATTCCCACAAAGGGATCAAACACTTGACCTTCACATTATTACCATCAGGCTCTAATCTTCAGTTTTTCCGCCTGACCTGAAGGACCTGGGATTCATGAAGGGAAATTGTACCAGAAAAGAAGGCATTAAGTATCTCGGCATTTTCTGTCTACTTTTTCTAGAGCTACCCTCCTCCATTTTGATGATCTTTAAAGATCTCTTCCAACCTCAGCTGTATGATGACTCTGGGATTCTGTAAACATTGGCTATAACTGCTTAACACATTCTCTTAGGGGTATGAAATGCCAGGAAGAAAGGAAAGGTTGTATTCCTTCATACAGATTTCCCTCCTCAGAGGCTTGGAAGGCCATTTCTGTTTTAAAACAGTGCTCTGTCAAGGCTTCACTAAGGAACATTTTTAACATCATTTTAATAATGGAGATTACTTACTCCAGCCAAGCAGCCAACTTAAACACTCACTGAAGAGCAGGGCATGCCCTCATTTCTTGTTTCTAAGACAAGTTCATAATATCTCTACAAGAAATTGTTGTTAGATTAATCACATGAACCATGCTATACCTTACTACTAAGCTAAAAAGGCATTTGAATATTCAGTTATTTATATTCCCTGAGAAATGTAATTTTTTCTAGCATTGTTTAAGCAACTTCAATAGACTTAAGAAAATAAGCAACACTGAGAAAAATGGCAAATTCTAAATCTTTCTGAAGTAAAATAATATCTCAAGAGTCACCAGTTATATTATGAGACAAGAAGAGTGTATGGCAAAAGATTGCGGGAAAAAAAACTAGCAACTCACAAGCTGGTATTGAATGTTACATGATGATATAATTGAAATGTCTGGATCCACCATGAAATAGAGCACCACTAATAGACTAGAATATTTAAAAAAAAAAACATTTAGACATGTCAGAGAAGTGTTCTTGAGAGCAGCGAGTTGTTACTCCTTTAAACCTCAGAGTTCTTCTACAGTAAATGCTTTTTTTAAGTTTTCTAAAAGAAAAAGAAAAAAAAGACAATCTGAAATTATTGTCCACAACTTTTAGTAATTTTTCCTAAGATTTCCCTTTAAAGAGGAAGATTTAAAGTGAGTAATCCATAAAAAATTGCTTTTAGTACCTGACTTTAATTTGTTTGCTTATTTATTTTCACAGAACATGGCTAAAAATATTTATCTCTACCCTCCTTAAAATGGTGGGATTCAGCTAGCCTGACTAAAACAAACTCAGTCTAAGTTAGTTAATTTAAAAAAGCAACACTCTAACAAATTAACCCAAATCATATTGCATCCTAGGAAGAAATTAATTTGACTTATATCAGACGTCTTGGTAGGATAAGGCTTACCGCTTCTTATTCTCTAGCTTATGCAGTTTTAAAAATATAAAAAGAAAAAAAAATACTATTATAAAATTTCCATTATTTAAAATTAAAATAAAGCACCATATAGGAAAAAATGGGAAGACTTTTTTTAATCCAAAAATATCGCAAATGCGTTAGAGAAATAATGAATAATGGCAATAATAGAAACTTCATCAAATATACCCCAAAAAATATTGCAATTTGAGGACAAAAATATTGAAGTTTCCATTTCAGGGATATAATAGATGAAAAAAAAAAGAGATGTCTAGCAGGTATTTAGCATTAATAACTCTGTGATTTCAAGAAGCAAAGATCACAAAATTTATCAAATTAATTCATCAACTCACTTTTCTTCTTTCTCATAGTAGTTTCTGAATATCAGTGGATTTTCTTGTGACTATCCTTTAATCTCTATGGTTTATAAGTTTATATCTCTTCTGAACCATAACTGAGGAAATGAAGAACATGGTGAAGCATACAGAAAGAAAAACACCACCAAGGGAAAAATAATACAACCTCTTCAACCTCTCCTTGTTACATATTGTAGTAATTGAGACACGTACTGTGATGATTTGAGTAGTGCGAATCAACTTCAAAATTGGGCAAACCCTTGGGAGAAGACCATATATAAAAGTGAATAAGGAAAAAACAAGCATGTATATTCCAAGCCTAGACAGAATGGTCATAATGTCAACACTCTGTTTTTCGCTAAAAAAAAAAAAAGCAATTTCATACAGATCCAGAATTCCTAGAACATCTGTCTCTTTCTCAGAATGATTTGTGTTACTAAAAAAATTCATTTCTCACAATTTCGTTACTTTGTCACATAAAAATTGATCACAGACAAATAACCTCTATCTCCATGTTCCTTGACATTTATTGAGATTGATTTTTGGAGGCACGTCAAAAATTTTGAAACAAAATGAATTCTTTTAATAAGTGGATAAATCTTGCCTGTCTTTGTTTCTTGAAGAGGATTAACCCAGAAATGATAGTTGCTTGCTCCCACAAGACAGATATTTGAAACTATAAACTCAGCAGTGTCGTATTGAGTTGAGATGTTTTGTTTCTCTTGTTGAGATTGAACTCAATAGAGTTAAAATCTTGCACAATAGCACTGTCCACTTTATTTTTCTCTGCCAAATGCAGTAGACCCCAGCCTTTGTATGCTGTAGAAGTGCCAGTAGGATCTAACTTAGAATGGGAGTGGTGTAGCATGACACACACATTTGCTATAGAAAGGAAAAATAATGCCACATACATCCCAGTATCTTGATTCTCATCACGAAAAAAATTTATTTGGAAGAAAGGAGTGATACAACCACAGAAAGCAACTGCAATAATTTTCTGTTGTACCAAGTGTTTTCTTAGAGTCTCTATGAAAAAAAAAATATTTGAGTTGAAGATTTAAATAAATACTCTGGTTATCTGAGCTGCGTGTCTTATGCCTAAACAGACTCTAAAAATATGAAAGTTTTCTCTGGAAGTTGTTAGAACTATTTTGTAATGATTTTTCTGAACTTATGGGTTTTTTCAATGAGAAAATTTTAGCCGCATAAGCCTTGTGAAATGTTTCTGAAGTGTTTCCTAGGCTGGCATTTATAGCAAGACCAAAACAATGGAGGAGCAGAGTGAGAACCCTTCTTAGTGCCATCTGCCTCTGCCACCATGCTGAAAGTTGCTGGAATCGGTCTTCCTCAGATTTCATAGTCTAGCTTCTACTGAGCATACTGATGATAGTCTTTGATTCATATGCCACTTCCCTCTTAATCACAACAAAAGAAGAAACATTTCAACAAGTCTTGAAAAGAAAGTATTTACTTGTGCCTGATTATCTACAGCAGTATTTAAAAAACATGAATTATGTCATCAGGCAAGCAATACAGTCTCCCCTCTACTCCATTTTGGTCAGAATTATTTTATAACACAATGCACTACATAATGTATCATCACAATATATACTACCATTGTTAGATTTAGTCACTTCTATCTGTATTATTACAAAAATAATTTTTGTATATTTAAATTGTGCTTTTTTGAGACACCATAGGTTCTTTATCTCGGATGTATCTTGAAACAGGTCTAAAATTCAGCTATTACTTTTACTATTTCATTATTCATTAAATACCTTTTGGTTTATGTTTTTAGAATATAGGAGAATGTGTGGCCCTTATATTGCAACATTCAACATTTTTAAAAGTCTTTTTATTTCAGTCTGTAATTTTCAAATTAATATTTTTTCCTAAGATTTTTCTTTTTCACAGATGAATCTTTCCCTGTTTTTAATCTTTCTTATCATCAACCTTGAAATCTGCTATTTTCTACTATCTATAGTTAAAAAGGATGACAAGAACTGAATAAAATATTTCCAGTAATAGAAAATCATTGTAATAATGGAAGTGTATTTTTGCTGGTTTCCTTTTCCTGACTGAAAGAAATTCATGTCATGTTCATATAGAAGGCATTTCTGTTCAGATAATATTATAATACAAAATATATTTTAAAAATTGCCCAGACTTTGTGAGAGAAAATACTATCTTATCTATGTGCAGTATTTGCATTGAGTTTTATTACTGCCTTTTTTTTTCCTAACACAATACTTGAATTACATAAGTTCAAGTACATTCATTCTTCTGTTGTACCAGATATGATGTACTTCTGGTGGGAATGTGAGTAGCAGGATGTTTATAATTCTTCTTGCATCCTGTAATGATATTTTTTGTGCTGACTTTTCATATATTTTATTTCATGGTAAACTTTTCTTTCACTTTCTATTTTGGGCTTAATGCTGCCATCACATAAAAGTCCATTTTTATATCTGACAGCAGAGTTTGACTGCAAGAACAGTGGTTCATGAAAAAGAAGTTGAGCTTCCTATTGTTGGTGTCTAAAATGACAACTGCATTTTGTTTTGCCATTCCATTACTCAGACAGTTGCTGTCAAAACTTTATAACTCTCAAAGGAAAGTTAAGTGTAAGCAGACAGAAAGAATTTACTTCCACTAACAGAAGCAAAGACATGCTTTCCAGGTATTTTTTGAGATGTAAAATATACTTGGCATTGTAAATTCATCAAGAGTGACTTTCAAATTGAGTTATAGTTAGAATTTTCACTGTGTATGCCTGCTTTGGTTTTATTTTCTTCTTTTTTAAATTTGCTTACTTTTAGCAATTCAAGGCAGCTGATGTTCTAACCTTTGATGTTCTATATAACCTTTGTTCTATATAACCAGAAAATCACTATATCCAATTAAATCTCTGAAGTAGATGTATCTTTACTAGTCTTTTCATGTTATAATAATTTGCTTATCTTCCTACCACACTTATTCCACTTGGCACTCCTTGGTTCTCAGCTGTTAACTTTTTGTAGCTTCTGCTGTTCACTGTTTGGAAACCAGTTATCTTTTTAAATCTAATCCAAGTCATATCTATCAATAGGATTTAGGTGGATTCGAGACTTAGATATTTAATTCAAATAATAATTCAAATACAATAAGTCTACTACTCTATGGAATAAGTGACATGCTGTAGAGCAAAGATTAAAAGAAGCATTTGTCTCATTTGTATCATACTCTTTACAGCTCCTTTATTGGTCACTGTAAAAGCCTTCACAATAAACCTGGGCAATAGCAGGAAACCATTCTATGAGTGTATTCTGGGTTTGTCAAGACTTAATCTGCTTCATACTAGGTGGTCCTGGGGCTTCTTTTTGGATTTTTCCTGAAAACAATGTTGATAATACAGAGAGTTTTCATTGTTTTTGGACAGTGTTCACACACAGTCAAGCCTTTCCTGCTTCTCACACTACCCAACCATCAAGGAGGCTGGAGATGCACAAGAAGCAGGGAGAGTACATAGCTAGGACAGCTGACTGCAATGGGTTATCATAGAATCACAGATTCATTAGAGTTGGAAAAGACCTGTAAGATCAAGTCCAACTTTGTTGCCCTTATTTGGACGGCCAAAGCTGACCCTTCCAGTGCCCCTGTGTCTTCCTTGTAGTGAGCGGCCCAGAACCAAAGAAAGGATTTGAGATGCAGCCTCACCAATGCCAAGTAGAGAGGCACAATCGCTTCCCCTGTCCTGCTGGCCACACTGTCTCTGACAAAGGCCCAGAATGCCATCGGCCTTTCTGGCCAGCTGGGTACACACTGGCTCATGCTCAGCTGCTATCAACCAGTATCCCCAGGTCCTTTTCTGCTGAGCAACTTATCAGACACTCTGTCCCAGGCCTGTAGAGCTGCATGGAGCGTTGTGACTCAAGTATAGGACCCCATACCTAGACCATGTGGCATCATATAGCTCATATGGCTCAGCGTATAAAACTGGGGGAAGTAGAAGGAAGGGAGCAACGTTGATGCTGTTTGTCTTCCCAAGTCACCATTACGTGTGATGGGGCCCTGGTGTCCCGGGGATAGCTGAACACCTGCCTGCTCTTGGGAAGCAGTGTTTCGCTTGTTTTGCTTGCTTGCATGCATGGCTTTTGCTCTACCTGTTAAACTGTCTTTTTCTTGACCCATGCATTTTCTTTGCCTCTATTCTGATTCTCTCCTCCATCGCACCTGGGGCAGAGAGCAAGTGCCTGTGTGGGGCATAGCTGCTGGATGAAGTTAAGCCACAACATAGTGAAAGGATAGAAGTAAACTGAAAATCTGAAATGCAGAAATGTCTGAAATGGCAATGGACACACATCTGCACAACCTAACAAAAAAAAGCTTGTGTGCACTTCCTGCTTATTGTCATGCCTTATTAGTGTGTAATAAATAGTAAGGGTTTGTTACTGCTGGCCAAAGAGCTGGTGCATACATAGATTGATTGTAAATGGCACACACTCCTGCTCAAACTGACAGTAGTCTGAAAATATCAGACCTTGTGCAGTGTTATTAATTAGAGAGCTCTAGACCATAAGAAATTTAAGACCATCTACTCTAATTTTCTGCATGTTGAAAAAGTTTACAGTCCCCATAGCTACTCCATATTCATCTTGTTAACATGGGACTGAAGAAACCTGTTCTTTGACTTGTGTGTATCCACCATGATAACTTCCATGATGTCTTAACTACTTCTATGGAACATTTAGAAGAGAAATATTTAGGAGAAGCTCTTTTCAGAATTCCAGTTTCTTTGATGTAAGAGAAGAGTTTATGCCAATAAACCCATCACTTTCTTATTCTCAAGAGGAAATTAAAATTTGTTTATAGAAGACTAGAACGTTGTCAAAAACCCTGATTTTTTGTTTAAGTACACTGAAGTCTGAAGCTTAGCTTTCCAGTGCAAAGAAGATGAAAAGGCAGTTGTATTCAATCTGGTTATTGGCTATTGACCAATTCTTGAAAAATTTGATGAGATTTCAGGAGTGGGAAGAATCATGTCATTGTGCTTCATGTTAAAAATCAAGTGTGGAACATGGAAGATTTTATTTTATTTTTCTTGAATCATTGAAACATATCCTGCTCTGAAAAATTTATTGAATATTCTTGAACAAGTATCATACTATTTGGTTACTTTTCTAAAACATTCTGTCCACAAGCATTGGTAGAACCAAACCCTAATATTTTAGTCGATCTTAAGTACCCAGATTTAATTGGATATAGTGATTTCTGGTTATATAATATTTACAGGCAAATTAATCCCTCTATACTTTCCCAGCTTCTCCAAGTATCCAAAATATGAATGCATCACAGTGAGACTATGAAACTTTTGCAAAAAAGAATGAGAAAAATAAATTTATTATACAGTCAAACTATAAGGATGTATATGGTGTGTTTTAACTTGAAAATATCCTCTGATAATATTATAAAAATTAGCACTATAATTACAGTGACAATGTGACAAAAAGAGCCTTAGGTTTTCAAGAAAGGACTGTAACATGCAAGCTGGAATAGATTGCAGCAATGCTGTATGTTTCAGTAACAGGGTATTGATCATGCATTGGCTTTTGATGGAGAACATAGTGGAGACATTCAGCCTGCAATACTAAGTGATCCTCACATGGGAAAGTGTGCATTATTCAATATGAACAGAGCAGCCCTTCCTTAAGGACTTTTTTCTTTTAAATATGTAATAGTATTCTTTCTTAGTGACATACTCTTTTTATTGTATGATTTATGCCTGGAGTGTATTTTCTTTGGCAAAGAAAATATTAATTCTGGAATACCAATGAGATTTCCTGAAATATGGAAATATCTCACTAAACATCATAAGTCAGGGTTTTTTTTTCCCCAGAATGAGCAAGGGAATGTGTATGGTTTGTAAGAACAGAAAAAAACAAGCAATTTCTTGTTGCACTTAAGTAGTTAAACATACCTTGATTTTCATTTGCTCACCATTAACTGAATTGTGCTCTGTAAAATACAGCATATTTTCAGAAATACATCTGTCATTGGAGAGAGTACTTGTGGTTTTTAGAAAAACTAGTAATGAAGTGAATAGCCAGTGAGGTCAAGAGTTATAATACCTATCATGTATTAAATAGTATATGCTCAAATCTAGAAATATTGGACTCAAGGGGACTACATGGATGTATAAACTTAAACCCTCATCTCAGGTAGAATTAAGTCATTTGGGAAGCTGACTTTCATAAAACACCTCAATTGTCTTCACTCATATCCTGAGGATAATTTTTGGTGAAATTAATATGTTCTTACTGTATTAATGTGACTAGATTTTTTTTCACAGTAAAATTTTATTATTGTATTTTTTTCCAAAGCTGTGTACTAAGATGCAGATTTGAAAAGAAGACCAGTTTTCTGATTCATTGACAAATGAGCGCTAGCAATTTTTCATCTGATTGTATTCAGCAGTTGCAGAATTCCTTTAATAAAATAAATAAACAAACTAAACATTATAAATATGTCACATTATGCACAGCAATGCCCACCTTTTTTTTATCTTCTTTCTTGAATTTTGGATTGTGTAAGTGTAGTAGCTTGACCCTGGACAGCCCTTGTGCAGTTTCTCACTGACTCCCTTCTCCTGTGGGACCTGGAGAAAACAGAAGGAAGGCAAAAGTACTTTTGGGCAGAGATAAGGACACTTTAATTAAGAAGGCAAAAGTTGTGTGCCAACCATTGAATGGTTGACATGAAATAAGTTAAATTTTCTTCAGTCTTACGAGCATACCTTTAAGCTTGAATGTATGAAATTATGTGGACTAAACTCCTATTGTTAAGGTAAGAAAACCAAAATACCAGATAGCTTGGAATCAACAATATTCAAAGATATAAACATGTAAGTGAGCATTCCAGGGGTGAGGCCCCACTAAATCTGCTGTTTACAAACAGAGAAGGGCTTGTGGGAGGTGTGGTCAGAGGTCTCCTTGGGCACAGTGACCCAAACATGATAGAATTTGCAATACTAGGTGAAGTTGGGAGGACTGTTGATAAAACCTCTACCCTGGATTTCCAGAGGGCAGACTTTGGTCTGCCCCAGACACTGATTAAGAAAGTCCCTTGGAAAGCAGCCCTTAAAAACCAAGGGGTCAGGGAAGGCTGAACATTAAGGAAAAAATTTTGAGGGTGCCAGAACAGGCCATCAGGACAAAGAAATTTCTGTTTTATCTTTTTAGCCAGATTACGAAGATTTTTTTTCCTTTGTAGGTCCTAAAATCTATTTACCTGGCTAACAGTCCTGCTTTTACAAGATGATGGATTAATTATCAGCTGTAATGAAAAAACTCTGATGCAAAAGGACTCAGGTGTGCAGAGAAGGTACAGGAGACCCAAAAGCTCTACAGATTTGTGTGGGAAGTACTTGACAGTGTGGGTTTGTTCCAACCTCCAGACAAAAAGGAGATGAAGCTGACACCATAATGTTTTCATGATTTGCTGTTTGCTGGCTACACTTTGAAAGATCATAAGTAATTTTCAAAGGAGCTGTTAGAAGTCCCCTTCAGTACACAGTGTTCTAAAGACCCTTGAGGAAAGCATCTTGTCAGACTGAAGTGTTATCATGCAGGCTGACCATGCATGCATTAAAAAGGATTCTGCTATTGAGAAATCTGGGTTAGCATTTCAAGTAACCACAAAATGCACCACTATAAGGTCACAAGAAAGTAAAAACTGTTTTACCTACTCACTGACCCTGACACTGTGAAAGAGTAATTTGACTTACCATGAATTAATGGCATATTTCTTCCATACCATTTTCTGTGATTTGTTTGTGACTGTAGTCTCAGGCTAAGTACATTAAGTCCAATTAAGGGCTGTAGAAATATTGACCAGATGCAGGATAAATGTCTGCAACATTTTCTCTACCTACAAGTGGAAAACCTCAGTCCAGCCATTTCAGCCTGGTCAGACAAATTGATAGCCCCTATGGTTACAGCTACACCTGAAGACAATAAACATGACTAACAAAGGGATGACCTACAGAGTTTTGGTATGGAAGAAATATCCATCAGCATAATTTCTGATCACTTGCTTCATTCCTGTCATTTAAAATACTAAATAAACCCTTATGATATAGTGGTGAAATAGGTCAGAAATACAGCCACCTATCTCTGGTACAGAGCAGAAAATTCATCCCTTGTGTAACTGTACCCCATGGAAGTACTGTGGGGATCAGCAAGCCAGTATTTTGATAGTAGTTTCCAATTGAACACTTGTAAATTTCTAATGAGCTAATGAGGAATTATAATTTCAGTTTTTAAAATTGAAACAAAAACTACTTTTCACATGTTGCACTCATGTGTTGCTGCTCACATCTGCCCTCAACCGAGCCCCAGATCTATTCCAAAAAAGCAATGTATTGTACACAGCAAAATACAGAATTTTTAAACATGTGGAGTTCTAAGACTAAATTTCTGATTTTGTGCTAAAACCAGGCCTTTTTTCTATCAAAAATTGCAAACCTGCATTTTCACCTCATTCTGCTCATATGAAGATAAATTATTGCTTGATGGGGATAGAAGTACTGCATGGCATTTCCTGTTAATTTTCACAGATAAGGTGGTACAGTTTTTCCTTCCTTGCTCTACTTAGAGGCATATTTAAGAAGTAACACACCTGTTCAGGTATACATGCACATGAGTGAGATGAAGAAAGTAACTCAAAGCTAAGGAATTAAAATATTTCTGGTATGGAATTCTGTGGTGTCTTTTCTGGAAATGAGTGTGATGTAAACATTGAGATGGCCGGTCATTGTCAAAATGTTACATTCTATTAATTATGATAATAAATAACCCCTTTGGAACAGATTTACAGATTTTAAGCACTTTATTCCCTAAGTACTCTGTGAATCTGGCCCTCCAAAGTACAAAGGAATGTATGTGACTGCGGGATGTTCTGAAACCAGATGGCTTTGTTTCAGCTACTGCATCATTTTATAGCAAAACACACATACTTGAAAAGATTTTTCTGCTCAGTATTGTTTAAATGTGTCTTACTTTACTCATTTGCTAATTCTGATGTGTCTCCATTACAGTCTGGAATGACTAAGCTACCTCCTTCAGGAGCCTGCCTGAGTGTGAAAAGAAGCCATGTCTAGTTACAGTGTTCTGGGGCTTTTACTTCCTCTTTCCTTGTTAGAGGCATTGATGAATGGTTAAATATGAGCCTAAGAGCAGACAAAACTACCCTGGTTCTTTCAGAAACTCCTGATTACTCAGCTATGGACAAAATGTGTCAAAATGATGGCTGCCATGGCTTAAATAATGAGACATGAAAATTGTAAATTATGTACCAGTCCAAATTAATTTACTGGAAATGAATGTAATTTACAAAGATCTACTAGTTGTTAAATAGAGACTTGAAAGATCTTTTGTGAGAGATTATATGTTTTCTTTTTTCTGATACTGTTGAGAGACTTTTGCTCTCTTCCCGAATTAATTAACACAGTAATGATCCAGTAGTCATTAAAAGAGGATCTGGCTTCTTCAGAAGCTACATTCTCCTAAGAAACAGCAAATACAGGATCTGAGATGCCACTAACCTTTACTTTTCTTCTTCTACCACCCTTGTAATTAGACCTAGCAAATGACAGAAAGGGTGTAACCAATTAGTACAAAAAACTCTTGAAAAAGCCTGCAGCACATTTGTTAAATCTTAGGCCTATTTTGCTGTATTAGCTGCTGTAATTACAAACTCTGAAGCCATTTTCATGAAAAAGGGAATGAGAAGCAGTGGTTACGTAGCAGTGTATCTGACAGAGTGCATTTATGTGCTTTAGGGCCCAATCCAAAATTTATTGAAAAAAATTTAAGTATTTTCTCAACATTTGAATAAGACTTACTGACAAATACTACCCAATGACAAATCAAGAAGTAATGAAATCAAATCAAGCATCTTTTTTTTTTTCCACCATGTGAGTAGGTCAGTGAATTTTAGTGAAAAACTGGTTTTGACCTTGTAATATTAAGATCATTTTCCTTCTGTTTAGTCAAACAGAATTTGCTGTTATTTATGTACAAAATAGATTTTCAAGTTTAATATACTGATTTACTGAAATTAGTTTGCATTCTGAGTCTGGTTTAGGATATTTGGATAAATATAAAGTTCAACAGTTTATAAAATTCCTTTTCATTTCTGTGATATGGATAGACCTATTTTATTCTGACAGAAATATATTTTGTTTTCTCTCAGATACACCCAGTGAGGTAGATTTTACATGTACAGCAAAATTTTTGATATTTCTTATATGAGATGACAGATGAAGAAAGCAAAGCCTAGAGAAGATATACAGGAAAAAAGTCAAGATAGACAAAATGGAGTAAATAATATACTATTTTTTATCCTACTTTTTTTCCAAAATATTTTTATTCTGAAAAAATGATGGGTAGATATACTGAAATTGCTCTTAAAAATAATAAATGTCCTGTTTATCTGAAAGTAGTAACTCTCCCAAAGTCCCAAAAGGATCTTCTGTTGTTTTCTATTTACAAACAGCAGTCTGGATTCTGTCCAGATTATGCCTAAACTGCTAAGTGGACATCCCAGCTTTATTTGGTCTAAGGTAGATTTTTTTTAAGCTGTAATAACAATTTTCTTTTTGTGTGTGTATATATATATATATATATATATATATGTGTGTGTGTATGTGTGTGTGTGTGTGTGTGTGTGTGTGTGTGTGTATATATGTATATATATATATATTATAGTATGGTTTATTAACAAATTATATCACATGAATTATTCTATTGCATGTATTTGCTTCTCACAAAACAGCATCAATTCAGTTTAATCTGGCACAGGAAACATGTAGTAGCTCTCCTTTTTTATTTTGATCTAATTTTTAGGAACAATTCCAGGGAGAGTAATTTTGTATTTCTTACTTCTTTTACCTGGAAAAAGACCAAGAGTGTGCAATTCCAAAGTTAATATTTTATAAACTTATTTCTGATTACACACCTTCTCCTAAAACAAAATTTACCAAGTTATTTGGTGCCTGGTTTTACCCTGGCTTTTATCTCATTTCTCAGGAACTGTCACATACACTGGTTTGTGTTTTTGCCATTTGAAAATATGAAAATAAATGGGAAATATATTCATATGGTAGGTTGCGCAAGTGCAATACCTTGCTCTTCTACTAAATCATTTCCATCAAGGCCTAGAAGTTTCCCCACAGCTATGTCCAAAATCAAAATCAATAGTTTCTCTCTCTCATATAGAAAACAGTTCATCTCTGTATGAAATGGTAGAAAATGACACTAAGCAGATTTATTCTTGCATTTGCACAGAGGACAGTTAGGGACAGAGCAGCATCCTGGTGCCTAGGAAACTGTGACTTGACCTAAAGCAAATACCAGACTAATTCAGACTTTGGTCTGCGTCCTGGATTTTCCTTTCTACTGCATCAGAAAATAAGATTTGCCCCTTTTTTCACTTTGAAATGCCATTGAGTCTCTATGATCAAAACATGCCATGCTGTAATAAATATACATTTTAAATTTTACTCCTTGATATTTAAGTTAATTTCTCTGCTGTCCACATTTCTGCCTCAGTCTTCTTAATATCTATTGGAAGATGGTATTAAAATGCTAATGCATTTTTTTTTTAGAGAAAATGGTCATAAAAATAATTATCTCATTCTGAGATAGGAAACAAAACCTCAAGAGATGTTCTATTTAATATTCAGATAAGGATTGCTTTGATAGAAATGCTTTATCACTTATAACAAAACATGCATGGTGAGTGTAAGAAGTTTATAAGACATCAGACACCTAATAATGAAGGTTAGGTCATGGATAACAAAGTTACTGTAAGTATTTGAAAAACAGAAGTGCACATCCTCAACTAGATTTAGTCTCAAACACCACTTATATCTCCTCATATTATTGAAATATGAATATACAGTATTAAAAAGGCTAACAACCTCTTATAAAAGTCATCTAGCTGTCAGGGTGCAGTCAATAGTAAGAATAAAAAAAACCCATGAATAACTGTGATCTCTATGGCACGCAGTCACTTCATATCCTGGGAGAACTCTAGCGACAGACTGCAGCAGAATCAATCTTTATATTGCTTTTCCACTGGATCAAAAGCACACAATACTCATTACTAAAGGAAATCATATCCTGAATTTTTAGAAAGGAGAGTTTTGTTATTTCTATGATGAATTTACGACTTCCCTGACACTCCTAGGAAATAAGGTTACCCATACTAAAGTCTTCAAAAGAAGAACACCATAAAATCTTAGAGAAGTCAGTATCATAACTAGAGAAAAATTTTCTTCCTTAATTTCTCTGATAAAGTTCAAAATTGCAATGGATGACTTTTAATTTTAATAGCATATTCTTCAAATATTAATACAAATATACAGATGAAGCTGTGCCAAAGTCCAATAGATATCTGAGACAAAGCATCTCTCGTGATTTTAGCAGCATCACTACCAAACCAAGGTATTCATATGCTTGTGTGATATTACTTCTGCATGACAGTCAGAGAACATAACTGATGGCTGCAGGGCTATAATCCAAGCCAATGTTAACAGAAAAAGAGCTGATGTTCCTTAGCATCACTCATTTTTCCTTCTCTGTCATTGGTATGCACCTGAGAAAGAAAAATATGCAGAGCTAACAAAAAAAAAAAAAAAAAAGCTAAGACGGTTTTAACAATAAATAAAATGAATCCTGAAAAAAAAAATCTTTAAAGTGTTTCTTAAAAGGTTGTTATGCACAAACTCTCAGAGGCAGAGCAAAGATAACACATAAAGGAAATATATTTCTTACTTTGTTATAATGTAAAATAATTACTTTGTCATTAGTATAATACATGAAAAGTTTTAATCATATCACCACTCTGGTTTTTAGGGGAGAAATTCACTAGTCATATTACTGACACCATTTGCTCTAATGAAGTCATTCCCTTCACCTTTGACACCAGTGCTGCAAGAGGAATTTAATTTCTGAGAAAGAAATTTTAATCTCCTAATAATATGTCAAAAGTTTGCAGTGAGGGATCTCCAGGGTGTTTTTGGTGGCTTTTTTTGAGGACAAATAAAATAAAATAAATCCTCTTCTCCTATTAAGTGTGCAACATTGACAGTTCTCCAAAGTAACACTCTGAAATGGAGTGCACATACAAAAAATGAAAGCAAACAACAAACCCCCCAAAACAACAAAGGTGCCCCCACAAAAAAAAAAAAACCAACAACAAAAAGCAACCAAAACACCCCTCCCACAAAAAACCACCACCACCACCACCAAAAAAACCACAAACCAATAAAAACAAACCACCCAAACAAAAAAAAAAGTCAACAAAACAAAAAGAATCCAAGCAAAAAAATAATCCCCTATGGTTTTATATTTTTGTTTCTCTTAGCTAATTATTAGTCAGCTCATTATCACCGCTGACTACGATATATCAATTGCTATCAAAGAAAGTAAACATAACTTAGTCCAAATTTAATTTTCAGATGTCTACTTTAATTGCTGTTCCAGCTCTGCAGTCTATGCTAATCTTTATCATAAGACTTTCTGAAGTAGCACAGATGAACAACTTTGTTAGATGTTGCAACTTGACTCGTACACTGTGTATAAAAAAAGAGAGTTCTCATGCTCTAGTTAATTAATTGGATTATGCCTTCAAAAGGATTGACACTTCATATGCCCTTATTCTAAGCACTTTTAAAGAAAGTTTGCAGAATACACTTCAGAAGAATAACTTAAGGATGAACTTTCAACTTGTCCTATATCACGGTTTTCTTTAGAAAAGGCAGTTTTAGAGGGCAGGAAGAAATGTTAAGGAGAAGATGATGTGCCGTACTTTTATGAAGTGTGGCATCTAAGGAAGAGATATATCCTAAGTAGGACTTTAAAACTGTTGCTGTCATGATTCCTAAATTTCTTGTTCTGTGAATGGCTTCATTTTTTCTTATCAGGTAGACTTTAGGCTAAGGGATTGGTCAAATATACCCTGGACATCCATAAATATGAAGTACTATACATAGCATTATACAAACATTTTTGCTGATTATATATATTTGTATTCCTTAATACATTAGTCTTCAGTCCTCCATCACCTACGGAATAGTCTGAATATTAATTCAGCACACAGAAGTAGACACTGAATCTAGTTGGACTAGCATAAAAATTTCTGCCTGAAGCCGTAAATACTTTCTCCTCATGGACAGTAGAAGATCTATCCTGTACTCATATGCACTGTCATAGTGTTCAGAATAACTCTGAGACAAAATTTAACTTATTTTCAGTTTTTTGTTTTTCTATCACTTCACTTGAATAGAACGCATAGGAAGGACTAAGGGAAAGATTAGCTATTTCCAAATATCTTCAGACCTGTAAAAACTCTAAATGCACACCAAAACATAGCCAGTCAAAACCTACCAGAAATATTGAAGGTTGTGATAAGCTGGATAATATGTTTACAAGTTTGCACTAATCTCAGGTTTAAAATAAATTTAACTAATGAAAATTTGTAACTTTGTGGAATTCAGTTATGATTTCTGTAGACCTCTGCAGAAAGAGAGATTTATAAAACTGTACAGTAGACTGTAAAAGGATTTCTGCTGAATGACTGACTAAATTGACTGGCTTGTTAGATGTCTGTGAAGGGTGTACAGATGTGGTTAACCATGCTCCACTCTGACAGCCCGCCTTCAAACTATCCCTTTTTCAGACCCCAAATTTCTCTTTTTCATGGTGACACCCAGATAATTAGAAATTCCAATAATCAGAAGAATTCTGGTACATTAGGCATGTCTTAACACCTGATAAAATTTTATTTCTTAAATGCAACTCCCTCCCATTAGCCTGAGGAATATTTTCCAGCTATGTGATTCTGGTGGAGGTGACTGCATAGAGCGTTTATTTAGAGCTATACACATGCAGGGGATTGTCACACATACACATGAAAATGTTCACATATCAATGGAAAGAGCATCCCAAATGAGATATAAACTTGCTTGAGGGCAGAGAAATAACATTTTTGTTTAACCTTTTGTTAATTCTTCTCTTGGGAGGGAAATAAATGGGGTTTGATGTTTCAGGCAAATAAAGTACTTGATTTTTACTTTAACTTTGTAGACTGTAAAATGCTTGGGGGCAGAAAAATGGTGCTTTAGAACTCAAAATTGTTCAGGACAAGAAAAACATAGTTTTATAACAAAAGTAATATTTAATGATACATATTCTATGCTGCCACAAAATTTTCCATTTGAAGAGGTTGCTTAAGTCTGCAGGCTTTATTCCATAACCTGACAATCAGCATGAAGAAGAGAAAAAAAGATACTTCCCTGCCTCGATATTAGAGGCATGACCACCCAATATTAATTTATCTGCAATTCTGATGAAAATGACTGATACATCTTGTATATAATTCCTTTTTTTCAAACACTGAAAGATCAAAATAACCACCAAGTCACTAGGCCTAAGAAGTACTTGGAAGCTGGGAAAAAAAATTAATTAAATGATTAATATTTAAAACTTGTCTAGAAAAAACTGTCTTCAATATTTATATGGCATCATAAAACTGCACCAGAAATGCTAAATATTGCAGAGATATTTAAAATCCAGAATGCAGATCTGTGTCACTAAACCCCTTTTTCTTGGACAGCTTCATTGCAAATTCTTGTTTCTTTGCAAATTTTTGCACAGAAAAACCTTGCCTAGCAGAATTCCAGCTGAATTGTTTAAATAGCTGTTGCTGAGCACCAAAGATATTTATTAATTATTAGTATTATGCAACCTCTGAAATTACTATTTTGTAGCCAATTTGGTTTACAGAATGAAAAACAATAAAAATTCTCTTATTTCACATTTTTAACCAACCCTAATATAAAATGGAAGAGTTCTTAAAGGGCTTAAAGATTATTAATTCAGGTTGATAAACACGTGTTTTGTCTTATTAAGGAAGCCAACAAATATGAAATATAAAGGCCAACAGATTATGCAGTGATCTTATTTTATCCTCCCACTTTCTTTGTTTTCTGACTGCTACATAAGAATTAATGGTACTAATTTGATGTTTTGACCTCTTTGCCCCCTGTTGATGTCTCTGTGAGGTCACCTCGAGTCAGACAGACATTGAGGGCAAGACATTCTTACTATGCCTTCAATGCAAGAGCTTTTTGAAAACTTTAGCTAGTAATGGAAAAAACCAAATCACTGACCTTGCACTTATGTATATTAGGCAGGATCCACCCAGAAGCAATGGCACATGAGGAGAACAGGAAGTCTTAAATCTTATTCATTTTATATTTGAGGACAGTACTGGAAAATTTATCTACGCATTTTAGAGGCAAGCAATTTCCAAGACAATGGTGTTTCTTGGATTTGGTGTTTCATATGGTGTCTGTATCTCACTTCTCCTTTCAGTTTCATGAGGAAATCCAATATTTCATCACATGTTTTTTCTGAAACCAGGCCAAGATTATATTGCTCTTTCTCTGTTCCAGGATCATGTTGCTATTACTTGATCCATACTGAGGTGTTGGTGTGGTGTGCAGGTTTACCTTTGCTCAGTCCCATACTTGTCAAGTTGTACAGGAAGAGTGGAATATGAAAATACCATGCACACTTAGAGTGTTCCCTAAAATTTTAAATTGCTTAAAGCAAAAATATAACAAAGATTAATTACTATGATTGATGGTCTGCAATAGCAAAACATAGTGAATTGCAAATCTAAAACAAGTACCTCTGTACCAAGGGGACAGGGAGGCTTTACTGAGGAGAAACAGCAGCACTGCCCAGGCAGAGCATCCTAAACCAGGAGAAACACGACTGTGGCAGCTACTCTCTCTGCTCTCCCTTGGTTTTTCTTCTTATATGGGAGGGATCTGCCATTTAGGCTTCTGTATTTTCATCAAATATAGAATGTTTACATATCTTGGATGTATGACCTTTGTTTATCTTAAACTAGTGCTACTCACCTCCCAGTTTTCCTTTAGTGATCCGAACTTGTGCAACCTGTGTTTGAACTTCTGCAACTGCACTATGAAATGTTTCTAGATACAGTATTTCATTTTTAATTTACTGCACAGAAATTAAAGCACCTAATTTAAAAGAGACTATTAAAAAAATATGTTTTACCATCTCTGTTCAAGACAATGTACTGGTGTTCAAACCATTCAATGAAAATAGATATTTTATTTTCTTGTAAACCTTTGACTTTGGTGATGACTTCAGTGTATTTACAAGTGAGAGTTTACACATGGGAAACTTAGATACAAAAGTATGAAATTCAAAATTATCTCTAATTTTGAGTAGCTGATATTTAGAATCTAAGACCTTTTATCCAAAGTTTTTGATTGATATATTTAATTATGATTTCCATTATGTATCCCTTCAAAAATCTTGGAGATAAGAAGCCAAAAGGATATAATTTCAAGTCTTCAGAAATGACACATCTGCTTTCCTGACTATTCTGAAGTTTAAAAAATATCAGCTCCAACTCCAAACTTAGTTCACACTAATAATAATAATGAGGCAGTTATAAAGGCCTGTATTCTAATTCCAGTTGTAAAAATAAACCTTATCACACTCTAATCCCACGTTTTTCTGATAATAGTCTAAAATGCTTTTGAATCCTGCCCACTTGGTGGAGCATCCCTGTTTGTCCTGAATACCATACACAATTAAAACTTTGATAAAAAATAGTGTATTTTGGTAATGCAATTAGGTGGTTTCTTTTAGGAAGAGGCTAACAGATGAACCAGTAATTTAAAGTCTCTTTCTAATGTTCAGATGATAAGGATTGTATTAAATCTTCCAGTATCCACTATCTAGTGCTCATGTAGATGAACAATGCTCTAGAAGATACTATTTACCTTGCACTAAGACACTCTGCTTTCATGACTTTACTCTCCATATTTCTTTCCCTGGAAACTTGAAGCTTTGTCATTAAAAATACTCTGTGAATACGTGGCCTGCTGATAAGAGAGATGGGGTCTGGTAGGCAGGACAAGAGAGCATGGAAAGTCTGCCAAATCCCCTCCTCCCTCTAATATCAATATTACTGTTCTTGGTATTTTTTTTTTTATTAAAAAAGTTATTGACACAATAATTCTCGAAATTACTAATATACTTCAGATACTTGATGCCACAGTATAACAAAAGCAACTTTAAATTATTAATTTTTACCCATTCTTATGAGCCATCCATTTTAATTTAATGACCATGTTTTTAAAAGCCATTGCAGATATGCAAATCCATGAAAACTTTGTTAGAAACTCAATGAGGTTTAAGTACAAACCATAATCTGACAGAAACAATAGTGTTTAAAATTACAAGCAGATGGGAAAAGAATAAAAGAGAAAAACAATTTTCCTGCTAGGACACTATATTGTTTAAAGTTTCGTATAAATTATGTCTTTTGTCAGAATCAGGACACAAATTTTAAAGATAAACAAAGCAAAAATGTAGGTTATAACAAAAAGTAATTGGTATTCTGTGCTTGGAAATATTCAGCAATCCGTATTTAAATATAAAACATTGAAATCAATGAAGCTAGGACTTCATTCAGACAACTAAGATCTTATCATATGGAATTCAAATTTTTAATGAAGTCTGAAAAATAGAACAGTAATGGGAAAAAAGCTATCCTTCTGCTAAAATTTTAGGCTACACATATCTGATCTGTACTACATGAAGGATTTGCTAAATGTGGCAAATATAGAATAATTTACAATGGGCTCTGCCTAACAAATCTATGAATCTGCTTTAGTTTCACTCCTGGAAATGGCCTAAACAACTTATAGTTGAACCTATGAATAGAGAAAATAGATATGAAATTTGTTTTGGAATGAAATTTATCTATGTTTCTTAGCTATTTTTCTTTACCTATTTATCTTTATGTTCCACAATAAATGCTTTTATCCTATTCACTGATATATAATTTTTTTTATTTTCTTTCAAATATTTAGGTTTGTTTAGGGTCCAATTCTGGAAATATTCCACTTGTACAAACATATTGTGTATTAAAAAAACTTATGTAAGAAATATTTTAAAGGCTAATAGTAAAGAGAATAAATACCTGAATCGTAGAATGACAGAATTGTAGAATGATTTGGAAGGGACCTCTGAAGTCTAGACCATCTAGTTCCAAGCCCCCTGCCATAGGCAGGGATGCCTTCCTCTGGACCAGGTGGCTCAAAACCCTGTCCAGCCTGGCCTTGAGCACTCAGGTTGCTGATGCTCCACTCAATACAACTGCAGAGGTTTGACCAGGAAGTCTTTACTGAATCAAGTAGGTTTCTGGAAATCCTCGTGCATATTATTATGCTTGAGCATGAATGAAGAGCTCGTCCACTTTCAGAAAAATGTTCTCAAACAGCTGCCAGCTCTCAGTCTCATCCCCAGGCTGTAATTAACGCTGTGGCTATGGTTAGGGTTCAGGGGGAAGAAGGGACTCCAGATCCAGGGACTCTGTACTGGGACAGATACCAAGGGAAGCACAGTACTATGTAAGCATTGCTTCCACCACTGCTTTTGAGCCCAATTTCCCTGAAAGTGTAGGATCTCTGAATCCCAACCCTAATGGCAGCTAAAGATTGAGGTGCACCCATGGAGCACCATGGGTGTCCCAGATTATTTTTTTTTAATGTTTCAGTACATTGAAATAATGCAAATATAAATCTGCTTTATCATTTTGTGCAAGCCATCTATACTTGAGGTTAATGGAGTTATGCTGCACATTGTAAAGGCAAGTAAAGACCGGAAGTAAGCATGAAATATTTAAAAATTTTTTGTTGTTGATCTGTGGCATAATACTGGGTAAGAAATAACTTTTCCCACAGAAGTGGAAGGATACATTTTAGAATTCTGTGCTTCTATGGATCAAACAGCTTCTGAGAGCTGCACTCAGAGTGACTCACTGAAGAAAAAATCTTTCCCAAAGAGAATAATAAACTTGCAAAAACTGGAAGAAAACATTTCTGTAACCTAAATGCACAAATTGCTAAAGTCACTTAACCATTACTGTAAGTTTAATTAAAGAATTGTTTTTCTTTGCAACTGAATAATTTGTTTAAAATAATATTCAATTTAAAAAAATATATAACCCATTATCTAATGCATCTAGTCTAAAAATCTGTCAAGAAAGGGAGTGTGAAAGCCCTCTCAGTTTGAGAAACCCATTTGGGTGACACTCACAAAATACTCAAATTTTTTTTAAACATGTTGCTAGATAAGTATCCAGATGTCTGAGTGACAATGTTGTATGTATCTCTGTTAACATGAATGGGACATATTCCAGTCCCATTCCACTGGAGCCACAGATATGGCAAAAATTCGTTATTTTCAAACATTACAACTGCAAAGCCCCCACAAAACAGTGTAGAATAAAAACAACACAAATGGCATAAAAATTATTATTTCCTGGAAACATGGGAAATGTCATATATTATGCTTTTTTTGTTGTTGTTTTCTTTTTTAATCATTAGAGTGGTATAATTCTGTAGCAGGCGCTGACAGGACTAGTGGGATCCCTGCTGTTGGAGGTGTTTGGCAACCTGCTTGGATTAGACCTGCTTGGGAACTGGATTAGGTGACCTCTTGATACTCCTTCCAGCCTCAGATTCTGGCTCTGTGATTGCATTGTTCTGGTGAACCATCAGAAGGTTTGTTTTCCAAGCTGTTAATTTACAGTGAAAGCTCCCTCTGAAACTGCCTGAAAAGAGGTTGCAGCCAGGTGTGGTTGGCCTTTCCTCTCAGGAAACCAGTGATGGGACAAGAGGACACAGTCTTAAGCTATACCACAAGAGGTTTAAGTTGGACATTAGGAAGAAGTTCTTCACAGAAGAGGTCACTGGGTGTGGAGTGGACTGCCCAAGAAGTTGGTGGAGTCACCATCTCTGGAGGTGTTTCAGATTGGATGTGGCACTTAGGGCCATGGTTTAGTGGACAAGGTGGTGTTAGGTCATAGTTTGGACTTGATCTAAAAAGTCCTATCCAATCTAATTGATTCTGTGAATGTGTGATTGTTATTCACAGTAGTGCCATAGGCTTTGGTGCTTTCTCTACTTAGCTGCAGCCTCTGCTATGTTTGAATATCACTACACTGTAGATAATATTTGAATACTGATGGTTACATGAAGTAACATTAGGTAACCTTTCAAGTTATCTTCTCAATGAGTAAAGTAAATAAATTATAGGAATGCTGTTCAGAGTTCTTCCTAATAAAATTTTAAAAAATAATTAATGAACTTGGATAATTTGGAAATTTTCTTAGTCCCTTTTGAAAGAGCATAGACACTGCAGTGAAATATCATTCCCAATAATTCTCATGTACAGTTGTGCATGTATGATATATATGTGTACATGCACACACACACATACACAAATGCATGGATAAAAGGTGAGCTTAACCCTCATAACTGTCCTTCCAGGGTGACTGGAAGTATGCAGATAACCAAATAGCAAACAAATCATTAATAAGATTATCTAGTGCGTCATTTTTATGCATATGTCCATTCACATTTTGAAAATAAGACTCATAATATTAGGTTCTGTATGTTTTCAGGAGTATTAGATTTGAAATAACAACATCACTAGAAAAAAATAATTTGAATTAAAACCTATAATCAGGACAGTAAAAAACCTATGAGGAAAAAAAAAGCCACAGAACTTTGATACAACTCCTACTAATGACAAAATGCTCTTGAACATGATACATATCATACACAAAGATTCTTTAATCTAATTATACATATTTTGCCTTGATGGATGTTGGAAGTTTTGCTCAATAAAAAATCAGAAGTCCAAACTTGCAATAGGAACTTCAATTTAATATATTTTTCATATTTCAGCAGAACCCTTCTTTAGTTTTTGAATGGATTATACAAAATGCATCAGTTGAATGATAGAGGAAAAAATAAAATTATGACAAGAGATTAGCCATTATTAGCATATCTATTTCTTCAGAAAAATATTTAAAGATAGCTTTTAACATATTGAAACTAAAGAATTTACTACATTTTTTGAAATAATTATGTAGCAGGAATATTTAATACTCCCCACAAGTTATTTTCCTCTGCTTTTGTGCATAATTTCTTTCATCATTCTCTGAAACATTAGAAATCGTTCTATGAAATGATGGAATCAAACCAAATTATTTTGGAACATAATAGCTCAATACTCACATACTGATTACTCAAAGCTATTTTTCTCTCTGACAAGAACATACATACATTACATACAACATGTCTATTTTAAGAGAATAGCATTAAGTACAGAGAAAATCTTATCTAATGTCAATGAAGTCAACAGAATGAGCCTAACATACTTCTTTGGATGGAGCCATAGCTCATTGCAGACATCTAATATTTGATGTTGATGCAAATCTTAATCAGACAAATTAAGATATTTATGCTTTAGCTTCAGCTGTAAGGCATGAGACAACTTAATGACAGTGTTTAGGTTTTCAATAAGAAAAATATATCTACCAACTTTAATTTTAATTATTCTAATACTGTCAATGAGCTTCAAAGAAGTCTATCTGCTGGACTGATAAGGTGTGCTATAACTCTAAAATTTCATACAGATAGTAATGTGGCATTTCTCAAAGCTTTACACAGAAAAATAAGCTTCACTATACTCTTTTTCACTGAGGCATCAGCTTGTAGGACAGAAACACAGAAGTCATGTATCCCAAATATTAGAAAGGTGGTTTTGTTGAAGTGTCCTTCTATTGATCTCATAGCTGTGCATGAGAAAGACTTATCAGTGCCTTCAGGGGCACCAGGATTTCAAACAGTATTGTTAGAAAATTCTTGACATATTTATTTTTAAAACATCTGAGAAAATAAAAGGAATAAAAAGAATTCCAAAACATCACTTCCAATGTTTTGGAACCACAGTGGAGCACAAACCCACCCTGCATCTCATGGAGAACCACATGCTGCAGCAGGTAGGTACATCCTGAAGGAAGGTGCAGCCCCTGGGAAACACAACCACAACCAGACTCCCAACAGGAATTGCATCCTGTGCAGAGAAGCCCACACAGGAGCAGTTTTCCTGGCACAAACTGTGCCCACATTGAAATTGTCTCTTTCTGGTGGACTGTACTCCACGTGAAGGATTCATGTTGGAGCAGTTAATGAAAAACTGTCTCCCATGGGAGGGATCCTATGCTGTAGAAAAGAAACAGCCTAAGGGGGAAGGACCAGGAGAAATGTAGTGCTATAAAGAGACTGCAATCCCCATTCCCTATCCCTCTGCAATGATGAGAGCAGGAGGTAGAAGAGTGAATGAATGACACTGAGCTTGAGAAGAAGGTGGGTGTATGGAGAAGGTATTTTTATGTTTGTCTTTATTTTCTCACTATTTTAATCTCTTTTAATCACTTTATTTTCTAACTGTTATAATTTCCAGTAGATTCAGAAATCTTCCCCTAATCATGTTTTTCACGTGACAGTAATTGATCTCCCTGTCTTTATCTCAGCCCACGAACTTTTACACCTTTCCCTCTCCTCACATTGATGGGGAATGAGAGAGCAGTGGCTGGGTATGGCAGCCAGCTGGAATCAAACCCACCATATTATCCCAGAAGGAAACCAAGCTGACCACACAGGAATTACTCTTAGTAATTCACACTTTCTATTCCTGATCAATTTCCTCTTCCTCCTACACCCAGAAGTCTGTTTAGGGGGGCTCACTCTATGACTTTCCCAGAGTTTCTAGGATCCTTGGCTGACCTAGTAGAGATATAGATGGCAGAAAAACATTTAAGATTAGAGAAAGAAGAACTTTGGGAATATTGCAATTTTCAGATAAAACATTTGACGTGAATACATTTGTAAGAGAAAGTTATTTATCATATGTGTAGTTAAGGCTAACATAATTTGTTTGCCCTAAAAATACTATTAATTAATTTTCAACATGTCTCTAATTTTACAAACATAATTCAAGAAGATATATTAGGTGGAATCAGCCGCTGAAATGAAATATCATTCAGTAAGAGAGTATAAATCCCAGCAAGTGTTATTTAAAGTGTTCTAGGATCTCATCAGGCAATGTCATATCACATCACAGAGTGAAACACAAATTTGTTTGCTATCATACCAGCTAAGCAGCAACAAAAATGTTCTATGATATGATAGAACCCGACATACGGCAGGAAAGGTGCAAGGGTTATTGATGTACTAGGAACCATGGGAGTGCCTGAGAATGCTCACATAAGAATTAGGGCTTTTCTGCCTGTGGAAAGATGACACAGCTGCTGAGGGTGTCAGCTAGGGAAGACACTCTGTTGGATCTGGTGGGTAATATAGTGCTTGGAGGCAGTCTTGGGCATGCTGATCATGAAAAGTTATGAGTTTTTGGTTCTCAGGGATCTAAAGAAGGAGGTCAGCACAACAGCTACCTTGGATTCCCACAGGGCAGACTTTAGCCTGCTTAAGGGACTGGGTGAGAGAGTCCCTTGGGAGACAGTCCTGAAGGGCAGAAGAGTACACAAAATCTGAACATTCTTTGATAAAGAAATCTTACAGAGGCAGTAACAAGCCATCACCATGTGCTGGAATATGGGCTGGCAGGAAAGAAGATCAGCCTGGCTGAAACAAGAGCTTTGTCTGGAACTCAGGAGAAGAGGGAGACATGCCCTTTAGGGACAGGCAAGTCAGGATGATAATAAAGATGTAATAAATTTATGCAGGGAGAAAATTAGAAGGGTAAAAGACCAGCTAGAACTTAATGTGTTTATTGATATCAAAGACAAAAGAAATTGTTTCTATACATCCATTAAAAAACAAGAAGTGGTCTATAGGTCCTATAGATCAGCTTTCCACAATTCCACAAGCCTAATAATGTTGAAAAATTCGTACTTGCACCAAAGAAGGACAGGTGGCATACTCCTTGTCTCAGTAGTCCTGAGTTTTTGGGAAATAAACTTGATTAGTCAGGAAGGTGGGGTCTTGGGGGTTACTAGAGCACCAGTTCTTTCAACTATCCCTCAAACATAGTAAATCAGAGATGAAAAAAGAAAATGTAAAAACCGCATATACTGGATTCTAAATCCTGCATCTGCTCACTCAGCTCTGTCTTGTAGTTAGAAATACCTAGTAATTTATCCTGTGAGCATGATTTTGACATGGGCTTTTGCACAGCATTACCTTGAGATCTGAACTTCTTCGCTCCCTTAGAAGTCTAGTTCCCTCGATAACTCTTCACATTCTATCACTTACATGAAAGTTCCTTCTGCAGAACCTTTCTCCTTGAAATATTTTGGATTAGTGTGCAGTGACAGCAATTTGATTATAGATCTCTTCTTCATTGTTCTGTTCTTTGTGGCAGCTAAGAGAAGCCAAGAATAAAAATATTATCTCCTTTCATGTTATTTTGGAACCATTTCAAAAAATTCACATTCCCCAGAGATGGGAGCAGGCTTTATTCCAGAAAAAAAGGACAGAAATAAATTTTATTGTCAATAAAAAATCTTATTTTTAAGCTTCCCTCCAAAAAGGAAAGAAACTCATTACTTTTAAGGACCTAATAGGGAAAATTTATTAAGTTTTCTTAAAGTTTATACTCTACAGGAAATAGATGACTAAACTCAACCCTAATCAAAGTTTGCAAGCACAAAGCACACAAACAAAGAGAAATAAAAGGTGGATACATAGGAGAAGATCAACTGTTAACAGTCAAAGCCCAAGACATAACAAATTAGGAGTATTTTCTAAAAGGCACCTGTACATCTTCTAAGAAATTGCTGAAGTGATGTCTCTGCTGCAGATGTAAGACACCTTGCCTTTTTTTCTAAAAACCATTAGATTCACCCTTCCATCTAACTGGGCTCTGAGAACTTCTGTGCTTTTGTAATATTTTGTTTTTCAGAAGAACTCTAGCTCCCACTATCCATGGAGATACTTTGAAAGGCAAGATGGCTCACACAATCAGGACCTGGCAGGAATATACAGGCAATGCTCTAAATACATTTCATTAAGTGTGGAAGTGATGAACTTCATGCAAGATTAGGAAATATTCAAACTAAAAGATTAAGAAAGAAAAAAATAGCAAATATCAATTAAAATCTACACAGATTTTTTAAAAAAGTATGTTATGTATGAACATTTTGTTTCTATAGACTCAACTGATACAGCTACTGGAATAAGCTCAACAGGGATTTTTCAGATTGTTCTACTTGAAAAAAGTTTTCTTTAAATATAAGTGTGTTGAAAAATTATTTGCACTTGAGACAGTATTAGCTATTTGATTTTTTTATTGTGCAAACTTAAGCAACATCAATAAAAATTAATTTGAAAAAATTGACTATTGGTTTTGGACATATTTTAAAGTAATAATTAAGTCTTCCCTCTGACTTGAACTTCCTTAATTCTAAAAAAGTACATCTTCTGACATTTGTATTCAATCTATTTAATCTAAAGTGTTGTTTAAATTAAAAACATTATCTATTAATTGTCAAAGGTTATATTAACTTAGCTGGTGATCCCACCTTTGATATATGTTTTTAAAAATCAAATTTCCTGCTTTCTAAGTTAGACTCGGTAATATATTTTATCATTTTAAATATGAAAAATCTGTGATTTTTAGATTTACAGCAGACTATTACATTTGCATGCAGGAAATTTTCTTTTGATCACCTTTTTTTTTTAACTTATAAATTTCACAAGACAAGCTGTGAAGTTGCTGCTAGAAACCAATCCCTTCTCATTAAATTTAATCTAAAACAAAAATTAAATAAGGCTGAACTCCACCATACATAATTCTGGCAATAATTCAGCAAGGCTGAAGTCTTAAAAATAAACATCTTCTTTTTTACTACTACTTATAGTATAAAAAGAGTTAAAATAGCAGTGGTCGATTTTCAGAATTAAACATGCCAGTAAATGTTTACTGGATTCTATCTTCCCCAACTTTTCTATCAACATTCATTAACAACTTGGTTTCACCTGGTGTTGTGGTTTGAGCCTGGCAAAATGCCAGTGCTTCCATGAGAATACCTCTTTTCCTGGTATCTACTGTGAGAGGTGATCAGAGACAGAGCAGAGCAGGCTCCAACTTACGATTGAAAGGAAAAAACTTTATTAACCTAAAACTACAGGGAAAAACACACAGAACACAGGATGAAAACCTTCCAAATTTCCTCCTCCTCCCCCCACCAAATTTCCTAATTCCGTTACCACCCTTTTGAGAATCAATTCTCAATTCTTCGAGAAGAGAGGAGTCCCTCCTGCACCACAGACTTCCCCAGGAAACAGTCGAAACCTCTCGTGTTTCCGTGTCACGTGTGGCACCGCCCGGAGAACATTTTGCCATCGTGACCTCTTCCTTCCATGTCCAGTGCTCTCACCACTGCACATGGACCAGAGCCCCTTCTAGGGTTTTTCCTTTTAAGGATGCTTTGTCCAGTTCCAAAAAAAGAGTACAGTCCCTCTCTTTTGGGACACCTGTCCCCCCCAGATTTCACCCCCTGGGGCTGAGGGGTCTCTCGAACAGAGATCATCTTCCTCTTTCTTCTTCTTCGAAGACGGAGGGCACTACCACCACCCTCCTCACCCATCGTCTCTGTTCACACACTTTCACATCACTGCACTCTCCTGGCTCTGAGCCATTGCCTCCCCCTAGATGCAGTCTCTGTGTCACAGGAACTCAAGGGTTCTGTCATAGCTGTTCAAGAAAAGTCCAGCCAAAAGCCACTCCATCATCTCCTCCCACCTAGGATTCTTCTCAACTTCTCTCAATCTCACCAACTCCAGGAGGAATCAGCATTTGCAAGGTTTCCATCTTCCCAAGAAGGGTTAAAAGTCCCAGGCTCTGCTGGTTTGGTTCATGAACTCCCATGGCTGGCTGCCCTGCTGGGCACCCCCCCTTCTCCTTCCCACCAGCCACGCTATCACAGGCACAGGCTGCTCTCTTGCTCTCTCTCTCTCTCTCTTTCTCTCCCCCCGCCCCTCTCCGGGGAGGGGAAATGGGGGATGGCTGCCCGAAGCCCTCGCAGTGCTCCTCCACCCTTTGGCCCAGGTCTGGCCTACCACGCCCAGCTCGGACCCGGGCAGGGCAGGGGAAGATCCACTCTCTTCCAAGACTGGAACTCAAAAGGAACTTCCAGTGGGAGTTCACAGCTTTTAACCCCCTGTGTTCTCAGAGGCGTATCCATGCCCTCAGTGGACAAACCAGGTGCCAATATTAAAATCTGGACACCGATTGGCATGACCACACCATCCCAAAAAAACTCATTTCCCCTCAAACCACGACACCTGGCTAACAAAAACAGTAGTAAAAGTTTCAAAATATGTATCTTACACAGGTAAGACCTTCAGCTTGTGTTTGGAGCATTTTGAAACAATATTTTCAAAATCTGTGATATTTCACCAGTCTGTGTCCACGATGCTCTGTCTCACATTTTGGTGCCTAATTCTCAGAATTTCTAAACTGAGGCTGGACACCCAAATTTACTGTCCTGCTTGGAGAGAACAGAGACCAGCAGAGTAACCAACTGCATGAACAGCTAAGCATCAGGGAAAAAATACCCTACACTTTCTTTGGTGGCTCTGTGGAAGACATCTGAAACTCTTCCCAGACTGTGCACATAAATCTTTAGAATAGTGTGAGCAAAAGTCAATTGCCCTGTTCTTTTAATTTTAAGATGGGGAAAGAAGAGGAAGTTAGAAAAGAACCCCAGTCAATTACTCCCTTTCCCAACCTCCACATTTTAGTGCTGCATGCATTGGTTTCAGTGTTGTATTCCCTGATACCAGTTTTGGTTTTGTTTTTATGGGTTTTATTTTTGTTTGCTTGTTTGCTTATTTGTGGGCCTGTGTGTGTGTGTTTGCATTATCCATAGGTAACTTGACAAAGCCCTGGTAGCAATTCTGAAAACATCTTTGGGGTTCAATTCTTTATTATAATTCTTTCATAGTTGCAAATCAATCAACTTGTCCACCCTGAACTCAGATATACTATTTTAACGAGTGAGAAATAAGAATTTTTTTAAAAAATGGTGAGACAAAAAGGAAGAGAAGGGATAAAATAACATATTGGGACAGAAAATGGTAAGATGGATCAAAGCAGAAGGATAAAGGTGAAAGTGCGAAGAAGAATGAAAGAGAAAATAATGTTAGATAGAAAAGCTTGCTTTAAGGAAGTTTAAGCTAAATGATCAGGAATCCCTGTTCTTTCACTTGTGTTTAGAACTTAAAATATATTGATAATGTATTTCATTTATTTTTATAAAATGTTTGTACCCCTATTTTTATATTTTATAATAAGATTTCTTCACAAGAAGCAATTGCAGAGAGAAAAATAAAGATTTTCTTTGAGCAACATGATTGTATTATAGTTATGTTATGTTATGTTATGTTATGTTATGTTATGTTATGTTATGTTATGTTATGTTATGTTATGCTATGTTATGTTATGTTATGTTATAGTTATGTTATAGTTATCTTATAGTACCTCTGCAAGCACACCTACCAGATGTTAGTGATACTATTGAAGTTTTAAAACATTGAAGGCATCCTACAGTTAATTTTACAAGGGTGCATAGCAGCAGAAGAAGGGGGAACAATTTTAAACTGAAAGAGGCTAATACTGAAAATGTTAGATTGGATATCAGAAAATTTTTTTTTACTGTGAGAGTGATGAGGCACTGAAACAGATGCCCCATCCCTGGACATTTTCAAAGCCAGGCTGGATGGATTTTTGGAGAACCTGGTGTAGTGAAAGGTGTCCCTGACCATGGCAGGGGGTTTGGAAGTTGATGTTCTTCAAAGCCCCTTTCAATTCAAACCATTTGATGATTCTGTGATTCTCTTCTATGTGGTATTAAGCAGCAGGAAACTAAAAAGAAAAGATGTGATGTAGGCTTTATGACAAAACACATTAATAAAGATGTGATTTATGCTTGTGAAGAAGATGTTATAACTCTTTGCTGCCTCATTTTCTACATACCATAATGCTAATAAGTGGAACTTATAGCTTATTCCAGAGGGTCAATGAAGTGGTGGCCCTAAAAGTGATAGAGATGGTGGCTCTGCAGGCATTGGTTGCTTCCAGGCTGGTGCTTCATGGCACCATGTCTGGTGCCAGCACATGTGCCATCCACACTCAGTCCCGTGGGGAAAGGGGGACTCCCATGGTCAGAGGATTACAGGTGAGTGATGGAAATGGTCCCAGCTGACTCCATGACAAGTGCCACCCCTATACAAATGTTCAAATAAGCAGATACAGGCTCTATAATGTGTGATAAAATACATTCAGCCTTGCTCAGACTTAAATTCAGACTGAGAGAAAAAAAAATCATATACTACTAATATAACTTTTCTGTAGCAGTTCGTAGCAGCAGACAAGCAAGGAAACCCCACAGGGCTTCTGAGGGTGCTAATTAGGTGAGGGTTTACTAGGGTCCCACCCCCAGGAGCAGCATGGCTTCTGAGGGAGAATGGGGGAAGGGAGAGGGAGGGGGAGAGAGGGAGAGCCTAGGGAGGGAAGAGGCCAAGAGAGAGCAAGAGACCTGCTGTTCTCCCTAGCACAGTTTAACAGGGAGATCCAAACTGGGTGCAGAATAAGCCTTGGGCCAATAGGATTACAGATCCATGATACTGCAGGGGAGCATCACAGGCTTGGGATAAACTGTACGTTTTAGAGGGGTGAGACAGAGCATACCATTTAACTAAAATATAACACCACACTTTTCTACAAATAAGTAAAAGGGATATAATTTTTCCATCTCTTACCTCATTATGAAGCATTTCAGTCTAACTGGTTGTAAATTATATTCATGACTATAAATTATTCAGAAAGCCTTTTATCAATCCTCTTTCCAAAGAATTTTCCAGGAACCGAAGGAAAGAGGACAAGTATATTTCTTCTGTGAATCAGTATTCTGAAGGTCAAAAAGTATTTTTGAAACTATTTTTAGACTCAAATTTAGTTACTAGTTCAGTTTTGCAGATTATACCTAAAGAATCTGTTCTGTGTAGAAAAGATAAATCTGATTAATATATGATGAAAGGGCATTCTTCATCTTTTTCAGGCTTCATAGGGTTAACTGCTTTATATTTTCAATTTTTGAGTAAAAGCCATAAACCATAAACAGATTTTCCTTTGAATTTTTCATCTGAAAACTTTTCCTCAGTTTTGTATACAACAAGTTATCATAATAATACCTTTGTCCAGTTTTACACCTTTTGTAGACAACACATTTTGCAAAAAAACATTTTACATCACTTTATCCTTGAATATATAACAGGAACAATTCCAGGTGCAGTAAATGAGCTGCTGTTATGAAATGAATTTTCATAATAATGATTTCAGTGCTATAACTGGGATCATTTGCACACACTGTATGAGATCATAATTATTAATATTTCCCCCATAATCTGACCTCAGATAATCCTCCTTCTTCTCTGAAAGGATTCAGAGGAGGAATTAAAAATATGCCATAAATTTGTGAGGTACTAAACATAGTTGTCCATTTTAAACTACCAGTTTCTTAATTTTTTTATATTTTTCTACAACCTCTCACTATCTGATTGCTCAATAGTTTTATTACTTTTGGAACACAATTGAGATTTTCAAGTTTTTGCAACGAGTTTGAAAGGGCGTTAAGAAATTCTGGATAAATTTCTTTTTTCTATGAATTCTGGTAGACATTATTTCCTTATACATTACAGAAAATTCCATTAAATTTCTAGATCTTCTTTGTAGCTGTTGAGCACTTGAAAATGTGACTAATTTTTTCATATGCTTAAGAAATTAAAGTCTTGACCTAAAAAACCCTACATATTTATTTCTTAATGATCTTTTTCATTAATTATTGCACTGTATATTGGATATCTTGCAAATTCTCCCTCACTCTGCAAGGATACAAATATAATTGCTACTACTTGCTTTCTTAAAACAGACAAGGTCAACAGCATTTTTCAGTCATTTGCCTCCTTTAATTCATAGAAACTATTTGCCGATTTGAAGAATTTTTATATACAGAATACATTTATATATAGAATTCATAGAATCATATTTATTTCATGAATCTGAGAACAGTGCACACTCCAATACAAGTTGCAAGTGTCTGCATTTTTCAACTACAATTTCTCCCTAATTTTCAGGCAGCATAATCTATAAAATTGCAATAGCAAGATTTCTTTAAAAAAACTCAGTGAAGTTTTAAAGTTTTCTTTTATGTGAATATATTTTGTGGCTGTAAAGAGAAATACTTTTGGAATTCCTTGGATTTTTTTCTCATTTCTGGTAGCTGATTTCCCCCTGTGTCTTGAAAGAACCTCTTAAATATTGAACAGTGTGAATCAAATCCTCTTTTGCAATAAGGATCTCATAGACAGGGACTCAACAGGGATCTCAAAGATAGTAAGTTTTACAAAGACAAGACTTATCAGAGTGACAGAGTGAAAAAGAAGATAAATTATACACAGTTCATCATTGTTCTTTCACCATGAGTATCAGTAATAATTTATACTTGCTTGTGACTGCAAAGTCCTGTCTATGGCAACTAATTGTTGACATTTTGAAGTTTTAAAAATTATAACCAGACATTAATATATAAAATGGTAGCAAAATTCCTATTTATGTCCATAGTTAACTTCCAAATTCTCTATTAAAGATAAACAATTTTCATAAATATAAATAATGATTTTAATTTCTTGTTAGTTTTGCACTTTTATAGGAAATTTTTTTTTCAAGGAATCAGTATCTTTTATTATTTATAAATCAGGAAAGACTTTTACCCATCAATGCTTTAAAATATCCACAAGTATAGCCTATAAATATATATATATATATATATATATATATATATACACATATATATATACACACACACTCAGAGACATATTTTTGGTAGGCTGTTTTCTACAGCTGGTGTGAAAGCATGTGATAAAAAACGCTGTCACACAGGCAAAAATTGAGATACTCCAGAGAGTATCTGAGTTGTCTTGGCAGTCCTTTGTGATGGGAGATCTAGCTGTTGCTCCCTAAAAGTTCACATCAGGTTGCATCAGTACAGCTTTGAATTTTATCTCAGTGTGTTCCTCTGAAGTGGCATGAGGCTTATTGCCACTCTCAGAGCAATGCATGCTCATGTCATTGTCACACTCATCCAAGTAATGATGTGAGAGCCCATACACATCAACACAAAGTGGTGCAGTTTTTAACTGCAATAGCACTAATAAGTCATGTTGTAAAACTGTTCATAAAAATTTTTCTTGTGTGTGCCCACTGTTCACAGAAGATGATGGAGGCTTTAATTCATGGCAATAGAGTAACAATTCTAACGAAAATAGATAGTAATAATGTTCAATATAATGGGCAAAAACTGCTAATTGAATGTCCCGACACAAACAAAGAAAAATGAAGTCTTATACTTTAGTTCTGTAAAATTTTAGAACATTTAGATGGAAATAAATCTCTTTTAGATAAGATTTTCTTCACAGCTCATCACTGAATAATGTAAAATTGGACCATAATCCTTCTTGGACAGCGTTGGCTTCCTGCTGTAGCAAAATACATGTACTCATACAGCTTTTTTCCTGCTACCATAGGTTTTTCAAGAGATACTAAATCCCATTATAAATACAAGTTGGAATAGGAGTAAACACTACCTTATTATTAACCTATTACTACATATATTTTTTTTTAAACCGAAATAATTAGCTCAGAGGCAGAAGTCCATCATTATGGCACAGAGCATACAAGAGAATTATAGTGTTAAAGACACCTTCAAAATGCATTTAATCCTTTTTCTATGATAATTAACTATAATAACTATTGTTAAGTAGTTCTGAAAATACACCAATTCCTTTAACCACCAGATACTGGAGGCAAGCCGTTACCAGAGAATTGTATAATTATATGTATGTGTCTGTAAGTATATGTGACTTCCAGTACATAATTGTTTGATTAGACTAGTAATGAAACATTTATTTCAGACAAGGCTGTTCTAATAAATGTTAACTGCAATATCAGGAAGCCACAGGTTGAGGACCATTACAGAAAAAATATAATTTATCAGGGGTCCCCAAAAATACAAAATTAGTCAGCAAAGGCCTTGAAAGTATAAAACAATCCAGAGAACCCCAGCTCCCTCAACAATGATCAATTACTTGTTATTAAAGAAAAGCAACCTTGGGAGTTAAGTAGAATTTCTTTCAAGGATAATAGAGAGAAAGAGGGAAACATATCCAATATAAAAAATAAATCACACCATATGTAGTCTATGTGGATTGAAAACTGTGTGATGAGCCCATGAAGAAGGAGGTTAAGGTGTAATACACATTACAAAATATAAAAAGAAATCACCCCAAGAAGAGTAAGGAGCAAGAAATCATCAGGATTAAGATCTTTTGAGAAATCAGTTGGGATGCTAATGACTCACTCAAGGCCTCTATCTTCCTTTGAACCCAGAGGGCTGTAGGAAGTGTGTGCATAAACAAGAGGAAAGGGAAAACTTCACATCAATTTTAATGGTATAGTTATTAAAAATGAGCTGCAAGAATTAGAAAATTTGGACTATAACTTTTTAACAAGACCAATAATAATTCTTTGATTGTATTTTTAAAACTTTCATTTCACTGACAATAAACACTTGGATTTGCATGTAAGGTGCTTTTTTTCATCGTAGTTAAAGTGCACATGGTGCTTTTTTCTGATAACCTACCATAGAAAACTGGCTGTTAAACCAACATTTAGTGCTGTCTCCCTCTTGGTGTTCCATTCTTGAAGGCAAGAAGCAACAGCTCTATACCGTCCACTGGTTCATTTCTCTAACATTTTCTACATGTTTGGTGTGTGTCATTCCCCATGAGTGTTTCCCCCACCCTAGCCTATTGTCCTTTTCAGTGTTACAGAGAGAAGGTTACACCCTTCCTCTTTGAAACAGCTAGATACTCTTTTCTTGAAGACTATGGTAGTATGCTGTAAAAAAGAACTTAATCTGCTTTGCTTCACTGGCAACCCACTATTTCTTCTCAAGCCAATAGTGGAAAGGAAAACAGTTCATTTTATTGAACCTACTGAACATATTTGAAAAACAGCAAAGAATCCCATTAGTTTCTAGCTAGTGATTTTGTCAGTCTTTACTCAAAAATCAAAATTTCTAGGAGAGTGATCACGTGCATTGATCTCCTCTGAACTTTTAAAAATTGGTTCACATCTTAGAAATGCACAAGCTGTAATAAGTTTGCCAAAAAGTGACACAGTTTCTCAGGAGAAGTTTTATCACTGCTGAGGATTATCTTTGGGTGGTGCTCTTACACATTCCACAAGGGCATTTGCATTCTCTGCAGCAGCATAATCTTCCTCATTCACGAGTCCTCTGATACATAGCACCAACTGTAAGCTTTTTCTTCAGTATATCTTTTTCTTCTCTCTGCACTGTTATAGACAATTGTTCTTGTACCTAGTAGTTAGAATTGTAACTTAATCTTTAACTCATTTATTATCCTTTATGTCTGAGGATTATTTGAAGCTCCTTATAACATTAAAAAAGTTATCAATAGTAATGAATTCAAAAGGCGTTCCTGTGCCGCCTTACTATGTTCTCCCATGAACAGTAAATATGACCCCCAAACGTAGCTTTCTACTCACTTTCTACTCATTTTACAGTAGTTTTGTGCAAAATATTTGCAGATAGTTGCAATCACCTTGTCACCTTGTCTATAAAACTGCAGTCTGGTGTATGTAAATAAAATACATCTTAGATCTAAAATGAAACAAAGAAAATCAAAATATCAGATTCACTTATCTCATTTGTAATAGCATCTTACTGTAGGTCATAATAGCGAAAGTTTAGAATAAACTCAGTTCACAATCTGACAAAATACAGGAGCTTTCCAGAGAGAACATGAAGAGGTACATTAGCAAATCTAATCAAGTCATCAGTATGCACTGACTTAGTAAGATGTCTTTAAAATCATTAACCAGTGATCTATAATTCATATCTTGGTTGACATCTACACCCACATTGCTCTGAGGGAATTCATAAGTATAAATCTCTGCATATGGAAAGATGGCAAATATTTTCTCATATCATCTACTTGAATGTAATGCTGCAAATTGGTAAAGAGTATTTGAAATATAATGTTAGGGATGTTTTCTTATATCAACATCTGTACCATTCAAAGAAACAAAATCTTTAACTATTTTCTTGAGTTAGTTCTTTGAACCAAATCTTATTATTTCATCCTCTGCTTCTGTTAGAGGTATCAATGACTACGATGTGAGATAATTTGAGGCTCTGGGCAAAATACTGATTAGACTATTTCAAGTTCTTCTCAGTTTTGGAATTAAAGACATACAAGAGCTGGAATTGCTAGAACTACTGCACTTTAGAGAAGGACATAAAATTATTCCAGATTTGGAGAAATGTGAGATGAGCAAAACCAAACTTAGTATGTGAGTAAAAGACTTAAATTTTCGAAACAGAGGCATGTCTGTGATGCTACAAAAGAGCTGAGATAACACATGTGGCTGGCAGATACAGCACCACATCTACAGTAGATCTGCAGCTGTGCACAAGCTGGCTGAGTTACCTAAGGTTGTAGTAAGTGGGACTCAGTGTCTGTGCAACAGGCAAGACCCAGCATATTTATCTTTCCTGACTATAATTGGAATTTTAAGACAAGAAACATGTAGATATCTATATTTGCTGTTTACTTTGTGATCTGAATCCTCCCATATTAGACCTGGGAGTTGAATTTATTAATGAATTGCAGTCTTAGACGTGACCCATCTGGTATATTTAGGGCTGTTGTGGATTTCTATCCTGTTCTGCAGCAGGAGAAATTTTTCACTGGTCTGCATGTGATCATACAAAATTCTTCACCTAATCTGCTTTTTGTGATTGAAGGAAATTTCTTCTCCAGCATGTTTTGGTACCTATTTTTTCTATTCTCTCATTTACAACTTATGAAAGTGAAAAGTCTTGTTTTGCTCAGTATTTGGTTTTGAAGTGTGTATTTAGACTTTATGAACCATGGGAAGCACAGGGTTAATTTAGAACATCACATGCTCCTTTCTGGTCATACAGTCATTGAAATTTGCCATGGTTTCAGTAGGCCCTACCCTAAACTAAACTGAGTACACTTGGTCATTCAGGAAATTTGTGTTCAGTCACTCTCCAGAGTATTTTGTTGAAGAATTTGGAGGACATGTTTCTGTGAATTTCTTTCTACACACCTTAATAAAGCTTATGTTGCTGAATGGAGGCACATGGTTATTCTTGCAGTACTTACAAAATATAGGATCATTGTGAGACTGATTTAGACTCAGGCATTAAACCTTTCATAGAATTAAATGTCTACTGCATTCAGTTTTTTCAGATACAGCTTGATCAGTGAAAAGACATGCCAGCCTTGCCTTGTAAGAAGTCATAATATAATACAATCAAAATTTTTATTTTTCTTTTTAAAGAGCTCTCTTTGCCTCCTCTTAAACATCATCTTAATTTTCTCTAGAGAACTGTTGCAGCAGGTTTACTTGCTGGAATTAAAATATCTGTGCTTCTTTGCTAAAACAAGAGTTTTCATTTCCAGCTAAATGATTTTGTCTGTGATAGGCAGAGGATAACTAAAGTATTGAAGTATGATTCCGTCCCTTACATTAAAATTCTTGGAAAATAGTGTAGTCTTTTAATAAAAGAAAGCATAGAATTATGGAACAATTAAGGTCGGAAAGGACCTGTATGCTGGTTTTAGCACAACAAAAAAAAATCTTGTAAAGAAGAAGGGGACATTTCAGAGTTAGGATGTTGGTCTTCCCAAGTCACTGTTATGCATGATGAAGCCCTGCTTCCCTGAGCATGATTGAACACCTGCCTACCCATGGAAAGGGATGATTAAATTCCTTGGATTATTTCACATGCAACTGTGGCTTTAGCTTTACGTTAAATTGTCCTTATCTTGACCCATGAGTTTGTCACTTTTCAGATTCCCTTGCCATCCCACAGTGTTTGTGTGGGGCTGAGCTCTGATTGGGTGTAAACCATGACAACCTCTCATGATGATGTGGTCCAACGCCTCTGCCCAAGCGGGGTCACCTAAAACCAATGGGCCAGGATTATCTTCAAACACTCTTTCAGCATCTACAAGAATTGATATTTTAAAAATCAGCAGATGATCAAGCTGTGACAGTGCTTGGTCACCCTCACAGGGAAAAAAGAGTTTCCTGGTGTTCAGAGAGAACTTCTCTTATTTCACTTTGAGCCCATTGCCTCTGGTCTTGTCATTGGGCAGCACTGGAAGAACCTGGCTCCATCTTTCTGTATGAAAATAAAATTATTTCTCTCTTTGAGGTCTGTATTAAATTTATGGGTACTTTCTACTTTTGTTCCAGAGCTGTTGTTCAGCAAAACAGTTAAAAAAGTCCCGGTCTTGGTAACAGAAATATGCAAAAAAAGATAAGAACTAAAAATCTACAAGGAAAGAACTATACCACATATTTTAGACAGTATTTGGCTTGAATTTTATGTTTTCAGCACAGGGAAAAACCAAATTTCTCCAAAAATAAGTGTCTAATTTTCACTCAAATCAACAGAAAAAGCAAGAAGCCTGTTGAACTTTTTTTTTCTATCTATATTTGGTACAGCAAATGCTCAGGAGCTTTTAGGTGTCCATGGGGACTCCTGGTCTATTACAACTACCTGTCTTCTGAAGGTAAAGAGCTACTGAATCACAAGTAGATTCTCCTCCTGCCATTTTCTTTTTTTTTTTAATAAGTGTCTAATAATTTGTGCCCTCACTGAAGTTTTGACACAGTCTGATGGAAGCAAGACAACATAAAAATGCATGAGGCAGATATACAGAAGCATGGGACATTTTTTTGCCTTTTTCAGTGGAGACATTCTGGAGCAAAGGATCCAATGGTCATGAGACTGGAAGGATCTTTATTTTGACATATCTCTGACTTATAAAACTTGAGTCCCAGTCTGCTCCCTAAAACATCCATATGCTTTGCACTAAAAGGCTCAACACCAAAGGGTTAGAAATGGTATGAAAACTGCATTTTTAATTGTAATTATATGACACATCATTTTCTTCTGCATCTAACAGAGATGCAATGAAAGCAGCCATACTTATTCTGACTGAGATGAATTTGCCATACATGGCTAGATACATTTTCTCTTAGGTCATTGGCCTTAATGATAAACTTAGCAGCCAATGATAAATAGTCTATCAGCTGAAGAGTTTAAATACAATTTTAGTTCTATTAAAAATCTCCAATACTAACCTATTAACAAGTAAATATAAATATTTATAAATAATATATCAATACAATATTTATACTTATAAATCCCATTCTGAAGGTATTTGAAACATTTTTGTTGTTTAACATTCAAAATATATTAAGGGACCTTTGTGGTCATACCTCATAGTATCTTTATTTCTCAAATGAAAACAGTATTTAAATGTGTTACATGGATTAGAATCATACCTGAAGAATCTGAAGAGAGAAAAATCTGCAAAAACAAATCTCTGAAATCCTCTCAACCTAGTTTTCTTAATACAAATTAAATTTACAGGAACATTTTTATAAGTAACACAATGAAAACCAGACCTTTTATAATAAAACAATCTTCACCATCCTATTCTTTTTCTCATGGAAAATAATTATAGACTTACTATAAGACAATTAATAGACACCTTCTTAGACCAAATATAAGACAACAAAGAGCTAGATTTTTCTGAATGACTGGAAAGTTTTAGAGAACAGACCTGTGAGAGTGCAGCAGTAATAAAATTTAAAAGACCTTTAGTTTTGATGTTGAGTTGTGCACATTATTCATAGGTAGTAGATAAGAGTGGACAGGAAGTTTATGAATTAGATTTGTTTCAACAAATCAAACCCATATTTTTAAATTGCATAAGTTACTAAACTTATTAAACGTAACTTATTTAACTTAACTAACTCTGAAATCATAGGCTACAAAAATAATGTTTTAGTCAGTTGTATATAGTTTATTTTACTACATCATTTTATAATATGGTAAACAATGGTTTTGCTTTCAATTTTTACAGGCTAATTTCATCCTTAGTTCCCTTTTTACAGCTACATAAGTAGTTTCATGACTAAGAGCTGAAAGCTAGTGAAATGGGATACACATCAAATCAACAACTTGTCCAACAGGTAAGGTTAAAATCCAATAGTTCTAGCAAAAATTCTGCTCATTTGCTTGGTGTGTATAAAATTCTTAAGATTTCTAACCAATACTTTTTTTTTAACAGACAGTTTCATATTCAATGTCTATCAACATGATTTACATGATGGTGCCTTGCTTTTAGAACTTCTGTGTAACGTAGTGCCAAAACATTTTCAAAATTAAGATGTAATAGACATGACATCTGAAAGGCTTCTCTTTCCAGTTCTTCTTCAATAACCATAAGCCCCTTGATTCTTTTCTATAACACAGTGGTTTAATGTGATCCATTTCTGAGAGTTTCATGTTGCCTCATGCTGATCTCATCACTACTGTACAAATGCTTATTAATAATTCCCCTTTTTATTCTTGCCCCATATATTTTCAATAAAAAGCTGTCTACCTTATTACTGACTAGAGAACTTTTTCTTCTTTGTCTGGAGAAAGATATTTTGTCTGCATTTTTCTAATCTTAGGTACTTATCACCTATTTAAGTCAGATATTTTTAACAAAACAACATTGCTTTTAGATATTTGTGCAATAAATGAAATATTTTTCAATACACTCAGGCTTTTTTATCTTTTTGATGGTTCTTGGAATTTTGCTACCATATAGAACACATAGATTTTAATGAATGTGCCCAGTAGTCCTTTAAAGGTCTTGCTGCCATAAAATCCTGACTCTAATTTCTTTTACCTGTAATTTCAGGTTACTGTTTCTGGAATATTTACATTCCTTTCTTATCTCTGATTTTTCTAAAACCTATGCTATAGATTTCCCCATGTTACTTTCATTCTGTACATAAGAAGAACATTTCAATCCTGTTCATATTTTTTTATATGAACTTGATTGCATAATTACCCCTGAACTTTTCTCAGTTTAATGTCTGTGATAATTAAAGCAAAAAAAGAAATCAAGCATTAGTACCTATTCCTTTTTAAAATGTTCTCTTTCATGTAAAGCACACTTGTTGTCTTAGTAGAGTTAATTGCCTGCATATCTGAACCTCACAGTACTTATTTTCCAATTTTTGGGGATTTGAGGGGAGGAGTATCATTTTCCTCTCCTGATAGTGAACATGTTCTTGTTTTATTCAACAGTTTCAAAAATAAGAAAGTACTTTTTATTAAGAAATAGATTTTTGAAGTGCAGTCAATATAACTGTTATTATTTTACCAGAGATGGGAGTTATTTTTCATGAAAAGATTTATCAGTTTGTTCTCACTTCCTTTCATTCTATCTCCATAGCTGTCAGTACTTTCACTCTAGAGAGTGTTATTTCCGTGGGACTTTGAAATGTGGTCTATTTCATATTACAGTTAGGAAATATGAATCAGGAAATCATGTCTGAACAGTTTCTACAGAGAAAGAATTAAAAAAAAAAAAAAAAGAAGTTGAGACTTCCAGGTCAAAATCTCTAGAAATTAATAATGAATCAGTGCTTTCTTCAAAAGTTTGGCCATCTATTTTTACACAGTAAGAGAAGAAAATAGCTAAATGTTATGTAAAAAAGGATCTTAGAAAAATACATGCAAGCAGCCCTGTATTTGAGTATAGTTTTCATACAGATTTATGACTTGGTAAAAAAAAAAATCAATGCCAAATGACACCCAAAGTAAAAGAAAATCTTGGTGAGTTTATCCAAGAAAATTACAGTAGATAGAAAACTGATGAAGTGACATTTAGACGTAGGTTAAAAAAAAGCTTCTAAGATAAAAAAAAAATCCATTATCCTTTGAGGATTATATAAAAAAATTTAATCTACTTGTAATGCATGATCTTGCCATCCTAGTTTTTGATTCACAGCATAGAGTATGTCCGTTTACTTTCAATGTCATTTTGTTTAGAAACCCTGTGTGAGTTTTATTTAATTTAAAAAATAACTATGTAAAATTTATTACAATAAAATATCCCAAAATAGCTCTCTGTGTGAAAATCTGTATTAAAAAGAAATCAAAGAAATTCTGTTTACCACATGATCCCAGCAAAGGAAGTAAAATTAATAGGAGCATAAAAAAAAAGGAACAAAAAAAGAAAAAAAAAGATACTTTTGCATCTTAGCCTTTGCAAAAGAATCTTCTACCAGCACAAGTACACCTTATTGCATGTACATGCTAAAATATGTAGTGGGACAGTTTTTAAACAATAATATCAACAGTACATGACCTCTGCCAAAAGTAAATCTTTAAAAGCAGCACACTAACTTACATCTGAATGGATACCAAACACTGAGAAAATATTAGTCTGGATGACACTGGATTTCAGCATGTACAAATTTAACATAGAGTGGGATGATTTCCCAAGGGAATAGTCCCTCTTTTCCTCTGTGTTAAACAGTGGCTGTCAAGTCTTAACATTTTTCTTAAGAAGAATATCCTGATTTCATAACAGGAAAGTAATATATGTATATATACCCCTGATACACAACAGTATGAATAATTTATATATAATAAACACCAGTTTATTAATTTCTGGTTTTAACTTCTTAGGCACAGTATGAACCAAAGAAAGGACAAGAAGATGAAAAGTAAATAGATGAAAATGAAGAGTATAAATCTGTTGTTCTTGCCAATTTCTTTTTTTTTTTTTTTTAGTGTAGAGCAAAAGAGATAACAGTAGCATTAGAATTACTCAACAGATTGTGGATCAATTCAGAAAAACAATCCAAAGACAATATTGCTTTATTTCATTGTTACTGAAAATATAAAAACATTATAAAATTAAAAATAAATGAGAATCTGTTCTTACCATAGATTTCTGTGTTAATTTTAAAACTTTTTTCTGTTTAATAAGGTTCCCTCGTACCTGTAGGGTGGAACTAACAGCCAGAGAAGCCAAGGACTAGGTTGTCAGTGAAGTTTAACTCAGCTGGAGTAAACTAGAACATGAATAAACACTACTAATCTGAAAAGGTAAAAAAATATCATTCTGTTTCAGATCAGCTGAAGCGCATGGTTTGAAGAATATCCAGAATGAATTTAATGGTAAATGAAAATTTCATGCATACTGAACCTTAATATTTAGAAGTACAAGGATGTCACTACTATCAATATCTTTCCATGCCATGATTTGAAGAAAAGTCAAGAAAAAAATAAACAAGAGTAATAAGTGTTGGAAGAATCATTGCAGACAAGACTCTAAAATAAAATAAAACACAGCAACTTGAGACATTTTTTAACAGGGGAGAAATTATCTATATTTTAGTGTACTACTTCCCTAGTACACTAAAATTTGAAATCACCTCATATCTAAAACAGCATATCTCACGATGCTGTTTTGTTCTCCGCTAGTAGATAGTAGTATAATTTAAATCCACTAATTTTCTAACAATATAATATTGCAGTTTTGGGGTCCTTGCTAAATATTATGCTCTAGCTTGTTTAAATGTCTAAGAATCTGATTTCTTCAGGGTGTCATAAGCAGTGGGGTTTGTTTCTAGTTTTTATTGTTGCTTTGAGAAGCATTTATCCAGAGCTTTCATTATTAAATATATATGAATATGGTGCTGGTATTGATGACAAAATTCACAGTGTTGTCTGGAACAACAATTTTATGTGGTAGACAATGTATTAAGTGTTAGAAAAAGCAGTAAGCAAGCCATGCATATACTGCTTCAAAAAGAAAAAAAGAAAAAAATATAGACCAAGAAATAAAATCCATTGTAGGTTTTTGGTTTTTTTGTTTTGGTGGGTTTTTTTTTTTTTTTTTTGGTTGTTTTTGGGGTTTTTTTCCTTTTTTTTTTTTTAAAGAAATAAATGAAGGGGAAACCCAAATTATATATGGCATAGGAGAATGTTCATGAAGGACTGTTTCCCTTGGGAGGTATCCCACAGTGGAGCAGGAAATCAGAATGAGGAAGAAGTGTAGCAGAGGTGAAGTGCTACTGATCTCAACCCCCATAACCTATCCCCCTAAGCCATTTGTCAAGGAGGGAGGGAGGAGACAGAAAAATTAAGTGAAGGAGTGAAAAGAGAAGAGCAACTTTGGGGGAAAATGAGAAGTAGGAAAAAGGTACTTTAAGTTTTGTCTTTGTTTCTTACTATCCTGCTCTGTTTTTATTGAACTAGATGAAAATAATCTTCCCCAAGTTGAGTTTGTTTTGCTCAAGCCACTAATTGAAGAGTGTTTGGACTCATGGAATTTTCTGGCTTATTTTTCCCATCCACCTTGTCAAGGTGAGAGTGAGAGAGGGGCTGGGTGGGTCTGTTATCCAGTCAAGGTTAACCCACCCCTCCTGCCTTGGTCTCTCCAGCAGTGAACTCCAAAATGCACTGATCTCTCTAGTACTCATGTGGCCTCCCCAATATTTGTCTCCCAGAACCTTTTCTGCTCACTGGTGAGTGTGATTTTCTTGCAGTGATGGCCCACACCGACCTACACAACAACAACCTACGTATATCTTACTGAGTATATGAGTAGACAGCAAAAGTTCTCAATTACAGAAGACTTATGCAAGAACTTCAATTACCTAAAGGGAGTTCATGCGGCAATCTCAATTACATGAGACATTTCTCAGCTGATACAAAAAACCATTTTATATTTGTACTTTTCATTTCTGTGAGCTAGTTTACTATGAGTCATTTTAAGCAAAATTATAATCCTCTTTTCTCTCCAAAAAGTAAACTTGCTGATAAATTTGGAAAGGTGAAAAGAATGTAAACAGCATAATACTGGACAAGAAATAACTTGTTATAAAATGCAGAGATATGTTTTTTAAAATGGGAACTCTCTAGTAAAACCCACCAGAACTTTTCTTTTTTGCTAATGATTTCCACTGTTTTAGGACTTCACTTTAAATAACTTAAACATTTCTAACATGAATTTATGACAAGCCAGATAATAATGATTGCAAGATAAAACCTTTTATCCAATAATCTTAAAGTATTGAACAATGCTACAAAGCCAATTACCAGCTCTAAATACTTTATTAGCTTTGCCTCTTAAAAAAGTATACAATGGACTTTAATTATTTTCCATAACTTATATGCCAAATGTAATCACTATGAAGAAAATATTTAAGTTCTTTACAGACATATTCAAATATTCTCAACTATCCACAGGAATTCTTGAAGATAACCCTTAAAAAGCCCCCACAAAATCTTGATGTTATCTACAATACAGTAACAAGAAAACACCTGAATCAGAATTGAAAACTGATATATAGAACATATGGTACAAAAACCTTACAAGTCAATATTATCCATCATCCATGGAGTTATCTAAATATCAGCTTCTTTGAGAATCTTATGTTGGTTTGCGTACATAAAACTTTAATTTAGATATACTGGCTTGCTTTGAAGTGCAATAAATTTGAAAATTTACTCAGTGAACAGAATTTTTTTATTGTCTTATGATTATATGCAGTGCTGAAGAAAACCCAAAGTATTAATTGCAAAGTTCAAACTACAAAGAAAGAAACTAGAAGAAAAAGCTTCCCTTTTTCTTTTTTTTTTTTAATTAATGTAAGTAAACACAATGGAAGAAGACTGTGAAATTCAACATAAAGAATATCTAAAAAAAAAAAGTGGACATTGCTTAACCTTAACTTCAAATCTCACTTAAGCCTAGGCCTGTGAGCTTTTCTCCAGATTCTCCAAACACTGGTGATTTATTCTGCAAGCGAGGACATGTAAATTTATTGAAGAATGAGTGTTCCCTTATTTCAGTCTAAATAAAAAATGTGGAATAATTTTGAGTCTCTTTCAGGACATTTCTTTTGGGAATAAACTTTATTATTATCAGTTAGATTCAGGTTAACAGTGAAACAGATGATATCAGAAGCATTGAAACTCCAGAATAAATCTGGAGACAAAGAAAACCTGGCAGAGAAAATTTTAGGCAAAGCATTTAGGCAATTTGTACATGCCTTTAAACACCTGAAGTCCATCAATATTTAATTGTGTTTTCTTCTTGGGTAGTACTGGCCTATCTAGAACTACCAAACAAGGGAGCATTTTCACTGTACAGAGGCTCTCAAAACTGTACATTTCAAACATGTACAGTAAGATTATAAAGGACCCTTCCCAAAACGTGCTCTCAGATGTTTAAGATGTCTTTATAATACCCTTTCCCCTGCATATCAAACTATATTTTTTTAAATTTTGACAATACAATTGTATGAATTGAAGTAAAAATAAAAACTTACACTTTTAACATTAGATTCAGTCTCTATAATATTGTTCACACTGCTGGTGTTTTTTTCTGTCTTTATATACCTTTTGAAAGCAATTACTGTAATTCTGTGTTGCATGGCATTTTGAGTAGCCTTTTAAACCTGTGCAAAGTGAATGCAAAGTGAATGTAATTTTGTTAGGTTCTGATTAATGCCTTGCTTGCTCAGCAGTACATCCCTAGAGAGGGGACAGGACTGTGAATTGTCATGACAATTGTCTTTGTGAGAAGGGTAGAAGTGGTGATTGAGTTTGTAATGGGATTATCATAATGTCCTGTGTTTTATACATTTTTCAGAGAGTCTCAGTTTCAAGTAGTTTTAGCTATCTTATTTCCATTAAAGTCAGTTGGAGCCACGTGGCTTTAATCCCACATGCCACTAGGCAAAGCAGGTGAAATGATTATGGATAGTATAATTGTATAAGAATTTACAGAATCACAGAATATTCTGAGTGGGAATAGACCCACTAGGATCATCAAGTCCAACTCTGAACTGAATGGCCCTTATATTGCTTCCAGTAGATTTCTCATAGGTGTTATATGTGTAGACTTTGTGTTTAAAATCTGATTTCTTCCTGGTATTAAACAAATTAAAAATAACAAATTTGGGAAGTACTTTTATAGTGAGTGTGGACAGTTTTTTTTATTCTGGAATGCTAATAGCTACAGAATTCTAATAAAGCTACAGTAAGCAGGTACAACAGAATGTCTGGTGTAACAATTGAGTGATAATAGTAGGATTCTGCTGTTTTATGAAGTTATGATCCTGTTCCCAAATTATGAGGCCGAAGAATGAACACTTTATTCCAATGTCAGAACTACATTATTGCCTCATGAAACAGTGCAATAGCACACTACTGGAAAGATATGATTAGTATTAGTGTTACTATAGCTTTCTGTACTTTTAAACTGTTTTGTCAGCTTAGTGAAAATCTGATCAGAGCTATATGTACCTTATGGATGCATAGGGTGAGATGGTAATGAGTTTGGTATTGGATAAATATCTAAAACAACACAAAACTGCATGAAACAGTTCTGTCAACTACTACTTTGAAAATATATTCACATTACTTTGAAAGGAAAGTGAAAAACAAGAGTAATAATGCTCTTTTCCTGTTTGCATTCAGCTGTGGGACTATTGCCTTACACTATGCCTTTAGTCACTCGGTGAAGTAAAACGCATAAAGCAGAAAATGCTGCCTTAGGGTTGATCTACAAGCATCCACATTTTGCACTACTCATGTGAATAGTCATAATGAAGTCAATGCAGCTACTCAGATATGTAAATTTACCCATACATATTAGAAGATTCAGGGTCAAGATTGTAATTCCCTGTTGATCTTACTTCGAGCATTTTGATATTAGAAAATATGAATAAACCCTTCTCATTACCAAAGTAAAGCAAAATGAACCTATGTGGAAGGCAATTTCTGGCTGTAGATTTATCCATGGCAGAGCTACACCATGCTAATGGCCAGTGCACAAAGCAAATTATATACAGAGAATTATGCCATACACCTTGTTTGTCACCTGTAGGCAGGCTACACTTCATTCTTAGTCCAAGATTTTATTATTTCATTATTTTTAAATAACAAAACCCTTGGCCTTCCTCTCTTGGCTGGAAAGCTACTTTGTTATATCAAAAGTGTGCTTGTACCTTCCCCAATAGCCTTTTCATCAGATTTCTTCTGCTGTCCAGCAATTAAACATCTCAGAAATTCCTAGTTTCTTCTCTAGCTGCTTTTCAAGAAGTGGTGAAAACCTAAATGGTTGAAGAGGAATGACAAAATCTATTTCCAGCTATAGTGAAATGTAAGGTTTTTTAACTTAAATATGTATTTTGTGCAATATGGCTTCTGTCCAGTTCATGAAAGATTTCACTACAAAAAGAATTCAGTATAAAAAGTTATGAAAGGATGAGCTACATTTGAGCACACTTTCAATATTCAGGACTAGAAGAGAAAAATTATACAATAATCCAACCAACTAGCATATCCTTCTTGCATTATCTGGTACAAAAATGTCTCTGAGAACAAATCTGGGAGTCTCTTTATTTCTTTTTTTGTATGACTTGCACTGCTCTCCCTAAATTCTGTTTAGCATTCTTCAGTCGTTTTTCCATGACCAGCTTACTCAAACTGCACACAGGATATAAATTGCTTAAAGTGGAGTTAAGCTACTGCTGTGGAAACTTAGTGTTTCTTCAACAAAAACAAAATGCTGCAGTTTCTCATGTGTGTTACTGCTGACACAACAGATGCTGTCTCTTTTCACCTTCAGCTAGATACTGCAAGATGACAGTGTCATATTTCAGTATTTGTGAAGGCAATAGAATACTTAGCCTTTTACATCAGTGTCTAACTATTAAATAATTAATCCTACACGATCCCTGTGAGGTTGATAAGTATTATCCTTCTCTTATAGATGAGACAGTAAACTCCAAAAACTAAATTCCATTGACGTCAGCAGAGGTTTATTAAGGATTTTGTAGATCACAAAGTTAGAGTCTCTAGCTCCTAATTCTGTGGCCAGTCTAATGGCCTAAACTAACTAATAATAAACACATTTAAGTGCTTCTCTAACAGAACCACAGTTGATCCCCAAACATATCAGATTAAAAAGGGTACAATTTATCTGCTGCATTTGATCTCCTCCAGGAGGGTATAAAGGCATGAACTAACTGCATATATTTTCCTCTCTTACAGTTATATTTTCCAGTTCTTTCCTTTTTTCCATTGAAGGAAAAAGCAATACAGCCTAAAGCCCATTTATTATTTAGGAAAAGTGAGAAGTTATTTTAATCTCTGTTTGATTAATCCTTTTTAGGATTTATCATTCAATTACATTTGTACTATGCAGCATTTTCCTATGGTGAGATGTAATACATGCAGTTTGGCACATAGTAAATGTAGGAAAAAATAGAATTCTTAGTATTTTAGCATGTTATTCAAAAAGCAGCACTGCAAGCTGAATGCCAGCTGCTAAACATCAAGCTGGTGAGACAATGCTGTCTGGGAACAGGGTGGCGTAGATCTGTAGAAATCTGATTCAACATGTAACAATTTTAATATGTTGTCATACTAATAGTACACTGACCAAAAAAAAGTGAAATACCCTACTCTTTAATGCATTTCCAGAATATTTTTATTACCTTGCTACCTCTAACAAACACCTCTTTCTACCAAATCTGACCTTGCCACTAAATTTAAAAAAAATACGATATACTAAGACCAGCTGACACCGAGGGCTTTCATGGAAATTCTTAGTCTAAGTAAAAAGGAAACATACAGAAAATTTTTTATCAGGAGTTATCTGTGAGCTAGAATTTTTGGGAAGATTTATAATTGACAAAAAAAAAAAAATCTGAATAATTTTAAAGTAATCAGTTGAAATCCAGCATCCAGTATGGCTTCCGGCTTTAACCTACAAGCATAAACATAGCCAAAGAAACCAGTGACAGATGTCACTGTTCTGTCAGATAAGATTCTGTCCCCATTTTGCCTGCCTACCCAATCTTGTCTGCATGAGTAAATGCAAGATAGGATTGGAAGATCTCTGGCTGAAAGGTGTTACAGCAAGTAATGAGTGGATCTGCATCTCTAAATGTGTGTTGTGCATCCAGTTAGCAAAACCAACTTATCAACATGAAAACAAAAAACAACTAAGCAACCAAAATACTCGAGGGATAACTCAGGTTTTGGGTGCCATTTTCTTACAGTTATTGGTCATCATTGCTGATACCTTAAGTTTACAGCATAAGAATGAGTGTTTCATCCCACCTCATGCTAGATGTCTGCAGCTAAATATTCATACAATCATCTAGATTCCCTGTAAAAAACAGAAGGAGGGAGGGGGAAAAATTTTTAGACCATGAGTCATTTTGTCCTCAAGTGACTGCTAAAATCAAGTAAAATCAGACTGCCTTGAAGAGTCTTTATGTCCTTAATGTCCATGGAGAAGATCTTTATATAAGACAAATAGGTAGTTGCAGATATGTAAACGTAAGTGAATTTAATTTCTCTCAAGGAATCTGGACAGCAAGATGTGATTGGCAGAGTACTTTGAACAGAAAAGGGCATTGCTCTGACAGGGAAAGGAAGTGCTTCCCTGACATTGATTTTTGGAAAATGTGTTTGGCTCATGCTTTCAAGACTTGTAGCTGGACCTGTGTTAAAGAAAGCATTGCAGCACAATATTTGAGGAATTAAGAAAATGTATTTCTCCATCTTATAAATATTCTAAATGTTGGCATGTCATTCAGAGGAGTGCTTTCATCAAGCATTTTTCTGTTTTACACTGTTGTAACAGCTGATCTAACAAATGCTACTACCTTTCCTTGGTTTGTCTTATTTACATAAACACTTGTACTATGAAATCTGCTTTAGCCTCATTTTCCCACAACCATATTTTATATGCCTTCAGAACTATTTCTGAGAATTTTGTAACCTAATGACTTTGATTTATTATCCATAGAGGTGTGTATATTATGCCAATAATAAGGGAAAAGTCAGTCCAGTGAAACACATAAAATGTTCTAGTACACAGGGGACCATGTTGAGATTCACAAACTATAAATTTAGTTTCTGACTTAAGGCAAATCAGCTCATACACCCTATAGGGAAAGGCAGAGGAAAAATAAACTTATTACTTTCAGGTATTCGGTCTAAAAATCTTTAAATGCGCATTCATGATTATGAACTGAATGAGAATTTTTCAAATAATATAACTCACCCAGATAGGCATTGGAAGCACAGTAGTAATGTATCCTTAAAGGTCTCTTCCAACCTAAACTACTATTTGATTGTATGATTGTGTAATCACCAGTTACAGCACTGCACCCACAATGCTGGAAAATTGAATTTACTGGGCACACCCCAGTTCCTTCTCTGTCGTGCAACCTAATCTGCTCTGGAAAATATTATTAATAATATTAATATTAATAATTTTAAAAAGAAGTCACATCAGTTGATCTACTGTGAGACTGGGACCAGGAGCAAGGACTTCAGGGTGGATTGTGACCAGACAGAAGATTAAGTCTCTTCCATTTACTGGTACACATTTGATATAAGTATCTACTGGAAACTGAATATTTATTGCTGCTCAGACTCATGATTCAGTTACTTATACTTGAGGCATTACCACATATGAACACAATCTTAGTGACAGCATATGTGAACACAGCTCATGGCAAATGTAGGACAAAATGAAGTACTTCTGTTGCAGTAAAATGCTTTAACCAGCTTGGTTTTCTGTGGGCTTTCTGCAGTAAGGAAGAGACACAGTTAAGTAACTGCAGCTCTAGGGATGTAGAATAAATTTTTAAACTGCTGTAACTCCATTGCACATCTAAGGCCTCAGAAACTGAGTTATAAGTGGAATAGTCTTTATTGTGTGGTGAACTATGAGAAAGGATCTAAAGAATAAGCTTCCAAAATAGAATATACAGCAGAATTTGATTAAAAATACTGCCCTTTTGTCCTGGCTTAGGGCAAATTTGGGAGGAAACCTCTGGAAGGGTCTCTCTAGAAAAAAAATTCAAGTGCCCCCTCCCTCCATTGGTTCAGGAAATAAAAATCTCCTTCAAGAAAAGTGGAAAAAATTGTTTATTTAATGAGCAAAGTACTGAGAAACATGAAAAAATGAATAACATTAAACAATGGAACCTCTTGCTGTTCTAAAGAGATGGCAAATTCAGAAAGTCCTTTCTGTGGGGTGTAATTTGGCTGGCTCAGTCTCTTATAAGTCCCTCCTGCACTGGAAAATGCTGTGTCCTGAGACCTGATGGCCCACAGGTGTTTTTGTGGGTTTTCGGTCCAGAGCAGGACTGATCAGTTCCAAGAAAAGAGAAGCCACACTCGGGGAACTTCTCTGCCTCAGCTAGCCAAAAATTGACTAAGAGCAAAGGAGAGCTCTGTCCTGCTGTCCGTGCTGCGGACAGCACGTACCAAGAGAAAGGGAATTCTGGGGGAGTGAAAAGTGAAGCTACTGCACACACAAACTGTGCGTCGCTGCTTCCCCCTCTCTTCGCTCTGGGATCTCGTTTTAGAGTGGCAAAACTTATTTCTGTTTCAGTTCTGATGCAACCCTCAGTATGTGAAAGCACCACAACAAAGCGGGGGAAACCCATAAAGGTGAAGCATTGGTAAATAGAAACAAAGTGTTGATTTGTTTAGCTAAAATAGGTAGAGTCAGATCAGCTGCTGGCTGACAAGGACTTAACTTCAGCTTTTTCTCCCTTGCTCCTCAATTTAGGGAATTCTTCATGAGAACTAACAAAGTTTTCTTAATTTACAGGTTACAAGGGGTGTTTTGGAGCAGCTGAAGGAGCTGAGGTTATTTATTCTGGAGAAAAGGAGGCTCAAAGCTGACTTAATCACTCTCTACAACTACCTGAAAAGAGAATGTAGTGAGGTGAAAGTTGATCTGTTCTCCAAAGTAACAAGTGACAGAACAAGAAGCAATGGCCTCAAGTTGGGCCAGGGGAGGTTTAGATTGGATATTAGGAAAACTTTATTCACTGGAAGAGTGGTCAGGTATTGGAAAAATCTGCCCAGGGAAGTTGTGGAATCCCTGGAAGTGTTAAAAAAAGGAGTGGATGTGGAATCTGGAGACATACTCTAGTGGTGAACATGGCAGTGCTGAGTCAACAGACAGACTCGATTATCTCCAAGGTCTTTTATAATCCTGATAATTCTATGATTCTATGATGATGATGAAGATAATAATAACAACAACAACAATAACTATAGTAATAGTAACAGCAACAATAAAACTCATTCAGAGCCTTTTTGAATGTGGAAACCAATTTACTAAACTCATTGTTTCAGGATAAGGGCCTTAGTAGGAGTAACAAGACAAAAAGAGATATATTTGGAGAAAGTAGTATTTTATTACTAAAAAGGTTTGATGTTCTAGAAAAAAATCTTGACTTTGACTTCTCTATAAAAGTAGAGATTAGAGTATTTTGCATTTTAAAATTATTTCTAATTTTTAAAAAAATGCTTAGTTTGCCTATTTACATATCTTTACTTATTTATTACATATCTGTATTAAATGCAAGTTGCAATCTGTGGAATACATTCCCTTCAACTCAGAAGACTTTTGTAAATGAGAATAAAATTATAAATAAAACATATTTTCACAAGACTGTAATTTTAATTTGTCATTGTAGTTCTATTAATGTGAAAATCCCTGGGTTTTGTTTTGACCGTAATTAGATCTAAACTGAAATTGATGTTTTGCACAATGATCAGTTATGTCTATAAAGGTGCACCTTAATGAAGCATAATCTTTTATTCCTTACTAATTACAATTAGTTTTCAAAGTTCCACTCTGATTAGCGTTTGATTATCACAGTGCTTTGTGAATAACAATATAATGACTTAATTTGCAATAGAAAACAATACATAAAACAACTTTTGTTAAACATTCAAAATATATAGAATAAGAAATAATTAAAAGAAAAATAATGCTTACCTTTATATATCCTTTTAATTTCACCCAGTAAAACTTGACTGTGCTTTCATTTGCATCAAAATTCCATTCTGGAAAAACCTCTAGTTTTATTTGAACCTAAACATTGTCACAAACTTTATTTGAAACTATTCTGTTTGTGTCAATATTATGGATAATATTGTTTCAAATCCATCAACAAAAATTGTCAATATACTTTTCAGTTATATATACACATTTTTCTTAAAGGATTGGTGGGTGAAACTCACTACTGTAATGTCTAAAGCTGCCTGGCTGTAAACTCTGAAGGAATTTACAAGGCTCACAGACATCAACTAAGCTACACAGACCATTATCAAAAGCCAGGTATTTCACATCTTAGGGATTTCTGGCATTCAGACCAAACAATCCTTTGCTTCTTATTTTATAATATAAAAAATAGATTATTTCAGCTATTTAAAGGCTGTTTTTGTGATTGTCTTAAGAACTAAACTCTTGCTTTTCAAAGAACATACATTGAAGCAGCCATTTTCTGGGTTAGGTTTCACAGAATAGTTTGGATTGGTGGAGATATCCATCTAGATCTAGTCCAACCCCCTGCCACGGGCAAGGACATCTTTCGCCCCATCCAGTTTGACTTTGAACGCTAGCAATGATGGGACAGCCACAATTTCCCTGAGCAATCCATTCAGGTGTCTCACCAACCTCATTATAAAAAATTTCCTCCTTATGTCCAGCCTAACTCTACAGTTTAAAAACATTGTTCCTTATTCTTTTACTACATCCACGTCAAAAAGCCTTTCTTCTTCCTATAAGCACACTTTAAGTATTGAGAGACCACAAAAAGGTCTTAGCAAGACCTTCTCATCTCCATATTGAACAACCAACCCTCCCACAGTCTATCCTCAGAGGAGAGGCGTTCCAACTCTGTAGTAACTTCTGTGACCCTCTGCTGGACCTGCTCTAAGAGGTCCATGTCTGTACAGGTCATTGTACTGGGTGCCTCAGACCTGGATGCAGCACTACAGATCAGATCTTATGAGAGAAGAGTGGAGCTGCTGAACCACTTCCCACAGCCTCTGGGAAATGCTTCTTTTGATGTATGGAAACGACTGGCTTTCTGCACTAGAAGCACACAGTACTGGGTCATGCCCAACCTTTTATTCTTCAAGACACCCAAGTCCTTCTCTGCAGGTGTCTTCTTGATTAACTCTTCCTCCAGTCTGTACTGATATTGGGGATTGTTCCAACTCAAGTGGAGGACATTGCACTTCATCCTGTTGAATTTCACAAGTTTCACATGGCCCTGCAGAAGCAGCAACCTGCTGCAGCCATCCTAGCCTTAGAGTCCTGTGTAGAAGAGCAACTTGTCACATTTATCTTAACTTTGATAAAGACCTTCTGTTCCCTTGACAAAGATGCATACCAGAGGGATGACTGCAGCCATAAACACGTATGAATGTTTCTCTTTTACCTTCTGGAATGCTAGAGGTGGCTTGTTTGAATGAATGGCTGACAAAGGGCAGAAGTCTGCCCTGCCAGGTGTTTGCTGGGGTGACTGCTTTGTCTTTCCTTCTGCACATTCCCAAGACCTTCTTTAAACTTTCCCATAGTAGAAACGTGTAAATAATAGAGTGTGTGTAATAGAGATGGATCCTGCTAAAAGAAGCAGTGGTCTCTGTTTTTTTCCAAGCTGCTGCAGGCCCCATAGGCTGTCAAGGTCCCTCTGGATGACATTCATTCTCTCTGTAGATGCAACTGAACCATACAGCTTGGTGTGACCTGCAGATTTACTAAGGAACTATGTTACAATAAAAATATTGAATAATGTTGGTCCCAATGCAGACCCTTTATGTGTGGTATGTTGAGCCTGGTTGAATGCAAGGTGCCCACCAAAAGATGCTCTATTGTACCCCCTCAGCAGGACAGGGGAGAGATAATATAACGAAAGGCTTTTGGGTTGAGATGAGAACAGCAAAAGATCACTCACCAGTTACCATCAGCACTGCCATTGGTTTCTGAAGAGAAATGTATCAATGCAGAACTTAACATGGCCTGAAAACTTCTGAAAATAAAATGGCATATCTTGAAAAAGATAGTAGATGCCTGCCATCCTTTAGAACTGCATCTGATTTACATGCATAAATATTTTATATTGCAATATAGTTCTGAAATTTGCCAAATATTTTGATGTTGCTTTTCACTTAAAGAAACAAAAGTGGGGCTGCCCACGGGGCTGATGAGGGGCCTATCAGAATCCTGCATAAGATCTGGGAGTAAAATGATAAGAGAGACTTTAACTTTTAAAAAGAAGTTGATTATGGTATAGGGAGGTTTTCTTAAAGGAGAGAACAAAAAAAAAAAAAAAAATTCCTTCATAAAATGAAAGGTCAAAAGGGAAAGGGTTATTTTTTTGTAATCAGATATTTTTTCTCTTCACAGAGAAATGAATGCAATTTTCTAGTAGAGTCACAACCAGGTTGCAAAACTTTCAGCTACTAAGGGATCAGAGCTGGGCCAGTAAATACTTGTCAGCTTTAGTTTGGCAGGTAGGCCGTTTCACATTCTTCACCTCTTAATTGTTTGGTTTCTTCTATTAGTATGTACAAAAAGACAAAATGTTAATATTTAATGTGTTCTGTATATCATCCTTATTTCCTTTATTGAGGCAAAATATTCACACAATCACACATCTCAGTACAATCAGTAGGATTCTTCCAATTTACCTTTACTCTTCTGTTTCATGACTAAAATACTTTTTCTTCAAGTGTATGAATTAAAACATCAGTAAGATTGAGGATGAAAAAAACTCAAAAAAATCAGTGAAGACAGCATTCTTTAAAAATCTTTGTTCTTAAAAGATATTAAAATGGCAATGATCTTGAATCAATTTTGTATTTTAGAGAAGAATAAAAGGAGGCAGATGCTTACAAGAAAACAAAAATACAAAGAATAAGTTGAACATGAGGAACTTTTCAGTTACAGTCTAGTGTTGGACATAAAGACACTGTTCTTTCTCTGCTTCTAGTAATTAGAGCTATTGCAACATGTTGAAAAATAGCGCACAATTGAGTTTCTGTAATGGTCATACACACAAACATTTTCAGATATGGATCTTGTACTCTGTATCTCACAAGAAGACTTGGAATAATATATGCCTCAAAAAAGTACCTTGGTTGTAAAGTGAGATCAAATCTTTTGATGGAAAATCATAGATGGCTGAAAGGTATAAACACGTAATGAGTTAATCTCTTAAAAGAGATTAACTCATTAAGTGGTGTATTATCAAGTTAATGCATGTTGAGGATAATGAAAATATTATAAATGTATATTTCATTGACTGTGTAGAAGGGATTTTATTCAGTTCTGATGATTTTAATTGTGCTTCTCTGCACTAGAATAAATGACATGAAAGTATGCCATGAAATTATGTTCCTGTGTCAGAATTTCCCTAGCTAACCTCAGACAAAAATGTGTCTGGATAACAAATTTTTCTAAGGTTAGAACTCAAGCATCATCTTACAAAATTATTTACACTACGTGATATTGTTTTTGTTATTTTTAACAGCTATTGTCCTACTTGGACTATGTCAAAGTTCTGCAAAAACTGAAAGAGTTAGCTTGTAATGAGGTGTTCAGTGTCTAATTCATGTTGTCTGTCTTTTGCTTCTATATGAAATGTTTTCCTTTTGTCATTTTTGACTTTTAGTTTACACATTTCAAACATCTTATGCATAATATTAGCCATTGGGTAAGACTACAGGACTAGAGCCATTTAATATCTAATTTCTGGTGTTTCTCTAGTGGTCTAATGATTTTGTTGTCTGTTCATTAGTACACTAATGTAAACTAATCAAACTCTTAAACAATTGCTCTTAGTAATCTCAAGACGTTGATTATGACAATAACCTTTCATCCACTCCACCCCTCTAATTCTTCATGAGAGATATTTTAGGTGACCATCCTTTGGAACTTGGTGTGTAATTGCCTCCTTGGATGAAAGGATGAAACCTGTCATTTACCGTCCTTTCCAGTGGGAAGGGTCTTAATTTCCTGGGAACAAACATGTTTTATTCGTTGAATGTCAGAAAAACTCATCTGTTTCACGAAAATCTTAATTGTTTAAAATATCATTAAAAAAAAACTGATGAACTTTTAGATCAATTTTTTTCCCCTCTATTTTCTTTAATAATAGCACACCCCTTTGTTTTCTACTTTGATACTAATCTGCAATTCAAAGTGTATCATCCCAAATCCATATTTGAAAGACTGATAAAAATATGTACTTTTACCAGAGGGAAAAATCTGATTCGCTGGAGCCATCAGAATAGCACAACCTTTTTTCAGCAAGTTTCAGAAATCTATCTTAAATTTGTGAGAGACATATCAACCTTCATTCAGTTACTTGAATAGCAGCATATCAATAATATGTCAGTTCAGAAAATCCAAAATGGCACCTCTTTTACAAAATCTGAGAAGTATCTGCTTTTGAATAAGCAACCTGTGTACATGTTCACACAACTCCAGTAGTAGTATTTGTCTACTACAATAGTTTCATGTTTTCAAGTGTGAACTACTGAATACATTACTGCATGATTTCATCAAAATGGATTGAAAATCAACTTCTTATTTATGCAGAGAGTCCCATAAACTAAATAATAATAATAATAATAATAATAATAATAATAATAGTTAGATGTATGCAACCCAGTCTATATTGTAAATACATGTGTGGATTGGGAGAGAACGTTTAGATTTTCTTTTATTTGAAAATAAATATCCTATAACATGAAATCTTTGCAATGGACGGGAAATGTCAGGATTAGATTATCCTCTTTTTAGTTGTCATCATTCCTGTAGTGACCCAGATATGTCATTTTTTGAGTATCTAAACACAGGACTGAGCTGTGAACTTTCCAAGAAACAATTCTCTTCCAAGCTTCAGATTTAAAATTGCAGTAAGCAGTTTTTAGAACTGTCTATCTTGACAAAACTAGATACATAAGAAAGAATATATTCAGAAAAGAGGAAGTTGAAGAAATAAAATGCATAAGAAAGAAAACTTTGGATTTTTTTTCTGAAGGAAAACTGCAATTTTGAAAAGCAGGATAATTTGATTTCTGCAACTGATAAAATAATTGGAAAAAATTTCAAATAAAGCTTAATCACTTCTCTTTGAGTTCACAGTCCTTCTAGTGAATTTAAGATTTTTCTCCTGCATTGAATAGCCTAATAATCACTTGTACCTGACATACTTGCCCCCAGTCTTATGTTGAGACGCGGAACATAAATTGAGAACGTTAGTAATTATTTTCTCATTATTATTTGATTAGGAGTAAGTTCTTTTTTAACCAGAACTTACATGATATGTATTGAAGAGAGAAGATCCAAAAAATTTCTCCAATTTAAGGGAGTTGAAATTGGGTGGAGAAGATAAAATAGAACTACATGCTATGTACCCTATGGTACATAGGTCTTCTTTAAATGCATTAGCCTTTATTATTTACCTGCTATCTAAAATTATGATTATTTTGTCTACTCTCAATATATAGTTTTTCAAAGGTTTTTAAAACTTCAAATCCAATTTCAAGGGTTTTTAAAACTTCCACAGATTTTTCCTCAGTTATCTAATGCAAACTATTCTCAACAGAATCTTAGATACTGCAAATTTCAGTACAACACAGTATAATCAAAATTATTTCTCTTCATAATTGTATTGCTCAAAACCACATTCTTATTCTCTTTGCATTTCAATGCAGTTTGTTCTGAAAATAACTAGTGTCACACAGAGGTCAATACATCTTTCATACTGGATTATAATTAAATTTTATAAAATATTAATATCCAAAGCTAAGTGAGAGAAAAACATTTAGAATCCATTTTGTGCCTTCAAAAAATTAAGAATTTCTACATAAATTATGATTCAGTATCACTCAAGAGCTCACTTTGATCTCCAAATAACAAGACAAGAAAAAAAGAGTTGAAGACTTTTAGCTAAAGGATTAATTTAAAAACAGAAACACACACACACAGCTGTTTATACTTAGAAATAAAAATATGCAAACCCCAAAAATATTTCATTGGCTTTGATGAAAATCTCAACCTCCTTTATCTTTAACCTAGAATCGTTATTCTCAATGTGATTTTTGTTACTACAGGTGTGGTGTGTTAACCCTGGCTGGACTCCAGGTGCTAATCAAAGCTGCTCTATAACTCCCCCTTCTCAGCTGGACACAGGAAAGAAAACATGGAAAAACTTGTGGGTTGAGATAAGGGTAGGTAGAGGTCACTCACCAGTGACCATCATGGGCAAAACAGACCCATCTTGGGGAAATCAACTGAATTTATTTCCAATCAAATCAGAGCAGTATAATGAGAAATGCTACCTAATCTTAAAAACACATTTCCCCACCCCCTATCCCTCCCCTGCCTTTTTCCTGGACTTAAATTTACCCTGAATTTTCTCTATCTCCTCCCAAAGAGCAGTGCAGGGGTATGGAAAATGGGTTTTGGTCAATTCATCATACACAGCTGTTTCTGCCTCTCCTTCTTCCTCAGGAGGATGATTCCTCACATTTTCCTCTGCTCCAGTGTGGGGTCACTCCCATGGGAGACAGTCTTATATGAACTTTTCCAACATGGGTCCATCCCACAGGCTGCAGTCCTTCATAGACTGTTCCAGTATGGGTCCCCTCCATAGTCAGCAGTTCTTCAGGAGCAGAGTGCTCCAGTCTGGATAATCCATGGGATCACAAGCGCTGTCAGCAAACCCACTCCAGCGTGGGCTTTCCATTGGGTCACAGCCCCCTTCAGGCGTCCTCCTGTTCTAGGGTGGGTCCTCCAAGGTTACAGGTGGATATCTTCTCCACAGTGAATTTCCATGAGCCACAGAAGAGAGCCTTGCTCACCATGGTCTCTGCCATGGGCTGCAGGGGAATGTCCGTTCCAACACACCTGGGGGACCTCCTCCTCCTCCTCCTTCCTCACTGACCCTGGAGTCAACAAAAGTGGACAATTTACACACAATCCACCCCTTGTCCCTTCACAATGACACAGCAGAAATTCCCTACTGTCTCTACTTCCCATCAAGAAGGTGATGTCCAGCCACTCACTGGGAAATAAGGCCTCAGTACATGCAGAATTCTCCCTGTGATAAAAATATTGCAAATAACAAAAAATCTCCATCTCAGTCAGACCAAATACTCAGCAAGATGAAAGTTAGTCCATGTTTTGAAGCTGAAAAATCAAGTGTCTCAAATATGTTATTTACAAAGGCAGAAAGCAGTAAAAAAACTATTTTTAAGCATTAATAAGCTAAGAGTTGACATGATATAAATATATTAAAAATTATTAAATAATTTCCAGACCTGTCCTTAGCTAAAACTCTCTTTTATTTTATATGATTTCTTTTTGGAGTTTTTTTTTTAGTCTTGGGAAAATCACATCAGCATATTGCTTGAGAATCTCTAGAGCATCTAATCGAAATCAAATAGAAGTTATTATGAAGTCTATTTGACACTTTAATTTTTCAGATTATTAAAAAAAAACCAGAAAGATGCTGTGCAGCTTCCCTTCAATATATACTTGCCTATACTTACAAACTTTGGTTCCAATTATTAAGAAGTATCTACTCTGTGGGATAAAAGCACATTAGGAATGAGGTAATAAACAAGATTTAAACAGTCCTAGAATGGTCTGGGTTAGAAGGTGCCTTGAAGATCTTCTCGTTCCAACCTCTCTGCCATGAGCCGAGATGCCATCCACTAGATCAGGTTGTGAATCCAATCTGCCCTTGAACTCTTCCAGGGTAGAATATCCACAGCTTCTCTGGGAAACCTGTTTGAATGTCTCACCACAAGGAAAATTTCTTCTTTATACTTCATGTAAACATATCCCCTTTCAGCTTAAAGCCAGTGGCCCCTGGCCTACCACAAGCGTGGTCTTGCAAGAAATCCCTCTCCAGCTCTCTTGTAGGAGCTCTTTAGATATGGAAGGTGCTCTAATGTCTCTCCAGGGAGGCATTAGAGCACTATGTCTCTCTCCACGTCTGTCTTCTGTTGCAGACCCCAGAGCTGGATGCAGTACTCCAGGTGGGGTCTAACAAGACTGGAATAGAAGGGGAGAGTGTCCTTCCTCTCCCTGCTGGCCACTCTGCTTTGGATGCAGCCCAGGATTTGATTTGCTTTACGGGCTGTGAGTGCACATTGCTGTGCCACATTGAGCTTCTTGTCAACCAAGACCAGCAAGTCCTTCCGAAAACTAGTTCTGCCAGGCCTGTGTTAATTTCCTACATGGCTAACTTAGGTGTCCCTTATCAACCAGCATGGAGAGACAGGGCAAATACTTGAATATTCTGAAAAAGAGATAATCAATCCTAGCCTGAATTGCTGTCTGGGCATCAACATTCGTAGCAGAGCTGTTTGAGTGAGAAGGAGGCAGTAGGATCTCAGATGAAAGGACAGGAGCTATGCAGATAGACTTCATGAATCATGAGATGCTGCCTTTAGAAACGTTGGGAGACACTGGATAAGATGCAAATTACAGGACAGCCCAAATGGAACAGACAAATTTAAATTACAGTAAACTGTAATTTTAGCATAAGCTTAATTGCATAAAACTTGAGTTGCTTGAATGCAGATTTTTTAGTGCATACAGCATTCATGTAGGAAGTGAAATGCACCCTCCAAATTGGCTGAAGAAATTTGATGTGTTTGTTGTGATTCCAAACAACAAGGCTGTAATTTATTTTGGGAGGAGAATAATTTCTATTATTTTATTGAAGCTGGATACAAGAATATTCTGGCCAGGAAGAGAGCAAGAAATATGAAGCAGGACCAAAAGTGTGTTGTCATATAGTAATGAACAATCCATTTATGCCCAAGTGGATACTCACCAGGGCTTGGGGGTGAAGGCAGTTGACAGGCACCACAAAGAACCTTAACAACATATCCCATCTCATTCTGCTTACATTGTAATCTCTGTAAAACTCTGAAAATATGTACACATGAAGTAAAAAAAATTTGAAGTTTTATAGAATTATCTTGCTCGTACAATTTTTTCCAAGCCTTCTAATGGCTAAAATTCAATGAAAAAATTCTCTTTTGAAAATTACATTTACAGACAATATGTGTGTCAATCAGTGTTTTGAAGGTCCTCTCCTTGTCAATATGGAAGAAGTTGAGCTTGCAGTGTCATTAGCGTTGGCAATGCCAGCTTCCAGTGTAAGTATTATTACATATTACCAATTTCATCACTGTTACCAGCCTCACTGTATGGCCACATTCAGTCTCTGTATACAACACCCCGAGATTAGATCAGCTGGTGCTAATAATGCCAAGATCATGGGTTTGATCCCTGTGTGGACCATTTACTTAAGAGTTGAACTTGATGATCCCTGTGAGCTCAGAATATTGTGTGATCTGTGACAGAGATAAAACCTCAGAATATCCATCTGGGGAAGGATGACATAGAACAGAGAAGAAATGAAATCATATTTAATGTCAGTAAAATATTTCAGATTAAATTTACTTTCTCTGCTGTATTGATGAAGATAATTAATAATGGTTACATTACCTCAGGATGTTTTCTGTCTGATGTTTCATGCTGTTTGTTTTAAGGATTTGAATTATATTTGGATTTAATGAATACATTTACTGTATTACTTTGTGTTAGTTCAATGCAGAATTTTCCATGAGCCCATAGTGATTAACCATATCTACATTTACCAATTTCCATTCTCTTTTAGAGGGAAAAAAAAAAAGGCACCGATACCAAAAGCAGCACTAAAAAAAGAAACTTGTCTCATAAATTGTCTGCCTTACTAAGTTGAATTATTTTAGCTTGATAAACATGGTGTCAAAGTTAATACAAAAGTTTTGGGACCATCTCAGTAAAGTTGAATGTCAATCTTCTCTGTTAATTATGTAAGTATTTCCTTCTAGTCAGGCTTTTCCCATGACATTCTACAGCTGCATCATGTCTAACTAAAAATAATTACTGAGACAAGAAAATTACACTGAAACCTGGGTTGGAAATGAGATGACTGCAAATATGGTCACACTTGGATTTTAGATTTTTACTTATTGGTTATAAAACTGAAAAGTTTTGAGGAAGATTTGAAAAGAAGTTGGAAGAAACTTTAGGCAGAAGCTGAAAACTCAACTGTGGGAAAGATTAAAATGACAAATCTCAACATATAATCCTTTGTCTACCTAGCAGAAATTGACTTGGTATCGGCAAGGGACATATCCAACCTTAAAATTTGGGTTTGATAAATGATGCATGCAAATATTCCTCTAAGCACATGCATGTGCCTACACACACAGAAACATGGGGAGATTTTTTGGGGCAGGAATGTCTGGATCTCTTACATGAACCGGGGAAGGAAAATAGCAGAGATTATTCTCATGGGACAAGAAGAGTTATTAATTCTTCCAGACCATAAAGGGATAAAGGCAAAATCCTAATCTCATGAAGCCTTACCCTCTGATTCTTCTGTTCATTACACAAAAGCACACATATTGTCTAACCATATAGGCTGAAACAGGTGCTCAAGTGCAGGACAAATAGGCTTCTACAGCAAAATTTTAGAAGATGGAAAAAGGTCAGTATTTAATGTCTTCAAGAATTAATTGCTGGAGTCATTTGCAGTATAAATGATTTCCTGTGATGCTGGTCTTTTGATGTTTCCCTATCCACTATAAATTAAGACTCAACAAACTTCGGTGCTTAGGAATATGACTACCCTTGGTCATTGATTCTGTTTTCACTCCCCAGCTGTTCATGAGGAAAAATTAAAATGACTTTCCAGAGGAATTCACTCTCTGGGTCAATATTCACCCAGTGCTTTTCCCACTGAAAACAGCATACAAATTTGCTTGGGCACCCAAACATACATCTGACATCTATAAAATAAACAGCACAGTTACATAATATTAATCTCAACATCAGCTGCAAAATTTTATATTGTGTTGTACCTTGCAAAATATTTATTATTTCACATTTGAAAGGCACAAATGCCTATATTTTCAAACATTGAACAAATTACATAAAGTTTGAGAATATGCTTTACACACTATTGGATAATGAAGAAAACCTGGCTTTTAGTATATAACAGCTTCACAAGAAGAACAAAAGTATCATTCTTTAGTGAGAAAGTGCTCTTATAGTTTATGTTTTTACTGGTGGTCCTCACAGTTAAACAACAGGACATAGAGTATACTCTTAAGTGATTTGTAAAGGGGCAACAATTGATGGGCCTCAGCTAAAGACTGAGGAACCAGTTTCTAATCCCAGTGGTTTATGCAGACATCATAACTCAGGAATTGCTGTGCTCCAATATTATACTACAACCTTAGATAAAATCAAATGTAATTCAGAAAACATTTCATACATTTTTTACAAAATTATTAAAATAATGCCTTCCTGATTTGACAGAAAAACACATCTGCACTAAATATGCCACAGTTGGACACACAGTGTATGGCTTTACCTTATCATTCTTTGCTTGCATGGTAGATAATTTATTGGTAAAAAAATATCAGAACTTTAGCACTGTTAATAATTTAAAAACACATTATGCTTCAGTTTTGCAATAAGGCAAAGTTTTGTGCTATATTTCCCTAAGACTTCTAAAAAGATATATTTACAATCTCAGAAAATTAAACAATGTAAGGCTATCTTTTCTCAGTTTTTGCTATCATATTTACTGAGTGTCTGATGTCTAGAAAACACTTTTTAGTCTTATTTCGTTTAGGTATAGGCCAGTGTATTGCATGTCTTACTGCCTTAATTATTTAACAGGTTAAATTAAGGAACCTGTAGCTGTAAATAATTAAGTAATTCATGTATAAATTCTTTTATAACAGAAAGCTTGGTAAAAAAATAAAAGAGAAAAGGAAAACTAACATAGTATGGATTTTGGATTAGAAGTAGCAGATATAACTTACAGGAGCTGTAAAAGCTCATGGTCCATACATCATGCTCTAGAAATGGTGTGAGTTATTTTCAATTGCTGTACCAATATAAGCAGCAGAACACTTTGGGAATGGGTCAGCATCTGTCACTCAGCCTTGTTTTATTTAGAGATTGGTCTTAAGCCAGTTCTAAAATTTATGTTTTTCATAAGAACCATCAGTTTTAACTACCTCTTGCAGTGATTAATGAAATGCTTTCTTACTGCTATTCTTTTTAAAAATAAAATTTTTTTGAGTTACTGCTTGTTTACTCTGTGTCTTTCCTCAAAGTAATTCCTGTATGAATTACAGATAGCTAAAGCCAGGAAAACATAGTGCTGGATTTAGTCCACTATACTGAAAAAATGAACACATGTTATGTTTGAAAAAACAGAGTAGTTCTGATGTTAATTTCTAGACTTGGCACAGGGAATAAGACTATACAGGCAAGGAGAGAACCACATATTCATCTTTCTTACTGAACAGCAGGAAAGAAGTATTTCCCAGGAATAATACCAGCAGCTGTCTGAGATTTAATTATATGTGGAAAACTAAAACCACCCAGAATGTTAATTGCTTCAAAAATCATGTTTAAAGAGTAATATCAACTTTTTCAATCTAACCACTCCAGTTAAACTACAGTAATTCTTAATATATCAGTTGTGAAAATTTATAAACAGATTTATAGGAGGATAAAAAGGGTTTTGATCAGACAGGCTGAATCTATATCTGAAGGCATATTTTAATGCATTTTACATTAAGATTTGTGGTGCAATGATTTTTAACAAAATCCAGCAAAATGAATTGTTGCTGCCTGAGCCCCCTACTCCCCTCAAATTCCAAGTAACTTCATCTTGGATAAGTTTTGCAACAATAAGGAGATGCTTCATCAAATTCAGTTGAGACAAGGGACAAATTCAATAAATTACTCCTGTTTTTTTTCATAATTGAAGTTGGACTTGAACTTGGAGAAAAGGAAATAGTGCCTCCAGATTTGATTTTTTCAGACCTGCATGTAGCATTATACCATAAGGAGAACTTAAAGAAGCTATATCTACCTAAGTAGTGTAATTAAATATGCTCTTGTAAGTATTACGGAAATGTCATATTTAGAATTATAATGCTAATCAATGTAAAAGTTTACTTTAGAGCCATTTTGCTAAAGTACCAAATCCCTTATTTACCTAATCTTCTATTTAAACTTTGCAGAAATAACTAGAATCTACTACTTAATTATCATTGTGCTATTTTCCATCTTAGCTATCCTATTTTAAAGCCTTAATATTTTCTTAGAAAAATGAAGTTGACCTTTTTTAATAAGCTTCTTTTCAAAGATCAAATATATCTGTAATATTTTCCCAATTTCTCTGATTCTGATACCTGTGCTTAAACACATATAAATGTCAAATTCTGTTTAAATTTAGGTTGACAAAAACCACATCACCTTTCTACAGTTTAAAAAATGCAGAAAATTTGGTTCATTTCTATTTCTCCCAATGTGTGCAGCCTTCTTATTTTGATGGTACAATATTTTCTGACTGATCATGCAATTCAGTTTAGATATGCTCTATGTAATGTGTAAAATGTAATGTTTTATTTTTCAGATAAGACTATGTTCCCTTACGAATTTCCTTCTGATTCTGGTGGCACAGAAAAGTAAATATAATCTTAGAGGTTTTTAAGGACTCCCTACTAGTTTATTCCCCTTTTATGTAAACGTCATCTACTCCAATTATTCATATTAAATATGCTTTTGTAGTCAACTAAACAAAAACTCCTTCAAAAACTCCACAAGGCATGAAATAGGTGACAGAGTACATAATAGTGCTATTGTTCCACCACATATGATCCCCTTCACTCACAACCTACCCATCTTGTGGATCCTTTCTGGATGCTTTAGAGGCACCTTTCTAGGATAACACCTTTCCCAAGGATGGCAGCAGGATCATGAGGCCAGTTGGATTCTGGGGAGAGTAAAGCAGAGGTTGAAGAGCTGTGTTATGGGTGCCTCTTCCCTGGCATTTGCTGAGGTGTGGATGAGGCAGTAGAGCCAGTGTTTGTGAAGAGGTGAAGTGCAAAGCGATCTGGGGTAGCTTTCATCTGTGATGTATTCCTGCTGATAGGCGGGATGGCTGTGACTCATCTGCCCCAACAGACTGGGAGCTTTCCCAGAATAGTGATTGACCCATCTGGTCCCAGAAACACAGAGTACTTTCGGGTCACCTTCTGAAAGATTCAGAAATGTAGTCTTCAAGAGGAGAAAGAAAAAAAAAACAAAAATAAAAAATCCCAAACATTGCAGAGTTCCTTCTATCCATTCCCAAAGAACAGACTTTTAAGCTGCTAGATGAACAAAGCCATGTACAGCAGTTGTGGCAGAGATTTTGAATGCCAGCTAAGAAATTTATTTGACAAAGCTTATTGATTTCTGCAGACAAATCTCTTGAAATACCTTAGTCTCTACAAATCATTCTGTCTCTGGGACTTTCTGCCTTCAGGTTATACTCCCATGCAATCTAAAATCTTAGTCCTCTTTAGAGGAGGTTCTGCAGCAAAACACCTTAATTCAATTTGGAGTTAACAAAAGCAATTTTAAATTCCTTAACTGAATTGAAATAATTCCTGATTTATGCCAGTACAATTGAAATTAGAATAAAACTTTAAATAATGAAGTTACAGGAGACTATTATCCAGCAGGGGAGCAAGGCAGATATCAAAAAAAGAAAAGTTGCAGACATGATCTACATGGCAAGTGTCTGGAAAAATAACCTGCTACTGAGTCCAGATGGTATAGACTGAATTAGGTTAAAAGACAAACTTTCTTGTGTTCTTGGAAAGAGCATATTCTTTCCTCTCAAAGTTGCTCTGGTCCATAAATTTCAGAAGTTTTATGTTTCCACCCATTTTGAAGGCAGTATGCGCTAATTATAGGTCCCCAAAATTTCAAATAATTTAAAAGCCATTATTTTTTGAAAAAATCACTGGTTAAAGTACAATCACTGTCTTAGTCACAGGTTGTCCATTTTCATTTTTTATTATCCATACTGTTATACTGCTACAAGTGAATGAAATTAATTGAGAGTGGCAAAGGGAAAAAATATACAGCAATAATGATGGTTATTAAGCTAACCCATAAGATCGAGTCTTTCAAAAGAGTGAAGACTTTTCTTTCTTGCACTTATGACATAACTGGGGATTTCAACTTCCATGTCTAAACCCATCTGAGTTGAACATGAGGCTGTACAAACCAAAAACTCTGGACATCTGGATTTTCTGCAATTTCGTACTATGCTACACTGAGGGCAAAGCTGGTAGACGGCATGGGACAAGTGAATTTCTCCTTGTAAAATGGAAAGAATTGAAATAAGAAAGTATATTTGTTTGCTTTTGCCATATTGGTTATAAAATAATGTTTTAACTTCATGAGAACATCTGCGAATTAGAAATATACTCTTTAAAAGTAGCCAAATGAGTTTCCCAAATACTCAAAAAGATTATATCTTTTAGTAAAAAGTTCCTCATTGGGTATAAGAAGTATATCGGGAACTCATCTTTGATCCACTAGCACAATACCTTTGAGGTCTTGTACTGACCTTCAGAGGCACTGGAAACAGATTTATTTAAATACACAAGTACTGATTCATCATATAAAGAGAATTTCAAACTAAATAATATGGTATACAGCAATATCATATAACTAAGATCTTTTCTATTGATCAGTAGATGGCAAGCTTGCTACACCCAAATTTCAGAAAATGTTCTGCTAACATTTAACATACAACTGTTATGTTGTACTATTATTATTTATGGTATCTAACAATTAATAATATTTAATTTGATGAATAGATGATTTGTGTAGAAGATGCTCTACAGATGACACAACTATTTAAAACAGTCTGAGGAAAAATTATAATTAATATTATATGGGTTTATATTCCTTGGATTTTTTTATCCTGAATGACTACTTGTGTCAAATTTTTATGTTTCTCATTTTATTTGCAAAAATACCTACCTCATTGATGCTAGGATATTCCTTAGTGTTTTATAGTTTCTGTATTAAGCTGTTTTTTAAATTAGACACTTTGCTCAAAGCTCTTTATATAGCTTGCAATACACAGATAGTAATCAGGATTATCTTTAATACTTATCACTGCAAACCACAAAATAGCAATAGGAGTATGTTTTGGTATACTATATATCTGCAATTGTTCCTTGATGTTCTGGGCATCTACCTTTTCTAATAGCATATTAATCATACTTTTATAGGCAGAGTTTTCTAGGCAGAACAATCTGCCCAAAGAGAGAAAATTAAGTAAATAAAGTAGATAATACAAATACAAGAGAATGAAAGCAGAATTAAATTCTTAAGTTAATAAACAGCATGGGTGGGGTGCTTGGAAGACTGAGAAATCACAAGTTTTTATTGTCTGGGGCCAAACTGCACACTGAATTAGTTGTTCCTCTGCTCTATGACAGTTTTGTTTTCCGTGTTGAATATTCCAGAATGAGCATGAAAAATCTGCATTGACTGTAAGTAATTAAATTGTTCTCATATATTAGTGGGGGGCTGTTGCAAGATTGACACTAAAGTTCACTTACACAGCTTTGGGAACAGATCCACACATTGCTACTTCCTGACCTTCAGACTTCACGTAGCTCTGCAGGGGGAAAGAAAACTGTTTTTTGAGATTTATCATTTGCTTGTATGTGTGTGTGGTGTATGTATGTGTATGCTTATATGTGTTTGGCTGTGCTTCTTTGGTTTGCTTTGTTTTTTCCAGGGGAAATTTCTGTAAATATGTAACACAAAAGAATTTAAACACAATTGCTTTAAGGTGATTAAGAACCACAATAAAAATCGTGTTACTTGGAATAGCAGGATAACTTAAATCAGAAAGACTTCTTACAGGTACAGGAGTGAAGAAGGGAGAAAAATATGCTAAAGTTGCTGAAACAAGGACAGTAATTCAAGGGCTAAATTTCTCAGTGGCCATGGAAGGGAAAGAAGGATTTCTGAAAGTTTTTTTTTAGGTTCTACAAAGATATGAAGGTCGTCCTTGTGGATTTGCTGCTAGGGACAACAGCCAAAGAGGGACACCAAATAATTCTGATTAACAAGCTTATATAGAAGAAACAGATATGTGTTACAATAGTTTTTAAAATAAATAAAGACATTTGCATGTTTTGCAAATATGGATGGATTTTAATGTATTACATCAATTCTTTGGCTGAAGTAATCTAAAGCTGTTACCTATATTTTTAAAAATTGATTGCATCCTCACTCTTTCACTAAAAGATGCCCCTGCTAGGCCATCCTTTGTTGTTAATCAAGCTCAGACCACAGAATCTCCATTTTATTATAGGTACCTCATCACAGAGATGGGCTTTGACCACACATGTGGTCCACATGGCCAATAAATGGGAAAACAGAAAATAAAATTTTTCATTATAACACGAAATATGCTAAAAAATTTAGTGAAGCAAAGATAGTAAAGTACAAGAAAAACAGAATATACGTACACACATGCAAGCAAGTTTGAAAAATCTATGAAACTACAATGTAATGGAGGAATCACAATGAAATCTCAATGTTATGGCTGGTTAACATGTCTTCAACAAGATCCACAGTTGGGCTGAAAGTTTTTTAATGGTTTTCTTTTTCTTTTTTTTTTCCCCAGTGTAGCACAGAATAAACTTCCATGGTACTGTGGCTGTACTAGAGCAACAATCAGTACATCACAAACTGTTACTTCTACTGCAAAGTAGCCTCAATGGCCTTTTGTAAATTTTGTTTTTATTTACTCTTCACCACTACACAGGATTCTGTCTTCTGGCTTTATTTCACGTAAAACAAGTGAAACAAAAGTTTAAAGGCTTTGATTTTCTCATAATATGTAGTTCGTGTAATGAAATATGCAAAAAAAATGTTTAACTGTAATCTATTTTATTCTGGTTTTCCTTATGAAATGAAAACACGTAAAAGGGAAATTTCATAACTGAGAAATTCCATACCAGATATATAAACAATTTGCAAACATCACAAATTTCTTCTGTCAAAGCTCTATGCTAAATATAAATACTTCCTATAATGGTCATAACAATCACGTAATAATTTTGAAACATTAAAAAAAAAAATCCAAATTACAAAACAGCTGGTCCTTCCCTAGAAGAGGATTATATAAAATACTTTGTTTACATACATACACCAATAGATAAGGGTTCTAAGATAAAAGTTTTCAATGTGTATTTTTAGGTATTTTTTTCCATACTCTAGTATACCTAAGGTCCACTGGGGACAAATCTCTCATTAGTTCATATCTGTCTACCTCCAGTAATTCCAGTGTAGTTTCAGAGTTCATCTGACCCATGCTAACAAATGAAAACTATATTGTGTAACACAATTAAGCAAGACTGGGAAATATTTCATAGGATAAATTTAGAATAAAAAGATATTTTAAGATATCTTTTTGACTTATAGTTGCTATAGTAACAACACATTCCTTTTTTTGCTGTACATTTCTTTACTGTATACTCAGAGCTCTACGTGACAAAACAACTATTTTACAGTCTACAATTTAGTCTCAAGAAAAAGATTTTCCCCCTCTGGGAGAAGAAGATTAGACTGGAGCTTACTGAGCTTCTAAAAGTTTGGGGTCTGTCAGCATTTCTGACTTAATTTCAGGGGTTTATGACCTACTTGTAAAACTTCTTTATGGAAGGAAGCTTAGCACAGTTGTCTCCTTCTGGAAACATTCTTTAGTGCTTTTAATCAAAAATTTTAAAATCCATTTCACAGCCTAATTTATAGGCAGATTAAAACAGTTGACTACAGTAGTGACTTCTGATATCCGTTGTGCTAGAAATGAGATAAAAAGCTGATAAAGAAGAACACAGCATCAATAAAATGAAAGAATTGATATAACTGAGCTGTTAAAAGTTGAATAACTTCCTCTGAGTTTCAGAATACTTTCAAATCTCCATGTATATGTTATAGCACACCAGCCTGTTTGAGTAACAATGTAGAGTACCTACAATTATACATAATATATATTCTATTCTATTCTATTATGCTACACATATTTCAGATTTATTTTCAAAAGCAAATCAGAAATTTAATTCTCTCACAAGTAATTAGATTCTTGATTCTCATTCAAATTATTAGGGGTTTATTACTAAAATATATGTTAAAATTTGAGCAGAATATATATAAATGCTTAACAATAAATAAAAGTGTTCAGATTTTTCACTGACAGCTCTGAAAACCTGTGACTCCATCTGGATCGACGCTTCTGAAATTTTACCCAGAGATTTTTTGTATCATTAAGTGTACAGAATTTTTCTGAATCCATTCTAACAGGATAAAAACTCGTATGGGCACTATTGTACATTATTGATGTCTGAAATTTTTAGCAGCAATAAATGGTTTCCATTCAAGAAACAAAGTTGTAAACCCAACTCTGGAAAATCTCCATATTTGAAACACAGGCATAGCTGCTCCTGCATGATCAGCTGTATTTCTTTTGGGAGGAGCTCAACATTTTGGGCAGAGGTCAGCAACAGGCTGCTAGAAGTTGTGGGTTTCCAAAAGTAATTACCTAACTACAGTGTGAGCCTATCTTAGGTTCTTAAATCACCTCATAGCCTGGAAAATACACTTTTCATTCTCACCTCCTATTTTTCTTGTAAGGTGAAATGATATGCTTACAAAAACAGACATCATCTGGTGGGTAATTTTTCCAGTTTAAGAATTATCTCATTAAGCGAAGAAGTGTGAAGAAAACCTCAGAGCCTACAAACAGACAGCTCATATAACACAGATGTTTTACTACAGACTCTTCTTTACCAATAGTGAAAATTCAAAAAGAAGAGTTTTTCTGTAGCCTGTTTTACACAGCGTTTTTATTATAGGGAAGAGTTTTTCTATACACAGCCAAATCCACAGCAATTTCTGGCTGACTGGATTTTACACAAATTAAATATATTTCTCTGCTTCTATCAGCTGAAGTAAGAATGTGATGTTCATCTCTAAAATGTGGCTACAGTGTCTTTTTTCCCATGTCATAAAAAATTGGAAGTCTGAGTAATGCAGCATTTCAAGTCATTACCACTTTTGAGCAGATACATCTAATATCACCTATTGAGGGTTCAAACCCCTCAGGAATGGCAAAGTCTGACAGAAGAGAGTCATGACATTAGAAATGGCAGCACAAGATCAATCAAGGCCATTTATCTTCACAGCTGAATATTAGATAACTTGGTGAGTCCTTAACCTGGATCATGGCACAGTAAGAGCACAAATAGTAAATTGTGTACAGATGTACTAAGCATTTTCATAGTTAAAAAAAAAAAAAAAAAACACAAAACCAAACAAACAAACCCCCCCCCAAAAAAAAAAAAAAAAAAACCACAGCAATAAAAGCCAGAAAATTGAAAATTGTAGCAGTAATGATTCTGTGTGACATTGCTGCTATTCCTCTCATCAAAATTTTCTGTTTCCAATGAGGTTTTAGAGTTCACACTTCAGTGAAGTGAAAGGGACATAGGATATATGAGATTTCTGCTTTGCTGCTGTTGTTTGAATAGGAGACTATTCATTAGTGCTTTACTAATGGTTGTGATGGCTGTGTCTTTGCAGTGGAAAAGGTCATCTTATTATAAAAACAGCAGGCACAGCATTTTCTGAACAGTACTGCACTCAGCCAAATCCACCATCAGAGGACTCAACACTTTTTTTCAACCTGCAGGTTTTTTTTTTGTCTGTTTTGTTTTGTTTTTAAAGTAATCTGGACTTTTTGAATTATTGCATTAGAAATTTCAACCAGTGATTTGCAAAGTACAGCTTTGTTCCTGTTAAGGCCCCCTGATCAGATGAGTACAGGGAGCATGCAGACAGTTTTCAATAATAGCCCTTTGACCTGAGTGCTGATGGATACTATCAGCAGCTTATGATATTTTTAATGTATGCAAATGCTGCTTGGTTAACACAGTTTCAAGCAGCCTTTTGCTGCTTTGATATGGCAAGGAAGAGATGGAGTAAAGTCTGATAATTTGCCTTACTTTTGTTTAAAGGACTGTAGAGACCACTAGAGACATCATCTGATACAGCTCAGGAACCCTTTGAGACACACTCTCATGGGAGAGAATAGGGCACAAAACTGCTTCCTCCCCATCTCCATGAATATTACAGGTTGAATTTCTTCTAGCCCTGCCCTCCTATGAAAGATGTAATAAGCCAGTTCTTTGAAAGTGCTGTAATATATATATAGAATACCAGTAATTAAATATCATTTAAGCTATTTGGAAATCTTCTTGATTCAGAGTTCCTTTCTTAAAGATTTATTTTCCCAGTTTGATTAAGAAATAGAAGTTACAATAGGAAGAGGACTGTAGAAAAAAAATATTAAGCTACTCAGAGAAAATCAAAGGCAGAAAGAAAAATATTTTTCTCATTTTTATAAGACATCTTGGTTATTGACTGCTTTCTTAAGGCAGTGTTCTGGTCTCGAATTTTACTATAAAACTTACATCTTGGGATTCTCTCTCAGTGGCTTCAGTCTTTCATGATCTCTTTTTCTCAGTCTTCCTTTTCCTTTCCCTTTTTTTTTTCCCTTTCCCTCATGAATTCCAGTTACAAGAACTAAATTTTCCACGTGATTCTAGCGACAACTTGAGGTTTTTTCCTGGGCATGGTTAAACACCAGTGGTGGAAAAAATGCACATGTGGTCACTGTTTAACTTAGAGGACCTCAAACTGTAATTCAGAAATCATCAAATAATATTGCACTGCTGATAAACTTCAGTAAGCAGAGATTTTGGCCCCAAATACTGGAGAGATGGAATGAGAAGAAGAAAACCTGACCTCAGGCTATGCTTGCTGAAATGACAGTTAGAAAAAAAGAAGACCACATTTATAGTAGGGGGAAATCATAATAAATTGTAAATCCAACCAATGACATCCAGAATATTTTTCTACTGAACCCTTGAAATTGCTCTTAGGGAATGTATGCTTCACTTTCCTTAGGCTAAGGGAATGTCCTTCCATCACTCGTCTCGTATGTTGCAGACTGCAACCTACAATTCTACCTACAGCCTTCCACCTACAATTTTTGTGCTTCACAGAGAGACTCCCTCATATCTATTAGTGGGAAACAGATAACAGTAATGATACAGGTTGGGAAATCAAGATTGTAGAATTGTGGGCTTGTTCCAGATAGATTTCTTGCAATCTATAGGACAAAAAAAAATCCCAAAATCCTGCAGAGAATGGGCTGTGAGATTGGCAAAATATTAGTCTATGCACATTGTGTTCAGCAAACCTGGGCTTTTGAAGGACCATGGTGGTGTGCTCTAAATGGCACAAATCTAGTCCAATGCTTGTGAACTTCCTATGCTTAAAAAAAGTCCCATAATGACTTTAAAACACCCTTCAAAATTGGCAGATCTACCCTCTAGAATTGTGCAGATCTACCATCATGAACATTTCCTCATGTTGTTTTTAGGAGTACATTGTTGAGAGCTCTAAATACATAAGTTAGGTTCAATTCACATCCTTAAAAAATTTTAGTATTGAAAAGTAGCCTTGAAGGTCTTAAAAACCCCAAAATTCTTCTCTTAATTGCATCAAACATGTCCAAAAGACATGCATTTCACAAGCACTTGTAAAAAAAGGTTCTGTAGCTGGCTCTGATAGCTCTAGATATCAATTCATAACAAGGCAGTGACTTTTTCTTTGTGTGCTCCACAACCAAATTAAAATCGTTATGCTGTTGAGACCACAACATGGTGACAGTCCTTTTTAGATCTCATCTATATTTTTTTATCAAAGGATCATACATAAAGAGGAGAATGATGAATTCTGAAGCCTGTCCAGATTCACCTATCAGATGATGAACCAAGCAGCTTTAGAAAATTATTATCCATCACTATGGAGGAAGAAATTATACAGAATTTTTTTTTGCCTGTAGTAAGACAAACATATATTACAAGAGTCACTCTGGACATATATCTCAGATGTTTTATGTTTCACCATTTTTCTGTCCTCCTCCAAAGGAATTTGCAGTACTTCATTGATCTCTACAAGAGCTGGAAGAATTTTTTTTCAATAGAAAGAGACTTTCAGTGAAAGAAAACAAACCTTGTTGTTTTTGACAAAGTCTAGGGAACCTGAGTTTAAAAAGTCCCTTGGTCTTGTGCTGCCATCTTTGTGAAGGCCAGACTCCATCTCGTATCTTGGGTTATATTTGTTTCCCTACATTGTGGTCTTAGACATTTGTCTGAGCACAGTTCTTGCCCAGGAAGTCAGATACTTGATCTAGGTCTTCCCATCTCCCAGAACTGCCATGTGTGTTGCCCAGGACTTCTTAAGTGGACAACACTAAAGCAGTCCTTTGAATAGAGAACTTCTTGTATCATGACAAGGATAATGGGGTATTTCTTATTGTTTCTTTTGTTGTATCATAGGTTTTCATTCTTGTGTGTACAGCAGCCCCTCTAAAGCAAAGAAGTTTAAAGCAGCCATATGCTTTAAAGTTTTTTAGCCTTATGAGTAGAGAACTCTTGAAAATGAGGAGCAGAATGTGTATAGCACCACATGCTAACCTGGTACATAATTCTCTGTTCTGTTTTGAAAGCCTTTTCCAAATAACTCTCTGCTACACTATAGCTCAGTTCCAACTTCCCCATTAACAATGTCACCAACTAATTGTTGCACTCTTAATGATAGGAAATGTGGTCATGATGTCCTTTCTGAATATATTCTGTTTGAGATTAACCATACTTAATGGAACAGTTTCCCCACAGAACATAAAAGCTGGATTACTGTCCTCCAGTTTTGAATCATCATAAGAATATGGGTAAAATCTAGACATCAAGGTGATAAGACCACCCTGAATTTAAGATTCCTCATAATTATAATTTAAAGTACAGGAAAGTGATGACTGAAAATAAAAATATAAAATTTTTTTGTTGTTGTTGTTTTGATGCCTTGAAAACAGATGTTTTGATGTCTGCCTTCTCTTTGACTACCTAAAAAGTGATATGTTTCCTTCCAGGTAGTCCTAAACTGATACAGAATCTAGAAAATCCATTTTATTTCATTAATTTAAAAGATTATGCTCATCTAAAAAGTACGCAGGGAGTAATATCTTGAATTAGTAAAGTCCTGAAGGTTAAATTCCAAAATAGGAAATTACAGATACAGTGGTCTATACTATTCTTTAAGAATTTATGTATGTGAAGGAAAATAGTTTTAAGAAATTTATATTAATACTACTAGAATGAGTCTAACATAGAGTATACAACTTTTATGAAGTGATGAAAGTACAAAACTGAAAGAGTGACATTTCTAAATGTGTAAACAATGTCTAAACCCAAAATTTTGTCTGTTTCCAAACAGAGAAAAGCTGCAGGAAATTATAAAACACAGCAAAATAATACTTACAAAAATCTTGGAAAGCAAGACACTATTTTTTGTAGCAGTGATTTCTTACTCTTTTGAAGAGACTATCAAGAGCAGCAAGATATTTTTTTTAGTAGAGATTTTTAGTGATTTTTAAACGACCCTTACCAGAACAAAGCTAATGTATAAAACATAGCAGTAATTTTAAATTATGATTTGAGGGAGGGAAGGGGGAGTAATGTGATGATGTGATAAACCATGTTTCATAGCACAGTTCACAGAGATTGCTATTAAGTAAATGTTTATTTATCACAAAACAAGAGTTCATCTGTCTACTGCATTCATTGAAGGACTAGTAGTTCACTACAAATGGAACTAGTCACTCAGTTAAAGGCATGGCATTTAATAGGATGTCAAAAGCTAAGGTTAGGGAAAGTTCTCTGTTTCTCTCTATAAACATGAGATTGTGTTCTATTTTTGCTGCTGTTTCCTTGTGGCACTTTATCTTAACCCACATTAGCCCAGTGTACATTTGTAATGTGAGAAAAATGTGGCAGTGTTATAATTAGTTATAGTAATTAAAATTCAGCATTTCAGAGAAATCATGACAGTGTTTTGCATACTGTACTGTTATTTTCTCCTCATTATTTCAGCCATCTATTTGACTCACACAATATTTCCCTGAAAAAGCATTTGCTCTTTTCAGATTGAAAGATAAAAGGTTTTCTAAAAAGCTGTCAGTATTGAAAATAAAGTAGATGTAGGGAACTGCTAATTGCATAATATGATGCTGCAAAACTAGTTAATTTTCCTGTTGAATTCCATGAAGTAATTTTCAAAGAGGATCAAAACAGGAAATCATGATGTGTGACCTTTATATGGAAATGACTTCTGAGGCAAACAGGAAATATAAATACAGGAAATGGAGTCCTGGTCCGTGGGTGGGTGAAGGAAGACACCAAAGAGGCTGGACAGGGACAGTCATGCCCATTACTGTCCTCAGGGAATTGACAGCATTCATGTGGAGCCTCTTTCATGCTCTCTCTTCAAAGAAAAGAACAAATCTGCCGTTTTCACCAGAAAGAAAATAAAAAACCAAAACAAAACAAATAATAAGAGAGTGTTTTAGAGTCTGAGTTCCTGTTTGACCCAATTAAGTGCCTAAGTCACTTGTTTCAGTTCTTAAGGCGCTTGACTGTCTAGCTCTTTATGTAATCCCTGGAACCAGCAAGGAACAGTTAAGACATTTGCAATTCAAAAATAGCAATTCAAATATGTCCCCTTTGGATCTGCTTATTTTAGCAAAAGGTCTTTAAAAGTGCTGCTGCAATCTTATATATTTAATTACCAGCTTTAGTGTCTCTTATATAATTATTCTGAGGTAAGAAAGTACTTTTTAGAAATCTAATGTAAGAGAATAATTTTTTCAATGGAATTTCTAAATATGTTATTTTTAAACTTAGGAGAATGTTTTCTTATTTAGTTTTACCATACATTTACTCTTTCACAATAGTTACTGACAACACATATCTCCTTGAAATACAAGATACACCTGTTGTATTTGTAGTGAAAATCATTTAAAAATAAACTGATACGTAGTTGAAAACACTCTGACAGAGTATTATACTGTGTCTTGTATCATATTAGTGGGATTTTCTGTTTAAGTTGAAAATTAACCTATATGTTATGCACAGTAATAGTCTATGTAAAAAGTAAAATGCTTTTGACTGTCTTCTAATTATTTCATGTGTACTTTTTTCCTCTTGGCAAATAATGTGAGGTTTTTACTCCATTTCTCTGTCTTGCTGTTGGTCTAAGCTCCTTGGATGGTGGGTATGGTAAAGTTCTTCAGTGGACATAGAGCTTCACTTAGCTGCTAAATGCATACCGAGGTAAATGAAGTGTCATATCAAATGCAAACTTTGCCTTTTTTGTATCTTCAAATAATGAAGAATAAAATCTTCATCCAATTAGTAAGATTAATCTTTTGATACAACTCAAATTTAATTACTAATCTAGAAAAAAAATTCCAAACTCTACAAAAATTGTATTTTGGGAGTGAGAAGCTGAAATCAATAAACAGGAGGTTGTTGTGGTTTTCTAATATAAAAATAAGTTTAATACTAAAAGTTAAAGAATAACCATTTTGTATGGATTAGACATAACTCTAGGAAAATCACACCCATAACATAAGCATTTCTGAGTTTTTTGCAGTTTGTAGCCTCATGGTTTTTTAAATAACCTAAAGCATACTGACAATGACCTTCAAGGATGTTAAAAGGTAAGGTTAAATATCACTCAGCATATTTTTTCCAACAGAATGCCAGAATTACACAATGTTTTAGTCTAATAACAATTTAGTGTCATTATAAAATCCGTGATTTATGGTGACATGCATTTTGCATTCCATTTTTTTGGGTGAAAACCTGAGGGAATATAATTCTCTAGTAGCCAGCAGACTTGCTGTAAACCAATTAAAAAAATAAATTCAGGAAGTTTCACTAAAGTATTTAATTAAATAATATCCAATTACCCTATTTTTTTCTTTTGTTTTGAATATCATCTATTAGATTTTTTTTCTAATATAGCTAAAGATGATTCAGAACAGAGTAAAGAACAGGGGAATTTTGTGAGGTAAAATAAAATCTGGTGAAACTCAACTGAGTTCAAGATTTATGTCAGGTATGAATTTGGATTGATATATTGTCTGGATAATGCAGCTGAAGCAGAGATTCTCCTGAAATATTAATAAGCCATACAGAAGAGATCTAGTGCTGTGGAAACCCATGTACTCCACAGGCAGACACAAGGAAGCATTTCAGCAGAGACCAGGGATCAGTTTCCCCATTAACTTTTCCTTCATAGTCCCTCTGTGTTTATTTCACATCACAAAACATAAATATCTCTTCTAGATGGTTATTGGTAGTGGCTGAAATCCCTCAAAATAGACATTCTTCTCACATTCTTACTCTATGTTTAAATTCTGTGGATTTGACATACCAACACTGCTTCTGTCAATAACCATGTTTGATCTACTGCTGTGCTACATAATTTGTATATGGGTGGCCTGTGGCAGCTGGATTATTGGGGAAAAGCTACAGAAGTCAGCTGTGGGCAATTTGATGAAATTGTACTAGACTTTGTGTGAGTTCTAAAGACTTTTTAATTTGCCTTGCACTTTTTTTTTTTTCATTTCACTTGAGTATTTTTGGATGTTATCCAGTAAATAAGAAATAAAAGAAGCTGAAAATCGACCTATGCTGTGTAAACATTCCTCAGTTGTGAAATGGATGGCTCTTGTGAGGTCACAACACTTGAGAACCTCAGAAAAAGTTATTCTACAGTAAAGTTTTAAAGTCCAGTCAAGAAACAAATGTTTGACCAATTTTTTTTTAAAGATGCCATCTACAGAGAGATTTTTTTTTTCTCTGAGAGTTGATTAAATGTTCAAAATCTCAGCAGTTTGCTGAAAAACTGCTACTATCATACAACTTCTGATCTTACTCCAAAAACCTCCCAAACCTTTAAAAGCAAGCCATTCCTATCTAAGTAACATCTCCATAGGAGGGAACCAAGAGATGTGTTTTTGGTTTATCAAAGACAATGTTTAATAGATACTGGGGGTGGGGAGAGGAGTGCTTGAGGTCAGAGAAGAGAGTAACAAGGCAAAAGCAGAATAGTTTAGTTCCTTCTTACAGTTTTCCCACTCAATATAAAAACTATAGCTGATCAGGTTATGTCCTTGTTTGAAGATGTCTTGTTCCAAGCATGTCTTGTCTCTTGCTGAAAATCTTGCTCAAACTTCTTAAAAATAGAATTTATAAAATAAATCAGTTGTTTAATTATAGTGCTTGTATCTTGACTTTTGGTTTCTGTCCAGACTTGCCTCATTTTCTTGACAAATTTTGCCCTCCCTTACTATCCATTATTGCATCTAATGTAGTTTGGCACTGGGAATACTTTGTAGATAGAAACATTTCCTCCCATTACCCAGATGGGTTATTCAATATGTATAGCACAAGTGACCTTGTCACTCCCATATTTTCAAAAGCTCTTTTCATCTGACCATTAATCAAAAGATTCTCTATTTTTCCAAATCTAATAAAGATATCTTTATATCAGATTCTGAGCACAACTCAGATAATATGAAGAGAACTGCATTTGTATTATTTATTCCAGAATCCAATTTCACATTTTAAACTAGCACCTATCTAAGACCAATAAGTTTTGGTGGGAATTAAATTTTACAATATTTCAGCATTAGCATTTCTTCCTAGTAGTGACAGATGATTAACCGTCCTAGATAAAATCTTTCAAAAAAAAATAGAGGGAAAAAAGTATTTTTTAGTGAAGTTTGAACAATTTTTGTCCTAGATAAAATGGAAAATTTAATATAGGAAATTATGTACAGCTGTGTAGATCAAGGAACATGAACAAAGTAAATACATCTTCACAGCAAAGACATTTTCTTAGGGAACTTAAGTACCTATATCATATGCACATGATATTGGTCTTTTGTTTTATTCTCATTAAATTAACATTCAAATGAGGCTCAAGTGAGACTATGTCATTGTTCTAGGTTCTTATCAAACATATACCAGAAAATTGCCGCCAGCTTTTGTTTCTTGCCTTCTTGTAGTATGAATAATATCTTTTTAGTGATTTTGATTTAGATGGGCTCCTTCAAAGAATGTAGTAATCTGACTAAATGAACACTCCATGTAGCCTGTATAGATAACCTTTGCATTCTGCAGAGGAAAGGAGAAGGACCTGGGGCCTGGTGGACAAGAAGTTTACCATAAATCAGCAGTGTGCCTTGTGGCCAAAAAGGCCAAGCAGTATCCTGAGGAAAAGCATTGACAGAAGATAGAGGGAGGTGATCCTGCCCCTCTGCTCTACCCTGTGAGGCCACTCTTGGAGTGTTGTGTCTACTTTTGGGCTCCTCAGCTCGAGACAGACAAGGAACTACAGAAATGGGCCCAGTGATGATCTCCGAAGATGATGATGGGACAGGAGTATGTCTCTTAAAAGGAGAGTCTGAGGGAGCTGGGCCAGATTCTTTTTCAGTAGTGGCCAGTGACAGGAAAAGGGTCAAAGGGCACAGACTGGAACACTGGAATATCTATTTGAACAGGACAAAAACTTCTTTACTGTGAGGATGACTGAGCATGGTAACAGGCTACCCAGAGAGGTTTCAGAGTCTGGAGCCATTCAAAATCTGCCTGGAGTTGGTCCTGTGCCACCTACTCTGGGTGAAACTGCTTTACCAGAAGTGGGGGAACTAGATGGCCTCTTGAGGTTCCTTTCATCCTCTACTATTGGGACTGTGACTGTGGTTCTGCTTTCTATTGTTTCATCTTAGTCTACAGTTAACATCTAAACTCAGTCCATTCAAGTCTGACTGAGTAGATCTGCTTCTCTCGAGTATGAAATGGATCCAGACCAAGTAGTTAAAAAATATACATGTATCCTTTAGGCAGTTAAATGAAATAAATCACTCAATTCAGATTTAAGATAGTTAGGCAGATGATGTCACTGGCGCATTAGTTCAGTTTAATTTTGCTGTAATAATCTAAAGTATTTGCCCCTCTTTTCTGTTTCAGGATTTCATCTTTAGGATATAAATCTGCAGAAGGGAAATTTTCCTCACCCCACAATTGCTCTGTCAAGGGTGCATTAATAGTTTTCATTTTGCCAGTTCCACAGCTCCAAACCATCCCATCCCCTTGATTTACAAGTATCCAAATAAAGGATAATTTTTCTGCTGAAGACTAATAATTCAGAGTTTTCCTTTTTTTTTTTTTTTTTTTTTTTGCTTTTAAGAATGGAATTCAGAATTCTTTGTGTGATCTGTCATATTTTACTGTTGTTACCACTGATATCAGACTACATTTTGAATTTCTAAAACTAAGAGGTTTATTATAAGGAGATATTTATAAATAAGTACATAATGGCACTGCACCTCAGAGCCTCTACTTCCTGTTCAGTTATATTTTACTATGATGTGTGACATTTCTCCCTCAGTATTTTCTGAAGAAATAAGAGCTGCAAGAAATTGAATGATATGTTTCCAACATTTGAATTAATATTTCAATGACGCATTGTATTTTATGGTCTGTAGTACCAAATAGTCTAGAGTTCCATTTGGTTTAAACCTGAAGGAACTGCACTGAGAAGGTGGAAGTGCTGTCAATGTAAGGTCCAGCCAGGAACATTGTGCTTACTACAGCAATTACTCTGGCTGATTAAAAAATATAAGTATCTCATGAATCAAGATGGTGTTACTCACTTTCTTTATCTTCAGGAATATTTTAGGTACATGTGATTAGAAATTGACTGGGTCTCTAAACAGTGAAATATTGTCAGAATTTCAATAGCACTTGTTGGAATGCTTGGAAATGTACAAATTATTCCTCCTTTACTTTACTAAGACTATCCTCTCCCTTTTATATAGTTTTAGTTCCCGTTTAGATTTCAGACATGGCCTGTAAGTATGCATCTTGCCCAGCTTTAGTATAGACTGTTCCATTATGTTCTCTGAACTGTTTTGTGGCTTGTTTTATGAAAGTCTTTTATACCTGCTTCCCTTGTGTACTAGTTGTAATTCACTTTCATTACAGCAGTTTAGCAGTAAATTGTATCTTTCAAGTCTGAAATTCTTTTTAAGACTCCCTGCAATAGTCATGTAATGGTTTTTATATTGCTTATTAGCATGAATCCAGTACTGACCAGCTGCATGCCCCCAGAAGCACTGGGTTGCCAAGGGCCCATATGTCTCGATCTTATATGTGGAGGTATTTCTACAGCAGCAGGTAAACATACATACATTTAAAAATGCTGTCTGTTTCACTGAGCTCTCTTCAGACAATATTAGTGTGGTTCAAGAGCTTGATACAAATCATACTCTTCTTCCATCCACCAAAATAGACAAAATTCTTCTTCTTTGGTAAGAAAACCTTCTAGCAGCATGGGTGAAGAGGCATGCTGTGCCAGAGAAAGTCCTTATGATTTCATGGCATTGAAAAATTTACTTGATATCCCCTTATGGATATGGAGACTCTATGACAATACTCTGGAGCTGCTGGATGTGAACTAAATCACTAGGGAATCTGCATAACTTGTCTGTAAATATGTTCTGCAGATGACAAAATTTATTTGTTTGAAGAAAAGCAAGTTCTCATAAAGATTATTTTTTCTATGAGTCTGTAGTACCTTAAAGAAGTATGCAAAGTCCTGCACTTCCAGCTGCTTTGTGTTGAGTGATACTTTGGCTTGGAGCCAAGTTGACTGTCCTCTCTGGCTTTTCTATCTCACTCAAGGATGATTTAGGGTTGACTATACATCATAGTAATATATCTGATTTTAATATTTGAAAAAAAAATCCTCCTCCTTTTCCACCTAACACCACAGGAACAGAATGTTTAATGACAAACCAATACACATGTGAGTTTCTGTGCTAGCCAGGCACACATTTGCAACATCCCTACTAATTTATTTTGCTATGCAGCGATCTATTTACAATATATTGACATGCACTGAAACAGAGAATGATAGCTCTTCAACTGCTCGCTTTACCTAACGGCCCTATCACAAACAGGTACATTAAAAACATTCTCTTCTAGAAGGGCATATTTTTTCCTACTGCATTCTGTATTACAGCAGAATTTCAGGAAGGCGTATTTCAGTTTACAGAGCTGTACTCTGACTATTTTTAATACAGTATTTATTTACAATATTATATATGGAGAGGAGTGTTATAGAAAACACACTCAACCTACAAAGCATATATTTTTCTACTTCTGAGTCATTTATGGCAAAATCAGATTCATAGGAGAGGATGCATCTGACCACTTGTGCATATCTGTCATCAGACTTCTATTCTACATAAATTGCACTAGGCCCTCTCAGTAATTGGTGGAGAAAGTCAGGCATTTCCTGAGTGTGATTTATCAGATGTATGGGAGAAGTGTCCTTTAAAGTGCAATGAATCTTGCAGAAGTGGTTTTTTTTTTTTTTTTCCTAGCTACAGAGTGCAGAAGCAGTTTGGATAACCCCCTCAAATATAAGCAATCAGATTAGAGACCTTTACATTTCAAAAGATGAAACATGCATTTATTTTGTATTCAGTTCTGCACAGTGTTTTCCATTTAGCTGGGCACAAATTTTTTAAATCTCAAAGATTTTAAATTCATCTAAAAACAATTTGTACATTGATTTTAAAATATTAATCAAAAGCAAAAAATATCATGTTAAAAAAGTATCTATGGCAGGAGAGTAGGGTATAAACTAGTAGGAGATGGAGAGAGAATAGGCAGTGTGAAAGAATGTGGTATTTGAGAAATAATTACCTTATATTGTATATACCCTATACTAAATATTTTTATATGTCACAGAAAAAGCACTGCATCAGAGCTGTAATTTTTAATTCCTATTTGTCTGTGGTGCTATTCAGTGTTGAGCAGTTCATTATGAAGCATGTAAAACTGCTGGTAGTTTGAAGAACATTTTGTTGACAAGCAAATAATTTTAGTAGCCTGAGTTTTTCCTTAGAAATTACAAAAACATAATAAGAACTATTAATCACATGGCAAATAAGACAAATTTTCTGCAAAAAGACTTGCAATGATCATTTATTTGACAGGGAGGGATTAAAAACAAGAAAGGCCAAAAGATATTTCGGTGATTATTTAGATGTGCAGAGAGAGTGCAAAACCAGATAATCTTTAATCCATCTGTAATGAATCTCAACAGTACATTTAAATGAATTCTTATTTGATATTGATTTTAAGGCATTAATTATTTCTTTAAAGAGAAACAAAATTTTAGAGCAAAAGTCAAACTTTTAATCTTAAATGTAGATAAATTAGTGCATCTTAATGAGGCATCATATTCATATTTCAGGAACTTTCTTTGACACTTATTTATTGCACATGTCACTAATTCATCCAAGGAGACTTGCAACTCTAAATGGTGCACAGGCCAAAGTATAATTCCAGCAGAGGCTTTAAGCAACATAATGTACATTGTCTAATGACTATGATTTCAGCATCTTTCGTGGTACACTAAGTGCCCACTTTCCAAACAATTTGTGCTTGAAAAGATGCATTCTTCAGAATGAGATTCTCGATAAACAGTAATTGACAACTGTAGAGATCAGTAGACTTTATAAATAGATGATGAATATAAATATCTTCATTCACATCCTGTAACTAGTTCCTGTGTACCAAGCTATGTGCCAGAGTCACCACTTTCTTCTGTTGATGCAATTAAAAGCAAAGAGTGGTGGTTAAATTATTACCTAAAGGTATAAAAGGCATAAAGAGTAATCCTTGCATTTTCAAAGCCAACTTTTGCAGGTTCTGTTTCCGACAGACAACCTTCTCAATTCTTATCTCACCACATGCACACTTTTGTGCTGAATTTCGCAGTTCTCAGAAGATAGTTCAAACCAAAGATATGTAGACCTTGAGGGTAAAAAACAGACTGAGATGGTAGAATAAAAGGGAATTGGGGCTTGTAGTTTTCTCCTTTTAACGCAATTCCATCTGGGATAAAATGATCAATAATTCATTGGACCAAAGACAAAGAACTGAAAACTTTACTATTGTAATTAGGACAGAATGTGGGATTCCAGAGTTAATTTTTTTCTTCAGTTAAATTTGGTACATTTTTCGTCTGACAACTGATGCATCAAATGCTCCAGATGACCTCTGAGGTAAATATCCAAACCAAAAATCTTGTTTTACCTTCAAATTCCTTGTGCAAAACAAAACACTTTTCACAGGAGAGCTCAACAAACCACTAACAAATAAATCACAGTTACTTTTATGACAGATTAATTGCCTTGTGAATACAGGAGAAGCAGAAGATATATCTTAACTTTCAAAAGTCTTTCATAGTTCAGTTTTTATATGCAAGCTAGAAAAATATCTAGATGAAATAAACATCTACTGAATGTATAATATGTACCTATGGAGAGAAAGAACAAGACAGGATTAACCTGGTTTTCTTCCTGCCCTCTAAAAACTACTATTAGAACTATGCCTGGACTGATGATTGTGTTGACTGTTGTTGAAGGTAAAGTTTTAATTTGTATGAATGAATCTAAATAGTATATACATTAATTACAGCTCACTAGATATTCCAAGAACAAGCTGCCATCTCATAACTATCAAAGAAATTAATATAACTGGACAAGAACATACCTCTTTACATAACTATAGATTACATTCAATGCTGTAGGGCTTAAGACTTTCTGGTCTTGTAGTAAATGTTACAGCTAACACCTGCACGGTGTTTAGCTTTTCAATCTCATGAACATAGGTCTTTTTTTTCTTGGTGGTGGATTTTTTTTTTTTTTTTGTTATTGGTTATTTTTGAATCTGTTTCTATTAATTTAAGTAAGACAAAAATAATGAAACTAATTTTGTGCTTGGAGAAGAAAAGAAATACCTTGCGGTAATGTGGTTTTTAATGTTGAATCGATCTTGAAAATAGTCTATCTTCTAGTTTTTTTTATTATTTCTGTTGAAAGCAGCTGTCATGACAGAGGATGATAATATCAGTCTTAGTCTTTATTTCACAACCATAGAGAGCCTTTGATCTGATCCCCAGACACTGAAGTCAGTAAAAATAAAATTGAGGCAAGGAATTCAACTAAATTCTGGTCCAGAAAGTGATCTGACAGCAGATTTCACAAACCTCTTGTATCCCATATTGTTCTGCTGCATACCAGCCCAGATGGAATTTTTCAAAGCATAGTGCATGGTAAATAACATTAAATATGATTGAGAGTTTGCTATAAAAGGACTACTTGCAAAACATTGAACCATAAGTGCTGCTGAGTTTGTTTCAATGTTTTGTCCTAGTGTAAATTTAGATAACACTGTGGATGCAATATTAGCTTTAATTATGTTGATATGTAATGTTACATCTAGCTTAATACTTTGCATTTATTTTATAAGAAAACTTATAAGTTTATAAGAAACTAAAACCTTTCTTGTGGGCAGTAGTTGTCTACAGTTGAAGTGTTCAAAGGCAGATGTTTTTCTTTTCAGATGGACAGCTCAGTATTTAACAGACAATTGTATCCTTTTCTTCTCAGGAAGGATCCTAGTTATGCATGACTCTCTCCTAATAATCAGAAGATAAACTCAAAACTTTTGTGGATCCTCCAAGGGTTCAATGTATCTTGATTAATGAATGTTCTGAGCTCTGGAAATGTGAGTTGTTGCTAACTGGATATAAATAGAATGGACCCATGATGTTCAAGATGAAAACTCCTGCATTAAGCCCTCAATTCTGTTGCAGAGTGTGGGCATCCAGGAATGATGAAGCAATATATATATCTCTATAACTCTCTGGGGTTGGATTTGGCTGGGCTAAGACATGAGGATGGCATGAGGATGGTTCTCCTAGTCTACAGAATAGTTTCAGTATGAACTTTTAGGAATTCATCATAATTCATATTGTCCTTATCAGCATTCAGGTTTTTTCTAGCAGTACTTGAGCTACCGCCGGTCTCTCTTTATCCCTCCTATAGTGGCACAATAATACATGCTACTATGTACACTATCAAAAAACGGGGTTGATGGAGGAAAAATATGTAAATGGAGGAGGCCAGTGAACAAATACAGAGATTGATTGGATTGTCAGGACTTAATCCAGTGAGAGAAATATCAAATCTAAAACCAAATTTTGATGAGACTGGACTATTGTCTTGTTAAGAGTCCTTCAGATGTCGTTTGACAAAACTAGTAGAAACGGATGAAGCTGTGACTTTTGAGCTGGCTCAGATTTATTTTTCTTTTTTGAAAAGAGTTCAGGTTTTTGCTCAAGGTTTTGCTATTGACTAAACAGTAGGTGATCAAAGAAAGCCTATGGTTTTAATGTCCTTTATTTTGAAGTTGGACTCTGACTCAGCCTGCTGGCTTAACCATAAATAATGTTTAGAAATCCTCATGAGGTAAAGCAAGAGATGGTTGGTGTTTTTCTTCTCATATCCCTGACACGTGTAGATTCTTTTTTTAAAAAAAAGTAATATTTCCACAAAAGGTTATGGACATCAAGCTGTATGTGTTTTTCTACTAACTGCAGAATAATAGAAAATGCACTATTTAGACTTAGATAGCTTTCATGTTCATTACTAGGATGAAACAGATAAATTGGCAGAAATAATAACAAACAAAACACATAAAACAGCTATCCAAAAGACTTTGTCCTACGCCTACTGAAAAGCTGTTCAGATATGTAAATTGTAAACAATTCTACGTTTAGTTAATATTTTTCATTTAAAGAAACAATGCTGCTGAACTTACTTTGCACTTGTACACATTTCCTAGATAGTAAAAAAGAATATATGTATGCAAGCTAGAGCTGTTGGCAGGCTATAATGAACAATGCATTATCAGCTTAGTATTCAATTAATACCAACACTTACGACCCATTGGAAATAGACAATGCTTATGAGTTAGTATGCATTGAAGTAACAATAAAGTGAGTGAGGTCTAACTGAAAATTAATAAAAGTGCTCAAAGTGATAATTAGCATTCAGGAAAAGGTTGTGTAGATAACAAATGTTGAAATGGAAATGAGTCAAGTAGTCCAAACGTTATATGTTTTGGCAAACACTGCTATTCCAGAGTGCACTGCAAGTAGGTGTCCCTGAACAAATCCTTTTTCCTGTTAAGCATTATTCTATCTTTCTTTCTATAATTATAGAAATAATAGCATCATTTCTATCTTTAGACATCACTAAAGCAGGGTCAATCTCTAAAACATGGTCTATCATTGAGCCAACAACCAGATCCTTCCAGTTGAAGTCCTTGAGTTTTGAAGTGTTGAGTCAGAATGACTCTGAGAAAGTGCCTGATGTCAATACAAATAAATTCTGTAGAGGTAAATGTATGTTCTACACTTACTGAAGAATAGATCCAAATAATAAATGTAAAATGGTGCTTAAATGAATAAGCAGTCACACTGAGGTTAAAAAAAATGGCCTACAAATTGAAGAGGTATAAGCAACGTGATGCTAAGAAAAATATTAGATAAAATTCTGAAATATATTTAAAAGACTGTCATAAATAAGACATGAGATGAATATTCTACTCCTTTTGGTTCTGAAAAAGCCTTAAAGAGCGTCTGATAACCACTTTGGGGCAAAGTAGGTTAAGAAAGGTGTAAAACAAATTAGAAAGCCAAAGCTAGAGGGCAAAAATAGTTTATAATTTTAATTTTCATCAATAATGATTTAGGTGCCATGCAAAATATTTTCATTCCAAAGACAGACATGCACTGGAATATTTTATTTACATAGAAATTGCAAAACATTTTTCAATGAAAATTTTTAAATGTGTGTCTGTGAAAGAAGCTGGGATCTCTTGAACATAGTTTGAAAAGATTAAGATGAATAAACTCTGGAAGGATTTGAATTTCCATTATTCTACAATATTATGGCTTATTGTCATCTTCTTCCCACTTTTGAAATGTCAGTGTTTCAATGATACTTCTAGTATTCAAAAAATTTATGAAGAGCATTTTGACTATATCTACTTTAGAATATCACAATCTCTATGAGCTTCTATATAACACAGATCATGAAGCTACACCAGTGATATGTTCTTTGTTGTTGAAATGCATTTGAATTTCATATTTGAATTCCTCATATATACTAATGACATCAGCAGGTTGGTTTGATACATTTACTCTATCCTTTAAACAGCTTTGATTCTGAACAATGATGCACCTCCACCAAGACTATCTCCAACCTTATACAGCTCCCTGAGCCACTTCAAATTTACCCTGTTTATCTAATGAAGAAACAGAAGATAATACTACACTGTAGGTTGGTCTAAAGATCAGGACAGAGAAAATATAGTGTCACACTAGTGATAGGTGCAAAATGCCATCCCAGACACTTCTGAAATAAGAGCATTACTCTAAAAATTGGTTTTTAGCTTTCTATTGTGATACAGACTGTGAGTTTTCTCTGTTCACTCTCCATTTCTGCTATGCTTCTTAAGAAGCTTGGGCCAGGAGAAAATCCCTGTGGGACGAAAAGCAATCTAGTATACCTAGTGAAAATTTGAGCTACTGCAGGGTGAGAGAGAGGATTCTACAGACATGTTGCAAGAGGCTTTGGTTTAAGCATAGTTTGGGCATCTGGTAAGAACTTGGCAATTCATTGCAAATAAAAAAGTTGCTAACCTGACTAAAACAAATGTGAGATGCCAAAACTCACCAGAAGGAGAAGGGTGGGAGGAGGGAATGAAAAAGGAAAGGCAATTGTTATCAATGTTTTTGTATTTGTCTTTGTCTTGCCATTTTATGTGTTCAGTCAAGAGGCACTTAGGAAAATAAATGGGAACACATGACACATTTCATCCTCTTACACCCCATATTCTCCCAGCTGTTTTCAGGTAAAGCAATTTCCTGACCTTTTATTATTTGCATATTTAGTAATCACCATTGAATCTTTCTTCCATGTTCTTATTAAAATTATCAATATAAAAAAATCAATTTATATTTTTTCTAGATTATACTGCAATAAACCTAGTTTTTATGGGCTCAAAGACTTCTTGTTTTACCTTTGGTTCAAAACATTTCACCACTGCAAAATATCCTGATAATCCTTTGTGATCCTGTGCACTAAGCAAAAGAAATATGACCAGACAAAATTAAATATCAAATAAGAAAAGTAAACACTCATAATGATGATGATGATCTAACTCAGATGAAATGGGATCATCTAAACTACATTTTTACTAGTGAATTATTGTTCCTGATTTTAAATTTTATGTGTGCATTTAATCTAGATAACAAAATATTTCATTTTCCTACCACATCTTCTGGCTTTAACCTTATTGTAATGGATTTCCTAAGAAGCTGTTGTTTGTTTGATCCAAAGCTATATAATCAATGCTATATTCCTCTTTTACTTCTCTTAATCCCTGAGAACCCTAAATCTATGAAAAAAATAATCTGGAATGCAGCAACAGTGGAAGTTTTCTGTTTAGTTTTCTATAGGCTGAAAATGTAAAGAAAGAGTAAGGGAAAAAAGGAATTAAAAAATGTCAAGTTTTTACATTGTAGTTTGTTTTCATTTACTTTGTTTTCTGCCTAGAAGGAAATAAAAGTTTTACATTTAATAGAATGATTAAAATAACAGGGCTATATGGAGGGAAACTGAGCAAAAAGCTTCTGAATTTGCTTAATTTTTGTGGCAAATTATTAGTGAAGAGTAAGATAGGTTCCCTGTCTCTAAATATATTAAAAGTAATATTGCTCAACACTAACAAAAAGAAAATTACATCAAGATGAATTAAAATATGATGCTTATTGAAGGAAATTTTGAAAGTTACTTTTTTTGTTGAACATTTTTTTATAGAATCACAGAATGTTTTGGGCTGGAAAGAACTTAAAAATCATCTCTTTCAAAGACCCTTGCATGGGCAGGGACATCTTCCACTAGACCATGCAGCTCAAAGCTCCACCCAAGCTGGTCAGGAACATTTCCAGGGAACAGGATCCCCAGCTTCTCTGGGCAACCTCTTCCAGTGTCTCACCACCTTCAAAGTAAAGAATTTCTTCCTGACATCTAATCTAATCCTGCTATTTTTCATCTTAAAGCCATTCCCCCTTATCCTATTACTACATGCCCTTGTAAAAAGTCCCTCTTCAAACTTTTTGCAGGCCACCTTCAAGTACTGGAAGGCTGCTCTCTGAAGCTTTCTCTTCTCCAGGCTGAAGTGTTCCAGCCCTCTAAACATCTTCATGGCTTCCTCTGGACCCACCCTTTGGTTTTTTTACTCCTTGGATGTGCTGAGTGTAGGAGCAGCTCTGTACTGGACAGAATGACATGTGGTTCAACCAGTGTTATGTAACACTGTGAACATAACTCTGCTAGAGGAGGAAACTTGGTATTTAGATCATATTATGCTGACAAACATTGGGCAGGTAATTGTCTTTCTCCTGCCTGAGCAAGTTTGGGATTAGGAAGACTATTATTTCATGGAAGCTCAGTCATGATGAAAGAGACAGCAGGTTTGAGGAAGCTGTTCATAGTACACTGAAACTGGCAGGAAATTTTTTTCATTAAAAACAAGTAGGACCATGTGAGAGCTCTGGTAAGACAGTGAATATGTTGCTGCAATGATAGAGTAATGTGTGCACTGTAATGCATACACAAGTATGCTATTTCCACAACGCAGACATACTAGTTGAAGTCAAATCATAATGCTCTTATTTGAGTTCCTGCCCTAGGACAGAATCCAGGAAAAAGAATGAGAATAATAGACTTTTAGAAAAAATGATTCACAAGGAAAGAGTGAAACAGTTTATTTTGCTGAAAGAAAGTCTGACTAGGGCATGGTCACAGAAAAGGAAGCTACAAATAGGAAGAAACCGGCCTGTTTTCATGCACACACTTCTAACAGAAAGAGAAGATAAGCATGAATTAACTTATTATCAATAGAAAGAACAAAACTGCTAGTTTCCATTGTTTGAGCCTCTTAAAAACAAGTGTATCTGTAAAGAATTATGCGAGCATGGTCAATCCTACTGGAAAGCTAAAGGATTGGATAGCTGACTTTTGAAGTATTCTTTTCTTTCCAGATATATCTGTCCATTATTTCTAAGCATATATCTGTCTTATTTTGGTCCAACATTGGTTATCTCAGGCTGTGTGCTGGTTTTGGCTGCAGCAGAGTCCATTTTCATCACAGTAGCCTTTATGGGACTGCATCTTGGATTTGTGCTGAAAGCAGTGCTGAAAACAAAGGGATGTTATAGCTGCTGCTGAGCAGTGCTTGCACAGCCAGGGCTTTCTCTGCTCCTCACACCACCCTGCCAGTGAGTAGTGAGCAGGCTGGAACTATTCAAACATTTTGGAGGTGACACAACTAGGACAGCTGACCCCATCTGATCCAAGAGATATTTCATACTTGCATCCCTTTCTGAGCACATGACATCGTGTTCAGTATACAAAGGGGGAAGAAGAAGGAATGTGAGGGAATGGAGAGATGGCATTTTTCTTCTGTAGTGAAAATCTAGTGGAGCCTGGCTGTGTGGGACTTAGTTATGACTGTGGTTAAACCACAACAGTCGTCCCTTGCACACCTGCCAGCAGAACAGATATTTTCATCTGCTCCAGTACCTGAGCCAATAAAAACAAATGCTCTCTAAATATCCCTGAAAACCAAACAAATGAATGACATTTTAATTATATATGCACTGTAATCTAAAATCCTAATGAATTTTTATAGCTTAAGGTTCAAGTTTTGCAACTAGGATTTTTTATCTAAAAATGGTCCAAAAAACCTGCCTTCCGTAATTCTTCACTTATTTATGATCATACGGGTCACCTAAACAACATGAGGGGGGTTTTTCTTTTCCTGAAAGGTTAGATGTTTCCCAAACCAGAGATGGATCCTTCAAGAAAACCAGTATGTGTTCTTGAGAAGAGTGCCCTGTTAGGCTTAGTACTCAATATAAAATGGAGATTTATTTCTCTGCATTTTTGAGGCATGTTCCATTTAATAAAGATGAGTTAAGGGTAAAATTTGTATGAAACAAAACACAGGCTCGAGTGGAATGTGGTTGAAAATACCTTTTTATTGATTAAAAACACTTAGTAGTCAAAGATATTATGCAAACCTTGCTATTTATTTGAACCAAATACATTCTGATCTGTTTTTCAAATGTCTTTTGCAACATATTTTTCTGTATAGCATATTTTCACTTCTATCACATTTCTCCCTAATTAGTTTTAGGAGGAAAAAAATCTACTTTGAAAGTAAAGTCTTTAGAAGGCTAACTTGCTGTCTAGTAAAACATAAATGGCTAATGGACAAGTCATGGCTATAGGTATAATCCTATAGTAATCTACAAAGTAACTGTGCTTCCTAGTCCATTGTAAAATTTGCTATTTTTAAAATATTTTTGAAATTGTGAGAGTAATTGGCACACAATGTTCCAGAACTATAACCTCTACATATACTTGAAAACCCTAGTATGATAGATGGCAGAGCCCTTTAATTCTGTGTCTGCCTATTAATCTATTCTATTGACCCTTTCCTAGTTAGTTGCTTTCATACTTCAGAGTCAAGATCAATATTTATCATGTTCCACATAAAATCTAATATAAATGAGACCTTGGAAATTATAGCTCTATGTCCCTTATATATTTCTTAATATGTGAAAACTGCAGCTAGAGAAAAATGATTTCTAGAGATTTTGACTTGAATAAATAACTTCAAGACAGAGCACTCCAGCCTGTGAGTTTGTTACCACCGGATCCATGTGAAGCTTAGTCAGTTTTCTTTGCAAATGCTCACAGAGGTGTTTCATTTAAAATTGATTCATACACATCGAATTCCAGTCGAGCTTAAACACTGTTTGAAGCACAGGTTTCCATGGGCTAATGAGAACAAGTTGATGTTTTCAATTAGGTTTTATGAGTTTCTGAAAAGTCTATGTGATAGAGTAGTCCAGTTTTTCAGGATAGAGATATTGCAGTATTTGCTACCTTGATTTCTTAAAAAAAATTGATTTAGTATTTTTCCTTTGTGTGTGTGTTTGAAATGTATTATATGCACAGGGCTTCTGTTAGACATCAAGTGGCTAGTAAAGAAGAAAAATCTGTCTTTATAAGTTGCTTGGATCCAATTTTTGCTCATATTTGTTTACTTTTCAGTCTTTCTTCATCAGAATGTAATTTAGCAGCTAGAGTAATTATCAAGTTGAAGAACAGTGTGCTTATCTCCACGGATTTGTTTTGTTTTGAGTTGAGCTGATTACCACCATATCTGTGCTTAGTAAGGATTTCTTTCCTAGACAGAAATTACAGTTGTTCTGGTTTTGGCTTGTTTGTTGGTCTTTTTCCTATAGGAAAAAGGAACACAATCACTTCAATTTCCTCTTTGGAAATTTCATATTTCTAAATCTCTCTATAGAGATCTTGTGAGACAATTGTAACTTTGATGCCTTTGATCCCTTTTGTTCAGATATTTGGTACTGGCACTGTACACCAATGTCTATAGATGCATCCTACCTTGAGTGTTTCTTAATAAAAGCCGCTGGAATTGAATCTTCTGAAAATTTTTCTTAAAAGGATTTACATTTTTTTTAAACATTCAAAAAATTCATTAATCTTTGACATGAAATAAATTGCCTACCTAAAGTTGCATTTTTTAATGCCATCTTCTAATATGAAGCTTGTTTTATTATGTATGAAGTAAAATTATTCCCCTTTATTTTAACATTTTAAAGATAATATTTAAATTATTTTATATAGACAATTTTTTTCTAAGTTAAAATAACAAGTTAGTTAAGAAAAAATTATACTAGAGAAAAGCTTTTGGATGATAGTAGAAATTATACCTATTATGAAATATGATACCTACAAATACCCTAGAGACAGAGGCAGGTATTTCAGGAAGACCACAAAATGAGGTGGGAAATAATAAGTCTGAGAATACCAACTGCCATGAATCTGAAAATTCTTAGTTCCCCAAGGAGTTTAGAAGACATCAGTCATTGCTACGTGATAGAAAGTTTCCTTTTTTAACAAGCCCAAATCACACTTTGCAGAAGCAAAGACTCAGAGAAAAAAAAAAAAAATCAATTCCAGATAAATATAGGAACTCTTCAAAAGAACATTTTAAAACCCCCTATTTTTAATAGATAAGCCCCTCATCTTTAATAATTATTAGATATTACTGTATGAAGCATTTTAAGTGTGACTTTGGAAGGTCTGCTAAATGGATTCTTTACAAATCCTAAACAGTGTTTTTCAAGCACTGTCCTTCTTTTTTCTTCGACTCCAAATATTTTGGTTATTAGTATGTCTGTCCAGATTTCTGGCAATGTTAAGAGCACAAGATCATGTTCTTTTACAACAGTCAATGGGCTGTGTTGATAAATTCAAGAAAGATAATACTTTTTAAAACCTGCTGCTCAGCACTACATAACCACCTATTTACATGACATTTTAGCTCAGTTTCCAGTATTTACAGCACTTCAACAGTAAAGATAATATTTTTTAAAATCTGATTGCACATTGCTTTTTAAAATAAGAAAATATTGTAATTACTTTCAATAAGGAAATATTTGAGGCCTTCTAAAATGTTCTTTTCTAGTTTAACAAGCCTAAACTGTCATAAATCAGAGTTTGAAAGAGTTGTAGAATATTTTGCAGAAGGAATTCTTGGGATCCATGAGAGTCATTATTGTCATTTAAGAGTGTTAAAAAAAAAAAAACAAACTAAAGACCCCATGTTTTTCCTTTTACAAGGTAAGGCATTGTTGTCATCACATTGCAAAACTCTCATATCTTCTCAGTGATTTCTCATGGGCAGCTCCTCACAGCACTGACTCCTCCTCCTTCTTCTTCCTCTTCACTACCAACGCCTTCAAGCCTCTTCACAGCACAGTCAACAAACTCCATCTCTTTTCTCAACCAGCTACCCCACTCTTTGGTAGCACTCTTCTTATTGGACACAGCTGTGGCCTGTTAAGGGCAGGCCTGTTCCTAATCTTTGGTGACTAGTACAGCTGCAACTCCTCAGGTGTGAGATTACCTTCTGCACTATTTTCTTACATTCTATCCCCCCACAAGGCATCACTTAGAGAAATTCTGGTATGCTATACAACATATTAGATTTGTGTCTGTGACAGGCCAAAAGGAACTCCTTCAGTTTTCTGATATATGACAAATCAATCCTCTTAATGTTTCTTTTGATTTTGTTTTCAAATTTCCAACACAGGCGATCTGCCTTTTTTAATCTATTTATGACTTGTCTTATTGTTACTGTCCTAGCATCCTGAACTGACTTCTAATTTTACGAGTGGCATGAAATTCTTATATAATTTTAATTTAAGGTAAAAAATCCCAATTTGGTGCTTCACTTCCTTAAAATAACCTTTGTTGAAAAAAAAAAAAATTAACAATCAGAAGAGTTAAAGTTGTTGCATATTAATGTGTTGCTTATTGATAATTGGATTTAGATTGGCTAGATTGAAAAGGTGTTTTTCTGATGGTCTTATTTCTTTGTTAAATATTAAATCAGTTTTTACTATAATTTTGTCTAATTTTCATCTTATTCCATATCTTTTGAATCATTCAATTTTAACCAGCATTAAAAAAACTTTACAATTATGTTGTTGCTGACACAGATTCTATTAGGGTAATGTCATATATTATTAGAGGCATCAAATTTATGCAAAAAAATATTCACATCTCTAAATTTGTTGTCATAAGTAGAGTACTTCATTTTCATCTAATGTGTCATTCAATAGATCACAAGGACCGTCTGAGAGCATCTTCTTCCTTTATTTTGATAGTAACAATTTTAAAAAGTTAATTTTGTCATTCAATGACCTATTTAATCATTAGTATAAGCAATTCATTTAAGTAGCCTCTAGTTCAATACTAATGGAGCAAATCTCTTCTCAAAGACTTTTTAGAGCTTTTTACAGCATTTGACTGACAGTATTTAGGTTTGTTCTGAGCTTCTGTGAACAAGGGAGGCATAGGCAAGTTGGACCCTTCTGGAAACAGGAAGGGGAGTATGATCTCTCTTGAGCATCTCCTGGGCTCCTTAGGTGAAGAGCATGTCAGAGGCTGCCAAGGAGCAGAGAGGAGGCAGGCACAGCACAGGTGTGCAGCAACGTGCACTGAATGGAGGTCATTGAATTGAGCGGAACAGAAGATTCACAAAGGAGAATCTAAGAGCAGAATAAAATTTAATTTAAAATAATTTTAATTTCCAAAACAACCTTTTGAATTTTGTCTATTTTAAAATTTAACACTTTTAATTCATAATCTAAAAGACCTTGTTTTAATTTTTGGGAGTTACGAAGGCCAAGGCACACACACTGACAAAGATCCTGTCACAAAGAAGTTTTATGCCTTTTGACTCAAGACACTATGAACTAAAGACCTATTCTTAATTGCATTATATTGTTTATTTTCTTCTCAGAGGATTTCTAGGGAGGAAATTAATTTTGATGAGACAGCAGTAGAGCTTTCAGATCTGACATATGTTAGTACTGTGAAAATCAGCATAGCAGTATTGAAGATTAACTTCCCCTGACTCAATGCTGATTGTACTGTTCATGCTAAATAAAATTTTGTCTTTTTGATTCGTATCTGTCACAATTTCAGTTGGTGATTCAGATATCACATAGTGTATCTGTGATGGGCATATACAATAGTTTCACAATCATCACAGCAGATTGACAACACATCATTCTGAAAAACAAGAAAAGGAAACAAAATCTTTGTTTTTCAAGCTTAAAAGAAGAGGGGGTTAATTTCCTCTGAAAAGAATCAAGTTGTCAGAAGCATCAAAGTATTAAATAATATACTTGATTGCTTAGTAGGTTTTGAGGTTTTTTATTTAGTGAATTGTAATTTTTGTAAGGGATTCAAATAGTTCTAGTATAGTTGATACAGTTTAATATTTTAATTTTTTTCTCTGTAATGTTTAGATGATAGTTCTAGCCATCCCTAAATGAAAGTGACACCAAAATAATTTTTTTAAAAAAATAATTTTTTTAAAAATATTTTAGAATTATGTATGTTTCAAGACTGCTTTCACAAAATTAACAATCAGCAATGCTTTTTTTTTTTTATTGTCTATGGCACCATCTTGACATTTTTCTTGACTTCCTAAAAATTTTTTAGTTTTCAACTTTATTTGCTATTTTTTATTTATTGGCTGTAGATATTAAAATCCTCTATTCAAACTAAACAGCAATACCTAAAGTAAAGTAATTTTTGTTGTGTCTCTGTGCTGAATTTACTTTATAATCAATGCGCAGTGAGGGGAGCTGCATTACCAGAGCCTACTCTGTCTTACATACACGAACAGTTTCACATATGAATTAGAGATGATATCTCTTCTAAGGTCCTTCTGGGTTCTGGGGGTTTGTTTCAAGCTCTTCTGGTCACACAGGGTTTGTATAATTATGTTGACTTCCAAACTCAGTGAACTGAAAAGGTTTTGAAATATGTATTAAATTCTTGTGGGCTTTTTGTGTTTTTCCCCACTTTCTGGAGTAGAATGAAATTTCTGGTGCTTCTCACCAGAAAGGGATGCATACTGTCCATAGCACCATAATCTTTGTTTTGCCAAAAAGCACTGGCAAAGAAATTATAAAAAAACTAAATTACTTCAATAAATGTGAGTGACTAATTCACTGAAAAGCACATAAAAGACCTAGAGAGAGACTGTTTTAGAACTTTCTTAACCTGTGCCTATTAGATTTTTCCAAAGAGTAAATGAGAATATCAAAATATTGCTATGATATCATTGCAGCAAATTCCAGATGACTTATAATAACTTTAGTATTAGTGTGCTGTGATCTGACGTACCACTATCTACTCAAAAAAACTGAGGTTTTATATTTCTTAGTAGTTCTTTTCATGGGTAATACAGATGATGTTGAACAAACCTGCATCTTTCTCTCTTAAATTTGGGTAAATGACTGATCTTTCAACCCTTTTCCTGGAACACATATACCATGTTATTGCCATTTCCATGGCATTTAGGATGTATTTGTGGTATCACACAAATATCAAGTTGCCCTTTCCAAATGGTATTTAAAGTCTGTCTTGGATTTCTCTTACAGTTTTAGACTTTGTCAGGCACAAATGCCATACTTCTGATTAACCTCCTATTAATTATTTACATTGGTACTTATAGCTCACAGATCCAGCTTGTATTTTTGTTACTTAGTATGAGTCCTGGCCCAAGAATATATTCTTGAATGTGTACAAGGCTGGAGGACGTACAGATCTTTTCCTTAGGAGTAGGCATTTTGAGAATTACTAGCCTTCAAGATGAGGCTAGAGCAAGACTTCAGATAGGCAGAGCGCTTATTTTTCAGTGTTTACAATCATTCAAAAATATATATATTTTTTTAATTCAGCTGTAGATCTGTAGTGAACAAAATAGAGTTAGAGCACTGGACCACAAGCACCCATGCTAAGATATAAAACAAAAACTAAGATATAAAATGCCCCAGATAAACTATTTGTACAGAGTCTTACCATTAAAAAAAAATTAGAAACTAGAATTATCAAGAAAATTCTCTAATTTCTTTCATTCCTGTACTATTTGGGGAATTTTAATTTTGGGAATATTAATGCATATATATGCATAAATAAATGGATTGTATATCTAATTCTTGTTAATGTTTTTTTCCTTTTAATGTGGCAATATCAGTCTGGAATAGAAGCAAGTCAGCTATTTGGGATATAACAGATGTTTGGAAGACTGTCTTAAAATTAGTCAGCATCAATAATTATTTAAAAGCCAAATTTCAATTAATAAAATTCTGTTCACATCTCCTTTGACAGGAAGATAAACAGTTCTAAAGACAAAGAGCAACATTCCAAGTACATGAGCACTGAAAAGTGTCTTCATTTTCCTCCAAAAAATTACTTTGAAATAGTATTTTAAAGACTCAAATGAAAATATAAAATTTTTCTTCAGACAACTGAGTGCATTTAAATGCAAAAAACATCTGAAATATTTTGGTATTAAACCCAGATCCATCTAAATGATTTCCTAGTACTTTACCCCTGTGTGAAAATAAGCAGGATCAAGTTCAAAGCAGATAAGTCTAGTGCAACTCCAGATGGATATTAGTTTTGGAAATATGTGCAATTTCCAATCAGCAGTTTTTATTTTCTTTTCTAATGTAACATAAAAATATTCCTAACATTCATAGCGGTTTTAGATTTGTCATTTGTGGGTTCTATCGACTATATGTTTGTATTAATAGAATATATAAATTACTTGTTTTTCAACTGTCCATGAGGCTGCTGATTTCTGTCTAGTATTAATACCTCTAAGGATGTTTTTTAGTCTTTCTGTATTCTCCTTGAAGTTTGAGTAACTGGACTTTTCACTGAATCCGAAAATTCTTTAAAGGATTCCTAGTACAAAATAGAAAATTCATCTATAAATAATAAAAGTATGTATGCCATTGATTTACAACAAAATAAATGACAGTACTAGATGTATATTGACTCCTAGATATGTAATTAGATCTATTAATAATAGATGCTAATATTAGATTAAAGATGGGTTACATAAATAATGCAGAAGTGTATTACAAAGAAGTGCAATAAACCTAGAATTTCCACATATGTAGAAGTCATGAATCTGCAGAACTGGGAATAAGACTGCTACGGAGTCCGTGAGGTTGCAGGGCAAACACAGCTGAAAGCCTGATTTTAGACTCCATGTGTTTTGTGCCTTTCTGCTCACTGCATATTCCTTTAACTGTGTAATTTTTCTACTCTAATTTTCATTTTACTGAATTTTTGTTTTCTGTTTAACTAAGTGAATGGTTAACATTATGTGAACGGGACATCAAAAGCTCGCTTTGTTTACGTCATATGGTATAGGAGTGTCTTTATCTCTCAAAACCTGATCCTTGTGCACAATTTAAAATTCCTCACATAAAGGCTGGTATTTGAAACTTTTTTGCTTGGAGTTCAACTGGAGAGTTCTATCAAATTCTGTACTGTGATACAAGGATGTGTTTAATGATAATGATAATGATAATGATAATAATAAAAATTTCACCTATGTTCTAAATCCCGTTGTCTTTACTTTTTGGATCTTCTCTGAATCATGTCAGATTCTTGTCTCTGTTTAGACATTGTAGATTCCTGCTATAGCACTGTTCTACGTAATCCTCCCTGTGTGGAGGAGATCATTCTCATCTAGGAGTAAGAGAGAAAGGAGTGACTTTCCTTTTGTGTTAGTCTCCTGTTCTTTATTCTCTGTCACCAAGGATAAGATGTTGACCTGGGCAGACTTGAGAGGTCTCTGCAAATCTCATGAAAGCCAATAAGGCCAAGTAAAACTTTCTGCACCCGAGTTGAGGCAATCCCAAGAGCAAGTACAGGCTGGGCAGAGAATGGCTGGAGACTAGCCCTGAGTAGAAAGCCTTTGTGGATGAAAATATCAACGTGACTCTACAATGGGTGATTGCAGTCTAGAAACCAACCACATCCTGGGCTGTATCAAAAAAAGCAGGTCAAGGGAGGTGATTCTGTCTCTCTACTCTGCACTTGTGAGACTCCACCTGGAATACTCTGTCCAGATGTGGGGTCACCCCCCCAAAAAAAGACATTTGCCTGTTGGAATGAGTCCAGTGGAAAGCCACTAAATTGATCACAGGGCTGGATTACTTCTATGAAGATGGCCTGAGAGATCTAGGGTTGTTCAACCTGGAGAAGAGAAAGCTCCAGGGAGACATTAGAGCATCTTCCAGGGCTTAAAGAGACCTACAAGAGAGCTGGAGAGGGACTATTCATAAAGGTTTGTCATAGATAGGACAAAAACAAATGTTTTTTAAGATGGAGAAGTCTAGTTTTAGCTAAATAATAGGAAGAAATTCTTTAGTGTAAGTGTGGTGAGGCACTGGAACAGGTTGCACAGAGACATTGTGGATACCCCATCCCTGAAGGTGTTCAAGACCAGGATGGATGCAGCTCTGAGTAGCCAATTGATTCCTGTAAATTTGATTTTTTTCTCCTGAAGTCCTTTTTCCCATTCCTGAACAAGCCCTACTTTGTTATGAAACTTTGTGAGTTTGCCGCAAAAAAAAGAGTTGTCTTTCTTTTGGTGATACAATATGGGAATAAATTTTACAAAGTAGGTCTAAAACCCATTTTCCTAAAGTTATATCTCATCCCTCTTACATTTTTCTTCTGCTCTAAATATTCATCAGTACAGCTGGAGGAACTGTTGAAGCCTCTGGATGTAATAACTTACATAGATTTGGAGTGGACTTTTTGTATACAGACTTACAAATATCACATTAAAGTGCATTGTGTCTACAGTAAACCCATAGTCATCAAAAATAAAGAATTATAGATCACTTGCATCATCACCCTACAAAATTTTGCCTTCTATTTTTTTCTTCTATATTTTTTATTATTTCAGAGTTCTTGAAATTGTCTAAAGGAAAAGTTGATATGTTTTTGTGGATTTGGTTCCTTTCATTAATTCAAATTCAGAAACTATGTTTCCTCATCATATGTTTTCTAGGACAGTTCCATTTTGGACAACTATCTCATCATTCCCTGTTGTACTTGCCCTGTGCAAAGATTTTTTCTCACTATATTTTTTTCTTTTCTTTATCCCTTGTATTTCTCCTCCTCACTTCTCTCTCGCATTTTATATTTCCTCTTCAAAAAGTTGTGTGGAAGGTATTAACTCACTGATAGTAGTGCCGTTCTGTTATTGAAATTTCATTTACTTTATGAGAACAGAGAACAAGGAGGTAATCAAGCAAAAATGCGCCTTTTGACAGATGTTAAAGTCATAGGCTATAAGGATCAAAAGAACAGAAATTAATCATTCGTAATTTGGAACTCTTGTTTATTCCACAACTGTTGTAGTTTAACCTCAGTTGGTAAATAAGCCACATACAGCCACTCACTCACTCACTCACTCACTCACTCACTCACTCACTCACTCACTCACTCACTCACTCACCAGCTGCATGGGAGAGAGAATCAGAAAGGCAAAAGTGAGAAAGATCATGGTTTGAGATGAACACAATTCCATAAGTAAACTTAATAGGCAAACAGTAGCCATATACAAGCAAATAGAAATAAGGAATTCATTCACCACTAGACATGGCCAGAGAGGTGTTCAGCCATCCCTGGGAAAGCAGGGCTCCATCACACATAACAGTGACTTGTGAAGCCAAATCATGTCACTCCAAACATAGTGGTCCTCCCACCTTCCTGCATCTTCCTCCAGCTCTGTATGCCGAGCATTACATCACATGAGATGAGATGCTTATTTAGTCAGTTGGGAACAACACTTCCAGCTCTTTCTACTTCCAACTCCTTGCCTACCCACAGCTGCCTCGCTGGTGGGATGGCATGAGAAGCAGAAAAGGCCTTGATGCTGTGCAAGCACTGCTCACTGAAGTGACATGAGAACCAAAAACTGAGTATTGAAAAGGTCTTGAAAGAATAGTAATTGTCAGTGTTTTTTAAAACCAGTATAATTTGACCAAACAACCCTCTGGAGGTGAGAAGCAGTGGAAAGGGTAACTAGGATACTAATTGTCAAGAAAATAAACCTGTAGGAGTACAGAGCTCTTACAAAAAGTGTGAAATATTGAATCGGTAAAATAAAGTAATTGCATTTAACATCTAGTCATTCCCTGAAGGTGAGCATGTGGCCTGAATGTACATGCAGAGCAGTTGGCAGAGAACAGAACCTAGCCCATGTGGAGACTTCTTCTGCAGGTTGTGCCTACAAGATACATGCCATTCACTCATGCAGAGATACCTGAACTAACTTTGAATTACTTTACTGAGCTACCAGGAATAGCATTTATTTTCTACACAGAACAATTAGCACTGATGAAAAAGAAGGTGCATTCACCTGTCCAGAATAGCAGACAGTGGAATAGTCCCAGGTATCATCTTTAAACATGGACTATCTTTTTTCTTCCCCTGCAAAAGTGGATTTTTTTTGTATATGAGCATTTTCTTCTTTTACTCACTTCCTTTCATATTCTGATGATAAACACAATGTAAGTTTTCATTTGTACAGAACGAAAGAAAATGAATTCAATTTGTTTAGCTATGAGAAATCTTCATCCAGAACATTACTTCAGAATCTGTCTTTAGACAGGATGGGGATGAGGATAATCAGTCTGTTTTCCCTACTTATTTATATTCCTATATACTATTAGGCTGTTCAAAAATAAAAAATAATTACATCAATATGTGTTGGAAAGAACTAAATTTAGGAGGATATTCAAATAGTATCATTACTATAGAGATTTCTGCCAGGAAAGACAGGAAATTGTATCACTCAATGAAAGACATTAGCCAAACATTACTGGCATTTTGCTATACTCTGGCATAGATCAAAAGTAGTGTACCTACACCTGTAAAATTAGTTGCATCCAAGTTCTTAAAATGTAGAGTCCATTAAAGGTGCATTGTTTGTAATTTCAGATGTTCCTTTTATAGTTGTTTAAAATTGTGTGCTCATTCTTAAAAATAAGCAGTACGCTTTCAGATTAGCATAAGGCATTAACTATGATAGATACTTGCTAAACTTCAGAAATTCATACTGTTCACATATTGATGTACTTTGTGAATATTCATTTTCATGAGAGGGAAGACCACATTTTGAAAGTTTCTTTCTTTTCAATAATTCAGGCATACAACTTCTAGATTAGGAAGTACATAGCACTGTCATTAATGAAACTGCATTAATTCTTGTGCAATTATTTCTGATTTACACCAGAATAAGTGGGATCAGACTCAAATTTTTGGAGTATTTATTTATACTTTACCCAAATACAACAAAAGCAGCAAGAGTCCTCAATAAAAATTGCAGTGAGACTAGCACTGATTAAGATTTATATACAAAGTTTGCAATATTCCTATTTCTGATTAGAACATGCCAAGGCTAAAAATGGAGCTTAGCATACTAGTGGAAAATTAGAGTAAGAGCTGGAGATAACCATACACATTATTTCCTAATTCGAGAACAAGTCAAATTGGAACATGAGGTTTTTATCATACATGTTTAGGGGTTTATATTGAGAATTAGGATAAAACTTTTGAATGCCTAGGTCTTCCAGGTGTGAATCATATTCAGCTTTATATGGTCACACTTATTAAAATGTTACCCAAATGTTATCCAAGGCATTCAGTAATGTCTGCCAACATGAAACAGAATATAATGTGAAGGATGTGTAATGGATACTGATGATAAACTGTATACAAACAGTGTATCAGATTATTTAAGTGAATATATATTTTGAGATACTCCCATGTTCACTAAAGTATGATAAGTAAAATTTATATTTTTACCAAAGATGTACTTGTTAATAAAACTGTACCCTCGAGGCTTAGAGTTAATATGAATAACTCAACTTTTATAATTAGTATAAAACTGATATCTATATAAACAGTGGTGTCAATACTGTGGCATAGATGCTATGAGTTAATATGAATAACTCAACTTTTATAATTAGTATAAAACTGATATCTATATAAATTGTGGTGTCAATACTGTGGCATAGATGCTGATCTCTGAGGAGGGCAATGGGTTGAAGGCTTTCCAATGCAAGTCTGATGAGGAGTGGTTGAGGCAACTGTGGTTGTTTAGTCTGGGGAAAAGGAGGCTCAAGGGTGACCTTATCTCTTTCTACAAGTCCCTGAAAAGAGGATGTAGTGAGGTAGGAATCAGGCTCTTCTCCTGGGTAACAAGTGATAGGACAAGTTGAAATGGCCTCAAGTGCTGCCAGGGGTGGTTTAGATTGGACATTAGGAACAATTTCTTCGCTGAAAGGACAGCCAAGCATTGGAACAGACTGCCCAGGGAGTGAGAAGATGACTGAGGGTAAAAAGATAATAGTACAGAAGTCATAGGGAAAAAATCAGTTGCCAGTGCCTGAATAGAATGTGGTCAGCATAACCAACCTCCCACATACAATACAACCTAAGGGGGATTAAACAGAGGGTGGACAGGAGACACTGCAGCCAGACTCTGTGAAAACCCTTGTGAAGAATAACTTGGTGGTGCTTTCCAGCTGATAAGCTGCACAGCAGCTGAAAACCAAGGGTGATGCCTTAGGATTTTAGCTTTTATATTTTTCAAATCTTGTGCTGCTTTGGTATATAATTCTAAAGCTCCATATAGAGTGTTAGCTACTGTCTTCATATTTTGGTCAGACAAAACAATTCATCTAGGCCTGAAGCTCAAGGACATCTTACTGTCTCAGGATGCAAAAGTACAAACAAAAGTGAGTTGGGGAGGAGCAAACTGGGGGTGTACGACTTCATTACCTGAAGGTGTAATTGGAGGATTTACCCCTGATACGTAAATGGACCAAACTTATACCTGTCTGAAAAACTAGTGACCATTGTCCATCTTGGATGTAGCCCTCTCAGAGGCTTCTGACTCCCTGAGGTGTACTTATTGAAGGTCTTTATAAATACCCACTTTTATTTTATTCGTCTTGTCTGGCCTCTGTTCTAAGTAGCCACTCTAAGGCATCAAGGGAAATAAAGGAAAATATCTTGATCTTGAATCAGCAGCCATAGTGAAATCACTGTCTTTGGACTAAATCCTGTCCTCATCTCAAGGTTATCTCAGGTGCTATGCTGAGATACCTGCTTTCAACATACAACAACCATCTACTAAGATGTATGACTAAAGTCATTCAAGCTCTATCTAAGCACAAAGAAATAGTATAAAAATGAATTGAAAATGGGGAGAGGTTAAGGAAGAATCCATTGGAACCTCTGGGATCAGCCAATGGGTTGAACTTGTCATCTCTCCTGTGGGGATACTTTTTAGGTAAGAAACATACTCTGTATCTGCTGAATGATTACCTTGAGCAAACTTTCACTGGACATTAGAGCTTGTAAGTATATTGCTTTGAATTAATATATTGCTTTGAATTTATTTTTGCAGTCAGATAATATCACTGTCATTTCTTGAACCTTAACTTATCGCAATTTATTAATAAAGAGTGTTATTCTGTAAACTATTACTGTGAGTCCTTCAAGAGCACCGGTAGTTGCTGGCAGTGGGTAAAGGGGAGTTTCTGGTTTTGGTGTGTAAACCTAAACATGTCAGTCAAACCACCCTCTGATCTAGTGAACTGCTCAGTGAAAGGTCCCCATAATGGGACACTGACAGACTGATCAGGCACAGGGTCTCAGCTTTCCTAGGGCACTGACAGATTCATCAAACACTAAAGGCTTGAGTAAATCTCCCCTTTTCATGTAACACAGGGAAATGGTAGAACCACTGACCCTGAAAGTGTTCAAAAAATTGTGAAAGTGTAGTGCCTTGGAAATGGTTTAGTCATAGACTTGGCTGTTCTGGGGTTAATGGTTGGACTTGATGAATTTGGAGTTCTCCTCCAACCTTAATGATTCCATGGTTCTATGAAGGCTGATGATAAGGCCTCAAAATAGATCTCAAGGAACCTCTAGGAGTAAGTCTATCATTCAGATGTGCTTGCTTCTGTTACCACTGGATACACTCTATTCCCTAGATGATACATACAGTCACTAAAGGACTGATGTCTGAACTTCAGGTCTTAATTGTTGGCACACTTTGATCTCCACTTGTTATGTATTTAGCAAACTGTATAGCCATAGTGTATGTATATACTATCAAATTTGAGGACTACATCATACGTCAGCTTTCCAGTGGCTATATTTCCTCCACTCCAATTCAGCAGCAGGTTGCTACTTATTATTAAACTATTTTTGTTTTAGCTGTTTTCATTGTTTTTAATACTGTATTGAGGATTCAGTATTTCATTACTCCTATCAGGACTTTAGTGAGATCTTTGATATGGTATACCACAACATTCTTGCTGCTAAATTGGAGGAATAGGTTTGATAGGTGAACAGGCAGATGGGTAGGGAATTGACTCGATGGCAGCATCCAAAGAGTTACAACCAACTCAAGTTCAAGTGGAAATCTGTGAAGAATGGTCTCCTTCAAGCATCCGTACTGGGACCAATACTCTCTAATATGTTCATTAATGACACATATAGTGCATCCTCAGAAGTTTGCAGATGACATCAAGCTGAGAGAGGCTGATATGTTGCAGGGAAGAGATGCCATCCAGAGGACCTTGCCAGGTTGAGGAATGGGTTCATGAAGTTCTACCAAGTGAAGTGCTACATCCTATTACCTGTACTAGGGCAATCACCAATCATCCATACTGATTGGATGCTGAATTGCTGACAACATTCCTGTGCAGAAGGATTTGGCGATCCTGGTGGAGGAAAAAATGGATATGAGTCATTATTATGCATTTGCAGCCCAAAAAGCCAAATGTGTCCTGGGTTTCAAAAAAAAGAAAAAAACAAACCAGAAATTGTGGACAATAGGCCATGAAGAAGGTGATTCTCCCACTCTACATTATTCTTATAAGACTTGGCCTGGAGTAAGGTATCCAGCTCTTGGCTTCTCATTAAAAACAAAAATTGACCTATTAGAGCAAGTCCAGAGGACAGCCACAAAAGTGATCAGCAGGGCACTGATCCTCTGAAAAAAGGCTGAGGGAGTGTTGGGACTTTTAAGCCTGGAGAAGAAAGACTTCAAGAAGACCTTATTGTGGCTTTTAATATATAAAGGGGGCTTATGAGAAAGAAATAGACAAAGAAATATTTTGCTAAGGACTATAGTAGAGAAGGGATAATATTTTTTAAGCTATAAGCGGGTAAATAGGTTGGAATCAGGGAAGAAATATTTTATGACAAGGGTGAAGAGACATTGAAGAAGGCTGTGAAAATAAATTGTGGATACTCCACCACTGGTGGTGTTCAAAGTCTGGCTGGATGGGTCTTTGACAATCCTTTCTAATGGAAGCCTGCTTATGGCAGAAGGACTGGATTAGACATCTATGATGTCCCCTTCCAAGTCAAATGTTCTATAATGCTCTGATTCTGTGAATTTTTCACATAGCTTTTAACTTATTTGGAGCAATATAAAGGCTTCCTCTCAATCTTCATATGCTATAGTAATTTGTTAAGGGGATCTCCATCCCCACAGCTATCTTGTGTAACTACAATATATCTAAATAACAGTAAATAATCCTTGAAGTTTCAGAGTAGTCCAAAGGAACTGGACACCTAAACTCTATGAAATTTAATGAGATGTGTGTGCCTAAAATTTCAAAATCCCTGTCTGAGAAAACATCTGGGATTCCTTAAAATGGTCTAGCTTAAAAACACAGTTCACTACATCCAGCCCTTGGCAATATCTCAGAGAACTAGACACTGAGCAAATTTCATCTCTATGAAGAATTTCTGTAATGTGAGCCTCTATAATCAGATCCCATAGATGGATCACATTCTCAAGCCTAATTATGTCCAAGTGTAAAAACTGAAAAAAAAGTTACAAGGCAACAAATACCAAAGCCAAAATATGTCTGTCTAAAGCAATAGAGGAACAGAACCATTGAGTTTCATTCCAGTGTTATGAATGACAGGACCACCAACTATGAACTCAACCCTTTTCTGTAAGACATATAGAAAATATGCAACTACAAACATGCTTAAATTATTAAAGTTAAATGAGGAATGCTGTTCCTGTTGAATTAAATGGTAGTTGCACCTTGACTACAGAAAGGATGTACTCCTACTTTTTCATGAAACACTTTGAATGTACACACACATATAAAGTATATATATGAGCATCAAAGCTAATATTAAGAAAATAATCAGTATTAGCACTGAAATAAATAAATTTAGTACCCCAAGCAATCAAAAAATGCGGATGAACTGAAAAGTAAAAGTTCAGACAATGTTTAGAGTCTTCTGTCCATAGCTGAGAATGCCAAGATTTGATGCACATTTTCAGTTTAACAAAGAAAAGATTGAGAGTGTGAAGCTGATTGTCATTCTAGTCAACAATGCCCTTGTTGATTTTAGCTATAACTCTCTTCTGCTGCCAAAATCAGTTTATATTCAAGTGTGTATTTAATGACAAATGTGGACAACATTGAGATACGGCCAGTATAATTTGCAAGCAGTTACCTTGGTTAACGTTTTGTCTACTTATTATTATTTCTTACTTATTAATTTCCTTCTCTAATACCATTTCAAGTTAAAATAATATCAGAAATAGTTAATTCCACCAGTAACATTTTTATGAGTAAATATATGTCCCTAGGATAGATTGATTTAATTTCTCTACCAAATCAGTAGCAAAATAGCCAGGAGTGAACTCTTCTGGGTCTCCCCTACAGCCTTCCTTTTCAAGTATCCTGTATATTTATAAAAGATGCAGGATTGACACAACTGTGAAATTAAATCTGCAATTTATTTTTCAGCTATGGAAAATACAAGTTGGGAACTGACATTCAAATGCTTTGTGCATAAGCTAGGCACTGTCTTTTCTTTCCACAGGACCAACTTTATGAGTGTATGTGTTTGTTCTCTAAGTCAGTTAATCTTTAGACCTTCCTGTAGAAACTGCTAGCCAGGTTGTTGGTTTTGTTGTCTCTCTGGAAAGTTGACACCTTCCCATCAAATAGGGTATGGTTGATTGATTTAGCTGGTTCATTTATAAGTATAATTTGTCTGATCTACAACATATTCTGATATGCCTCATATGTTGATATTGAAATAGTTACAGTGCCTTTATTAAATTTGCATTCTATTTTGTATATAAATTTATATATATAAAATTGTACATAATGCATGTATACCTACATCCATAATATATATGTCTGTGTGTATGTATGCATCTATCTAAAATATGCAGCCAAGAAGTGTTAAAAATTAATGCTATTTGCTTCTATAGAAAATATCTTTTATAGAGCTGAGAATAAACAAAATTATTCATACAGCACTGATCACACTTTCACTGTGGTTTATAGTGTCTTGTATAGGATGTATTATTTGTGAATTTGTTCATTTACAGGATAATGGAGAGCAAGCAAATAGAAAAGGGTATAGTCCTGTTATGTATCATATTACATTTGAGCTGCAAAATTGTGCTGCTTCCTGTGTAGTATTTTGAAACAGAAATTTATCACACAAAGGAATGTTATTAAAAGTTCACAAATCCTAGGTCAGACCCTCAGATGTATATGACTCAGCTGTGCCCTGGCAGCCAGGAGGGCCAACCCTGTCCTGGGGGCATCAGGGACAGCATGGCCAGCCAGGCAAGGGAGGGGATTGTCCCACTCTGCTCTGCTCTGGAGTGGCCTCACCTCGAGTGCTGGGGGCAGTTTTGGGTTCCACAATGTAAGAAAGATATTAAACTATTAGAGAGAATCCAAAAGAAGGCCAACAAAGATGGGGGAGGACCTTGAGGGGAAGCCATATGAGGAGCAGCTGAGGGCACTTGGTCTGTTCAGCCTGGAGGAGACTGAGGGGAGACCTCACTGCAGTTACAGCTCCTTGTGAGGGGAAGAGGAGGGGCAGACCCTGATCTCCTCTCTTTGGTGACAGTGGCAGGACCCAAGGCAATGGCCTGAAGTTGTGTCAGGAGAGGTTTGATTTGGATATTGGGAAAAGGTTCTCCATCCAGAGGGTGGTTGAGCAATGGAATAGGTCTCCCAGGGAAGTGGTCACAGCACCAAGCCTGACAGAGTACAAGAAGTGTTTGGAGAATTCTCTTGGGCATGTGGTGCGACTCTTGGGAATGGTTTTTTGCAGGGTCAGGAATTGGACTCAATGATCCTTATGGGTCCCTCTCAACTCAGCATATTCTGTGACTCGGTGATTCTTTGATTTATCCAACTATTAATTATACCAGCTAAATTACTTACACTAGTAAGTCTAAAACTTACTAAATTTAAAAAGTGGAATGATTGTGCTATATCCATCAGTTTAAATATATGTGGTTCAGCTAATACAGTGATACATTTTTTGTGTTACACTTTCATTTTACACCACCTAGCTGGCTAAAATAGATAAAAAGATTATTATAGAGAAAGTTGCTCAGCCAAATGAACATCTCAGATGTTATGAAGAGTGATTAAGTGCCTAATTTAAAACTTTTACAAAGAGGAATGGGTAAAATAAATGTTCCTCATGGAATGTTTGGTTGGTGAAATACAGTATTTTGTATAATTTCCTTAGCAAATTCTACATTCTAAACAAGAAGCCAAAATCACATTAGACAGACATTAGATTAAGAATGCAGAGGGAAGGAGAAATTAAGAGCTACATGCAAAAGAGGAAATATTTTTATTGTGGATTTTCAAAAAGGTGTGTTGCTGGTAGGATTGATATTTGAAGACAGGGCCATAAAGGTGAGAAACTATTTGACATAACTGAAAGGGAGAAAATGTCTAATATATCATACAGCAAAGGAGTATTGTTGCGGCAGAGGCACATATCCAAATTGTCTCATAATTCATGGCCCTTACCTAAAGTAAGATGGAATTTCTTACCCCATTCCTACTAAAGCAGTTAACACTGGAGATACCAGTGAGGTATTTAGATAACTCACATCAATGTTTTGTTCAACAAGTTTTGTAGCCTTCATAGCATATTTTGTAGGAGAGTAGTTAGAGATAACTTCTACTAACTAGAGATAACAAAAATATGATTGGACTAGATCATCAAAGCCTATGAAAACAGTAATTGTGGGCTCCATTTTCTTCAGGATTCCCCTCACCAGTTTCTCTTTCCTCTAAATGTTGAGTGATTATTTCACCACCATCACAGCGCCCGTTATCTCCACTTAATTACACATGATGTAGGACCCACATATATAGGAAGATAGTCTGAAATCTGAAGGATATTTGGAACAGAACCATCCTACCATCCTCATTCACACTCTAGTCTTAGATGCTTCCCAGACAGTCCTGCAACCTATATGCACAGCTGTTTTGATGATACTTTTTGTAGAAGAGCTATGTAGTAGCAGCCAGTGCAATTCTATTGAAATTATCTCCTACAACATTCAGACTAGACTTTAGCTGGATACTTTGTGAATAAAAAAAATGGTGGTTGATAAGTTCCAACACAAATTAGCAGACACAGAGAACCAAACTCTATTAAGATCTTACTGAAGCTTTCTCTAAGAGCTGCTCAGTTCACTAACAATAGAGACTCTCCTTCTAGGTAATCCCAATAACAGGTTTTTTTTTTTTTTTTGGCAATATACAATTATTAGAGGTACCTTTAAATGAGAAATAGTGGCTTCCAGATTTCCAGTTTGACATGCCTAGTTTCCCTACAGCTTAAACTTTCTACAAATATAATGGAGTATATAAATTAAAATTCAATAACATATAATCTATAAATGTGCTCAAGCTCAAATTCTGCCCTTCACATTGTAAAGGCATTAACTTCAGACTTTGTATTTCACTGTGGTTTTGTTCATTACTTTAAATACTATGTGCACAAAGGGCCATTATCTTCTCAGGGAAAGAGGGAGTGAATCCTGCACGATGCATGACTGTATCACTTTCATTTTGTTTTGATGGACCCCATAGAGGTCCAGGATATTGCTTTTAATGGATATATCAAAGGAAATGATTGTTAGCTGTGGTAGCACATGAAAGTTCATGATTCAGGACAAAAACTAAAACCTAAGTGCCTCATTAGCTTGGATGAAGTCTTGTAAAAAGAAAGAAAGAAGTTCCAGGTCTGAAAAATGATAAATTCTGTTACTTCTTTGAACAATGTGAGAGTGGATTGTGATATTTATAGGCATTACTTTCTTTAAAATTTTACTGACTGCTAGTGCGTCTTATGGAGCTACACAGAAAGTCTTCTATGCAAAATTGAAAATTGTATTAAGTTTTTTTCTTTAGATATTAACAAACAGGTTTATATGGATTTTTTTGCATATTTAAATTACTTTTAAGTAATATAGTTAATGATTTGGATAGTTTTTCTCATGTATTAGTACCAATCAAAATGAAGAAAACTGTATCCTTCATTCTTCCTGGTAATTTAGAGTTTTCAAGCTCAAAGTCTGCCTTTCCAGTTGGGCACTCTTTATTTTGTCTAATTCTTATATGTAAGAAAAGTGCAATGAATATTCATTGAGATTTTTGTAGTGAACATTGTAGCATTCCTGGAACAACTCATTTCTGAGCCTTACAAGATAGGCTTGGGAGAATGAAACCATACAGGCAGACAGACAAAATGGTGTTAGGAAAAGGACTAAAATGAAGATCATGAATTTTGGATACAAAGCTTTCTAAACCAGTTAAGGCCCGAGAAATCTTGCACAAACTGGCCTGCTACTGCAAGAAGTAGTCACACTATAATCTGTTAAAAATTAGTGTTTTAGATCACTTAAAGACTCACTGGGACAGGTATCAGTAAGAATAGATTTAACATAAAAGCAACAGTGTGACAAAGTTCATTGGCAAGGGTGAGTCTACCATATTCTATATGGTTAAAACACACCAACAAAAAGCAACAAAAATCCAGTCTTTCAAACCAAATTAAAACAAACCTACAACCTTCTCTGGGTGTGTGTTTCTGTGTCTGCATCTATGTGTGTGACAAAAGGATAGAAAGGGCAAGCATAAAAGAATATGGCCCAAAGGCTTAACAACACTGAAACTTGACATTGTTTAACTTGTAACTTAAGTTGAACTTAACACTTTAGCAAAGGATTCGTACAGGATTTACTATATCACAACAGTAACTTAATTACAGGCCTATCTTAGATGTCTAATGTACTTAAACATCTAGGAGAGCAGCATTCCTCCCATATTTTGATATAGCATTTGCACACAGACATAAGGAATCAGTGCAAGGTCCCTGTGAAAATTTCTTCTAAAAATAATGAAAGACTCACTTCAGATGCCTGTACATCGAAGCCAAAGGACTGAGCCCTGAGAAGTATTGGCCCAGGATTCCTCATCATTTGGCCACCCTCCAAGCATGGCAAGCTTGAGAGTGCATTGGCTCTGAGAGGCGTCCTGCTCAGAGGGAGGCTGCTGGTCACGGTCTGCTGTGGTGCAGGGGAGCTCAAAGGGTCTTATTTTGGACTGCTGTTTACAGGGCTGCAAGACAAGGGCTTTAGTTATGGCAGCGTTTCATTCTTGCTGCATTCTGGATTGGCAACTTTCTATGAAAGTGTGGAAACAAGGATGGTATGACATCCAGGTGAAAAATATAGTTTGAAGGGCTGCTTATTAAAAAAAAAAAACAAAAACAAAACAACGAAACAGGAGCTCATTAGGTGGCATGAGTTATTGAGAGCAGACAGTGTTTCTGAGAAGCTCAAGAAGAGCTGAGATCAGGTGCTGTTCATCAAGGCCAAAGCCTAACAAGTATTTTTCAGATCAGTGTGGCCTGAAAAAGGCAGGGGAGTAGGAATGTACCACCTCATTACTCCAGAGAGCTCTCAAATTAACACCTTTTGCACTGCTGTGGGGGCCCAAGTTTTCACAACCCTCTGAGAGGCTGAGCTGCCTGTGCTCATGGTCTACCCTGACCTGGTGCTAACTAATACCTTCTCAGCTCCTAGAGCATGTCACTATTGTACCAAGATCCCACTGATATTTATCTCTCTTTGCTGTGCATTTCAGATTTTTTTTTAAATTTAATTTAAAGGGATTTAGGGTGGAAAAGATATCTGATGAAATTATAACCATTATTTAGTTTTTCTTTCTCTTACATGTCTGAAATCTTTGTTGGGCAGCTGCCCAGATGCAAACAAACATACCAACATCTTCATTATCTCGACAATAAACATTTTGGAATTTAAATAATAATTTATAAAAGGCAGAGCTATATGAATGGAGCTAATTATTTGCTTACCATAATACCTTATTTCCAATGATTCTGCAAAGACTTTTAATAGGGCAGCATGATCAGGTAGTACTAATTATTAACCTTGACAAATAGTGTCTGAAGCTGGAAAACCAACAACAGTTTCTACTCTTTTTTTTTTTTTTTCCTCAGAAGTGATATCTGAAGTTACATTGCAGAAATAACATTTGTCATGCCTTGTCATATTTGTTTAGATTGCATTAGCTAGAACTCAAGGGGCTGAATTCATTCTTTGTGCTAAATGTAGATCTCTGATTGTCCCTGCAGTGACTGAGGGTTGTCTTTGAATGTCCCAAAGACAGCCCTCTCACCTCTTGAGGTCACTGAAGCTCAGCTCCACACACAAAAAACAAAAAACAAACATAAAACACCACCAAAAAAACCCACCAAAAAACCAAAAAAACAAAACAATAACCCAAAAACAACCCAATTATACTTATAGCCAGTATTGCGACTTTAATCAGTATTATGACCAACTCAACACCTTCAAAACAGTAATGTAAGTGTAGGGTAAGGTGGCATTACCCTGATGTAGTACTATAAGGCTGAAATAACTCTCCATTTAGTGTGTATAAGTAGCGTCTGGAATTTCCAAAGGATTGGTAGCATTGTTGCAGAAAAACCTTTTTAAAGGCAAATTCACAGTTTCACAAGTGTATAATCTAATTTTTATTGCAAACTCTTGAAAACAACTTGTTTTTTTCTCTATTCTTGTGTTCAGATAGAATTCCATAAGAATGAACTGTTTATATGAAAATGGAATACTTTATCAATAGAAAAAGAATGATTCAATATCATCAGTATTTTAATATGAAACTTTTGGGCAGTTCTTTTGAAATTGGATCCCATAGTCTTTCTCACTGCAAAACATGCATGAACTTCAAAGGTAATTTTGATTTATTGAGGATTACTAAATATTAAACTCTTGAAAAGAAAATATAAACTGTATATAATTTAATCTGCAATCTTTTTAACATTTAGAAAACAGAAATGGCATTGGCACTATCAGTGTTATAGGCTAAATCTCATTTCTGTTACCTAGGCAATATGAGAAAGCAGAGGAAATATTTTTTTTACTAAAATTCTTGTGGAGTGTCTGCAAGGCCATGTAAGTTTAATTACCATCATAGTAAGATTTATGCATATATTTAAGTGGGCAACAGATGAAGTAAGTATATTTCAGTTTAAAAAATTCAAGTCTTATACTCTGTTCATCACATGATTTCTGCAGAGAATTGAGTTTGTAAAAATCTTAGGTTGGTTTGAAACCATGTGAAGAAAGAGGTGCAAGCTGTACTGTGGATAAGTGCTTTAAAAAAAACAGAATATACTCCTATTAATCAGTTTTCTACAAAATCATGTACATTATGCTTATTCACACAGAAAAAATACAAATAAAAGATGATGGAAATCTGAGGGAAGAGACAAATATTATTTTACATTCTGTATGACCAGGTCTCCAAAACACTTCATTAGAACTACAGGAAGGTTTTTATAAATGCATTTGTCGAAGAGGCAGCTTATACTTAATGAAATAAGTTTAAATACAGATATTGGCAAACAGTCTGTCATGGTTTGGCTGCTTTATGCGAACAGCTCTTGAAAAATCTCCCTAAATTCCCATGGCTTATGACTACACTTATAAGATGCACTCACAATTGCAGATATTTAGTGGTTTAAGCAGAAAAGTGGGAAACAAGCCTGAATCTTATTCCTTATTTAATTTGAAGCAGGAGCTGACAGCAACCTTTTACATATATCCTTGTGAGAAGCAAGCAGCGAAGCCTGAAGTTTTTTTAGCTTCTAGTGACAGCTTTTCTGGTATGTCTTCACAATGCCCCTCATGCTGAGGTAACACACAGCCTGACAAAGGATCTACAGCTTGAATGTGATGTTTTAAGTCTTGTTGGCACAGTTTTCTATTTGTCAACTGAATAGTGGAGCATTTGCTGAAATTTATTATTCTGTTGTCCAGAACTGCTGCAGACTAGTTCAAATGCTGATATTTCCTTTGAGATGCTCACAGAATGGTGGCAGTTTTCATTATTGTCCCAAAAGAAAACAGAAGTGGTACAGGGATGCAAATTAATTAAGATTTTCCATCTGATTACTTGCAATTATAAGCTGCAAACCTTTCCGTACTGTAGCAACTTAGAGACATGAAAGAAACTGGAAACACAGGGAAAATGAAATTGCAGAATTACAGACAAAAACAAAAAACACCCAAATCTATTTTTTTTTTTTGTATGTGAAATTCCACACTGTTAGGCAAAATATAGGTCTCCTCAAATTAAAAAAAAATGTGGTATTGTTCAGCCAAAAAATTTGTAAATAAAATATCTTGTTATTAATAAATAAACCAGTTATAATGCTTTCAAACTCGGTCCAATTATTTTCCCTTCTAATAGTTTTGGCATTTTTCCCCTCTTTCTCTTAAAGAAAGAACTTAAACACATCATTTTTTTATGGTATTCTGTTCCACATTCTTCATTGCCTGGTTTTAAAGCAACAGGCAGTGAATAGAATACTGTTGTCTTAGGTTACAATGTAAGATATAACCAAAAGTATGTATTCTATCACCATCTGTTAAAACCAGGCTGGGCAGTGTTCTACATCTCTTCCATGACCTTCCCTCCTAATTCCCTCTAGGGAAATATCTTCCGTTAATGGGCCATAAAGCCTCACTGCATAACTCATAAAAAAAAATTAAATCATCCCAATGTTAGATGCTGCATCCAGGGGGAGGAATCAAAAATTCCTACCTGGATATAATCTGAGATGGAACAGCACAATGGCCTTATCCACTGAATTCCCAGAGGACAAGAGCTACACAACCAGCCCTGGACCTTCAGAGGAAGACAAAACCCTTCTACAGGACCACGATCATATGCTTCAACATAATCGCATCTACCACTTGAACAGGATGCAGCCACCTTTTAATCAGACTGCTACCACCACCCTGACCAACAGGGTGTCATTCTGACTTGTTAGTGTTTCTGTATTATTGCATTTCAATTTTCCTATTAAATTGTATTTCTGACGTGGGATCTCCCACTTGTTTGCTTTCAAGCTAGTACAACTGTGAATCATTAAAAAGTAGAGAAGCATCTTGAATACCTTACAAGAGTGCATAGGTTTAGAAATTGTGTCAGTGGATATTCTGCTATAAAAATTCACTGTTGTTCTAAAGTATTTCTGTTTCAACTATGTGCCCTGTGCTGAAACCAACAAAAACATCAAAACAAGCCAAAAATTCATGATTTTCAGCAATGCTATGGACAAAAGGCTGGTAAGCACCCTCCCCCACATTTGAAAGTGAGACTAAGTTGGAACAGATGTCTGGAACACTTAAAAAGGGCTGACATCCATGGGTACCTCAAAAGTCTGGAGAAATGCAGCAACAAGATCCCAATGTAAGACAACAAAGACTAATATTTATTCTTACATCACAGAGTGGAAAAAGGCTGACTAGGCAGCAGCCCTGTGAAAAGGGTCCTGATGGAGAATGAGATGTGAAAAGAAAGCTCATAAATTTATTAAGGCTGGAAGAATCATTCAATCAGCTGATTGCCTGTTCATATATCTTGTAGTCAAATACATTTACAGTTACAGTACCAATAACTTGTCTTTAACTAAAGAATATTTTGTACTTTGCACTAGCAAAACTTTGTTGTAAATACAGCAGGGGCATTTCATGAGAAAGGCCTAGTCAATTGAAACACCAGGGAGATTTGGAAAATTCTGCAGCATTGCAAAACAACTGAAGGGAGTGTTTAACTATTATGTTGCCTTTGATTTAGTTTCAATTTTTTTTTTTTACTATTGCACCTTTTATATTTTCTTGAAAAACAAAAAATTGTGTTGCAAGTAATCTAAATGAGCAAATCACTGGAAAAAAGAATATTTTATATATTTAGACTACAATGTAGCATCTGTGTTCTGAAATTCATTATATGTTCTATAATCAATCTATGTTCTCATACATTTTGTGATGACATCAATTCCCTAGGACAGCATGTATCTATTCCTCAATATCTTCATAATTACTGTACAGTTTGCTTCATATTTTGTGTCAGTGTGTACATGATTCTTTTAAGGAAAATATTACTTCCCAAGCTCCTTCTTGCTTCCCTACTAATGCCTGCAAACCATACTGCAAATATACGCTGATTTTTATGCATTCTTTTAGAGCATTGCATCATCTTTTATTGTCTTTCCAAAAAATTATGTTTAATATTCTCTGTAGAGACTAATACTCATAATAATACTAATAATATTAATAATACTAATGCAAGAAATTATTTCCATGTTTGCTGGATATGATTCTAAGGGATAAACAGGACTTATACTACTTAATAAAAACTTTAGGAAACATATGGTGAATTGTAACATATAAGCAAGAGTAGATAAATTCTATTAGATCATCAATTTCACCAAAGGGTAAAATCATATTTGGAAGGAAAAAATGAAGGAAAAGGCAGAACATGAAGCAAATCAGAAAAGAAATTTAATTTCAGAGTTTTCTGACACTACGCAGTTTATGTTTAAAAAATCTCTGTTCTGTAAACAATTTTTTGCACTGTAATGTCTTATTCCGTTTTATGGTTATGAAAAAATGAGAAAAGAGTGACAGAATGAGCACAGCCAAATTTGTCCTATATGGCCATATTTCTTCTTTGGCAGCATTACTTTTCTCCATTAATTGTAGAAGTTTAAACTGTAGTTTAACCCTTGAGGATGGGCAAGTATGGGAATAGGTTGCTTAATTTAGGGTTTACATCATAAGCTACCAAATATATACATTTTAAATGAACCAAAGATGTAAGCATGATTAATCAAACAAAATCTCCTCAGCTAGTTTGTGAAATCTTTAACAAAGGGAGTGTTTGAACTGAATGATTTATACTGGAGGTATGGTTGTCCTTATTTGACTTTTTACTGGTGACTAGTGAGAGAAAGTCATTGATGGCTGGAAAAGGCAAAGGGTTTTTATAGTATGTGGTTGGAATATTTCTTGCCTATTCTGTTTTCATCTCTGCATTTTGAATTATTTTTATGGACATGTTTTATTTTTAAAGTTATACTAAATTTCCAGAAAATATTACACAAGTTGAAGAGAGAGTCTCACTCTACTGCTGTGGTTGCCATACACATGCTTTCATTCACAACAAGTTTAGGTCCTACTTTGATGAATTCCCACTGCATGAAAGTGTTCATTAAAATATTAATTAAATGCACAGTGGGAAGTCTTGGCTTCACTTTAGGCATAAGCAAGCACAATTCCTTATGGCTAACTCCCAGTTTTATCTGTTATGATAAATTAATCCCATAGTAATAGGTCGGGAAAGAGCAACTTATAGCATAAGTTACAGGACAAAATTGTGTTTCTTTTTTTCTACAGCTCAGGAAATATGTGGGTTGCCAAGAAGAACAGGTTCTTGGCAGCTATCAGAGTTGTTAAAGAGCCGGTTACAGAGGCAAAGGATCTGTAATCCAGGCTTAAATTCTTAAAGTGTGAGATATCAAGAAAACTATCTTGTACCAGTATATAATTTAATTTAACGCATGTGACATGTTTGTGACACAGTATTCTGTTCATAGTTGATTGGATCCAGTTAGTATGTTCATAAACAGAAATATTATTTACACTTTTTTCTTCAATTATTCATTATGTACCTACCCTATTAAGTCATAACTGTATTTTTGACCAGTGTTAATGAGAAAGAAACAGAGGAAGCTAAAAGCTTTTGTGCTGTTGGCAAGACATCCAACCGAAGTTCTCGTTTCAGACGGGGCTGATTTAAAAATAAATTAATTTTGGAAAACCTTCTTCACAGAAAATTCAGGGAAAACCCCCAAAACTCTGGGACCAGGATACTCTCTTTTGCTTCCTCCTTCATATATGGCTAGAAAATTGTGACTTTTCAGGAGCAGCTAGACCCAGCTGTGGGAGAGCAAAAGAGTGACAGAAGATAATGAGTCTAGAGGAGAAAATAATAGACAATTTAGCAAAAACCCCAAATTTCTAACAAAACTCTACATGACAGCTGTTCAGAAGCTGTCAATGTAGTCATAATATTTGAAGAAGCAATATGACAATTAGATGAAATGCATCCATGTTCCATGGAGATGTAAGTATGTGCTCATACAGACAATTGTCTTCATGGCCATGGGCCTTAACAAATTGCTTTGGTTAAAGAAGTAATTAGTCTGATATTGGGGAATATTTACTAAGTTAACAAAGCTATTAATAAAGCCTAATTAAAAAATTATCCTCTATATTCTATTTCTATATATCCATAAAGTTGCATGCTTTGTAGTGAGACTGGAAATTGAGCTATATTTATATAGTGACTTTATATTCTTACAGCCTGTTTAAAATTACCAGAACAATACCCAGTGAGAACATATGTATATATGTTCTTATAGATATATGTCTATGCATATTTGTCTGCCTATAAGAGTTCAAACATGACTGTTTTCTATTCTGATCATGTTGTACAAACCTGTTACTATGAGCTATTCACAGTGTTTACAGCTTTTAGATAAAAAGTAACAGCATTTTAATATATATTGCATATATTCATATATATTTGATTCTTTCCTATTCTGAATAAAAATTCAGGCATACAAGTCATGATCTTGTGAAGAAAATAAAAATGGAACTTTAAATTTCATGTAAAATGTAGTTTATTTCCTCTCTGCTTTGATTGCTTCTGATATATAACTTAAATAATTTGTTTTTCAACAAAGAGAGGACAAAAATGATCTGGTGTTAGTATGTTTTTTTCTATGAATGACAACCTAGAGTGAGCAGGACAGTAAGAATCATTAATTTTCCTCATCTTCCCAGTCCCTCTCATCTGTTAACCTTACAAGAATTATACTTTTTTTTCTTGTTCAGGCATACATTTAAGTCTTCCTTGTGAATACTTAGTTTCTTCTTTGAGAAATAAGTGTGATTTTAAAGTCATAATTAGAATTAACTTCCCCTTTAGGACATTTCTTAATTTGACTATTGGGTCATCATTGCATTCAACTCTTAATTCTGCCAGCTAGCTGATATTGATGTGATTTACTGCTGTCTGTTGTCAGTTCTTATTCACTCCCTTTGATTATCTTGTTTCATTTAGCTATTATTATTGTTGTTGTTATTATTGTTATTATCTTTTTTTTTTTTTTCATTTAAACTTCAAAAGTTTCTGTCAGATTAGGCAGAATCCCTCTGCTTACTGCTGAATTTTTCTTTACTGGTATGTATGCTTACTAACACAGCATGGTTTGTTCTTTCATTACCTAATTTGATTCTGCCCTATGATTTGACATGAGCTGCCAATAATACAAGTCCAAGTCTGAGTTCCTGATGCTGACTGTGGGTGTGGGAGCTCAGCACATCACTCCTGATGTCCAGACCTACCAAGAGAACCCTTGGGGGGGCTCGGGAGTCTTGGAATGTTGCCAAAAGCACTTGGTGGCTTGATTTTGATCCATCTAGGGATGTGCCACCGATGTATGAGGAAATGGAACCTGTGAGAATCACTCGGGTGTAAATGGTGAAGGGAAGATATCATTATAGGGTGAATCACAAATTTTGGGGTTTTGGTACAGGGGGGTTTTAGAGACAAGGTGGAGGAACCAGGGCATGCCACCAGGCTCTTCTTTCTTCTTCCTGTCTTCCATCTTCTGCAGTGGTGTTGACATTTGGGGATTGGTCTAGGGTGAGGGTGTACTTGGTGACGAGGGTGATAGGTATTGGGGACAAAAGGTAAATATGACATACGTAGTTTTTGTTATAAAAAATGCGGCCGCCTTGGGGGGTGGGCAGAGTGCCTTTGGCTGCCGTGCTGGTCAGATCCTTCAGGTAGAGAAAGGACTTTATAGATAAGAAATAATAAACAATTCTGAAGACCGAAAAAACCTAGTGTCCAGACTCATCTTTTGAAGCCCAGCGTGCAAGAACCATCCTGAGCGTGTGTGGGGGCAGAGACAGACAGCCGACCCCATATGTGGGTACCAGTACGGCAGCTGGGTGGATGACTTTGTTGATTTTACATAACTGGGAATATGAGACATTTCATATTCTGCTCCCACTAGGTGGGAATCAACAATTGATTTGGAAGGTGAAGGAAATATCTAGAAATAAAATTTTACTTGACAGCTGTTCAAAAGCTATCAAGGAAACTTACACCACAGGATGAAGAAATAGTCTCTGAAGCAGAAACATGACAACTAGCAGAAACATGACAACTAGATGAAATGCAGCTATGTTACATGGAGTTTCCATATGAGTTTGACTTCAGTGCCAAAAAAAATTAATTGCAGAATGACACTACAGTCCAAATAGACAAAGAGACACTGTCTGGCTGTGCAAATGCATGGTGTGGTATGGAATACAAGCCACTTAAAAAGGGAGGTATTACTACCCTCATATTTTTTCAATATATTGCAGACATTTCATTTTAAATTTGTTTAAAATGCAAGCCAAACACCTTATCTTTTCAAAAGTAATTCTGTAGCAGTTATGTACTGTGTTACAGCCCCAGGAGGATATACTAGCAAAATCAAATATATTTTATTCTATAGATTGTGAGACCATACACAGATACTAGTTTACAGTATGACATACATTTGCTTCAAGTTCATTACCTTCCTTTCCACCTCTCTCACTTTCTCCACTTCTCTGTTCCTTCATACTTGAAAGTCATTCTAGTTATTCTGGTGTCCATGGACTTGACAAGCTTTGATTTGTTTCTCTAATAATGAGAAGAATCTTGAATATCTTGAGTATTGTTCTGGTGAATTAATTTGAACTTTCAGATTTAAAAATTATGTGTGTTCTCCAACGAAATAATGAAAATTCTTAGACACAATACAGTTAAAAGCTGGCAAAGTAACTCCACATGCCTCAAAATGTTCCTTTTTTAAAAATTTGATTCATGAATATTACAGCAACACATTTTGAAGTAAAACCTATATCAGTATATTTCATGTTAGCTGTACTACACTACACACAGTTCAGATATAACATATAGTATGCACATTCATACACAGCAGAAATGAAAATAATGATTTGATAAAATAAGATGCATTATGCACAGAGGACACAATTTTTGAATTCTTGCATATTAATTAAAGTTGAAAATATTTTTATTAATTTGAATTGCTACAAATACACATTTCATTATTTTGCCTAATATTCTTACACTAAAACTGTATATTTCTGATTTTTGCTGATGCCTACATGTCCAAAACAAATGGAGCAATTTTACAGCTTCTTCAGCCTTCTCTTGTTGAAGGAGAGAATCTGAAGTTTTCCATTAAAGTCTAGTGATACATTTCAAAATTGCAGTTCATTAGTAATTTAAATATATGAGTCAGCCTTTTCACTTCAAAATCACTTTATTCCTGCAGGACTCCTGAAGGACTGTTCAGTCTCAGAAGTAAGAAATTAGTAGAACTCTACCTTCACAACAGAACCAAATAGAAGACAGCAGTAAGATAAACAGCTTTTTAATTTTCAGCAGGCTGCAATCAAAACTGTCCATTGGTTGCATTTCAAAATTTATGATCAAAAAACACACCCAAAAACAGGATTTTATAATATGCTTTGCTGAATTCAGATTAAAAAAATGCTATCACATTATTATTTCTAGTGAAAATAATTACAAGGCTGAAACTGTTGTTTATTGATTTTTAATATCATGAGCCTTGAATAGCTCAAAAAGTATTTTGTAAAGTTGTTACTTATTTTTTAGTATTAATCTCTTGCAGACATAATTACATGTTTTGCCACTAGAAAAATCTCTCTTTTGATGGCTTAGGTAAATACAGGTATTAAATAGTGTGGCAGAATAATTTGCAAAGGTATGCCATTATTTCTCTTGTTGATTTAATGGAAACCTGGATACAATGAGGATTTTGGAGTGGAAATCCAAAAAAGAATTAAGGTGCTCTGGAGCATGCCCAGAAAAGGACAAAGGAGCAGGTGAAAGATCTAGAGCACAAATCTGTAAGTAGCAGCTGAGGGAGCTGGAGTTATTTATTCTGGAGAAAAGGAGGCTCAGGGGAGATCTTATCTCTCTCTGCAACCACCTGAAAGGAGATTGCAGCTAGGTGGAAATCTGTCCTTTCTCCCAGGTAACTTTCTCAGAAGGCTAAAGAGCACAGGGTTGATTTAAGTTTGTTTAGAATAAATGGAACAGGGGAAAGGGTCTCAGTTAGTTCTAATTTCTGTGTTCAGTTTTAAGAATCAGGATTTTTGTCCTATCACCCTCCAAAAATTACTGCACATGTACAAGTACACAAAGTTATACCTTTTCCCTTACCACAAAGAGTAAATAAAGTGAATTTTCAGTGTGAGCATTTCTTTAAAACAAGGAAAGATCAGAATGCTAATAAAGCTGACACTTTTGCAGGTGGCTTTTAAATCACATATTTTTAATTCAGAATGTAGTTTCTGACTCACTAGTAAAGAGAGAAAAGATTAAAAGCAATTTTAAAAGGATTATAAAATGCTGAAAAAATATTTTTCAAACCTAAAATTCAACTATTATTGGACTTTCTCATTTTCCCTCAAATATATGGAAGTAATCTATATTTATTTATTTTCTTGAAAGCTTTCATTAAAATTCTTAGTAATGCTTCATTAGCTCTATAGTATTAAAGAAATTATGCAGGATTTTCTTTGTTTTTAAGCTCAAATGAAAAGATTAAATGAAAAAGTAGCTGCAGAACATGACCAAGTAACTAACAGCTTTAGTCCAAAGGAACATACTCATATATATGCATGCCTTTATATTTTAAAGTTATTCTAATACAGCTAATTTGTGTTACCATATCATATTAACCACCAAGCAAGTTTTGATCATTTATGAGAGCTGAAGTTAATGCATTTAGTTAAGGCTAAGAAATCATTTCCATATCAGAATGTGGCTATTCAGCTGCCTCTTTTTATTTTTTTCATTTTGCATTTGTTTTAGTGTAATTGAAGTTTTTAATGTAGCTTCTGAAAGTAAGTTTTTCTGATCTCCATTATAGAATGGAGAGCGATTGATTAACAACAGGCAAGGAAAAATAAAATAGAAATTAAATATTTAAATTACTCTCTGAATTCTGTAAAACTCCATTCCACCATTCTGGTGGAATATATAAACTGGTTCTTAACTGCTGAGGTTGGGGGTAAAATGGGTTTCACAAACTGCATGAAGATCTGATGAGAGAGGTTTTTTTCCACAAAACTCAGTAGCTCAAATTTTGTGTCAGAATAGATAACATAGAGGCTGGGAAGCACATGTTTCTACTCAGGATTAGCCAAAGGAAATGCTTGGAGTTGTTCTGTATCATGGTATTGATATTTATTATATCAACTATATATTAACAAACATAATTAACTTTTGTATCATGTTTTGAAGATGCAAAACTCAACCAGGTATTATGATTGCTTTTGCTAAAAATGTTTGATGAAATTTGTTTTGTATCACCTTTCTTTATTACTGAGATGATAACTCCCCCGACTAGAATTTAGGCAAGACCACTGGATTCTGATCTCTGCTAGAACTGAAATGTAGGCACCCTTTTAAAAGCAACCAATGTGAAACTTCTCCATAACAAGTTTAGAAGAAACCCACATCTTTGTCTACCCTAGAATGACCTACAGCCTTTCATTGTCATGCATGTGCTACATTCCCAACTTTAAAGGCAGCTTTAGTGGGATGAATTAGATTCACAGGCTAGCCTAAAAGTGCTTTCTAATCAATAATAATGCAAGCTAACAGTAAATAATGCAAACTGTACAGTAAATAATCACACTCTAATGCCATTTGAAAGTTTTTTCTAGTTTTCTTTCTACAAACTAGGTTTTTGTTGACAAAATAAAATGAGAAAGTTACACACATAACACAAGTTACATTTTATTTCTTGATAATAATTGATCAAGAAATAAAAAAGAAACCACTAATTCTTTAATATCTGGTTCTGATACACTTATTCATGTTGAACAGTTCCTTAACTTGCAAATAAACTCAGTAAAAGACTTAGGTGCCCATTTAATTTAAAAGTCAATATCAATGCAAATTTTAAAAGCAGTTAGGGAGCAGCAGTTCATGATTGATTGGTTAAAGGTAAGGGAAAATAAAGTAGAAAGTAATTCTTTAAATGAGTATCTGAATTTTGTTAAACTCCAATAATCAGTCATCATAAGAATTTTTTCCTGATGCAGAGGAAAAGAAAGGATCCAAAGGATCTAAAAATAAAATTGATCAGATTTCCTTTTTTCCTCTCTTTGTAGTTTAAGGATTTCAGCTTTTATTACTACTTTCTCAGTTTGGCTACTCTAAAATAACACTAGCCCTACAACTATGTTTCTATTTCTTCACTGTTTATCACATGCTATCATACCATTTATTCTCTTACCTTCTATTATTTGCCTTCAAAACCATGAAAGTTTAGCCATCAGGGCTCTAACTTCAGCAATGGTTTTTGTCACCTCTTTATTCACTTCTCAGGAGTTTGTGCTGGGCTCAAGGTCATCTTGATGAGACATTAATGTCACCTGGGGTCAGACTGTGGTGGATGCAGCAGTGTAGTAACACTGTGGTGAAACATGTCCAGAGTATCCTTACCTCCCTTGGGAGGTGTAGTTAAACTCAGTCACCCTTGTCTTTCTCTGAACAGTGGTCTGTGTGTCTCTATGCCATGCATGTACTTTGCTGATTTTGTAATTCTGGCTTGCTGATGTGACTCACAGCTTGATCTTAGACCCGTCTTGCCACACTGAACTTGCCTGACTATTACAGAACTGTGTCTGGTACAGGTTCCTGTCTCCAGACATGTTATCTTTGCTCAAACGCTGTGGGACTGCATCTTTTGGTGCTGAGAACACTGAAATTCAGCTGCTTCTGCCTGACTCATTGAGACCCTTGGTTCCCATCTGGCTTTGAGAAGTCTGCCCTGGCTGAACCTTGACACTACCATGCCTGTATTTCTGCTGCATGATGTCTTAATTCTCCTCTCTGCTGTTATAAATTTCAACAGCACCTTGCTTCTTCACTCCTGCTACCCTTTGGTCATCATTTTGTCACCATCTTTTTCTCTTTATCTAACACTCTCTTCCTAGGCTAATACAGTCCTGTTTCTCATTGCCCAGTTTGAGATTTACCTATGACAAGAAGTACATAGACATGTTTCACTTCTTTCAGCTATAGAGCAGTACTCACACAATTGATTTCAGATCTGAAAATTTGTTTCAAGACAGAAAATAAAATGTGTTGGTGCATGATTTTATCAATTTTAACTTCTTAATGTGAAGTTTCAGTAAGCTACATGAAACTGAGTGCAGCAAGATTCTTGACAATGTTAACAGAACCGTATATGATATTTTCTTAGAAGCAAGCTATAGTAATAAGGATTTAAACTACTGGGAATAGATGTGCAAAGTAATGGCTAGCAGAAAATGCTTACAGAAAACTTGGGCTTATAGCTTTGTGGAACATTACTTTGCTATGTAATTTCCAAAAATGCTTCTAGTCTGACAAAAGAGTTGAGAACTAGAAATCAGCTGCAACAGATATTTGCAAGGATGTTTTCTTCTTTTGATCTTTTTAATGATATTTGCTTCAAAGTTTTTAAGAATCAAGCATTTTTACAGGAAGTAGGAGAATGAAAAGAGCTTTGTAAAAGAGGGAACAGATATTTCCATGGCTAGCAGGAATTTAAGGGCAGTATGTAACTAGATAATGCCAAGCATCCTAAGCTAAATATTTGCTCAGTGTTTTCTGCATACATCCAAAAATAATGCATTGCAGTTATGAAGGCAGATACCCCGAAGTCAATACTTTAATTAAATGCCTAAACTGCAAGGGAGAAATTGGCTGCCTCAGAACTGTTTACAGTGCTGGGAGCCTGTGCAGGTAAAGGTTTACATCTTGCCTCTTTAATATTCATTTAGTCAATCATGGTTTTTGGAGACACTGTGATTCAAACTGAAGAAATCTCTCTTAGTGAACACTCAAGGTCTGATTTGTATAGCTATGCTAAGTTATCTTTGAACTTTTTTTTCTACAAAAATAAATTTTAAGCAATGAATTAGTAGATAGAGGGTTTATCTGTGATGTAAAAGATCTGCTGATAATTCTACCTTATGGTGGGACTAAAAAGCCCCCAGTTCAGTCTCATTTTCCTGAATTTTTTTTCCTCTTTAAGTTATGTATTATGGAAAGGATATAGATTTTGACTGAACTTTTTCTACTTTCTATAAAAAAGCTGAAAAATAATTTGGCTAGAGAAGGACAACAAGGCTGAATGTGACAGTGTCTAGTAGCTAGAGTAATCCTCTAAAAGATGGGGACGAGACTGTCCAAAATTTGTTTCACAGCTTGATTATGAATTTTGTGTGAGAAGGCTTTGTGAAAAATACATGTCCACATTTTGGCATGGGGAGGGAATCCATTCTGCAATCCATTCCTCCCTCTAGCCACTCAGATACAGAGTGACAGTCAATCCATCCAGATTTAGTCATGAACTTCTGCTGAATCGTTGTGATGCCTTGTAAAGGCTGACCTAGAACAGAGGCTAGATGGAGTTAAATAATAAAGTGGGTATTTATTAGGAGGCCTCAATAGATACACCTTGTGCAGTACAAGAGCCTGGCCAGGGCTATGCCCAAGATGAGCCCAAAACGGTCACAAAATGGAGAACTGGTCACAGCGTCTCACACTTTTCTAAGTTCTGGTTCAGTTCTTTAGCATATTGGAGTTAATTGTCCAATTACAGCTTTAGCTTATGAAGACCCATTCTTGTTTTTTTCTCTTCAGTCCATGTGGTTTATGCTCTTGGGCATGAAATTTGGGTCAGTTCCTCTTGGTCCCAGGCTAGGAAAGGAATTGTTTTGTCTAGCTACTCTGTGAAGAGAGCTTATTATGCTTTAAAATGAAGCTCAGAACTAAAGTAGTACAGAATTTGAAAAATATAAAGGCTAAAGCCTTTATATCAGCTGAGCCTATAAAATGTACAGATGCACAGATTTTACAGGCTGAAAAAATCAGGAAATATTTTTTGAGAATTCAACAGCAAAACTGCCTGATCATGAGCAGGCATTCACATCTGTAAAGCAAAGTACCATTTTCTCAGCTGTGTCAACAGGATACTAAAGCCACACTGGAAATCAGCTCAAGGAACTGACCATATTTTTATACATAAATGTGTGACAGACTCTACCAAAACAAGTGACTAATCCTTTTAGGAGGTAAATGAGTGGGACTCAGTGAGGTTGTTTTGCTCTTGCAGTCCCATCTATCATTATAACATGGCTTGAAGCGCTGCAGGTACAAACACATGTAAAATTTCAGATTCCTGGGGAGTTTTAATGATAAAAGATAAGAGGACTGCAGAAATAAGGTCATTTCACATTTCAAAATGGGCAGTTTTGAAGATCTGCATCTTGACTTTAGAATCCGTATTTTAATACAGCTTATCAGAAATTATATTAAATTTAAAAAAAAAAAAACCCTAACAACACAGATACTTGATATACCTAGCATAGCTTGTTTAAAGAGTTTCTTCTATGAGGCTGAACAAGGCCAAGTGCTGGATCCTGTGCTTGGACAACAACAACCCCATGCAGACCTGCAGACCAGGGGAAGAATGGCTGGAAATCCTCCCAGCAGGAAAGGACCTGGTGGTGCTGGTCAGTGTGAGCCAGCTGTGCCCAGGTGGCCAAGAAGGCCAAAGACATCCTGGCCTATATCAAAAACTGTATGGCAAAGAACTCATTACTTGGTTTTAAATTTGCTTCCCACTCATTTCTCTGGACAACCCATGGATTTTACAGGCAACTGTCATATTTCCTCTCACTTACATCTTTAGCAGTCTGGGCTGAATAACTCTACATCTGCACCATGTCTGGCATTTCTGACATTCTAAGATCCTATATTTAATTTTTCTTTCCCTTTTGCAGGGCAAAAACTGAACTACACAAAATATTGCATGAGTGAGTGTATTAAGGGTTGATGCACTATTTTGATGATGTTCTCTGTTGACTAGATCAATAAAGTATTTTGATCTCAATGTTCCTCTTACAATGACTGTGTTTTAAGGCACTCAACAGGGAAATCTGATACAACAGGTATCCTGGTATCAGCGCAAATAATTGAACTGACATTTGTCACTTTATCCAACTAATTTATAGCATACATTAAATAAAGTCCACAGTTGCTTTTTACAGTTATGTGTGGGTACATTAGATAGCTGGAACTCTTTTGCCAGTAAGTATTATGAATAACAGCAGACTCAGTGACAAGTGACAGTGCAGCTATTGAACTTCTAGGAGAAAATGACTGAACATCTCTTGAACTTGTGCCTTCAATTTTGTGGTGGAAAGGTTTTTATAATTAATATTTTTGAATACTTTATACTTTTATTCTTTATTTTTAGTTGTAATACGTGGTATATATATATATCACACAATGTTCTGTAGACAGTTAATATTTGTATGATATTATGTATATATATGTGTATGTATATATATTATACATGCTGTCATATTAACATGATTTAAATATATATACACATTTTTATATATGCATATCTATACATTTATTTTTATATACTTTTAATAATAAAAGAGAATCCAGATCTGTCAGTTTTTCAGAGCTACGACATCTTTGTTGAATCAAGGGGTCTGTACTAAGCACCAGTTACTATGGAAACCTGAAAAGATTGGAACTCTAATAAATGTGTTCCCTAACAGTATGATGCTGAAGACTGATATTCACAGTAACAAATTTGATGTGTAGTGATCAAGAAAACCATCTAAATTAAAGAAGAGCGATCAGGAAAAAATAATATTTTCCTCATTTCTCTCCACTCCCCAAAAATCCGAATGATTAAAGAAATGAATGAAAAGCAGTCTAATAGGGAGGAATAACATTGTACTCTCAGTAAAGAAAAGTGAATTGATAACAATATCCCATACCTTATTTGGCAATAGGTAACTATGAGAAACAAAATATTTATTGTGCAACATGTAGATAGAGCTCTTGGAGAAGAGTTGCTGTGACAGTGTAGGATGAAGGGAGAAAAACTTGATGTGTCTATATGTTCACTAGGAGAGATACTGAAATTGTCTTTTTGTGCCAGATGTTCACTTATGGCACTTGACTCTATGGCTCTGTTTCAGCTGACATTGAGTATGCAGCTGCTTGATGTCTTCAGTGATTAGCTAAGGCTGAGTTTTAAAGAAGGCTATCTTCCTGAAACACGATCCAGATAGAAAGAAATAGTGATGGCATGTTGCAGTGAGTGCACAAGGCAATTTGAAGAAGTGACACAGGCTCAGCTGACTGAAAGAGCAGAATGATTTATTACCTGTGCATGCCATGTAGGACTCTTTTATTCCTTTCACTACTTTGTGTATCTGAACTCTCTGTTGCAGTATGTGAAAAGGTGTACTTTTGAAACAAAACAAACTTAAAAAAAAACTTGAGCAACCTGATATTTTGTTCCTTTATCCAGTGTGATTCTGAAGTTCTAAATATTTCATTTTTTTATGGAATCATAGGATCAAATCAATAAGGTTGTAAAAGGCCTCTGAGATCATCAAGCCCAATCTTTGATGAAACACCATCACATAAATTAAACCGTAGCAGTAAGTATCATATCTAGTAATTTCTCAAATTCTTTAGGGATGGTCATTCCACCACTCTAGACAGCCTATTCCAAAGCTTAATCGCCTTTTCAGTGAAGAAATTCTTCCTGATATTTGACCTGAACCTCCCTTGGCACAGCTTGAGACTATGTCCTCTTGTCCTATCACTGGTTGCCTAGCTCCTTTCATATATGCAGGAGCAATAAGGTCCCCTGAGCTTCATTTTCTCCAGACTAAAAAACCTCAGTTCCCTCAGCTGTTGCTCATAAGACTTGTACTCCAGCCCATTCACCATCTCCATCTCCCTTCTCTAGAGTAACTTCAGTATCTCAAGGTCTTATAGTGAAGGACCCAGAACTGAATACAAACACTTCAGCTGTGACCTCACCAGTGCTGCATACAAAGGGATGATCACTTCCCTTGCCCCTCTGGCCACACTATTTCTGTTTTATTTCCTTCTTTAGGAAAAAAAAAAAAAAAAACCTACTTTATCTTGTGTAGAACGAAAGCTGTGACCTCACCAGTGCTGCATACAAAGGGATGATCACTTCCCTTGCCCCTCTGGCCACACTATTTCTGTTTTTCTTCCTTCTTTAGGAAAAAAAACAAAAACAACCTACTTTATCTTGTGTAGAACGAAATTCTATTAAAAAGAAAAAAAAAAATGGATAAAAGGGAAACAACTTTAATTTTTTCTACCACTAATTGAAAGATTTGTGACTTCTGCTTTCCTAAGCCATAAATGTCAGAAACACCCTAGCATGTATAAAAAGTTGGGAGAAATTAAACGCACATGAACACTTTGAGAGAGATGCCAGGTCAGAACTACAATTTAATAGAAAGATAACAATGAATGCAATGATGCAGAAAAACTGGCTTATACCCACAAAGTCAGGGTACAACCTGGCTGCTGTTGGTCATGGTGGTGGTCACGGTCCAATTAAGTGGTTGTTGCAGTCCTGCTGAAGTGATGGTTGCAGTCATGTCTAAAACATTGGTCCTGTGGAATGTCTGGTCCTCCTCTGGGTCCATCCAGCAGTGGCAGTGTCCCAGGTCCATAAACTTTGGGATTATAGGAGGTCAGGTTCAGGTGATACCTCCCGCAGGGCAGGGAGTTTCACAATGGAATGATGTCCTGTGAGCCATAAGATATTTTTGGAGTCCTTGATGGTCACTGGAGCTAATTATTCATTCAGTTCATGATGGCCCATTAGCAGAGATGACTCCTCAAGGTGAAGGTAAAGAAACACTACCCCACCTTGTGGGGTTTAGCTCTTCTTATTTAACACCCAGCTTGTAGCCTGAGGTGTTGTGTGTGCACTGGGTAGGCGCTAGGGATTAACAGTTTATCATTACTGAGAGGGGAGTAGAATAGCAGTCACACAGTGCTAAACTTCTGTAACCAGGGCAACTTTTTATGAAGAGATTTAACCCTTAGGACACCAGGTAGAATCCTAGATGCTATTTCCAAATTGTTCTATTTATAACTCCATGTAGATCTTCAGCATTCTTTGGCACTTGAATTCTCTTTTTTCTGTTGATACTCTTGTTGCTTTTTCAATTACATATTCTTTTTGCCTTGGATTGATGAATTTCTGCCAGGGGCATTGTTTTAATTATTTAGGATAAAAACATTAACTGATAATTGCTTTATTCTGATACCTAACCAGAAATTATCTCTCTCTGTCTTCTCTATTTATTACGGAAAATCTTTCCAGTTGAGAAGGCAAAAGTCTTTCCAAAGGTAAAAAAAAACCCATTCAGAAAAGCAAACAGGAAAAGAAATTTTTATAGCTTATGATATTGATAATAACTAATAATTTTTTTAACGATAACATCAGAAAGGCACTACTGATTTTGTGGATAATAGAGTGAGGAATGCTAGAATGAGGAAATTACCCACTGATCTTAATATGACATATTAAACTTATAAAGGTGACTCCTTAATCACTGTCTTATTTAACAGATGAGGGATATAGTTTAGGAAAAATTCCCTTCTCAGTTGTGTGTGAAATTAAATGTACATTCACATTAATCTGCATGGGTACTGTATCTATTATCCATACAGTCTTCTTATAACTTTGACGTAAGAAACAGTCTTACTTTGTAATTTGTCATTGTTGGGACAAAATCCGCAGCTTTGTTTTCCTTCTGTTTTATCCTTGAAAGCTGAAGATATAATGCCTTAGGTAATTATGCCCTATTTTGTACTTCCTTTATCTTTTAAATGACCATTTTCATTTCACCAAACAAGCTAGTTTTTAAGATGGTAATATGAAAAAGTCACATCTGAAAATGATTTATATATACTATAGACCTCATACAGTATATTTAATATGTTTATTATTCTCTCTTACTGTGATAAAACCAGCATATATTTTACTGTATCTTGTAATCCACTTTCAATGATTCACCATCCATTCACTATTAAACTTCCTATCATCTTGCCTATTGTAAGTAGCAATTAGGAGGGAAAATACATGAGTTTGAAAAGAAAAAAAAGGATGTATACTCCTTATAAAACTGATCCGTCAGCATCTCACACAACATTTTAACTTATATGCTTAGTTTATGAAAACATAAGCCAAAATATTGAAAAAACAGCAGCAAGATATGTTCCCATTGCTTTCAATTAATTAATTCAGCTAAATATGCCAGTTTTTCTGCTTCTACATGTTCTGATCCACTGTCTTGGTTTTAAAGTATGCATGTATCATAGCAAGATAAAACACTGCACCAACTCACAAAATCTCAATAAATTTGGAAAGGAGATAAAAAAGTTTTAAGTAGGAAAACACAGTGTTAAAATGGTAGTCAGAGCTGGTTCTCTGCTTTTTGTCCAGCCAGGAGCAGCAGGGAATGGTACCAGCATACACACACACCCACACAAGACCGAGGGGTGAAGGCCAAGCAGAAATGGGGCTCCAGAGCCCATGGGCTAGGGAAAGAAAGAGGCCGCAGAGAGGTCGGTAAAGGACCCCACAGTTTATTAGTGCCCTCAAGAGGCACTAGTGGAGGCACAGATAGACCCTCCTGGCTGTGGCTCTGCCCACCTACACAAAGACATCGGAGCTGGTCAGGCCACCCATGAGGTCATGGCTCTGGAAGGCTAAGACATTCCATGGAGGAAGAGATAATTAAATTTTACTTCTAGAACAGTCCAGGAGAAAAAAACCATTCATATAAAAATGAAACTTAGATTAGACAGAGATTCCACAGGCCAGGCAATTCTCCTTTTACTTCGAGTGGATTGATCTGATGCTAATGCATGAAGCCAAAAAGAACGTTTTACTTTTCACATAGTTGAGTAAAATAGCAAAGGAGTTACAACTAACCATGAAGAGATTGATAAGTTTCACATGTTAATACAAGGAATTGTCAACATTATTTTGTGTATATAATAATTTTTATTTTGAAGATAGCAATGCAGCAATGCATAAAGGTAAAGGCAAACTTTTCAAGATTGCTATTCACTGGGCCATTGGAGACCAATCACATGATCACTGACAGAACCAGGAGTGATCCCTGTTTCCTAAATTCCAGCAGAGCCCTCCAGTCAATTGTTCATAATTTGGGGTTTTTTGTTTTGGTTTGTGTTTGTTTTATTTTGGTTTGCTTGTTTTGTTGGGTTGTGGTGGTTTGGTTTTTTTGTTTGTTTGTTTGTTTTAGTGGTTTTGGGGGGATTCTTTGTTTTTTTTGTAATATGTAGGTAATCATGTAAGCTAGTTTGGCATTTCTGCTCATTCTCTTTCAATTTTTTTTCTGTCATATGGACATAAAAACTTTCAAAAGCACAAAGTAGTTTTATATATGTATATGCCTTTATATATATAAATGAGCCTGAGTATATACATTTAAATTTGTTCCTATATTATCAGAAAAGCAAGTTGAAATAATCTTTCATTGCAAGTAATATTTAAGTACTATAGAGATGGGTCTTGCTTCACACTGAGAAGATAAATTTCCTGAATTTGAGTAGCAGTATGAGCACACAACATAAAGTCATTTATATTTAGATATTGTAATGCTCAGTATTAAAACTGGTCATTCATGTAGAACTGCAAAAATAGTACGGATGACAAGCTAATTTAAACAGGCTTTTAAATTTAACAATGAATACAACTGTGGCGCTGAAAATAATGCAACAAGTGAGCACTGTATAAGAAGCATTGGCACCTAATTACTAAAATATTTGAGATTTCAGAGATCACATTTAAATAGCAAGGAAGGAATATAGTAAGATTAAATGTAGCTGGGTTTTTTTTAAATCTTTCTCTCTCAAGGATGTAAAAGGATAGGGAAGAAGAAATGTGTACAAAAATAGCTCAAAGGAAATATGACATGAATATTTTTTTACTGAATGAAACATGACAAGATAATGGAGCTAGAATACCATCACCCTAGATTCACTGTCAACTGGAACTCAGTGTAACTTACAAAATTCTCTTTGCTGTAAGTGTGGGGAATAAGTTTGCCTGATCTTGTAAGAACACAGAGAGCTTTGCAGACAGCATGGCAAAAAAAGAAAACAAACAAACAAACAAACAAAAAACATCAACCCTCTTTTACTGTAAATATATGAAAACACAGATGAACGAAACAAACTGAATTTTGGCTTCTTTATTATTCATGAGGGGCTAGATTTTCAAAAGAAAACAGTATTTACTGTGATTTGTTTTATTTTCACAACAGCTGGACATATTAATGTCCAGCTGCCTTTATCCTTCTAAGATACTTGAAAGACAGTTTTCAAATTTTGATAATTTAACGTTTAATTTTCAAATTTTTGGATTGCTTGTTAATACCACTGTGAACCAGTTGAGATATGGGTAGAAAATCATATGTGAAAAGAGCACCAGTAAAGAAAGGATCCCACTAGAACTGATTTCAGATGATGATAACATAAACACAGCCTTGTAATCCCAGATTCCATGACTCTTGTAAGTCTATGTACTAGGGAATGACATGCTTGTAAAAGTACTGTTGTTTTTCCATAGGTCTGTTGAGGAAGACCAGCCCCTATAGTTGAGATTAGCCCCTGCCTCACAGCATCATTTATATCTCAGAACTGTAAAAGAAATGTATTATTTTCATTTTCCTTCTGCATATCAACAGTTGCAGTGGTATCAAATATGAGGTATATCGGGCCTATATTTAACAAAACAAAACATTTTCACTCTGTATGTGCAATAGTGACAAGCCCACACAGACTCAAAAAAAAAAGGCTTTGTTGGTGTTTTAATTCTTGTCATGGTTGTACTGACTAGCCAGGCATGGTATAAAGCAACAAGTTCCTGAAAAATTCTTCTGACTCACTGTAGAACTTGATGTTCTAACAATGTACAGATGAGGGAGTAGAGGATTAGGGAAGCAATACTCATGGAGACACTAGGAGAAATGTCAAAGTGCAAAAGGAGAGCCACAAGTAGCACTGAGGTGCAGGTACATGGAAAAGCCAATACTTTTACTTCTAATTCAGAGATACTGGTTAGTTCAGGACTGAAAATATGAAAAATTACCTTCAAAATTATCTTGACATTATATTCAACATTAAAAAGCTACCCAGCCTGTGCTTTCCTCCTGATGGTGATAAAAAAAAGTTCATGCACACTGTGTCTTTGTTAAAATAAAATATTCAAGGGCCCCTCTCTTGCCATGAGATGATCTGGCATGGCATGGCTTGTGTGCACCCAACAGAACACTCTCACTGTGCGGAACAGGGAGTCTGCATCCACATACACAACTGCAGTTGGTCCCTGGTACATGCTTTGTCCTGTGCCATTCTTGAAAAATTAGCTAGCCAATCCAGAAAAACCCAAAGTGCTAACAATTCCCAGCATGAATGGTCGTAGGTCACTACTCAGATGTATGACCTGCTCTGTTACATTGAGTAGTACAGCCATAGCAATGAAAGCAGAATATAGTTTAGGATTGGTTTTCAGTAAGGATTTGATCTGATAGAGTCAAAAAAATTTAGACATTATAATTGATCTAAAATGAATGAAAAATTAAAAAAGAACCCATGGCTTAATGAGCTAGTGAGCTTATTTCTTTAAGAAGAATGCTGTATTCATTTCTGGTCTTTATCAAAAGCAATGCAATTTTCAGGTATCTTCAGTGCCTGCTAGGAAATATAGTACTAATTTATAGTGATGCACTGTTGTCTGTTTTATAAATAAAACATACAACTGTCATGACGTTCAGGCAAATTCCAGTCTTTCTCTCTGACCAAAGAGAACTATGGATCGCTCTGCAGCAACGAATGAGTTTTCCAACAATTTCTTAAAACAAGTTTTCTTCCTGTGCTTGGCATTGGTGGGGAAAACTCTCGAGTGCTGTGTTCATTTTTGGGCCAATCACTTAAAATAGAATATTTGAGGTGATGGAGCATGTCCAGAGAAGGTCAACAAAGCTCATGAAGGGTCTAGAAAACATTTCTTGCAAAGAATGGCTGAGGGAGCTAGGGTTGTTTAGCCTGGAGAAATGGAGGCTGAGAGGGGACCTCACTGCTATCTACAATCACCTGAAAGAATGTTATAATTAGGTGGGGGTTGGTCTCTTCTAAAGTTCCTGCAGTGGAAGGACCAGAGGAAATGGCCCTAAGCTGAGCTGGGGGGGATATTCAAATTAGATATTAGATAAAAAAAAAATCAGTTTTATGGTGTTCAGGCGTTGGAATATGTTGCCCAGGGTGGAGATGGATTCAGCATCACTGGAGGTATATAGGAGGCATCTAGATCTGGCCCTGGGGTAGGTCTAGTGGTTTGGGGGTTACAGTGGTGGTCTTGATGGTTGGACAATGATCCTAAAGGTCTCTTCCATCCTTGATGATTCTATTATTTCAGTACAATATTCCATGATTCCAGCCCAAATTAGCAAATCAGTTTTTCAGGCATTATAAATGCCTAGGGTAAGACTTCACATGTTTGTTTTCTCTTTCAGCCCCTTGATGTGACTGTCAGTAGTCAGACAAAGCCTTGTCCATCCATCAACAGACATACTCCTGAATTAGCACCACACAGTCTGCAATCACTCAGTGCAGTGGAAATCCTCTGATTTTTTTGCTTCATTTCTAAAAGGTGTCATCTGTAGCAAATCTGACTAATTCCATGTATTCCAGGTGAGGTCAATTAAGCAATTCACCATCAATTGATTTCTTGTGAATTGACTTCTTTGGAACTGGATTCAGTGGGACAATACTAAGTTCACAAATTTTCTTGAAAGAGTTTTGTGGCATATGGAACACAAATTTGTTATATTTGTCTGTCTGCTGCTTAGCAGCTGCAGCTGTTTACTCTGGTGTTCATTACTGTAAGTTCTGATTTCTTTTTTTCATGTTTGTCACATTGTCTATGAATGCCTACCAAATTTGGCCTAGAAGAGAATGTATTAGTATTCTGATAGTCTAAGCTATTCAGGTGATGAATACTAAAATACAGATTCTGTAGGTCTGACAAGTCTTTTCCAGTGTGACCCTCCAGAGTACAAGATTGAAAGCATGGCATGATTTAGAACAGTACACTTTTGTATACCAGTATTATACAAATGATGAAGAGCGTGGATTGTAACCATGCCTTAGGTGATGCAGTATCTTCTTTCACATCGTTATGGCTTGCTGTAAATATTAGTAACAGACTATTTACTGTTTCCATCTAAAATTGCACTGCATCGTTTTTACAAACAAGAGAAAATCTAATAACTCCAGGTCACAAAATCTGTCTTGGATCTGAAGCACTAAAGCAGATTCAATAAGCACCATATTATAATAATATACAGGCAGGATGCAGGCTTTTTGTATGATAGTACTGTGCTAAAGGAAAGCATTCACAATAGTGCGTCCCTGGGGGAGTCATTATCAGGTATCAAAAAATAACAGTAACAATAGCAAAATTGTTTCTCCTCTTTAAAACTTCTTGAAAAATGAAGTAAATGTTTAAAATGAAAGATTCCTTTATAGGCATGAAAGGTAAGAGCATAACTTGACAAGTAATTTTTCTTCAAAGGTTATGAAGACATACCGTGTCCATATCCAAGGAAAGTTAGTGAGATGACACAGGTTCAGGGGAGAGTCATGGTATAAGTGAATGAGAACACTCAAAAATTGTCCAAATAATTTATATTTTGCTGCCAGTTGAGCACTGCTATCTACTCTAAACAGCTCAAGAGGATGCAAAAAATGAGACTAAAGTTCTTTAACTTGTTGATCATATTGAAAACAAGGAAGAACTGTGACAGTGGCTGTGCACCTAGTATGGGAGGAAGAGTGGTTTCCAGGGGCAAATATGGGATGATGGGCCAGAATATAACAGCAGTGATTTGAAAACTTAATATTTCATTGCAAATATGAGCAGACATATTTTAAACAATAACTCCATATTCTAGTTAAAAAGGACTTGCTATGATGTATATGAAAAAAGCTACGTGACATGATTTAAGGAAAACTTCGAATGTTAACAGGTGTGAGTTTGATTGCATCTGCAAAACTTTCTATAATGGAACATCTTACTCTAGAAGTTATAAGAATGTCTTTATGACCAATATATATCAGAAAAAAAAAGTATATTTTGAATGTATCTTGCCAAAAGTGGCCAATAGAAGGCACTCATTGATGTTAAATATTTCACATATTTCACAAGCAATATAAAGAAAATTTCTGTTTCACTCATCTTTTTTCACTGTATCTCTTGTGATTTTTTTACCATCCACTAAACCTTCAGTTAAGGAACTCTACAGTGACTTAATAGAGTCAAGATCTCTCTTTGACTCTTTTGGATCTTGATTCATACTAACTGTTAGGAGGCAAGGGTTAAAAATAGATGATTTGGAGAGGGGTATGGTGGATTCACTCAAAGTGTGTGGGAGCTCAGCACATCACTCCTGATGTCCAGAGCTACCGAGAGAACCCTTGGGGGGCTCGGGAGCCCTGGAATGTTGCCAAAAGCACTTGGTGGCTTGATTTTGATCCATCTAGAGATGTGCCACCGATGTATGAGGAAATGGAACATGCGAGAACCACTCAGGTGTAAATGGTGAAGGGAAGATATTATTATAGGGTGAATTACAAATTTTGGGGTTTCGGTACAGGGGGGTGGTAGAGACAAGATGGAGGAATCAGGGTGTGCCACCAGGCTTTCCCTTCTTCTTCCTGTCTTCCATCTTCTGGGGTGGTGTTGGCACTTGTGGATTGGTCTGGGATGAGGGTGTACTTAGTGACGAAGATGATAGGTATTGGGGACAAAATGTAAATATGATATACGTAGTTTTTGTTATAAAAGATGCGGCCGCCTTAGGGGTGGGCAGAGTGCCTTTGGCTGCCGTGTTGGTCAGATCCTTCAGGCAGGGAAAAGGGCTTTTTAGATAAGAGATAATAAACAAACTGAAGACCGAAAAAACCTGGCGTCCAGTCTCATCCTTTGAAGCCCAGCGTGCAAGAACCATCCTAAGCGTGTCTGGGGGCAGAGACAGACAGCCGGTCCCCCAGAAAAGTGACCTTGCAGCTGGGAAGGGTAAGAATATCCATGTGGGCAACCTCACATATTTGCTGCTGATTGTCCTCTGTCTTTCTGGAGAAGTGGAATTTCTGTAGAAGACAACAGAATGCTGTCAAAGACTGAAAAGGCAATTCTTCTCAGTGGGAGAAAGAGAGACAAGAAACTGGGAGGTTACAGAAAGCATGGCATAGTGAAGTAATGCTCAAGTGCCAGGCATACTGAGATATGAGATTGGACTGGGAAAAGGCCACACACTTTTTGCCTCTGCTAACATGGAATAAGTTAGCAGTGTGTCCCCACTTCTTTTCTAAATCCTTCAGCCAGGAGGTGATGGAATAATTTTATTCTTCTTTTGCAATGAGTTGTGGTCGCCTTGGAAACTTGCACCTCTCAGTTCACACGCTATCTTTGTCTGAGGCCTGATAGGTCTCACATGAAAAGAATGAGCAAACAGTCCTAAACCACTCTCTACATTTCAGTCATGATTTGATATACTTCTGGCCATTTCTTTCATGTTTTCAATAGCATATCATAAATATACTTTCTATCATATTTCCACAAAATACATCCCTTTTCCTAGTTTCCAAGAAAGACCAGTACCCTTTGCAGTAATAATGTTTAAAGGAAAAATTCCATGCCTTTGATTTTCTCCATTACCTGACCATGAATTTTTTTGAGTTCTTTCCTCATTCAACCACATGTTTTTCTATTTAGTTAGAGAGAGTTCCTAAAATAGCCATATGTCTAAAATAGCCATATGTCTAAAATCCTGGTCTCAGTGCAATGGAAATTCTCAGTACAATTCCTTCAATAATGCTCTTTGCCAAAATTAATGAGGCAGATTTAGAGTTTGAAACGTTTGGAGAAGGAAATTAGTTTTTATTTAGTTAAGAAAAAAACATAGAAAATGAACTTTTTTGGGGTTTTTTTTGTCCATTAAGAATGTGTGCTTGATTCTGTTGTATAAAAAGAGGCATGAAAAGACTAAAAAAAGAGTTGATCTTATTTAAACATAAATAAAATGTGTTTATTTAATTTATAATTTTTAAGTTAAAGCTTAAAAATTAATAGTCTTTCTGTCATAGTACTAATTTTGATCCAGTGCACCTTGGATCAAACTTGATGCTAAATACAAATCATATATCATTTTAAATATGAAATTAGGCATTTACAACATAGAAATTAAAGTCAAATAGTACTAGAGTTCATACTCAGATGAATACTAGGGGTGTTTTTCTTTTGAGCACAACATGAATTTTCTTTCTCACTCCCTTTGCTTGAAGGAACATCCCGTATTTCATCTCTGTGTTACTAAAGTAAGGGAAAGGCTGAATCTGACACCATGAACACAAAGATTATTCTAGGTGATTAAATCTTGCTGAAAAAAAATAACCTTTGGCTCTGACAGATTTCTGAGGAGCAAATTTCATATTTCCCCATTCTGTGAGAGAAAACAAGGGTTGTGGTAAATTCAAACCAGTTCATCACTTTGATTCTCTGTGGGATGAATAATTTTACCAAAATGGAGAAGATAATGTACAGGTATAAATGGGCACTTGAGGTTTCCAGAATGAAGTGAGAACAGCCTAATGTAAGTCAGCTTTCTAGATGAGAGAAATACATGTGAAATCACAGGCCTGGGAATAAACTACAAGAGTTTATGAGGCTTGAAAATATTTTATAGGGCTTGGAAATATTATGTAAATAAGAAATTTGGAAACATGGAAAAAACTTGACTGCAGTGGAAACATCAAATGACCATGACTGCATTATCCACAGTTATTTGATTATAACAGCAGTTCAAGTAACAAACCCAAGAAACAGAATTCAGTCTTAGCTGAAGTGAAACCTCTTGATAACACTAAATTTTCACGTGTCACCAACAGCTTATCACATCTTCTTTTAACTGGAGAGACAAGTCTTGGATGAAAAAGGGCATGTATTTCTATGTGCCACTAATACTTGAAAACACAGAATTTACAAAATGTTTCAAAGTCAATTATTACTGCATAGTCATAGAAGAACAATCCATTCTATGCCTGTTTTCAAAAACATTGTTGTAGAGATACCTGAAAAAGTTAAAATCTTTCAAAACCAAGTTATATGAAATTTTTTTCTTATATCAGCTTCAGGAAATAATGCTGTGCTTAGTAGTGATTTTCCTCTAGGTAATTTAGCAACTTTTTTTAGTCTGTATCATAAAGTAAATCACACTGCCTATGGCTCAACACCTTATCTTGGAGACTGGGTAAAAAATTTTGGAAGTCATTATCCCCATCTTCTAAAAGGGTTAATAAACCCATATAATGCATAAATATGTATTTTTTCATTATATAAAACAATACTGAAAGATATTCCTGTTAAAAGATCTGAAAATGTGATTTTCAGCAGTAAGGAATTATTTCTGAATATCAGATGAGGAATATAAAACTAAATGTTTGTATTTCTTTGACAATATCAAATGGTGGCAACAAGAATGAATGTTGCAAATATTGCAAATATTTTTTAAGTCTTTTTCAGTAAACTCAAAATGGTGTGGTTTTTTCCTGTTTTTCTACATGGTTTTAATTTTTTCTGCAAAGAATTAAAGCTTGAATACAGAAGAGTCAAAGTGCTTCATATGTACTGGACTTTATAGAATAATTTCCCTGCAGAGTATACTTCAATAATAAATTGTTATTCAAATTTTCTGGTAAGAAACCTTCTTCTTTTCAACATACCCTAAGAAAGAAGAAAAAAAAAATTAAAAAGCAATCTCAATAGGTATTACAATTTATTTTTGAAAAAATATTATATCTCATTTTTAATTTCAGTAAAAAAAATACAATAACATAATTCAGCCACTTCAAAGAAAATGTCATTCACTTAAATACTCAAATATTAATAATCCTAAAATAAGTACTCAAGTATTAATATTAAATGAATTATTGAAACTGGAGAAATATGCATAATAAAGTTTTTGTATAAAGAATGCCGTGAACTTGGCAATGCATTAATGTTTCCATAGTCTTCTAGACAGAAAAGTTCTACCTTCAGAACCCAGTTCTTAATAATAGTGGCATTTATTACTTCTGGTGTAGTAATGGAAAAAGTATTTTCATTGAAAGATTAAGATACTTGCTAATTATTGATTCTGCTAAATACAAGGGTAACATTAATCTGGAGTCACACGGATGGCTTAAAAAAATACTGCTATTTAATTGCATTAAAACTGACAACAAATAGATTTTAAACCAACTTATTCATTCATATATATGAATATAATTTTAACAGGAATACATAGGAAAAAATAGTGCATGACTCAAAGCAGAGAGGTGTCTTCTTAAAATGCACTTAAATTGCAGTGTTTTCCCTATTTTGCTGGTTTTATTTTAGGTAAGCTTGCCTTTAGCTAAAGGAAGTTAATGCAATGAATGAATATATATATATATATATATATATATATAATCCTCTAAAAATCCTCTAAAACTGGAGATAAAACCTGTGTTATGGACTGAAAGACTGAAAAACTTAGATATGTCATCTATGAGGACTCATCGTACTTATGATTCTTGGGATAGAGAGGAGTGGGGTGACTACAGAAGCTGTCCATCAGTACAGCACTTTCTCTTGCATTCTGTGTGGAAGTCAAAGAACTGACAGACAAGTGAGAATATGCCAACTTCTGAAAATGTTAAGTATAAAAACGTTTTGGGTTTTTTTCCTTTGGTGTTTAATAAAAAGTAGCAGGAAGAAACTTGGCCCTGATACTAGAACATCCTTAAGATAAGTTAATGAACTACAGATGTTGTTGATACAAGACATTTAGCATAACTCCCATAATTCTATATTTTATTATTCTGTGGGTTGAAAATTTACTAGGTAGAATTCCTTTAAGCTATTTGCTAGCATTATTTTCAGTGACTAACAAAGTTCAAGGTTAAACTGCTGTAACAGTAACCAGAATAATAAAACCATAAGTAGTGATATAGAACTGATATAAATGTAAATGAGTGTTTCAGATATTCTATAAGAAAAAGGTAGTGTTTTATTCATCAGTACTACATTCTTTGCTGCAGACAGCTGCAGCACTGTTCTTAGCTTATATATCCATTTCAATTTAGTAAAACTGTGCCTGTGTGATAATAATTTCAGACTAACTAGTTATAGATTAATCTACAAAAGTCACAAATGTTCAGTTAGGTCTCCTTCAGCTTACAGTCATCTAGGGAAATAACTCAGCACACCAAGCATCCTGAATATAGTGCTGTCCTACTGTTATACTACCTCTGTTACTCATGCCAAAGAGATCAGAGGCACTCTATTAACTTGAAAGAAGAGGAGAGCTACACAATAAAATTTAAAGTCTTCACCAGTTAGAAAACATAAAAATAAAATTAATGCTTTTTTTAATATGCAACTTTCTGCAGAATCACAGAACTGCTCGTGTCAGAAAGAACCTTCAGGAATCCTCTGGTCCAAATGATTAATTAAACAGGGTCATCTAGAGTAGGTTTTTGAGAATTGTGTCCAGTCATATTTTGAAACTCTCCAAGAAGAGAAACCTCTCTGGGCAACCTGATTCTACTGTTATTTTTTGTTTTCAGGTGGAATATCATATTTTATTTTGTATCCATTCCCTCTTGTCCCATCAGTGGGGACTCCTGAGAGGAATGTGGCTCCTCTCACCAGGTGTTTATACAAATTGATAAACTCCCCTAGGCCTTCTTTTCTCCACTCTTTCTAGCCTCTCATATGACCAATGCCCTAGTCCCTTAGTCATCTTTGTGGTCCTCTGCTGGATTTGTTTCATTACGTCCATATATTTTTCATAGCTTGCTTTCCCTCTTATATCTTAGTTTAATTCTTGTAGCAAAACTTTGCTGCCTGATTCTCCTAAAGAATCCTTCTAGGAAAGACTGGTTTCTAATTCTAGGCAGCACACACAGTGGAAAATGCTAAGTCAGGAAAATTGTCTGAATAGCCATTGCTAACCCTTTTCTGGAGTCCTCTGAGGTCAGTGGTTAAGTTTCCTGAACCCTACAGGGACACTCAGAGGAGACAGTGCCATTGCAGACACTGTTAAATGAATTTTCTGAGTTGTTAACTGTAAAGAAAGCATTGAGGATCTCAAGCATGATATTTTTGGGAGGTAGTGGGGAGGTTAGGATGTGACTCAATTGAGGATCTATCTGAAATAAGAAGTGTTGTGGAAGTGTTGTAGAAAAATCCTGAATAAACCGTAAGAATTCATTTGGCCTGAAAAAAGTTTTGAAGCTCTCATTTAAAATTCCATTTATGTCTGAAAATGGAGGATGGCAAGTGTGACGAGGTGTACAGCAAAGTAACTACAAGCTTCTAAAGATTAGTGGACACATGGGAAACTTTGATTTGTATTTGGGAAAGGCCAACATGGCTTCTGTGAACTTCTTCAGAAAATCCTTGAAGCTCTTTAAAGAGTTCAATAAATACCCCGATATGAATGATCTGGCTAATAATAATCTCTCACCAAGTGCTTTGAGAAAATTAAACATCCAGTAAAGGAGAAAGGATGTTACAGCATAGTTTCTGCCTTCATAGGAATGCTCATGACGCCACTGCTTTTTTTCCTACCTTCCTTAGCTGAACAGAACTGTCCCTCTGCATATATTTTGTCCATGTTTCAGAGGTGCAGAAGTTTTTATAATTTAAAAAAGGACTTTCAAGAGTTAGAAGAGATCCATGCAGAAATTAGTGAAACCCAAAATATATGATATTTATTCTGGGACATAAGTTTTTATTAATAAGGAGAGCAAAAAAGGTCAAATAAGCAGGGAAAAACGCATAAAGAATCATATAAAAGGTTTTGGGTTACTGATAATTTCCAGCCAAAAAGTGCTTTCTAATGTTCTATTTCAGGAGCATACGGAGACATTTTTATTCCAGGCAAAGGAATATTGTGAAGATAACTTCTATGCTAGTGACAAGTACTCTGGGCACATGGGCTATTCAGTGCTCTAAGGTGATCAAAAAGTGATCAAAATATAGAGAATGCACAGCTTTTAAAAAGTAATTGTGTCATTACAACGCAAATCCTTGCAAATTTGTCACTTAGCTGAGCCACTCAGCCAATTAGAGTGAGAAGAAATGTATCAGTATTGAGAAACAGCTACACAGTAGTTTTACAAAAAAAAAAAAGGAATACAGCATAGAGGCTAACATAAATGGAAAAGTCAGCGATGCTAGGAATCTGTATCAAAAAAGTAAAAGAAATATTAATGAAGTCTATTTTCAGAACATTTAAAAATAATATTTGGTATCACATCTTTATAGGTGATAATTAAATAGTATAATAAAGCCATTCATTACTGTTTGATGATTTTTTTCTTAAAAATGAAGAGGTTTAGAATAGAGAACAATAAAAAGTTACTCTAACAAAAAAATCCTTGCACATTTTTAGGTTGGCCTGGACAAATTCTTTCATCAGCAGGGAATTATTTGAAGACTTCTAGCTATGTGAGAGCAATATTTAAAACATTTTGACATTCAAATATGTATTTATATCTATGTCTCCAATAATGTTTAGCAGGGTTAAACATCAATGCTTTCTGCAGAAATAAACCCTAATACATTGTTTTATACAAGTTAAAGAAACCAAATATAATAAATGTAATTTTAAAAAACCTCTCTTTAGAACCTCTTTGTTGCTTTTGGCAGTCCAAAATTATGACTTTATGATTTACATTACTAAAATTATGAAATAGAAATTACAGATATGTTGCAGAATATGTTTGGTCATTCGTATTTGTGAAATGCCATCTGTGTTTGATCATATTGATGCAAATGATGTGAATTCCATGAATTCCAGACAGCAAGCAGAAGGAAATTTACAGAAATACGTACATGCAGTGTAATATAGAAGTCCTCAGAGAAAAATTGTGTTTACACAAAAAAGTTGTGTGAAAGTTAATCTAAACAAATTCAAACATTTCTTAGATATATGTATTCTGCAGGTCCCTGCTAGGACCTGATCCAGCACAGATCTCACATGCAGTCATAGCCTCTTCTCAGGCATCCACCTGCTCTGGTGTGGATCTCCTCCATGGGCTGCAGGGGAATCTCAGCTCCAGAGCCTGGAACACCTCCTGCCCCTCCTTATGCACCGACCCTGGTGTTTGCCGAGCTGTTCCTCTCACATATTCTCACTCAATCTCTTCTCCGGCTGCAATTACATCAGTGCAATACCTTTTTTCTTTTCGCCCTTATTCTTAACCATGCTATCACAGAGGCATTACCACCACTTCTAATTGGTCCAGCCTTGGCCATCAGCACATTCGTTTTGGAGCCAGCTGGCCCTGGCTCTGCTGGGCATGGAGGAAGGCAACTTCTCACAGAAAAGACACCTGTAGCTTCCCCTCCTCCACTTCCAAAACCCAACCATGCAAACCCAGTGCATTGCCCCACTTCACTGGTGCCAAGCTCCTCACATGCCACTCATGTCCCTCACACCCAGAAGATGTTTTTTGGGATGCACGCACACCATTCTCCCACTGTGGATGAAGGTTAAAGATCCCCTCCTGTTCCAGTCACTGGCACTGGTATCCCACTTACTCCTGCAGCTGACTCCAATAATTGGCACCCAGGCCACACATGCTAGTTCTCCCAGAGTAACTACCACTCTGTTCTTGCAACAGCACACACGGGGTAGGTAGGGCATGAGATGATACAAAGATAACAAGGAAGAATTTAGTAAGAAGACAGGACAGATTGTGATGATCAAGCACAGGGTTCACTTAAGAGAAGCATACTGATCTCCATTTAAAACACAATAAATCCCTTTTATATCTTACTCTTTGTGGTGTCATCTTTGTTTCCTGCCCTGCAGATGGCCTTTCCTTCTGCAGTGCCACCAACCCTATCTCCAACATGCTGAACTTAAATCACTTGATAGCAACATGTCTGGCATGATTTTGCCATATAAAACTAGAAAAAAAATCAAATAGCTTACTAGCATATTAGTACACAGTGTTGAAATTTGAAAAGCTTTGTAATTCACAACATACTCATTGCTTCAAACTCCTCATGGCTTCTTATTTTTTCACTGTCTATTCCTCCATGGCAAGAAGGAATATATATTTAAACAATGTTTTGGGCACATGGTTTAGATAGAATTATCCTTTGTTTGGGTTTACATGTCATTCAGCCCTAGTTAAAAAGCTGATGTAAGCAACTAGAAAAGTGACCTGCAAAAATGTGGCTATATCTATTCTACAACTCACTGGAAGGATGCTGTTATCAGGAATTGTGAACCATATGCATAAGGAGATCTCTTCAACAACAATGTACTCATTTTGCCACAGTGGGAATGGAAAAACCCTTAAAATATATATTGTCAAGAAAAAACTGTCATACAGGGAAAGATGTAGGTGTAGAGCATAGTAATGTATGCATAGATTTTTATGCCTGGAAATTTTAATAATGGAGGCAAAAACTGATACTCTTCTTATGGAAAGATGAGCATACAGCATTTCATAGACAATTGCACAGGATGATTTTAAAGGAATTATGAAGTCCAGTTTTCCCTTATTAACATTGATGTGCTGGTCTTTCTATGTTTAACCATTTCTTTGTTTTAAAATAATACTTTGTGATTATTACATATGAAGGCTGATTAAAGCTGTTAATGATAAGAGGCAATGACCTGTAATACATTTCAATTTCCTCAGCTATAGTCCCTCAGTTTGAATTAGCAGTATTTAGGTATCTTCTAAGTATGTGGATACATGTAATTACAGGGTTTGAAAATGAAAAAAATATTTTCAAAGTCAATATACAAAATGTCAGCCAAAGGCTCTAGAATACCAACATATTATTTCTGTCTTTTTCAGCAACTTTTACTCTGATTGCATTGGGCTAGCAGATTTTTACTTCACAAAAATTCTCTTGTGAATGCAGCTTGCAAAACTACTGAAATAATTCATGGCTTGAGGATACTTTCTAGAAAAAAGAAAGTATCTTAGAAGAAGGATCTAAGGTAAATGCTCAGTTGTCCTTTCATGTTTTGTAAGAGAAAAATGCTACTGGAAAATCATACTGGTATTGAAATGGGAAAACCCTGTGGGAGATAACCAAAACAAAGCAAATAAATAAAATCAAGTAAAGAAAACCAAATAAGGAAATCCCCACACAATATTTTATTGCTAAGTATTTTAAGAGCAAACTGTTACTGCAAAGCCTGGATTTCAAAATCATTACACAACTTAGTTGATATGAACCTTTTTAGAACTAGCAAAGATCTGAAGAACCATAAGATTTTCTGAAAAGCTGATCTAGTTGTTTGTTCTCTTCCTAATGTTTGAACATGAGTGCAGAATACTACTTTTTGTGCAGACGTCACTAAAATACATGAAGTGAGGTTTCTGGAGAAACAACTTCTTTTCACATTAACGAGTTACATTTATCCCAGTTAGTTATCAGTTCTATGAAAACACATTATTTAAATAATGAAAACCTTGATCTGACTTTGAGCCCAATTAGCTTTTGAGAGACTTGTTACATTGCTTCACTGAACTTGGTATAAACAATATGAGAATCAGTGTCTTTGCCTCTGGAGTTACACTCACAATTTGTGCTATTCTTTGCTTTTATCCCATATTTTAATTTTCATTTGGCATTTAGTGAAATTTTAGATCTCACCGTTTGGGTGCCCCACTGGGTTCCAACATCTCCCTGTCTCTCCTCGGGTTAGTGATATGGGAGAGTGATGTGATAGAGTAATGAGGCAACTTGTGTTGTTTTTTAGGCAGTTTCCAGTCTAATGAAACTCCCTTTTAAGCAGTTTGCTTTATGTGCACTAACAGGTGTTACGGATGACTCATTTGTCAATCTTGTCCAGAAAACTATGCTTTCTACAAAATAGTCAGTAAATAATCAACACTGACTTTTATTTTATGTTGTAAAGTCAGAATAAAATATGTAGAAAAAAATGCATATCTGAATTTGTGATAGTTAGCCCACACTTTAAAATTTGTAAATATTCTCATTAGTAGTTACTAAAAATAACCTATTCTTTGAAAAAAACCTAATAATTGTTTATTTTTATACATTTGGGACAATTAGGTACTGAAAACTATTAAATAAAATTATTTTCTCTTTTTTTCTTTTAATGTATATTTAGAGACTGGAGTAGTCCTTAGAGAGTGAGAAGACATTTCACCTTATACAGGGAGAGGCAATTATCCCTTGTGGATTAGACATGAAAACACTGAGCTACAAGCAGCTGGTGATGCATAACCATCATTATAATTCCAGACTGCTGTATCATTTTTCCTAGTTTTATTTAGCAGTTTTAAAGGCAGGACAAGATATTTTTATGGCAAGAAATTTAGTGAACATGTGGAAATTAAAAAAAAAATAGAAGAAAGTGTACTATAATTTTAAACTGCATGACGGTTATGCACCACCAGCTGTTTATAGTTCAGTGATAGAGAATATAATTGACAAGGAATAATTACTACCTCCCTAAACAGGGTGAGGAGTACTTTTGCTATGATAAGGTTGGAGAGTGGCCATTAGAGGAAAGACCCAAATGTTTGACAGTAATAATTTTGACTTTTTCTTCTGTTTAATAGCTTTAAAATTTGAGAATAAATTCTGTTATGGTTTGTATCCATATATGTCTACTGCTGTCAGTGGGTTTGCCTCTATGTAATGGAATTTAAAAAAAAAATAAAGTGACTTTGCATACATAATTGAAACAGTCAAAATGTATTTGCATGATGGTCCAGTATAGCAATCAAATACCTTATCCTGTTGTTATGGATTAAGTGAGAGCTTTAGACAAGCCCTGCCTTAAGCCCAAATTTTGACAGCAGCTCTGCTTAGATGACCTGCACCTAAATTGCACTGGCTCGTGAGTTCTCAAGAATGGCAGGTCAGGCCTTGTATAAAATGAGCTATTTATTGAATAGACAGGAGATTTACAGAAAAAAGGCCTTAAACACAGATACTTACTAGTAGATTACATTAAACATACACAGAACTACTAGTAGATTACATTAAACAGTGCACAACATAAAGGAACCTATTTATGTCTAGCACAGAAATAGTATAGATTAGGAGTCAATGTAACTTGCCACTGAATTGATGATGGTGCACACAGAGTCCTTTCACTGGACCTCTGGAAGAGTAACCATGAAAGTCACCATGAAAGACTCCACACATTCCAGGAAATGTGCAGAAGATTTCTGCTTTGTAAAAGTATGGTGTGGCTTTATATTTTGTAAAGTGAAGTGTCTGTCAGTCAGAAATTCTATCTTATCTTCCCATATCTTCTTCCATAGCAAGATGCTTACTGTCAGCTGAAAGCATCAATCCCATGGTGCCAAAATAACTCACTACAAGGCAAACTGTCCTTCACCAAGGCTTATGTTAAAGCAAGATGCCCTGAGTTATTGTACCAGCTAAGAAACAATAGATAAAGTTTCCTGTGGCAGAGGAAGAAGTCCTGCTACAGCTGTAGCTATGTTTAAACCAGAGAGATTCTGCATAAGTCAATACAAAGACAGAAGGATATGTGACATTATGTGAAAAACTATTTTCCCTTTCTTTAACTGAAGAATTTCTGGTTGATACTTGGCTACAAATTTTTCAAGAAGTCAGAAACTGTCATGAAAGTAAAATACCACTGAATCATCTGACAGCACAATTTGAATAGTCATTGAACTAAGGTCCTAAAAACATTTAAATATTTGGCTAGATATGTCATTTAGGCATGACATGAAAACCAAAGTGAAAACATTCCCTTGACAGTAAGGAAAAATACCTTAAAAGTAATTTGGGATACTTGTAGAAAAATGGCCTATGGCATAAGGACCATGACCCAGTATTGCAAAAGCTATATAACAACATTTCATACTCTTCTTCTATTTATCTGCCTTCCCCTTGAAAAATCATACAGTGAATGAAAGGTAGAAAAATATTAAATTCTTACAAGTTTCATAGCAGTATATGGTCAGGTGAGGAGAAAAAACCCTAGAGAGATGTTTTTATCATTTTCAGAGATTACACTTGTTAGGCATCAATGTATGATGGAGGGCCTAATTTCAATTTGATTTATTTTCAAATTATTATTCTCTTATTTAATCCTATTGCAGAGTAACAATCACCCAGTTGCCTGGTGTGTGTAGATGAGCACATTATGTATTATGTGCTTCTGATCTTTCATTGATAATTTCATCAGTGTTTATATCCGTCAGCCCTTAGTCCTTTTTTGTACTCCTTTTCCTCCATAACTGGATCACTGAAGTTGCCCTTCTATAGACAAATTTTCTTGTCCCACAGGCTTTTTATCCCAATTCCTTTTGCTACATTGAAAACTGTACCATGTAGAGCAACATTTGGTCTTTAATATTCAGTGTGTAGCCTCTTACTCTTCCACATAATCCTGAATCTCAGACCATTCTGCCATCAGTCAACTACATAGCTTTTTCAACATTGCTTCAGTCCAGTTGTTTCCCATTGAGCAAGTGCCCTAGATTTTTTTCTTCTCTCTCCTTGCTTTATTGCAATTATCAAAAAAATAGATTTTTGTCAAGTTCAAAACATGCTCTTCCATTTAAAACTTGAATGCAGAATAGCTAAATAATCTGAAACTCTGGAAAACAGCTAGAATGAGCAGGTCATGTAGCAGTGTTTTTCACAGTAAAGGTAAAATTCTACTTCTTCCTTTGCTAGATGCTTCCTTGGAGACTGAAAGAGAAATGAGATATATAATTTCTTCAGGACACATAGGGGTTTCATGTCTAAGTGTAGCACACATATCTCTGAGCTTTCATTAATGTAGAGAGTACCATAAATGTATATGCACTATATGCAGCAACCTAAACCCATATGTATAGGAGTATACATAAAAAATTAAATCCCTGTTAGAATAAAACCGGACACAAAGCCTTCTTTTTGAGGAAAATATGAAAGAACAACACATGCAAGATGATAGTTATTTTACTCACTAATAACAGCCATTTAGAGAACAGTATAAAAACATTTAAAAACTCTTCATGGTTATCATAATATTCCTTGCAATTATCATAACTAACTTGCTTTTTCAAAGCTTCAGGCCACAAGAAAAATTCCAAATAAGAATTGACCTAATGGTCACTTGCTTGAATTCTCTTATGAAGGAGCAATTGCTTTTTTCACCACAGTTTCATCACTAAAGGATTACTAAGAAAAGTACTGTAATAAAAAGTAATAAAGCCATTTACTCTCTTATTTATATAAACAGTTATCAGTGATAAACATATTATGATAAAATATAATGATATTATATATCAATATATAAATTTTCAGCTAGATCCCTAGCTGAATCCAAGAGCTCCTTGATATAGCTGAGGAGACATGATAAATACAGCTCTGAGGTAAAATTCAAAGCTCCATTCCACAGACTACTTGGCTTTTGAACTGTAAAGAATAGTGCAGACGTTGTGGTCTGTTGTGGTCAACACAAAATGATATAATAATAAGCAGAAGAAGATCTGCATAAAGCATGATATTTAATCAAGAAACAGATACAAATATGGTTCAAGTCCATCTTCAAGCTGTAGCAATTCCAATATAATTCTCTTGCATTCCAGGAAAGTGTTTAGTTACTAGCTACAAGGAAAACAGTGGTCCTTCCAACATGACTTAAAATATTAAGCTCTTCTCTGTAGGGAACTTCAGAATTTCCTATGCTGTGTGTCTCAGGTGACTGGAAGCATCAGACACTTTGTTCTCATCCAGGAAACCTCAGCTCAGAGACAGGTGAGAACTTAAATTCCTTTTCTGTGTGCTTAGTGTTTTCATTCACCTAGTCCTGCTTACTAGATGAGACCTTGGACAGATGCCACAAACTGAGGTAGATTTTTGGTCATATTTCAAAGATGTTTTTCCAAATCATGGCTAAAATCTATTATTGCTGAGTTCTAAAAATGCAATTGTAATGTTTTACAGTTAACATCTTAATTCATTTTATATTTTTGGTAAGCTATGGCTGCAACTAGGATATTGTGCAGTCACACACAAAAAAAATTTCTAAAATGCTATTTGTAAAATGAACCAATTGCATTGAAAAAAAAAATTACTCTTATTCTTGTAAGAAATTTCTATTATTAGAAAAAATGTAATTTGATCTATAGTTGCATTTTTGGGTTACTCAGTAGCATTTTTGATTTTAAAATGTTGATTTTTTTCCTTCCAGCATACAGTTATAGAGAACAAGTAACTCTTCTGGCTTCCTTTTTCTTTCTAGCTGACAAGACTGCAAGGTCATACATTGATACATCACATTAGCTGTCACATCCTTACTTTGTTACCTTAAAGAAGAAGCTGGTGGATGGTGATTCTGTCCCAGTTGCAAGATGTTGATGCTTCTTTAAGACATTTTCTACATGATTCTTTTGGGAAATCAGTCCTTTTATGTTTGGACAGTCTATGGTTCACTGCAAAATGTAGCATGAAATCAAAGAACCTATCAAAACAAAGACAGCCTACTGAGATTTATTAATTATACTTTTTCCACGAGATATCTTTTTGAGGTTTTGTCATCCTTTCCCATTTGCATTACAAAAAACATCAAGGACCCACCACTATAAGTAAAACTTTTAAAAGGTAATCAGATGGGTATTTCAGAACTCACCATTTTAGTTTCTACTCAGAAAACATAATAAAAGTACATTGGGGAGAAACACTGAAGCTGAAGCAAATAAAAATGGGAAGAAAACTCAGAAAACATTATAAGTTTGTTGTCTCCTGAGTCAGAATAAATTTCACAAAAATATGTAATCTGCTATAAGCTTCTTTGAACTCGAAACCAGAACCTTCTGATTTGTGCTGGGGTAACACGTTAAAATGTCAAATTGGCTAGCTGACTTTGCCAGCCATAAGAAAAATTTATAAGACAGAAAAGGTGCAAAACAAGCTGACACTGCTGAGTCTCTACATTTCCTATCTTTGCACAGATTTCTGAGATTTCTGTTTACCCATTTCTCCAACCTTTTGAGATCACACTGGTCTGGCTGGCAGCAAACTCATCTTGTGTATCAACTACTCCCAGTTTTGTCTTGTCTGAAAAGTTGCTAAGGATGCATTCCTTATACCCCATTGTTAATGTCATTAATGCAGATGTACAAAAAGAAGTGGGATCCAGATGGACTCCTGGGGTACACCACTCGTGAGCAGCCTCCAGGTGGATGCCATGCTTCTGCTGATCTGAATCAGGCAGCTCAGCCAGTTTTCAATCCACCTCATGTCTTCACTCACAGTTTTAGCATAGCACTGTGATGACATGATTCACTTGGACACAGCCTCTTCTGTTACCAGTGCTAGTTTGTCTCTTTTCCTGGTGCTGAGCTAAAGTCTAATCTTGTGACTGCAAGAGGGAAATGCTGTGTTGAAATCAGCAAAACTACCCAAATATATTCAGCAGCATGCATCAGTGGTTCTATGCATGCCACAGAGAGCAGGAAAGAAGCAGTGAAGCCTAGAGAATATATTGATTTATGGTGAAATTCATGGTGGATATATCAGATATCATCTCCATTTTAACCTGAAATGAGGAATCAGGGAAAACAAAAGGGGTGACAGTTCAAGTTTTTAGGCAAGAATATACCCAGAAGTCAGTAAAATTTCAGAGAATGATAAATTCCATAATAGTCATCTCACAGAACTGAGTAGAGTAGAATAAGAATCTGTGTATCAGAAAGAGTTTGGAAGACAGAATAATAAAGATCAGGAGTCAGATAGGCAAACAGAAGAAAAAAAGTAAAATTGAGAGCCTGTCTACTGAGAAGTGACTGAATTTTAGGCTGTCTAGAATTCAGCTATCTATCATATTTTAATATGAATGGGCTTCTCAACTTTATAACTATTTAAAAATTCTGCTGGTTATTTTTTATGAAAACATGGCAAAAGCTTATATCCAATCACCATATAATTTGTTAGTAAGATCCTTTGTTAAGAAAGAGTGTTGGTTGAATCTCTGGGTAGTTGTACGAGCCTGGACAGTAAGGAGGTAATGCATTGCTACAGCTCACACATTGCTGACCATTCAAGTGGGCAAGTTCCATCAGGATCTGTTGGGAAAGGAGGGCTGCAGGAAGTTATAGCAGCACCTTTCTGAAAGCACTTTTCCAGTTCAGTTCCTGGTGACCACACCAGACAGTGCAAGTGCAGAAGTGGGGTCAAGGAGTGGTCAAGACCAACAGAGGGGGATCAAGACCACTAAAAGACCCTCAGAGAATCCCAACCCATTTCCAGGAAGGTCCAGAAGACTGGACTGCACCTGCTCACTTATTTACATGAAGAGTGAGAATACTAATCCCAGAGAGGGGAAAATTTACCTGTAGGAAGGTGTGTCCACAAAGCCTGAGTGGCCCCTGCAGGACCTTGGACACCTGTTGGCTGGAGTTGGGCTGGACCCAGAACTAGTGATCCCCTTACCTCTCTCCCTTTCATCTTCTCTTTCTTCCCTCTTTCTTTTTAATCTTTTATTTCTATTATTATAGGGACAAAATACATATCAATTTCCATGCCTAGTGTGCAGTCTGCTAAAAAAAACTTATGAGGTTTTCTTATTCTTTTTCAACCAGACACATCTACAAATCTTGAGTGCTCTGTTCTGTGTAAAAGTAAATACATATTTATTACAGCAATAATTACCTACTGAAAGGAAGGTGCTAACCCTGTATTAGTAGAGTACTGTCCTAAAATATATATATTCTGTATGGCCACTTTAAATTATCGCTAAATCTCTCTGGGTTTTAAAATGTCAGTACAATTCCACCTTTTCATAAATAACCTCTAAATTTGCCACGCAAATCAGTTACCATCTAAGTGTGTGTTATTTTTTTGTTCAAAGTGCCAAATTATTTGCAGTATATGCAGGAGAAGCTTCTGGAGAAGCTAATGATACTGAATTCAAATGTCAAACTGAAGACGTGAAAACTTGCATCTGTCACCAGTCAAACTTCCAACACGTGATTTTCCCTTTGGATGATGCACAAACTGTTACAGCAGAGTCTATGACATGTCAAGGCATGCCAAAAATCACTGTGACACTTCAAATACTCCTGCTCTCAATATTTTGAATCAAACAACTTTTGTCCTTGATCTCTTAGAATTTTCCTTGCACAATTGACTAGTGACAGTTGTATTACTTTTCCCCTACTGTCAGTTTTATTTGCTTAAAACAATCAATATTATCACGTACTTTGAGAGTCTTTCATACTTTGTTGATGAATATAGAGCATCTAAAATGTGCACTAAAATTCCAGAAATCTGTCTGATCACTTCAGTCTAGGATGGCACAGATATGTGAAGTGAATGAAAACTGACAAAATATATTCTTAGACCAGTACTGCACATGAAAGAAGTAAGCATATCTGACACATAGGAAAAAAAAAAAGAAAAAAAAGGGGAAAACATAAAAAAAAGAGAGAGACAACCTTTTTGGCCACAGACTGAGAACATGATAAAAAGATCAAGAAACAACACTTTGAATATTAGATTTGAAAATGAAAGTACCTGGTAAAAATAAATTGATGTTGTAAAAATTGATCATCTCTATTGCCCAGACTCAAAACTGTAATAATGAATTTACAAAAATCAGTCCATTCCATTATTAGCATGGACTGTATATATTTATTAATATAGTCTAATTTCCAAATAAATGGAAGGATGAATGCCTAATAGATATCAAAAAATAGCCATAGAAATAGAATTAAAAGGCCTTATAAGTTTACTTTCCTGAAGAACTTTAAAGAAGAAAAAAGCAAAAATCAAACAAAAAAAGTAATACTTTCTATTTCTAAGGAAAAAATCTTACCTAGTAAAATGAAATAATTAGCTGAAGTTTTCTGTTTGAGGTCTGAATGTAAATCAGCATTGCTGTACACACACAATGTAATAACTAAAGGTTTATGGCACCAACTGGCTTGGCACTTTCTCATAAATTACATCCCTCATTGGTTGTGTCTCTGTAAAACTGTCATAAAAGGTGTGTGCCAGTCATGTTTTGTGGCTTTCTTACAAAACCGTTAAGGTTACAATTGAAAAAATGTTCATTATGTCTAAGATGCAATATGTTGGCAAATGCTTTACATTTAAATAAGTTAATTAAAGCTGCCTAATTTTTTATGGATGACATTTTATTAAGTTTGAAACATTAGAATAATAAGACACATGTAGAAAATAATTGTGCAAAAAGGGAAATTGTAAGTATTCAAGAGATAATTTAAATTAGGAGGGCTCATTCTTTCTCTATACACCCACAGTTTTGAAACTGAAGCCAATGGGCATCAAGGAAGGCTATAAAGTTTTTATGAAACTTTGGTACAGAAGTTGAATGAAAGTATTTTGATTTTTTAAAATTAAGATAAGACAAAAAATATAAACATTAAAAAGGATTTAGCCATTCACTGTTAGTATAACAAAGCAAGTCAAAAATATTATTTTCATTCTTGATGTCTTATGGACTTTGTGGAAAAAGAAAAAATATCCTAAGCTTTTTCTGTAGTTTTCTTCATTCAGGAGTGATATGCATTAAGGTTTTCTGATCCTTTAATCAGTTTTAATTTAATATAGTTGTGTTCAGCATCATTAAATATACTTTGCATTTTATTAAGCAATAAGATGAAAAACATTCCATGCAGCTATTCTGTAATCTTATTTTAAACATTTCCACATTCAAGTGGAAAGATAAGGAGCTTTAAAAATTTTTTTCTTAAAATTTATGCACCAGTTCTTCTTCCTTTAATCCATAGCAATTTTATAAATACAGTTCAAGCCTTCTTGGGTTTTTTTTAATGCATTGTCACCTGTGTAAATAATGTATCCCATAAATCCTCTCTGTGCACCAAGAATGACCTTTCTAAAAGTGAAAATGTATTAGACATAGATACAACAACAGATATACTACTTTTATTTACTATAAAAACTTAAAATCAAACCTGTTCTATGGTTTGAATGGCTTGGATTATTAGAAAAGTAAAGCAAGCAGCAAGGTATTTATCACAAAAAGAACCACCAAAAAAAAAACAAAACAAAAAAAACCCCACAAACAACAACCAAAAAACCAAAACCAAAACAAAAAAAAAACCCAGCCAAATCAAACAAACAAACAAAAAACCAAACCTAAAACTAAGACACCCAACCAACCAATTAACAAATAAAACAACCAATCAACCAACCAGAAGGTAATTTGGTAATTTCAGTTTCCTGAATTGAAATTACACATGTAGGAATTTGTCATAACATTTGAAAAATTTGGACTATTTTGAAAGAGATTTTTTCAATTCCAGTGATGCAATCACAACAATAGAGTCACAAACAACCATAATTTTTCTCTTGCTAATCTACTTATGAAGTGATTAGACATGAAGGCAAGGAAGGATAACAGATGTATTGCAAGTTTTTCATAACAATGTGGGATTAAAAAATTAGGACTAGATTAAGAATTCAGCCTAAGATTTATAACACCTCACCTATTTTTAGAAATCATAAATCTCAACAGAAATAACCTCTAATTGTAGGTATACACAATTCAAAAAAAATTCTTGCATTAAAAAATATGTTTAGTGGCATTTGATATCACTCAAAATTATGAAAGTGCCTTGGAAATCTACAAAATGACAATTAGATCTATTAATCTAGCTTTTAAAAATATTACCTATTACCTATTTCTATATATTATCTATTATTTTATCATCTATTCCTCTTACTATGTGTGAATAAACAAATCTGTAAGTGTAATGAAATTATAAGGATTTGTATCCTATTGCATGATTCTACATATGGACTTCTTACCCAACTATTCATTTTGTTAACTGGATGCTACAGCCAAAGTAAAAGTGAGAGAGAAGAACACCTTTATTTCCTCCACAGTTCTGTAAATCTTGAATCAGTCTTCATGGTTTAGGCAAACATATTTCAAATCCTTAAACTTAATTGTTGTTTGTTAGATTTCCTAAGTATTCTTTTTAATTTTTTATCCTAACTAAAACCCCAAATGATACAGCCAACACATCTTTGTTTGGTTTGGTCTGCTTTTCATCACATGCAAGTTAAAAATATGGCTAAAATCAAATCACTCCTATTATGTCAGGGAAAAATATTGAGAAAGCCCCCAACTGTTACTGAAATATGAAATTGGAAAAGAGGGCATTCAAAACACCACAAACAAAAATAAAACACAGAACTCCCATTTCTACCTACAGCATTTTAAAATACTGCTTAATGTCAAAAATGAGTACATGGATACATCCAGCATTTTGCTTGGTTGTTGACTTTAAAACACTTATGTATGCTCAAGTTTTTGGGGACTTCACTGTTACTGAGACTGATATGATAGAAAGAAAAACAAAGAAAAAGATTTATGACTTCTCTTTATACAATGGGGTTTCTGGCCAGACATATCACTTTTTTCCAAACCCACATTATTCTTTGTCTCTGTGTCTTTTTCTTTTTTCTGCCACTGTTAAAATAATTGATCTGCAGCAAAGATAGCAGGCCAAAAATTGCAGTGTCTGTCACTAGCCTGAAATCTTGAAGTATCCTCACAGTTCATGCAATTAGGATATTTTTTCTGAGCATATTCAGAGAGTCTGACCCATGATATACAATTGCAATTTGCAAAAAATGCCTGGATAACTGCAATGCTCTTGTGATTCGAACATAAAAAATTACTTTGCCACATCTGTTAGTTTTCTGACCTTCTTTCTAGTGTGTCATATTTATAAATGCCAGAACAAAATTTAAGTCAGGAATTTTTTGTCATGGGTCTCATTGTAAGGCCATGCAAAGTATGTGGTTAGAAATTTTATGTAATTTATAATCTCTATGTATGGTGGTGCATATATTTGTCACAGAATACTATCTATATTTTCAATATTTGTTTAAGCAATAGAAAAACAGTCTTTGAAGTGAATTGAAATCCATCACAGCTTTTCCTGAGCTGCTAGCTTATATCCTTTAGAAAAATGCTTGCTCAAGCCATCTAGGGAATGCTGTAGAAACAAGTATTAAGACTAGGTGTTTTCTTTGCATAGTAACTGTCATTATACCAGTAAATATCTATAATTTCCAAATAGAATTAAAAATAAAATATATAATTTTTTTTTACTGGCAAAAAATTAATTCTGAATTACACTTCTTCCTTCTGGATTGTTATGTTATATTATATAATCAGTTCTTAAAGGAAAAAAAAAGCTCTCTTTCATCAGCCTTTGAACTTTGTTTGAGAATGGCATATTTCCACAAAACATTTCCAATCATTCAGCTTTTTTAGAAAGGAAAATCATCTCTCAAAAAGTCTCTGGCAAACTCTAGAATGCAGTGATTTATTGTCTGTCTAGACCAGAAAAGCTTTTTTAAAGGAGGGATTAAAACTACACTCAGATGTGATGAACATTTAAGGAGCTAGCTCTTGTGGCAAGAGGGGCTTTTTTCTGCTTAGTCATCTAAATTCTCTGTGGCAATCTAAAAGTATTAGGATTTTTATTTCCCTTCATGATACCCTGACATATATTTATTTCCTGAAATAAATAGGAATGTACTGCAAATCACGTCAGGAAATTAAAGGGAAATAATGCTGAGAATAGGAATTGTTTAGTTCACTGAGGCACCCATTCCCCAAAGACAGTTATTTTAAAATGAGTTTTAATTATTCATTCCAAAGCAGCCATCCAGTTCCTGAATGTAGCCATAAAATATTCAAAACTTAGTATGAGGAATGACAAATGAAAGTCTTGTACTATATTTTAAAAGTGCATATCTAACTTCAGAGTAGTTACTGAAAGTATTAGTAGCTAGTCATTCTAAGGTGTAAGAAATTATTTACATCAGCTATACCAGAATTATAAGAGGAGCCTTAAGTCTCAGCAATTTAAATATGAAGCTACTAACTCAATTTCTTCCTGAAAGAAGTAGAGGCAGCAGAAGGGAGTAAGTATGTACCATTCTGAGCATATGCAATACTTTTATTACTAGATCAGATCTCTACAACTTCTAAGATTTCTGATCTTATTTTCCCCATCTCTGGGACTTTCATAAGTTTATTAGACTCTCTTAGTGCCATAGCTGTTGTCTGATGACACAGGGATTTCAGTCATGCAGGGGTTTTGTCCAACAATAATTTTGCATTTCTCAGCATGAAAGAAGTTTAGTTCTTAAATCCAAATAAGTACCTTATTTAGAACACATGACATGCCATATGGTTTTAGAGATATCTTGTTTCTGCCTCATCGAAAACCAGTTATTTTAATTATTTCTGATTTAAGCACAGCAACTAAACACAGTTTTCATCTTAAATTTTGTGAAAATATGAAACAAGGGAAAAAACCCAATGCATCAAGACAGCCCTTGCCAGCAGAATTGAGAACAATTTGAATTAAAGCTACAGGATATGTTATTTTCTCTGAGGGCAAATATATTACCTATGAGTTTACACAAAATTGGATATCTTTAATCTTGGTTGATTCTGATAAGAGCATAAGAATAGAAAAACACTAGTGTTAGAAGTTTAGCCATTCATCTGTTTCTTTGCTTCCAGAGATGCATAGACCACTAAACTAGAGTGATCTCTATAATTCATATGTCCCAAGAAAATTCCAAAGAAACACTAATATAAGTAGTATGCTGCTATTTAAAATATTTTATATATGTCTATACATATGCATACATAGAGTGCTGGTAATAAGGATTTACTAAGAACCAATCAGCTGCCTCTGAACTTGTGGATTAGTGTCTGGAATGAGATCAGAAAATGTCTCTTAATTCCCGAGTTGAGATTTACTGCATTTTGATAAAAAATTAATAATTGTACTCAGAAAACCACAAGAGCCACTCTTGCTGTGGGCAGTAGGGGACAGAATATTTCAGGAAAGGATATTCTTATTAATACATATCATCGAATGGAAAAGAAGCAACAAATATATGACTTTGTATCCCAGTAGTGACTTTCAAGCATATTTTAACATAGGCAAAAAGATATGAACAAAAACATAAATAAGAGATTTTTCCTGTGCCACATAAATCTGTTAATCAATCAAACAAATTGAAAAATTAGTCAGGGAAATCTGGGTAACACACTTCATTCTAATACTGATAATATGAGAGGATTTTTTTAGGTAGAAGAATATCATCATGTTGATTTCCAGAAATTATTGCTGAAGTTTTAATATATTGTTGAGCTGAAGATTTAATATATTGTTGTCAAAGTAAATTTTGGTAATATAATATTGTTTCACTTGGTGTGGACAATAATCTTTTTGGAAAATAATCAAAGTAATACAGACACAGTTATCTCTAATATATCAACATTTATTTGAAATGAGATAAACACAATTTTTAAATGTTCTGGCACTTCTGGAAACATTTTTTGGCACAGTATTATAATTTTTTAATCACACGAATCCATAATAGTTTAGCAATTACTATATGTAACTGTAAATATTCACTACTTGGAAGTAACCTCTCTTGCCCAGAGAGAGAAAAGCTCCTCTTTGTGAACAGTTCATTAGCTTTATACTCATACTGACAAGGGTTTGCCTATTGCCTTCAAAACATCTGCTTCTTGTTTTTCATTCCTCCCTTGACTTCAGGGCCAACATGCAATTCTGATACAATCCACCTTTCTTCACCAATGTCTCTGACAGAGTATTTTGGATACCTATATACCATCATTCTAGTTTATTCTACAAAAAAGATATCAGTAGTAAAAAACTATTTCAGTGTGCTTATGCACTAAACTTTCAATTTAGTTTTGCTTTTTTCCCCTCTATTTCAGTGTTTGACTTTTTTTTTGCTTTGCTATATAGGAATATACAATAGTCAGGATATTAGGCCATTGTATTCTTCTTCATTTTTAAATCTAATCCTGTTTCTGTTATCCAGGACTCATAGACATAATAGCTTTGACCACATTAGTTTATTTTATTCCCTTATGAAGTGCTTTCTTCAAAAGTGAGCTAAATATTGAGAGGTGATGTACTAAGAACTCTTTGTGAATCAAAAAGACTCAACATTGCAGCATGAATATCCTTGATAGACTTTTGTTGATTCTTATAAAAAATTTACATCTTTTCTGACTGCTTAGGGAGACAGTCTAATGAGCTACAGGTTTGAAGCAGTACATTGTGCCATCTATGTCTTCAGAACAGTTATTTTCTTGTGGGATTATCAATTTAATGCTTCTGACAGGTGTACAATTTTTAGGTCTTCTGTAAATAGGTGATTCTTTTTTTTTCCCAGCTTTGTATCAGAGAAAATTTGCTAATTACATTTGTGAATTAGAGAATCATCATTAATAGTTTGGTTAAAATAATAGTCAGAAAATCATCTTTCTATCATGGTTTAGGAATGATATTCCTCAATTTAGTACACCCACTGAGACTCTCCAAACCACTCACTCTCTACCCGTCCTCTTCCTTCCCTGTGGTGGGATGGAGAGAACAATTGGAGGCACAAGAGGCAAACATCAGGGGGTTGAGATGGGAACAAGTTACTGGAAACAGCAAGAGAAAAAAATGAACAGTGATTCTCATTCAAAATGCAAGCCCCAAAGCAGCCCTTCTACCTTTACTGGAAGAGACTCCTTTCCTTCTGCTCCTGGCAATGATGAGAGATGTTACAGACTACCATCCAGGTCCTAGACATACCATACACTTTCTGATTACTGCAAAAATTAACTCTGTCCTGGCTGGAACCAGGACACTTGAAAATAAAAATTCTTCTTAGTTATAGCAATGAACTGGAAAAATTTGGTTAAAAGTCTTAATAGCTTTACTTATGTCCAGGACCTTCTCATCTTTCAAATCTGCAGCTCTGCAATAAGAAAATTGCAAACATTCTGGAACCTTTTTACTCAAATAAGTCCTTTTCTTCTCACATAGTATTTGTTGGATAAGGGTAGATTTCCTCATGTACCTGTATGAGTATGCCTATGTCTGTTCTGGGCTGCTCAAAGCCATGCAATGGTCAGTTAATCCACATGTCAGCCATTCATTCTGTGAGAGATTACATATAATTTTGAGATTCCTCTCACTCTAAAAAAGAAGGAAAAAATTTGCACAGAAAATTTTCATAGTCATCATAGACTAAAAATAGCTAAATTTGGTAAAATGGGTCCAATATTTGAATAAAGCCAACTATTACATTAAAATTCAATGGAAAAACTGTTATCAATGCAGCTTCAACCTCAATTTGCAGCCATTCAGCCTCTGCTAAATCCATTTCTCATGTAAGGTCTATACTTTGGTTATCAAACCAAACCTGTATCCATTCAAATCCTCTGGGTGATAAGAGACTCTAGACTGTCTGTAATTCTGACCCTTACAGAATATTGATACCTGAAAATCACAGTCTGAAATTCTTCATTCAATGTTACTCTTCCTTAGGATTAAGCTCTTCCCTCTGCAGAACTTTTGACCCAATATCAATTCAGTAAGACATTTCTGTACTTTTTACACAGTTGTAGAAAAAATCTAGGCTGGGAGGGACCTCTGGAGGTCAGCTAGTCAAAACTCTACTTCAAACAAGCCATTTAAATCAATCAGCTCATAAATAAGCATCCCCAGCCTCCATTTTTTGTGCTCTGACTCACACTATAATACTTTCAAGAGAAATCAAAGCTAAACAAAACCTTTGGAATTTATGCAGTTTACATGTATTACAAAGCAGTTAGGTTGCTATGCATAACAATCAATGCCTTCTGCATGTAAGGAAGTCTAAGCAAATTTCATTTCTTACAAGACAAAGTCTTCTGACCTTCTTCTGCAACTGTGTGTTTCTTGTGGCCTTCTTTGTTGAAAAGGGCTGCCATGGAAGGCGCTCTGTCACCCTGCCCTACTTATGTGCTACCCATTCTTGTATGAAGTTATAAATTTCCTGCTATGCCCAGTCCTGGAGGTGGTCAGCAGCTGCTTGGCACAGAGGCGTTATGAGTCAGTGCTTTCCATGACACTAACCACATTTTCTCAACAAAAAAGGAAATATTCTGTTTTGATGATCCCTGGATGACTCTATTCATTTTACCAGACATCACTTATTCTTAGTACAAAGTGCAGATCCTGATCTGTAGATCCTGATCTGATACAATCCTGAAGGATACTTCATAAAACTAAAGGAATCTACAGGCCTACATATGATCTTATTTTCCTTTTAATATCCCAACCCAAATATTGGAAAGTTTTAGACAATTACATAAATCAGACTTTTTGAACACAACCTATGGATTAACAACAGTATTTCAAAACAGGAAGAAATGGCCTCTAAGCTATGTGATTTTAAAATTTTGCTTTAAAGATTCATTTTGCTCAGTAATTTGTGACATAGCACCTTTCAGAACATAGAAGTGCACTACTCTGATATCTGCTTTCTGCATAAAGTTTCTGGATTAAATTATTTTTAGAAATACAACATTTTCATATTTCAGAGATAAGGAAAATTGCTTTTAAGGTAGAAATCTTCAGCAACAACACACCATGAAAAAAGTCCTAAGAGAACAAAACAGAAAAATAGAAATCTGCATAGTTACCAGTTATTGTGGAAGTGCCATAGTTTCCAACAGATTGGAATCAGGTGTCTTTTGTCTAAAAGCAGGAGTCTAAGAAAGGGAGATTGGATGCATTTCAGAAAGTGAGAATCAGGGAACAATTTTAATTGCCTGATATGCTGAGTTAAACATATGATGTTTTACATTTATTGCATATAAAATACCTGAAGAATCTCAGAGGTATATAAAAATATGGCAAGTTACATTTTCTACTTAATTACCAAGTCAGTCTTTGTGTAGATACCCATGGCACAATTTTTAGAGGGGTAATTTGATATGGACTTCAAATTGCTGCATCTGCTCATAGACCAAGATTTTATAAGTAAATACGCCTAGAAAAAAGCATGAATTAGGAAAGGGATATCTTGTTAAAGTTATTCATGCTCAAGAATCTACTACAACAGAAGAGAGACAGAGACCAGTGCTCTGATTCAAACTACTTTATTAAAGCTGTTAAATTTACTGCTGAGACTAAAGCAAACCTGATCAGGTTTAGACCAGTGCTCTGATTCAAACTACTTTATAAGAGCTATTAAATTTACTGCTGAGACTAAAGCAAACCTGATCAGGTTTTAACTGGGAAAGTTTTCCCAGTAGGGTCTTCATCTGTCCATTAATCACCCTTTATGTGAATATAGGTAAGTCACTTGTGGACATGCAGTGACTAAGTTTTTTGATCAAGTGTAGTATTGATTTCACCATTGCATTTAAACTCTATACAACTCAAAACCACTGATATTATTTCAGATTTTCTTTTGTTATTGAGTTATCTCACTAGAATTCAGATGATCAGATAATATTTTATGTAAGAAAAGGATTATAAAATATCAGTCGTCTTGTATATTGTCCTTTGTACTATTTTCTTTTCTTTTTTGTTTTAAATCTGTTTCCAGAGAAGCATGTTTGTTTAAGAAAAATATTATGGTAGAAAAATTTGAAAGTGAAAAGAATGTCTTCATAAGTTTAAATTCCACTAACATGTGGAATTATAATGTACATATTTCAGTGTAAATAATGAGATTGCCTTGAAAACATGCTGATATATTTCTATAGTTAAAGAATTTACTTTAATTCTTTCTTGGAATTTGTATTTTACTTACTATGCCCTTCCAGTCTTTTGTAATGTTTTGGGTTTGTTTTTTTTTTTAACCCCAGTTTACAGTTCAATTTTACATTAGGACATTTTTACAAAAGCAAAGTTCTGTGTCATCTTTTGAGACTTCACATTTGACTTCACTGGCAATACAGTGAATTGTCCAAGCTGTCATACTATGGCAATGACAAGAAGAATAAAATCTCTCCCTTTCTGACTCTCTGAGATGAAACTTCTATTGCCTAAGCTCTCTTTGTGCTAAGCAGACTCCATACATTCATGCTTTATCATTCTTATCTGTTCCTTTTCACAGAGAAACCATTGTCCTTGTCAGACATTTGCTTCTACTGGAACACCATGCAGGTATGATTAAAATAAAATAAAAAAGCCTCTTTTGTTCCTGTCAGTTTTGGGGGAATGCCTAGTAATCTCCATCCTCATTCTGACTATGCAAAGTTGCACAAAAGTAGTGAAAACAAATTTTACCTGTATTAGGGATGCTCTGCTTACTAAATAACTTACTTGTTCTACTCCTTGCTGCTATTGCTGATGCTGAAGAGTATCAGTAGTATTGTCCCTTTATTAAAAAATTAGAAAACTAAACTCTACTTGTAAATAAATGATGCTATTTCTATATCTAAATTATATACCCTTTTTTCATCATTAAGGTGCAGATTTTATTTCATATTGAAGTACAAATTTATCTAGATCTGAACTAATGCCACTGCTCATCTTCATAAACTGTCAGGTTTAGGGTTTTTAATGGGGTGCAAGTGTTCCTCCTGGTTCCTAGATAAAAAACCCTTGGCAAAATCACAGAATGCTTGGTTATTTTGCTTCAGGCACTAACAGCGACAACCTTTAAGCTCAGTTAAAGCTTTGTAGAGTGGAAAGAGAATTTCCAGGCAATCTCATTTCCTTGCCTATGCCACAGGCAATAAGAAGTGTAAATGGGACACTCAGCAAATCATCTAGTGAGCATTTAAACTAATTAAAATGTGATGAAGACTGTTTAAAAGATAGCAATTTATAATTTATATTTCAGTAAAAGTGAAAAATATTAAAACTGTTTTTCTAAGCTTCACAGGTCTCACAGTGGTAAATTTCCTCTTTGTCTAGCAACTACTCTTTTTTTTTTAAATGTTATCTGGGCAGAAATTGAAAAGAAATGCTGTGTTAGAGCTGCATCATCACAGATTGAAAGTCTACTTGGAAAATGTGGTCATTTGGAAACTTTGAAATATTTCCTTCAATAAGGAGAAAAATGGCAGAGCTGCTATTTTTGAGAACAGTTGCTTACTTAAATCCCTAAAAACCCTCCGACTGGATGAATTATTGTTTTTTAATATGAGGACTCTAGGAGACAGTATTGGAGAGAACATAATCTACATGGAAACACACTCAAAGAATGAAAGCTTTTAGCCATTTGCTTGTCCTTGATGCTTTCATTCTTCAATTTCCAACCTTTATAAACCTTTATTTCTCTTTTTAAGAGAAACCATAATGCATTCTGGGGAAAAAAGAAGAGAGAAGAGAGAAGAAAGAAGAGATTAATGATACATTCACTTAGGTCAGAGTCTTGAAAGCATCCTCTGATCTGGAAACACTGGGCAATATGCCTGTGAACACTCACAGAAGTTACATCTTCACAGTGTTCTACTTCAAGAAATTTAAAATTGTGTAGCAGTGTAGAGCATGAATGAGTACCAATGAAACCCCAGAAGTATTTATTTTGCAGAAGAAAGGAAATGTACTTTGGGGAAGGAATAGGGCAAGGCAGAGCAGGGCAGAGCAAGGGAAGGCAAGGCAATCTGTACATCTTGAATATCTTAAGTTTGACTTGACTGCAAAAGAAGCTTACTCTTTAGTGTAGGCTCAGAAGCTTAAGCTTCAGTGCAGCCAGTGTTGCTGAGAATCGGAGGTGAGATGGCCAGAGAAAGATTTAAAATATTTTTCTGCATATTTGGATAGATGCTTTGGTTATTTTTTTCCTGTTGTCATATGTTCACCTGTCCATATTTTATCAAAGATGGATCATATTTAAAATCAAAATGGAGTTTTCCCCCATAAAGTCAACAATCTGAAGCCAATAAGCCTGCTGATACATCCTTTCTTTTCTGTCACTTTCCTGACTTCTTATTCCCTTGTTTACCTTTTAAACTGTCGTACTTTAATGAAATTACCTCCCTCCAAAGCAATTTGCTCTCATTCATAATATTAAATCATGCTAATCCTTTTGCAAACAGCTTCATATCATGCTATTCCAGAAGCCACCTTTCTCAGATTATTTAAGGCCTCTAATTCACCTATTTTCTGAATGTTGTGACATCAAACACAAACGACAGTGAATGTGTTCTGAGTATGGTTGCTTCTTAGCTGTCATGGCATTCATTTCTGCAGAGAAACAGACTAGACAAGCATGCAATTTTAAATACTTCTTAGGTCATTATAAAATGTATTATGTATTTAAAGAATTGAAGAAATGTTGATTTTCAGCTAGTTGCAAACACCTATCTGATGAATTTAAATAAGTTTAATAGCACTTTTTTCTAAGTCAAAAATTATTTTAAAAAAAAATCTCTTTGCAATGTTTGGGCTCACATCAATTTTCTGTGCTCCAATAATTTTTACTATTATCTAAAATATTACTTTTGTTTCCTATAAATTTATTGCTCTTTCTTTTTTTCCCCTGCAAAGTAATTCTTCCTAACTTATGAACTGAACCTTTGCAACACTTATGAAGTTATGTTATTGCAAAAGCTTACCAAAAAGACCCTCAAAAAACTAAAACCAAACCAATGCATTGCTCACAAGACTGTACTGAAGACACCAAAATTTGGAAGTACATTTGGTCTGTTGTATCTGATGAATTCTACTTATTACAAAAAACAATGGACACATTGATTTTCATTACCCCCGCTGTGCTAGTATTACCATAGACTCTAAACTGTGGCTTCTAAGAGAGTTTTTATCCTTCAGTGATGGCATTACTTGATTTTCTTTATTTTACCATAAACCATTTTGTGTATGTAGGATGGGGCGGGCATGAGGACATTCTGTTACTGCATCTCAGTCTGTAGCTCCTTCTCTCTTCTCCTTCTATATCTTTGAACTGTAGGACCATGTATGAGGCATTTAGAATTAGGAAAATTGTTAGCTTATTAAACTTTCTTTCTTTCTTTCTCTTTCTCTTTCTTCTTTTCATCCCCTTTCTTCGTTTCTCATATGTCCTGTCCTTCTATCACTGACAAATTAAACATGCAGTTTTTACTCACAATGATTTCTTGTGCCTTGTAAAGCACAATTAGGTACCTTAAGATTAAGTAATTTAGGTTGAGAGTTTAGCAGTTGGAAGAAACAAGCAGTGGGTTAACAGATTTGTTTGCTCTCTTGCCTAATGAAAGAGATATTGAGCTTTGGCCATCTAATTTACAGGAGAAGAACTTAGATCTGGTTATTGAGAACAGAAGGCATTGATTATAAATTCCTGGTTATAGAAGTAGCTGTTAGTTATCTAAACACTTAAAGAGCATAAGCTGTATTGTATGATTATCAGAAGCTATATTCAGTTCTAAGCTACTTCAGCAATAATAAAAAAAAGTCCGCACAAAAAAATTGAAGTTCTTTGTCTCAATTACTGCCTCATAAGCCATAGAAGTTTAGGTTGAAAAGGAGCTCTAGGCATCCACTGGTCCTACCCAATACCCTGCTCAGAGCAAGGGAAAACTTTGAAATTACACCAGATTTCAAAGTCAGATTATATTGTTCAGGATCATATAAAGCCAACCGTTAATATCTCCATGGATAAAGATTACACAAACTCACTGAGAAATTAATTCAAATATTTGATCACTCTTATGCTAGAATTATTATTTTTAATATCTGACTGGGATTTGCCTTTTTCAGCTCATAGACATTGCCTCATGAGCATTCATTGTGAACTTCTAAGAAAAATTTGGATCCATCTTTCCTATATCACACCATAAGGCAGTCAAAGAGTACTTTGTCATAATTCTAAAAGTCTCTTGTGATGTGCTCAGGGTCTTGCTTGGTGTCAAAAAATTGTTGATGTCACATCAAAAATAAACAGAATCAGTTTAAAAAACAGATAAATCTTGGCAATGCCTCTGCAAGCATTTTATACCTGAATTCCTGGCACATAAACCTCCTAGGACAGACAATATCGTCAGCAGATGCATGTCTTGGTCTGCTGTCTTCCATTGTTTTCTGTGCATGATGACAGGTGGATTAGGCTGAAGCAACTCTGATTTTCCCTGAGAAAATTTGTTTATTTTCAGCAGTTCCAAGTAGCCTAGACTTACTCTATTAATGCACAGCTGGAAGTGAAGAGAGAGCCTTCTTCCTCATGCCAATTTTGGGGTCATCCCAAAGAACTGTTTGAGTTCAGCCTCTAACTATTTTTTCCTGCATACAATATGATCTTCACCATTTTTTTTCCTCTCCAAGGCCCACTCCAAAGAATCTTTTAATTTTCTGCTTCTTATGTTACAGTGTCTGCTTGCTTACCATCATTATTCCATCACTCAGTGGCTCAGGGCCTGGTGGGAGGCATATTCCTTGTGGAGCTACTTCTGGGACCCCAGCTTGTACTTGGGAGTGAGCACTGTGAAACATCACTTTCCCAGTGTTATAAGACAGACCAGAGCTCTCATGATCCTGGAAACCCCATCAACTCTTAGACAGAGCTCACATCTCCTCTTAACCTTACTACCAAATACCCTGCCATTCTCACAGCTGCTGCTGCTCAGTGAGAAGCGTTCTGGCACCTCCCACCATGGCTTCTAGGGAGCCCATCTTCCTCCAGTCCACTGCTGAAATGAATCAAAGGCACACCCACTTCTTCATTAGGAAATAAGGAAACTTCTCTGTCTTTGAAAATACAAGTTACTATTTCTCAGTTGCTGTTATAGAAACATGCTAGTCAGCTCAATCTTTTGAATTTTCAATCCCTTAAAATAATAATCTCATCTTGGCTCTGATGCCAGCAGACTTCATGACTCTGTAAAACAAAAGTGTATGGGCCAAACAGACAATGTGGCTGAATTCCCATCTCAACTATTTAAATTCCTCCAGAGCTAACTACATATTAGGTATTCACAGTTCTCACTAAATTCTTATATTTATCCACTAAAAATAATAATAAAAGAAAATTCTTGGCCTATTTCTTGCAGTCTGTGTTTCACAATCCCCTCTGTATTTATGTTTTATATTTCCCTTGCACATCAGGCAATCATCTTCTCCCTGATGCCCCTTAGAGCATCATGAGTGTAGTAGTAGTTTTCATAAGAATTGCATTTTCAGCATATATCTCTAGAGCATTATCTTTTTATCTATATTAATACTGTATTTTAAAATAACTTACTTATAGTGCCCTAATTGGGTTGAGAGTTTTTCCTGGGCTGAGATTCACAAAGCAGTAAGAAAGAAGTAGAATGCAATAGAGCAGTTCTTACCTTTTTGAGCTTTTCCCCTGGTTAGACACTTTTGCTTGGCAGCTCTCATGAGCTGGACAATCATACAGAAAGCAACTGCTAGTGGTCCCTTTGCCATGCTGTATTGGCCCAGCACACAGTAACAAAGATGCTTCAGCAGGTATGAATTTTGTGACCTGGATTATGTGACCAGCAGATTCAAGAAACGTATTTCATTCTTTTATCTAAAATCATTAATTTTAATAGTCACTAGTTTAGAATGGGGAAACATTGGCAGGAATCCTCACACATCTCTGCACTGGGATATTTAATTTAAGGATTCTAAAGGATATTCTGGATTTCAACTAAAAGAAATAAGCAGAAATGGGTTCATTATCAATTACAGACACATATATATGTGTATACATGTATACATGTACACACAGACACAAGGCCAGGCACAAAGTGTGCACTTAGTAAGGTAGACATCATGTTGATAAATTTAAGTATGCTTTGAAAGTGTTTGTGAAACTTATATTTCAATTCAGCCTGTCATAAAGTCATTTAATTGCAGAAAGTCAGACTACTGCATGTTGTCATGTTGTTTTACATCTCCTGTTAAAAAATGTGTTTTAATTGTATTTTACCTATTTTTTAAAAAATATTATTCTGTATACATCATTGGCAGAAGGTGTATAAGAAATGCTACAGCATATGATACACAGGCTTTTCTTTGCATTTTGACAGTAATTGTATTGCTGTCTGAAGCCTTTTTTTCATTATGTGAGAATGCAAGACTGATGTATGTGATGCAGGCTGACAAATGCTATTTGAATCTTAGAAATCAGTAATAAATGGGTTTCAATAGTTTGTTTTGATGAACATGGAAGCAGTCCATTGTCCAAAACAGTGCATTGTCATGACTAAGTGCCAAAACAAATCCTATCCTCAGCATAAGTTTACATTCTAAAAATCAGCAGAGCTAATGGAGGGAACTCTTGTTACTAATGGAAAATGTATAAGTTTTCATGGATCATTCCTAAATTTTCCATGATTTCCAAAACATCTGGAGAATCCCTTGCAATGTAAAATAATAACAACAATCACAACCACAACAGAGGGCAGAAAGGTGTAATTATAAGATGCTCTTTCAAGTTTCTGAGTTCTTTGTCTTACAATCAAGCACACAAATTAGTGCAAATCAGTTCTGCTCAAGACTGCAGAGAGTATTTTGATCTACTTTTTCCCATATATTTTGTTTGTCTAGTTCTGATAGACATGAGTGATGTTTGGCATTCTTGCCTAAATACAACAGAGATCGGTTTCTAACAGTTACTTTTATGATCTAAAGAATTTTGTTATATTCAGTACCTGGAAAAGTGTTACCTGTCTGAATTTTTTTTCTACTCAAGGTTGATCAAAGGATAAAGAAAGATCACTTTCATCTAGAGTTAGGCCCAATAATTCAAACTCACAGATTTAAGTATCTAATTTGTATTCTGGGAGCAGGGAAAAATATCTCTGAATACTTCATGGTATATGATTTTTTAATTGCACTGTGAACGTGCTCTGTATTGTTCATATCTTTTTTATTTTCATAGTATGTTGCATTAATACCTTGGATATTTGCTGTTCTGGCCATAGTTCCTCCAAGATGGTGGTCCTCCTTCCACACATTAGGCAGGATGATTCAGCACCCTGGGAGTTCCCAAAATACCAATTATCTTGAACTTCTAAACACTTCACCTGACACTAATCTGTTATACAGTGAACATAATTTCATCTTATTTTACAAAACTAGAAATTAAAATTGCAACTCTTTCCCTACTAGACTTTTTCTAGTTTCACTCTCTCATTTGTTCATTTAATTCCTAAGTGACATACTGTATTATGTCAAGCAAGGCACATCACAGTTTTTTACATCACATTACAATAGTTAATGCATTTTGGCAGGTGTAACCCTTTGGGCCCATCAGTCACTGAATTATGTTCTTTATAAACTTCTTTATCATTCTGTGCATGGTATGCCTCTTCTTGTAATGAATGCAAAACTGTGTGTGGCCAAAAAGTAAGCACACTGAAAAGAGGACAAACAGTAAGTGACTGAAAAAACTTTTTGAATAATTGAAAAGGTTTTTCTGAAGGAGAATGCATTTCCGCAATAAAATTGTTAAAATTTTGATAGCTCCTGTGATTACTGTTTTATATTGTATTTCAAATACTCATTTGAATGACCAAATTATATTTGTAACAATTTAGATTTAACATATAAGTATTGAATATTTCAAGTGAAATTTTTTAATAGAACTATGTCTTCAGACATAGAGGGAATCAAAGTCAGAGCCATTGTATTCTTCCACTTAAAGGTGATGAATAAAAATAGGCAATTTTTCTTCACATGTACAGAGAATACACAGTTGTTTATAAATTATAGCCATCAAGACTGAGATTTTAACTGTCACCTGCCACACAAAACAGAGAATTAAATACTTCCTCAGAATTTTTGATGTTCATATAAAAGGTTTTGTTATATTTCAGAAACTCTAAGGAACAGAAAGAAAGTTAAAATTATGTTAGCACTTTAAAGATGAACCACAGTGATCAGAACATTAATAGAATGACAGATAGCAGTGGGTTTATCACATCCAGAAATTTCACACTCACAAGCTGCCTGCTTACACTTGCCCTGCAGCATGGTGGAGAGGATTGTAAGGGCAAAAGGAAGAAATCTTCTGGATCAAGATACAATTTAATAAGTGAAGGATAAAAAAAAACCTAAAAATTGCTACAAAGTTCACCCCTCACCACTTCCAGCTAGCAGACTGGTTTCCAGCTTATCCCCAAATATGACTACTTCTGGAAAATTACAATCCTGCCTAGTTCTATAGCTGAGAATGATGACATATTGCATGGAATATGTCTTTAGTCATTTCAGATCAGCTGTCTTCCTGTCTGTAGACTCTCCAAATCTTTTGTCTGCTCCCAGGCTATTCATATGCAGAGGCAGAGTGAGAAACAGCAAAGGTCTTGATGCTGTGTAAGCACTGTTTAGCAACAATGCTGTTATAAGCATAGCTCTAATAACCATCACCAAATTGGCTTCGATAAAGAAAATGATCTCTATTCCAACCAGTCCCAGCGCACTAAAATGCCATTCAATCACTATTAAATAATAAGCATATTAAAGCATCAATATGGTCCTATCATCTAAAAAAGGGCTCTAGCAGACAACACACATATTTCGCATGAAAACATCAGATACCCTCAGTTTGAACCAAAGAAGGACACTGATAAAGGCTTATATATAGCAAGAAAAAGCATATTTTTAGTATATCCAGATAAATGAAAATTGATACAATAAGGATCAAGAATATTAATAATGACCAATGAATTCAGAGCAGATTAAAGGCCCAAAAGTAAGCAAAGAATTTGAGAATTATACTAGGTGGGACTTAAATATTTTTTTCTATTAGAACAGATGAAGATGAAGCAAATATTTTATATGATCTATATAGGAAACAGGAAACAGATGGATTCATTTGAATAGGTTTAAAGAAGACATACCTGATACTTAGTTAAAGGACTGAAATGTTCATCCTTTTTTCCCTGATTATAGAGAAGGTATAGGGAAGTTCTAATTGTGGATTAGAGCCGCCTGCAGCATTCCAGTTAAATGTGTGGGTATAAGATCTGAATAGCTGAATTTGCACCAAATGTCAAAGTTGAAGTTTAATGCCATCAACATCTTGAAATTTTAAGTGAATCTAAATTTTAAAATAATCTACATGGAAATGCAAATAGACATAATTTTAATCAATCCAGAACTGGTTTTGGATGAAAGTGCTGACTAAAGAGTCTTAAAGTAGGATTTGCAAGACTGTAAACAAACATTCAAATATTTGTATTTATTACAACATACTAACACAGGCAGAATAACACAGACACTACACCAAAATCCTGGTTGGATGCAGTCGGGAACCATTTACTAAAATAAAATATCCTATAAATTTTGCATGTGTTTGGGGAGCAAATATTTGGCTAGCCCCATGCTCTGCAGTAGAAAATAGCTAATTTTCATACCCCATTGTTTTTCACGATACTGCAATTAACCACTCCTATTTTTGAAAGATTTTCTTCCAGTAAATGATGCAGTGAAATATGATTGGCTCAGACTGACAAAGAATATCTGTTTGCAATCTGTCAGCTGCAAAAATACATTCAAAGCAATTCATTTTTATAAAATATGGCTTGGTGGACACCCTGCAGCCAGACAAGTTTAACTCACTACAGTCTGCATCTTCACCACTGAATTGCATTAATCTGTGCCACAAAGATCACCAAGCTAAGCTTTACAATGCCATGTAGCCTAGAGCTTTTAGAAGTAAAGGAGGCACAAGGTCAAACAGCTTCCAAAGAATTTGTTTGTTTGTTTGTTTGTTTTTTGAATGCAACCCTCTGGATCAGGGGAAAATTATGAAATTATTCTGCTAATTTATGCCAAGTTACTGTCTATAAGCAGTCTATAAGAAACTTGACTATCTGCCAACTAGGTTTTAAATTTTTTTAATACAAAACATGGAAATTTTCTCTTGACATCTCACTTATCTTTCCTTTTCTTCTAATATTTACAGTTAAGTATCATTATACAAATATCTCCAAAAATTGTTCCTAAATTCATACTCAAGATTAAAAGTGGGGAAAGGCCAATTCATTGTATTTTACTTGAATAAAACTTTGACCAAATTTCTCAAAATATAAATCTTCCATATTGATTTGACTTATTTTGATATTTATGTATCTTTGTGCAAACAATCTGACTGTTCAGTATTCTAATGCTAATATATGAAGTTTCCTCTTTTCACCTAAGCTCTTCCACTGATTTTTCTAAAAAACGTTTTTTATTTTCAGCTGTTCTTGACTCTCTTTGAAGAGTATCTTCCTCTATCATGCTCATGAAGAAATAACATACTGACAGATTTGTTTCATTGTCTTTTTAAAGTCAGAAAAATTACTTAATCTGTTCATATCTACATCTGTAGCCAGTATCTGATATCAAAAAAAGAAAAAATGTTGTAGCTGAAGAAGTAGGAAAAAAAAATCAAGTCAAATAAAATCTAGACATAGAGTAGACAAATAGTACAATACAATGTAATAAATAAGGAGCTGTAATAGTTACACAACTGAAAATTTGGAGATTTCAGTGACTGGTGGACACCTTCTCAAACATCATATCAGAGCTGAGATTAAAACCCTTCTAGGTGAATGTTCAAATAACAGCTATCTCCAAAGCAGTTATATCAGATAGAGTCCAATCCAGTCCTCAGAAATTTATATAAGTGAAGAAAAAAGCCAAAGTGTAGTTTAAAATCAATGCAAAGATGTCTTTTCAACAGAGAACCTCACAAAAAAATTTTCTCCCTCTAATAATCTCATTTAGTACTAATAGCCTTCTAAAAATATTAAACCAGAAACATCTACTGTTTTTCAGGTAATTATCCTAAAACAAAAAAAAAAAAAGAAAACCAAATATTTGTTTTACTATTTTGAAAATATGGCCTACTCTACTACAATTTCAACTCAAGTGCGATAAAAATTGTAGTCAAAACCTGGGGTTACCTGTACTGTCTAGAGACATGTAATCTCCATTAAAGCCATTGTGGGTAGGGACTTCATTCACCTGAAACTGAACATTTATCTTTAGGGTGTCATGTTAATGACTATGGTATAATTTAGCATCTTCATTACAATTTTCCTGCTGTTGGACAACCACTGTTCTTAATGGTGCCTATCTTTTTGAAAGTGGACAGCATAAGGGAATATTTATTATGTTGGAAGAGGCAACAATGCTTACATTGTAGAGTCCAGAGAGAAAATCAAGGGAAAACATGTCTGAGTGGCAACACTTAGAGGCAGAGCACAGTGAATAAGTGAACTTTCTAGTTTTTGCCTTTTATATTCAGATTGCTTAATCTACTAGGACATACAGTTATTAAAGATATCTACCATAACCATAATCACATAATCACAATGAAATAACATCCCAAGTAGAAAAAATAACTGCTTTTCTCAGTGACCTTCATACCCCTGATCTATTCTACAGACAGAATGCACTTTTCTAATATTGTCTGGTTCTCAAATCGAGGGCTTAACTTAGTGTAACTGACCTAGAGGGCTATCTGTATGTCCAGGGAAACCAATGATCTTTAAGTATAAGTTCTCCATAATTATCTCATTTCCTTTTACTTTAATCTTTTGTTATAATTCTGGATATTCAATGGAACAAAGGTCTTCTATTGCTATAATTAACATAATATCTCTTTCAACAGATTCTAGGCAGTACTGTCTGGATATTACTGTAGTATAGATAAAAATAACAGAAAGCACTGGGATAAAAACCCGAAGAAACATTAGCACTTTGCACTCCTATGTAGTTAGTACTTTAATACTTGGTCATTACACACCTTAAATTAACTTAAAATTTCATAAGTTCATTAAGAACTCGATTTTGCAGGGGTTTATGCACAACTCAACAATATGCTTTTGACAAATAAGACCCTAAGACTAAAATAACTTACTTTCAGAAATCCACAAGCTTTGTACAATGCATTAGATTCAGGAATTTACAGCTGAAGTCCATCTTTAATTAAAACACTGATATCAGCCAGTGAAGGTATTTGATACATTACTTTTTCTGTATTTTTAAATTATTTAAGTAGCACTTTGGAGCAGTACTTGTAATTTTGTGGTTGATTTCTTTTAGAATGTCTTACCAATGTGAAGAAATAACAATACGCCAACAGCTTACTCTTAGAGCCAGTTATGGCAACTACTTTTTGGTGTCCTTACTTCCCAAAGAGAAGGAAAGAGCCACTCAACATCCATATTCGATATACGCAAGAACAAGGAGGCTACAAAGGGAGAAAAACAATTGCATTTTATCTGTGATCATTATATCAAATTACACGAGGAAGATATGAGGATAATATTATGCACCTGGAAATAAAATTAAACACTAAACTAATATTTCACTTTTTTAAGGCTCCTTAAATTTGAGAATTTTCAAAATTTAACCAAGAAAACCTCAAATTATTTAAGATTTGCAGAACTTAGTTCTGCCCCTTTTGGAAGAAATATTCAAAGTACTTTTTTTCCATTGAAAGATCTGCATGCTGAATGTCAAATATCAAAAACAAAGGGTACCTGTAAAATATGTTGTTTAGGAAACTCTTGAAAAACATATTCTGAAAATAACCTAACCAACTTTTCAATGGTTTGCAAATTTTTCAAGGTATCCATGAAACAGTTGAAAATGTCTGAATTCATCTCCAGAGTGGCATCAATAAAAGGACAGTGTTGCTTTAAATTTTACTGAAAAATACAATTTAGGTCAAGCTTCTTGAGCAATAAATATGTGTCTGCTGGTACACAGAAAACACCAATCAGCAGTAGCACATTGTAGAAGCGTGGCGGTTTAGATGGTGGAAGCTGCATTCAAAAGATTCTACAGTGCATCTGAATTTTGTGCAAAAATGAAATATTAATCTATTCCTGACTCTACATATTTGTGTTCTCATGTTTCATTCGGGAAAATAATGGCATTTTTTTCCCACAAAAATTGCTTCTGCAATAATACTAAGTCACAGAACTTGTTGTCTCAAAACACAGCAGTATATACTTACATATTATATCTTTTACTTACATTCTGAATGTCAATAATAGAATGTTTTGTTGTTATTATTCATTAAATTTTACAATTTATTTCAAATGTAATTCTGTTGCACTGTTGATGCTCAAATTTTTAAAAGAAAAAAAATACCTAAAAATGGAGGAACATAAAAATTGAAAACTCTTTATTTAAACTTTAGCCATGTTTTCTTTACAGGTAGAACACATTTTCTCTGTTCAAAGTCATATTCAGCAATAGTATCCCCAGGTAGCCACCTTCCTTTCCAATTTCTGCTGATTTTATCCTGGCAAAAACTGCTCATGACACTTGTATTTGTGGATCAATATAAAATGCTGTGAAGCTGGTGACTTCGAGCAAGAAGATGAAAATAACTGAGTCTGGATTTTTCAGAGCAGTTTTGCTGTAGGCCAGAAATATAAATGGGAGACTTTCAGAAGAGTAACTTCCATATACTTTGGGCTAACAAATTACCAAAATAGCAGCTCTTCTCACACACTTTGTTTACCTCTTCCAGATTTCCTTCTTTCTGGTTTCTTCAATTTTAATAGATATAAATTGAATTGATGTAAATCTGTTTCTTCAAGATGCATCTTTCTTTGCAGGTTCCTCCAGGGTCCTCTGTTTTGCTTTTTCTCTTCTATCCTCTCATTTTCATTGTTGCCCTACTGCTATTTTGTCTTTCTCTACTCACTCACTTCTCTGGTATTACATACACTGTGATTTTCTTTTGATGTTGTCATCTTAGTTTCACCATTTGGTCTCTGTCCACCTATGATAAAGACACAAAATACAGAGCAAGATCATTGCTTAATATTCAGAAAACAGGGAAAGAAATATCTTCATGCTGGCAAAGCTCAAAATGAGCAGCTGAAGAGTTCTCTGCTGTCTCTCATCTCCTCTTTTGAACACACTAAACAAGGGCTTTATAGCGATAATTAAACCAGATTTTTAAAAATTAATTTTAAATATATAAATTGTATTCTTTACATTAAACATTCTTGCAATGTTACAGATAGTTTCTCCAACATTTTCAAATTGCATTGATAATGCAGCTTACTACAATATCCTATAAGAGTGAATCAAACCAAAGGTTTGTTCCCACACTGACTGACTCCAGTGCTGGCCAGCAGAGAATGACAGCCCTACTTGCTTTCTGCTCTTCATGGTTATGGTGTGTGGGCTCCAGCCAAATGTTTTCCCTTACCTCTGCATTCTTCCATCAAAGGAGAAAGAAAAGCAGAAATCACACCCAATTGTTATCACTGCACCTCCATTACCTCTCCGTGACTTCCCCTGCTGCAAAAAACACTTTTAGTGACAGTCACATGGAACAGAACTGTCACTCACAGTTGAGGAGAAGGTACGATAGAGCCTCGCCTGACGGCCAGCCAAAGTCACTGCACTGCACAGACACATGAATATTAAATAATTTAATAATGTGTACCCATGATCTTATCACAAGTATTCCTACCTCCATCTTAATATTTAATGTGAGAGAAATAGTCATGGTTTTAACACAATCTTTATTTCGTAAGACATTTCACAGTTTGTGGACTGTATAGCTCCATCTGTCAAATACCTACAGAATGTGAAGAAAAACTTTAACACCACCAAGTTTATAAACAGGATCACTCCCAAAGGATGAATTTGTAGTTTTGATTTCATGCAAGCAAGTATAATTAAGATAAAACAGAAGGTGAAGAGAACAAAGGGATTTAAACTTTTGTAATGAGACAGCTAATAAATCTGTTTTCCTCCCCCCTCCCAGTGTAGTTAATCTGTTGAGTAAAGTACATGATTTTTTTTTAGGCACTCACTGAAGAACAAAATAAACAAGGTAGTTCAAAGAGGCTTTGGAAAGATTGTAAGAGCATAACTTGCTGAAAATTTTGGTTGTATTTTGTCATGTCAGAGACAACTGCTGGTCTTCATAGACTGATAAATCTAAAATTAAATACAGTATAAAAAATGTGGCTCTTTTATGATAGCAACATTATTTGTTAAAGGAAAATTGCTTTGTAGCATGATGGCTTTTTATTATATAAAAAGGGTAAAATGAAATGTTTGTAAGAGTAGTACTCGTGAAATTATATGTTAAATGTAAATCTGACCCTTTTAACAAGCTTTTTTTTTTTCCTTTTGATGGTTCCATTTCAGAAGTTCAGATAAATCTAATTTCCATCCTTTAAGAGAGCAATTATGATCCTTCACCAGTGTATATTATTTTTCATCTTACATCAGTAATTAATTCTACCAGAATTTAGTGAAAGAGTTTTAAGCACTATTACCAACATTTTATCAGTGAAGGTAACAATTACATATAGAGATAAAGCTTTATTTAATTTATGAAGAACCCCCTATTCTTTATTGGATTATTATGTGGCTTGTAGTACCATTCCTATGATCGAGACAGGAATGCAACGAATGGCTGCTCTATTTTTTATCCAAATGTAAATTTCATACTGCCTGCAACATTATAAAGAAGGGCTCAAGAAAATAATGTATAGCGCAATGTTTGTATCATGCATATTGCAAATTTCCTCTAAAAGACTGAATATTTGTCTTGGTTTGAAAGTCAGGTGACTGCTAAGGAAGGCAGGAGCCTCTTGGAATGGAAAATGTAAATTGTAAACCCCTTTCCTTTCAAATCGTAATTTTGAAATTAAGGAGCTGTCAGGGAATAACAGTTCTTTACTAGCACCTATAAGAAAGCAAGCAAAAACAACAACTACGGCATTAACCCCAAACAGAACCCGGAACCCCGTCCCTGCCCCTCTCTCGGCCGCAGCACTTTCCCCTCCGGTGCAGTTCCGAGCACGGCCAGCAGGGGCGCTGGGGGGCAGGGCCGGTGCGGTGACTCCCCCGCGGCTGCAGGGGGCGCCGTGGGGCAGGCTCGGGGAGCACACGGCAATGGCGGCTTGGCCAAGATGGGAAGGGCTGGAAGAGAGGCTTTGCCTCCCAAACCCCTGGGGCGCCCGATCCTGGTGGCCCAGCAGGAACCTCAGAAGCAGCAAGTTGGGATGGCAGGATGTCTCGGCAGGCAGGAGGTACGTGGCTACAGTAGAGTGAAAGCTTGGAGCAGTGCCGAAGAGACAGCGGGGCAGGGCAGTGGCGGCCCGGCTCCCAGTAGGGCAGGGAGAGGCGAGCTCAGGATCCCGGGCACCTGAGCAGATGGGGATAGGTCCCTCTTTTAGTGAGGTGGGTGTTCATAATGTCTTAGTTCAGTGGCTGCTCTCACGAGCAGAGGCTCACCCCACAGCAGAAGAAGCATCTCTGGGCTGAGCTCTGGCAGCAGCAGCGAATTCCCTTCCCCGAGAAGCGGCTCCGATTATCCTCCTCGGAAGCCAAAAGAGGGAGCCATCAGCTGCCCCAGCCCAGTCTTTTATCAGCCCAATTCTCTGGGTATCTCTGTCTCTCAGAGGGAAACTCCCTGATAAGAGAAGTATAACCAGATGCCATCCAGATGCCATCCTCCTCTAAGCTTGGCCACATCTTATGTTTTTTCTTAAGTTCATGTTTCCTGGTGACTTATGGGAAAAGATTCTGTAAGTAAAAAGGAACAAAAGGAAAGAAACCTAACCCCCAAGAATATTTTAAAACTTTGCAATAAGTAGAAACATTCTTTCTTATTTCTCAGATGTCTCAAATTTTTTAAATGCATGCTATAATAGTCCAAGAGGCTCAAAAATGTCATTCAATTCCAGTGATGGTAAAGACATGTAAATTTTACTTTAGTTCTATGATGTTGTTGAGTTATATTAAAAAATTACCTGTTCTTTTGTGGGGAAAAGCTCCTAAGACCAGTAAAGGGATTGGCAGACTTGCTTTTTATTCATGCTAATTACATCCTCTTGGCAGCTGATGGTTGATGAAGTGATTCTTAGATATACACGCACATCTACTACAAGAGTTGCAAGAGAAAACTCTATTTGAAAGCAAATACTTTTCACCAAGTTTCTGCTTTTTCTAATTTGAATTTGACACATGCCTGCACTCAAAACATCTGCAATTTGATTTGGTCTCACTAGTAACTAACTGAGTTTATTGGAAGTAATTTTGCTGGCAAATATGGAGTTAATAAAAAGAGTAAAGCAGTTATAAACAGTAAAATTATGTTGTGGTTGGTGCATTTTTGGAAACCATGGGACATGATATTTAAGTGCATTAGCTTAGAAGAGAATAGTAAACTTCTAACTTAACAAGTGCTAGAGCAGAAATTTGAAGGTTGTATGACATGTGCCCACTGCTGCTAAAAAAAACTCAAGCTAATAGTTTTAAAATCAAATGTGATTTTAGGGTGATTGTATTTGTATCCTTTGGAGGGGGAAAATGCCCACATAAACAAACAAAACAACACTGAAAACAAACAATAAATGCCACACCGAAACACAGCACAAACCTCAGATCTTTGTTGTACCAAATTGAGTCTCTAAAATTCTTGGACATTCTTAACCTTACTTTCATGCAGCTGTCTTCACTCATAAAACTGTATTAATCATCATATTTTGTCTTATAAATATTACACCTTGTTGTCAGAATTGTATTAAATTTAGTTAAAATGTCCAAAGCATTCTGATGATAATATAAGGAGCACCATAAAGAAATTCATAAGAAATATATAATGGTGAACATGCTTACTTAGAACAGTACCAAGAATTATTTTCCATTCAGATGTTTCTTCTGAAAGATTTAACAGTTGTTTGGATTATATTAAAAGTCACTTTCTGGCCCAGAGCAGTATCACAAACATACATTTTGGCCATTACTGCAATGTATTTTATGAAGCCTATGAATTTTATCTGCTACTATTTTTGTTCACACAAGGTCAAGTCCATGTCTTTGATTCTCCTATCACTGACCTCAGCTTTTGCCACAAGGACTACACAGAGATCTTTAAGCTATTGTTTGAAAAATAGTAGATGGTCCTAAATCTTATGAAATTGTTAAAAAAAAACTTTAAAAAATCAACTGCTAAAAAAAGCCCACACAACTACTTCTATAATTGAATAAGGACATAGAAGAAAAGTCAAACATATACGTATTCTGGAGGGAGGAAGCAAAGAGGGAAAAAAAGCACTAAAATCTCAACCTATCTTCAGAGCTGCTCCCATTTTCCTTCAAATTTGTTTTCAAGTTTTTTTTCCTCTTAGATGTTTCACTTACACAGAATGGAAATAGATGGTATCAAGTGATAAAGATAACATATCTAATGGTGAGTATAAAGTGCCTAAAATTTTATCGATAGGAGTGTTTTTTGAATTGAACTGCCATACAGTAATTTAAAGGCATGACCAGATAAATAAAAAAATTGCATTGCTGCAAACAGTTCATGATTATAGAATTTTCAAAATCAATTGCATTACTGGTGGTTGAAATATATTTATAATTCTCACAAAGTTCATCTAGGTCTATTCAGATCTTTGGATCTGACAAACATTAAGACAATGACTGTCCCTGCATTTCTCTGAGAAAACTGAAGTTTGAAAATTTTTGTCACATTTTTTCTTATCCTAAATGATTAAATTCTCTCTTTTATTCAGGAAAGGTTCTGTAGACTCTCAAGATTTATTTTTTTTTAGTCAATATGGAAAATACATTTTGTTCCATTATTCCCTGGATGGGGATTTGTTTCGACTACTCTGCTTTAATTCTTAATCAACTAACCTGAAAAACTTGGAGAAAATCCATTCTGGGATAATTAGTTCTGGATGCATTTACTCAAAATGTATAACAGCACCTACCAAAAATCAATTATCTAACAGTCAATCCCCATTGTTATCACATTAAAGAGTGTATAACAGTGCGGATTTCACAAAAAAAAAAAAATCATTCTCACATTTGAAAAGGGTATCACAGCCTGAAATTTAAGTAACACTACAAGTATTTCTACCCCTTTTAGTGTCTCGATTACTAGAATACACAATTAACTTCTGTGTTGGTTAATATTTCTGTCTTTCTCGATCTAGTTCTTATTTCCACTCAATTTGACATGTCAGAAATTAATTTTGTGCTGCCCTTGAACATTATCTCAATTAGGGAGCTGAAATAACTAACTAAAGTAATGAATGTAAATGTTTTAAACAGAAGTATTCATGACAAGTGTACAGAAACACTAGAACACACATGTGTTACTAAGACTCTGTTTTGATTAGAACCTATTGGAGGCAGACCAGAGGAAGACTGGAAGGATAATCAGAGGAGTGGAGCTCCTCTCCTGTGAAGACAGGCTGAGGCAGTTTGGGTTGTTCAGTCTGCAGAAGAGGGGAGTCTAGGGAGATACCACAGCACCTTCTAGTATCTAAAAGGGTCTTAAAGAAATGGAAAAGGGACTTTTGGGGGAATATCTTAAAACTGAAATAGAGCAGTTTTAGATCAGATATTAGGAAGAAATTCTTTACTGTGAGGGCAGTGAGGCACTGGAACAGGTTGCCCAGAGAAGCTGTGAATATTCCCTCACTGGAAATGTTCAAGGCCAGGCTGGATGGGGCTTTGAGCAGCCTGGTCTAGTGGAAAGGTCCCTGACCATAGTAAGTAGGTTGGAACTCTATGGTTTTTAAGTACCTTCCACTTCTAATTACTTTAGAGATAGAGACTTTATTAAAATATGTATTTTCTCCAATCTCATAAGCAGAGTCAGTATTCAATGGATACTCTTCTGTGTCCTCTTTCTTCCTTCTTTTGAAAATCAGTTAAGTATAAAATATACCTGATTAGAATAGTTAAGCTCTTAGGACAATGATATTTCCACAAGCAGAAACTGTGGTAAGACCATGTGTCACAGAAAAAAAAAAGTGGGGGGATTGATTATTAATTTTTACATAAGTATATTTTAATATTATAAGGAAATAGAATTTTTCAACCAAATCACCCCAAAACAATTCTTTTTCAAAACATATTTAATATTAAAGAAAGAAAAATATTTCTATGAATTACAATTCAGCAATAAGTCATATTTATTCACAGGGCACTGATCTGGACTAAATCAAACTTGATTAATTCCTCTGTTATTTGTTATTGTGCAGTTCTGTGCATATGCATTTTGGTACATGTGTGGTTTGGGAGTAAGAAGGCAGAACAAACAGGAAAGGATGCTGAGATGAGACAGCTTCTTTCAGTTCTTACCACGCTGTGATGCATTTATCTCTTGACCCAGTAGTGGCTGTCTGAGATCTAACAATAAGGACCTTTGTTGTTATCCATTATGGGTCATTCATGTAATCCAGTGTGTTGTATAAGACTGTGTTTAAAAGGCAACCTGAAGACTCTGATAGACTAGTGTTTTATTAAAGATATATTCCATGAGCTTTTAATTTTAATGACTTTTCTTTGAGAATCCTTCCATTTTATGGATACTCATCTGATACTCTTTGGAGTACTAACTGTGCTTATATTCTGTTTATCCACCATAACGAAAACAAGATGCATATATTTTAAAGTCATTGAGATCAAATATATATTTTAAAGTAATTGAGCTCTCTGAGTTTTACTGGGCCTGTGTTTACGAAGTGTCAGCTATTTTCAAAAATAACTAGCCTGTATTGTATGTTCTGTGTTCTAAGCATTAATGGAAGCAGGAACCAGTAAAATTTCTTTGATAATAATTTAGCTTTGAGGTCAGCATGGAAAAAGACTGATATTTTGTCTAAAGCAAACTGTCTCCAGTGTATTCCAGCAAAATCTCTATAAAAATTCAATGAAATACAGTGGATTTGCCTAATTTTCCACTAATGTAGTTTTGATTTTCTTTTAGTTGATTGGCTTCAGGTGAGTCACTTCCTACTCACATTGCCATGTTTTAAGCCAGAATTAAGTCTACTATATCTTAAAAAGAAAAACTAATAATGTATGTTCATAAGATATTTTCCTGCCAAAGTGATTGATAGAGCATACCATCAAATATTTTAGTAGGGATTGCTTTGTTTGTTCTTTTCCCACAGCTTAGTTTTTACAGCAAATTGCTGTGTACAAAAAGAGTAACACAAACTATGTCTTTGAACTCAAGAGAAACCAGGCCAACATCCTGAGACACTGGGAAACAACACACTTAACACCAAATGAAAGCAATTCAGGAAAATAGGGCTGTTAAACATAAAATGTTCTTTTAAAGAAAATATGAAAAAACCAGTGGAGGAGTACACCTTTCTGAGTGTTTCTCAGAAGTACCAGATACCTTGTTTTGTTCTTATTTTTGAAGGAAAGCCATGTCCTTGCTTCTGCAGCTTTCCAACATGAAAAAAAAAATAGCTTTGATGGTTTTTTAAATAATTTGCAGAATCCACCAACACTGCAAATGATAACTCAGTTTAATAGCGAATATTTTCTCCATACTTTCAGAAAACAAACACTATCCCATAGGAAGAATGCTTGTGGAATATATGAAATAGTTTTTAACTGTAGGAATGCAAACCAGCACAACAGCTTAAGCTAGCCACTCTTAGGATCTGAAAGTTGCTAAAAGGCATCTGTATTCAAAGTGATTCCCTACCATGATGATTAGCATAAAGAAGAAATAAACACATCTGGTCTAGCGGAAATAATTTTCAGCTCCACTGTTGAATTCCTTTTGTCCATGATCTGTTTATTTTAGGAGGTTTGTCTTGGTTGTTGAAAAACTTCTATAGTTTGAGAAACTTCTATGTCCATTAACTGAAAAAAAAGAAAGAAACTATCCATAGCATCTCTGTTTATTCCTGGGATGCACAGCATACACACCTGAAACTACTGCTTAAACCTGAACTAGTGAGCTTTGAGAGTGGAAACTATATGGCTACATTGCATATTCTATTGACCCAGCTGATTAGACTGCACACGATTCCATGCAAATGTATCAGAGAGTTAAACTGCTATCAGAAACAGAACTGGATCTCCATGAAGCTGGGCTGTGCCAGCAGATTCAGCATGGTGTGGTGCACATCAGAAAAACATGGGTGGTAAAATCATGTCAGTTCTGTAAGCAAGAGCTGAAGGTCCAACTGTACAGCTATTCATTTCAGATTGTGGCTCTGGCTAATAGTCACCAGTCTAAATGGAAATACCTTGTCTACCATTAAGAGGCGCCAGACTTCATGGTTGTTAGAAGCTTGATATATCAAGCTGATGAAGGTCCTTTCTTACACTCTCAGGTAAGGTAACTAAGTCTAGGAGAAAATGCAATAGTCCTCCAGCAGAAAAACAGCAGTCTTGACACACTGGAGTAGACCTCCAGGTCTCATCCTGTCTTCCAAGCAAGCTTCTGAAATTGGTAACTCTTATATTTATGCAGCTTGGTCCAGCTGAGTGTGTCAGGTGCTCTCTGAGAAATCTTTCCAGATAGATCCCATAGGGAACTTTTTCAGAGTCCTTCTAGGTCTCTAGATCTCTTCAGATGTGGAAAAACAGAGACCTAATTGACAATTCTATAAAGAATGATTTAGAGCTCAGCATGGGAAGCAGAATGGACCTCCAGAATGGTGTTCTCCAGGTCACAGAGCTGTTTCCAACAGCTAAAAATATCAAGCAAAAGATTTTCCTGACAGGCCAAATCATGTGCAGGGAAGGTAGAGGTGCGGAGCAGGTTTCTGTCTGGCCTCCTACTGAGCTAGAACCCATGGAGTGCCAGCAGCTGTGAAATGGAGACAAGAGCCAGAAAGTTAATGAAGAAATTGGTGAAGATAGAACATCTGTGAAGTACAGGGGAAGATGGAGGTGGTGTTTGAGGCTGTATGTAATTTCCATTCAGTGCTATGCATATGCATTGGTGACATGCTGCACTGGTTAGGGTGGCTGGCCCTGGGAAGTGTTGTGTTAAGCATTTGCTACAGACTATAGACAGCCTAACCAGGAAGAGGAATTGCACTGCACACCTTTTAGAAGAACAAGAGGGAGAATCTAGGAAACTGCAGGATGTTCAGTCTCACCTTAGTCCTCTAGAAGATTAGGGAGTAAAATGGACCAAATTCCAGACAAACCCATTTTCAATCACCTGAAGCACAAGCAAGTGTTTGGAGACAGCAGTTCTGGGAGTGGAAAATCATGCCTGACCAACTTGGTAGACCAACTTTCCTCTATGAAAGGAAAGTAGTGAATTGTTTCTCATCTTAGCTTTGAACGGCTATCAACACAGTCTAACACAGCATGCTATGGTCAAAGGTGAAGTAAGAGATATTTCTTCCACATGTAATTTAAAAAAAAAATCTTAATAAGTGTGGGAGCTCAGCACATCACTCCTGATGTCCAGAGCTACCGAGAGAACCCTTGGGGGGCTCGGGAGTCTTGGAATGTTGCCAAAAGCACTTGGTGGCTTGATTTTGATCCATCTAGAGATGTGCCACCGATGTATGAGGAAATGGAACCTGCGAGAATCACTCGGGTGTAAATGGTGAAGGGACGATATCATTATAGGGTGAATCACAAATTTTGGGGTTTTGGTACAGGGGAGGTTGTAGAGACAAGATGGAGGGATCAGGGTGTGCCACCAGGCTCTTCCTTCTTCTTGCTGTCTTCCATCTTCTGGAGTGGTGTTGGCATTTGGGGATTGGTCTGGGATGAGAGTGTAGTTAGTGACGAAGATGATAGGTGTTGGGGACAAAAGGTAAATATGATATACGTAGTTTTTGTTATAAAAAATGCGGCCGCCTTGGGGGTGGGCAGAGTGCCTTTGGCTGCCGTGCTGGTCAGATCCTTCGGGCAGAGAAAGGACTTTATAGATAAGAAATAATAAACAATTCTGAAGACCGAAAAAACCTAGTGTCCAGACTCATCTTTTGAAGCCCAGCGTGCAAGAACCATCCTGAGCATGTGTGGGGGCAGAGACAGACAGCCGACCCCATAAATAAGTATATCAAGTATTAGAACAGGTTTCACTACGATGTTCTGAAATGTCTTCACTTGGAGATTTTCAAATTTTTTAGCTTTAAAATCTGAGAAACCTGGTTCAACTTAGACTACTTCAGACATCCAGAGGTCCTACTAAACTAATGGGTTTTTGCAAGCCATTCCAGGACTGAAGTGTAAAATTCATCAAATCAATATTTTTATCTATCTTCAAAGGTGAGAGCAGATGAAAGAGGATATGAAATGAAATAATACACATTAGAACTCCAGATTTAAACTGAAACATTTGGTGCATGAGTCCTTGTTTTAGAACTATTTTTTAGATTTTTTATGTTCCCAAAATTTACATGCAGATCTAGATGCTAAAGATCTTGATCACAACACTATCAAATTATTTATATTACAGAATCACAAAATGGGTCAGATTGGAAGAGACCACAGTGGCTCATCTGGTCCAACCTCCCCGCTCAGGCAGGGTCATCCCAGAGCATATGCAACAAGACTGTGTTCAGATGGTTCTTGAATATCTCCAGTGAAGGAGACTCCACAACCTCTCTGGGCAATCTGTTCCAGTGCTCAGTCACCTGCACAGTAAAAAAGTTCTTCCTCATGTTCAGGTGGAACTTCCTGGTCATCAGTTGAATAGGAGGAAGAGCATATCAGATGTATGTAAAAGTAAATTCACATAAATAGGAATGTCATGCAAAAACTAAAATGTTGTTTTGACCTTATTCATTCTATATCAACTATAGGCTATATGTTGGCATATGGCAATTCATATGTGCCATAAGAGTTAAAGGGAAATGGATTTATATTTGTTTAAACTATTTATGTAAAAATAAAAGCACTTTTTTCCACCGAGATTCTTCTGAAGACTCAGGAAAATTCTTTTGGAAACCAGAGAGGATATTTTTCAACTTCATACAAAAGTTGTAATTTCAAAAAATAGAGAAGGAAAAATAAGACAATTTCTTTCTTCTCTTTTACCAGTTGGAAGATTGCTGCACTCTGAGAGGATGTAGAGAGGAATGCACTGTTAAGCCTAGTACAAATAAAATTTCTCAAGTATCCTGCCAAACAGGACACTTATGAATGACTGCAGTTACAGTAGTTGCTGTACTCAGATGACTCCCTCCTGTTTTGCGTTCAAGTAAACCGGAATTTGACACAAGTTTTTGTTCGTAAGGGAACCATCCATAGTAGGTCAGCGTGAGCATGTGAGAATTTAAAACCAGCACTGATCTTTTCTTTGAGGAATAAACTGGTCAATTTCTAGCCATAACTTTTGGCAGAAACCTGGACTATATTTATAGCAGAAACTTAAACATTTGGTATGTCCATCATTCTACCAGTATTACATTTTAATTCTACCAGATGCTAAACCATGGGCAAATCTCATATCAATCTCTTATATAGGGCTGTGAATTTTTTGGGGGTAAGAGAAGTCATTTCCATTCTGCAGTTTTACAGGTAATAGGATCTTTGTTTAAAACTGGATGTACTATAGTCTAAGATAAACACATGACACTACGTCACACAGGTAGCCAATATAATTTAGTCTAATATGGTGCAGTAAGGTAAAGATTATTGAATTCTTGAGGAAAGTGTACTTTTAAAATTCCTGCAAACAACCCTTTGTAGTCTGCAATAAACACAAAACACAGAAGTGTTATCAAATACTGGTATTTCTCTTTAGATTTATTGTTAGATAGGTGTAGGAATCTTTATTTAGTCTCCAACACCTTCACATATGGATTATAAAGAAAATGGATCATGAAAATTCTAAGATAAAATTTATGAAACTTTAGCAATTTTTCCTAAGGGTGCTGAGAAGAAAGATCTTTAAATACTACAGTAAGTCAAGAACACATAACTTCAGGCAGGAATTGGTAATCAAACCCATTATGTTTTATCAGTACAACCGGAAATCTTCATCTTGCCATATTTCCTATTCTGTTTAGAAAGTTGCTTTACAGATCAGGTTCACTTCAGCTCTGGAAATAGCAACAACAAAAAAAGATTCCCACTGAAATGGAAAAAAAAAGTTCTATTATTGTGTGGGTAGTTTTTTGTTTTGTTTTTTTTTTTTTTTACTGGCAGTCTCTCTGACAGACTGACGCTGTTCTGAAAAAGCAACTGAAGGTCATGTGCTTTAGCTGTGCTGCAATCTGATCTATTCAGCAAAAGTGCTAAAACAGCTGTTTAAAACCTGCATAATATACGCGGGTCAAGGCTAGATAGGATAGGAAAGGAGAACTTTAACCAACGAGATTGTTATTAATGAGATCATAATGACATCTTTTTTCCTCAGCAGAACTTTGCTCTTGATTCTTGAAGTTCTCCATTACACATGAATGCAGGTTTTTTACACACATATCTTCTGAAGACAAGAAGATGGTTTTTATGCATGTTGGCTTAAATTTTTAAGTGCTTTATGTCTCATTCTCCTTGGTCATATGTGTAAATCTGTTTACATATCTTTATTCCTTCATACTTAAACATAATGTGGCATTATTTATTTCCAAATTTTGGTTTAGTTTTTGATCAAAATGAAATAATTTGTCAACTGTTTTTATTTCAGTTAGGCTCAGTGTAAACTCTTTACAATATATCCAATAAACTTGACTACATAAAAGGAACTACCTAGTAACTGATCTACTACCTAATTAATTTTACTAAAGTTGATGCAAAAAGGGATTCTTTTCCTTTTGCATTAAAAAATATTCTTTCTGCACTACTCTGTCTGAGAGCTAAAAGTGTGAAAGGTTCAAAATTTCCTTCTGAAGGTCTTCAGCAGACTCTGTGTTGAGTACATGAAAAAATAATAATTTACTGCAGGAGCAAAGATTTAGTAAGTGAAACCGGCTAGATCCCAGCTCCCTGTGGCTGCCTGAAGTGCTTCTTCAGCCAGCAGGTGATCTTTCAGCAGCAACAGTTTCTTACTCTGCTGGTCACACTGAACAATTCCAGTTAAGGAGGAGGATTATCCCCTGCATGAGAGTTGGCAAAGACTCTAATGTTACAATCCTCAGGCTGGTCACAAACACATAAAAATAAATTGTGAAGACAAAAAGTACTGGCCTTATTTCACTTCAGCCAAGACAAAATAAATGGCTACCTAGGGTGAATAACAAAACCAGCTCTTATGATGGCTGTCATGGAAGGCAGTTGGCATGTCTTTTAAATGTATGCCTTTATGTATGTCCCTTGACATAAGAATGCTGAGGTTTGAGCTTAGAAGTATCTAAGAACTGCTCATTGTAACAACCACAGCAGAAAATGGAGGACTCCTGGCCTTTGTGCCCAGTCTCCATTTACTTTAACCATAGTCAAACATACAGTAGTTATTCATCTTGATTTTAGAGGCTCAGTTAAGATATCAGCCCATTCTTAGGTATTTTCCTTATCAATTAGAAGGAAAGGGGGGAGGGGGGGGAAGGAGAGCAAGGTCTTCAAAGGGCAAGTCTACCTGCTTATAATTGGAGTAGCTTAATATTTAATCGCTGTTCAAAACCACGTGATGATTCATAGTATCTCTGATAACTATAGAAAAACTGTGAGTTAGATGCTTTGATGACTTAACCTGGCAGGATGAATCCATGCCTAACTGGGTTCCTTTATGCTAACAGAAATAGAAATAATATAATACACCAAATGTATGGACTACAGACAAAAAATATAAATAAATTTTCAGGTTTTACAGAAATAATCTAAAAAGTTTTTCAAGCTTACAAAGTACCATTCTAATTTTTCTTCCTCTATTTAGCTATGCAGAGAAACAACTATCTAAAGAACTCTGTGTCTCCCCACCCCATGCCAAACTACAGTTAGTTTTATGCTTTGCCTCAGATCCTCAAAGAAACAGTATTATATACATTGAAGTCAGTAGGAGTTCCTATCTTCAAAAAGCAAATTTTAATTTATATAAATGGAAATCAGAAGAGTCTGAGGATACTACAGTGAGATATATCTCTATATATATCTATAGATATATCTATAGAGATATATATATATAGATATAGATATTGCAAAAATCAAATTTTTTGTGCTATATTTTTTTGCACTGGATGGACCAATGTATTGATTAGACCAAAATAAGAATTTTTCGCTTTTTCATTTGGTTCCATATGCATTACTCAACTTATTATCAGGTATTTTGTTTCCATAATGACTGCCAGAAATCTTTTATTCATCTTCTACTGCAGACTTCTTTACAAAGTGAAGATAAACCTAAACCATTTTTCTTTTAGTAAATTGATGCCACAAAATATGCGTTAGTTTGCTGCCTCTTTAGCAGAGATTCTTTATTTATGACCACTATTTCCTGCTGAAATATTTGCTGTGCAACACAAATGTAAACAATTTTATAGAACATAAAAAATGAAGTGCTATGAAAAATTATATAGGTACTAAAGTCTGATATGTCCTTACTGTGCTACTCTATTACACTTTGACAGATTATTAATTTAAGAACTGGAAATAAATGGAGAACAGGAGAAGCTGGCAGCCATGGCTTGGACAGGTGTTCTCTTTGCTGGGTTACAAACTGTCTGGGCCCAGAGAGCAGTGGTGAATGGTGCTAGATCCAGTTGGCAATCAGGAACTAGTTGGGTTCCCCAAGGCTCAGTATTGGAGCCAGTCCTCTTTAACACTTTTATCAATGATCTGAGCAAGAGCATCAAGTACACCCTCAGTAAACACACAGATAACACTAACTTGGGGGGAGTATTGATCTGCTAGAAAGCTGTGCAAGGGATCTGGACAGGCTGGATTGATGGGTTAGGCCAACTGTATAAGGTTCAAAAAGGCAAAGTGCTGAGTCCTACACTTGCATCACAATAACTCCACACAGCGCTACAGGTTGGGGACAGAGTGACTAGAAAACTGCCCAGCAAGAAAGGACCTCTGGGTGCTGTTTGACAGCCAGCTGAGCATGAGACATGTGCCCAGCTAGCCAAGGAGGTCAACAGAATCCTGGCTTGTGTCAAAAACAGCATGTCCAGAACTAGGGAAGAGATTGTCCCTCTGTACTCAGCCCTGGTGAGGCTACACTTCAAGTCCGGTATTCAGTTATGAGCCTCTCAGTTCAGGAAAGACATTGAGGAGATCCTGGAATGTGTCCAAAGAAGCATATGAAGCTCATTAGGGATTTGAAACACAAATCCTATGAGGAGCAGTTTAGATAGTTGGGATTGTTTTTTCTGGGAAGACAAAGATGAGGCATAGAATAAACATTATCACTCTACAACTACCTGAAAAGTAGTTGCAACAAGGTGGTGGTTGGCATCTTCTCCAACCAGTGACATGACAAGAGGAAATTGCCTCAAACTGCACCAGGGGAGGTTCAGGAAGGATTTCCTCAGTCAGAGTCTCGTTAAACATTGGAACAGGCTGTCAAGAGAGGTAGTAGAGTTGACATCCCTGGAAGTCTTCAAGAAAGGACTGGATGTGGCACTAAGTGCTACATTTTAGTTGGCATGGTGGTGTTCAGTGAAAGATGTGCCTCAATGATCTGGGAGATCTTCTTCTACTTTGATGCTTTTATTCTATGATTCTATTTTCATAAGCTCTACTAAAAATGTTTATGGTTTCCAGATTTCCAGACTCATCCAAACTAAATCCTAGCACTCCGAATTGTTGACTTGAGTTGTACTCAGTCATTTCTAAGAATGCAGGTTCTTAATCTAATGGCATTCAGTGGTTGATTCAGAGGTCAGTTAGTCTCCAAATACCTTTCCAATCATTATTTTATTCTGTTTCAGGACAGATTTCAACTGCTTAGCAATTTGACATACCCTAGAACATCTCAGAAATTCACATGAACTACACAACCAGGAAGTCACAGTGTGCTAAGTGTTCCCTCCCCCCGCCCCCCGCCAAAAAAACCCCCAAAAAACAAAAAAAACAAACAAACAAACAAACAAAAAACAACAAAAACCACCAAACCTGCATATTCCGTATTATTCCATCAATCCATACAGTCTGCTTTGCTGTCACCTTAAGACTCGGCAGCCCTGGAAACAGGATTTGTGTGTTTTTCCCTATGTTCACAGAAAGCAGAGGGTATGGGGTCCCTTTATAAACAGGAAATGGACACACAGAGCTCTCTTTTGTTTCTCTCTGGGCTCCCGAGCGGGTTGCCAGGGGAAGGTCTCTGAGTTGCAACTCAAGAAACTGAAGCAGTGTAAGGAAAAATCTCTCTTTTTTTATCCCTGAGCATTGGAGAACATGGCTCCTCCATCTTACTGTCTTTGTCTTCCAGTCTATGTGGTCTGCCGTGGCAGCTGCCATCTTGAGAGAAGGGGCTTCTCTGCCAATTTGTTTTCTTTGTAGCAGGGGAACACCTGAGTCTGCACCTTTGTGTGTAGGGTTTATTGCTATTACCTTGGTTGTTGCTGCTTTTCTTTTTAGCAAACTGTTATTTTTTCACTTACATCTTCTCGCATTTGTCTCTCCTTATTGGTGAAAGGGGAGTGGTTAAAACTAAAGGGGAGGTAACTCATTTTAGAGTCTCTACCACACAGAATTTTCTTAAACTAAGTCGCATGACTATAAAAACTGTAAGATATACATATATGTGTCTAGTAATCTATAGCTATATCTATTACTTCCTCTTTTGGCTGAGAACACTTTTCAAATATTAGCAATAAGTCTTTCTTTTCTGCAAAGAACTATAAAGACCTTTTTCCATGCAAACTGGCATCTTTTATTTCTAAAACCAGTATAAGTGTCTAAAGGGACTAGTCAAATTTTTGTTGTCTCATTAGTTTCCAGATTTCCACATATCAGCAGCCTTGTTGACTGAATTGAATTTTCAGTCAACAGATGTAAAACAGTTATTAGATTCTTGAACTCATATTTCTGAGAAAGATGAAAGAAAAGTGGCTTATAAAACAAGGATCTGATTTGATCTACAAGATTTTGCAGTTCAATCTTCAAGTGCTGCCTCTAAATCATACCTTGAACATCTGGGGATTCTTTCTGTTCATAAATGTACAGAAGATACATACGCACATGCAGAGATACCACAGTCTTGACAGAAAAAAAAAAAAACATAATCAGAAAAATCACTTGCTAACAGCATATGGATTCATTCATGTGTTTTTCACTCTCTCACAGTTATCTAGTTCTGACTGAAATTCTTGTCTCTTCTGTGCTTATGCTACACAACAACACACAAAAGATTTTCTGAAAACAATGCAAAAAATCAACAAGAGATGGGGAACATCTCCACCTTGAGAAACACAAGTAACATTTACTCAATAAAAAGTTTAGTCTGGAGAGTTTTATTAAACTTCTTGTTTTGAAAATCCCTCATTTCTTCCGTAACAGCCAGATTTAGCACTCACGTGATGATCTGATAATGTAGACTGCCTGCCTTTTACAGATCTGAGTTTGAACGATGGGTTTCTATAATTGTCCTGTTAACAGACAGAATCACTAAGACAGCTTTCAGAGAAGCTTGGGGACAAAAACAAACCTTATTTTATTGCATGATGACTGTAACACCCAAAGCCCAGAATGACATAGGAGGAAAGAACAATTATAGATAAGAAAAAGAAATCAATATGTAGTTTTTGTTTGCTTTCCATGAGATAGCAATGTCCACTGAGGGTGGATGCAACATACAATTGCTAGTGTTGTCTACAGATGACTTTTTTTGATGTGAAAGAAGGTTATATGGATACCAGGTTTAAAAATACAAAAGTTATTGTAGAACTGCTCAAGCAAGGTCCCTCTAAAAGTTGGCAATGAAAAACTCAAACAAATTCGTCACAGGAGTTGTGTCGAAGTAACCCATCTCCTCGACTGATCAGAACTGGTAACAGCTGCTGCACTGAAAAGATGGCAAATGCCACAGGGAAGAAGAAAAACCTAAGCAGCAAAAATTCTAAATTAATGCCAAAGTTAACATGGTATAGGACATGGTATTGCAATGACTTTTTATAAAGATTGCCCAGCTCAGCAGTATCCAAATGGCATGAACTATGAAATTCAAATCATAATTATTTAAAAAGCGTTGAAAGCCATTGAGGCAAAGAAACTATTTTAAATTTTGCACTGACTGCAAATAAATGGCACAAGATTTTGTAACTTTAACCAGTGGTGTGCAAATAGGTTTTTAGGTCTAAAGGGATACTGAAACTAGTTATATATTTCACAAAGAGTTTCCAGTTTTAACTGTTCTGGTTTCAAGTGTTTGATTACATTAAAAGTTAATTTTGTTTCTTGAAGCAAAATTATTCAAAACAATATATATATATAAAAATATAATGCTAATGCTTTCCTTTCATATGAACAAATACATTTTTATAATGGGTAAACAGGTTTGCATATATCTTATAAGAATTAGCATGGTTACTAAAATGAAGCCTAGCATTTCTTCATCAAAAATTGTCCTCAATACTCTCTTAGAATCATCTTTCAGTGATCTTTGCTGGAAAGGAGAATATAATGTAAGTGAAAAATACAACAAAAATTCACACATAACTTTATTTATGTGAGTAGGTCTTTTGAACCCCAAAGGACTAATATTCATATGTAATTATGTGCATGCATTTGCAGTTACAAAATCCTGTCTTTAGACATGAGAAAAATGTCATCATATTTAGCCTGGTACTGGAAAATGTTTCACATCCCTAATTAAGCAAACCTCCCTAAGAGTTTTCAAAGGGTACAGTTCTGAAAGAAGGAGAGGGTAGGAGGCACAGAAGATGGGGAGGAATAGAATGTATGGGAGATCTCAGTTCCCTTTTTGCAAAGCTCGGTGATTGTGTGCACAGAAATGCCAGTCTGCTTGGATAGTTTGTAACCATAGCAACTCTTGAAGAAGACAGAGGAGAAAACAGGATAATAGGGGTCTCCTTTCTCCAGATCACTGCATGGGAAAATGGGCAAAAGGGAGAAAAAAGGACTGCAGTGATTTTCCTGTCCCAAGAAGTTTACAATGTGAATTTCAAGAGTTATTCTTTACCATCCTCTTAAGTTGTTTTGTTATTACGTTAGTTGGTTTGGTTTTGATTTTGGTTTTGCACTTTTTACAGAAGATATATTCCAAAATATTGTAATTAAAATATTTGGGTGGGGGACATAAGGTTAGAAGATCAGGAAAACCTTCCTTAAAGCATTTAATTACAGGGAGAATTTATGCATAATGAATTTTTTATTCCTTTTTAAAATTTATAGCACCAATGAAATGTTAGCTTGCAGTTGTTTTTTCAACCATGAGATGCAAAAGGTGTTAATGTATGTGTTTTAGTTTTTTCCCCTGCAAAAGTATTCTAAATTAAACCAAGTAATGCACTTTGCTGTTTTCTATGTATGTGAACACAGTGTTACTTTGAAAATTCTGGAGAATATTTTTTTAGGGAATTGCTTTCAATTCGTTGATTTTGTGAGCATTTATTCTGCCAGTCAGTTTTGTGGAAGGCCTTATATAATTTTTCATTCAAAATCTTGCAGCTCAAAACTTCCAATTAGAGAGTGGAAAAAGGTTTGCTTATCAAAATGGTTTGCAGTTTTTATAGAAACAGTGAATATCAACTCCCAGTCAGCTCTATCCAGCCACAGTATGCACACAGCAGATATCTGAAATCACAGAATACCAGGATGGCTGAGGTAACAAACCGTCTCTATTTGGTCCAGAACTGAGTAGAACATTAAGATTGACTCACCTGACTTGTTGGCAGTGGTGATGCTCCTCCTAATGCAGACCAGGATGCACTGCTGGGTGATAGAGTTTGCTGCCCACCAGGACTCTAAAAGTTCTTCTCTGAGGTATATCTTTCTCGCCACTTGGTTCCCTGTGGGCAGAGATGCCTGGGTTTGTTCATCCTCCAACGCAGGACTTCACATTTCTCCTTGCTGAACTTCATGAGATTCTTCTTGGTTTGATTCTCCAGTCTGTTGAGGTCTCTCAGAGTGGCAGCATACCCATCTGGGGTATCAGTCACTTCTCAGAGTTTTGTATCATCAATTAACCTCCTGAAGGTTCACTCTGTCCTAGAATACAGGTTTTTGATGAAAATATTATATAGTACTGGCCCCAGGAGCAAAACTAGTGACTTGCCACCAACTGAATTCTGTACCACTGACAACCTTCTGGGTCTGGTAGTTCATTCAGTTTTTGATTCACCTCACTGTGCACTCATCTAATCTGTACTTTGTCAACTTGTCTCTGAAGATATTATGGGATAACATGTCCAAAGCCTTCTTAAAGTTGAAGTAAACACATTCACTGCTCTTCCATCACCTACCACTAGCCATAGATAGAACTTACCACTTCTCATTGTAGAAGGCTATAATATTGATTAATCATGATTTCCCTTCCATGCTAATTATTCCTAATCACTTTCTTTTCCTTTATATGTCTAGAAATATTTTCGACTAATAATTGCTCCATCATCTACACAATGACTAAGTTATGGTTGAGTAGCCCTCAGCCAGATCCTTCTTTTTGTCCTTCTTGAAGAGATGAGTAATATTTGTTCTCTCCCACTTATTGGAAACTTCTCCCAGTCCCAATGACCTTCTAAACATAATTGACAGTGCCATTGCAGTCACATCAGAAATCTCCCTCATGTTCCACATATAACTTAAACTTCACATTATTAGTAGTAATGTTGTTCTGGTTGTTACATAGCTCTTTTCAGTCTCTTATCTCTGCTCCCTGCTTTCTTCCGAAGTATAATTTGATTATGTTATCAGATTAGGGATGGGGAGAAAAATTAGGCAGTATATGGAAATACAACCATAGAAATCTGAAATATCCCCTCACACATTTTCAGACAAATGCAGGACAAGTCTCAAAACTAGGAAATTTTAAAAAAATTGAAAAATATTTGCATTTATTTTAAATAAAACAAAATTTGGGCAAATGAAGTCCATTATATGTTTTCTACATGGAGAGTGTAAGGTTGAATTTATCAAATAATCTATTTATTGAATTATTTTACAAATAATTTCTTATGCTCTGGACAGTGCTTTGAAATGTAAAGTATGCAAGCCCTCAGTACTAAAAAATTAATAAATAAGATGGAAGTTACATGTTTCAATGTCTCAGTTTTTCCCTGTGCTTTTAGAATTCTTGTGGAGTCACAGCATTAAGCTGAAAACCGGGGCATGACCTAAAGGAAAAAATACACTAGATTTTGAATTAAAAAAAAAAAAAGCATTTATTCAGTTTTCTTTCAGTTTTGAATCAAAGTAGTATATTCCATGGTTAGTTCTTATTGAAAAAATCTTCAGTATTGCAAACTTTTGCAGCCAGGGTAATGTATACAAATCATGGATGAGATTAGGTGTATTTGTGGTACATCAGATTCTGTTCTTTCTGCTTTTTTAGCTGCTACCCAGAAGTTCTTTTCCCATTTTCAGCTATTCCCTTTTTGTTATATATTTTTTCTAAGCAAAATGCCCACATTCATTATGTAGCATTCCCTTACTTTCTCTTTCCCCACTCTCTTTCTTTCTCACCTGACAGCTCAAATAAGCTTATCATTATAAAGGGAATATGGATTATTTTTATCCATTGAGCTGAATACACATGAAATACAAGTAATATTTTTTCCAGGTACTAGAGAAAAAATTTTTAATTCTTTTATTTATGTAACATTGATACTGACTTTACTGTAAGTTAAATATATTAATTAGCTAAGTGTTTTGAAACCCTTCATAAGTATTTAAACTTATTTGAATTTTCACTGTACCAGCAAAAAGTTACAACCTGTCATGCAGAGCATAAATAAGTATTTGTACAGTTCAGGTCTGCCATTTAAAATTTCACAAACTATGTTCATGTTTAACAAATGGACATATGCGCATTAGAATCAGAACAAAGCAAAATCTAGGCAATTGTACCATATCCCATATATTACAATTGCTCATTTTGAAGCTTGGTACAAAATTGAAATTTAAAAGTGGGGAAAAAATTCCTATCAAGAAATCTGAAATTCTTTGGGGAGGAACTTTCCTTCACTTCCACACAAACTTAAAAATCATAGCTATATACTAAAATCAATAAAAATTCATCAGTGTGGAAGCTTCATTGCTGCTAGACTTTTTCTCACAAATTTTGCTTTGGGTTTTCAGCTGGGCCCTATTTAGGAAAGAAGCATGAAGTTTGGATTATATCTATGCAGAAAAACAAATAAATTTTCTGCCATGTGTTCTATTTGCTAGTCTGGCCATTCACAGTTATTCTGCTATCAGGACGCAAACTAGCTCTGGACTCTGCTATATAAATTTATCCCTAAAGACTGATAGGACCAGAAAAAGCATTTTTAGAAAATGGAAATGACACTGCAGTGAATTTTTCAGCTCTAAAGATGAGAGGAGAATGGTTGTGATTGTGTCTGCTAAGAAAAGTGACAGCAAGAGAGATAACAGGGAGTCTGTTTAATTTTCTGTGTACATTTCAGTGTGTTTTCCTCTGCATTTAAACCTGTATTTTATGTGGTTTTTTTAACAAATACAAAATCATCACTATGAACTGTCATTTGAGGTCTGAAAAATCATTATCCTTTCGTGGGATAAAAGTTTCCTTTATTTTTCACTTAACACTCCAAAGATATATACCTGGGTTCGATTATAGAGCACTGTGTATTTCAGAAGGTCTGATTTACCAGGCATAACATAATACTCTTATTTAAATCCCCAAAAGAAAGTTGAAAGGCCAGAAACATTTATTCTAAATGCCCAACTCTTTTTCTTGATATGAATCTTCACATAGACAAGTTTTTGTGAGATTCAGGGTTCCATAGTCATGTGATCCCACCAATCTACCTTCCTCCAGATATTTGCATTTTCTCAATAGCTGTTAGTTCTTGAACCTAAAGGACAAAAACAGAAATAATGACATGTCAGTAAGAACGCTTTGAATGGAACAAGTAATGTGTGAAATCTCCTATGTGCCAACATGATATCCTATTTACTCCTGTGCCGAGGACTGCTCTTGAAATATACTGCCTGACACATCGGAAATATACCTTGTGCCAACCTCCTGTATTGCTCAAAATGTGAGGATAACTCCTGGGAATAGGTTGCATTGGGTTTGCATGGCAAGATTAGGGTATTGGGGGGAGGGGGGTGGGGGGGGTGGGTACAAGACTGGCTTCTCTCAGAAGCTGCTGTAAGCTTCCTCCATGTCCAACAGAGCCAATGGCAGCTCTGGCAAGATGGACCTGCCAGTGGCCAAGGCTGAGCACAGATAGTAGTAACACCTCTATGATAACATATTTTTGAAGGCAAAAACAATGTGCTGTTGCTGAGAAATAATTGTGGACAGAGAAGAGAGGAATGAGAATATGTGAAAGGAACAGCTATGCCCCAAGGTCAGTGAAGAAGGAGGGAGGGCGTGCTCCAGACATGGGAGCAGAGGTTAGCCTGTAGTTAATGGGGGCATAGAACCATATAGAATCATAGAATGGTTTGAGTTGAAAGGGACCTTGAAGTCCCATTCCAACACCCCAAGGACAAGGACACCTTCCTCTAGACCAGGTTGCTCAGAGTTCCATCCAGTCTGGTCTTGAACCAAGATGGGACATGGACGGGATAGCCACAGCTTCCTCAGTCAACCTGTTCCAGAGCCTCACCACCCTTTCTTTTTCCTAATATCCAAATTAATCCTGTGCTTTTTCAGTTTTAAGCCATTACCTCGTGTCCTATCCCTGTTATGCCCTGGTAAAAATCTTGCCCCATCATTCCTGTACACTATCCCTTCAGGTACTGGAAGGCTGCAATGAGGTCACCCCAAAGCCTTTTCTTTTCCATGCTGAACAATCCCAACTCTCTCAGCCTTTCCTCATAGGAGTGGTGCTCCATTCCTCTGATCCACTTGGTGGCCTCCTCTGGACTCACTCCAACAGGATGATGTCCTTATTCTGGGGACCCCTTCATTGTGAGTTCTCCATTTACAAACGTTTCAAGCTTGGTTTTGTCCTTTTGGTTTCTATATTTTTCCTCCTACACTATAAATGTAAATGTTTAATATACTTGGGAGGTTTTCGTTGTTTTTGTGGTGGTTTTTGGGATTTCTTAAAAAATAATTTGGAGGCTCTGGTTTAGGCATTCGTCTTTCATACTTCTTGTTCAGCTGGGAAGTTCAGCTGTCAAACGCCAGTAATTGCCTGTTTGTTTTCCCAGTAACATCTAAAATTCGCTGCTGTCAGCTTTCTTCAGAAGGACTGTGCTTCCATTATTTGAGTCAAATCATTGCAGTGCAAATAATGTCATTCATTATCATCATGCCATTTGCAGTCTGAGAGAGATGATGAGACAAAATGAGGCAATACTGCTTCCTGTCTAAAAAGAAAATTGTAAGTATTCCTTGCAGGTTGGGGAGTTGTTGAGTATATTTTTTCTGCTGAAAAATAAATACATCATGGCGATAGATAGTACTGTTCTTGGCTTGAGTTTACACACTAGGAATTTGTTAGTTGATTAATTCTACTTTCACTAATAAGTCCCTAAAGTCTCAGTGGCTTGAGTGTGACTTGCTGGGATCAGCTATTTACACTAGTCAATGCTGTTTGAGAAAAAAAAAAAAATTGAGAGCTGGAAACAGGGATTACATTCAGACAAAACATTTTGCTTTACAGGTACTTGTAAAATTTGATAAATGAGCAGCTGTACACTTCCCTTGAGCTACTGTATTTAGACAAGTGGAACAGATGGAATGGCTCTGCTTCTCCTGTAGAGAATCATTTAGATTGGAAAACACCTTTAAGATCATTGAGTCCAACCATTAATCCAGAACTACAAAGTCTATCACTAAACCATGTCCACATCCTAAGGCATGTCCACAGGTCTTGCCATGAGTCTGCTCCAGTGCCAGCTTCCCACAGGGTCATACCTTCTTTCAAGCTTCCACCTGCTCCAGCATGGGGTTGTCCATGGGTTGCAGGTGGATCTCTGCTTCTCTGTGGACCTGCATGAGCTGCAGGGGGACAGCTGCTTTACCATGGTCATCTCCATGGGTTGGGGCAACCCCCAGTATCAGGAAAGTCTGGGGGATGAACAGATCAAGAGCAACCCTGTTACAATCTGTTCTTAACACAGAAAAACAAAGAAAACTGAGTCTCTGTGAATAAAATGGATTGAACCCAGGAAGGTTTCAAATATACCCCAAAATTTAATTAAAGCAAAACAAGGCTAGATGTTGGTGCCAAAAAAATTGATGTATTTTATTTAATAGTAAGAGAGGCTAAGAGAAAGAAAAGAAAAGAAAAGAAAAGAAAAGAAAAGAAAAGAAAAGAAAAGAAAAGAAAAGAAAAGAAAAGAAAAGAAAAGGAGAGAAAGAAAAAGAAAGAAAGAAAGAAAGAAAGAAAGAAAGAAAGAAAGAAAGAAAGAAAGAAAGAAAGAAAGAAAGAAAGAAAGAAAGAAAGAGAAAGAAAGAAAGAAAGAAAGAAGAGGTGAGGGCGGGGACAGGACAGGACAGGTAGAGTGCTTAAGTAGAAGCACATCACTTTTTTGGGGGTACCAACAAGGTTTCATTGCTCCCCTCCATCTGGTCTTCTTGGTGGTGAGGGTCTCCCAAAGCCCTGAGCCACCAAAAATTGTACAATCCAATGGACTACTATACATTTCAGCCAGGTGGGAACACCCAGGTGCCTTCCCTGGGGTGGCCCTTGCAAGACTCAATATCTGTTGCAGTGCTCTGGTGCAGGGTCTGGGGACCCCTTTGGGGGGGGCCTTTAATGGGCCATGACACCCCCTCTGCTGTCCCTCATATGGATGCAGCTTTTCCTTGGATGAAGGGCCCCCCAGCTGAGCTGGTCTGCACAGCAGAGGGTGGGTGTTAGCTGCCTTGGACCAGAGATTTTTTTCCCCACACATCCACAACCTCTCCTACTTCTCCCACCCTTTGGTGTGAGGGTCTGTTTGAGCTTGGAAGCTGATAAACCCATGGCTGTGGTCTCTACCCTGAAGGTGTTAAACTTAATCCTGTTAATGTATTCTTTTTCCCTAGCTCAGACCTGAGTCATTGTATCTTATCTCCAATACGCAGTGCAGGGCCTCAGTCAGGGTGTGGTGGTCTTTCATGCAGCCTTTGTTATACAGTTCTGCTATAACAGGGCAAAGTCCTTCGTAAAGATGTTTAAGCCATGAAGTATAACATTTCAGTCTCCAACAAGCCCTAAAGAAGGACATGGGCATGCTGGTGGATGAGATGCTGAACATGCCTCAGGAATGTGTTTTTGCAGCCCAGCAAGCCAGTTGTATCCTGGTCTGCATCCAAATCAGTGTGGGAAGCGGGGCAAGGGATTCTGCCCCTCCACTTCACTCTAGTGAGATCCTACCTTGAGCACTGCATCCAGCTTTGGGATCCTCAGCACAGGAAGGACATGGATCTATTGGAGTGAGTCCAGAGGAGGCCAGAGGGATGAAGCACCTCTTATATAAGGAAAGGCTGAAAGAACTGAGGTTATTCAGACTGTAAAAGAGAAGGCTTTGGGGTGACCTAATTGAAGCCTCCCAGAAACTGAAGGGGGCCTATGAGAAAGGTGGAGAGGAACTTTTTACAAGGCCATGTAGTGACAAGACAAGGCAGAAAATGGCTTCAAAGCAAGAGAGAAGAGATGTAGATGAGATGTTATTGTGGGGGTGGTAAAGCACTAGAACAGTTTGCCCAGGGAAGTTGTGGATATCCTATCCCTGGAGGTGTTCAAGACCAGATAGGATGGGGCTTTCAGCAACCTGGTCTAGTGAAAAGTGTCCCTGTTCACAGCAGGAGGGGGTAGAACTAGATGGTTTTTAAGCTTCCTTTCATCTCAAACCATTCTAATGTTCTATGATTTTGCAATTTAGTAGTATGACAAATGCTGAAAGTGAAGAGCACAAGTGGGTTTTTTTCTGTCTAGGGTACTCTCTGACCATCTATATAATTAATTGTAGCACTTAGCAAAGTTTAAAGTTTCCAAACTAATTATTTTTAAAGAAACAAGCTTTGTCTATCTTAGAACGGATTTTGGACTGGCAGAAGTGGAAGCTATGGCTTCACTATAAAGGAGAACTTCTTCACTATATAGGAGAACTTCGTCTGATGCTGAAATTTGAAGGCTGATGTATCTCTTCTGGAAAAAAGAACTAAGGGGATAAAGGGACTTTGTTGGGCAAAGCCATCAAGGTTTTAAGGTCTAGGGACATTTGCAAAGATCAGTTTTTTATAGTAGTTTCCAACTCAGTTGTGTACATGCTCAGTCCCATTTATGCTAAATATTCTTTCACAAATCATTACTCTTCTAAACTCTAATAGTCTTGCAGAGACTATACAGCAGAAGATAATGCCATAATGCCTCAGATTTTCTACTATACTGTATTTTTAAATATAAATGACACCTATATAGCTATAGTATAATCAAAAATAATGTTCTGGAAAAAATATTCATATGTATATGTAGTTATAAATATGAAAAAGTTTCATAATGATATAAATGCTCTTTTTATATATTGTTTATGGTCATTTCAACTTTAAGTGGAAGTAATGGCCTACGACTGCAAATTACAGAATTTAGTATACCTGTGACACTTGCAAATGCCCTGGGAAATAGAAGTTATTGTTTTAACTGCAGGTTTAGCATGATCTTTGAGTTAAAATCTCTAGATTTTCATCTTCTTTTACTGCTTTGTGAAGTGTTGAAAATAGATTTAACTTGAAACAAACTCACATATGAAACATATATTTATCTTTTCAAAATACGCAAGAAAAGACCTAAAAAGTAAAAATGAGAAAATATATTAATTTTGAAACTCCTGATTATAAGGGCCTGATTATTACTACCAAAAGTACCATGCAAAAAGCTCTGTAACCAAAATTAACCAGCCTGAGAATTCAAGAACTGCAGAAAGTGAATCATAAATGAACAGAGCCTGTTCTTCACTATTAGCAATAGTGCTGACTCCAAGCATTTTGGGGATTAGCCTAACATCAGATACCTTACAGTTTGTGGTGTAATTGTCTTTCTAGGCAATCAAAGGGCCTTCAACAAGGCTACTAGCTTTCTCTAGTTTAGTATGAATATGTCAAGTTCTATAAGCAACACAGAGAAGAATCACTTTCGTCAGCTGTGAAAATTGGTGTAATTCACATGTTTGCAACTTATTGAAAAGACAGTGGATTGCATATATATTTTAAGAGAATGTGGTTGGGTATCAGAGGAGATTGTTATCTTGTTTATATATCTGTGGCAGCTGAACTATGAATCAGATGGGCTCTTCTGCCAGAGGGGGCAAGGCTCATGGTTCTTTGCTGAAATTATATATTCAGTCAGGGTTCAGTCAGGGTCCCATGGGCATGGAGCAAAGGAAGCAGAAGAGTAACAGCAGGCTTAAGGGAGTGTGACCTGAGCAGGTTCAATCATTTTAGAGACTCTCTCTGCAACAGAGAGCGGAATCATACTAGATTTATTTGTAAATATTTATTTGCAAGTCTAATGGAAAATATTTCAATTTTCAGTATTTGTAGATCATGCTCTGAAACATTATTTTTTTCTGATAAAATCTGGCTTTAGAAATTTCAAGACTTCAGTATTTCATTCAATTTTATTGTGTGCCAGCATCCCACTATCCATCACTGTCATCTGAGAAGGTTAGAGTAGAAAAACACATATAAATACACCTACCTACTTGCCAATCCCATATATAGCTCTATATAACTGTAATTTGTTCAACTCAATAATAGAGTAAAAGACAATACTTTACATGTAATGGCTAAATTGTATAAGCAAAGTACAGTGAATGGCAAACAAAAAAAGCAGGAAAGGTTCTTTCTCTTCTCGAGGAAAGGTGATAGGGAGCATTACAAAGGTGATGATGGAATGTAGCCGACACGGGGCCAGCTACAGCCCCGTGGAGAACAAAAGTTTAGAGATAAGGAAATGCCAAGTAATAGGAATTGAACCAGAAGTCTTCACTCTGGTCCTCCAGGCCTGTTTATCTTTCTGTGACCCCATAGGCTAGTTTCCCTAACCCTTACTATTGGTCAGTTTCCAAGCCCCCCTAACCCTATAAAAGGGGCTGTCTTGGCCCATTCTGTTAGAAGAGCTGTTGTCAGACCCTTCGCGAGCCCCTCAAAATAAACCATCGTGGAACAGCCGATGCCGCTTTCTCTCTCTCTCTCTCATCTGCTCTTCGGAAAGCCATAACCAGCCAGAGCCCCTTGGCAAGCTAAGAGCTGAAACCATAAAAGAGCTGATATCACTAAGAGCTGACAATCACTGAGCTTGCTAAGGTGACCACGGCTGTGCAGCAGTTCGGGCGGGGCACCCAGCCCCCGGAGGGCTGAGATATCTGGCCTTGAGGCTGCTTGCCTGGGGCACTCTGACCCTATGGGGAATCAGCTATCCAGCTAAGAAGCATGCCCCTGTGGCTTTTTTACAATGGAACTGCTAGCTTTTAAGTAAGAACTTTTATCAACCCAACATCCTTGAGAGAACTGAGAGGTGCAACATAGAGGGGATTGTTCCTAATCCCATTCAAGTAGGATGCACTTTTATGCTTATCTTTTAAGCATCATTATGCTTTCCTGTTATCTTCTCTGTTGTCACCACATGCACGGTGTTTAATGTATTTTGTCTATGAACCCTACATTTTGGCTCTTGCCTCCCTTCCAAAATGTCTAGGGTAATTCCTATTAACAAGTTTTCTTACCATTTGCTTTATTTTTTCTGCCCCTTATTCAATTTTTAGCTCACTTATTTTCCCTATTTTCTTCATGTGAACTGAGTACTTCCGAGAAATGCCATTTAAGAACTAAATTATATGCTTTTCCAAATAACTTTCCCTTCCCCCCCAAAAACAGTGGAACAAAAATTAAAATAGCTTAAAAATATGTGGTTCATTTAATTGTCAGATAGCTGTGAATATTCCTGCCTTGGATGCTATGAAGTTCGAGATTATAAAGTATTGAGAATAATTTTCTGAATCAGGATCACATTAGCTGGTTTTATACAGATTGTAAATCACTCTCCAAACAGAAAAGAAGCTTTTGTGTTTTATTTAAACTTGTGGAAGTCTTTCTCTCTGTCTTCCCTACTGATACAGAATCTCAGAACTTGCAAGTGAAATTAGGAAATATCCTATTACAGAAATTGCAGAAATTCTTCCTTTGCCGTATTAGATTATCTGTCTCTCACTGCTGTCTCTAGAGAGCTTTTTTCACCTTGCATGATAAATTAGCACTTCCTTAAACAAAAAAAAGCTGTTGCTGTTTGATCATTTTTAATACAAAGACCTAATTCAGTATTTCAACTGTAAATGCACAAGACTTGCAGTTTCATATAAGTAAAATCAAACTAATGTAATGTAAATTTGACAAATTTTCCTCTCCAACAAACCTAGATCTATTCATGTGCATATTCATGGTCTTTGAAACTTTTGGACTTGCATTTTACAGCACCCATTTCAGCATTACAATGTTTGAAAAAGGAATTTTCTTAAAATCTCATTTCACAAAGTAAATAATAAAGGTGATCTGACCTGGCCTGACATAATAACCATGGTGGCATTTTTATTGCTCTGTTTGGAAACATAATATGTTCAGTTTACAATCTATCTTTCTACACACAGATTTTTGGTTAGAGAATGACACTTGTGAAATGCAGTATGCCCTGTACTCCATAAATACAGATTTTAATCCACTGTGACTAGCATCAAGTCTGCACTTCTTTGTAAATGTTATTTTATGTGTGAAACAATGATTTGCTGGAAAATTAATGGAATTACATTGCCTGTGATTTTTTTCTTTCCTTGAAATCTATGAGCATTTTTTTCTTTTGATTCATTAATTTAGCTTATTTTTAAAATTATTTAGCATTCAGTACCTTTCTCTTCCCCTGTCCCCTTATTTAAATCAACAAATTATTTTTTGCATGGAAAATGCTTTATCCAAACAAGAAAAGGTCTTTCAATTTCTATGCCAAGGGGCATAGATTATGTAACAGTCAAGATGCAGATAAGGAGCCCTCCAAAACATGTAAATAATTTGCAAAAACTATTTTCAATTTTTTTTTTTAATCTTTAATTCTGTCAGGACTATGACTCTGTTAAGCTATATTAACTCCTTTAAATAAGATACAGCCTAAATTGTACTACAAATTGTAATGGAAATCAATACAACATACACAATCTTAAACCACTTTTTTTCCATTGTAAAATTCACTATTTAAACCAGAAATTCTTCCTACAGGACACTTTGGAAAAAAATTCTCCAGGATAAAATAGGGAATAATTACTGGAACCATGTTCATCTCACTGTAAATTTGTATTCCCTTTTCTCAACGCACATGATGATGAAAATGATATTTACTCCTGTCCTCTATGAGATTTAATAAAATGTACAGTAAATTTGCCTTTTGTTTGCTCTGTGCTTCAATCCAGCTGAAAAATGTGTCCATCAGCTCTGTGGTAATTGTTTCTACTCCAGAACAGTAATGTCTGAGTTGGCACCTTAAGTCACCATCAAATTCTGAATGACAAATTTAAATTAACTTATTGTTGGGAAAACCATGCTATTTTAATTCCCTCTTTTCTTTTTGCTTTCCTTTTTCTCTTTTTCCTTCTCATTATTCATCTTCCTTCATTCATTATTAATCTTCAGTCTTCATTTTTTCTGCCTTCTGTAAACAATATGTACTTCACAATCAGATTGCTCCTGCAACTCAAGCAATTATGTTTTGGGTGAGAGGACTAGCTCATATTTGGGCAAGAAGATTTACAGTTGGTGGGATTTTTGTTTGCTGCAGCTTGCAATTTTTTTTCCTTTGTGAGGCAAGACATATTTGATAATGGTTAGGAAGATCTTGATGGTACTATATCACAGCATACTATGACAAAAGAGACAGTGAGAATAGGAGCATGTGTCACATTTCATGGGCTATATGTTTTCTGCTTATGGTGTGCCTTGAGCCTTGTTGTAGCTCAGCATGTCTCCAACAAGCTTAAAGAACCTGCCCCGAGATAAAAACATTGTGGGCTTGGCTGTTACATTCTTGGCTTTACACTTCCCTTATCTCTTTCAGCTGCTTAGAATTGATAGAAGCACTCTCTGTATACCTGAACTCTTCCTAGTAATGAAGGTTGAGTTTCTGACCTGGTCTGAATAAACACTTAAAAAGTGAATTTTAATAATTCATTTTAATCATGTCTGTATAGCATAACAAATGCAGATTCCATTCTCAGCTAACAGGAATATATATGCTGAGTCTGCTCAAGTATTGTGGCTAAACTTTTGGCTCCTGACATACCAGTGCTCCACAGACTCCTTACTATATGAGTACTCAGGTTAGTAAAGGAAAAAGTTCCATTTTCCCCCCTCTGGTACAACAGGCACTGTTCCAGCTGGGATGTGACAGCCAACACTGAAGAAGTGGGAATTGCTTTCTGAAAAAAGGCTTAAAGGACTTTATGTAGCACAGTTCTTTGAGATGTTTCCTTTGTGTCTGCTCTGCATGTACAGAACATGACAAAACATTTCACCTACCTGGTAGAGCTGAGCACCTGAATGCCACACTATAGGAAAGCACCTTAGCCTCATCATTTTAAACTCTTTAGACTCTAGACCAAAGACTCATTTACATATCAAGGCAGCTGGCATTTCACAGAGAGAGCCCTTTGTCACCTAAGAATTTGGGATAAAGATAATAGTTCAAAAGTGTGAAGCTGTTATTGTAAAGGTTACTTGATGAACTCTGCCTAATGTTTCAGAATGTCTGACCCCTGTTCTCCTATGGTTTTATGTTGTGAATGTCTTTCAACTGTAACTAACACAGACAAAAATTTTCTTTCTTCTGTTTCCACAACATCACTGTTAGTTCCAAAAACATGCAGTGACTAAGACATTTTTACGTTACAATAGATATGGCTTCAAGAATAAGATTTATTTTATTCATTTATCAATAATCTGATAGCATGCTAGGTGGGAGATGCTATTTTTTAATTAATCCATTATCTGAATATATTTTCTGTTGTTCTGCATTGCATAATAAATTATAAAAATCAAATGGTAATTTTGTGTTTTATCATTCATATCAAAATATTGCTGTACATTGCAGTTTTATCCTGATAATATGACAATACTTTATCCTTTCTGTTTTACTTCATACGTGTCCAATTTTATTAGCATGATGCTTAGTACTTTAGACACAACTAGTTTGAAGTGATATTGTGATTTGACTATACTTTTGCATGTGCCCTAATGCCTTCCAGTTGGACTGCTGTCTCTTCATGTTAACATCGTGTGGCAAGGATGTTAATATTTGATTGCCTATGACCATCTGCAACACTCCTTTCTCTTGGAAAGGAACTCATGCAGCAGGAAACTACTTTAAGATATCTCAATAGACTTTCTATAGTCTTTTAGGAATTAACAATTTTATATTAGTAGTTCCTATTTTAGTTTGTATTATTAGTTTGTATTTTAGTTTATATTATTACTATCAATTATAGCCCACTAGGATCAGCAGTCATGCAACCAGGCAGCATGGAAGCTTGAAGTATTTATGTAGATCATATAAACATAATATAAGCATCACCAGTATATTTAGGAGAGCCTTTTTTTCATATCTTATAGGGTTAAAGTAGTGCTGTGGCTTCAGTGTTTTCTAAACATTGGCTGATATTTCAGCTATAACAAATGAAGATCAGAAATGCAGACACTGGTTTTGCATGTTTGTTCCAGGATCAGTTTCACCCAAACTTGTGAAGAGGGAAATCACTTCAATAGTCTTATTTGCTACATATTTCTTTATTTAGAATGTGTTAATTCACTGAGGATTTGAAAGGTTAATTGTATACCCACGGTGCATTTTGAGCCACTGGGCAGTCAGAAAGTTTTCCTGACATTTCTGATGTAGGATGTCTTTTGGCTGTCCTTTGCCATTATTTAGCTTTCCAATACAATTTGCTTTATCTAAAACCATCCTCAGATAGTAGTCTGATGTCTAGATAATTGATACAACCACTGAACATTATCAGGTACAATGTCAATATTAGTAAGACCTTATCAGAACTGGTGGGGTATTGTGTGAACTGTCCACTAACAGATTTTCAAACTCTTTGAACATATCATTTGTTAATATTTACATTAATTCTTAATCAAAATAAACTGTAGATATAATACTGAGTGCATTCCAAACGTTTTAGCATATTATATCTTTTCAGTTACCAATTTTTAACCTTCTTATATAATAAAATCAGTTGTGTTTTACTGGTGATGCTTATATAAAAAAATACTGTTCAAATTGTACTCTTCTTTCAGTTTTTTAGTAATCCAATCCTTTAACAATTTTCCTGTATCTCTCTGAGGATTTAAGTCAAACTAGTCAACTTCTACCTAGTCATCCTTCTTTACCTTTTCTAAGTACTGACACAGTTTTCTGTCTTCTGCTAACACCAGTGGGTCATAGTTTTCTTAGGGATTTTACCATTAATGTTTTTTGAGACAACTAATTAAAAAGAAATCATTAGTGAATATTTTTAGCTTTTTTGCTGATTTAGTGAATGTTTTGCAGCTTGTGAGAGGATTTTTGTTCCATCAATTCCAGTACTTCTGAGAGTTTTCCATAGCTCTGACATTATAGCAGTGCATGCACTGATTTTTCTGTGTTTATGTTCTCCCTTTTTCAAGAGGCCATGGAAAAAGATAGAAATAGCACGCTACTACCAGTACTAAAATATTGTATGCCCATTATAGTTAAAGAGGTAATGGGATTCTTATGATTGTCCACATTTTTTGTTTTCTACATAACTGATATTTTTTTCCCTTTAACTACTTGATGCGGACTTTTCTTTATTGCTTTCATCTCACAATGAGCCTAAATGAATCTTTAGATAAACTGTACTCCTGAATTCTGTAATCCTGTTTTTCTTCTTCAAGTGCTACCCATTTACATTCAAATGTTTTTCTATCTGCATTTTTCCTTCTAGCAAATTTTCCTCCTAATTTGTCTTGGCTTTGAGAAGTGCTACTGAAAGGCACATAGAGAACAATGTAAACATCAGGCACAGTCAGCATGTGTTCACAAAGGGGAAGTCCCGTATAGGTAATATACTGTCCTTCTGCATTAAGGTTATCTGCCTAGTGGGTAAAAGGAAGGAAGTGGATATAATTTTTCTCAATTTAAGTAAGGTTTTGATACCGTTCCTTACTATATCCTTCAGGACAATTGACCATCCCTGAGATGTGCAGGTACATTGTGTACTGGATGAGCAACTAGCTAAGTGGCAGAGCTCAAAGTGTTACAGAGAATGGAGTTATATCTGACTTTTGACCAGTCACCAGTGATGTTCCTCAGGGATCAGCTCTGGGACCAGTTCTGTTTAATGTATTTATCAGTGATATACATGCAGGAGTTGAATGCACTGTTAGTAAATCTGCTGATGATACCAAACTGGGAGCACTGTTTACTGTCTCGAGGGACAAAATGCCTTGCTGAGAGATCTAGATAGACTGGGGCATTGAGATATGATTAATGGGATGAAATTTAACAAGTCCAGATGCTGGATCCTGGACCTGGGATGTAATTATGCAGGTATGAGTATACAGAGGGAAAAGAGTGGCTGGAGAGCAGCTCTGCAAGAAGGAATCTGGGGCTGCTGGATAACACCAGGCACAGTATGAGCCAGTGGTGTGCCCTGGCAGCCAAGAGGGCAAACTCCATCCTGACGTGCATCAAACAGGATTCATACAACTGGACAGAAGAAGTGACTATCCCTTTCACATAGGCATTTTATATATGAAATTTACAAAACCCGCAGTAACAAAAACCTAATTTTGCATATTGACAAATTATAAGATTCAAAGAAAAAGACTGAATCAGTGTCATTAAGAGTAATTTAAAAAGCTGATCAAATGAAAAAGAGCTAAGCAAAAAAAAGTATCATAAAGGAGAGAATGAGGGAATGAAAATCAAAGCACCTAAAGTAAAATGTTAAAAGTTTCCCCAGAATGCACTTTCAATAAAATACTGAGCAGCAGAGCTTTTTTATCCATTCATTTTTATGAAGTATTAAAAGTGTCTTCATGGACAAATCTGGCAACAAACCTGTCTTTTCAATCTCCATTCAATCAGCCATCTCAGTTGTTTGATCTTTAGCATCAAACATTCTGAATGAAAGCAAAGGTGCACTGTTCACACTGTATTTCTCTCTTCACTGTCTTTCTCAAGATCTTGGTCATAATCTGTAGTGTTAAAATTGGTTGCATAATGTTACAAACCTTTTTACCTGCTTTATTTTTCTACCTTAGTTTTCTTCTTCTCTGTCTCTGTCTTTTTTTCTTTTGTCTTTTGATAAAGAAAGTCAGTTAAGTGAATGAAGACTATCTTTATCACAGTGCTGCTGTGAGCCACAGGACAAGAACAGCTAAAAGCAGTCTCTTAAATCACCTGATCCTCTACAAGTTTGCAGGGTCTTAAAGGAGCAGCCGAGACTGCCTGTTGTGCATGCTGTTTTCTTCCCTAGCCTTTTGTGTACTTTGGCCTGTTCAGTCTTGAGTGTAGGGAAGATCTGACTTCAACAAGGAGAGCAGTAAAACCTACTTTTGACCATCTCAGTTAACCATTGGGTATAATTGATTCTGTTTCAGGGCAGGAACCAGATGACCTTTCCAGACCTTTTCTGCTATAACATTTTTAAATTTTCACAAAAAAAAAGAAGTTATTGCCATCTTTATTACCATCTGAAAGACTTTCAAACAAGAAGCTTTCTTTCAAAAAACTCTTAGCAGCTAAGGTAAAATGAGAAAAGTGATCGTGCCAAACAAAAGCCTTTCTTGAACACTGAGTGTTTAAAATACTTTAATGAATTCATATTCTACATCTCTAAGAAAATAAAATTACACTGGTTTTTAATGGTGACTTTAACTAGAAAAGAAAGCAGACCAATGTATATATTTAATATATGTATGCAACTTTGTGACTACTACCTGAAACATAAAACCACTCAAAATTCCTTTGTGTTTTATAATGGCCTTGAAGGGACTTGCAAACATGGTGTGGGGGCTAAGGCAAGAAAATCTCCAACTCTGTTGTAAAAACTGGTAGAAAAAACCCAAATGAGCAGCTACTGGTATCACAGGCAATTACACGATTTTGGGCTTTGAAATTTTTTCAGTCATTCTTTCTAAAGTTTATGCAGATTTTGAGATTATAAAATAATTATGCAAGTATGAAAAACTAAAAATATAATAATGTCCTGAGTGGCCTGTTCAGAAAACTATTTGGTTGTGTAGCCAAATTATATGCAAATAATTCTGGGTAAAAATGTATGCTTATATTTCAGAAATAATATGTTCTTGTCATGTGTATGGTATGAAAATAACAAAATAAAATTTCAGATCTGAATTATTTGATGGAACTTGTGGAAGTTTTCCCTTTCCCCTGAAAATATGGAATATCACAAAAAGTGAATGAACTGTGAAGGTTTTACATGACACATTGCAGCACAATAGACAATGGAACTGGAGAGACCAGAGATGGCAATGGTTGTAAAAATCAAGAGCAAGCTTATTAATCCAGGAAAAGCATCAATGTTAGCCATGTTTCCTTTACTTGAAAATAGTATTGCATAAAGAATCTCAGTAGTATATGGAGGGTTATGTCAGTGTGAAAGGGGAAAAGGAGATGGACATCCATTTGTAATTCTAGGAATTTCTTGACTTTGGAATGTAAACTGGAGCATAAACAAAAAGGAAAGCTATATTAAGGTTCAAAGACATTATATCTATATTGCTTAATCAGTAGTTTTATGCTTTTCTAAATTTTTGCAGTGTTACCCTTCCATTTGATACAAATTTTGCCCTATAAGCAGGTTATTTTTTTAACTGAGGAAGGACGACATATTTTGGGTTTTTTTCCATGTATCCTAGGTGGCTATGAAAATGGATTAGATTTTACAATTTAAAAAAAAAAGTAAGAAACTCCAGTTAGATATTAAATACAACTTTATAGTTTATTGTTCATTTAAAAAATCCTACCTATTTCTAAACAAATCAATATGCACAGAATAAGAGCCCTAATCTTCAGGCAAGTGCCAAATCAATAGAGAGATACCCCCCCAGTAAAATACAGTTGCATTCACATAAATTTGCTGCTTAGGATTCCAAACAATTGTGTACACTGTAAAGAGAGTAAACCATTCTTTTGTTGAATTTTTGAGATGTAATTTTATATATGGAATTTTGTCTTATGTCCAATTCAGGTCCTATGCATAATATCTGGTTTCCAAATACTGCATCATTCTTCCACAAAATCATTCAAATTCACAAGAACTTTCATTCTCAGGTTACAAAGACAAAAATAGTTCATCAATATTCTGCATGAACTCACCAGAATTTTTATTTTTGAAACAAATATTCATGAAAGAGATCAAACTGATTTTTCTGCCAAATGCATGCTGAAATTTTGGAATCATCAGTATACACCCATATGGAATGCTTCAGAAAAATTTGTTTTCCTATTTGCTGTTGTCTTCACTGTTACTGGTGTGGGGCTTTTTAGCCGTGCCTGATTTTTCATTGCAGAGTTTGATTTCCTACAGTTATTAGGAAGTTGTTTTGGTTTTTCCCCCCTTAAAATGGAAGAGCCTCAATTCAAAACAATGAAAACTATAGTTATAAAAAAAAATTACAGCTTTATGTTTCTCACTGAATGAAGTCTCAACAATACCTTCAAGAAGGAAAAGGATACTTTATTCAGGTTTGAAGAATTAATACCTAGCAAAGTTAAATTCATTAATCAAATTGAGTGGTTTCATTTGTTAGACCACACCTGGACTATTGCATTCACTTTTGGACTTCCATTAGGAAAAAGATAAGGATTTGAATAAACTAGAGTGAGTTCATGGAATGCTACTAGGATAGTGGTGGCTCTCCTGTGAGAAATGGAGGGAGCTCAGTTGAAGCCTATCTTTGAGATAGACAAAAATAAGTCTATAAATAATGCTTGTCATTTTAAAAAATCAAGCTTTTGCATAACCAGGAAGTAAATTAATTAGGCTGCTTAGTTTGGGAAAATTAAAGATTTGAATTCAGAAGATGGTTTGGGTTAGAAGGGACCTTAGAGATCATCTGGTTCCATCCCCGCTGCTGTGGGGAGAGACACCTTTCACTAGACCAGGTTGAGATTGTGCAGAATGCTGTCCAAACTGGCCTTGAACACTGCCAGGGAATGGACATCCACAATTTCACTGGGAAACTTTTTTCAGTGTCTCCACAACCTCAGAATGAAGACTTCCACTGGACCTGAAAGAACTCTTACTTTACTTTTAAGTAAAATGTGTCAACACCATTAGAGCACATATTCAAAGAGGAAAACTAAATACTTGTGTAAAAGGGCTTTTCAGTATGAATAATCATGCAAAGAGGGATTTAATAAGAAGATTAAGAAAATTAATAAGAGATTAAAAAGAAGTGTAAAAGGGATGCATTAGGAAGAACAGAGGCAAAAAAATAGGGAAAAGGGATTCATTTGGAAGGAGAATGATAATATTTTGGAGTTTGAAGACACTACGAGTAAATATTTTAAAGGTTTTACCCTAGTATCAGAAACTTAAACATAAACTGGTTTTTTTTTACATACTAATCTTTATACATTATTCTTTTCCTAAGCAAAGAGGAGAAACTAGATAAGGAGGCTTCTCTATACTTAGAATCAGAAACAAGCAAAGAAGATCTAGAAATGGCAATAACTTTTAATTAATAATATCATGGGTGGATTTTGTTTTGGATTTGTGTTTTTGGGTTTTGGCTTTTTGTTGTTAGTTTTGGTAGTTTTTTTTTTTTTTTTTAATTTGAGCAACACTTTAATGACAAGATACATTATCTGCTTCAAAGGTAAAGACAAATTCTGGCATGGAAGTTTGAAGCAAAATTGCTATTTCTAAGTGTGAAAGGTTTAGGCTTTGACAACATGTTCCAGTCAACTGAATTAATTAGGATATGGTTTTGTAAATCTAGTAGAAGCCATTTAAAAGAAAGCTGTAAATCTGGTGGTAGTAACTCTGGAGAACAAACGTAGTATAAAGATAAAATCAGTGAAGAAAGCCCATGATCCAAGCAGATAATTTGATAATAATGCTATGCAAAGCATTAGAGCAGACTCTGAAAAAGAACTAATTTGGGTCATAGAGGTAAATTGAACTTGCAACTTGATTTTATCTCATATAGGTTGTGACAGACTAACTTAACGTCTTTTTGGATGTCTTCCTAGAGAGGCTGATAAAGTAAAACTACTCCACTCAGACTTAAGGTAAACATTTGGTAAGATTTCTTTAAGGAAAATTAGCACTAAACATTGTGATTGCAGTGATTAACACAGGAAGTGAAAGAAGTTTGTAGAAAGGACACTATCTCCAGCTATTCTAAAGTAGCAAGACAGGCTGAAGAAAAATAAGCCTAGACACCTCTCAAGCATCAGTGTTGGAACTGAACAGATATACTGTATTTGTTTATGACATTGAAATGAAACCCAGGTATACAGCTGAGAAACAAACAGCAAGGTTCTAAGTCAGCATCAAGAGGCTCTGTTCACTCTAAGGAAAGGAATCACACAAATGTAATACAATTTAACACCACAAAGTTCAAATATATATTTTCAAGAATTAATAATAAAAACATGATACAAAAAGAACATTGTCAATCTGATGTGAAGAAATGGGTAAAATATCTGGTGATATTTGTTGGAGTTGAGTATGAACTGCCAGAATGATGAAGCCTTGAAACAAGGTTGCTGCTGTGGCAGAATGCATTGAATGACACATTCTTCTAAGTGAAAGTGGAATGTAAATAACACCACACAAGGTATCAGCAAGGCCTCGTCTGGAACATTGTGTACATCTCTAATCATTTCTCTCAGGAGTGATTAATTTAAATTGGATCAGATTTAGAGAAGAGATATGAATAAAGTAATGGAATATTTACCTTACATAGAAAAGATTAAGAAGAGCTCTGTTTGCCTAGCCTAGCTGGGGAAGGTTAAGAGGGGGTATAATGACTTTTTATAACTACATTGAGAGAGGAGATATCAAGGAAAGAAAAATCCTTTAGTTTTAAGAATAATATCAGTACATGATAAATGGCTATGGATAAGTTTAGACTGGATATTATATAAGGTTTCAGATCACCTGAATATCTTGGTGAGGCACAGAAACAAAACTACTTTAAAGTGTGTTTTTTTAAGACTGTAATGGTATTGGGAAGAAAATTCCCAGAGACAAGAATGCTTTGTAAAATTGTAGTTTACCGCCTCTGTGCAGGTTGAAAATACAATGGAATGTTGTTGGGATTTTTTCGTTGTTATTTTTGAGAAGTTTTTTGCAAGCCATTTATGTTTTATTGCATTAGGTAGAGTTCCCTGCCTGAACCAGCTGCCTGTTTACACTGTGGAATAAATTGATTCTTCAACCTGGAGTCACTATGGGATTTTTTTTCAAGATTGGATAGTCAATGACTGGTAAGTATTCTTTTGTTTATTCTTGATTGTTGAGAAAGAGTTTAAGTAACAGTTTAGGTAAAACTATTATGAAATATATTCATAAATACTTGAATTGTCCTGGTTAAGCTATGATCTTACCCCTTGCTGTAGCTCATTGGAGATGTAGGATTTTGTGGCCTTCTACTATATGCATTTTGCATTTATTTAAGGTATTGAGGCTTTGGGGTGGTGGTTGTGTTGCTTTATGGTGTAACTGTTTTGTGGGCCCTTCAACACTCAGAGTCTAAAGTATACTAGTTTTAACTAATTTTAAGTATCTATATGCCTGAGCAAATAAATCTTGAAATCTTGACTGTTTTTTAGCCAGTTGAAAGAAACAGGAACCTCCAGACAACCTTTTATATGTTTTATCTTAGCCACATTCTAGATAATGATATTTTGAGCAAAGAGCCTCTTCTTTTATTATTTTGTGCTTGAAATATCAGAAGAATAAGGCTGGAGAACCCAGGAGGTTCTTTACACAGCTATTGTGTTGCCTTCCTAAGCAATAGAATGGTATCATACCCTTTGTTTCAGAAGAGAGAGAGAACTTGAGTATTAGCTCAGGTAGCATGGTGTAAGAGACTATGGAGGTGGACACTATTGAGCAAGTCTCTGGTGTTCTAATAAAAGCAGAAAAGTGTAGCACTTTGCTGTATATTGCTCATGTTTTTTTTGATTTTAGTATTATTAGTAAGCTTAATCCCATAGTATTTTTTTTCCACAGTCCTTTTAATTGGTTATGTAGTATAATCCTGAAAAAGGTAGAAGAGATGGAAGGGCTGCCTGGCGTAATAGAAAGCGAGACTGGCTCGATTGGGCTATATTCTTGACTTCATTCTTATCTTCCCTGTCTAGTAACTAGTGTGTCCATTCAGTAATTTCAGACAAGGGACAAAATTTCTGAAGATCTGAAATTTCTATGAATATTAAGAAAACCAGATATTGTAGGACACGGGATAAAAAAACAAATCAGTGTCTTTAGTTAGAAAGTAAATTTTAACACTACCTCTCATCTGTTTCATAAGACAGCCTCAATATTTTCAATATATATTGCTCTATGTACTGGGTTTGGATGGGATTAAGTTTTGAGTTAAATTTCTTCAGGTTAGCCTGTGTGATGCTGTGTGGGTAAAGCAGGGTTGATAACACACATCAGTGTTTTGGCTACTGATGGACAGTGCTTGCACAGTATCAACACCCTCTCTTCCCTCCCACTCACTGGCTCCCAAAGGCAGTAAAGCAAAGGTGGCCAAGAGACTGGAAGTGAACAAGGTCAAGGCAGCTGACCCAAACTGACAAAAGAGATGTGCAATATCATGTGATGTTGGACTCAGCAACAAAAACTCAGGGGGAGAGGGTTAAAGGAGGACATTCACGGGTTTGGCATTTATCTTACCAACTAACTCCTTCGCATTTGAAAGCCCCACTTTCCAGTGGATGTATTTCTGCCTGCTGATGGACAGAACTGAATTAATTTCTCTTTCTGTTTTGCCTACAAGCACAGCTTTTGCTTTTATTATTGCTTGATCCATTAATTTGAACTTCTGTTTTTCTCTCCCTCACCAGTAAGAGGGAAGTAAGCAAAAAGGAGTTTGGGAGTTTGATTCACCAGGGTCAGATCCTAAAAGTGAATGTATGCCTTTGAATCAACTACAGCTTTATATGGACCACCTGACAGAATACATGAAATGGAGACCTGGAGGGAAGAGCAAGCTGCCAATATGAGAGAGAGAGAGAGGTGAGGGTACTAAGAGCAGAGAATATCAGTTCACTGTCAATAAACAGAACTGACTCAGATACACAAATTTTATTACTTATTTATCTACCCAGTGGAAACTGTGTTCTAGCTAACTTCAGTCAAGCAGCACAACCTTAAGAGAACATGGAAAACAGACTCTAATTTTTAATATACTTGTAGTTATTAATAGGATTGATATTAGAATAAATTCAATCTTCAAAATTGTAGGAAAATTATTTATTTTTCAGTCCATTTAACAAATATTTGCATTAAAATTTAAAAAAATGAACATAAAAAATATTTCTTTACTTGAAAAGGATGATTCTGCCTAAGTTTCCTGAAGTCAGAGACAAGGTGATATTTTGAAACTTAGAGAAAAAACATCTGTTAAGAACTCAAAAACAAACCAAAGAGACTCTTTAAGTAAGCCATCAGCCCCGGAAAAGATGCTCTCCCTTACAGCATATCCTGCAGGGAAAGGATGACATTACCATGAGTAGAGATCTACAGAGTATTTCTTAGAGAAATTAAAAATTATATTCTCAAACAATAGATATCACCACAGATTAAAATTGAAAATATAAGATTAAAATATTATACATTAAAAATACCATCCCATGAGGCACTGCAACTTCACAGTATTCCACTGAGTGTAAAAGATTTGAACCTTATTGTTCACTATCTTGTTTTTGGAGATTAATCAAATAATTTATATCCTTTTAAATAGTTTTAGCTGTGTGAATTATCATTTGACTTGTAGCTAATCCATCTATCTATATAAAAACAAAATAATGTAATTCAATTGAACAGCAGTGAGTATTTGTGATCATCAGTGACCAAGAATTTATGAACACAAACACATGAAGAATCTAAAGAATGCTCTAATGTCATCTCTTAATTTTCCAGCGTTGCACTTCCTTGACCAGCAATCTGGATATTATTTGGCAGCAGCACATTATTATGAAGTCTTTTGTTAATCTTCCAATTAAAGAAAGTGATCCTTATAATACACTGCAAATTAAATGTTTGCAAAAGTGTCTCAAGTCTCTATTATTTTTAGTTTCTACTTCAGCTGAACAGCTGATTTTCAGACTCCTTGCACAGACCCCCTGAGGAATCCAAACCTCTGCACACCATTTTTTCCAGAAAAAAATTAGTTTCAGCCTGTTCTTTGATCTAACTTTGAGTGGAAGGCCAGAGCAGACAACATTTGGGGGAAATCTGTTTAGGTAATTCATGCTACTTGTCCTTGGTATCTCTGAAATTGTGACAAAATTTTTCCTTCCTAGTGAGGGAAAGGAGGAGCAGAAGGGATACTGGGTGATGTTTTAACAGCCTGTGGGCTGAGGTGATGGGATGTGGAACCAAAGTGCAGCGGGAGCACCATGCATCTCCTGGTTTTGACCCACCTGGTGTTCTGACTGCAAAGACATCTAAAGGTGGGGGTATTTGGGCAGGAGAGGAGGCAGAGGAAAAGCCTGATTGTGTATTTACAAGGATTTACCAAGGAAAAAGTGTAATTTCACAGGAATATAGGCTTAAAAGGAACATTTGCATGTTTGATAGTGGCTTAGATTAGTATCCAGGTTATCTGGGTTCCGTTTCCTTTGCTCAGAATTATTTGTACAAACTGCTCAATCCTTTGATTTTTCTCTGTCTGACCTACAATGAGGACACCCTTGTTAATAAAACCGTGTTGTAACTCTTGGTGTGTACCAATGCAAATTTAATTTTCACTGCAGAAGATCTTTTAAGTCATCAAGCAAATAAGAAAATAGGAAAACTAGAACTAATTCTGATCAAATGTATATAGATACACACCTAACTATGGTTAATTTGCTCTAGTCTTATCATGCCTCTGGTCATTACACAATAAAAGACTACACATTTTCTTCTATCCAGATGTTTTGCTTTCTGTTCAGTTCTAATTGAAGCACAAAGAGGATATGTTTTGCTTTTACTTACTCTACTATGTATATGACAACATTCTCATAAAACTTAAATTATTTCTTCTGAGATTTTAAATATCAGAACTTCAGGGAGAAGGGAGAAAATGGCCTTTTAACACCTATGTGCAGAAATTCTATATTTGCATATATAGCAGAAATACTATATTTGCACTTAGTCAGTTGTGACTAGAATTTAACTCGGCTTCAGATTCACTATAAGCTCCCAAATGACTGTAGAGCATGATTATATCTGAATATTTGACACTTTTTTACAGAATGAAAATATAATTTTTGCCTTCTTCTATAAACCTGTCTAGATTTATTCATGACATTCCCTATCTAATATATCTCGCCTGATAGGCATATTAAGTTTTTTTTACTTTTTATAGCTATCATACTCTTTCATCTGGTTTGTAACCAGGTTTAATGAGGGAAAATAAGTCCTATTTGAAGTCTAATAATAAAAAATTTTATGACATAAAGTCTCTGCACTTACTTTTCATTATAATGAGGTGATTCCAAAATGTGGAAAAATGCATGTTTATTTCCATCAGATGTTGAAGATGAATTTTCTGAAAAGCAAAACTCCTCTTGTGTAAAATCATAAGTTTATGAATCTAGCTTTGTGTTTGATTATACTTGTATTCTTGTGTGTATCTAATAGTGCTTTTCAGCTTGTTGCTTAGGAAATTTTCTATTCACTTGAAAGAAATAGTTGAGATAAATGCTTTTGCAAAACGTGCTATATTAAAATGCTCAGAGTATTGTTTTTCTGAATAATTTAAAAGATTATTGAGAAGTTATCCTCTTATCACCAATAATAAATTTCCCCTTAGTGAATCATTAGTAATTCAGATCTGACTGTTAGTGGAACAGAGGTATTTAAATTGATGCAAATATTTTAATTTATTCTCACTTTATAAACATCTGATTTATTAAAGAACAAACAACTTGATAATTTTCAGTTTAATCTCTCTGAGGGATTTTATTTCTTAGAAGGGTTTTGTGCTGCCCTGAAGAACAGCCATGCAGAAGGTAGGTGTCAAGTCACATAAAACTTGATTTGGAATTTACATTTGAAAGTGAAAAGAAATAATACATTTATTAGAAGCTGTACCTGGTCTGATATTGAAGAAGAATATACAAATAACTTTCTAATTTATTTCAGTCACTAAAATGATACACTAAAGCAAAAGTTGCAATGAAAACACAGTCTTCAAATACAATTTCTAAGGTCTTACTGAGATTGACAGAGTATTTGTGCCAAAAGGTACAAATAAATTACTTTAATTGTCTGTGCCCACAGAACCTTTTGGGGTTACAGAATATACTTTAGCTCACAGCTTGTTCTTCCATCTAGATATTTCACATTTCCAAGCATATTTATAGGAAATTATTTCATTCTGATGTCACAATAACCAAATGACCTAACTTTTGATTTACTTTATGGTTACCCAGAGCTTAAGCATATTTTTTTTTAGCAGAAATCTCACCTTAAAAACCTGTTCTTATATAGAAATATACTGGTACTACTAAAATTGTGAGAAAATTGTGTTTCTGGAAAAGTCTAAAATTGGCCCACTTCCAAACATTCTGCAGAGCTGTTAAAACTTGTTTGTACTACTGTCTGTTAACCTTAACAGGGGAGAGATAACAGCTTCAGATCTGGTTCATATAAAATATCAGACAATGGAAAGCTCCAGTAATGTCTGACACCTTTCTTAAAGGGCAGTAACAATTCAGATGTGAAAATGCCTTAGGGGCTTTTAGGGCTTTAGGGCTGTAAGGTTTTTAGCTTTTGGGGTTTTCTTGGTTTAGGTTTTTTTTACTTCTCCACTACTCTTGGCAACAGGCTAAGTAATTTTTTTCCAATACTGGAAAAATAAACTTCATATAAACTTCACATAGTAGTGGGTATACTCAGTTTAAAAACAAGGATAGCTCTCATTTAAAGATTCCCAAAGCTCATATCCTCTGAGTGATAACAGGTGGCAGAATCCTACCTTTAAGAAATGATGATCCTCTCTGGGGAGCTCTGTAGGAGATATATATGCAATGAGCATGAATGCTCAAAATCTATGAAAGTAAATGAGAAAAGTCTCACAAGGCACAGTGGGTTTTGTGTGTAAGAGGTAAGGAGAGATCTTTAGAGAAGGTAAAACTTTTGGCATGAGGAGATCTCTGATATTTCTCAGCCATTGAGAATTTGTACAATAATATTCAAAGGATCTTAGGGAGCAGCCACTGGAAAAGGATTAGTTTTTATTCAGCCACTTGACCTCTAATGGAATATTATAACATTCCTTTCTCTCCGACTGTATTTTCTTACATGTTTTATTTGTAAGAAGTCTTTTTTCTATTTTTCATGATTTTAAAAATCATGTAGATTCCAAGAGTGGAAATATATATGAAAGTAAATAGTCTTTTAAACTCTAAATCCTGCTTTCATAAATACCCTTCTGGTACTGGGGAATGCATTTAAAATGAGATGAGACATGTAGAGCAGAAATATTCCCAGCTCTGCACAGGATAGAAGAGATAGAAATAACAGACATTTCTACAAAGACTCAAACATTGCTGGGAGGATGAAAGCTAAAATAAGTCACCTCTCTACAGAGGCATCAGTGTCATTTATATGTGCTGTCAAATAGTTATTTACTGAAAAATCTGTAGGAAATCCCTAAAGTATGAATAATGTCTAAAGTGATTCTGACCACCAGTGATCCTGAAAGAGGGAAGGACAGTAAGGGTAATCATATTAAGGGAACATTGATCAATGACAGCATAAAGCATGGAAAACACATCTACATTCTTTAGGATACCTCTAGAGAAGTGATTTAATTACAAAAAAAAAAAAAAAAAAAAAAAGAAAAAAAAAAAAAAGTGGGATTGAAACCCCAAACAAAATGATACAATCAATAGTTCTTCGGGTTGGTGAGAGAAAAGCTAGACACAGCTCTAGACACAGTGCAGTTCACAGTCTGTTGAGCTCCCAAAATAAAGATATAGTCCAAGACAAGACAAAGGCAGTGAGAGAAAATAATTTGCTACTTGGATGACATTGAGTTTAGGGACAGCATAGGTAAGGTCTGTTTTCTGACCTATCTTCACTTTTGCTTATGAAGAAAGATATTTTGCAGAAAAAAATCCCAACAACAAACCAAAACTGAATGCTGTTACTATCAGTCATTTAAAACATTGCAACCTCTGTAGCTTTACTGTCTTGCTTTCTTCATAAACACATCTTTCCTCTTCAATCTTCTAACAATGTTCAATGCAATAGACAGAGTCCCATTTGCTACAGAATGTCAGACTGCATTCACACAATTGAATTACTCAAAAAAAATGCTAAGAGTTAAGAGAAAGCCACAGATCAGTCGTGAGCAATCTTTTAGAAATATAAAAAATGTAAAAATATAAAAGTGCTTAGTGAAAAATCTGTATTTTAAATTCTGATGCACAACAAAGCAAAATTTTGTGTTATGGGGAAAACTAAGATCCATCTATAATTAAAAAAATGTAGAGAGAATACATCTGAGCTGTAAAACCATGTATTAGAACTTACTGTTTAATTATAATATGAATAGTCCACTTACTAGACCATTTTTGCTCTCTGTCTTTCTCTCTCCAGCAATGGAAAATATAAAATGTTGTCCACCTATTTTCTGTCTCTTGTTTTAAAGGGCCTAGTTTCCATTTACAAAATAGTTCTGAAGTTATTCTTTTTAATAGCCTTTTTAATAAGTGTGTAGTTTGGTTGAAAAGCCAAATCAATTTAAAATTATTTTCAATCCATCAGTTGACATGCTCCAAGTTTTCAGAAATGTTAGTGGACACAGCCAGTTTAGTTTTTACATAACTGTGTCTTTAAATATTAAGTGGCACATATAAATATCTACATAAATACAAAAATTTTATAACATTGAATTTTTAGAAAAAGTCCTGAGTCATGAATACAGTATAGATTTATTATTTTAAAGCATTTGAATTAAAGGCCAATATGATTAAACTGTAGAATGGAGATATGAAATGTTTCTTAAAGGACACAATTTTCCTAAGAAATACTCTTTACTTCCATGAATACTTAACATCATGATCAGTCTAGCCTTAGAAGATAGAAAATGAAAAAGAAGGGGTTGTCATTGCCTAAATAGCAAAACTGAAAATATTTCACAAAATTGCACAGTATTTTTTTTATTTAAAAGCAGTATAACAGTATGGTTCAGACAGCTCATTCACTTGAAGTGAAATCATGTCTTCTGAAACACCAAAGTGTCTGGTCTGCTGTAAGACTGAATTTTTTGTGGACTCAAAATTCCCATTCACATTATTATATCAGGAATATAAAAGAATCTTGACACTCTGTTCTATACTAACCTGTTAATAGTCTTGATTTTCAGTAGATCTATAAGTCTGAGATTTATCTGACCAAATCACAGGTATTCCTAGTTAGACAGGTAGTCTAGGATAGTCTTCAAGGCTTTCTTTATCACCTCTGGAGTAGCCTATTTCCTTCGGACACTTCATCATGTTTTATGTGAAGCAGCAAAAGCCACGGAATAGAGAGATATTCACTTGCAATTACATGCAGAAAAAGCATTTGCAACTAGTTTAAATTTCTATGTCCTACTTTTTTTTAGATCAGTCACACCTTCAGTATTCTTAAGCTTTCTATACTAGATCTTTTAAAAACACCTTTTTTGAGATAACAGTGGAAACATTAAGAATATGAATGAGTAATCATTGGAAGTCATTACAGTGACAACTTTCCAGCAATGTGATGGTCATCACATTTTGTTTCTTCTAGGCTAAGTCACACTCTTTTATACCATTCCAAACATAAATGTGAGTTTCCTCACCAAAAATCAACAGGATTACATCAGCAGCCTTAGAAGGAATTGAGAAAAGCTTTTAAACATAGAAAAACTTTAAGTGATTATATTTTTCATAGTCAAGAGAAAAGGAAAAATGAATGCAGTACCAGAAGGCAAAGAAAAATTCAGAGTTCTTTCACCAGAGTTCTAGGATAGTCTTCAAGGCTTTCTTTAAGAAAGCCTTGAAGACTATCCTAGACTATCTGTGTCTATGCTTTTTGTCTCATATCAAAAAAACTGCTCAGGAAGGTCTGTACTACAGGAATAATTCATGTCTATCTGTTTAGTCTGGAAATACTAGTCAAAGCTCCTCCCTCACAGCTGAAAAATATCTCAGAAATCACTCTTTATATACATCATTGAATCAACTATTACTCTATTTAATAAATAAAAACTCAACTAGATTATTGGCAATAAGTTGCTATACTAAGGAATCCTAAAGAATATGGTGAAAGGGAAATGGTGGAAAGGACTGAATTCAATATCACTACTGAAAAGTTTACTGTGCTCTGAGCTATTTCAGTGTTCTTTGTAGCTGAAAAAAACTGGACAAAGCTACTTCATCAGCTCATGATTCTTTCAAAGTGGTCTTTTCTGGTACAGAACTGATTAACCTGTAATGGACATTTTTTGTTCAGAGAGCAGAGTTCTGTGAACATTGTTTTTTTGAGGGTCAGATCTATTTTGTGCCCTGCTTGGCCATCTCTTCATATTTGGTAAAGAGACTTGAAATGAGAAAATGTTTCAGCTGCTTCAACAACATTTAATACTGCCTGGAAGACACTTCAACATGCTCAGTTCCTGTAAATAAAAGTTTCCAGGTTTAAAGTTTAGAAGTGGCAACAGAAAAGTGCACTAAGAAAAGCTACAAAAAGCCCAGGAACTATGACAGAATTAGAACCCCTTAAAGTTTGTCTTAACCTTTAGGGTAGCTTTTAATCCTCAACTAAACACGTGCTTTTGTTCATCTCCCTGAAGTTCCCAAAGGGTTCTCTGGAAGGAAAACGGCAAACAGATTTGAGTTAAAAGTTTGCATTTCTGGCAAGTATAAAAGAAGTGATGTCATGCTCATGGCTTAAATCATGATTTTTATGCCTGCAAACTTTGCATTTGTTTTGACAAAGGCCTTGCAGCCCAGACCTTTTAGAAGATAAGGAACATAAAAAAAATAAAAATAAAAAGGCACACATACCATCCAAAGACAAGATTTGGCATGTATTTGCCAGATGAAAGCAAGCAGGATCTACTATTAAAAAAAACCAGATCTGGCTGAAGCTAAATGCTCAAAAAATAATTTTCTTTACATTTATATCTCAGTGGCATTTTTTTTGTCAGTTGAAAATCACCAGAGAAAACTGGAGGAAAAAGAGAGAGGGCAAATGAAAAGGGAATGCTAAAGTCTTTCAATTGTCTTACACTTGCTTCAATTGATTTTATAGTTAAGAAAATCACTTCTGCTAAATTACATCTATACTGCTTATCGGTTACTACTCATAAATAGTTAATATTCCTAATAAATAATGATTTTAATTCTAAGGGACATTTGTTACATTTTAAAACTTGTATAAAAATGAGGTTTGCGTGACTGCCTGGATGCCCATATCTAAATACTCTGTATATTACAAAGGCTCTGAGCTCTTCACAATTCCCAAGAGTTTCTCTGAGGTTCTCCCTGAATAGATTTAGGTTGACAAGCTCCTTGAAGTCATCTTTACCCACGTTCAAAACAGGATGTCTGTCACGACTGTCAGGTCATCTGGCTATGGTTACAGCAGGACAGTATATATGAGGTTACTTTACTAATGCCTGCATTACTAACTGGGTAAAAAAATCATGCCCTAAAATAAAAATAGTTGTATCATTATGCTCCTATCTATTGCTTCTCTTCAGTCTGTCAAACAGCGATGATTTCCTTTTTTTCTGGCACTTAATGACACATTTTTAGCAATTTCTTTCAGCATCAAACAGTAAATGTTGCCTTTTCTTCTGATAGTCTGAAAGAAATGTATACATAGATTTGTACAGAAGAGTTTGGCCACTGGACTGCTGCAGAAGCAAAGCAATTCCCTGAGGAGACTGTGGGTTGCAAAGCTCCTCAGACTGGGTAACAACAGAAAGTATAAAATAGTGAGAGATTAAATTTTTGAGTAACCTGCAGATGAGGTCAGGTGAAAGGTTCTCATGACCCCCAAACTACAGAATATTATCATAGGTCCTGGGGTTAAAATAGCCAAATGCTTAGATCTTTCTCCCAGCAGATGGTGATGAGCCACTTTAGTAAATGGCATAAGAATTTCTTTACATTTTCTACATGGCTACAAGGCTGGTTGTTGCTCAAAATAACTGCTTCAGTTTATTTGGTTTTTTGTGGGTTTTTTTTTTTTTCCATTGGTCATCTGATTTATTAATGCTAGCTATAACCAGACATTATGGCAAAGGTATTCTTCCCTATATTACCCCAGTCTTCCAGCCTCAGAGTGGTCATACTATTTACAAGTGAAATCTTTAATTCAAGTTATTCCAAGGGGTGATTGAATTTGTCTTCCAGAAACCTTTCCAGTCAGGTACCTTGAGGAAAGCATAAAAATTTTTGGGAAGGCAAAATGGATAATCAAGGGACTAAAATGAGTTCAAGCCTAATGAGTATTGAAGAAAGAGAAGGTAGGAAAATCCATATAGAAACCTCTTTTATTATACCTCCTCTGAAGTTTGCAACACTAGGAACTGGAACTATGTCACCATTTTAAAATGAAAGTAACTGCGATAAAAATGTATCACAAAAGAAATAGAATTATCCATATGAAGGCGTGGAAAAACTTTGTCACTGACGTTATGTAAGCAGTGTAAACAATTTATTGAGTTATAAGCACAAGCCAGAAATGGTATTACCATATCTCATTGTTAACTTGAGGAGTGAATGAAATACATAAAAGTTTATGTTCTATAATGTTATATAAATTGCTAGAGAGCACAGTGCTCAGTGACAACAGATCAAGGATGTTGGAAGTATTAGCATAATAGCAAAAACAGAAATTGATGAGACTTTTAACTTGCTTCTTTTATGAAATCTTATAAATTGGCAATAGACTAGAGGATAGAGTAGAGGACAGTAGGTCTAAGACAACAAGAAGCAATCAGTGCTGAGGAATCGAGCCAAAAATATGTGGAAAAAGATTAGAAAATTGAACTTCTCTGGACACATAAACCTAATCTGCTTTAACGGGCATAAATACATTCACATAGAATCTACAGATATTTCTTTAAATAACTGCAAGAAATTGACTTTCACTAATAGCACATGACAGCAAAACCAGACACAAAACCTCCATATATAACTTTACTACTTCTATATTTAATGGCAAAAAATTGTATTAAATCTGTGAATGTAATAAAAATTCTTCATATGCCGTAAAACACTTGGAATCCAATTTTGTGGGAGGAATATCAAATGCATGATACAATTTTATGAAAGCAATGTAGCTAACAGCAGTTAGTGCTGATCCCAGGGACATAAGATATACTTGTTCAGGTGCTAAAACCTTCCTTTGAAACAGTTCTTTATAGAAGGAATCATGCTGAAGGACTAATTCTATTTTTACTTTCTTACTAATCAATATTGTTTCATTTCTTTCCTGAAGGTAAAAAAAAAACTCCTGGGTTGTGGGTGATTACAATGGGCAAAGTAATAGTGTGCTGGTTTATTGCTCAAATAATAAAGAAATAATGCAGGATAGCAATAAATACCAGTACATTAGATGTGCTTTGCTCAGTAGCAACAATTCCAATAAAAATTGAAGGTTTGAAAACTTAAAACTGATCTGAATAGTCCATGAAGAGAAAGTCAGCAGTTCTAAATTTAAGGAATGATTTTTTTCTAAAAGGATCCTGGGAGGGTAAAACCCACATTTCTTAGAGTTTGCTAAGGTCATTTAACAAAACCTGCAAATGTAACACAAAAATTTTTAAAGCATAAACCAAGAATTTAGTAGCCAGGACTTGATGATCTATGATTCTACATTCTGAGGTACCTAAATACAGCTAACATGATAAGTAAATGCTCCTCTAATATTTTTAAAATCAGCTTAATCCAAAACGAGGTTGGATATTTCCAATATTCTTTCTGAGACAAAGCTTTGTCCCTGTGTTGTCTGCTCTTGCTCAAAGAGAATCCTGGGAAAATTAATATGAAGGCTAAGTAACCCAGTCTCAGATTATTCAGGAAGTAGTGAATTCCTAGAATTTTCCTGGAAATTCATAGTGACTAATGTTAACAGAATCACAGAATATTCTGGGCTGGAACCCACCCACAAGGATCATTGAGTCCAACACTTAAATGAATGGCCCATCCTGCAATCAAATCTACAATCTTGGCATTATAGCACCATCCTCTAACCAATTGAGCTAATATCAGTGCCTTACTTCATCAAGTCATAGAACTGACCATGCAAATTCATCTTTTTATTATTTATTTTGAATGATAAATACAGGGACAGAGAGATAACCACCATGAACATCAAAGATTAGAACTTTAATACCTGGTAAATGTGCAGGTGAACTTCACCTGCAAGTCCTTTGGTGTCTACTAGGTCCTACTAGGGAACAGCTTGCATAAACCAGTGTTTGATGGATTAGTCTCAACACTGTGGTATTTAAAGTAGTTTTCATCTTGGGAAAAGGCAGAAAAAGACATGACTTCCAAGGAGTATAGTGATAATCAAAAGGATAAGTACTATATTTCAATTAATTTATTCTAGTGTGTTCAAAAAATGTATTCACTGACATTTATATCCATGTTAACTCCTTGGTAAGAGATGTATTCAGCTACACACATTTTTAAGACAGCAATAGTTAATACAACCTGGTTAAAAAATAAAATGTCTAGAGGAATAATGAAGGTTATGTCGATTCCATTTTACAGAGGTTGGAAGCATTTTTGATGTTTAAGAAAGTTAATTTTTTAATATATCTCTATTTCACTAAATCTATTGAAAATCAATTTCTTTAAAAACAATTTTCACCACTTACATTGACTTGCTAATAAATTTTCCCAGTAATTTTTTCCAGTAACGTTTCCAAGTTTTCCTACTACTAACTCATAATAAGCTTCTATGTCTCTTATTCAGAAAAAAGATCTCTGGAAATGATAAACAATTGTTTTGTGATCCTCAAAGGGCAAAAAAATAAAATTAAAGCAGCTCACTTGGGCAATCCCTTCACTTCATATAAGACTGTTCAGATTCAAGAAGACCATGGTTCCTGTTCCTAACAACAGCTGTAAATCTAAGAGAATTAGTATATAGATGTCTTCATCCATCACAAGTGAGAAATCAGTTGTCAGAGTGGTCAGTGCTGTTTCCTTAGTGTAACTTGATTTAATGCCACATCACTTAAGGTCAAGGAAATTTAAAGGCTGCCCTGAAAACAAGTGTGCTTACTTTCTCCTGAATTGTTGAAATGTAAAGCTTGCAACAGTCAACAGTGTCCACATAAAGAGTTGGTAAAGAAAAGTTATTTGGCTTTTTGTCTACTTTTTGCTTGCTTATTTTGGAGAAAACAATAACTACTGTTTCTGTTAAGGAAGGAAAAGTGATAAAGTTTAAAATGTCAAATAGCAGAAAATCCTATGGCTACTAATAGTTTGGAAAATTCATACTGGATTTTATTTTTTTGTGGTTCATCCAATTTAAATACTTCACCCTTAGCCTACCCTGTAGCTACTTCCCTAAATATTTCAAAAACATCTGACCTTTGCATGGATATTGCCTGATCTTCATTCATACTGACATATACTCCTTCCCAAGTGCAATATATTTTACTATGTTTTCTGATTTAATACACTTACTTACAGATTCTTTTTTAGATGATGAAGATCCTATTAGAGCCATTTTTCAGATGATCTTTGAACTTGTTAGTCAAAATAATTAATAACTATGCTTAATTAGCATCTGGTTTAAGAGAAGTTTGCTTTCTTTTAGGTTTTCTTAAAATTTCTTTGGTGAGGAACTAGAGTTGAGATGTAATTTAAAAACTGCAGTCCATCCTCTTGAAAAATCTGAAAATATTTTTTCCAGATTCCAGGGCTTAAAAATCTGTTTTGTTTCATTCCTATATCTTTATCACCTTAATTAACCTATTTTCTGTTAAAGGGTTAATTATGGAATTATGACCATGATATGAAGGTATCAGACCTAATTTTCTCAATATTGATGTAACTTCAGAATTATCAATCTGTCAAGTATGCATAAAATCTATAATCTTCATAGGAATCCAGTTTTGAAAAGGTAAAAAAAAAAATTTGTACTTCCAAACATTAGATTACATAACAATCAGAAAAAGTATTTATATTTAATGCTATGTTGCTTGACTATAGCCCATTTTTATAATATGCTACTTTTATTAACATTTGTTACCACTAATTAGTAGTAACATTGTCTGAAACACTGTGACTGCAGAACAGTTTATTACTAGTGACCATGAGTTCTCTATCTGTTTTCTGACTCTGGAATGCTGGAAGATGTTTCTCCTTTCACATGAGTGCAATGCAAGGAGACCTGTCCTTAATTCGGGACAGGTAAATGTGTGAAACCCCAACTCTTTCAAGCTAACCTTTCAGGAAATAGAGTTGAAGTAAATTTTCATTTCTTACATAAATGTCCATTTCAATTTGGAAGATTCACCTAAGTGTGATGCACTCACACCAAAAAAACCCAAAAACTAAAAAGCAACAGGAATATATTTATGGTTTTCACAGATTTCCAAAATTTTAGGCATCAACAAAGTGTACCTCATTATTTTTCAATCTTTGTAATTGGGTGATTTTACTTATACCAAAATTACTCCATAATTCAACTTTAGAGAATTGTTCCTTTTTCCTTTCTTCCTTCCTTGAACCTTGAATGAAGAGATTTTCCTCAATTTTTTTTTCCTAGAATTTACTTCATGATATCTACTTTTCTGACATTTTGTAGACTTCTTCAGAGAAGACACAAGCAGAGATTTCAGTGGAAGCGTGAAAAAAAATGGTTGAAGAGATGTATAGCTATGTTTCACCGTAAAAGTTTTTATTTAATTTTCCTTTCTTGTCTGTGAATGGCAGACTTGATTCTTCAACACTGAGACTGGAAATAGAAAGATATTGAGCTGGTTGATAAGGTTGGTGGTAAGGCTTTTTAGTAATCCAGTACGTAGTGTAATGTGGCTAAGTAAGAAGTGGGGTACCTGATGACTGTAAGCCATGATAAAAAGTAATGTTTTGATTGGATAGAGGTTGAAAAGGGCACATTTAAAATGCTTCTGATTTCTTTCTGCTCTTATTTTGGGATATCCTAGTAGATACTATGCAATGATGAAACCATATTTTAAAAACAGTAAAGGAATTGACCTGTCAATGGTTAGTATTCTATCCAAATTGTTGAAGGAGTTGTTTTCCTTATAAGATGTCTATATCTTTTTATTAGTAAAGATGCTAAACATCCTCATGAACCATGTTTCAAAATGTAATCTGAGCTCTGGGAATACTGTGGAAGTAACACAGCTAGATTCAGATCCTATTTATTCAGGATAGCTCTAGATGATTTAAAATTGATTTAAAGCTCAGCACACAGACCCAGCTTGGAATCAATTCTACAAAAAGGTTTTAATATTTGCTTCATTAAATCAGCTGAACTCATAGCTTCTTTGGAGTATTTTTGTCACCCTGAACAAAAACATGACCTCGTTGGGCAGGTAAAGAATAGTCTGACAGTGGTTTCATAACATGCCTCTCATCTAACTAATATGCTCTGCAGTCTCCCCAAACTGTGCAGACTACAACTTTTAGTACTAATTTCAGACAACGAAGCCTACCTGAAAGAGCAACCCAAAATAATGAGCCTTCAACTAGATCTGCCCATCTCCATATGACTAGATTAACCTGGAATATGCTGGAAAAGAAAAAAAGAAACAATTGTCGACTTTTCTAACACATTTGAGGCAGGAGGTTACAAAAATCTGGTGATGGTCATTGAGGGATGCCAATGGTGATTTAAGCCAGTGAGCTGATATAAATAAAAGAACTATAAAGCAGTTGAAATGCAGGAGTGCAGGAGCAAACATACAGGTCCGTCTGGCACCCTGGGGAAAGCTGAGCCCAAGGTGGAGACTCCTGTTTGGCACAGGAGCCCAACCATCAGCCAGGTCTTGGCACATCAACCCTGAGTGAGAGTCTATTCTGGACCAGAGGGGCTGTTTCATGCATGCCACAGAGAAGAAACCTGAAAATAAACATCAATAATCTTATATCTTTTCTGCTTAGCTAATACATTTTGGTTTAGGGATCACTGATTATTGTGGTCCGTTCTTGTAGCCACCTCTCTTAAAAACTGCAAAACCTTGGAATTGCTTTTGAGGTAAGGAGGAAAAACAAAAGAAAAAACACATCTTCTTGTAATTACAGTTAAGAAAAAAACCTCTCTCAAAATGATGTTGATGAAATTCAACATGGGAAATTTTATATCAGACTGTAACACCTGGTATAAAAAAAAAAAAACATTACTAACCAGAACTCAAGCCTACTTCGCTCTAAAACTACACTCACTATTAGTGACATGAACAATTTACTCTGATTAAAATAAAAATGAGCATATAAATGCATATGTATGTGTGTGTGTGTGTGTCCTTTGTCTCTGTCTTGAAAATAGTGTTTACTGGAAAACTAGTAAACAATTCTACTCTTATCTTCTTTATGGTGGGTACATGAATAGTTCCAGTTAGCACTTCTGGATTTACTATTAAGCATTATGTCATTCTATTTTTACCTACTCTGCACATTTAATTCAATGTATATTTTTCCCACTCTCCTTTTTCTTGTATTAGTAGTTTAGCCTTTGGGTAAAATAAAGAAAGTAATTACTTTTTGTCAAAATGGTGAAAGAACATAGCTCGGAGGGTATGAAACAGACTTCATTAGTGGCGTATGTCTTCAATTTTTTGCTATTATTTTAGCTGCCCTGAGAGACCTTTAAAAATGAAACTTAGCACTAATGGACCTGAAATAATAATACTAACTGCAGCACAGAATCTTTTAGGGGTTATATTATAAATAAGAAATAGTCTTTCACATATGTAATTGCCAAAATTTTACAAATGAAAGAAACTTGGTTTGGTGTTTATTAACTGCAATTATACTCAATGGTGAAAAAAAGAATCCATACTGTTCCATCATTAGCAATGGTTTCCAATGAAACATGACACAGAAACTTTTAATATTTAGTTGTGAAATTATTCTGAATGTTCTTAGGGACAGAAGAAATTATTTAATCCAATTGCTATGTTTCTGTTCTCAAACTGTTAGTTTGAGAATTTAATTTCTGTCTCAAGTTCTTTGCTGATAGAATTTGATGACTGAGATTTATTGTTATAACATTATGCTAGTATTTCAATGAAAATGAAAATCAAAATCATGCAAAAATAATCCACTTGAAGTCAAGTAGTTAATCTGTAACCGTGTCTATGCCTAAAAATTTGTGATTCATTGTCAAAATTCTTAAGTTTCTCAAAGACATACAAGTCTCAAAGGGAAATATACCCGAAAGTTTAGTTTGAATTGCTTGCTATGAGCAGAGATTCCTATATTGATCTCCCCTCCCAGAAGGGAGAGGCAGGGGAATCTCAGCTATTAGACCTCAGCATCAGAGATGTCCCCTGGTGTACCTTCCATGCTGCCTGCACTCCAAAAGCATTTCTTGCCCTGATTGGTGTCAAACAGTAATCAGTGCAATTGCAATGAGAGGTGGGGGAGGAGTGAAGGACAAATGAGGTGGACTGACATTAAGCATCCGTAGGCAAGAAAATTGCTTCTATACCCAAAGGTATACCTTCTCTTTGGTGTTTTTTCCTTATATAGGTGTAGAATTAGGGCTGAATTTGTAGCTAGACAAACTTTAGGGTTTATTGAGGGGTTTGTGGGTTCTGTTTGTTTTGTGTATTGGGGTTTTTTAAAGTAGATTTGGGCTCTGAGAAAGAACAATCTCTGCAGCCCACACAATTGCAAACCTTTACAAGTATATAAATAAAATTGTTGATTTTGTAACAGTGCTTGTTTGCTCAGCTGTCAGTTTTCAAGCAGCAGATTTGTTTCATTTTTTAGACAAAATTCATTTGACTGATAAAACTTTTTTTTCTTTTGATTTGGGAAGATCAGCTTTGCAAGTATATTTAATAAGTTCTTGAAAATGGATGAATTGTTTAATTTGGTTTTTTCATTTCCTCTTGTCAGAAATATTACTTAAGTAATCCAACATAAAAGCAATAAAGTTGTCAATCTGCTCTCTACTACAAGTTCTTAAAAAGATATACCAATGTATCTATAGCAGGAGAATAAAATCTGTTGCCCATCCAATCATCTTCTTATTTACTTTTAGTGTTAATATTCCACCACTCATCCAAATAGTTTTCTAAAACTGGAAACAGGCATGCAATGTGACTTAGACTGGAGATACTCATCAACTGCAATTTGATCAAATTGGTGCTGCAATCAAACCTGACTGACAGTTACCAGGCATTGCATTGACTTGCTCTCATTGCCAAGTGAACAATCATTTATTAAAAGATTACTTGATTATAATGAAAGCAAGTAACTTCAAAGTATTTTTTTGGCTTTGCAAAGAAGACTTAAAAATTAATAGAAATGGGCCTCCAGGTGATTATCACAAGAACATTACAATCTTGCCTTGACCACAAGTTATGACCAAACAGCATAAGATACAGCACACAGGACAACATAAAAATGAACTGAGTGGGACGAGCCATGGCTGGGACCTTGGAACAAGTGGTGACAGAACAACACTACCTGAGACTGATGGAAAGGTTTAGTGCGATATCATTGTTGTCTGATTTGATTGATGACATGGGCAGCAATCCCCCACTCCTCAAGGACGGCGTATTGGGGAAAAAAATGCATATAAGTAGAGTCCATGTCAGGGCTGAGCTGCTGGGCAGTTTGACAATGAGCACAGCTGGGGTGGTCACAGTACTCGTTCTTTTGGGATCTCAATCAGAAAAACACAAGTTTATCTATTTTATTGTGCAAATTATGGAAAATATCACAGTAATTTTATGTCCCGCCCAATGCTGGGAACGGTGTCTGTTACACTGCTGGATGAGAATCTATTTTTTGACTCTGACATGCTGCTCAGAATTCCCACCTGCAGTCAAGGGGGTCAGCCTCACTGTTTCTCATATTTTTAAAATATTTTTCCAATTGAGCAAAGCTACCAATCTTTCACCTGTACAATACCCAGCTTTCCATGTGGTACATGGAGGTTCACTTTGGACACTGTGTTCTTACACCTCTCCTTAAGAATGAGCTGGTACAGGACACAATGAAAGGCAATGCATGCTGATATCAGAGTACGTGCTCAGCTTACAGAGCAGTCACTCTGCTACTAACATATAGGTCTCTACAATCAAGGCCTATGATTATACCCTGCCTATATTTGGACTGAAATCACAATCTACTGGTAAAAATGTCTTCCTTGGTGCCCTACTACATGAGCGTGTGTACCTGTGTGTGTGTGAATGCTGAGCTATTTCTGGCACAGCCCTGCTTGGTTTACTTCATAAATCCATCTCAGCAGTGTCCATGAGCAAGAAGGTGTTCCTTTTTTGCTGCATGGCATCAACTCCTGTTAAGAAGAAAGATTTTGTTTTTATGCTACACATGGCCAAATGTTGCAGTGTAAAGCAGACAATGTATAAGCAGAAAAAATAGAAAGATATATGCTGCAACCCTTATATTTTCATGTGTGAAATCTATAAAATTGCATTCAGGCATTGTTGAAAAGTATGCAAATTAAATATTCTTTATATACAGGGCACAAAAGAAGTTGGTAGTATGACCTTAAATTATTTTAAAATTCTTTTATTATTATTATCATCATTATTTTTTCACCATTTCTTAAATCCAAAATACATTTAACTGAATAGTCAAAACTTAGAGATATCATTATTCCATAAAATTAATTATTTCTTCAAAATACTATTATTAGGAAAGTTGGAAAGAGCATAACATAGAGAACAGAATTACCTCCCATAAAAATTGTAAAAGTAAAAGGGTTAAAGACTAGCCAGAAACATAGGGAAGAAAAAAATATGTAGTTTTGGGACTGTGAGCGATTCACTTGTTTAAAACAGAAAAAAGGGTAATGTCTAACTTGGGGGAAATGGAATTGTTTGATTGCTCAGTAGAGAACTGTCCCACCTTTATCTCAGGCTTCAAATAATATGAACTACCTAATATCCTAAATTGCAAAAAATAAAAACCAACCCTACTTCATGGTTTTGGTGAGTGTAATGGCAGTTAAACTTTTTAAGCTATTGCATAAGCTAAGTGCTCCTATTAAACCAGTGGAAAAAACATTTACATAGAAAGTGGAATCTACACAACATCACTTATTCCCTCAGCTGCTTGTGACTTCAGACTGCTTTCACATTTATAATTTTTTTAAGTGGCTGAATTAGGAAAATTAACAGAGCATTGCCAGTTCAGAGATCTTAAATGATGCATTAAGGGACCAGTTAGTGTATGTATGTGAAAAAAAACCAACCTAAAAGTGGTTATTAAGTGAGAGTAATTTAACCCTACCACATGTCCTAGAATTTCTCTATCCATGAAGACAGCTACTAATGATGCCAGCAAGATGCATCTATATTATGAAATCTGTGCCAAAGGAAAGAAGCAATACAAGACCAGTTTTGTCAGATGTCATGAGTTTCTTTTGTCATCTCATGATGCAAGTAATTTTCAGTCAGTACAGTAATGTGAGGCAGAAAACAAAAAGATTATTTCAAAAGCCAATTTCAAAAAGCAATTTAAAAGACTACAGAAGAGTATATATAAATTCATGAGTTTTCAAATTAAGAATGGACCAAACTGAGAGTGATTTTCTATAAAAAGTATTTGTTTCATTAAGATGACAGATGACATTATTTTATAATTTAAGAAACAATATTTACATTGGAGCGTGAGGTTACTTGTGAATTGTAACTTACCACAGTTTTATTAGACATAAAATAATCCATAGAAAACCAGATTTAAACTGGTTACTGAACTGCTGTCAGATTTTATCAGATAAAAGCAGTACAGAGCAGCTCATAGTTAAGACAAAACATAACAGTTTCTCCACCGCATATTTTTGACTTGTAATGCATACCAAAATTACCAAGCGGAGAGAAGTACTATGTATGTGATATTGGCTGATGTACCTTAATCTGTTAATCTACCTCTTTGATTAGAAGGAACAAGAAAAGCTTGTCCAGAGAAGACTTAAAATATATCTCTGCTGTCTTTTTGGCTTTTCTTTTTTTGTGAACTATCCTCTTAACTTTTAAACTGTCACATTTTGTTGTGTTTGTCACAACAAACACAATCTAGAGTGAACAAAGCAGTTCTCCAGACAGAATAGTTTAGTTATAATTAAACAGTTTAGTAATGTCTGGATTCCTTGCATTATTTCTGTTGAGTTCTGTAAAGCAGAAAATTTGAATAAATCTAGAACTCCCATAACCAGTAATGAAAACATTGGTCATGAAAAGCATGCAGATATTAAGATATGACTTGACATAGTATTCCTCTAAGCTACACTTAGTATTCCTGGTTGAGTGTACTTTAACTATATGGCTTCTTCCTGGTCTTATAAAGGAGCTCCTAAAAGAGCTCTTTTCTATCAAAAAAGACCTTCAGAACTAAGCAAAACAAATTGAACAGAATATTAATGAAGCTCATATTTAAAAAGTTCAAGAATTGGAAGAAGTCACAGAAAAATGTCTTTGCCTTTGTGTTACTAGTCCTTTTCTTTAGATAATGCTATCCTAGACCTGAGAAAAACATCCAGAAGGAAAGTGGTATAAAGACTGATACACTTGTCTTCCTAGTCAGCTCCATTTGTAAAAGGAAAAAAAAATCCAAAATGGGGCATTAAACCATAAAAGCCCTCTTACAAGAAGGTGGAAGAGGAATTACTTAGACTATTTTGGCACCAATCACCAATGCAAGATGCATCCTTGGGCTGCTAGAAGAATTTGCTGCTTGTTCTATATATGTTTTTCTTCTATAAACTCAGTGTCTGTGAATAAAGTGGCTGTTCTATGCAATCTTTCTGGTGGAATGGCTCTCTTCAAGGACGAGACTTACCATAGAGTCATAGAATGGTAAGGGGTTGGAGCGGACCTTAAAGATCAATTTGTACCCATTACTCCTTCTCCTATTACTACAGCTTCTGAAAGAGTCCCTCTCCAGCTTCCCTGTAGGCTGATTCAGACACTGGAAGACACTTGTTGTGAGGTCTCCACACAACCTTCCCTTCTTCACACTGAACAGCCCCAATTTCATGACCTTCCTCTGGACATGTTGCCATACTTTCATGTTCTTCTTATGGTGGGGACACCAGAGCTGGATGCAGTGCTCCAGGAGGGGTCTCACAAGAGCAGAGTGGGAGAATCACCTTCTTCAATCTGCTGGCCACATTTCTTTGGATGCAGACCAGGATACAATTGGTCTTTGAGCTGCAAGCACACACTGCCGGCTCATCTCTGATTTTTCATCAACCATCACCCCCAAGTCTTTCTCCACAGGGCTGCTGTCAATCCATTCCCTGACCAGTCTGTTTGTGTATAGAACCTTGCACTTTGCTGAACTACATGAGGTTTGCATTTGCCCATCTCTCAAGTGTGTCAAGGTCTCTCTGGATGGCATCCCTTCCCTTCAGCTCTAAATAAAGGGTTCTGTTATCCCTAAGGCTTCAGAAAAGGTTTGTATGAGTTTGGGTTTGGCTCAGGATATGTATTCTTATGAATTCTTTGCCTTTTTCTTTGTCTGAGAAATACTTGATCATTTCTGATAAAAACTAAGATTGCAACAAATGAATGGAAATTTCAGTGACAGCTCTATTCCCATAATTCACTATTCTGTATACATATTACCATGAAGAAAAGCAGGTTTTAACATGGAGCTAGGATCTTTGATGGTATAAATCCACAACTCAATAGATTTATGCAAATTTATACTCTTTGAGCTTATGGTGCACAGACAACTGGAGAACATTCTCTGGCATGCAGATACCTCCATTTCACAGTTAAATTAACATCACAATTATCGGGATTGGATTTATTCCCTAAAAAGCCCTAATGATACCTTTGCTGCTTATTTAAAGGAAACCACATAATGTTAATTCAATGATGGTTATTTTTAAATTAAATGACCATTCTTTATTGATGCTGGGAGAAGTCCTAATTTTCAGATACCAGTTTAGGCTCCAGCTGCTCTAGAACTCAGGAAATAAGGCAATATATCAATGAAATATATCAATAAGCATATATACTGGACTATCGGAGCAATAAAGCAAGTAATTAAAATTTCTAACACTTTTTCACTCTGGCAGGTCAAGCTGTAAAAATGTACCTAATAAAACATTTTATTATTTCTGAAATGGTACATTTTCAAGTCCACATAAATGTAAAAAGTAAACCTCTTCTGGATAGAAAAGTTGATTGTAAACCAGTAATTGGCAAATTTATTGTTAATAGTACTAATGCTGAAATATTTTGTTTTATTTATAACCAAAAGCTCCCAAGAGAAATAACTTTTTGTTGAAGCTTGACCTTGTAGTCTGAACAGTTTTTAATAATATTTTTGTCCTGTAAGTGCAGTTTTTTTGTGAAAGTAACATCTACTAATTATAGCAATCTCAGTCATTGAATCATGTGATGATTAAATAATTTTTGCCAACTTAGTACCTATGTTCAGCCAGCTTAATTAGTAATTTTAAGTACACTGTAATCAACTTATTCTTGTTTTATTTGAATAAAAAAAATAAAACAGGCTTCTAAAATATTATTTATCTAGTACTATTATTTTCAGTGATGCATTGTGGTATTTGTAGATTTCTCATTCTGTTACTAGGCTCATGAGTGTACTTGAAAAAGAAGCAGTAAAGTAAATAATGAAATAACTGGGACAAAAATGTGTGATGATAAAGATCGACAGATATATAGCTGTTTTAAATGTTTAACAGACCCTAAGCACTGTGGGATATCTGGATTTCATGAAAGCAGTCTAATTTAGTATTGAATTGCATCTGCTATCAAAGTGCAAAGATATTATCAATTTACCTTATTATTTTATAATGAGATGTTCTACATTGAATTACTCTGTTAGCTGCAAATCTTAATATAATTAAAATTGTATTTTTCAACAGCAGTTTTATTTTAAATGTCTTGGTAGACTGCTTAGCTAAACATTGAATTTTTTACTGTACTACCTTTATCTACTTTTACCCCAGTGGATGAGAAAGCATGTTTTTTTTTTTCCCATGATTCAATAAAAAGTCCAGTGTAGAATCCTGTATAAGACCAAGAGTGGTGTTAGAAGCTTTAATAAATGTCTAAGTCACCACTGACATGTACTGAATCTGTTCTGTAACATGAACATATCAAGAGCCCCAAAACAAAGTTTTGTCAGCATTGTGAACTGTATGACAATTTCTTCCCATGGCTTAAGCAATTCTAATACCCAGCTTCAGACCAGAAATTGCTCATTCTGTTGCTTTGAAAGCAGACTGGGTGCAGCTGGGTTGACTTGCATGGGAACAAGGCATATCCTTGAACACAGCCTTTGGTCCCAAATACCATTTCACTGCTGGCATACTGCCTGGGCTGGTTTTGGTCTGTGCCTGCTCATACCCATTCAGATAATTCTCAGCCATATTAAAGGGTATCAAAAGCCAGGAGCCACACTGAATAAGAATAATGAATGAAACCACCCAGTATTTGCAGAGAGAGATTAGATGGTTGCTGGCAGTGCTTAACAAAGTAAACAAATCCTTTTTTGCTTCCCATCCCATGAGTGGCAATAGAACAAGAGCACCAGCTGAACAGAGGGTGTATTTGGGAGCATGACTCAAGTCTCTAGTATATACAGATAACTAGAAAGAATGATCAGACATAAAGTAGAGGAACCATGTCACCAAATAACTTCCCTTAAGGGATAGTTTTGAAGCAGTGCCTGTGACTCACCTAAGTTTCCTGCTCCATCGAAGAAGGTTAGGAGTTTTCAGAGTCATCTGAGAAATGTTCCTTTTTCTCCAGCTGGGGCAAAAAACTTAGATGAGCTGGACTTGGTGCAGTATTTTCAGTAATTGATATTGAAAGGAGCTTGCTTTTATGGCCTACGTCTGAGCACTGTTTGACTCTTTATAAATTATTAAACATTCATGCTCCCTTCACTTGTGTGATTAAAGGATATATCCTCCATTTACAGCAGAATAACTGAGATAAAGAAAGATTAAGTAGACTAGTCTCGAAGCCTACTAAAGGCTGCTATTGATTTGAATGAGAATTAGATAAGGCCATTTCTGAATTTACTTCCTGAGAGAGTGTGGAAATCAATCTAAATCTATTTATAGAACTAATACTGTAACCCAGGCATGTCCCTTAATTTCTGTATTGCTATACCTTCCTGAAAAAAATAATACTTTTTAAATGCCTTTCTATCTCTTGAAGAAATACATCATACATATATATATGTGTGTGTAAGTGTGTGTGTGTGCATATATATACACACACACATATATACACACACATACACACACACACACACACACACACACATATATGTGTGTGTAATAAAGTACATGTTTCAAAGATGAAGTGCTCAGGAGCTGACGACTGTGGGAGGCAGGTGAGCTTTCCTATCCAGCAAGACCTCAGAACCAGATCTCAGCTCCCACTCAGGAGGTGGTGGAGTTGTGACTAAAAGGCAGGTCTGGCTTGGATGGGTAGAGCCAGCAGGGACCATGCCCAGCCCCACCTGGACAAAAGCCACCCCCAGGAAGCTTGTCCCAGACAAACTGGGTGATCTGGAAGGGTTAGAGGGACAGGTGTTAGTGAGGACCCTCTGCCTCTGACTCTGTGCTGGTCACACTGGAGCACATTTGCAGTCTTACAGAAGTGAGCCAGGGACTCCTAAGATAACAGAAGCCAACAGAGAAATACCAGGGAAATATCTCAAAGGATTTAAGGGGTGTTCCTGTAGGTAAGCAACAGAATTGAAAGCCCAGCTGAGGTGCCTTCACACAAATGCATGCAGCACAGACCATGAGGAGAACCTGGAAGTCACCAAGCACTGCTGGAAAATTATGCCTGCATCCTGGACTGCACCAAAAACAACAGAGCCATCAGGTTGAAGGGGATTCTGCACCTCCTCTCCACTCTTGTGTGACCCCATGAGGAGTACTCTGGGGTCCCCAAAACAAGAAGGACATTGACCTGTTGGATGAGTCCAGAGGAGGGACACCAATGATATTAGTGGGCTTGAGCACCCCTGCTATGAAGACTAAGAGAATTGGGTTTGCTCAGTCTGGAGAAGTGAATACTTCAAGATGACCTGTGGTCTTTCATGACCTGAAGGGAGCTTGCAAGAAAGATGGGAACATCCTTTTTATGTGAGCATGGAGAGACAGAACAAAGGGCAATGGCTTTAAACTGAAGGAGAGTAAGTTTGGTTTAGGTATTAGGAAGAAATTAATTGTTGTGAAAGTGGTGAGGCACTGGAGCAGGTTGCCCAGAGATATTGTGGATATCCCATCACTGGAAATGTTCAAGGCCAGGCTGGATGGGGCTTTGAACAACCTGGTCTAGTGAAAGGTGTCCTTGCCCATGGCAGGGGGGCTGGAACTAGATGGTCTTCAAGGTCCCTTCCAACCCAAGGCATTTGATGATTCTATGACAGTGAAGGGGGGCAGGGAGGGGGCGGGATGCTTGGTTTAGTTTGGGGGGAAAACAAATAGAAAATAAAACCAGAAAAAGTTCAGTTTTGTTAGGCAGTAATGCAACTGTGCTTGAAATGGCTATTTTATAATTTCAAATGAGTTACACAATATTGAAAGAAACTGATAAAATGAGAAGTTATGAAAAATCGTGCAAGTCAGAGAAAATTGAATTATATCAGTAGAAGAAATGCTAAAGTATATATAACTTGATCATTCCTGTGAGTCAGATTACCTTAATATGTTAACAATAGTTCTTCTAAATTCTGAATCCATAAGTTGCTCTGAAGCAGTGAAAAAGAAAAAAAAATGGTGTTTATATTAATTTTACAGTAAATCTGTTGAATCATTTCATCTTCATATAAATTGGAGTAGCTTCAAGATCGAAAGATCATTGTGAAGTCCTCAAGGCATCCCATGGGAAAGGATAGCAGATTTCTATGTATGTTTTTAAGCTATAATTATACAGAATCAGAAAATGAGTTTCTTAGGAATTATTTTGACGGGATACAAGCCCGGCTTTGATATTTTTAACATTACTTGACCCAATTTAGTAGCATAGTTGACAAGTATTTTGCTGCCTCTGGAGACACATGATTACTAGAAAGAATGCAGAACTGAGCTGATGATTACTTGTCGCGTATGATTGTGCTGGCTTCAAATGCAAAAATATATAATATTTGTGTGAAAACCTACTTTGATGAAAATAGTTCTTAATATAGAAATGTTGGAAAGGTAGAATGGTAGAAAAAGATGGGTGCGAAAGCAACATGAGTGGATGGGTTCTTTCAAGTCAGAGAAAGGCTAAATAATTACTTATTAAGTATATGGCTCAGTAGATTAGAATTCGTAATAGGGTAGAAAGACTATTGCCTCCAGACATGATATACTTTTGGTGATTTATTTATAAATAGTATTACACCTCATTCTAATATCTTAGTGAAGTGTTGTAAGACATTATTTAATCTCTAATGTTTTAATTGAGTGAATGTCAATAGAGAATTTATATTTCAAACTAGAAGTTTAAAGTAATTCTTTCTTCATTAACAAGAATCCATGTGTGATAAGGATCAGTAAGGAATAAATTCTGATATTATTGTCCTACACCTGAAATTCTTTGACCCTTTATTTAGGTGTTCCTAACAGCATGATTGGAACAAAGTACTGAGGGAACCAACTGTAGGACTGATGAAACCTTTTCCCTATAGACACCATAAATTATTAATTATATATGTGTGTTATAGTCAGTTTCTTATCTCAAAGGCAGACGTTGTTCATAACTGACCATGTAAAGCTAAATTAGACCCACCATTATAAAAAGTTAAATTTCTAAATTTTGGAGATGATTTTGCAATAGTTTCCAAATTAGGATATTCTATTCTTTCAGACTCATTACTTTCTAAAATTTTACTTGACAAGTGAAATGTGAGTTGAGGAGATCAGTTGATTTCATTAAAACATTAATGAAACTTTTATTAACTGAGGGCCTGAAGTAGATAAATTACACAAAATAGGTGACAAGATAAAATACAAATGTGAAAAAGTCATATTAATGTAAGAAACAACTTTGTGAGGTAATTTATAATTAAAATTTAACCCTGCTATTGAGGGTAAAAAAAAAACCCTTGTAGTGGGTTGACCCTGTCTAGATGCCAGACACTCACCAAAGCCTCCCTATCACTCCTCTTCACAGCTGGACAGGGGAGAGAAAATATGGTTCATGAGTTGAGATAAGGATTGGGAGAGATCAAGCACCAAATAATGTCACAGGCAAAGCAGGCTAGAATTAGGGATATTGATTGAATTTATTACTAACCGAATCAGAGCAGGATAATGAGAACTAAAATAAGACCTTAAGAATGCCTTCTTCCTACCCCTGCCTCCTTCCCAGCTCTACCTCTGCCCCTGCAGTGCAGGGAGATGGGTGGTTATGGTCAGTTCATCACAGGTTGTTTCTGTTGCTGCTCAAGGAGAGGAGTCCTTTCCCTACTCCAGCTTAGGGTCCCTCCTGCAGGAGATAGTTCTCCATGAACTTCTCCAATATGAGTCCACCTTCACAAATTGCTGCAGTGTGGGCCACTTTTCCACAGGGTACAGTTCTTCAAGGACAGGCCGCTCCAGGGTTCTCTCCTCTCTCCATAGGCCTCCCACAGGATCACAGCCTCCTCTCAGGCGTCCCCCTGCTCCAGTGTGGGTCTCCTTCATGGGCTGCAGGTGGATCTCTGCATCCCTGTGCATCCCCATGGGCTGAAGGGGCACAGCTGCCTTACCATGGGCTGCACCACGGGCTGCAGGGGAATCTCAGCTCCAGAGCCTGGAGCACCTCCTGCCCCTCCTGCACTGACTCTGGTGTCTGCAAGGCTGTTCCTCCACATGTTCTCACCCTGCTCCTCTCTGGTCACAATTACATAAGTGCAATAATTTTTTTATTTTCCTCCTTCTCCTTCATCTTGTTATCACAGAGGCACTGCCACCATTTCTAATTGGTCCAGCCTTGACCAGGGGCACATCTGTCTTGGAGCCATCTGGCACTGGCTTTGCTGCACGTGGGGGAAGCTTCTCACAGAAGCCACCCCTGTATTCCCCTCCACTACTAAAGCCTGTCTGCACAAACCCACTTCAACCCTGCAATGTCAAAATAGTACAAATACAGTACTCATTTCTCATTCTTTAATGAGAAAAGAACATACAGCTTGGTAGTTTAAGACCAGCATGCCTAAAACATATTGAACATGTTTTATTCCATGTCATTCCTAAGATCTTGCTAGGGAATTAGGCTGTTGTAAAATTTATAGTCACTTACTGCATTTCTTCAGCATGTGGACAGATATACACAGTCTTAGCTAAATTCAGGGTTACATAAATAAAACTCTTTCATTAGAAATTATCTCCAGCATTTAATGGGCTAGTAAGCAACTCTTCCCTCCCACAGATGGATTTTGATACCTTTGATGAGAAATTTATCTCTTACTATATAAGATTATAAAAATAGTCATTAAGATTGTTTTATTTCTAATAAAGCAAAATATATTTATTTCTTACAATGTATGGACCTAAAACTTTGGAAAAATACATGACACAAATTACCAAAAATTATATATAGCTTGTTGCTGACACCTGAAATTGTTCTGAACCAGATTAGATGGCACCATAAAAAGTTCTAAATAACTTCAGGTTACTACAATATGATTAATCTGTTTTGTGTGTAACTTGGGTGAAACACTCAATCTCTGTTTGCTATTTTCCTTTATCTTTAAGCCTGACCTGTTTTTCTGTCACAATAAAGATATATTAAGGTGATCTCAGGCTAAAGGTGCTGCAAAATGTCTAAAATATGTTGTATTTCTTTAGAAAGAGAGTTATTCATGCTTCATTCCAAGATTCCCCCGTTTAAATGATATTTTTCATTAGTATGTTAATTTTTTGCTAGGAAAAAAGGTACATCTGAACACCACAAGATGTTATTGTTTTGTTTTTTTGGGGTTTTTTTTTGGTGATGTACAAAACTAATGATTGGTAGGCTATGATACAGGGGCATGAGAAAAATGCTTTCTCATCCTGGTCTAGCTTTCAGATTGATAGCTTGGAAGATATGCTCCTATGAAAGATTAATTTTCAAAATTTGCAATATATTGATTACCATTTTGTTAAGCAGTCTTTTTGATAAAGTGATTGATTTAAAGAATGAAATATACCACATGCTTATTTGGTCTTTCAGAGAGCTGAAAATCCGTAATACTTTCTAGACATTCTCATCCTGAAATAATTTATTTACAAGGTGTTATCATTTGAATATATCAATAGTTAAATGAAGGTGAGAAGAAATATTGTGAAATTTTCTAACTACTGCTTTCCAGAAAGCTTTGCTACAAAGTATTCCTCATTTGAACAGAGGGCATGTTTTATGCATTAAAATATGTTTAAAAATGCATTACATTGGGTTTATATAATGACAAAATTAAGCATGACTTTTTAATAGAATTACTCCTCTTCCTGAATGTTAGGGATGGTTACAAAGCTCTAACATAACCTTCTCCACAGGGTTGAAGGCAAAGGTTATGTACACAATGGCAATTTTGGTATAGTTATAACATTGCTTTGAAAAAATGGCAAATCCTTGGCCACACTTGAGTGTACAGACCTGTAGCAGCAGTGGAAGTCAAAACTCATTGAGGACTGAGTTTTTTGAAGACTTCACCCCTTTATCCTGAGCCCACAGCTGCAGGCAGTGGTGCATTTACTGTTTTTTTAGTCTATGCTGTCCTGCACAACACTGTGAATACAGCCATGGGGGAACACAGCTTTGCTTTGCAAATTTCTAAAAGTTTATATAGACTTAGAAAACAATCCTTCAGCCTGAGTGCATTGTCACAATTGTTTGGCCTCCATAACTACATCCATTTAGTGGATGTATTTCAAAGAAGGTAGAAATTGTCCTACACTTACCACTCACCCTGTGGCATACACTGGTTGTATTTTTCATTACCAGGCCAGATGATAACTATGTATACTTCACTTCTTTGAGAACATATTTCAGCCCTCAATTTCTGTAGGTATTGTTGTGCTCTATTTAACATAATAGAAAAAGACAGATGTATTTTAAAACTCTGATTATTTCACAATAGAACTGGGTCATAGGTGTAATATTTTTTCATTATTGGTATATTTTATGATATGATAATCAGTCAGAAAATGTGCCTTAAAATATGAATTTATAGCTGAAGACCTAATGCAATTTCTTTTAGACAAATTATGCCTAAGAAAATGCATTATTAATAAATGAATGCTCTAGATTTTCGTCAAAAACTTTGTCCTTTGTCAATGTCTGGGCCACATTCTCATTTAGTTAATGACCAAATTCTTCTAATTAGGCTGTATTGCTTCCTGCTAACCATTGCTCAAATTGTAAATGGGTAGGAAAGCAATCAGATATTGTCCTTGAAAGAAATGCAGAAATTGCATAAATGTAAAGTGAAATTAGGAAAAAGTTGATTGAATTCTTAACTGCCTTTTAATGCTGTCATATGAAGGGAAATAAGGAATAGCATCTTTGCATCAGCCTCTCAGCTTTTTATAGACATCCATTCATGACTGATGTGGAATCTACAACAGAAGTTATATATTTTTAATAATTCTGTCCTTAGTAGGTAACAGACAGGGTAGGTTTTTAGCTTTATTTCGGTTCTGAGGGTAGGAGCATACCAGGTATGCCTATGGTGGCTGCAGTTCATTAGGCTGTCTGACTAAATCTAGCAAACCAAGTTAAACTCAAAGATCTGGCGGAAATGTGCAAGACTTATAGTTGGGCTGAAACACCCAAGGCAGTAAAAGGTGTACTGGGGACAACAAAATGTTGAAAAACAAAGGAGGAAGAGGGTAGAGAGCCCGAGTTGCACATGAACAGGTGGCTGGTCAGTGTGCTTTCCTCTGACTGTGCCTTGTGCTTGATCACTGCAGTCTGTCCTGCAGTCTGAATCAATACTGTATATAATGTTGCCTGTGTGAGTGTGCTCTCTACTCGGAGCCTCTGTGTGAGCACAAATGTGAAACCAGACTAGCAGGAGAGAAGGGTAACAAATCTGTGAGCCAGCAATCAGACTGAGAAGTCATGAGCTCAATGGGTGTGATAGTTTTGTCTGGGATAGAGTTAATTTTCTTCACCCTACCTGGTATAGGATTGTGATTTGGATTTGTGCCAGAGGCACCGTTGATAACCCAAATATACTTTTGTTATTGCTGAGCAATGCTTGCACAGAGCCAAAGCCTTTTCTGCTCCTCATACCCCCAGCCAGTCAGAGGGCTGCTGGGAGGGAACACAAGGAGTCCGGAGGGACAGCTGATCAAAGAGTAATCCTACACCACATGGCATCATGCTCAGCATATAAAGCTGAGGGAAGGAGGAGGAAGCAAAGGACATTTGGAGTGATGGTGTTGGTCTTTCCAAGTTACTGCTATGAGTGATAGAGTCCTGCTTTCCTAGAGATGGCTGAGCAGCTGCCTGCCCATTGGAAGTTCTGGAAAGAATTCTTTGTTTTGCTTTGCTTCCATGTGCAGCTATACCTTTAAGTTTTTCATTTGTTTGATTTGAATTGCTTGACCTCTTAAAATGGTTTTATCTCAACCCACTTTTCTCACTTTTACCCTTTCAGTTCTCTTTTCCCGTTCTATCAGGGGAAAATGAGCTAGTGGCTGTGTGGGGCAGTGTATGAAAGTCTGAATAATTCAATTGTCTGCAGCTAGCTGCCAGAGACAGCAGGGGGGATGCACCTGTGCCCACCTTGGCATGTCTGTGCAGAGCCTTCTCTAGCAGAGTCAGTATTAACATGTTTTGACTATGCTACTGTTAAGTGTACACGTGTGCTAGATTTGAGAGTTTGTTCGCTAAACAATCTAATGTTTCTCACATAGGCTGAGATGTCTGTAGCCATCTTTATTAACTAAAGCCTTCTCTTTAATGGATTAAACAGAGTGATTTTCCCAGTCAATTATATGTGTATTAACCCCCGATTTGAAATTCACAGGTGATTCTACTAATCAGTCACGGCAAGAGACTACTGTGTATAGTAAAGTATGGTTTTGGTTTTAAATTCTTACAGTGTGAGAAAATTTGTAAGATTTCTTCCCCCTTCTTACACGAGGCATATTTTACCTAAATAGGAACAATGATGCAATCAGTCTCCTTCATTAGGCTGCATATTTTCAAGAATCATAGAAGCCTGACAATTTGCTAAATAAATACAGCTGAACTTGGTAAATTACCTGGAAAAAAAAAAAAAGATTGAATATGCGAAAACACACAAGCTAACATGCTCACATAAGTCTCAGTTCCTGAGAAAATAAAGACAAAATTACTTAATGAGACATTCTCATTTCTACTCAACCTCTGTTATTCACCTCCTATCAACAGAATCAACTTTTAGGCATTAGTCTGGAATAGTGCTTTCAGGATAGCTCCACAATACTTGTTCTTTCATGTTTCTTCTTCCCCCGTAAGAAGCATGTGACAAACCCTTGTCTGCTCATTCCACACCACACTGCAGAACATTTTGAAGAGTAACTTTAGGACTTTTTATTTATTCGTGGTGGTTTTTTTTTTTTTTTTTTCCTGAATTCACAGGTTACTTAGACTTCTCAGTCCTCACTTTTTAAATCTTCATATTTGAGTGCTGGAATTTTAACACTTTGATTAAAAAAATGGCCTTACTTTCCAAGGCAATGACTGACTTCAGTGGAAGCTCTTGTTACTCACTGCTTCTAAAAGCCTACCACTTAAATGCAAGTGTTTAAATTATTATGAGAGACAGGATTCTTAAAAGTACCTAAGGGACAAAGTAAACATGACATTGAAAGTTACTGAAGCTGGTAATTTAGTCTCCTTTGAAATTCCCACTTTCAGCAATCTTTTTCAAGTGAAGAATCTACCATTTCTACATTTTTGGAAATTATTTCTTTCCACCTAAAGGAACAGGACAAAAAAGAGATGGGAAAAAGTTACAAGAAAAATAAATACTATGATGATGATGATGATGAAATACATAAGCATTTAGTCATACAACTATTACAAAATTAATTTTTCTTAATTACTGATAGAAATCCAAAAAATGAGCTCTGTTTAAGGAAATTCTGCACAGAACTTCAATTTTCTAAACAGCTTTTAACCCTCCTGGGTCTGAGGAGAGAATTTAGTCCATGTCTACACATTTATGAGTGGGTTCTGTAATGTCCGAATAAGGTTTCTCTATTTGGCGTTGGAGTCATCATCACTGTTGTTAAAAACCTATGAATATGGCTTTATTATGAAAGGTACCTGATCCAATTGGAGGGAATAATGGAAAATCTGAAACTAGGGTCCTCAGAGCATGTAGGATTATTTCTCCAAAGTCCTGTGCCTTCTTAAGGAATAAATAATCTGTTCAAGCATTGTGTTTTTGGAAATGTGCAGAAAGTTAGTCCTAAGAAATTTTTAAAGGGTTTCTTCAAGTTTGTTCCAAGTGAAGTGCTATCTGAGTAGCAGAAGCACATGTAAGATTAAGTGCAAAGGAAAAAAGGAAAGGGCAAAAAGAAAGGAACGAATGATGTTATTGGACACTTAGGTTCCGCTCAAATTCTTCTTTATTTATTTATATCTTCTCATTATACTCCTTCCAACTATTTATTTAGGGATGATTTGGGGTCTTTGTTTCAGAGACCAAATTATTTAAAATCTTGGTAATATTTAAAGGAAATTTTGTCTCAATTCCAGCCTGGCCCACTAACAGCAATTGAAAGTCCTGTTGTTAAAAGGGCTGCCCATGTAAAAATTTCTTGTAGTACTAGCACATTTTCAATCCAGACTTATCAGTTTTCAAATTAACAGCATTAAAAAAAAGCCAATAACTGAACAAAGACAGAATTTAAATAACTTTTTCTCCTTCCTTGGCTTGGCTTAGACACAGTTGTAGTGAATTCACTTGTATTAATACCAGCTATTCTATTTCAGAAGCTTCCATTTTTTAAGGCTGCTAATAGATTTCCAACCACAGCCATTTTGAACAATAATTCTTTATTAAAAAGAACAAAAACCAAAAATTTTAAAAGAAGCCCCTTGGACTCTCTGGCAAATAGAGTAGTTAGAGTAATTTACTGTTCTCTGATGTTCAACAGCTGCGTCACATAAAGCATTCCTCATCCCACTGGCAGAGAAATAACCATGAGTTGATCAATCAAGAAAGGTCATTCTCAGGAACATATCCTGCTAAATTGCAGGTGGTAGTGATTGGCCCTAAATGAAACCTCTTATCAGACTTAAGAGATTTTGTAATTTTTAAAATAGAATCATTTTCAAATTACTTGACTTGAAAATTATACTCCCAAAAAACTATTCCTATATGTGCAACAGTCTTCTGGGATTAGAAAAAAAAAAAGGAAAAAAGATAAAAACAATATTTGATTTGCAAGGCTTAAAATACATGCAAAAAATTATTAGTGAAAAAATCTTCAGCATGATTATATATGCACAGTTATACATGATTATTTTTGCATTCACAGACCATTAGTGGTCCTTACCTAACAAGCAAGTATTCGCGTGTTCATTCTCATAGTGTGTCAATACTTTGGAAAATTAAATTTCATTTGCCAGAAACAATCCTGGTGCTCTCAAAACATGATCATGCATCTGTGATTGTCGCAGTGAATTTAGGGTGAGGTGGCTGAGAGACCAGGCAGTAGCCCTGAGCGACATAAAATCTAACATCCATGGATATACCATCTAGATGGTGATTTCCAGACAAAGACTTACTTATGTTCTACAACACAAACAATGTTCTGCAGACTGTTGGGCACCCATGAGTGTATTCCCACTCTTTATCCATTTATTGTATTTTAAATTTAATTATCATTGTCAAATGTCAACAGCCTCATTCATCCAAAGCTACCCCAGACCAGTCTCATGTCTTCTCTGTATCTGAAGCCAGCTGGGCATTACCTGCATTACTATCATCTTCTGGCTTACTACCCCAAACAATTTACAAGGATTTAAAAGTACCTCTGGACTTCATTGTCCTGAGTGTTATCGTGCCCAATATAGTTTGGCAGATACAGTCCTCATAATTTGGGTGAGTCTTCCATATAACCTGTTCTTCTTCCCTATTCTAGCATCAGATAGAACTGGGCACATAAAGTTCAGACTTTTTTTATTCTGAGTTGTGCTTTTGCATAGGCATCACTTTGTGATGCCAAAAGCTAGAAATTCTCTAGTTAACTACTTAACCATGCTAGATAAAGCATTGTACAAAAATATCTCTTTGTGACTGGGAATGAGCAGGTTATAATTTTCTTATTTGCTCCTGTAAATCAGTACCTGTGCAGGGATGATCATATTCAGAGAAAAATTAACATTTTTCCAAAATGTTGACTTGATTTAGAACTGTGAACTAACACAGAAGGTTTTTGAAGTTTAACTCGAAAGCATAAACAGAAAAGGTGAGGGGCCAGGATTCTTACATTCTGTGAGAGTGACTTGACTAAAACATAATTGTAAGAGATTCTCAGTTCAATTCTTACTCCAAGGTGTGTCACATATGATGCAGTCTTTTGCATAGTAAACTTTACATGTTGTCCCAGAGTTTGGTGCACTGACTGCTCAATCATTTAATTTGCTTTATTTGGATCATTAATAATTACATCTTGCTTGAAGGGTGATTCTCCATCTCTGCTCAAGACCGGTACCTTGTTGAAATAATTTGTAGTCAACTGAGTAAAACGGTCACCTGACAAGAAAGGAATGAATATATCTTCCAGCTTTCTAAAGCTAAGATTTGAATTCTGTATTGTTTTGCTACTCCATTGGTGTCTTTGGGCCAATTGCAAAATTTTGTTCCAGCAAATCCTCCTACAGCTATTGTGGCTTGAAAGCATTAAAATAATCTGATGAAAGCATTAAAATATTCTAATGATAGAATTTTTTTCCTGTATGATTATCATGTAATTTTTCTGAATCACTCTTCATCACTTCATCCTTCTCCTATGTCATATAAGACTAAGTACATAAATTTTGTATCTGAATCACACTCCTGGTACCAGGTAACTAGTAGTTCTTTAGAAACTTTGGTGTCTGTTAGAAATGTCAAAGCAGGGTTTCTCTATCTGATAAATACTTAATTCAAACATTTAGTCATAAATTACAGCCCTAAGAATTCAACTACGTACTCTGCTAAATCCAAAAACTCCTATGAAAGGTGTTTAGAAACAGTCCAATTATTTAAGTTTCTCAAGATTCTGTATTGGAAACAAAAACAATTGCAAAAGTTGTTGCTTAAAATTTCACAAAGGCTTTCTAGCACCTGTTTCAAGGGCCTGAGTCATAAAAGAGTCCAAAAAAGGTCACACTGATTTGCAAATCTATTTACTTTTTTTTTGTGAATTATTGGTAAACTTCCACCAAAGCTTTAGACAACTTTACAACAAATTAAAAACTGCATTTCTAGTCTATGAAATACAGGAATTAAATATATTCCAACAGTTTGCCCAAACCGACCCACCAAAAGCTAATCACAAACGCAAAGCGCACAGTTGCACATTTACCATTTTTACCAGAGAATAATGGCAGAGACTGCTGAATGCAGTACTAGCATTTCATTTCTGTAGGAAACCGGTGGTACAAATGCTCACTTGTGTACACAGAGCTTTGAAGTTCACAGAATCTTTTGAGCATGTAATTGGTAGAGTTCAGTGATTCACAGCTTTCTAATTCAGTTGGTATTCTGGCAAGTTATTAGCCAGCTGCTGTTCACTGAAGCAGATGTTATGAGCCATGCATAAAATTGTCAAGGTTATAGTTAGTACAAAGAAAGCTCTATCCCTCTCCTGTCAGGATTTGTAACAAAACTTCTACTGACATCATCAGGAAAATCAGCTTCAGAAACTGGGTATTACTCAACCTTATCCCCCATTAGTTTGTATTCCTTCTTCTTTCATCTTCTCAGCCTCAATCTTGCTTGTCACCTTAATGCAGTTTGTATTTGATTTGCCAACTCTTAACTTCAAGTTGTCTTTCATGCTGATTACTTCACTTGAAATCCTCCTTCAGTTAGCATTTTTCACCTCCTCACTTGTATTTCTTTTGCTTTTTGTGACATAAAACTGAATAAACAATAGGAGCGATTTTTTTCTGCTTTCTACAGTGCTCATTTGGCATGTTTCAAAAGCAACAATAGAATAAACCACAGCTTAATAGTTTAGAATAGTATGTTGAAACCCAGATATTACTACCTGCTTGAGACAGGAAATAGGATTTGTCTTTAGTAGATTTTTCCACTCTAAGTCCCAGTGTGTGTTTTTATATCCACTGGACAGAGAATGGCTGTGATTGGAAAGAAAAGCAATATTATTTCATTAAAATCTGAGATGATCACTCCAATATTTGGCTAATACTTACTATAAAAACGTATTGGAAAATGACAATATATGAGATAGATAGCAAGAACTGAATTTTAGAATTGGAACATTAAAAATTTAAACCAATCCCATTTTACCTGGAATTTTTTTCTTTCAACATTTGTTATTCTTTCTATATTCTTGTAGCTTACCAATACAGTAGTACAATATGAATTTGAATTATAAGTGAATTTAAGTAAAAAAAAAAAAAAAAAGCATTTTCTGTATCTAGGGCTTGTCTAAGCATGGTTTAATTTGATCTACAACTACATACATAGTTGCTGTCTAAAGACTGCAAGTATTTAACCCTAAAACCACTGCATTGATTCAGCTAAATTGACTAAGAATTGAATTTGCTTCTGCAGTCTTTTTGTATACAGGATCTGAATGAATACTGGAGACTTACCACTAGGCTATTAAGTACAGCACAGTAATTTAGTGATATGCTTTGTAACCCAGTGTTATTCTTAATCTTCCTATTGTTGCTATTTACTTATTTATAATTTTTAATTGACAAAACCAGGACAGTCCCTTGCATAAAGAGTCTTGATGCTTTTTTCCTTTGTATGCCTATATTTTCAATAGGAAACTATTCAGACACCTAAATTGACATTGGCACATAACTAGACATGATCAGTTTGTATACTAGTTGTGTTCAAACATCAAGTGTGCTAGTGTGATTTTCTTTTCCATAGGCAATTTAGGAAATACAAAAATTAATATATGATGCTTATAATGTCACAAAATGACATTCTGTTAGCTATTGTCAGACAGTCACACTAGAGAAGTGATCTAACTCTTGAAGTCCTGAATGAATGAGACAGAATAACCATGACCTCTTTGTGACTGATCATTTTGATGCCAGATATGCAAAAGGAAATCAATCAAAATACATTTGAAATAAAACTTTGAAGAAGTAATAAATTTATATTCTAAAAATCATTATGATAATTCAGTATGAGACTTGATATGAAGTCAGATGTTATTCTCAGAGAAGTAAAGAAAAAACTTTACACATAAGGAACTCTTGATTTCAAATACAGAATATGTAAAATACATGGCAGAACAGAGGATGAATGTTTCGTGTTTGGAGTAAAATCTAAAGAAGGAGCAAGAGTATGTGTATATGCAGAGAGGTTGATGGCAGCCAAAATTTACAGAAGCCATTTGAAATAACCAAATACTAACATACTGGTTTCTTAGGGGTCAAAAACAGTAATGTGTCTTTTATAAAACTTATGGGAGAATCTTGCAGCACCGTTCTTATTAGTAGACATTTATTGAAAATTACTTGAAAACTACCAATAACGAAGCAAAATATAGTGCTGGTCTTCCACTATTCCACATTTTCCCACTAGTATTGAAAGATCTCTCAAAAGCATTATATTTAAGCATTGATTTTGCTTTCTGTATACTAGATGTAATTATAAAGCTATGAACAATTTAAAATATTCTATTTTAAATAGAATACATTTTCTAGTGGCAGTTAAAAATTTAGTTATAGAACTTGTTCTTGAAAGCATCTGATTGCCAAAAAACTACTTTGGTAATTGCTATGAAAGTTTTAACATGAATATGCAACATAAAATATTTATTTAGATAAATAAACACAGACTGCTATTTCCTTTTATTACTCTAAAATAAAAGTCATACAACCAATATTTATTATTGCTAAAAAGTAGCATGAAAAATTCACTCAAGCAGTGAATATAATGATTCAAAATTATTTAGATGGAAATAAGCACTATTTTCCTAGCTTTTTAATGCTATAAAATCAATATGCCAACTGATACATGTACACAGTAAGAACTAGCCATTTTCATTGCTAACTTCCTTAGTCTTTTCTTCCATAGTGAAAGCAGTTGTGCATATTGTACTCTCAAAAGTACAGCATAAGAGAATAATAGAATCTAGAATCACAGAATCTAGAATCACAGAATGGTTTGAGTTGGAAGGGGTCTAAAGATCATCTAATTCCTGTCATGGTCAGGGACACCTTCCACTAGGCCAGGTTGATCCAAGTCCTGTCCAATCTGGCCTTGAAAGCTTCCAGGCATAGGGCATTCACAACTTCTCTTGGGAAGCTGTTCTAGTATCTCACTACCCTCAGCATAAAAACCCCTCTGATGTCCAATCTAAACATACCCTCTTTCAGTTTAAACACATTCCCCCTTGTTCTATCATTACAAGCCTTGTTCAAAAGCCTTTCTCTGTTTTTCTTTCAAGCCCCCTTCTGTATACTGAAAGGTTGTCTGGTCAGAAGTACCAAAGGTTCTCCTTTTTATCATTTTCAAAAATGGATGTAGTCCTTTCTGCAGTCGTGGGGATCTTTGCTTGACTGATGTAACTTTTCAAATACGATGCAGAGAGGTTTAGCAACTACATCAGCCAACTGCATCATTCTTTGCCTTCCTTGTGTGATCTCTTACACATGTCAAATCAGGTCTTGCACTCTAAGATTTCCTTAAAGAACTGTCAGTTTTGCTCACCTTCTTTTCCCTGAGGCCAGTTTCCCATTCAAAAATTCCTCAAAGAACTGAAAGTCCTAAAATTCAGTCTCTTGACTCTTCCTCTCCACATGTCCATCAAGAACATGATCACTGGGGCATGGTCATTGCAGCCCAGGCTGCTGGTGGTCTTGACATCTCTTATGAGCTCATCTGTGTTGGCTAACAACAGGTCTAGTAACACTTCTCCTCTTGTCAGACTATCACATGGATTAAAAGTTATCCTTGATCCACTTAAAGAGTCTTAAGGACTGCTTACAAATGGCTGTGCTGCTTTTCCAGCAGAGGTGAATGCCCCAGCAGGTCATACGAGCATGGTGCTTCCTGTAGTTGAAGTAAGAAGGATTTGTCAATGTTTTCCTCTTCACCAGGCAGCTGGTAGCAAACAAAAACCACAAGGCTTTGTTCATTTGACCTCTAATTTTCATCCGCAAGCTCTCAGCCTGTTCATCATTGTTTTCCAAAGATAGATCTGTGCAATTTTTTACAATACAGAAAGTATTCCGTACTCCAATCTCTCCTTCTTTGCCTGTCCCTATAAATTCCTTGTTTATAATGATTGCTTGCAGTGCTCCAGGCCATGTGATTAATCCCACCACATTTCAGTACTAGTGATTAAATCCCAGCTTTCTATATGTACAGTGGCTTTCATCTTCTCCTAAGTTTTTTTGCTTATTCTACTTCATTGGTGCAGTGATTTCAGCTGGGCTATTGACTGCGTCACCGTTTTAGAGGAACATGACCTAATTCCTTTGAGGCATTTCACAGGTGTTTCCACTGTGGTTCCTGATGTACCATCATTCCCTGGTTCTTTCTTTACTCAAAACTCTATTCCCTTCTTCTAATATGTCTAGTTTAAAGCTGTCCTCATAAACCTTGCTGACTTGGTGAAGATTTTCCTGCCTGACCAGTACACTACTGCATCCTATGTTTTTGAAGTACAGAAAAGTAATTCATTACCCTTAATGTCTCTTTATAGCACAATGTTAAAAGCTTCTAAATATATTTTCCCTACACACTGATAAAAATGAACTTCACAGAACATTTATTCTATTTGCCAGATGGCCAGTTGCATCCATCTATGAAAGGCAAGAACTCCTTTATCTGGAAAAGTTTTATTGACTAGTTTTAAACTCATAGCTTCATCTGTGATGATGTTGTTGTCATTGTTTTGTTTTCCGTGTTGAACAGTAGAGGAAAGATGCACATACAGTAGATGTTGTGAAACTTCTATAGCCATTGACAACTACAGGTTTGAATAGATGCAACTGAAGTTTGTTTTTATTTCAATTTGTATAAATAAGGGCTCTTTATGGAAAAAAATTGACTCCTTTCAATTGATTTAATTTGCAAATTCAATACAGCCTCTTAATGTGTATCAATATATTGCAAGAAAGCAGCACAAGGCCAAGAACACACAGGTGGAGAGCCTGTCTAAGAATGGCCAGGTGCTCCACTCTCACTGTATTCTCTCAATTAGTACACTGACATCAGATCTTAGTCCATTCACAGTGAACCACAAGTGTTTTGGCTACTACAAGGGATAAAAAGCTATGCAAGAAAACGTGACAATTGCACAAAATGTCTTGCAGCAAATATTAGCACATAAAGTGTGGCTTCTTTGACTAGTAGCATAACTAATTTTCTGTCAGTTATTTGAGCGTGCTTAGTGAAACAAGGTTTTCTAATTTGAATAAACTATCCTTTTCATAGGTTTTCTGTTATTAAATATGTTGTGGTTAATCTCTGTCACTTACAAGAGTACTATAATTAGGAAATTTTACACTACATGGCTGGAATGTTAATCAAGAGTATTTTGCAAAAAAATAAAATAAAAGAGTTTTTAAAAATTTTTGTATATGAAAAGTGAATTCCGTTAGATAAAGTATTCATAACTGCTGAAAAGAATTTTCAATCCGTTGGAATATTTTAATCTAAATTAATGCATATATTTATTCTCTATTTAAATGGAAAGTAATTTTAGCTTAACTGAGCATTGATGTAGATATTAAGAAAGTATTTTATTTTCAGGTGTTTCAACATAAATGCAAATGTATGTTCATTCAGTACACAAGTTAAGGCTAATATTTCATATTTTCAAATCAAAACTTCTTACCTTCATTACTTATCTTCTAATGTCATCACCTGTAAGTTCTTCATCTGCAACAGTGCTGATGATTTATGTTCTATGCCTGTCTCAAATTCTTGAAATTAATATATGTTCTGCTAGATGATAAAAAAAACCAAACAGATGCAGAGGATTCAACATAAAGGTGTAGATCCTACGGCACCTTCTGGTACTTTTCTGAATATATTGTTTCACATTTTTGTGGGCTCACCCCAGCAGACAGCTCTGCACAGCTGCTTGCTTATTCTGCCCCACCCTGCCTCCGGTGGGACAGGGGAGGAGAAAAGGAAGAGCAAATGCCAGAAAATTTATGGCTAGTGATAAACTCATGGGAAGTGATAAAAGTAGTTTAAAAAGCAAAAGTAGAAGTGGAAAAAGAAAGAAGACAAAACAAGACAAATGATGCAAACCCAATCACCACCTCCCACAGATAGGCTGATACCCAGCCAATTCCCATGTGAAAGATAGCTAAACTCCCCAAACAAGCTCTCCTGCATTTTACTACTAAGCATGACTTTATTTGGTATGGAATATCTCTTTTGGTAATTTGGGTCATCTGCATGGTTCCATTCCATCCCAACCTTTTTCATATCCACAGTCTAATCACTGGTTGGGGGGGGCCAGAGTGACTGATAGATGGCCTTGATGCTGTACAAAAGCTGTTCAACAAGAGCTAAAACATTGGTGTGTTACCAGCATTGTTTTGGTTAAAAATCTAAAACACAGCAGCATACAAGCTTCTATTTAGAAGATTTAACTCCATCCCAGCTGAATCCATTGCAGATATGTGGGATATATTCTAAATAAAATGTAAATCCTCTTTCAGTAAGTTATACCAACTTACACCAAAAGTTTTTGCCTGAAGAGGACCTAAAAGATTCAAATATTATGCAGCATGAAAGGAATAGAGAACTGCAGTTATAAGGTAATTTCTAACAATACTCCTGTGTCAGTCAGTCTCTTCAAAAAAAAAAAAAAAACCACAACAAAACAAAAAAACACCCTACTCTGGCCAATGTAGGTAAAAGTTTAAGGGCCCAGGGTTCAGATCATATCCTGCAACTTTAACTCACAGTTGCAAAAGTTGAGGCCCCTGCTCAGAGGCTGAAAATGTTAATTGGCCTCCTGTTTGCAGGTTTGATATTGAAATAGGTGAATAATACAGAAGCAGACATCCAAAGTTAAAGCATTCTAGCTGAGTAGCAGATATTTTCTGTGAATATCTGCAAAAGTCCAGTATTTCAGTCTTGACAATGTCATCGCTAAACCTCAACCAGATGGAATTTGCTTGTAGCTTGGGTCCAGATGTGTACTGACACATAGCAGTAAAAGGAGGGAGTTTCATGTATGTGAGATGATTGCAGAAATGAAACTGACCTTCTGTTGTTTAATATGATACTCTGTTACCAATCTTCAATAAAAGAATACTTTTAAATCCATTTTTATGGCTCTTCTGTACATCTATTCCTGTGTCAAGTACTTCTGTGGTATCTTTTCTCAGCACAGATATGAAGGAAATGCAAACATGGAACAGAATTTCAATTACTTCAAAGCATACAGGTAAGTATGGCAGAAGATTTCCACAGCCATTTGGTGATGGATTAATTCTCTGAGATCCTTTTCATCTCAGCAGCTTCCGGAATTGGTGAATTCCATAAGAGCAAAAGATTTTTTTTTTTAAGTGGTCTAAGTGTAAACTAGTTTTCACTTTTCCAGCATTAGTCAGGCTATACAGTTTTGTCCATTAGTGGACAAAACTGACAGAAAACAATAGGAATTTTTAAAAATTCTTAGACTTGTGAGGCTTAGGTCAGTTTAGGGCATGCATGAAAAAAGAAAAACTTATTCTAGGAAATAGAGTATTTTTTATAATTACACCTGAATACTGCTTGTGGGTGGTGAAGAACAAGTTAGTTATGATTTATAATAATTACTCCAAATGGCCAAAGTGTACAATGATTTTCCTAAATGTGAGGTAATCTTACCACAACACTGAATATCAGTAGTTGCCTCAAAACAGGAAGAAAAATTTTTTTTTTTTTTTTGGTGGCAATTGCTTAAGTACTTGTAAACTGGTATCTTCTACTATAATTATGTAGATCAAATCTACTATTATTATGTAGAAGCAAATGGGAGCTTCTACAAAGATGCCACCATAGACTGGTATTGTTAGTTTCACTATCTAAATATTTGGAAACAATTTAAATAGCTGAGAAGAGATACTGGGTTTGAATGTAGCAACATGGTACAGGAAAATTCTAGTAACCTTTAACTTTAGCATAGTGAAGTTATGAAGAAGAAAATAGATAACAGTGGCATTGCACTGACAGTGGCATAAAACCCTTTGAAATGATGACACAGGAATTTCTTGATATAAGAAAGAATAAACTGATGAAATTATGCACAACAAAGGAATCCCAGAGATACTCTCCCTAAAGAAAATTGTCTCTTATCAGTTTCTGCTACCTAATGGAAGTCCTCAAATCGCTGAAAATTATGTCAAAGTTAGAATTGTTAAAAAAAAAAAAATTAGGTTTTAATAATCCAATTATGTATTGAAAAAAACAGAATGAAAGAGGATACTTAATTTCTTAGTAGCCCTGCAAAGTATTTAACATTTCTAAAAGCATACACTTTAAAATCTGCAGGATCATTTTTACCACACCTTTGAAAGTACAAGACAACGTGAACTCTGTCAAGATGTTATTTTTCAAAAAATTTTTTAAACATTGAAGAAGAAAATGAAAGCCATAAAATACACAAAGTAGGTGGAGATTATTTTATGAAGAAGTGGACACTTGCCATCTGGGCATCAGTCCTAGGAACAATCGTGTAAAGTTTAATGGCGAGTTTAACTGCTTAAGACAGACAAAGAAATGCTGTGATGAGTGTTAAGCCAAACATCTTTATGAGAAAATACGTCTCACTCACCTAAATTGATCTGTTGTCTGTGAAATTTCAGCACACACTAAATCTTTTAGATCATTTTCAGTTGTGAAAACTGAGCTGTCTGACACAACTATTTGCACAGATTCATGTGTCTATCTATCTTCTCTCTTGGGCATGCAGCTAGATAAAGAGATGGAAAGTCTACATGGAAATGAATGTACTTCTGACTCCCTGTGAATTGACATGAAATAATTACACCTGTGAGCTATGTTACCAATAGCCAAACAATTCAAAGTAGAAAGTGGCCACATAAAAGAGGCACAGCATAAAAGTTCTCCCCTTCTACAAGCAAAGTGTGACTTAAATAATGAAGTCCCTTCTACAGGGATTGAATTGTCCTCCTCCCACAATTAGGATATATTCAGATTACTGATCCTAACCTATGCTTTACATTTGCATTTTTCTAGGTATGTCAGAGAGTAACAGTTTTTCAAATCCCACTGACATTGCCCTAGAAAACCTCCTTTTAAAAAAAAAAATCTGTCTGTTTCTAGAATGAAACATTCATATATATAGCTGGCTTTTCAGCTAATAGAAGGAAAACATATAAACTATTAATGTGACAGATGAATTAGTTATCTTTCTTATGAAACTTTTACAGATACTACACTATAAAGAAAGATTAAGGGAAATATTATGATACTGTAACACTAACAAGAAAGAAAACTCAGAAAACTAAAATTTTGGTGTTTTGGTGCTTGGTTATACATGCACAACAAAGATGACTATGCAATATGTCATGTCATTGATAACCATGATTTACAATTTTAAACAATCAAGCCACCTGCTCCCATTTTTAATTTAAATATCTTAACACTGCTGACAGTTGAATCAGCAATGCCTATAAGCAAAATATTAATATTTAAAGAAAATATGTCATTCTGAATGTCTTTTACTATAATAAAGTATACATAATGATTTCTAGTACAAAAAATACTCATGCTTCTGAACTGCCATCCTCTCCCCCAAAAAATAATAGAAAACAACATTAATGTTCATTAAATGGTTATTCCTTATTTAGAACAACCCCCAAAGATTACTGTATTTTTAGGCTACAGTATTCTTTCTGTATATTATGCAACACTTGAAAGTTGGAATGAAAGCATGCAGGGCACACTAGGAATATTCACTAGAATATATTAAAGTATATAAATAGTATATAGTTTGTATGTATAATGATGCAAAATAGTATAAAGTATATATGTATAATGATACATATATAATAGGATATTAAAATCAAAATATGTAAAACACTAATTGGTAAACCAATCAACAGATGAATATATGAATTATAACTGGCACTTTAGGCATGCAATTTCCTTGGTGCTATATTGATAAATGTGACCATTATAAGCAATATTTTTCCTGTTCATAAGACTACAGTACATTGTTCATACATAAAAAGCAAGTCTAGAACGCAATGACCAATACATATAATGCTACCCAGTGTAGGTGGGCTTCAGTATTAAAATATTTATTATTTTAATAAGATTATGTTTCAGAGTGCAGAACAGAGTGGACAACAGCCAAGATAAATACAGACAGCTTAGCATTTTAAAGTATCAGCAAACAACCTCGGTTGTTTAACTTGAATGCATGATTTCTGTTTGCAAAAGAATCATACAAAAATTTTCATAGGACGTCCTGAGTTGGAAGGGTCCCACAAGGATCACTGAAGTTCAAAGCAATTAATGTTCTCTAACATATATATACAAGGTTCACAACTTACTATCTTCCTGAGGGCTGAACCATAGTCAAGTGTATTTGGTTCTGGCCCTACATTTCTATGTACTTCTAATTCTATTACTTTTCCTTCAAGTAAGCATGAATGTCCGTAATTATGAAACAATATGTTCTTTATAATTTTTATTTTTTTTAATATTCAGAGCTCTATCAAAATGAGTAGAACAGGGCATAATTCTGTTTTAGGAATTTTAGACAAAGAGTAAAGGCCCTTTCCACTTTCATCAGGCTCTTCCTAAATGACCTGAAGCTGACTGACTATCTAAAACACTTCTGAAAATACATCTTCAGGAGTGTGTTTGATGTTGTTGATTTTCAGAAAATAAAATGTAAATTCTGCAATAGTGTGATGCAAATTCCTGGGCTAGATGTTCATACATTTATTTTTACTCTATTTTATTTCTACAGAGGAAAATAAAATATGCTTATGAATCAAGCTGAATCCTGTCAATATGCTTTACTTTAATTTTAGAGGAGAAAAAACGGCTGAAGTGTCTCCAAAGCATTTTCATGAACACAGTCCAATATCTCAGAGCTAAATATCTCAGAGACCGTTTTGTATTCTTGTGTTTGGGGTACTGAAGACGGTTTCATACTGTCCATTCCAAGTACTGATATGGAAAATTTACCAAAATTGAAGTAAAAACAATTCCTTGAAGCAATTCAGGATATAGCTCTCATATTTTAAATAAATAAGATCTTGTCTGTGCTTTACAGGACTCCAGGAATCAGTACTAGTAAAATAATTATGACTATGAACTGTAGATGTATTTTAGTATCAAACAGGGAAAAGGAAAATACAAATGTCAAAGAAACAGAGTTTGAAGGGTAAAAAGTAAGAAGATATTGTCTTTGTGTTGTCTCTGTAAAAGACTTTCCTGGAAATTATACCATGAAGAATATATCTGACTTTGAGTAACTGAAATACTTTATTAAAAATAGCAATAGCATGTACTAGATCAGTAAAAGAATTGTTGAAAATTGTTAAAGAATATATTTAATACTCTGTAAATACTGTCTGGTAGATAATAATAGTAACTAAAACAGTTGGAAAAACATAACCCTGTTATATGAATTGAAAGTAGCTGTATGAAAACAAAGTCTTTATAATAAAAGTGGTGTTCAAGGTTTTGTTTGTTTGTTGGGTTTTTCGTGGTTTTTGTTTGCTTTTGGGGTTTTTTTTTTGGAAAAACCAATGAAATTAGCATAAATCTCTTAAATCTGAATCAATTTCTGGTCTATCTTCTTATTCAGTGTAATTTACGATATTCTTTTTCTTCATGAATATGTAATGTAAACCAAAACAAGCAGAAGAAGCTGTGACTTGCCTGAATCACAACAGCATTTCAATGACTGACTAACAGTATTCCAAGAAAAGTATAATCTAAACATATCAGGGACAAATGAAATAATTAATAGCTTTTATTCACCAGCATTTGCTTACTTGCTCATGATGTTGCGGTTTACTCTAGTGTTAAAATTTTGTTGTCTATTTCTCTGAACACTCATATTGTTCCTTGCTTTCACAGACTATAAGACAAATTGTGAATAATGATGTGAAGTAAAAGATGAAAGTTAAAAACCCAAATTATTTAATTCAGAGTCCCTACATTTAAAGAAAACAAGGCCCCAAATTCTCATTTATTTAATAGTACATATTCCTAGACCTGATTAAATATATTTAATATTATGTAAATAAATTATAAAATTCTTATTATAGTGTGATGGAAGAAAATCAAATATCACACACATCTTCAGCAAGATAAAGAAGGAGGATCTGGGTTAGTAGTTTTAATCAGCCACCTGGGAGCCATAACTGAGAATTTAAAGGACATGAGGACTCATACAAGCTGATTGAGAACAGACAGGACAGGTTTTTCCAAACGCAAAATATGCCTGACCAGCCCAGCTGTGTGTTGTGATGAGATAGATGACTCCATGGGTAAAAGGAGAGCAGTGGATGTGTTCTTTGACAGCAAGGCTTGTAGTCAGCTTGGCTTCATAAGGACTGGATAAGAGGCCAGAGAGTTGGATGGAAAATTGGCTGGGCTGTACATTTTAAAGAGGTGTGATAAATGATTCCATCTTTTGGTTGGTTTCTAGTGGCATTATTCAGGGATTGCTGCTGAGACCAATACAGCTCCATAACTTTGTTGACATAACAGATTGCAGTATTTGGCAATTTAGCAGCCGATACCGAACTAGGGGGAACAATTAACATAGCATTATTCAGAGGAACCAACCTAGCAGAAGATATTGCAAAAGAAAGTTTATGAGTGTCAATAAAAGAAAATGCAGTCTTTTATCTGGAATGAAGTAATTCAGTGCAACAGGACAGATAAGGTGCTGTCTGGACAGCAAGAAATGTTACAGAGAGGGATCTGGTAGTTCCAAATTGAAGATGAGTGACCTGATGTCTCAGGTTTTAGCTTTTATATTTTTCAGATTCTGGGCTTCATATCAAGGGATGGTAAGCTCTCTTGACAGAGTAGGTGCACAAAACAATTCCTTCTCTAGCTGGGAACCAAGGACAACTGATCCAGATCTCAGGCCCAAGAGCATAAACAACAGTGGAATGAAGAGAGAAAAACAAGAAAGATGAGACTTCATGGACTAAAGCTATAATTGGACAATTAACTCCAATATGCTAATGGACCAAAACTTATAAAAGTGTGAGACCCCATGACTGGTCGACCATTTTGTGACCATTTTGGGTTCATCTGAGGTTTTAGCCCTGGCTGGGCTCTTTTACTGCCCAAGGTGGATCTGTTGAGGCCTCCTAATAAATACCTGCTTTATTCTTTAGCTCCATCTAGTCTCTGTTCTAGGTCAGCCTTCACAAGGCATCAGAGCCAGAAGCAAAGAAAAAAGCTCACCACAAATCACTTAGGAGAGAAGTAGCTGGACAGTTGCAGAGTCTGATTCTCTCTCTTGGTTGAGTATTTGTGAGAGCGTACTTGAAGAGCTGTACCTTGTTTGGTCCCCTCATTGCCAGAAAGTCCTGGATGAACTTGAAATTATCCAGCTGGGTATGATCAAGATGATTAGGGTTCTGGTGCATATGCCATGTGAAGAGAAACTGAAGAAATTCAGTTTTTCAAGCCTTAGAAAAGGTAAGCTAAGGAGGGACCTTGTTATATATAGTATATAATGGTATAAAGAAGATGGAGACAGACTGTTTTGAAAGCGCATAGCTACAAGACAAAAAAGCAACAGCACAAGTGGCAACATGGGAAATTTTGATTAGACATAAGTAAAAAAAAACATTATTAGCCTGAAATGGGTCTGAGTTTCCTGAAAATGTTGGAGAAATATAAATCCTTGGAGATGTTTAGAACTTAGAACAACCCTGAGCAGCGTGCTTTAGTTGGGTCTGATTTGGGTTGGTTTTACTCTATGACACATTATGCTTGCCTTCTGAAACTTCTACAGAAATAAATTAGTACACCTTGGAAATGAGTATTTGTTATATTTTTATGATCTTGTAAAGGAAAAGTCAGGATTAAATTGCAAAGCAATTTCAGTCAAAACCAATTTCTTTTCAATTCTGGAAATTTTACAGAGCTGAAAGGAAAATACATAAAATATTTACTTCATTATTACTAGAAAAGGTGTGATTAAAGCCTGAGCTGGCAGAATTTCCTATAACTAAATTGCCCCTACAAAATTAATAGCTTTATTTTTTTATAAAACAGAAAGGAAATTGCAAGATATAGTTTAATTAAAAAAAAAAATCAGGATAGTCTTTTTAAAAAAAACCCAAGAAGTCATAGCATATCAGAAATATACTTCAGGTATTTTTGCAGGGCTAAATATTACAGGACAGACATAGTAATTTAAAAATATTAGTATGAGCTATTATGAATATATATTTTTATCCAAGAGATTACATGAAATGTAAAAATAGGTCCTTCTCTCTTTTAATATTTCAGTATTGACCACACCAGTAAGGTTTCCTATGTTGCTTGGGAATAGCAGTTTAATTATATATTGAAATTTAGAAAACTAGGATAGTACTGATTTTATAAATTCTTACATTTTGAAATAGCTGTGTGATTAAGATTGGTAAAACTTTGGACTTTTATTGAGTTTAGACATTTTTTCACTAAGACTATGGAGGCAATTAAAAAAACCCAGTAAAAGCTGTGAGAGGCACAATATTCTTTTTTTCAACTTGGCCATCTAAAGAGTCATTGCAACAACCTAGGATTCTGAGTTATTGAGATTGTGTGAAAGAAGTAATAGAGTTTATGATTCACTTGGGTGTAATTTGTTAATGCGACTTGTCTAGTGTACATATGAAAAAGGCACAGCTCATCAAAATTGTATATTGAATATACTGCACAGTTTTATTATATACAGTAAATTCATGCAAGAGTCTCAAGTCATTATGTTGTTCAGTTGTGAAGTAGGGTGGGGGCGTTGCAAATGGTCAGGTACATTGAAAAAAATCTAGTTTTACTGGATTTTTTTTCTGGTCATTGCCACCTAGGATTTATGGTGTATTATTTGTTTGTCTGCAGTATTTTAATCTTTGACTGTGGGAGTGATTTTCCATTACGATATGCTAATGCTTTATGTGCTAGTGATAATGACAGAACTGTAGACCTAGGAGTGCTAAATTAACTAGCTTCCTTCTCATATTGGTCTGGGATTTAAGACCTAGTACCTCAGTTTAGAACTGACACTTGACAATGAGAGGCTAGTTTAATGTAGTTTTTACCATGTTAACCTTAGTCAGATTTTATCAACTCTGGCAAAGTTATTTTGTTGAAGTGTGCAATATTAGTAAGATATGGCAATGAGCATTATGTTGAATGTGTTTTATCCCTCACTTAACCCTAAATCACCAGCAATAATTATGGTAGCAGTTTCTTCCATCATGAATCACACTCGTAGTTTGTCCTCAGAGATGTACTTTTATCTGTATGACATCATTCTATGTGATTCAAAATAGCTAGTAAAGAAAGAATAAGGTTAAAGCTTATAAAGTAGTTCTCTAGTGTCAGAGAGCCTATGCATGCCATGACAAGATAACTTTTTTACCAGTAGAGAGTATAAAACTCACTTCCAGACAATCCCTCCCTGGTAATAAGACCTGAAGTGTTTCTTTAAGTATATTCTGTGGTTTACAAGTAAAATATGGTGAAAGACCGTAATTTTCCTCACTCAAGTTTGGATGGATGAAAACCAAAATTTATGTGTAAAAGATTTCTATTATTCCCATAATCAATAATAGAAGATGGATATCTGAAATGTCTTACACTGTTTGTAGAAGGACTCTACATAAAAGGTTAAGTTGGAAAAATAGGATATCTATTTTAACTTTCAGGGAGACATTTTATATATTTTGTTCTGTACTTCAAGGATCAGATGAAGCCATCTTTTTAATGAGATTTATGTAGCAAGAAGGATTAACTGAACTCTTGGTGTTTGCTGAATACTTTCTTTAATGGGTTGTAACATTCCTTTGACATATGTAATTAGTCAATTGCCAGTATGATGATACAAATTCTTCTCAGATAGCATCAGTAGTTACTAGTCTATATTTGCATTTTGGCTTCAGTAATTGAAATTAAGTTTTTGTAGTACAGGGGAAATGTAAATGAAGGTGAAGAAAGCTCATCAGGGCAATGCTGAGGCCCTACTGTACATACAGTTTTCCCCTCTTAGCCTCCATTAGACAACTTTTTTCTTCATTAGGAATTTATAAAAAACTTTCAGCTGATCTTCACTCAGTTGCAGAGCAGTCTACTGAAATAATCTTATAAAAGACCCAAACCCTTTTCTCCTTTTGACATATTTTGTGGATTTACACTTCACTATTGCAGTTTATTGGAACTTTCTGTTTCGGAGAAAATATTTATCTGAAAATTAAAATACTTGCTTTGGATTAGTGTCAATACTCCTCTACTTAATAAGAAGGAGGTTGATTTTTTTTTTGTGTTGATGAATTATTAATATTCTTATCATTATCATCATCCTCATCCTCATCCTCATCATCATCATCATCATTGTTGTTGTTATATAATAATAAAAAGTGTACAGATTCAAGGAAAAGAAAAAACCACAAAAGAAGTACTCTACAGTCCTATCTTTTAAAATGGAAGTGAGTGTACTGCTTTTCTCTTCCTATATTATCATAGTCACATCCATCTCTTTTTTGGTACTGTATACACTGCAGCTTGTTCTTCCCAATGTGTTCTTTCTTGTTTAACCTTTAAAGGAAACTACCTTAGGTAAACATTTAAGATGCTATGATGTCACATATTACAGACATAGCCAAAACAGATACTGTCCTTTCAGTTGATGGCCAAAGGTCTAGTGGCAAGTAAACCAAAATCCATCTGATTTTCCTCTATCTTAATTTTCACCTTTGTTTTGTCTCTCGTTTGTTTCACCAACTACTTTCCATGGCTTCTTTGATAATTTCAGTCTCTTAGTTCCCTCTGGGTGACTTTAATTTCCTCACATCTTTTATGAGATAAAATTAGAATACAAATTTCTCAGTGTTCTTCACTTATTGCTTGGAGACATGTTAGTATACTTTACTACACCCTCTGTAAATATCACATAGTGTATTTTTATACTCATTGTATCTCAAGTCATGGAGAACAATTCTGCCTTTACGTCTGGATTCACACTTCATTTTTGTTAAAGGTTAGGCTCCCACTGGGCTTCTTTAATGTTTGTATCAGGACTACGGTAGTTAATGTTAGCATGGCAGTATAAAAATTATTCCATAGTTAAAAGCTGAACTTTACCCATCCCCATTAAAGGGCAGATAAGGTTTTTAATAAGGTTATGGACTAATAAACTGTTAATTGAAGCTACATCAGTAAGTACTTTCTAAAGAGGTGAAGAAACTATTATTATACTTAACAATACATATGCATGAGCAAAAAGTATGTGTATTAGTGGGTCCACCGCCTTGCTCACTTGTTAAATATACAACTGCTATTGTTTTTTCCAACTCCTGTAATTTCTGAGATTTTCTGTGACCTCTACCTTTAGAATTTCAGTACTCTTTTGAAATTAGTCAACCTTGAGGTTCGCCATCTATTGACAATGTGCAATTCAGATATATAACCTATGAAAACTAACTCAGATACCGTAATGAAATGTACATATGAGTCACCATTTCAAACAATAGCTTTTGGTTTTAGATCATTTCTTGCCTCTGAGATCTCTTGTATAACTATTCTGCTCTGTAAACTTTCAGAGTTTCAGAAGAATATTGCCACTTGTTCTATAACCATAATTAAAAGAAGCAAATACTTCTCTCATTTAATAGATCTTTAGTGGTGGAGCCATGACTCAGAGATGGAACTGCCTCAGTGTGGTCAGTCAGGGATTACACCCACCATGTCCATAAGAAAGCTGCACCCAGGGAGCAGGAGCAGCCCAGGGCATGGTGTGGCAGTTTAGACAGGCATGGTGCAGGTACCCTACAGGCTCCAGGGTTTGACTTCTCTTGGGAGAGTTCATCACTCTCTTGGGAGCAAGATCAGGTAAGCTCAGAAAGGGAGATAGGCTATTGGAACCAAGCTCCGGCTCCCTGAACCGCAGCAGACCGCAGAAACAATTCAAGTTGAAGAGCTTCTATCCATCCGAGCAAGAAGAAGGCAGCAGTTGTAAAGAAAAGAGTGAATGGAGGGTAGTTCATGCTCATGTTAGAAAGTGAAATCCTTTTTTGCCCACCTCACCCCTCCAGGCACCTCTTCACAATAGGCAAGAGACTTTGTACATGGCTGAGCATTGCACGTGACACACTTGAAGGACAGAATGCCATCCAGAGGCACTGGACAAACTTGAGAAGTGGCCCCATGGGAATCAGTGAGGTTTAACAAGACAAAGTGCAAGGTGCTTCTCCTGGGTTGGCCCAGTATCAATCCATGCTGGGGGATGACCAGATCATGAGCAGCCCTGCTGAGAAGGACTTGGAGGTGTTGGTGGGTGAAGAGGATGAACATGACTCGGAAATGTGCGCTCAGCCCAGATAAACAAAGGTGTCCTGGACTGCATCAAAAGCTTTGTGGGCTGCAGGCATGAGGGAGGTGATTCTGCTCCTCGACTCCACTCTCACAGACCCCCACCTTGAGTACTGAGTCCAGTTCTGGGAGCCCCAGAACAGGAAGAATATTGACCTGTGGAGTGAGTCCAGAGTTGGCAATCAAAATGGTTGGAGGGATGGAGCACTCAGGAAAGGCTGAAAGAATTAGGATTGTTCAGCCTGGAAAGGAGAAGGTTTTTTAGGGGTGATGTTATTGTAGTCTTCGAGTACCTGAAGGAAACCTGCAAGAAAGAAGGAGATACAATAGTTAGAAGAGCGTGTAGTGACAGGACTAGAGGGAATGATTAAACTGAAAGAGAACAGGTTTAGATTAGGGATTAGGAAGAAATTCCTGATACAGTGAAACACAGACTTGCCATGGCAAAAGGGTTGGAATTAGATTATATTTAAGGTCTCTTCCAACCCAAACCATCAAATCAGATCAAATTCCTGAGTTTGTTTAAACAGAACAGCTCTAACATCCTACTGACCATGTTTATCTCTGTGCAATAGTGTAATATTATCCCCATCTGCATCATAAAATAAAATATACACACATTTGAATATAATAATTTTATGGTATTTCATATACAAGATTCTCAGATGCTTTCAAATGCTATATCTTGATTTGCTAAATAATCTGCTGAATGAATTTACTTGTCCCAAATTTCTGGTTGCTACTTTCATATGAAAAGCCTTGTTTTATGAAGAAAAATGCATATTTGACATTACATTATATTTGTACTCAAATATTTATGGCTGAACTAGTTTTGGGGGTTCAGTTCTGAAAATATCTGCGGGTGATGTGTGTGATGCTTGTAATTTCTTGTTTCTCAATATGATTAATACTAACAGTTTTATCCAGTACCTCTTCATAATTATATTTGAGCTGTCTCTGTCTTGACTGATCGTTTGGGTAATATTAATATATGAACGGTGAAGAATTTTTATGAAGATAAATCCCACTAAGGCTGACATTTTATTAACTAGTTCTAGAAAGTTGTTGGATATTGCTTCTTCTCTGACAAAGCTAATTAACTTTGATAAATATTACCATACCAACATCCTTGAATGCAAACACTTCAGGCATTATCATACATTAATTTATAGTTTGATCAACATTTACAATTGTTAACAAGTTTTATTTGTATTTTCTGCTTAGTATCATCATGCTGAGTTCCATGATCAATAGAACCCTACAAGGTGTTAAAAATTGCTTTTATTATCCTAGATGTTAATTATAACAACATTACATTTTGCCAGCCTCTTCTCTTCTAAAGTTATTCTCTATATATCATGTTGCTTTCAGATTTCTACTAACTAGAAATTTTTATCCTTATATTTTACTTACTAGTTCTGTCCCTTGATTATCTGAAAAATTGTACACTGAAGATATTTTTCCTCAAGTTGTTTTTCCAATTTACTTTTATTTATGTCTCTGATTATTTCCTATTTGAAGAAATTGCCAGCTTCGTGTTTTGTTTCTATGTTGATATAAATTTGAATCTGGAATTTAACTGGATTAGGTGCATGACCTGTGTTTGTGAAGTTAGTTTGTTACTTTTATCCAGAGAACTTCATCTCTTTCAGCCATTTGTCCAAACAGACAAAGAATATGCCTTATAATGACTTTAATCCTGCATGAATTGTAAACTGCCTCTGGTCATACAGTAATACACATAAAGAGTATTAACACACTATGTATTATTTTGTCCAGTACGCATAAAGTGTTCCCAAGGTAAACATTGGGCAACTATAACAAACATTCAATAATCAATAAAATGATGGATGCAACAATTAAAGCCAGTGTTTTTCACCAAGTAGTTCCAATGAAGGGATTACTCTTCAGAAAAGCTGTTTTGATGGCATTTCACTACTGCATGTTCACCAAACTGACAAACATGAGTCCCGTGCATTAGCCCACAGATGTCATTCTTTGCAATAAACTAAACCCATTTAGTTGCCTTGGTATAAAACCAATGACATTTAAATAATTTCTGCAGAGATACTACAAAGTTACAATGTTGGAAACTGAGAGTAATATATGGCCCTGTCTCTCCTTTTTATTCCCTAGTAGTATGACAGAATAAATTTATTCTGTTCCATTCTAGATAATCTCTTCTAGTTAAAACTGAAGTAAGATAGAGGAAGTTCCTGATTAACTCAAATAAATCTTGAGTTTATTTTTCATTGTTTCTAAGGCTATCCATTCAGACTGTTCTTGGCAATCTCTTTCCTGGGAGTTTTAACCAGCCCCTTAAAAGTATCTCCTTGAAGAGTTTTAATTTTCTACAAATCTGTTAGCATTTATCACACTCTTCATTCTTTTGAGAAAAATGCTAAACATTTTTAGCTATGTAGTGCTCAGCTAAATCAAAAGTTGGTATTCATATTTCAATCTGTTCCTTTTTGACTGATTTCTGTGCTGATAACAGTTTATAGCTCTCTGAATACAATAGCAGCTGTTAATTTTACTGACACATCCACTGTTCTTTCTTACTCATTATACCATTGATGAGAAACTCCTGGTTTAGATTAGTTTCTTTTCGGCCCAGGAAGATCAAATGTGTTTTCTTTGAAAAAATTTAAAAATTCAAAGATAATGAAAAACAACTTTGCCAAAGAAATTGTTCATGTAATCAAAACGGGTAATATAGTTTCTGAAATTGTATTGGCAGTCTATGTAAAATGAATTGTTTAGTTATGATAATTTTCCAGATGCCTTGTTGGAACTCCCCCTGGTAAATCTTGCCACCCAATATGTCATCTTATCTAACTTGGGTGAGACAGATTAAGAAAATCTAAGATCAGCAAATCTTTATCACTTAAGAAAGATTAAACCCTTTCTTTTCTGATAAAATCTAGCAGATCTTATAACTTTCAATGTACTGCTGTAATTCAGAAGAGTCACTTCCCATAAACGAAACTCATTGAAGAAATTTGTAGTCATACATAGACATACTATGTTTTACATTACATTAAAATTATGCTTAAGGACTGGTCTGCATTCTATTTCCTGCTATACTGCAGAGAAATAAAAAATTGAAAAAGTTATAATTTATTGAGGTGGTTTATGTGCACTGTGTCTCCGTAGCAAATATAAGATGTACCTTGAAAACTTAATTTTCAAAATGTGAAAAAGGCTGGACTTCAACCTAAAATTTGGGAAGAGTTCGCATATACATTTAATATCTTTCAGAGAGAGAAAATAAAACTTACAATTTATGAATACTTTAATGGATTTCAGATGTGATAAAGAATAAATTCATGCAATATGAGTGAACAAGGTAAAGAGAACAAAATTTGGGGTTTGTGACATAACTCCTACTTCATAAATTAAATACTATCAATTACAATATCTCATGGGATCTATACTGGTTTTAGTCTACATTACAGATGAGATAATAATACAAATAATTGTGAGAACCTGGTATTAGCTTTCCCAGTTTTATTATTCTTTCCCCATTTCTAATATGAACAGTACAACATATTTTCAAGAAACCACATTTAATGGTCATTGGGTTTATTTCAGATCATCACCTGAAATATAAGCTTAGATTCGAAAGTTAAATACAGTTTAACCATTAAATAGGTCTTAAAAGAGAATAGAAACTTAAGGAACGTCTCTGCAAATTTTATCTATCTTCCTTTGTTTTCAACTGTATTTCTCACTAGTATGTTCATAATTGCTTTCAATTTGGCCTTTAAATAAAATCTAGAAATCATGTTCTATAATCAAATTGATAAACTCTCACCCTTCCATTTCCTGTTCATCTGCGTATGTAAATGTAATAGTTGAGATTCCACTACAGAGAATTTTTCCCTTTACCTTCTGATGGTTGTGTAAGAAAGTTCAAGAGCAGTCTCATTTGAACATGTAAATTAGGGATTTTTTTTTAACAAGAGGTATTTCCTTTGATGTAATATTCCTAAATTCTTATGGGAGAAGGTAGATTACTCCTTAGTACTCTTTCATTGAAGTTATAGAGCAAAGATCTTTTCCTGTTGAAATAAACAGCTAGAAAGAAAGAACTCTTATCTTTGGGTTTACACTTATTTAGATGTGACATGCATAATTTTACAAAATGCATCATTTAAAAAATTTAATTACTTCCTGAGATAGGTGCAAAGAGTACTGGAAGCCTGCAAAGTCAAGTACAAGGAAATTAGGAAACAGAACTATTATGCTCTGCACATTCAAACCAGATATTTTTCTAACCATTTCATTATGATAGATAGACGTTTGTTCTGTATTGAGTGGCCTAGTCTCATTACTTAGCCCAGATGGATTTTAGACACTGTCTAAACTCAATGTGTCCAGAGTCACCCACTGGATATGTAGAAAATACTAATTCTAATTCCAAAATTATTACTCCAGTTTTGGGGGAAAATAACAACCATATTTACAGCCGCAACAACAATATAACATTGACATTATCAATAATAACAGCAATTATAAATAATGTATTCAAGCTTAAGATGAGAAATTCCTTTCTGTTAATATGCATGACATTCTCCAAGTAAGTCAGTGAATAAGTGTCTGCATGATGAAAAGCAAACATGCCTCTCCAGAATTCAAAAACACTGCAACACAAGTGATGAATCTCAACACTAAAATCCACCCCATCAGCACCCAAGCTATCTACAGAAACTTTGAAGGTTAGAAATTTTGGCATGATTAATGAAGCTATGAGCCATGACTTTGTGAAAGACAAATTATGGACATGATAGAGCAGGTGCAAATTAGAATTGATTAAATGAGGGAGAGTGAGAGGCATGTGACACAGGCATGTGTTGGCAAAGGCTGGTTCAGACAAATTTATATTTTATTAATAGGCCAAAGACACACAGAAAAGAAAAATAAAGGAAAAATCTTTCAATACTCACTGTCAAGTAAAATCAAAACAAGCCAAATATAAACCCCAAACTAAAACCCTTTAATGTAAGTGTTGTTCATTTTGGTAATAGTCACATAGGAATCGATTACCTCCGTTCTGAAATTTTGGACATGCATAAAAATTGTGACTTTTAACTTGCTTTCCCCTAAAACAGCCTAAACTCTTAATATTTGCAGACTTCAGAGCAGCATGATGAAGACAAGCACATAGGCATGGAATTTGGCGATTTTATTTGCAGGCAATGCCCCGACAAAGGCAGGAATGACGCATCTGACACCATGTTCCTAGAAAGCTAATGTATTACTTTATTATACTATATTATATCGAAGAATACTATACTATACTATACTATACTATACTATACTATGCCATACTATACTATAAAGAATACAGCAAAGATACTGAATGATAGATAATAATGAAAACTTGTGACTTTTTCCAGAGTCCCAACACAGCTTGGCCATAATTGGCCAGTGAGTCAAAACAACTCACACCAGAGTCCAATGAAACAATCACCTTCGGGTAAACAATCTCCAAACACATTCCAGATGAGCACAACACAGGAGATGAAAATGAGATAAGAATTGTTTTCTTTTTCTCTGAGGCCTCTCAGCTCCCCAGGAGAAAAATCCTGGGTGAAGAGATTTTTTCAGAGAATGTGAATGCCACAACTGGCTGTCTAGATTACTTCCACAATATCTGTAGGAATAAGATGGCAAAGTAAAAAGATCCAGAGACTAGGGAAATCGGGGCAAAGTAAGGCCTGCTTCTTCTTACCCTTATATAAAATCAAGTTTTCTCTCAAGTGTAGTTCCATCACAGTTTTCAGGTTATTTGGCTTGCAGAAGTCTTTGTCTAAGGATAAATTATTTTTAAGATCTGTCCTGGTTAATATATGGCACTGTGTAGCAATGTGGGAAAGATGAACTGCCGAGGATATACCGAATCACTCAGAAAAAGTCCCTGATAACAAAAGTGATACTCCTTTGTTTTGAAATTTTCCTATGGCCAAAAAAATCCCCATCAATGTAGGACTTCCCTATGGAGACAGAAAAGAAGCTGTTGTCCTAGTAATTTGGACATTGCTAGAGTGCATTAGGTTTCCATCCATTCTCCTGCTTTCACAGCTCCCAGTGGCTGAATGTTTTCATACTCTTTCCTTCTCCTTCATACAGACTAGTCTCTATAGTATTCTTCTGTCAAGATTTAAAGAATGCAGCAAACTTGTCTCAAAGCACTGTCGTAGGAGGAAGTCTCACAAGCCACCACAACAGGCACAGATGGCAAACAGGAAGGCATTAATTTTAGGCCTAAAAGAGGGTGAAATGTTTGGAATTAGCACACCAGAAAAGATTACACTCTGAAGACTGTGGGAAAAGCATGGATGCAACAACAGGAAGATGCAAGGCCTGTTGAGGCAGATCTGAGTAATCTATTCTGACAAAAGTTCCCATCATGGAAAACTGTGGGAGAGGAGGCAACTGCTTACACACATGCCATCACAAGTTGTGGAATTGGCATATATACCTCTGGAGTAACCATCTGTGGAGGTGTTTAGGAAAAGACGGGATGTGGCATTCAGTGGCATGGTTTAGTTGACAAGCCATAGGTCAGACTCAATGATCTCAAAAATCTTTTCCAACGTAGTTGATTCTGTGACTCGGACTGTATAGAAGTGGTTCCTTCAGAAGGTCACTCTGGGGATCCTGCAACTGAGAAGACCAGAAGGACCAGGGGAGACATGGTGGTAACTATAATCTCTCTCTTTCTCTCCCTCTCTTTCCCCCTGCCCCATTCCTATTTCTACCTCTCTCTCACATTTACTGTTAAATGCAATCCGTACTATTGACTTTAGCATAAGGTCTCTTAATTCAGGCAATCATCTTTTAATACCCAAATCCTAGTATTGCTCCAGAGGATCATGACTTTAATTGTTGTTAGGAATGGGATCCTAACATTATTCCTGTGGAATGTAATACCTTCCCAGAATGGCTTCTCTCTAGTGCCAAAGAAAATGCTGCCTAGTTGGCTATTGCATCATGTCAAACTTCACTCACACAACATTTTCTAATGCTGTCCTTCAAAAATATGCAAAGCTACCAACAATTCTAACAAAAAATTATGAAACTTGATTTTCTTCTTTAATTTCATAAGATTGGAAGCACGATCACCTATTTCAATAATGGCTACTGCCCTTCATGGTCTCCTGCATAAGCTGCAGGGGAACCTGTGCTCCCACACTGCAACACCTACTCCCCTCCTTCATCTTTCACCTCTGTGTCAGCAAAGTGGTTTTCTCACTTTCTTTTTTCCTCTTCTCCTTTTTCCCTCACTTTTTCCCCAGTGCTGCCCCTGCCTTAGCTGCAGGCTGCTTGGTTGGCTCCAGCTGTGTCTGGCTGGGGCAGCCCTGGCCTCCCCTCACAGAGCCGCTGCAGCCACCTTGACACAGACACAATGACTGAAAACTGTAGTCCTCTTTCTATTGGAGGGTGTCTGGATTAGAAATCATAATGAAAAAAAACCACAAAAAAAACCCAAAAACACCAAAACCAAACCCCAACTTCCCTCAACCACCCCTTTTTTTGTGTTAGTTGTTTTTGTAAAATATTTATGAAATAATTGCTATTTCTAAGCTCTCTGTGTAAGTCAGAATTGACTCATGATGCCATTATGCTTTGGGGAACATTTGCACCACAACTACTCCCAATATATTCATGATGTCTTCACTATGTATCAGAAGTTAATTTTTTCAGTCCTTGAAATTCACATTTCACTGCAGCTGGGACAGGAACATCTCAAAATCCTAAGGTAATTTTGTTTATACAGAATTGTTTGTACTTGTGACAAAGAGTGCAAGTATTTTCTCAGACCACAAACTGAGAAGAGATATTAGAATACAGAATTCATCTTCATGTAACTCTTTTTTTTAAATTTTTTTTTAAGAATAGCTCTTTTTAAGCCACACACCTAGAAAAGTGTGCTTTATAATAATTTGAGAAGCATTGCAACCTATTTACAGTAAATAATGCATCATCACTGTGGCATTGTGCTAATATTGTATCACCAAAATTATTTTCTAGTAATGAAATCGTGAAATACATCAGTAAAATGCCCCTGTTGTAATTATATATTTATCTTTAATACAGTATCACTGGCATAAAGAGGTTCTGAGGGTTCAGGTTTAAAGAGGAATGATTGATAACATAATGCAAATGAGGTTTTTATATATATATATTTCATTTAAATGAGTTTTGTTTTTTTTCATTTAGGTAAAGCATTTGAAAGAGAACTGATTTGTATGCATGGTATATTGCCTTCATAATAACAGCAATAATGATTCAGATTTTAACAGCTGCATGAAAATGTATGCTTGTATTAAAACACATGAAAGAAATTCTTTCAGTGGAACAGCTCCAGCCAAAAAAAATATTGACAAGAAAGTACCAAACAGCTTGATGGATTCCTATTAAAAGTTTTAGGAAGTTATATATCCTGAGACACAATAGCTGAACTTTGTGTGTATACATATGTATGTGCATTTACACAAGTTTTATAGAACAAAAGTTTGTGTATGTGTGTGCAAGTGTGTGTATGTGTGACAATGGCTTCCATATTTTAAACTGTAAAAATCCTTTAATTTCATTTTCATGGCTCTCTGTTTTAGCTCTTAGAATTCAGTTTGTTAGATTGATTCTCAGGCCAGAAAATACCATTTTTAAATGATTCAACAATCTACTCAGTTCCCAAGAGAAATACATCTGCCTTCCATATAATCATTTTAAATTTTTTTTCAGAAGTACCAGAGACTGAACAAAAGGTGATCAAGACAGGAAATGGACAGGAAGATTTCCCTTTATGTAACCAACTATTTATTGGGGAACAGATGAAAACCTTTTGACTTTCAAAAAAAGTCATAACTGCCTTAAGACTATACACAGCCTGTCTTTTGTTTTATCACCCAACATTCCATGTAACATCTTCTAAATATACAGATAATGTTAGGGAAGATAAAAAAATAATTAGCTTAAGCATTTTTTATGCTGATTACTTTTACATATCCTGATTGATGCAGGACCTTGCAAAGTACATAGCAGACTGTATTGATAACTCATATTTTTGTGCATAACATTGGCTACTCATTGCCTGAGAATGAGGGATATTTAACAAAGGAAGCCCCTCTAAAAGAAGTCATTGGTATGACAGCAGAAACGCATTTGAGTAGAACTAATCAGAAATTTTAATGTCCCAAATGTTTAACCTTTTAAACACAAGAGTTGTTTTTCCCTTTTTCATGATAAAAGTTTATGCTCTGTTCTTAGCATGGGATAAAATATATCCCATCAACTCACAATTCAAGTTAAATCTTCAAAACATATTTTTCATTAATAAAATCATGGTAGAAAAAATACCCTGCAAAGGTATCCAGTCTGTTTCGTACCAGGACAGGCTTAGTCTGAAGAGACAACAGTCTAACGTGACCTTACCGATGTTCAGATTTCAGCCTTTCCAGGTAATTCAGTGCTTCTGAAAACCCAGCTTTTCAGAGGTTAGTATTAATTATACCTGAGTCTTTCATACTGTGATCTAAATCTTTGGCCCTATTCATTGTGTGAAAATTATAAATATGCCATCTCTGGAAAAAAAGTTTTAATTTAATTTATCGAAAAAAGATCTCCATTTATTTGGTTGATTTTTTTCCTCTTAGTTCATTCATTTTTATGCCTGATCATTCTCACAGCTGTCTCCAGCATCCCATTTGTACACATCTTTCTTAACCACAATAACCCAAACTGACCACCATATGCTATCTGAAACCTCAATAATATTGAAAAGATTTGATGGATTATTCACATTTCATATGAGTTAAACTGGTATTTAAATACATTAGAATGATATTTTCCTTTTGTACAGGGCATGACATTGGTATCTCACGTTCAGCTTGTGGTCTATTTGCTTAAGATCAATATCAAAACAACAGCTCCCTAACTCATTGTCGCCATCATATAATTATACAATTGACCACTGCAATCCAAGTAAAATACTGTGCAGTTAATCCTTATTAATTCCATCCTATTTTCTAAAAGGTCATGTAAGTCTTGGAATATGAGATTTTGCAATGCATTTACTCCTATAAAGGAAGAGCGTGTTTCATAAGAACATAAGGTATAAACACAAGGTTAAACCAGTTGAGAACATGGGACATAAATGTTACAGAATATGTTACACAAATAAAATAAGTAGTCATTCTGTACGACACCAAATGCTATGTGAAAAACATGTCAATGAAATAAATATTTTTGTTATGCATTTGAGATAGAACTTAAGAATTCAGTGAGTAATATAAATATATAGTCAGCTTGTCATAAAAGTCTGAAAGTTATATATTTCTATAATCTGCAAAAGATGTAACCTGGGCAGCAGCATGAAACAAATCTTTCTAGGGCAGAGATGGCACATAGCAGTAAGTGAGTAGGAGCTGAGAAGGCAGAAGGGACTGATCTAGGGCTCAAACTTCAAATGAAGCCAAAGACAAAGGAGTTCACATTTCAACCTTAACCAGCCTATATTACAAAGGAAACTGTGCCTTGGAGAACTGGTTCTTTTCTTGCCTTTGATTTAAAGGTGTCTTGGCTGACATCCATAGGCCGGAGTAACAAAATCTGGCCATTGAGCACGTAGTATGCATTTGTCAAATAAAACAAAATACTGGTGATGTTTTCCTTCACTCCTGGCTTTGCACAGGTGCAGTTTTTATTAAAAAATCAACAGCAATTTCAACATAATTTAAACTCTACCAGTCCTAAAAGGATATCAGTTAAGATATAAAATAAAATTTAAGCTTTATGTATAGTTCAGATGGTTTGTTCTGGAAGGTGAGTTTTGACAGAAAATTTCCCTCCACTAGGGTTATTCTCCTCCTGCCATCCAAACTCACATTCAAAATTTCCCATGGGTACACTGCACATGCTTGTATTGGAGATGAGGACTGACCGTCGATCTCTAGGTACTCTGGATAAAATGATTTGCTGTGAATCAAACTGTTAATTTTCTTGGTTTGTTTGTTTCTGTTGTTTTGGATTTGGTTGTGGGGGTTTTTTTGTTTTGTTTTTTTCTGTGTTCAGAGTGTTTTATTTGAAGTGAGGGAGACTGTATGGCACTTACTCTAGGTCCTTATTCATTCTTCTTCAGAAACAGCTTTTGATATTTTTCAAAATAAGAAAATACCATGCTACAGTGTCCATCTGCTAGCATTCAAACACAGCTGCATAGTGGTCAAGCTTCAATAATGGCATCAAATTCCCCAAAAAACCATACTACATTCACTGAAAATACAAGTTATGATTTGTCTTTATCACTGATGGGCACCAAACAGTAGTCACTATCTAGCATCCCATTACCCTCTGCCATGCATTAAAAGTGAAGCAAAAGCTAAGTGTGCAAACAAAGAACAGGAATTTATTCACTACGTCCCACTGTCTGGCTACCTATAGCCCCCTTTATCAGGACCCAGTATATGTAACTTTTTCCCGGGAAGAAATTCATCATAACCACAAACTTTTTGTGGTTTTGTTGATGGATATGGCATGCCATGGTGTGAAATATATTTCTGGTCAATTTGGAGCACTCACATCCTACTCCCATCCTACTTACTGAGCAGGACAGAGATCAAGAAACAGAAGCAGCCTTGATGCTGTGCAAGCACTGCTCAGAAATACTCAAAACACTGCTGGGTTGACAGCAGTGTCTTTTCAAAAGACAGCACCAGTGTAGTGCTGTAAAAAATAGTTAACCCTGTTAACTATTTAATTAGTTGCAATTGCCTACCAAAATCCATATAAAATAGATGGAGAGTGACAATTCATCTGAACTATACCTATATAGGAGAGTTTAGATGCAAGACTGATTGTTCTCAGTATCAAGAGAGGTCTCAAGTTGATAAATATTGTCAGAGAATCAGTTCAGGCAAAACATTTCTAAAACAAAGACTATGAAGTCCATCTCAACGACTTTTAGTTTTAACTGCATGGTTGCATGCCTGCCAGCCCAAATAACCTTGTTTCTCAGTGCCAGAATAATTGGTTTTTCTTTCTTTTTTTTTTAAGGTAGCAAATAATCTTCAGAAATGCACAGCTCATTCAAGTGAACGTTGGTACTTTTGTTTTTTGATCTGCAGATTCCAATATATTTTCCTAAAGGACCTGACCACTTTCAGTAATGTTACATGTCACCCATTAACTTTGTGAGGTGGTTATGTAATTACATTATCCCGAGGATGACAAGAAATAATGCTAATTGTATCAGCTCATTAAGTCTGTTTTAAAATAGATGACACCAGATAATCTGAAATAAAAGATATGTTCTAGCTATCCTTTTTAGGTTTTTTTCTACTACCATAATTGCCCAGAAACCAAAGAGAATACCAAGGAAATTTATAATACCCAAGATAAGTCAATAAAAATTAATAGCTTTTGTTCTCCTGTTCTCAACTGAAAAGAGAAGTAAAAAAAATGAAGAACATGATGAAAAAATGCAACTTTTAAAATAAAATTCCACATGTGATTTTTTTCTTGCTGTCTGCAAAGTGTAATATCTGCAACTGAAAATTTATAATTTGCATAAAGACAATTTGAAAAAGGAGATTTATACTGATCTCAAAAAGTCTTATCAAAAGTAATGAAAGGACAGTATTATGAAAGAAAACTGATCCTAGATGGGTTCAGAAATTTTGAAGGCTGCTGTACAGAAGACAAGATAGTTGCAGTTAAACTTTACAGCCATAAACTTAAATAGCTTTTCTACTGAAACATAAGATAATTGCCCTTTCGGCTGCTGCCTGCAACTATATTCTGATTTGTGCTGATTCATAAGTTCTTGTGACTCTGGCGCAGGCAGAGTGTATTAAACCTTGACTGAATTTTATCTTCTTTTGTTAGATTCAAGACTCACATATTTTTTTAGATGGAATACTGCAATGCACCTATCCAACCCATAATTTAAATTATACAAATGTTTCCAGAAAGTTAGTAAAAATTCTAGCTTCACACAAAATATTGGTCTTTAGTCCCTCAGAAAAACCTGGAAAATTCTACTAAATTTTGATTGTGTCTATAAATTAAATTGAAGGTTAAATAGGAGTAGCAATATCACAGTAGAAAAAATTGTTGTTATCAGTTCCTTTAGCTGATACAGAAGGCACAAACATGGATGAAAATTTTTGTAGAAATGTTTTCTTCACAAAAATGTTATGAAATTTTAATTTTTTATAATATCTTTCACAGAGTCATGGTAAGAACAGGTAATTTGGATTTTGATTTGTTCAGTGAAGTACCATTATTTAGTTTTAAGCCAATTAATTTCATATAGGATTCAATTTTTTCATTATCTATTTACACTTATTGTAAGCCAAGAAACTTTATAACAGACATATTATTTTGAAATATTTAATTGCACATTTATTATAATATATTCATTATTTTATATTGCATATATAGAAATAATCATAAAAATTATATATGTCTTTATTTTTTAAATTTACTTCTTTCTAATTTTAAAAATAATCTCTTTTAAAGACATTAAAATTTCTCTTTGTTTGTTGACTAAAAAAGTAATAGCTTGTCCATATTTAATGATAAGAATTATTATACTCTGCAAAGAGTATCTCCTTTTAATGGGTGCTTTCCATTAATAATAATTCCTTTCAAAGTGTATGTCAGTTAGAATGGTGGTGAAAAGAAAATAGGAAGAGGTATTAAGGGGTAATGGGGGAAGGGAAGAGGAAAAGAGGCGAGGTAAGGGCAGGACAATGTTGGACAGGGAAGGGAAGGACGAATCTTCTACCATGTTGAATTGAACTTTTTTTTTTTGTAGTAGATAAAATAAATGGGTTTCTTGTTTTAGTCCATTTTCTTAGGTATTACTCTGGCCAAAACTCTGAGTAGACCATCATGAAAATCTTCCCCATTAACAATTAATATCTTTTTATTTGTGGTGACTATTTGTTGTTTCACAATTTGAAAACAACAGAAAAATATTTGCAGGAATAAGGACTTTGAAACATGAAATTATTAAAAGTAATGCCTTTGCCTTTTGTTTTTAGTGTAACTGAGTCTCAGCCTTGGAAGAACATTATACCTTGCAGGCAGTCTTTTAAGCTAGGAGTCTAGCCCCTGTTTAAGGAGTCTACAAGTGGTAACATTTTGAAGAACCCCTTCCTTCTGTCCTTTATTACTGCACTTCAAGCCAAGATATTTCAACTGTGATTTCTTTTCCTATGTGTTACTTTAAATCCCTGCAACAGGGGTTTTTTTGTTTGGTTGGTTTTGGTTTTTTGTTTGGTTTTTGTTGTTTTTTGTTTGGTTTGGTTTTTTTGGTTATTGGTTTGTTGGAGCTTCTTAGATATTTTTTTTTGCTTGGTTTGGTTCGGTTTTTTGTTTGCTTGGTTGATTGGGGGTTTTTTGGTTTTTTTTTTGTTTTTTTTTTTCCCATCTGGATTGCTTCTCGTAAGATTGTGTAAGGCATGGCACGCTCAGGACAGGATTTCACAGCAGCATCATATGTTCTTTAGGACAGTTGAAGGGATTCTTTTTTTAATTCACTTTTAGACATAGTTCCATCTCACTTGAAATTGTATTTCTTCGTCATAGGGATAGACACTTAACTTATTAGGTGTCTATCCAGGGACTGTAGTTTGTTGGAATGCTGACTTGGCTAGCAGAGAACTTGATTTCTTTCAAAATCCCTTTTTTTCTCTAAAGAAGCCATAATTAGAATCCTTACTTCATATCTTGGAAAATATGTTTAAGATGATAGAGAGTAAAATGTAGTAGGCCATAGCAGAGCCTTCTCCTTCATTGCCTGACAAGGATAAAGATTGTGGAATTACAGAACTGTAATGTCTTTCATGATCTCCACACAAGGGCAATGGAGGGGCAGCACTGCCCAAAATACCAGTCAGAAATGAGGCCTTACTCTGGAAGAACATATGAATAAAATTCCCCATGATAGGGTTTCTAAAACCAGAGACAGTAAAGATAAGATGCTAAAATTGTGGATAAAAACTTGTACTACTGCAGTAGCAATATAATTCATTCAACTTCAAAGAAATAATAATATTTACACATGTGCCCTAACAGAATATTTTTTTCTTATAAAAACTAAGCTAAACAAAAGAAGATGGCCTTGGAGGGAGCTGTGTTTTCTTAACTGCTTTTTTTTTTTCTGATTCTTGTTAATTTTTTTCCCTTTTTCATTCTCAATTGTATAATTGTGCCAAATATCATAAATAACTTGACTATTTTTCAAAAGGGTCCAGAAAAGCTACTCAGATTTAGATGTGGAAAAAATTTCTCTATTAGGGCAATCTGTTCCATCCTAAAAATGAAGCCTTAAATAGATAAGAGGAAATATTTTGTAGAAGGTGGTATCTATCTCTGTCGACCTAGTATCAGATAAAGAGTACAGAAAACACACCTGAATTTTAGAAGGCTAAAGTTAGATCACAGATGCATAATATAATTCAGAGTGGAAGTTCATTATCTTCTCAGTAGCTGGTAAAGTGCTGAGGTTTGGATTTAGTATGGTTCTAGCATTGATACCACGGACATGTTTTAGTTGTTATTAGTAGTGCTCATTCTGTATCAGGACTTTTCAGTGTCCCATGCTCTTCCAGAATCTGGGAGAAAGCATGGCCAGGACAGCTGATTTTCCATTCCATTGAACCTCATACTCATTATAAACTGGGGGCAGTCAGCCAGAAGGACCTGATCACAGCTTAGGGATGAGCTGGGTGTCAGTCAGTGTGGGAGGAGCAGCTGTATTGTATGTCACTTTTTTCTCTTGGGTTTTCTTTCTCATTCTCTTTCTGTCTCTTGCCACTCCTTAACCCCCAGCTCCAACCCCCCCGCCCCCATCAATAGCAGTAGTAAAATTTGTATTTACTTAGTTGCTGACTAGGGTTAAACCATGACAGAAGTGTTGAAGGTCAGGTTGGATGGGGCTTTGGACAACCTTATCTAGTTAAAACTTCCCTGTCTGTGACAGAAGGACTGGAGCTGGATCAGCTTCAAAGGTCCCTTCCAACATAAACTCATACATGATTCTAAACAAAATACCTTCAGTATCATTTATCAGTGTCCAAAAGAGTCTGCTAAATCTAGATATCACTAGCAGACATTATTTTTCTACTATGCATTGTGTGAAGAAGTTTCTTTTTCTCTTTTTTTTTGAACATGCAGTCTGTTGACTTTATTTGAAACATCCTGTACTTTTACTTAATGGAGACAGCTGTTGTCTGTTGACTGCAATATGAGGATATTAAAAACTTTTATCACATCCCTTGCTACACTGTACTTGTCTCTTTTCCAGATTAGTGGTCCTGATTATATTCTCATGAAAACTAAGCTATACCTTTGATCACCTGTGAGGTCTTGTTGTTTTCAGTTTCTACTATGTGTCTCCCTAACTGGAATACCAGAGCTGCATTGGGTATTTCATGTTCATTTATACTGTGAATTAATAATTAGAGATAACAATGTCTTACTTTGACATCTAGCCTTCTGCATTTCTCACCTGCAACCAAAGGCACCAACATATTTCACAAATCTTGTCTTAAAGTACCTAACTGTCTCTGAAACTTAGATTACAGAATGTCAAAATTGATTTTTAAAATGGAAGGAAAAGTACTGGCCAATTCTAAAACCATTTCCTCACTTCCCCTAGATGTCAGCAATAAAGTGTAGTATATTAACTAACTTATTTGAGGAAATTCATGCCCAGAGCATTAGGGGTTATCCATTTACATTGTACTGTAAGAAATTAACTTTTTATAAAGGCGCTCAGTGTGTCCTAGGTGTGAAGCAATTCTCTGCATTTTCAGAGTTGAGCACTTCATGCTGAGGAATCCACACAGTACCCACACAGGGAATTGTTGGGAAATAACGTCCATACTGTTAAAGAACAGTTTATCTTACTGAGCAATTTCCTCCTCACTTCAGCAGCCCCTTTGATGTCCAAGCAGTATGGTAGACAAAGAATAACAACTCCTGTTCATTCTAACCAGAATATCAGGTAAGCCACTGTGATCACAGGTAACTTCTCTGACTGTGCCTTTTCACAAAGACTATTTCTGGTAACTTGACATTTTTTAGCAAGTTCTTGACTTCTTAAGCATCTATTTCTAAAAAAAACAGCATAAGGCTTTATGTGTCACTAAACACAGAGGTTCCTCTGTAGTTATTTAGAAGTTGATGAAAAGCATTTGAAGATCTAGTCTTTGTATTTAGATGCATTAACTGGTACTGGCTATGCCTAGTTGTCCTCTTAATAATTTTGGTGAAATAAAACTTTGATCTCAAGTCATGAATATAAATTGTGGGCAATTATTTTATTTTTTTTTTCTCCTTCAGAAAATTTTGATTCTGCCAACAAGCAAGATATTAACTGGAATGACCTACATTTATTCTTTAATAATTTATTGGAAGCATTTCTCAAAATACTTAGGATATAACATAAGCAAGCATAAGCAGACATATTTTAGGAACTGAAAGCTAATAAGTGACCAAAAACTTGTGCTAGTTCTGGCTGGTATAGGGCTCATTTTCTTCAGACTAGATTGTATGGGCTGTGCTTTGGATGTGTTGAAAACAGTATTGATTATGTAGACATGTTTTTGTTATTGCTGATCTGGGCTTGCACAGCATCCAAGCATTTTCTGTTCCTTATTTTAACACGCTGTCCAAGGGGATGGGAGTGCCTGTGAAGCTGGGAAGAGACACTGCCAGAACAGCTGACCCAAACTGACCCAAGGGATATCCCATGCCACATTACATCATAGCACACAAAACTGGGGGAAGAAGGAGGAAGTGGGGAATATTTGAAGTGGTGGTGGTTGGTCTCCCACGTCACATTATGTGTGACAGGGCTGTGCTCTTCTGGAGCTGGCTGAACCCCTGCCTGACAGGGGAAGCAGTGAATCAATTCCTTTTTTCTCTCTGCTTGTGTTCATGGCTTTTGCCTTACCTTTTAAATTGACTCTGTCTCAACCAATGGGTTTTCTCACTTTTACTCTTCCAGTTCTCTTCCTGATCCTGCTGGTGGGGAAGTGAGTGGGCAGTTGTGGGGTGCTTTGTCTCTGACTGTGGTTGCTTGCTGGGGGGTTAAACCACGACAAAGTTCTAACAATTCTAGGCCTTCTTTAATAAATAAAAACATTATCTTTAAATTATGTTGCTTTTACCAAGTTAATAATGTGGTTTTGTTACTAAGTTTCTCTCTGAAACTTTAAAAGTATTCAGGACCCCATTTTGTATGTCAAGAAATGCTTGAGTGCTATTACTTTGTTCTAACTTTGAGAAGTCTTCAAACTTTTCTGGAATTGGATGAATAAATCAAACATTGTATGTGCCAGGATATTAAAAAAAAAACTAATAAAGGCAAATGCTTGGCAGCTGAAATAACATAAAAATCCCCTGAAAAAAATCTGTCATTATATAGACTAGTTTCAATGTGTGAACAATTCTCTTAGATACTACTACATACTCATGTCAATGCACTCAATCATGAGCACTCCAATGAGCAACAAAGATCACAGGATCAATTTTTGAAAAAAAATCAAGGTCAAATTTGTTCCTTTAGGATCTGAATTGAAAATTCCTATTTAATCCAAAAGGAAACATTTCATTTTCATGCATTTTTAAGAAAAAAAGTTCACATTTATTCTAGGGCCGTGGTGTGTATCCCTTCTCTTCCACCAATGAGCCAGAATAAGAGATTTGAGCTAAAAATTTTTCTAAATAAATTTAATCTATTTAGTCCTAAAAAAGACTAGATTATATTTTGTTCTATTTTTTTTGCTTTGTCTTCTTTTGATACCCTTCAGCTTTGAATGCCTGATTAACTAAAGCAAAGTCCAAAATATAAGTGCGCCATATATTGGAAATATTATATACTTGCCAAACTAGAGAATCAGTCCCATGACTTATTAGTAGTTCAATAAAAAGGAAACTTTTTGTAAAGTGTTAGACAGGTGTAGCAAAGAATACTACAGAGATGTAAGCCAAACTTTTTTGTAAATTATTAAGTAAAACAGTCTTCTAAGAAATGGAAAGTAAGCTGAACTCCTTTGATGCATAGACATATGGCAAGGTCCTCCTTTGTTTTCACAAGCCCCAGTATTTTTGCTTCTAATTGAAATAATTTTTTGGATTCAAAGTAGATTTGCACACAGTTCCCAGGATGGCTAAAATAATTTTGTTTTTCAATTTTTCTTATACTATTATAGGCCTTCTTTAGCATTCCATACATCCTGTAAATGCTTTAAAATTCTAAAACACTGTTTGAGGGAAAAAAAGTGAATGTTTCAAAAAGTGGAATTTAAACCTTAAATTCACTAACCTGAAGAGATTTTGTCAATTAAAGAAAATCTGGGGGGAAAAAAAAGAATTCCATTCTTCTACCTGTAAAACCTGAACTGGCATTCCTTTTGGTAGTAATTCAACCTTGTAACATCATATGAAGTAACTTATTTCATCATTGTGGTGATATTTATCAATATTTAATTCATTCCCTTGTCTTTGAATTGCACAATTATCTCCTAGAAGGCTGTTTTTTATTATTTGTAGGATGTACTGTTATTTTTAAATATACCTAGAAAATATGTAAGGAATAGAGGATTTGCACCAGGAATACCCTTAGGGACTACTCAATTGCAATTAATTTCACTAGACACTGGATGTCAGTGTTGCCATTTTATAGTTAAAAAAAAAAAAAAAAGGAAACATCAGGAAAATCCAAGGTGTAACCAGAAGTAGGATATAGAAGAAGTCTAGTAGAATAATTCAGAACAGCTTAGGAGCTAATTAGCATTTTATATCTTCTTGGTAGGAAGAACATGTTGGCTCCAAAGAAGCAGCTCTCCATTAAGGTTTTGATTTTATTAAGAACAAACAAACAATTGAAGAAACACTTCAACTAAATGGACATTTTAGGAAACTGTCACAGTTTTACATGGCATTCACATTGACATTACATTTAATCAGAATGAGGAACAGTGCACAGTATGAGTGATGGCATTTGCTTGTGATTAATTTTGTACCTGGTTTTCAAAAAAATGCCTGGATTTAACTCACTCCTTATCTCATTACCTTAATGGAGCTGTTTAATTTTTACACTAAGATTTTATTTTTCAACAAGTTTTGAAAGGGATTTGTAAAAGAGTGAGATTGGAAAAATATTAAGGGGGTTTCATAGAAGTCTACCCACTAAACACAGACATCCATTACCTACTGACACTCTGAAGCAAATTTTACTGAAGACTGTATTTAATGTATGAGATTACACAGCCAGGTATACATACAATCTCCTTTGAGAGAAAGTCTTCTTTGGCAGAAGTACTAATTCACCTATGGCTTCAAGCCATCCTGCAGAATAAAACCCAGTATTAAATAGAATCTCAAAGAAACAACACCCAAATTCACTAGCAGCACCTTTCAAGTTAACCTATTTCAAAATCAAATATGATAGCATCCAGTATATTAGGAAAAGGACATCCTTAGAAACCTTCATCAAAGACAAAAAATCCTTATAATGCAAGTAAATATTGTTTTACTGTCATTAAAAGTGTGTTTTGCTGGTAGACTGAAAAAATCTAAGAACAGCTAAAAACAGCAGGAAAAATGAATTAATTTTTTTAAAAGTTCTTACTTGGACATCCAAAAAAGCCCTGAGCATCCAGAATTACTTTTTTACTGTGAAACTGAAATTCATGTGATTTGTGTATTCGTGAAAATGTTTCAGAAAATGGTGACCTGCAAGCAGCATGAAGCATATGGATTTGCTATCAGGTATGGATGGCAAATATAAAAAAAATTCTCTTAGGTTTCTAGATAACATTCCAGAAACTTTATAGGGAACATTAGGTATGTCACAAGTGAGAAATTTCAGTCAAGATTATTTCAGTAAAAAATTAGTATGTTCTAGAGGAAAAAAAAGATACTAAAAGCAGCCAAAATCATTAAAAGAAGCCAAAATCACTGTCAAGCTTTTATCATCCCAGAAATGCTAATTTCCATAATTTCTGGTCTCAGTCACTGGCTGGTAATGAGCTACACATACTTATCCCCTTAAATGCCTGTATCAAGTATTTGAACATCAAGTTTTATATTAAATATACTTCCCATTGAACAGTCAAGGCTAAGTTAAAAAAAATAAGGGTGTGTCACTCCTTTTTTGAGATATTAAGATATGAATTGACATATCTAACAGAAAAAATGATCTATGATAATCAGTTTTATCTCCAAAGAAATAACTTGGTGGAATTGGGGTGTCTAATAATGTCTTCCAAATAAATTAGAAATGTTTAAGTTCAAAGAACTGGTGAAATAAAGATGGACATAAGAGAGATAAAAACAGTTTAGCTTTCCCAAAAGACCCAAGAAAAGAGATTACTTATAGAAGACCACAGACAGAGGGTTTTCTCTGATAAATGCAAGCTAAGATGAATGCAATCTAAGACATAAAATATATCAGATTTTTATATAAGGAACATTTCAACATGCAGTTAGATTATGTACACAAGGAAAAGAATCATATCTCAAATTTACTGTTGATATAAATTAGTTTATTTTTCAATGAATGTCTGCATTTATTATCATTTTGAATTACAGCATATAGTTTGGATATTATAAATATTTATTAGCATTTCTCTTCAACAAGAACTAAATCATTGTAATCAGGGAACTAATTACTTTAAGTGACTGATGGTTAGCTCCTCCCTCAACAGATTAAGAAGACTAGAAACTGGCATACTCACAGAGCCTCAGTGGAATTCAAGCACCTAAACAGAGGCCCCTAGTGCCACAGTGTTCTTCCTGGCATGTAATCACACTCAAGAATAAAAACAAGTATCCCATGTTTTCTTGCCAGCTTCCTATTGGTATCTTGGATGCCTTTACTCTTTAAGATTGCACTAGATACTGTCTAAAAAGCTAATAATTTGTTCTCACTTTCTCAAAAAAGCTCTTTAGTGCCCAGAAGGTTAAAGGAACCCAGGGCAGTGCTGGCTGCTGAGAGATTGCTGCTAGTTGCCTTGTCTTGTCTGCTGTTCTCAGGGCTAGGTAAATCCTTCTCCTGAAGGAAAGTTCCTTCTTGAGGGTGTGCTAGGCATGGTTAAGAGACGTCAGCAAATATGACAGGTGATACAAGAGTTCTCATCAAAAAGAGATGTAAGGAATCAGAGCATACCAGACATGAATGAGTACCTAAGATAGTAAAACAAAAGAGGGGGAAAAAAAAAAGTTTTTAATGTAGACCCAGTTGTGGCTTTGGCGGGGTCTGATGCAATCCAAAAATCTACTGAAAACTTACAAAATGAGAGTGAGACTAATAGTGAGTTTATAAAGCTGATTTGGTGTTTATTCAGTCATTGTTAGAAATTCTGTACAGCTAGATCAAGATTAAAACTTTAAGTTAGTCTAAGAACTAATGGTGTTGATGTCTAAAATATGTGGCTTGTTTAATTTGGGGCTTTTTGTAGCATTTTTGCTTTTTACCAAAATCATAATTTCACACTGTGCATTTACTATTTCTATTCCTGTGTAGGAATAAGAATGTAGGATGTTGAGATGAATCCAGCAAATATGACATGCCTATGCATCACTACTAACTGAATTTCTAGTAAAATTATTACAGCTACAATCACTGCTAGAATTCTTTTTCTGGTAGCTTATATGCCTCATTAAGGTATGATGATACTTTCACAAATCACCTCTGTGATGACAGTATGACAGATGAAACTAGACTAGGAGGGGCTGCAAAAGCATGGCAAAACATGATGAGAGTGCAAAAGACTCTTAAGAAATTGAAGAAATAAAATAGCAAGTGATAAGAAAAGCTGCAAGATTCCTCACTGTAAGGAGTAATTAACTACACCAATATATGTCAACTGCACAGTCAAAGGGGTTATGGGGGGTTCACAAGCTGAAGTTAGGGTAAATGTGATGTCTGTGTACTGTATTCATGTACAGTTCTATTGAAACAAATGGCACTCCTACCAAAATAAATAAAAACGTAGCTGTTGCACTTCTGGCATTATTAAGCCCTCTTATGGAGGTTTGTAATCAGGCATAAGTATTGCATTTCATGGAAGCTGTAAATGAGGTCATCAGATGTATAAAGTCTCTCAATTCCTGATTTTCCTTGAAAGTCTAGAAAGGAAAGACTTTGGAGAAAATAAAGGCATAGAAAGCATATTGGTTAGCCTGGAGGAGAAAGGACTGAGGGCAGATAGTATTTCATTAACAATGTTGCCAAAAAAAAACCCAAAAAGAAAAAAAAAAAAGAAATAAAGGGTAAAATTGCAGAAAAAGACATCAGATAAGGAGGCATTTCAAATGGTGAGGACTATAAAGCATAGAAATAGGTTGCCTAGGGAGGTCTATCATAAAAGTTTTTAAGAAAAGGTTGAAGAAAAATATCTGTCAGGAAGAGTGCTAATACTGCCTTGGAGCTGACTGAAAGACAAAATGATCTCCTAATATTCATGCTATGGTATTTCTCAGATCTTATTCAGCTTATGTCTGCTATAATGATTGATTAGTGCAACAATTCCCAGGCCAAGTAGAAAAAATACTGAAAAATACATAGAAGGAAGACAATCAAAAAAAGAATCAGTGGCATACATAGGGGTTTTGCTTTGTTTTGTTTTTTGGGGTTTTTTTAATAAAGGCATACATTGAATATTTAAAATTGTTTTCTTATTTTTCTAATTAAATACTGCCATCTTTTTTTTCTATTTAACTTATCTTTATGGAAATAATTTCATTTTTACTAATGAATTGCAAGGCTAGCTTAGAAAATTGAGGAGTTCTGAATATAAATAACAGAAATGCTGAAAGTTTTGGATGTGGATGTACACATTGTTTTTAAAGTTATTTCATTATGTTCTAACTTAAACTGAACATATAGTAGAACAGATTACTGATTGACAATGTAATAGAAAAGAAGTCTAAAATTCACATTTGTAGAGAGTTTATCAATCCACATCATAAAATTATCATCTTTCTTACGCTTTATTATGTTCATCTATACTTGTATGCAATGCATGCTCTTCCCAAAGGCTTTTAGTGTTCTTATGGCTATTGTATAGTCACATTGGTCACAAAAAGAAGTCCCAGTTCTTGCTGCAACAATATTAGATGGGGTAGCTGGTAAAGGTACCAATGATGTTGACCTAAGTCCACATAGAAGAAAATTTCTACAGTTGCAAAGCATAATAAGAACTAAACCTAGACAGAAGAAAATCTCTCTCAAGAAGAAACTTCTCAAGAAGCAGAAAAGTTAAAAATTATTTTCTCTTCACAAAGAAAACAAGTAGAAAAAATTCTGCCTACCATTGCATTGCAAGAAAGCTGGGGCAATGCCAGTTTCTGCTGGAAGCTGCCTAGTTTTCTTCCTCCACAGGCTCCTTCTACTAGGCTTATGACAGTTCTCATGCTCCTCTTAGTGTGCTCAAATCTAACAGCAGAGCTAAACCAGCAGAAAGCAGAGCCCGTTAGACACCAAGAAGTTTACTACTGCTTTATGTCCCTGAACTAGCTCATTGAAATGCTGGGATAATTGTATATTAAGAATAAAAATGTACAAAGGGATAATTTCTTGAGCAACAGACTTAATAAGTTCTCAGAGAGCACAAAGGACTAATTTTAATGAAATGCTCAGGTTTATATTCAAGTGATACATTTAATTTTTGGTTTCATTTCCTAGAATTCCCCCAATTTGTGGGAGAAATCTAGATTTTTTTTTTTTTTTAATGCCAAACATACATATTTTGATTCTTAATATAAGTAGTTAAGAGGAGACTGCATCTGTAGCCTGGTAGAGCTGATGCTTGCAGCTGTGTGCCCCAGGTCTAACCATCAGTGAGGCTGAGCATGTATTACCTGTAGGTCCATACACAAATGAATGTATAGAACACATGTATATCCACAGAGCTGGCCACACACAACAGCACAGACAGATGTGATAAGGTCTCACAGCAACACAAAGAACCAGTGCCTCATATTTTCTCTGCTGATTACAATGAAGGTCTGGTTGTGGGAAATGCATGGAGGTGTGTGTGGATCCCTGCAGAAGCTCGGCTCAGACACTTGGGCATTTAGAAGCTGCCCCTGTATCCCAATCTCTCCAGTTATTGGCATCTGAACATGTGAGCCCCAGCAGCTGCAGGTTCACATCAGCTGCTGTAGGAGAGGCCCTTACTCACCTTCCCACCGCCCTCCATCCTGCCCCACACCCACACTATAGATGCCATAATGTCTGTCCTGGGACACACAGGTCATCTATGGTGTGGTCCTGAATCCTCACTCACCCCATATTGCTCACCCCTAGAGACACTTTGGTACAGAGAAATACACATGCACATACCAGCAGCAGATGGCTGTTCCCCAGACCCTGTGATCTCTCCAGAAAATATCTGGGACTCTCCAGCCTTCTAAAAGCCAGCTCCTCATGCAGTGTCGCTCTAAAAAATGCCATGCCCTCCCAGCTCCCTGGCCATGTCACCTACTCACCAGCCCTGGAATTACATGAAACCTGATCTTTTAACTTGTAAAGACAAAAATAGTATTCACAACATGCATATACTCTCCCTCTCTCTGTCTCATATATATATGACAAGGAAAAAAGTATCAGCACCACAACAAGACATGAAACAAAATAATCTTTTTTTTCCAGATTTTAATGCTTAAAAAATCAAATTATGTGATCAGATAGGTGTACCTTATACTTCATCTATTAGTTTATCTCTTCTGATATTTCACAAAATTTAGCTCAAAAGACCAATCTCTGCTAGAGTGGACTAAATGTCTTGTTCTGCAAAATTTTCCCACAACCGATATGGAAGTCAAAGAGAAAAATTTTCAAGCCCAAGAGGTCACAATATAGATGAGGTTTTCAATAAATATTAATACATAATGTTTTGACCACCAGAAGACCTCTACGTCTCTAAACAGTAGGGAATCTCAGAGTTTAGATGACAAGAGAATATTTGGCATTCATGAGGTGTTCCGAACTTAATTGTAAGTCAAAGAACTGCTTAGATCCAAAAGACTTTCCTTCTGGAATTATGAACACAGATATGCCATTGTGTAAATCTAGTTAGAGATATTCTATATTCCTGTTGAGTGACAAGTACCTTTTGAATGTATCTGGTCACTGCCTCTGAACATCATGAAGCCAAACAATAAGCTCATTAATTAAACAAATATTTGTGCAATTCTTAGACAATGCAGTGTTTTTCAAACATAAGAGAGACTGAATAAGCCAGAAATAGCAAAAAAAAAAAAAATCTCCAACAGTAAGACATGCTTTTTCTGAAGTAAAGTGCTAGAGTTAACAGCTGAGTTATCACACAGTGATCACTTATTGCAGTGGTTAGTCACCATGCAATGTGTTTTAGTGGTATTAGGTAATGCATTGTAATACTTCATGATACAAATGCAAGAGGTAAACAATGCTTTGGATAAAATATTCTTCCCCAAATGTAACCCTCAGTAAAATGACTAAGTAATATTATTTGTAGTTTTGGGTAATAGGGAGTAAGTGTATGCTGAGCAGCAGTTTGCACCTGATGAACGGCATTGTTAAAATACAGCAAGTATCATAGAGGTATTACAGTCATATCATGCATGTAACAGTAATATAGTATTAGGCAAGTCATAATAAACTGAAAAATGTTTGGAAATGAAGAGAGGAAGTAGGAACTTACTGCTCAAATGCCTGCACTAGGGAAGGTCAAGCTCTGATTTTCTTGAAGAGAGATCCAAGGAGCTATGACTTTGGGACTACTGTCTGAGTTAATGTTTTTCAATTTTGATCTGATTCCTCATGCTATTTTCCACTTTCTCCCCAGCTGAATCATGTCCCTGCAGCTACCATTCAAAGAGGACAAAGTATTCCTAAGGCTCACTTAGCTGCTGGTGCTTGATTATTTGTTGAGCTTTTGTGCTGGGGTCTGATCTTGGCTTTACTAACCTCGGTGCTTCAGAACAACCCTCACTACCAGACAGTGAGAAGGAGCCTCTTCATGCTGTTTTTTGATTTATGTGCCATGTTTATCACATATGTCTTTTGTGAGCTGGATTGCATCTGTTTTTAGTGTCTCCCATTTATACTTAAATCTGTTAAGTTCATGTAATTTCCTTTTTTATTGTTTTGGTTCTCCATTCCTCTTTTATTGAAATAATTAAGCCCCATGTTCTCAATCTTTGATTGTTTCCAAATAATAGAATCTGCTTCAGAAATTGTAAAGGTCTTTTTCAATCGTAATGATTAGAAGAAATATAAAGAGGTGCTATTTAATTGTTCATTTAATTTTGTCATAAATACAAGCAAAGTTATATCTAATTTCAATCTTGGGACTGAATAAATGAGCAAGAAAGTATTGAATGTTATAAAATTAGTATGTTAATTGTAAAGTCATTGCTTATAAAAATCTGTTTTAACCATTAAAATTACTGATTGTAATCCAATATTCAGATATATGCTACTATGAGATCTTTAATGAGTAATAAACACTGAGTAGAAGGAGGCTTTTTGTCCTTCGAAAATAATACTGTAGGTTTTGCAGCACATTATTTTACCTTTATTATGCTTCTATCATAGCAAACCAACCTATAAAAAATTGCTGAATTTTTGTGATTTTTAGTAGCCCTTATTTGCTTGCTTTTTAATGTTTCTATTGCTTAAATCCTTGATTTAACTTAATGTAACTTAGCTACTAAGAAAAAAATCACTGCTCTAGATGTTATAAAATCTTTACATATGCACAATACTATATGGTTTGATAAGTGCATTGCCTAAAGCATTTTTCAATGACAGCAGTGTTTTTGAAATAAACATTTAATGTCATTTTCTCAGAATATTTTCACTGTTCAGTAAAAAGCAGAGGTTATTCATATATCTCTTCTATGTAATGCATGCATAGTCTAGCACAAGACTGCTATAACTCCTGTACAAAATGCTTAGCATGATTAAATAGCATCCATAACCTGAAAAATACACAGATAAGTTATCAAAAACAAATGGCTGAGTGAAATCTGGTTGTGCTTAGGCTACATGCAATTGATACACAGAACCTTTTTTACATTCTCAAACAAAACTATTTTACTTTTCAGTACTAGTGAAAAGTATGTAACGAGAGGGGGAAAAAGTATGCATGGAAATAGGCATGAATGTCAATTTTGAAATTTGAATCATTCATGCATGCCCCAATATTTGTTCTTGCTCTTGCCCAGTGAGTGCCTACATTAGATGCCAGGTTCTGTCCATATTCTAAACTGTCTTTTCAATCAATGGTCAAAGCACCGTATAAGTCACACCCTGTCAGGTCAAACTAGAATCAATCCTGAAAGTTCTGCTTCTAGCAAGCACTGAGAGTTGTTTTGGACTTGAGCATGCCCTCTAGCATCCTATACTATCTCTACAGCTTAGAAACACTAATATTAGTGCAATTTCAAACAAAAAAAGTAATTCTCAAGTAAACAGTCGACATATACTTACATTGGTTGAACTTGGAGTATTCAAAATAAATACATATCAAAACATCCTCTCAGGAGATCAGAATCACATGAGATATTTACACCCAAACCTTACTAGCAGGATGCAAAAATGACAGAGCCTGAGGTATCCAAAACTGAAAAATGGAATTGCCTTACCATGATACCAAAGCCAGGAGTTAGAAAAAGTCTGCTAAAAAAGCTTTCTGAAATTATATATATGAATAAAGTCAGATTTTCCTGGTTTTTGTTCTAACCAAAAAAAAGTTGTCAGAGTATTTAAATGTATTAAAAATGTATAACACAGTTTTTTAATGTTTATATAGCAGCTAAAACTTATATACAGCTCTATACATGTGTAAATGTACATATACATGTTATTAAAAATTTATGTTTCACCATTTAATTTCACATCCTATGTTTATCCAAGACCAGAAATATGGCTAAAACCTGTTACTGAGCAAATTTATTTGGTTTTTGCTCATATGTTTTCTTCCTCTATCATACTTCCTACTCCATACATTCTCTTGATGTTTGGACTTGCAAAATAAATATGATGATAAAAGAAACATAAATCACACAGATTTCTGATTTCTTTCAAAAATAAAAGTTTCTATCATGAATGTATTGTACAATCACAAGTACATGCAACAAAATGGATGAGAATGACATCAGAAGAGTTTCTGTTATTTCATCAGTGTCCTAAACTAAAGAAACACTGACTCTGGACAGAGAATTTCGATCTTGTAACAGCTGAATTAGAACCCCTATGTCTCTGGGTATGTCTGCACATGCCTGGGGGAAAATTGCTATATTCAATTCAGATTTATTTCTTTGATGTTTTAAATTGGCACAAAATGGACTGACATCCTTTATGAGTATGTGACATATTTTTAACTGTCAGCAGGTGAAATTATGCTAATACATGTTCATGTCTACCCATCCTTCTAATTCAGGTTTTTAATAGAAACCTGGGTCATCAAAAATCTCTGCATTGACTATAAAAGGAGCAATGTCAGTAGAGAATAAGATAACCTGATTCCCTCATCATTGCCTTGAACTAAAATGATAGAATGTTTATACTGCCTTAATTCAGGTCCTAGGATAAATGGTCTTAAAGTGCATAGATATAAGAATTGGGAACTAAATATTTATTAAAAATATAAAACTCTTTTGTTTGTTGTTTTGCTCAGGTTATTTAAGTGCCATTAAATTGCTGTTTTTAAAGAAAGGACTGTGCAGCATAATTACAAACACAGAACAGTACTGAAATACTTTAGATACTGGTGTTTTAATTTTGTCCTCTGTGCAGGAAGAAGGCATAATATGTGCCTCAAAATAATACTTGGAAGTAATTAGCCTCATTTTCCCGATCACAGTGCAATTGATATTGCTATGAATATCAACAATGTTTGTATACTAAGTAAAACTCTGTTTTTCATTATCTTTGAGCACTAACTGAAGTTGTGAAATAAATTTGCATGTGTAATTTAAGTTGAATATTTTTTCTTTGTAGCAAACCTTTTTAAATCTAAACTTTGATGTACAACTATTTCCAGTTTGTTTTTGTCTTTCAAGCTTTTCAGTAAGGTATTTTAAAATTGTATGAGCTTTCTTCTTTCATTAACATAACAAAAATGCATAACCCTGACAAGTGAAACCTATCAGAACAACAGAGTCAGAAAATAGAAGACTGAATTCATATTGACTATATAATAACAAAAATGATGCTGTTAAAATTCTGCAAGAACTTGCAGAAATATAATAACATAGTCTGACTCAACTTACTCCCACCTCAGTCTTCTGTAGAAATCAACATAAATGCTAACAGCTATGAAAGTCACCCATCTCATTTTTTTAAAAAAACATCAGTATACTTTGGATATATTTAGCTACATAGCTACTTACATTTATATGTGCAATATAAAAAGTTAAACCATTCCCAGGTCATCTGTTTATTAGTATTTTGAAAGTAAAAACTATAATTGCTGGTTAATTCACCATTCTTTTCAGAAATGTATTCAAAGGTTAAATTAATCTAGTTGCATACTGCTTTTCAATTTACATGCTCCACTTTGATTGCAAATAGGCATGTAAATTAGCAATGGATAATGGGATAAGATATACAGTGGTGAGATTTGAAGCAGCCTCTGAGCAAAGACCTTTCCATGCTTGGGTTAAGTCACTGATCCAAATACTGATGAAGTAATGGAAGAACAGTTTGAGATATCATTGAACTTCGGGTCACTTGCTACAGAGGCAAAATGAGCAATAATGTATTTTCCATAAAAGCTGGAATAAGAGAACTTTGTGAATTATTTACATAGTTGTATTCTAAATATATTCACAACTGATTGGACTGGATTTTCAGAAGTGGAGAAGAGAGGAAAGATTTGATAAACAATCTATCACATCTGTCATAAATTTTTTTAGCTAACATAATTCACAGTACTTATTTAAAATATTTTGTACAATTTTTTGAATGAATTATGGATGAAAACATACACAAGTTATTTGACCAACAGCATAAATTGAATGAATCACAGACATATGTACTTGTCAAACATTTCAAAAGAAAAATACAAAGTGAATTATTTGGAAAATTTGACTCAACTTGTTTCAAGCCCATACAGCTAATGTCTGGAATGTGTGAACAAGCAAAGACAAAGAAATGTGATTTATAAAAAGTTGAAAATTTAAATTCCATGGTTATATTATTCTTCATAATCTAGGTACTTGAAAATCTTATTCAGAATTTAAATATATGTAATTTGTAATATGTGAGCCCATCTGTATGTCAATACAGGCAGAATAGTCATCCCTTTTCCTGCCTGTAAGGAGACATCTGCCATGAGTCAGCCATATGCCCACTCTGTTGTCTAAGTCATAGGACTACACCCTTATGCCTGAGATTCCTTTTCAGTCTCCTTTGAACACCAGCATAGAGAAAATAAAACAGTCTTAATAACGTTTTGTATGGACATTGTTGAATTGGTTTTATACATTCTTCAGTCCTCCCTAACTGATCCAGAGCTCAAAATTTTCTTGAAAATGATAGATCAGGTGCCTTTTAGCCCCACTACCTTCTCTTAGGGCTGATGTGCAAGTTAACCCAAGATTTCTTATCAGAGGAATTACCTGTTCTTCACCACCTTGTAATTCAGCACACACTATTCAAGGAGCCAAGTTTGTTGCTGAAAATGAAAGTCGCAACCAGAAGTCTGATTCATGTCTGACACCACCAGAACAAAAGAGGGTTTGTTTTTTTAAGAAAAGGTGAATTACATTAATTGTTTCCATTTGATGAATTCAAAGTTTACCATGTATATTTTATAAAAATTGACACAATTATTCTTAGCAATGATTACAAGATAAAGAACTTTTCTGAATTAAATATGCATGGTGCAGTATAGCTATTGCATGGAATAAGGGAACAAAAAGCAGAGTATTTAAATAAAAAATTGCATTCATTGCCTACTAAAAGCATATAAATTTTTAAAAATCAATCAAAAAATTTCACGGCTTTGTTCAGAAACCACAGAGGGAGGAACGGGAACTATATTGTGTTTGCAATTTGTTATTCAAAACGGTCAATTTTATTTTTCTCTTAAGGAGGCTGAATAGGTATATATGAAGCTTCTCAAATTGAAATTTCATTATTGAATTAAGTAATATAATTGCTCCTTTATAAATCTAAAATTATAGAACTCATCTTTCAATTGTTTTTGAAGTACCCTCTCTCGCCTTCAGAACAGTCTTCAGTTGCTACCAGTTTTCCAGAAAGACAAGGAAAGATCAGATTCTCATGAATACATTTCTGTAGATAGAAATGGTACTAAGGATATGCATGAAGAGTTCTGCCTTGTACCTAGACCAATCAGTTAGGTAAATTTTTTCTTTTTTTTTTTTTCTTAAAAAAAAAATGTCCACAAAAGAGTGAAACGGACATATCACGTGAACATCTCACGAATCTACCAGTAGTGTAATGATTAGATATTTTCCAATGATAAAATATATTTAATTATCTCAGTATTTTCTTATGAATTTTGGGCTTGGTTACTACATGCACCAGGTTCTTCCACTACAAAGATAATCAAAATTATCAGTGTTGTATATAATTTTCAGTTGGCAGTCTATCTCATTACCAAAAATGAAGATTAATTCTACCAGCACATAAACAACGTTTTTGGTCCTGTTTCAAAAAGTATTGCAACCTGAAATCTTTGGAGGAAAATCAGTTGTGCTTGTCAAATATCATATGCTGGATTTAGTTGGCTGTTGAGATGCCCATTTCAGAAGAGCGGTATTCCAATCTCTCTTCAGCTGGCATGGAGGAATGCAGCTGGCATTCTCAGTTCTACCATCCTCAGAAAACACCTGACAGCAATTGTAGTGTCCATATTTTTAATGTTTGTTCTAGGTTAAAATGCAACAGCAAATCGTCAGGTTCTTATTTGACTTCTTTTTGTAGTTTAACTAATAATCTGATGGTAGTGTGTGGAGGCACACACTCATCTCCTTTTCTTGCAGTCTATTATCTATACCTTTATTTCATGTTGTTATGTCTAAGACTCATCACTGGTGGTCTGAGACTAATCACAGTTGGTGTCCCCACCTCAACCTTCTCATTAACCACCACAAATTAACATCATAAGCTTGAAAGTTTTTTTTTTATTTTAATAACCCACCTTTCAGGAAATTTCAGAATTTCCTGAAATTCTAGGGACAGTATGTTTAAGAAAACTAGTGAAGGACTAACAGCACATCAAAAATCAGGGTCAGTGTTGCCCTAATACACAGTATTCATCGAAAGAGTTTGACTTCATCAAGAGAAGAAAGCATACACGAATACCAGTGAATGGTACTGACAATGGTTATTCAGTAAACCATGGTATGACAGGACAATGAATCACCTGTTCTATTCAGTTTCCTCAGTGTTAAGTTTTGCAAGCATGTGTAAGCATGAACCTATGTACCTAAATAAGCAAAACCACTGAAATGAAAGCACATCATGGCAGTAACTCCAAAGCCCTGTTAACATTCTTCGCATGCTCTCAATGGACAGAACATTTTCATTTAAATTCTCATTTGCAAAATCACCAAGTCAGCTGGTTCTAAAAAGTTAATGTGAAAAGAGAAGATTTTAAAATTACTTTTTAATGTCCTATATTGGCACAGGCTAGTTGTATGGGGCAATTGTTTGTCACTTGCTTAATTTCCATTACAATACAATTGCAACAGCAAATCCATGCATCTTGCAGTTCAAAAAGATGTCTTTGTTTTTTGGGTTTTTTTCCCCATTCATAATGGCTGGATATGTTTATTAAGTTTTCATTTCACTGCATTATAATAAGTTTCACAAATACACAACCAAGATAAGGTTACCTTAACAACCTTGTCATTTCAATTTTTCACACATTTCCATTGTGTGCCTTCTATCTCACTGAAGTTTCAACTCATTAGCTGACTGCCATAAACTATTAGTCTGTAGCATTGCTGAGTCTTTAAAAAAGTATAAAACAGAACAAAAGGAAAAAAAGAAAAAGAAAAAACACAAAAGAGAAATTGCCTACTGCCACCTTCAAACTCTTAGTGTCTACAAGTTATGTAGGTTCATTAGCCCAAGGAAGTGCATTCAAAAGGAACCCCTTCCAATGACAGCAACAACAACAACAACAAAAAGCACCCAACAAGGAAATCATTCATGAAGATTCTATTTTCAGAATCCAAATTAAAGGTATTGCTAAACAACACAAAATACACTATTCATCTCATTGCTTTTCAGAAAGCTGAGCAAAATACTTTTCTGTCTGCAGCATATGCTTCCTCTGTATTTTGGTACCATGAAACTGTCTCATCTAGTGATATCTGAAAGGGAGGGTGGACTAATTGGTTTGGCTTCAGTTAAAAAAATATTAAATCCACAAATTGGAAAGAGTGTTAACAGTATTAATTTGATAATCACTGCCTGTTGTAAAGATTGATTTAGGGAAAGCAGTATATTGCCAAAACATGTTTCCTTTAAATAATCTCATTATATCTTGTTGCCCTTTACAACATTTTATTTTGTGAATTTTAATGTTTGGTTGGTTAAATTTTTTACTTCCTTCTTAGCCAGATTGGAACACTTCATCCTGATTTTAATCAAACGTACATTGTTATTCTATATTTTTCTATAAAAATGTACATCTATGTGTATTTTTCTAAAATTGTGTACATTTCTATGCCATGTACACATAAAAATTGTATTTCATAATAGCATTACCTTACATTAAAATTAATTTTTGTTTTCAAACTCATTTTTACTTTCATTAATTTCAAAATAATTTTGCTATAAAGCATTGGAAGTATGATTATTGTACTGTACTATATTTTTAAGAATAATTACTCTTACACAACTAAAAGGTAGCAATACCTTAAAGGATAAAGTAGCTTGGTTTGCTACCTTGATACAAATTCCCCTCAGTGCCTACATATTACCTTGCTCTAAGGCTGCCTTTTGGAATGATGCTAATATATCTCCGATCCAGGAAACCTTTACCCTGTAGGAAGAATAAGATTCTCCAGAGTCTGCACCATACAGACAGCATAAGCATGGATTGTGACAGATTTCACTTCCTATGCACAGAGCAGTCTTGACATGAAGCACACATGACAGAAGTTTCTTGCTGTTTGGGCTGCTACCAAAATATGAGCTAAGCTGAGGGATGCTGATTCCTGGAAAGCATCCACTTAGAGCTCCAGGACCAGAGATTATTCCATAGTTAATGTCATGTGCACGCAGTTTCCTTCTCCAGGTGCACCCAGTGAGATAATATCCTAAAAGAGTCATTCTAAGGAGCAAATTTCTCTCCTCAGAGAAAAGGAAATAAGTGCAAAGAGACATCTCATTCTCAAAAAGCGCGGCTGTTGGAGACTTAGCAGGCACACTGTACATTTGTTGCTTCCAAGCTGCCTTCTCTTTCATAGAATCATTGAATCATTAAGATTGGAAATGACCTCCAGGATGGTGGAATCCAACCTTTGACCAAACACCACCATATCAACTAAACCATTGCCTAAGCTATGGTTGTTTGTGTCTGGTCATTTCTTGAACATTTCCGGGATTGTGACTCCACCACATAACTGGGCAGCCTGTTCCAATGTGTCAGGGTTTAGGGTGAATATTAGAAAAAGGTTCTTCACGCAGAGGGTGGCTGGGGACTGGAACAGGCTCCTCAGGGAAGTGTCCTAACACCGATCTGGACAGAGTATAAGAAGCATTTGAATAACTCTGAGGCACAAGGTGTGATTCTTGGGGCTGCCCTGACCTCAAGGATCATTGAATCCCTGAATCCAGGAGTTGGATTCAATGATCCTTGAGGGTCCCTTACAACTCAGCTGATTCTGTTATGTTTATTGTCTTTGTATTCACTACTGCCTCAGAGTCTTTCTTTCAAAAATTACCCTGTTTCCTTTTGAAAGCAATTACGCCTCATTCATCTATCTGTGCTACTCAGAATCCAAGTATTTGCACTCAGATAAGTCTTTCCCAGGTTGAAATCACTTTTATAGTCATCCTGCCTGTACTATAACTTTTTCTTGCTGCCCTTCTCTGAATTTTGCTCCTTCCCATACTCACCTAACAGGGGGGTTATATCTCTTTTTGATTTTTTTTGGTGTTGCCTGTTTGAAATGCAAGCTCTGTCAGTGCCACCTCTTGCCATGTGACTGTACAGTGTCTAGCATTTCCTCCTTCCAGATGCCACTATAAGAACAGGAGTGAGAGGGTACTTGAGGTGCTGTGTCAGAGAAACAAAGATCTAGGCTTTAGAAATTAAAATAATTTTACATATGAAAGGGCAAGATCACCGGTAGTCCTATGTAATCAAATTCATCCAATACTGATGGACATGTAAGATATAGAAATCAATTAGCCTTCTCAAGGTTACCTTTTTGTCTGCACTGAAAGTATGAGAACTCCAGGTGAGAATGCAATCTAGCTTTTAGATGGCAAAAATGAGATGAAATGACTGCCAATATAGTTGCTAGGTAAGGGGCCTAAATTAGTAATACTTGGATTCCAGCCAACATTTATTTTGTCATGAGCCCTGAGAGTATGTGCTACATTTTCAAGGTCTGCAGGGAATACTTCAAAGCTCTGTATTTAGAGATGTGCTTGATACAGTCCCCTTCTCTTTGAAGGGATAATGTAAATACTTACCTTAAAGTCTGAACCTTCCTGTGCCACAGTAGGGTGCAGGATTGATGAAGAGGAGGTTTATATTAACCAGATTAGGAACAAAAGAAGAAGAAAGTGACTTTGTGTTGTCTCCTTGTGTGCCATCACTGAGACATGACTGTGCATGCATACATTTATTTATTATTTATAATAGAAAAGTATCTAAACATTCATTTTGATCACTTTGGTAAAATCATAGTGAGCTCAGTGCTCCACAGAAACACATGCTGTACATGGGTATGCTTACATAAAATATTATATAGCTGTTTTTATTCATACTCCTGTCATTTCAAGTTTTTTATCTTTTTATTTTGTTGAAATTTAAGATTCTAATGTTCCATAGCAAAGAACCCTAGCATGTTTTCAAGACCTATAAAAGACAATTAGACAAAGTCCCAGAATTTCAAAATCATTAGGTTGGAAGAGATCTTCAAGATCAAGTCCAACCCAGCCCTAACACCTCAACTAAACCACAGCACTGAGTGCCACATCCAGTCTTATTTTAAACACATCCAGAGATGGTGACTCCACCACCCCCCCAGGCAAACCATTCCACTACTTTATGACCCTTTCTTTAAAAAAAATTTCCTGATATCCAACCTATATTTCTCTTGGTGCAGCTTAAGACTGTGTCCTCTGGTTCTGTCAGCTGCTGCCTGGAGAAAGAGACCAACCCCCACCAGACTACAGCCACCTTTCAGGGAGTTGTAGAGAGTGATAAGGTCACCTCTGAGTCTCCTCTTCTCCAGACTAAACAGCCACAGATTCCTCAGTCATTCCCTATAGGGCTTGTGCTCCACACCCCTCACCAGCCTCCTCTGGACCTCAAACATCTCAACGTCCTTCCCCAACTGAGGGCCCAGAACTGGACAAAGCACTCCAGGTGTGGCCTCACCAGTGCCGAGTACAGGGGAAGAGTGACCTCCCTGCTCCTGCTGGCCACACTATTCCTGATACAGGCCCTTGGCCTTCTTGGCCACCTTGTTATGAACAAAAAAAGGGTTACCCATTTTTTTTTCCAAAAGTTGTAGAATTACAAGTTTAACCAGTTCTGGCAGAGGGGTGTTTTTGTTAGCTGCTTGTTGTAATCACCTGTTAAGTATCAGGTTGTTAGCCATCTATGGTTGAGAATTCACTCTATTGTATCAGCATCACCCTGCTTGTGGCCAGGTGGGAGGATGGCATCCCCCCCCAGACGGTGGAGGGGAGGGAACAAGGAGTTGATATGCAGTTAAGTTTAGAGCCAAAAGGCAATGGGGCAAGCCCCCATTCCAAATGCAATTAATAAACCCCTAAACCAGCGAACCAATATGGAATTCAGAGATCAAAGTGGTCTCTAGACATCAGGGGTGAGGTGAGAAGCCAGCAGAGACTCTGAAAACCTTAATGGCCCCTCACCACAACTTAAGAAGATGTTGGTTGGAGCCAGGACCCGAGACTGCCAACACCCAATTGGGATCCCAGGGTTGTATACCCCTGCCTCCTCTCATGAGGCTGGACCCCCAGCTCTGCCCCTGGTGGACAAAGCTGTGTTTGCCTCCACCTCTGAGTCTCTCCAGCAACCTGCAGTGGTGAACCCGTGGATCCGTCGGGCCTCCCTGTATTAAAAGCTGATCACTTTCAGTAAAGGCATCAAAAAATGAGAGATATCTCCTGCCCTGCTTATTTCAGCCTGGGCACACTGCTGGCTCACGTTCAGTCGGCTGCCGACCACTTGCAAATAAGGTTTAGTGGTGAGTGTAGTGTCACTTGGTCAGTAGTTTTACTCAATAATCTTGTAGACCTTTTCCAACCATGATAATTGCATCAGTCTATGATTCAAAATCTGCTTTTCTTGTTTGCATTAATTAGAGCATTTATTTCAGTATCCAGAGACAAGCATGGGCTAAAGTTTTATTGTCACTGAAATAAACTATATACTCTCTGCATAATTCTTCCTTTGCTGGAGAAAGTGTAGTGATCATGGCAATATGCTGCAAAGATTTAGTTGTGGGTTTCTCATGTATGGTAGATAACTTGTTTACAAGGTCTTGCCAATACAGGGAGACTTTTCTTTCACAAAGCATAAATCAAAAGTGAGTAAATGTCCTCATACCAAAATAAGTATTAATTCAGTTCTATATCTGAGCAGAAATAGAACCCACCTTTATTAAGTGCATATTGGAAATTTCAGTTGAATGCAACAATGAAGTAGAACTGTAATACTATTTCACTTTTCACTCACAACAGCACAGGAGCAGTTCTGCTGTCCTGAGCACAGAAAGAGCACACTCCAAGAAGTTTCATTTCTTTCACAACCTTGTTTCCAGTTTTTCTCAAGACCACATTATTAATCTTTGCCTTATCCTCTTTGGACCACTTTCACTCATGATTCTGATTTTTGCTTGGTTTTCTGTATGCTTTCACCTCCTTCTTGTATCTTTCAGCTTGTTATTTACAAACTTACAGTCCTGCAAATCAATAACTTCACTCTCTGCTCTACTCCAGACAAATTATGCTTATTTTCCCTGGAATGTTTTTGTTCCAGTCTTTCCAGGTACCTCAGAAAGTAGACTGTGCAATTTCATTATTTTAGACAAAGAGATTTTAATTGCTTTCCTGTCTGAAAGGAGTGAATGCTGGCCAACAAACCCCCCTGAATTCAATGACCTTGGTGACTGCCTGCAAAGTGACATCATGGATGCTGGCAGCTGAACAGCACCTTTACATAATAAACCCAAAATTGTCCACGCACTCAGTACTATATAAGCTGTCACATCACTTTTGCTGCTATATATTTACAATCTCTCTTTCTTCCAGTATTTGTATTTTCCCTTTGAACGTCTTAATTTTAAAAGACAATTATTCTATGCAAGAAAATTTAAATAATTGGACTCTGCTTAATATTTGGCTGAAGAAATTCACACCTAAAAAAGTAGGACAGCATGGTTGTTCCAGGTGTCAGGTTATTAAAAAACATGAAATCATCATATCACAGGGAGACTTAGTTGGAAGGGATCTGTGGAGTCTGTCTGTTTCAACCTCCACTTAAGCCAAAAAATAATTTGAGTCAAAATCTGATTTCACTTATGAGGATGCTGAAGAATATTTGGGTTTCAGAATTTTTTTCTAAAGCTCTGAATTATCACAGAATGGGTAAAAAGACCTTAAAATCACATATTTCTCTGACATCTCCTAAAGCACCATTGTTGCTCAGTGACCATCTCCTAATTTTTTGAGATTTGAGCTAATATATGACATTCCTCCCACTGGTATTAATTGTTTCTAGTTATTTTATTAGAGATGTTGCTGGCAGCACACCTAGAAACAGGTAGCTAATTCTGTTCCTTATTAGCTCTCCCTTCGGTGTCTGCTAGCAAATATGTGACCTGTGGCACATCAGGATGTATACACCTCTTTCTCACATATTCATGAGGTCTTCTCCAGTGTTTATTAGCTTATCTTTTATATGCTTAAAACTTTAGTTATGATTTCCAACATAGATTTCCTTCTAACTACCATTTAAGATCTCTGTGCCCTAGAGCAATTTTTAAAACTCCCCTATGACTCTCCTAAGGGGAGTTTTGCCTCTAAAAAATCTATGTAGTTGAGCTTTTAATCACTGGCCATTACCAAGCAAATTTATTTAAAATATAGGAAAAAAAATCTACTTAATAATATTTATGTTGTATTTTTTCCTACTTCAGAAATGCACAGATGTTGGATTTAAGAGTATTTGCATGGTTCATTCTGAGATCAGCAAAATTCATAAAAACATAGCTTCAGAGTTTGCTTGTTTTTATCCTTCTGTTGTCATTGTAAGGTACTGAGTAGTAGCATGCAGAACTATGTAGCTTGCTTTCAATAATTTTCAAATATTTCATGGCAATATGATCGCAAAATAGCTTTACACATGTAAGGAATTGAAATATCAATAGTGTAGTATTTAACTGACTCAGTATAAAATGCAGCAACAGTCTTCAGTGATAATTCTGTAAGTATACCAGCTTTGCACAGCATAGCTATGGTCCAGTTTTCTCCTCCTTAAATATTTTATAGCATATTTTTGATTTGCAGATTGCTCATTTGCTCATTCAGTCACTCAGTCACTCGCTCAGTCACTCACTCACTCTCTCATTTTTCTCAGTTTTGCCCTTTTGGTAAAGTACTCATTTTACAAGTACGTGTGAGAATTTATTTCTTTAGGAACTGTATTTATTCAGGAAATTTGGACCCCCACATGGACAAGGGTTAAATACACAGTTACAAAAACTACTTACTTGAATAAATATTTTCTAATTTCTACATAGTTTATATATTCTGCTCCTGTTCAGAGTCTTGTGTAGAATTCAAAGCTGTTGGTATGCTTACCTATCTACAATATTAGGAAGTGGCATAGAAATAACAGCAGCGAAATTTATTAATGATTCAAATTTCCAAATATATTCCAACGAACACTGACCAATCTGCTATTCATGATCTTATTTTTTCAACGTGCTATGGTTTCATGCCTTTTAGAATAATCTATGTTTATAATTTTAGAAATAGTTTAAATATCATATTATTATATATGTTATTTTAATCTTTTAAAAGAAATAATTTACAGCCCACCTTTATTTGATGCAATAATTGCCCTCACTAGCAGATTGTGTCCACCTGAAAATAGTGTTATATTCTAATAATTATTGTAAGATTTTGGTTGTGTTCCTGAGTTTTTATTTTTCAAGATTACCATAGCAACATAAGACTAGAAAAATAATTTTATTAATTAATATTAATATTTGGCTAAAAAAATAAAGTGAGGAAGAAAGTCAACCATCAGTTTCTAGCATGAAAAAAGCCATCATTTTTCTGTAGCTTTCTCTTCCTGAGATGATACAGTTGGAGCTCTCGATCATTTCATACCATGTTGGACCCAGCACAGGTCCTGTTAAGAATAAAGATTCCTACAGCATTCTTTCATCTCACTTCTGAACAGAAGTTGGCTGGTCCCTGTGGGGTTTATATTTGTTGTTGAAGGTAGGCTAGTGAAATGGCCCAGTAAGGTGGAAATCTGGAATTTTAAATCTTGCTTATATTGCAGTGTTTACAGGAAGAAAAAACCCTGGTTTATGACAAGATAATAAAGGACTTAAAATTTTTCATGTATTCATTATTTCTAAGTAACTCTATTTAATGGATAATGAGAAAGATTAAAATAGCATTAAAGCGTAACAGAGGTGAATGCAAAATGAGACAAAGAAACTCTAATTTTATAGATGTTTTACAAGTGTCCTGTTACATTTTGTTGATAAAATTTTCAGAGTAGCCTAATAAATTTGGATTAACATGTAAATAACAAGCACAGAATGTTAAAATCACACAGACAATTGCAAAATTCTAGAGTAGCTCCTGTAATAAATCATAAATATATGGGCATTTTCATCAAGCATCTCATTTGTCTTTCTCACCACAGTAAGGCAGCAAGATCAGAGGCAACATTCTGAGCTGTGAATTTCTCAGCACTGGATGTTCCATTACATCTGTAGCATTCTTCCTTACCATTAGGAACGAACTGAAATGCAGGCAGTGGTTTTTATTATCATAAATAGCCTTCAAGGTCCCCTTCAATTCAAAACATTTTAGCATAAGTAATATTTATATGCTATATGGAATCCTAAGACCAGAAGATCAGAATAGGGACTAGCAATACTGGCATCAATAATGCTGAAAACTGTAACACACATTGTGAAAATACTGGTACTAGATAATAACAGATTATTTTTACAGTAATAGAGTATTATTTCACAGATGATGTACAGAAATAAATAAAAACTTGGCTTTACCTAGCATAATTAAAATTTTTTGAAATCAAAATCTGTAAAATGGAGGGATTATGCTGTCTATAATTTCTGAATAAACTCTCCAGAAATGCTAAGATTTACAAAATATATAGGAGCAAATATATAATAAATTATATATAAAATATTATATTAAAGAGGCGAAATGCAGGTTTTTCCAGTTGCTTCACTGAGATTTCTCACAGTCATAAAAAGCCAGTTTTTGTTGGTTTAGGGCTAGAGGGGCAGAGGGTTGAGTAATTCCGGTTCCTAAAGCTCACTGAATGAACACTGAATATGTCTTTCAAACTAAATTTTCCAGAAAGTATAGTTTTCTCTTGACTGCAAGTAGCAAAGCACTATCATGCAGCTCAGACTCTTTTTACTCTCCCCAGTTTTTCCCTTCCAGAAACTGAGAGGAGGATTGCCCTTCTACAGGACTGGCAGCTACAGTCCTTGGTTTTGGCTCACTCCAGCCTCAGTCTGCTCTAGCCAAAGCCAGAGCTATGGCAGAGGATCTGCTATTGATTTGGTAGTATAAATGCTTACATGGCACTACTGAAGTGTTTCCCTCGACAGTGTTTAATTTAGTAATCTAGACAAAGCCTCAGGAATTAATTCTGGAGTGTGTTTTAATTCTGGATTGTGTTATACATGTCAGAGTTAATTAGATCACAGGAGTGTCAGCTTCTGTTATGCTTTTCCTCTTCCTTTTTTTTTTTTCCCCCATTTTCCTGCTGTTTAGCACTGATTTTCTATATTCAATTTTCCTTTCTTGCTTTCTACTTCTTTCCTCTTTTTTTCATCCTTTCTTCAGTGAGCTTGAGCACAAGTTTCACATTTCATCTGAACCTTTAAGCCCACATTGCTCCAGTAAATAGAAAACAGTTACCAAGTTGTATGCCTATGACTTTACCTGCTGGCTTGTGCTTCTCAAAATATGAGTTAGGAATCACATAGAAGTGGTTTGCAAAAAGAGATTTACATAATGCTTTTCTTTTTTTTTTTTGCTCCCATCTTGTATTGCTATTTTACATAGAAGCTTATTTTGTTTGCTTTTTTTAATGCACTATTCCTTGGTGATCACAGAAGTATTATTCAGTTGCTAGTCTCATCTTTTCCAAGCAGTTATGAGGGGAAAGGTGCTTTTTTTCTAGTGCTACCTCAGTAGAGAACATTTTAATGTGACCAGCAGAGATATAAAGAGGGGAAAAAAATGATCTGCGTGTTAATTTCAGAACAGAATAAGGTTTGTATTTTAACACTAACAAGTGAAATTTATAAAAAGAAAAGCCTTACTATGGGTAGGAATCATACAGCTTCATTTCCTATACTTCAAAAACATCCAGTGTGGATATGGTTTTAGAATCCCTAAGGAACACAGAGAAAGAAATGAGAGTGAAATTCAATTTATTTCGCATCTATTTTTCAGCAATAAACTAGAAACTGTCATGACTGTTAAACAGAAATAAAAAAGCCAGTCCTTGCGAAAGTAGGAAATTTCCAAAGCATGAGAAACTCAGACTCTGAAAAGTATGATTGGTTTCTCCTCTTGTCTGTTGTAGCCTCATCATTTTCACTCACCCTCATGTCCCTTGATACATTTTTAACTTCTTACTGAATTCCTAGGCTGAAGGAGGAAGAAGGCTTTATACAAACTGTGTGTACTCTGTAGTCTATATCAGTTAGTGTTAAAGTATACCTCGTTCTGAATATCTAGATTATACTTAGCTATAAATTTACATAAAACATGTACAGAATTGTTTGCTCTAATGCAAATATTCTGCATTTTGTGAGGTTTTATATGCATTTTATAAAGGGGAGGAGAAACTTCACAACATGAAAGCAAGAATCTTAATGTCTGTATGAAAGATTGCTACAGTTAACAAGAACTCATGCAGTATGTGCTTTTCATTTTAAACAGTAGGTCACATCATTTCTCACACAAGTAAATATGAAATTAAAAAATTTCATACATGTGTAAAATTTCTCACATACATATGTAAAATTTCACATGTATGTGTACCTAGCCACTGGAATGATGGTGTGACTCGAATGAAAAGCAAGTTCATAAAATAAACATTACAGCATATGTTTTTCTGAAAGTCCTTAACTGAGGGGGAAAAGTCATGCTCATTTCTCTTCCCCCTACATGCTCTTCCTCTTGGTCATTTAGCTGTCTCTTTAACCTCTTCTACTTTCAAGGATCTTTTCTAAGATTCCTCCTGCTTTGCCTGTGCTTACTCTTACCCATCATAGCATTGAAAATCTTATAATACTGGTAAATTTTAGAATGCATTTTATTGGAGATAAGAAGGAATGTAAACATGTTGCTTGAAAACATGTTTCTTTTGCATAGAATTTTTTTGCTAAGAGAGCAGAACTTTGAGGAGTAAAAGTGGGGTAATGTAACTGAACAGAATAGCTTCAGTTGTTGAATTTTGAAACTAGCCAATGGTCCTGGAAAGAATAAAATTAGACTCTCCTCATGAAGTAAGCAGCAAGATTAACTTCCAGGCTCTAGGAGAGATAGCTTGATTAACCAACAGAGTTTTGACAGCTTTATTAACCAACTCTAGAATTACAGCAAATTTGGAATTAAAAAGCACCTTTTCTGTGCAGGAAAAAAAAGGACCTGCAGGCCCAGAAAATGTCAAAACAGAATGATGTGACCATGATCTTTTGTCCTAATAATCTCTATTTTAATTTTAATTTCTGTGGGTATACTTCCTTTTTTTTCTTTTTTTTTCTGGAGGGGAGGGTGGGAGGGTGGCTGGGGAAGGGCTAAAGAATGAAGAGAAAACCCTAATATATAAAACTGGAAAGAAAAAGCATAACAATAAGGCCAGAACTCATGTTTGACTGTGGGTGGGAGGCAGCCATGCATAAACTGTTTTTCAATTATAACACTGGAAAAGCTTTTGTGATACTTGAAAACAAGACAAATGCAATTTGCAATGGAAGCTGAAATTTTCAAGGTGATAAATTTTCAAAGATTAAATCTAGTCATTGATCTAAGAACTTTCCAATATCCTTGATCACATTAGGGTGCTAATATTAAATAGACTTCTGCACCCTAACTGTTAAATAAAATGAAGAGTTCAAATCCATGTCAGCAATTCTGCTGAACTTTGTGAATTTGTGAGTAGAAGTTATTTCAAATCTTGCAATTCATATATTTTGTCACTGAAAGTCCACATTTTAGCAATTGAAAAGAATTCTTAGTGATTTCATTCAGAAGATACAGTTATATTTTATGTGCTCAAATCTTCAACCCATGGAAAACAGTACTGAGGATTTAACTGAAAACAGGTGGAAAGTAGCATTGATAGCACAGCATTTAATTGTAATAAATTCATCATATGGTGAAAACACAAACATTTGCAGTTTAATCAGATGTTAACTTGAATGAGCAATGGCAAAACTCCGTGATCTAGATTACTTGGTTTCAGCTTTTTCTGATGTGAAAACATCAAAGCATATCCTCTAAGTCAGCAGATCTCTATATACTGAATTGGTAATTGGTTTGCTTTTGATGATTACTACTTTAATATGTAACTTCTGCTTCACTTCTGTCTGAGATAGAGGTAATTTTCTTCATAGTAGCTTCTTTGGTGCTACATTTTAGATTTGTAAGTAAACCAGGATTGATAACACAAAGATATTTTGGTTATTGCTGAACCATGCCTGCTCTGTGTCAAGGCCTTTTCCACTTCTCACTCCATCTGGCTAGAAAGTAGGAAATTTCTTGCACAAGAGATTGGTAGGGGACACTGATGGGACAACTGACCCAAACTGACCCCCAAGGGATATCTCAACCCATGTTCATCATATAGAGCTGGGGAAAGAAGAAGGAAGGGGCAGTGTTCAGAGCACTGGTGTTTGTCTTCCCAAGTGTCTGTTCTGCCTATTGGAGCCCTGCTTTCCTGGAATTGCTGAACACCTACCCACCCATGGGAAATGGTGAATTAATTCCTTGTTTTGCTATGCCTGCTTCTGTAATAAGTAGCTCCTTTGAATAGGGCCTCTAAAAAAATAGTAAAAATACACACCAAAAAAAGATGCAAAAGAGAGAGACAGCATTTTTCACAGAAATAATAAATGCTGAACAGTTCTAGTTTGAAATGAAATAGATTTATGTCCAAATGTTCAAACATAGGATTATGTTATATCTCTTTGTAATGCCAGGCCTCTTCTTGTAGCTTATTCATAGAATATAAAAAATATTAACCAATATTGCTATGCAAATATATCCCACAAGAACACAATTTCATCTCCTTGGGCCAATTTTCCTGATCTAATCTGGTTAAGTAAATTGATTTTAATACATCCTTTCAAAGGACTTTAAGAGTTGGTAGAATTAATTTTATGTACAACTGACTACAATCATATACAACAAATGTTTTCCCATCAACATCCATCTAAATACTTATTTTACCAATGTCCATTCATCTATATTAATATTCATCTAAATACATATATCTTATTAGCAATTGAAAGTTAAAATCTTAAACACTTTCCTTTTATAAAAACTTAATTGATACAGAAGGCAAGACCTTCACTGTATGAACTAATATATGACCCAGATTCTACCATTCTACTTTGGGGGAAAAAAAAGAAGAGGCAGTGTTGTTTTCATCTCAGGTTTCTAGCCAACACTAACTGGACTGTCATTTTTATATTGGGTACTGTAGAGCTAAGGAGTTTGCAAAAAAATGTTTCATAAAAGAAAAGAAACACTTAAAGAGACTTTTCTTAAAGGAGATCTGATATGCATCCCAATCTGACAGCTGCAAGAGCGAAAATTATTTTAACCTTCCATTTAACACTCTTTTGTGCTGTTTGTTTGCACAGAACTGCATATTGCTAAACAAGACAGGGGATTGCTCCTTAGATTTCTAGCCCCCACTCTCAATGCTCATGTCAGCATTAAGTTCACCCTCATTTCATTCTCTCTTTGGTCAGTTGATTTGAATTCCTAGATTCACAACAGCCCAGCTTTGACAGGCTGGATTTATAAAGAGGTGTTCCCTGTTTATTTAGAGTGACTAAGATCTGAAATTACATACCTTAGTCACATAGCTAGTTTCAGCTACTTAGCTGTCAAAGTTGTGGTAGAAGAGACTGTAGGGTCATTAGGCTCGTGAGGAGCTTTCTGCTCCAGCATACCGAGCCAAGAGATCAGACAGCAAGTATGAGCAGGTGAACTTGACATCCTCAAATTCATGGGCCCTATTGGAATGCATCCATGAGTGCTGAGAGAGCTGGTGGATACCAAAGCTAAGCCACTCATGATCATCATTGAAAGGACTTGGGCATCGAGAGAGTTGCCAGAGGACTGGAAGAAAGCAAATCTCACTCCAATCTTCAAAAAGGACAAGAAGGAGGAGCCAGTAAATTACTGGCCAGCCAGCCTCACCTCAGTCCCTGGAGAGGTGATAGAATGCCTCATTATGGAGGTCATCTCTATCCACAAGGTAGACAAGAAGGTGATCAGGAGTAGCCAGAAGGGATTCCCTAAAGATAAATAATGTTTGATGAACCAGACCGCTTTCTATGATGAAACAAGCACCTGGATGGATGATGGAAGAGCAATGGATGTTGTCTACTTTGACTTCAGCAAGGCTTTCAACCCTGTCTCTCACAACATCCTCATAGGTGAACCCAGGAAATGTGGACTGGATGAGCAGACAATGAAATGGATTGACTACTTGCTGAATGGCAGATCCCAGAGGGTAAAATCAATGGCACATGTCTGTCACTAGCAGTGTCCCCCAGGGTTTAATAGTGGGCCCAGTATTGTTGAACTTCATCAGTGACTTGGTTGAAGGGGCAGATGCCTCTGCAGCAAGGTCACTTAAAACACAAAGTTTGGAGCAATAGCCAGTAAACCAGAGGTCTGTGAAGCCCTTCAGAAGGACCTCAGCATGTTGGACAGATTTTGTTTTATTTTGTTCAAAAGATTTCCAGATTTTCTTACATCCTTTTATCCCTATCTAAAATGATTAATTACATAGAAGTGTGTTCCAAGTTCATATACTCATGCACATGAAAGATTTCAGTTATCAGATGATGATGTGTCTTCTTCCTTGTTTAAGGGAATGAATCCTGATTAATTCTACATGTTAGCTGAGCAGCATCAGGTTGAACATAAAGATTAAGAAATTTGAAGAAATGAGCTATAATATTTTTATGCAAGTTGCAGAATTTTTTTCTAATCTTCTTTGGATTTGAATGAAATTTGAATAGAAACACTAAAAATGTTAACTAAAAATTAAACTTTGAACACATTTTTTAAATGAAAAAGTGAAAAAATGTTACAAAAATTTAATTAAAAAAATGAAATTTAGGCTCTAGTCTTTTTGAACTGATTTTATCTCTATGTTCAAGTTCCTCATTTAGGAAACAATTTTTACTGTTTAAAGAATTCTTTCTGTTGTCTCTTGATATTTAAGGTAAATGGAGCTAAGAATTACAGAATTTTTTTGTCAATAAACTTCAACAAAACCAGAAAAGGGTTTAATATCAAGAAGATCAGAAAAGAAACACAGGTAAACACTGTCAGCTAAGAAGAGCTGGGCAAAATCATTTTAACCAGTAAAATAATCTCAGGACTGTATTAGAATTTCCATTATGTGAATGTTTAGCTGACCGGTGTAGTAGTTCTGTAATAGCCTAGCTAGTGTAAGCAAATGCACTCAACAGAACCTACAGGAATTTCACAAGAATGGGGAGCTGCTTCCTTTACAGAAACAGCTGACCAAGGAGAAGCAACAACTGAGTAGATGTATCTCCCTTTTAGCGTTCAGGAACACATAATCACAAGGAATGATTATATGCAGGTGCTTTATTGAAGAGCTCTGGGTGTCAGGGTACAAACCCAAATCTGACTCCGACATAAGTTCGGGATGAACATGCTTTTATATTCTACCGTTATATCACTTTCATGTTAATTATTAAACTGGTTTTGTTCAATTGTATACATAGATTGCAGCCAAGCATAGCTTCCTTACATTAGGAACATACAGTTTCTCATGATCCTTCTTATGATTATGCATTAATTATTTTTAATTAGTAAACAGTCATCACATCTAACAACTATATCATTTATCATGCCACTTATGTAGGCACAACGAAAAGCTTAACCTTTTAGAGTCTATCTTAACATTTTCCCAGGGCCCCACTATCATCCCCTGTTTGGGAATCCTTTGATTGCAGTTTTCACTGAACTAGAGAAACCAAGGTTGAATGAAGAAGTGAGTTGGGCACCCTTTTTTCTATGATAGGCAGTGATCTGAGGTTCCCCTTGGGTTTTGAACTCAGTAGGAATTAGGAAGATATAGCATCATGGAGACCACAATATCAGTGATCTGCTGAATTGCAGCTTGTCATTTCTTAAATTAGCATCTCCCTTTTCTTTGGGGTAGATGTGAAAGGCATACTCAAGAAGCATTAACAGAAACAAAACACTGACAGTAAATTTTAATTCAGCAAATGCAGGAACTGCTTGCCTTCACAACATAGCATCAATTACCAGATGGACATATTGCTTCTATCTTGGGGGACTGCTTCTTGTTCCTGTCATATTCAGAAAGATAATCAGCTATTTTTCTTTACCAGCACAACTACTGCACATGAAATACATTGTGTAATTTTTATGCATATTTATTCACATACACAAATATAGGAAACAGATAAGTGTCAGCGTGGATAGGAAGCAGGTAAGTGTCAATGTCTTTTTGTGTGTCTGTGTTCACATGCCAAGGGCCACTCTAGCTATACATAAATAACATGAACACAGTCCCCACAAAATACCAAAAAAGGTGTAGAGATCTGAAGTAGGAACAGTTTCTGGCGTTATTGTTAGAATTAATTTTTTTCCCCCACTGGAACACACCCTATTTGCTTGCTCTGCACAAATAAAAAAAAGGGATCAGATCTGTCCATTGTGGACCTGCCTGTCTCAGATAGTACTTACTGTGCTTTGGGTGGTGCAAAAGTACTATTTGCTGGTTCACTGCTAGTGTATTCAGGCAGATGAATGCTGAAATACCAATCAAAAGTGAAGAAAACTAATGCTTTCAAACCAGCACTTCATAACCAGGATTGTCATGTCTGAGACCTCTGTGTGCAGAAGACCCTCCACTGAAATTTGCAGAAGATGAGCACTCTTTGAGACATGCACATACAAATTCATGCCAGAAGTGATAAGCTGCCACTGCCAATGACCTCTACAAAAGATAAGACTGAAATGATGTCTGCAGAAGTAAATAACATGGCTGGGGGAATAGAATTGAAACATAGTGTACATATGCTATGTAAAGTAAAGAATAGACCCTGCATTTGTGACTTAATAAAAAAAAAATGCTCTCCTAATGTGTAGATTAAAAACCACTGTATATTTTTGTCAGAAGACCCAAAAGCAGGACTTGTAAAATGGCAATTAGAAGTGTTGACAGTCTTTAAAAACAGATATTGCGATATATTTGGACACTTTCAAAAAATGGAATGGGTAAATTAAACCAGAAAAACAATGACATATAATTTATATGTGTGCGACACAACTATTTTAAAAAAGTGAGCAAGGGAAACCAGTAGAGAGAATGGGCCATCCTAAAATCACTCAATAGTGCTCTGCAATGCAGGTTATAAAGATGAGTCCATTTATCAATGCCTTTTTCTGCATTTATGGCCTATTTTGAGTCTCTGCAGTACTATATTTGATATCATTAATGATCAGGTTCAGGGAAAGGAAGAATGAACACAAACTAACCCTTGCGATTAATTTAGAGAAGACCAGAAATGTGACATTATAAGTCAGATTCTTTTTCTTTATTTCCTAGGAGACTTTAACTTCCAGAATATTTTAGTATCGACCAATTGAAAATAAAGGTTTATATTCAAGGAAATATATACTTGTTTTGTTTAAGCATAGGTATTACTTGGGGTTTGACTCGATGTATCAGGTTAGACTAATATGAGAAAATAAAGTTCTAGTTATTCTTTAATAAATTTTGGTCGTATTTATAGAAAATATTACTGGCTGGAATATGACAAATATTTATTATAAAGATTTTTTCTGATTAGACATTGAAAAGACATGAAAATCTAGAATTAAAATATTATTTCTGTTTAAGTAATACTAGTAATATATTACTAGTATTACTTAAATACAGAAATAATATTTTAACTAATTATATTTATTTATATTATATTATATTACTATATTACTGGTAATACACGATATTATATTATATTATATTATATTATATTATATTATATTATATTATATTATATTATATTATATTATATTATATTATATTATATTATATTATATTATACTATATTATATTATATTATATTATATTATATTATATTATATTATATTATACTATATTATATTATACTATATTATATTATATTATATTATATTATATTATATTATATTATACTATACTATATTATATTATATTATATTATATTATATTATACTATATTATATTATATTATATTATATTATATTATATTATATTATATTATATTATATTATATTATATTATATTATATTATATTATATTATATTATATTATATTATATTATAATATATTATATTATTTAAGTAATATTACTATAATATTGTTTTGAATTAATGTTCCTTCCTTATGACATGGTGTTAAAGAACAGTGGGCCAAAATGTTCTACTCTATGGAATACTGTGCTGTAAGAAAAATTAATTAAAATCCATATAAAAGTCTCTTAATTTTCCTCTCATGTTATGCTTATAATTTTTGTTGTGAAAACACGTGTAAGACCCATTAAAAATTGTGTTCTGATTTATGATATCTTTACAAAAGAAATTTACTAGCAGAAAGAGCAGTAGATAGTACAACCTTTATTTGGTTTTATGCTTAATATGAGTGAAGCCTGCCTGTATGGATCTAATTCATGTTATCTTTCACTTCCATTGCTCCACTAGGAGTTTTACAACCTCAGCTCTTGCTCTTAACCCCACCCCAAATTTGCAAGGATATTGCTTCCCCAGTATGCAATAGGAAACTGGCTTAAATAGAAATGTCTTTTTGATGCAGTTGAAATGCTTCATGATTTATTTGTGGAGTGTTTGGAATTTTTTTTGAACTGCAGCGTATTCTATTTACTCAACTACCACTATTCACTGTGTATGGAAAAGTGAATTTCTGTTAACTGCTTTTTCCATCTCCTTTCAGTATGTTTATAACTATTCTCAGCTGTAGTCTTGTTCATGTGTGTTTAAGATAGAGCCACAGTTTTATTGGGCTGGTAAGAATCTTGCCACAAAGCCTCTGACAGATCCACTACCTATTCAGAAGTTTTGCTCAATATATTATTTAAATGGTAATAAAAAGACAGATTCATTTAGTCATTGTACTGCTATCAGCAAAATCCATCATTGCTTTCTTTGTTAGAGTGTGATGCTTTAATTTACATATTAAAACCAGTTTGGAATAGAATTAATAATCATAAATAGTATTCAGGCATAAAGACCTGATTAACTTTTATAAGTATAATGGGACATTTTTACTGAATAACTTTCCTGTATAGGTGCATGAAAGAAAAGGTTACTTAGGTCTCCTTATCCTTTCTCTGCTGTCCTCCCTTCTTTACCCCTCCAGCCTTAGAGGGGCTATCACAGGTCTCCGTGGTAATTCCTAAAAGTATCAGGTGAAGTGAGAATCTGGAATGAGCAGGTATTCTCACTGACACTAAAGGTGAGATTTTCAGAAGCACTCAGCCTTGATAAATCTCTGCTCTCATAGATGTCAGTGGTAAAATGAGGTCAGTGGAGTAATTATTTCACAGCTGAATGCTCATAGTAGATGAGAGTTTTCTTCTTTTTTTTTTTTCTTCTTTTTTTTTTTTTTTTTTAACTTCAGGCTCTCTAGAATTCCTACAGTTTGAGAATCAGTCCATTTTATGCCTCTGAATTATACAGCCCCAGAGGGCCAATTATCTATAAAATGTACAAGGTTATCTGTATTGTGATTCTTCTCCATTCTGCTTGGGTTTTTTGTTACTATTTTTTTTGGGTGTGTCTCTGAGGATAAAGATGATATAAGCCAGGGTAATTCACAATGCTGTTCACAGAGCAACACTGAAGCACAAAGGAGACACCAAAGAATTATAACCTTGAAACTATATTTCACATTTACAGCAAAAAAATACCTCTTCTGTGAGTAAACACAAACTGATGTAGATAAAAAAATGAACATATTTTTTCCTTAAATGCACATATTTCATATAAGAAAAATTAAATATCTGCATTACATCACAGCAGAAAGGAAGTGTGAAGGTCAAAGGGCAATTAGCTTGAATGGTGACCTTGCTTGCTGAATTTCACTTTGCATACCAACAGATGATAAATCACACATAATAAAAAATAAATAAATGAATAAAAGCAATAAAAACCTCAATAAATAAGTGAATAAAAGCATTAAAAACCTCAAAAAATTAATGCTTTAAAAGGAAAGAAGCTCAAATGACATGAACTATGGGACTGAACCCTATAAAATAACCTTCACAAGATCTAGTATCCTTTCCACTGCCATATATTGTAATTATTTTCATCAACATGTCCAGTAATGTTTTTCATTAGTAGTCCAGTAATGATTTTCACCATAGTAGCAATAGAAGTATTTAAGAACTAAAGAAAATAAACTATAATAAGTTGTTTGTTCATTGTTGTTCACATTAATTTTAATATTTTATACTGGAGTGAAAAATGGGAGAATATTACCCCCACAGCATTGTCCAAAGTAGGGTTTTGTGAGAGTCACTGCATTAGGAGTCAAACACCCCTCTTCCCAGGCTGAGACGTTGTGGAATCATTGTAATTTTACCAAAATGTTATGACTTTTAGCAGTGAAAGAGGAAGAGGACAGTGTGCACATAGATCTGCTTAAGCAATTAATATCTCTTTTATATTTTTGTAGGGAATCTTTGTCAGCAACAGGGACAGCAGAATCAAGTACACCCTCTGCAAATTTGCTGATGACAGTGAGTTGTGTGGTGCAAATGACATCACTGGAAGGCGGAAACATCATCCAGAGGGACCATGACCAGCCTTGAGAAGTGGACCTTTGTGAACCTATGAAGTGCCACAAAACCAGGTGCCAGGTCCTGCCCCTGGATCAGGGCAATCCCAGGCAGAAATACAGGCTGGATGGAAAATGCATTGAGAGTGGCGCAGAGGAGAAGGACTTGGGAGAGAGTGTTGGTGGACAAGAATCATAAGGTATCCTGGCAGTGTCTGTTCAAAGCCCAGGAAACCAACTGTATCCTCTGATGTATTCAAAGCAGCACAGCCAGTAGGGTGAAAGAGATGATTCTGCCCTGCTGCTCTGCTCTGATGAGACTCCACTGCAAGTATCATATTTGGCTCTGAGGTCCCCAACAGAAGAAATATGTGGACCTGTTGGAGCTGGTCCAGAGGAGGTCATGAAGATGGTGAGTGGCTGGATCATCCCTTCTACAGAGACCAGGGAAATCTGAGAGCAGCCTTCCAGTACTTTACTGGAAGGGAGTAGATTTAGGTATAAGGAAGAACTTCTTCACTATGTGAGTAGTGAAGCAGAAGAACAAGGGATGTTGAGACAGGTTGGGGATGCAACATCCCTGGAAGTGTTCAAGGGCAGGTTGGAGTAAACTTTAAACTAGTGGAAGGTGTACCTGTCCATGGCAGGGGACTTGGAACTCCATGACTTTTAAGGCACCTTCTAGACAAAACCACATCATGATTCTGTGAAATATAACTCAGTTTAGGCATTTTCAGAGCTTTTCTTAAAAAAATAGAGACATATGTATGTAGAAATTTTTGAAGCCCTTGACACTTCACATCTGTAGAATTTTACCTAGCTCCAGAAATGACAGTGTGTAGATAATACAGGGAGCAACAAGAAAACTCCTCAGGAGTGAAAAGGTCATGAGAACAATCTACAAGTTAGAATTACAGTTTCTTTTAAATGGTAGATGTAAGAAAGGTCTTTTCCATAGAATCCCAGAATCACAGAATGAGCTAGGTTGGAAAAGACCTTTGAGATCATCAAGTCCAACCTCCTCATCAACTAAAGCACGGCACTGAGTGCTACGTCCAGTCTTTTTATAAACATGTACAGGGACAGTGACTCCACCACCTTACTGGGTGGATGATTCCAGTTGCCAATCACTCTTAGAGAGGAATTTTTTCCTGATGTCTTACCTAAATATCCCTTGGTGCAGCTTAAGACTGTGTCCTCTTGTTCTAGCAGTGGTTGTCTGAGAGAAGAGGCTGATCCCTACCTGACTACTGCCGCCTTTCAAAAAGTTGTAGAGAGTGATAAGGTCACCCCTGAGTCTCCTCTTCTCCAGGCTAAACACCCCCAGCTCCCTCAGTTGTTTCTCACAGGGCCTGTGTTCCAAGCCCCTCATCAATTTCATTGCCCTCCTCTGGACTCCTCAAGCATCTCAAGTCCTTCCCAAACTAGGGGCCCAGAACTGGACCCAACAGTCAAGGTCTGGCCTCACCTGTGCTGAGTACAGGGGGAGAGTGACCTCCCTGCTCCTGCTGGCCACACTATTCCTGATAAAGGCCAGGATGCCATTGGCCATCTTGGCCACCTAGGCACACTGCTGGCTTGTGTTCAGTTGGCTGGTGACCTGTACCCCCAGGTCCTTTTCTGCCTGGACTCTGTCCAACCACTCTTTCACCACCCTGTAGCATTGCAGGGGGATGTTGTGGCAAGCTTGAAAGCATTCCAGACCCCAAGATTTGGGACACAACAATTTCTTGGAATCTGCATGATAGAAACTAAATTTAGTGGAAGAAAGGAATTAAATATTGCGTGATGGGAATGTAAAGGGCCTGTTTGCTGATGGATGAAGTAGTGAAGCAGTATATATAGTTGGGTAGGGTGTGTATTAAAAATGGGTAAAAGCAGATGGTTTTCTGAACCTCTCTCCTTTCCTGCAGTCAGGGTCACTACCTGTGCAGAAAGGGCCACATTTACAGTCAGCTATCCCATATGAAACAAAGGTCCTCCCAACCATCCTCTCCCAGACTGTGGGACACTGATATTGAATCAGATTCTGAATGAACTTCTGCTTCCAATGACACAACCAGATCATCACGGCATAAAAACAGAAGTCATCTGAAATTTGAGGAATTCTACATACCTATGAATAAGGAAGGACTGGAAGCACAATCACCAGTAGCCACAATGTAAACAGATACTTTATCACAGTATTTTTTATCTAAGAGAAAGTGAAGGTTGTTCTACCTCAAATAAAACAATCTGACAAAAAATAAAGTCATCATGGATTGGTTATTGTCCATGGGTCTGTTTTAGAATTTAAATGAGCATAGATTCACTCTGTCTCTTAGCTGGTTCTTAAACTGGCGCTGAACAATCCCCACATTTTATTTTTTTTAACTTTGAAAATAGCAGCAAGTGCGCAGATGATCTGAATAAAAAGGCTAAATGTCCGACTGTAACATAAATTGACTTTTTCACCCTAGATTGATTTCTCTTTGATCAACTAGGAGGTGATTTTCTGGAACTGTGCAATAAGTCCTGGTAAGTGTACCGTCTCCCAGGTCTGCTCATATCAATGAAGAACATTATGTATCAGCAAAGCCTCTTAGCATGGTTACAAGGCAGACGAGGTTGAAGAGGTGTAATGGGATGAGACTTATTCCATCACTGCAGTCCTGCTGATATAACATATTCTAAACCATCACAAGGCATTAGCAGAATGACTACTGTTTTATAAACATCCTGAGTGGAAAAATAAAGCAATGAAAATGCTCAAAGGACAAAGCATTATGGTAGTATAAAAAATACATGGACAAGATTTAAACATTAGTTTATTCTATGTCTGAAGCAGCTATGTGCCACAAAGTAGTAAAACTCAGCAGGTACTATCATATCTCACAATAGCTAGCCCTGAAACACTTGATGTGTTTAATAGTTTCCAGTCAAATCAAGCAGATGAAGCTAAACTGCAAGAGCATGTTACAGAAATTAGAACATTACTGCACTACATTAGAAAATGAAATGCACATAAAAGAAACATTTTTTATCAGAGAATACAGAAGGAATGTGATATCATCAAAGTGTTTGTGACTGATCTAAAGCTGAAGAGCAACAAGGGAATGAAAAGAGGGAAGGAGATAGGAAAGGAGACAGCTTGAGTGTCTGATAAGAGATTAAATTGCATCAGAGATGAGAAGAGAAAGTCAAGAGAATCTGAAAATTGACAGTGAAAGATTGTTAAAGGTGCCGACATACTGCGTCTTATTAGACAAGGAAATCATCAAGTCCAGGCTGAAGTTCTGTATTTACATTAAATGCTTGAAAAATATAGTAAATTAAATATTTTGCAGGTTTTAGCAATATTTTAACAAATATTGCTAAATTAGCAGCAAAGCCAAATGAAGAAAACATTCAATATGCATTTATGTGCTCACCCTAATTTTTTTTCCTAAAATGAAACGTCTCTTTTTTTCTACATAAATAATTTTCTCTGATTTTTCAGAGATATATGATGACGTTTACTTTTTCTTATTTTATGCTAAGGCATCTTCTCATTAGACATCTTCCAAAAATAGAAGATCAGAAAATTATTATTAAGAAAACAAGCACTGAATAACAAGCACGTTCTATATGAATAATTTTATTTTTAATTATTAAAGACAATCATGCTGCATAAGGGAAGAGTTACCATTTCTTAATCTCATTAAAATCAGTGAGAACTCATTTCTCAAATGGAATTGGAGCAGATTTGAAACTCTAGTCTTGTGTTGAAAGGAATCTTTACTGGACTATTCAGGAAGCCACTTGCACTGAATTATATTACGTTACTGGAAGTTAGATGTTTAAATAATTTGGAATAACACTTAGGGCAAAAGTGTTTGTTACTTATTACTGAGGTATAATCAAGAAGACTTTTGAAAATATTATTTAGGAAATCCATGCTGCTGTACTTGACTTGAGAAAGGAAACTCAAGGGGTTTCAAAATACAGTATTTCAGTACAAAACTAATAAGAACCTGGGAAAATAACTAATAATAATGAATTTTCATAAATATTAACAAGACAGTCAGTGCTTCTCTACTAATTAGCTTTGTTGAGTCATTCATGAATGGGTTGTAGTTCCCTGAGAACAATTACGTGGGAGAATTTCAAATTCTTTCCGGGTATCTGCAACTAGTTAAAATATTCCCTTTTTTTAATATTGTTTTAATTTTTCCACATGATATTATTACTGAATGTTGCAATTTTAAAAAATGCTCAGAAAGGCAATCTGCGTCTCAGGTGAAACTTATATCTAGTGGCTAAAGATCATGAAATCATGATCTAAACACAATTATTTTCTTGAATACCACAGCTGAGATGAATCAGTAAATGAGTATTTTGTGAGTTCCAAACAGGTTCAAGTATGAGGAAGATACTTACCTAATTTGGTATCACAGCATTTAGTTTTTGCTTATATGGCCAAAAGGAGCAAGCATGATGCTTTAAGGTTTGGAAACAATTGCTGTGAGACTTAGGTGTCTTCAGGGTGACTCACACAGCCCTTGATCACATAAACCCTGACATAGGATTTAGATTTAAATTTCCATTTAAGTCCACTGTGGACCTCTTTGGAGAGCTGCATGATGAAAATAATCAATCAAATATTAAAACAGGAAAGAAACAGTTACTAAGAAGCCTTTCTAATGGTTTCCTTACTTTGACCTTAGTTTTTAAATAATGTCAGGCAGACCCATAGCCATCTAGAAAACATGTATATGCCAGACTCCATTCTGAGTCCTAGACCAAAACACAAAGCTTGAACATATAAAACAGAGCTATGGATCAGAAATGTCATGTGCCTGAAACTTCTTTACCCTCTGTTGCATGAATTCTCTCATGTCTGGGCCTTTAAGGTCATGCACTATGAATGGAACTGAGTTTCAGTGTTTGATTCTGCAACTGGAATTTTGAGTTGGGGGCATAAAATATTTAAATACTAAATTTAGGAGTCCCCTTATTGTGCCAGGCTACAGGATAAGAAAGGAATGGATGAATGTGATTTCATAAGGGGAAGTAGACCAGAGGAAAAACTGACAAATACTGTCTGTGAAAATGAAAGAGCTCAGCACTCTTGAGTACACTGCTGGTAACCCTGTAGGAGCTGTATTTTCTGAGAGTAATTATATTAAGTCAGTTCAGAATCTTTGTATGGATTTCTTTTTGGTATTTTAACTATACAACACAAGTGCTGCTTTTCAGTAGAATGTGGATGATAAAGTTCTTCCTTAAAAATAAACTAAGAAGGTGTTAAAGTATATGGTGAGAAAAAGTGATTAGAAAATCACTCAGTAAAATAGAAAAAGTACAGTTTAGTAAATATTGTCTATTAATGTAATGTAATAATAAGTATATATAAATTTCTTGTATATAAGAATTTCTTTATAACACTCAAAAATTCATTTTGTCTCATTAACATTTGGTTTCAAGACTGATTAAATCGCACAGTCACAAAGCAGTGGAAAAGTCACATAGCTCATGAATAATAGCAGGAAAGGATATGCCATTTGCAGAAGAAGTAACTGCATTGTAGAGGAAAAATGAATTTGCTTATATGAAGGTGTGGGCTTTTTTCTCCGTCTAAATTATAGATCCCTTTTTATATACAGCTACCTTAGTCAGATTTCTCCACTGCACTCACTGCAATGGTGAATGTCTCAACATTGGTCTATGTTCTATAATAAAAAGGAAGCTGATACAATAAATAAATTCTTCCATTATTTCTGATGAAGCTATTTCTCCTACTACAAGCAGTCCATGAATCTACATTTAGATGTGTAAGAACCGTTACAAACTGAGCTAGTGTATATTACTCAAAGATGCTATTAAAAATGTTTAAAAGAATCTCATATTGGATTGAATATGCTCATATATGCTAAAAATGTTTTGGCTGTAACAGCTGCTCAGAAGATATTTACTCTATCCTAACTGAAACCAGGACACAAGTCAACCTCATACTGTCAAATTTTGTGATGAGTAAGATACTGTATGTTGTCTTTCTCTGTACATGCTGTACTGAGTTGCTGATATGTGGGCAGAAAAGAGGAAGCTTATTTTAGTTTTTTGATCATCTTTTGCTCCTTGAGCATCTTCCTAGAGTCAGTCCCCAGTGCCCTGACCAGCACGTATTATCGTGAGCAACAGAATAAGAGGATTTAAGGCAAAAATAATTTGCTTGGGGAGTAACAAATCTTCTTTTCTTTCTGCATGACAAGAAGTGTTCTCCAAGGCTGCAGATTACACTAATTTTATTCAGTTTGAATTTATCATCAGAATATCTCTGAAATATCCCACATAGTAAGCAGATTTGTCTTAATTTTCTTGTTTTAAAAGTATGTTCTAATGAGCCTAACTATATTGAAAGAATACAATTATATCTTAACTGTAACTTGAATTAAAAACCTAATATGCATAATAACAATCACAAGAATCAAGACACATTATTTGTTAGTCATCCTTTTGTGAATACTTCATAGTTTTAAAGGAAAGGCAAGAAGAAACAAAGACTCATTCTACCGATCAGTTCGTACATTAGAACAAATTTCATTTGAATTTTGTTGTAGAAGTACTAAAAATTTATTGCATATCTCATAGTGATCAGAAATTTTTTATAGTTTAGGAAGGGCTGTCCAGACAATGCTGTTTGATAACCAGCTAAATTTGGTGGTAAGTATACTAAATGTGCATTTTACATATTAGATCTTAATTTAAAAAAAAAAAATCTGTAGAACGCCTATGAGGATTTTTTTAAATAATTAATTCAATTAATTTACAATTCAGATAAAATAGACTAGTGTTTCCCAAAACACATTAAAAACAAAAGGAAAATAAACGAAAAGCCCAAACAAAACCTGCTTGACCCAGTCATCTTCACAGAATTACAGAATCAGAATAGCTAGGGTTGGAAGGGACCCTTGAAGGTCTTCTAGTTCCCCTTCCTCTGCAATGAGCAGAGACGTCTTGGACCTGATGAGGTTGCTCAGAGCCCCATCCAAGATGATCTTGAATATTTCCAGGAGTGGGGCAACCACCACCTCTCTGCACAAGCCATTCCAATGCTTCTCCACATTAATCATTAAAAATTTCTTCCTTATATCTAGTCTGAATCTACCATCTAATTAAAAAAACATTACCCCTTGCCTAATTTCTAGAGGCCCTACTAAAAAATCTATTCCCACCTCTCTTATAATTCCTGTTTAAGTATTGAAAAGTGGCAGCAAAGTCTTCCTGGAGCTTTCTTTTCTCCAGGCTGAACAACCCCAACACTCTCAGTCTGTCTTCATAGGAAAGGTGGTCCATCCTTCTAATAACTTTTGTGGCCCTTCCCTGGACCTGCTGCAACAGATCCAGGACTTCCATGTTCTGAATATTTCAGAGCTTATTCCACTTAATCATAGCTGAAGAAACATTTAACACAGGTTTCTTCAGCACATCTGTTTTGATTCCTCATTCCTATTACCTTAATCATTAACAGTTTCCTTAAAAGATGTAATTTTAGGGGATAGATGTGGATACGGGTGGGGTGGGGGCTGTCTTTTGTTTGAATTGTTCATATTTAGCATTCAAAACAAAAAGACAAAGAAGAGTATAGCACAAACTTAAAAAAAAATAATAAATAGGAAGGATCACCTTCTTTAAATTTTTATGAAGTAAATATAGACCCATTTAAAAATCTCACTGACTAACCAGTCTCTTGAAAACAAGTTAGACTGTTCTTTCTAACTTTTGTTTTGTTCACAAAAGAGTGCGAGATTATAGATATTTGTGATGCAAGTATTCTCATTGTGTTCATATTTAGGATAATATTTTAACGGCCTTTAATTGGCAGGAATCACTCTGTAGTTTATTCAAATCACATTTTAAACTAATATTGATCTACCAAATTAATTGTTTGTGTTAATAAGTCTAAATACAAAATGGCTGTAGGTTATAATTCTTGTTTCTGCCACTTGGTGCATTTGTTATCTTGATGAAGAGGTTTCAGATAAAGGGATTTTTAGTATATCAGAAATAACTATGAAAAGATCCAATGATGGGAGCTGGAGTGTGATAATTTACAACAAAAAAAGGTGTTCTTTATAAACAGTACAGGAAAAATCAATTACTGAAACTATTACAGGAACATTTGATATAGCTGTCTGTGGTCATAGATGTACCATGAGCTAAGGCCTATGTACAGAGCCTAGAAAGATTTTTCAGAAGGCAATATCTGCTAGCAAGAAGAAGCTGACTGCAAATTCTTAGATAGCTGCTAAATTGTCATTTTTGCAAAAACCCTTCTGTCACAATGGTAAAGCTGATCTTTATATTATTCTCTTGGCCTTTATAGAAAACATAAAAAGTGGGTAGTTTAAACCAGACAAATGGAATCTGGAAAATGAATGAGTAAATGAAATAAATTTGAACAAATTAAAATAATGCAGACAAAACCATTATAAGTCCTCTGTGAAGGAAAATTAGAATATATGAGATGGAGAGTTGGTTTAGAAGCTAAGTGGATAATAAATATGAAAGGAAACAAATGGAGCTGGCAAAGCAAGTTATCATTTAGCAGTCTGTTTTTGTACCTTTGTGTATGAGAGGCATACAGGTGCCAGGAGAATTTTAGAACCATATTTTAAGATTTACATCTAATGAAGTGTACAACATGAGAAGGAATTGCGTGTCAGGAATATCCATCTTTTTTTATCTCCTATGTATTTTAGCAAGATACAGGGCTCTGGAAGGGTAGGGAGTAAGTTGTAGAAAGGGTTTATGTCTCTTCAAATACATCCTCCCATCCTGTATGTTAGTTGGGGATGTGTTTGACTGGGACCGTAGCACAACAAATGCAGTTGTTCTAAGTAACTCTGAGCTGTGCAACAGTCGGTAACCAGTACAAAAAAAAAGACCAAAACAAACCAAAACATAAACTTAAACACCCCACCATAAAATAAAAGCAGATTCCAGTGCCTTAATTTGTTTAGTATATTAATAATAGGAGGTATCCCCCAAACAATTTTCAGCTTTATGGCAAAATTGTAGCTTAAAATTATTCTTTCCTATCATACAGATGGACTCTTCCATCATGTGTCATTTGTACCTCATGTGTCACAAACAGCGAATAAATGAAGTGAAAGTCTACAACATTGCTCTTAAGACTTTATGGTGAATTAAGACATTGTCACTGCAATTGTAAAATGGCCAGCTGTCTAAGCTGCTATTGCAAACTAATGTCTGAGACTTCTTTTCTTTTTAAACCTACTTAAAACATCCATTTTCCCTGAGATTATTCATTCTTTGCCAGAAGATACAGTTTATTCAAAGACACAAGCACATACTTAAAAATATATTGTTGTTGAACAATTGTTTCTATTTTGAAGCGCAAGCTTACTTTGTTTATCTGTACTATCACGTCCATAGCTACTTTTAAAAAATATTTCAAGTTTCAAATCAAAATCAAAGTGGATGTAAGGATCAATGATATATATTAATTTATTATGTAATGATGGTAACAAAGAAAATCAAGGCTGCATCTAAGATTTGGAGAAGAATGGAAGTTCAGGTATGAATGCAAATTGTTCTGCTGCTAGAAAAGCATGGAAGATAGATTTGCTGATTAAGCTGAGGAAACCATTCAAGCAGCAATTCTTCCATTACAGAGAATAGGAAGGAATAATATATGCTTCATTGAGCAGTCTAGACCCTGGTTAATTTTCAAAGTCATTTGTTGCTTCTCCAAATCAGACAAGTGTTTGCCCTACCAAGAACATTACTTAGATCAAAAGTAGTCAAGGGCTCGTGAATCATTCTTTTCTCACCAGTGTTTCTATCATCTCTCAGAAGTTAATGCACCTTTTTGTGGACTTTATAGGAGCTTGTGTTCTTCAGATGGATTCTAAAGATGGGATCAAATTCAGCTCCAGCATAAAGACGTGATAGCATCATAGATAGAAGACATTAAAATCTGTGTGTCAAATAATATTTTAATTGATGTGGTAAAATGATAAACTAATAACTGATAATGATACACATGATCTAATAATTGATTGCACAGAAGCTCAGAATATAATTATTTCTTAGCTCTTCAAATATAAAAGAATTATTTGAATTCATTTTTTTAGAACAGATACATGACAAAATAATTTACATTAATAAACCATAGAATCATAGAATATGCTGAGCTGAAATGATCATTGAGTCCAGCTCCTGGCCCTGCACAGGACACCCCAAAAATCATGCCATGTGTCTGAGAGCACTGTCCAAATGTATCTTGAACTTTGTAAGGCTTGAGGGTGTGAGCACTTCCCTGGGGAGCCTGTTCCAGTGCCCAACCACCCTCTGGGAAAAGAATCTTGTCCTGATATCCAACCTAAACCTCCCCTGACACAGCTCCATGACATTCTCTCAGATCCTGTCACTGGTTAGAGAATGAAAATATTGGTACCTGCCCCTTCTCTTCCCCTCATGAGGAAGTCCATACAACCATAGGGCCAGCTACCTGGCACACTTGCTCATTTGGTTTTGGGAGCCTCTGTAGATCTAAGGGACTAGGTACACTGACTGTGTAAGGCCAGATTCTGAGCCTGTCCGTGGCTGGTATGAGCACCAGCAAGAAGAAAGGGCTGTGGCCTTGGGGGTTGATATACTCAGGAGCCATCAACCAGGGAGACTGAGAACCTGAGCCCAGCTTGCAGGGAACCACACTGTACATCTTTTTGATGAATGGGCTTTCACTCTTAGCAAGCAGGCAGGAATGGAATGAGGCTGTCAGTAGTTTTCATGCCTGTGTGAGTGATCTGTTTGCTGTCAGGGCTCACCTGTATGTCTGACCACATGAAGGTAGACACATGTACAGGTATTCTGCTCAAGCTTACCATTGCCCTGACTGTGGCTGACACAGGGTGCTGTGGTAACTTCATGGATATTGAATTGTCATTTTTCCCAAGGTCCTGTAGGTACTGCTTATAGCAATACCTCAGCCAGATGTTTGCCAACTACAGATATTCTTGTCTGTTCTATGTTGTCATATTTAATTTTTAATATATAGATTTATTTTTTTAATGAGAGATATATTTTTCTTGTTAGTGTCTTTTATCTTTAAGACCTCAAACCAAGAGATATAAAGAATCTTAACCAAATTGTTGCTACTAATCAGCTAACATAGATATTATACCCCAATCCCTTAATAACCTTGTCATTTCCATGTGGCAAACTTAAATGGAGAGGTATCATTTATTAATCTCATAAATATATTCCTTGAAAAGATGATTTGGGTTTGTCTGGGTATTTAGGAGACTCTGTACAACATTCCCTATAAATGCAGTCTTTACCTGACAAACTTTAGCTGTTGTCCAGATACACAATGCAGCTATTCACACCTCATCTCAATTTACTTTTTATTTGAGTGTATGATTTGATAGATTTTTTTTTGTCATTGTTCTACATACATTTGAATTTTTTGAAGATCTGAACCTTGACTCTAGTACAGAAAGATTAAAATATGCTTAATCTGTGCAAATTGTGGTGTTTTTTAAATAGCACAGTTAATCAATGTGCCAATAAACATTACAAAATATAGATGATTACTTTAAAATAGATTTTGGTTACAAAGTGGCATTCAAGTATAACAAATTATAGCATACAGTACGGTTTGTGAGGGTGCAAACAGTTGTCAATATTAGTGCTCTGATAAAGAGATGCAAGTTTATGCATAGATTAAGACAAAAATAGAGATTAAGATAATTCTTTTGAAATATAGATTGCTCAGATTATAATCATAGTGATCTTTTATTTGACCTCGTAAGCCTAAGGAGAACATGTTTAATTAAACCAAAGGACAGCTGTGGATAGCTGCTAAAAAGCACCTAGCAATACTTAGGTAAAAAGCACCAGAATTTTGCCACAGAAACAAAACAAATACTTTGGGGTTTTTTTGAAGCAAAAAACAAAGGTTGATCTTCTGAGTTTTGACACAAGGAAAAACTATCTTTTGCTTTTCAAATGAGAAAACCAACATTGTTTCATCTAGAAAGAATGTTGTAACATTTGCAGATTCACTCTATTCATCTTTGGTGTTAAATATCACCATCAGTAGCACTCTCTGTTCTCTTTATTCTCCACATTGAAATGCAAGAGAAATATATACCAGTCCAGCCTCTGACACAGTAAGCAAAGGATCAGACAATATGATCAGTGCAGGTATTATAAACCATTACATGAACATCCTCAGTTATAACAGCCACAGATATATTTTATATAATATAATTATTGCACCATTGTAGTTTAATTACTAGCAAAAAATTTATTAGGACATCTTTTCCTCAATTAATGCAGCAAAAAATATACTTGCTTTCCATCAATGTTTATTTTATGCAATCTTCCTGTGTAATAGGTGTTGAGGAAAAGCTTTTGTTACCCTCTGGCAGTGCTGCTTCATTCCTGTGCAGGGAGGAGCACAGATTGCTCTTGAAGTAGTTATCTTCTGAATCCCAAAAGGAAGGGCTCAACAACAGTGTAGCTCATGCTTCTTTTAACCGGCTCTGCTGAAATAAAATGAAACCTGCTTCTTAAGAAAGTAAAGCCAAGTCTATGGCTTCATCACTTGCCTGCATTTCAACACCATGAATGCTGGCAAGTCTGTGCTAGGAAACAGATGGACTTAAAAGTGTTATAAGAGTCAAGGACTTATAACCTTAAAAAAAAAAAACAAATTGAGCAAACCATTGGAGGCTGATTTTTTGTTTTAAATCAGAGTCACCAAGACTATGTCTCTGCTGTTCTGAAAGAGCAGTGCCTGAGAGCATTGCAATCCTCTGTTTGCTTTTTATCCACAAGGTTGCTGTGCTGGTAATGTGGGAATAGACAGGCTGCCCATTTAAGCATGTAAAGCAAAAATTACAGCAACTGCATGTGTTTCAGGTTTTTTATTCTTTTTCAATTTAAGACATAGTTTTCAATAATATAGGAAAAGAATTAGAATTTATATGCAGTGATTTCTGTCAAAAATATTTTGAGCTCAAATACAGCCTAATTTTTATTGGTTTCAGGAATGTCTAGAGAGACATTATTTGAAAAATAATAAGAATAGAAAAAAAAAGTATCAATGTCTAATTTTATCAAAGTATTTATATGACAAACATGCAATAGTTTTTTTTACTTAATTAAGAACATATTTCCTGAGAATATTAATGCCAGAAATCCTAAGGGATCTTTTCAGGTATTCTCTTTGTCTTTCTTTTAAGTCAGCCAAAGTGCCTGTCCATGCTTTAAGCAGTTTCTGTATTTCTCCAGTCAGGTATATAGCAAAAGAGGTAGTATTGTAATGTCTGACCTCAAAAGTCCTTCTTATAAAACATCATTGGGTTTTCAATGCTTTGTTGCATACATTCTGACAAACTCTAATCAATCTGTTTTAATATCAAAGGAAACTTCCTTCCAGGTATGCTCATTTAAGGGCGAATGTCAGAACTTCTGACCTTTTCTTACCTCACGCTGCTGCTTCTTCTTTGTGACTTTGCCCTTGTTGGCTTTGCTTTCTGTAGGAACTGTCAGTGTTTCCAGCATGCTTCTACCTCTCCCTAAACTCTCAATGCTTTTTTCCAGAGAGTTATACTGTAACTGTCTAGTCTTATTTGTTTGTCCTTTACATTTATTTTGAATCAAGTTCTCTCGAGGCTGTCAGGTTAGTTGAAAAAAAAATACTTTTCTGTTCTTTTCAAAAACCTTACTTGAATGATGCTTTTCCTAATTTGGCAAGCAGTGCAGTGCCATAATAAAGATTGTTAGCTTTGCTTCCTTGTATTAGAATTGTATGTCTCTGTTTTGTTCTCACAGGCATTTCCAATAAACCTAAGACTAAGAGCACCTGCATCAGACTTAGCAAAAAGAAATTTTTTTTAATATTTGTAGCACTCTTCCTCTGTAATTCTGAAAAAAGTTCACATAAAAGAGTAGATTCCCCCACTCTAGCTCTGTTTTGACAAATGCATATTTACTTGTCTGATGATGGAGACAGAGTCAGAGGGCTCACTAGAAAAAAAAGTGAGTCCCAAATGTTATCTGTGACTGACTGACCTTCCCCAATATTTCTTTCCAAAAGCTCAAATCACCAACAAAAGTCTGTAATTATGTCCTATCAGTGGAAGTATTAAGCTGACTGTGCCAGGATAATAAAACTTCTTTCAGCTTACATGCTGATAGTCTTATATTTTGACACAGTTACTAGGTTGACAGCTGTTTAGCTTGAGCTAACTACCCACTAGTGTTTATGTTCAGCCAGAACAATGAGCAATATGATTACAGTTCTGTTTGGAGGACACTTTATTAATTATAGGAGATAGTGACATGGACGTGTGTGAATAGAGTAAGGGATGATAAACTCAGACATATGACTTGTAAGGCTTTTCCAGAGAGTGAGTGGGGGAAAAAAAAAAAAAAAAGCTTATTTTAACTTAAAAAAGGATGGAAATCTGTGGTGTTACGTTTTAGTTAAATGGCATGCTCTGTCTCACCCCTCTAAAACGTGCGGTTTATCCCAAGCCTGCTATCCTCCCCTGCAGTACCATGGATCTGTAATCCCATTGGCCCAAGGCTTATTCTGCACCCACTTTGGATCTCCCTGTTAAACTGGGCGAGGGAGACCAGAAGCTCTCTTGGCTCTTCCCTCCCTAGGCTCTCCCTTTCTCCCCCTCCCTTCCCCTTCCCCCCTTCTCCCTCAGAAGCCATGCTGCTCCCAGGGGTGGGATCCCCAACAAACCCTCACCTCAGAAGCCCTGAGGGGTTTCTTTTGCTGCCAGCTGCTACCAGGGAACATACAGCTTAGGGGGACCCCGGGGGCTCCCCAAGGACCACAAACAAACTGCAACAACCGAACATCAACAGTAATCCACAAAGCATCAGCATTTATTGGAAAGTGAGATGAAGTTAGTCAGGACTAGGAAGAAATTTACAGAAGATAAAAGTATTCGCAGTTTTACTGCATTTAAAGTCTTCTCGTTCCACCTGTATCTATATCTTGGTATGTAAATGGGTTCCCATTAGTTAGATACAACTCTTGCTCTACACATATAAGCATTATGTAAAAAGTAATAAGCAAGATAAGAAGCTCAAGAGTAGCTGATCCTGCATTAATGAGGGTGTTTGCGGTGAGGTCATTAAATTAACACTAATTAGTAGCAGAATTAAAGCTGGAGCTTAAAATTCATAGTTAAATACTTCATTCAACTGATGAATATCTCACATTAATCAAGATTCCTTAGATCAAGTAGAATGGTATTCATTTCTACATATTGAGGAATGCAATGTTTTTGTGATAATTTCTTTTAAAATCAGGGAGAGAAAATAGAAGGGAAAGTAGATGGGAAATAAAGAAGAGCAATTTAAGCATAAAGGGAAAGAAAGGAAAAGAGAAGAAAAAAAATTCTCCAGTATCAGTATGATTTTCAGTTACAGGATAAAAGATAATATTTCTGAAGTTTTCTACTGAAGTTTTAAGTTCTGTATAACTTTGAAATAACTTTGGAGGTTGTTCACAAATGTTGACTTTTTATTGCTCTTATCTGAATCTTCCTATTCTGCAAATATATTATGCATCACATGCTTCAAAAGGTTATTTAATGTCTTCATGCATTTTGAATGTTTTATTTTCATTACAACTCTGTCTCCCTATTTCTACCTTAATTGGTAGCTGGGAGTCATCTTTCTTATCACATTCAGATGTTTTTTTGCTCTACATATATCTGAACTATTTAATTTGCCTACTTGCTAAAGTAGAAACTCATTTTGTGGAGACCTGTAATTCACACTTGTGCAGTTCTACCAATCTTATTGATGTTATTCTTGACAATGTAAAATTTACAATTGTAAGGTAAAAAAGACCCTCACCTTTTTTTTTTTTTTTACCTCTTTTCTAAGTCAATTATTATTTGGAGTCCTTTCATTCTTATTTTTGGTCAAAAAAAATTTTTTTTACTAATGCTTTTTAAAGACACACTTTTATCACATATATATATATGTGATATATTTGCTAATGATTTAGCATTCATCTGGAACTTTATGTTCAGAAGTATTCTGTCCTTTTTTTCTAAAAAAAAGAGGCCTTTGATATGGCAACATTTACCTTGAAACATGAATCTTAGGTGATAATTATTAAGATTTTAACAGAAATTGAGACTTTTACCTCAAAAATATTTATAAAGATATTAAAAGTATACCATTTCAAAAGGAGTAATGCTGCTTCTCTCAGAGACTGTAGCTGATTCAACCAGTTTGTGATACACAGTTTCTGCTTACAAGACAAGCACAAAAGCAAAATTAAGACCACTCTGAAAATTCAGACCAAGGCTTACCTTTATTTTTGAGCCATTTTAAAGGGTATGTAAAGCAGTAAAATGTCTACAAACCCTGAGACTGCAAAAGAAGAATCATATTTTTCTTGACTAATTCAGTAAACAAAAAAGTTGACAAGATACTAGGATCTGTGAAAGTTCAGATGAGCCTCTGCAAAAAGAAAAAATCAAGACAACATCATTTAATTTCACTTTAGAATATATTTAACTTACCAACCAAAAGAGTAGCATTTGTCAAATAAATTTAAAAATTTAATTTTTTTCTTAGTTGGGAATAACATTAATAACTTCCATGAACTACTGAAAAAAAAAAAAAGGAACAAGACTTTTGAATGGCTGCTTCTACTTTGGTCAAGGACCTCTGGCTGCAATACTGAGAAAACTTTCAAAAAATCTCAGGCAATACTGAATTTTATGCAGGCTGTTTTCCTGTCTGTTTTAAGCTACTCAAAGTCAGCCTCAGAGCAATGACGAAGAGAAAAATGATTTATTTCTTCTGCTTTGTGCAGCTTTCCCCATAGTTGTGGCAGTATCAGTTCTAGGTCAAAAGGAGCTCAGTCTGTGCCAGCTGAAGCAGTAGTTGCATTTTGATAGCAGGATAACCATGAGTCAGAGGGATTTTCAAAGGAAGGCTTTTGCAGTAGTGGGATACAGTCTAAAATTGATGTTAAATTGCAAACGAAAAGATGACACTATAGGTCAGTGTTTGATATGTGCTGGAGCTATTTGTGTAAGATGAGATGTGCTAGGAGATGTCATCTCTATAAAAATGGTGATTTAAAACTGTTCTTTTTTGTATTGGAGAAATTATACAAGAGAAATTACACAGATGTATGTGCAAAACACAGCACGAGGACTTGCATTGGTAGGTAGCTTAGTGAAATTATTAAGTCAGTTATAGTTGGACTATTATGACAGATCCTTATTTCCTGTTCTGTATTTTCTACCAAAAAGACTGATTTCCAGTATATCTGGCAAAGAGGTAATAATTACAGTATCTGAAAAATACTGTATGCTAAATATTGCAATTGCATGCAAAATTTTCCTGCACTGTGTTTTATATTTTCAAATTAATATTTCTCTCTGATGCTGGTAAACAAATTCTTTTTCCTTTAACTATACTATTGGTTGGGTTTTTCCTTCTTATGAAGGAAACATAGCTAAAAAAAGAGTCAGAACATCTTGACCTTAAATAATAATTTTGGTTCACCATGTTGTGTATAGCTACATACAGTTTATCACAGAGACAGTTTATCACAATAAAACAAAAATTCCTTGGAATTTCCAAAAATGCTGGAACCAATCTCCTATCTTATATTCTTTGGATGACATGGTTTTGGTGTTGACCAGATAGCACTCACACAAAAAATTACAAGGCACTGTCAAGGTAGCATACCTCAGAGACTACTCTTAATATGCATTTTGGATGCAGCTTTGACCCAGATGATGTGAGAATTTAGTAGCATGCACATGGACCTTTCTATATATTTTTGACTTCAGTGAAAGAGAATGGTGGTTCCATGTAGGTTGTATTTGTTACTATAATACAGCCTCCTGTTATGTGTATTTCTCACTTTTTTTTTTTAATATACCAAATTATTCATAACTCTTTTAACTTGTTCCTTAGGTTATTGCTATGACCATACTTCATTTTATTTTGTAAAGGAACCCTTATAATCTGTATTAAGTACTTTAAAACCTTGCAGACATTTGAGACCTTGTGTGATTTGACAAACACAGCACTCCAACACTCACACACAAACCCATGGCAGGCAATGTATTGCACTGAGCTCTGCAAGCAAAGGCATCACACACTGTTAGCAAAGCTATGAGGTGGATCAGCTATTACACTGATGAGAACCAGAAAAAACTCTGCTGTCTGTGGCTGAAGCTGCATGACAGTAACAAGTCAGGGTGTGGTAGTAAGTCAGACCTGAAGTCAGCGTACTATGATGTGGATCAGGAGTCAGGTCTCTGAAATGTGAAAAAGAATGCATGCAGCACAGCAAAGCAGGATTGCAACATGGGGCTACTCGGGTGCACAAACATCTTGCTGACCCAAGGTGAGGGGTCAACAAAACTTAAAAGATTACAAAGCATTCCACTCTTATTATAGTTCTTAATTTCTGGTTATTGATTTGAACACTCTTTTAAATTTTCTCACTACACCATTTTCTTTCTCTATCTCTTGAAACACAATTGAAGATGTTCCCTCAAAGGCTTCTGTTTACTTCTGCTGTTTTTTGCTGCACAAGAATCTCAAAGTTCTGGAGGCAAACAACGTGCATTATTACTAGACTGTAAAAATGTTCCTTTCAATGATATGGATTACCTTTTACTTGGGCAATAAAGAAATTAATGTTTATGGAGCAGAAAATATTTTTCCAAATACCCAGAGGAAATGTCATGGAGTAACTGCCAAGAGAGTAAAATATATATCTTGATATCACAAAGGCAAGACTTCTAAAGATGGATCCATATTATTTTGATTTAAACATTATTGCCACAGTTAACATTTTGTGTGTGTGAGTGTGTGCCTGTGTAGGTGAATATACCATGCAGATATCTACTATGCTCTGAAGAAAAGTTTCTTTTTTCACTTTTGGAGTGACATGCTCAGCTGTGTTTTGTAGCAGAGAAAAATAAGCAGGATACTCAAATTTTCCTAAATTTGATAATTTAGGAAAAACCTTTTCTGAAATTTTTTGGGTTTGAGTTATTTATTCAGAGACAAGGGACAGGTAATTTCTAATTAATCTGCTATCCATTCCTAAAAGCTGCTTTCTTCTAAAACTTTTAGGGGTTCCATCTTTGGTTTTCTTCTAAGGGGTGGGAGAAAGGTTGACTTTTTTTCTTTACACTTTTAGGAGTGTTTTTTGGTCAGTTTGGTTTTGCTTTCCTAATTTTGGCACTTGAATATAATAAAGAATTTTGTTGAAAAGAATAGGACTTGATCATTTAACAATGAATTTTATTAAATTGTCATTTCATATGAACTATGAAAAGAGCAACTATGCAAAAGCTGTCCCCTGATAGCTTGAAGTTTTAGTTCTCTTTTGTGATTGATCAGAAGTACTAACAGATCACTGGTTTAGTCATAAAATTGTTCCTTTTTGTTACCCTTTCCATTTATAAGCTCTTTAGAGTGAGGAATATGATGTTTTGCTGGTAGGAGCAGACCCATCCCAATCATGCTTTGCAGGTGCTATTGAGATATTAAAATAGAAGAGATAGAAACAATTAATCATTTTAAATGGCTATTTCCATGCCAATTGCAAGACCACACTCACAGTTATACATATGCACAGTGTCCACAATGTAGAATTTTATTCACAAATGAGAAAACATATTTAAGAAAATTTACTTTCACACAGGGTTTTGCTGAAGGGAGTAGGCCAAATACCTCAGCCAAAAAGAAATACACTCTGAATTTCTGGCAACAAATGAATATTTAGGTACATGAACCAGCAGACATGTAATTGATGGACTCAGCCTTGGTCAGCAGCCCACTCAGCTTGGGGCTGTCTGGCATTGGCTCCATCAGAGACAGGGAGGTTTCTAGCAGCTTCTCACAGAAGCCACCCCTGTAGCCCTCCAAGTATCCAAACTTTGTCATGCAAACCTAATACAGCAGGACTTCAGAGAAAGTCTCTTCACTGTATCTTATCCTACATGTAAGTAATCTCCCCTTCATAATTTCCATCATTTTGATGTTAGGTGTTGAACTAAAACTGTAAAGCCAGTTTCTCAGTTCAAACGTATATCATGTAGGAATAATAGACTTAGCTGCCATTGATTTTGGCAGATAAGCACTTCCAGAAGAGTTGGTCTTTGATGGTATATTTAGAATAAATATTCATTATTTAAAAAATAGTTAACTCACAGAAATTAATTGGAATAGGCATGCTACAGAAGTCCAATCTTTTTTTTTGCCAGTAATGTGCTTCATCGTGCTTCATATGCCCTCATCTTTTAACATTTCATTTTTTTCTTTTTACTGAAAATTTCCTTTGAATCACTTACAAAGATACTGTCTGATCAAAAGAAATAGCACATTCCTTCAGTTATTCCAAAGGTTTAGTATTTAGCTAAATAAATTTATTATTTAACTTGATCTCTTTTTTAAGACACTGTATTTTCAATTTATATTCATAGCTAAAACTTACTCATATTTCCATCAGCTTTTTCTGTTTTTTGTTATACTCTTCTAATATCAAAATTTAAAAATAGACAACTCTGATTAAAATAAAAAGTAGTACTGATGACCAGCACAGAAAATCTTTTCTGGGGTGTAGCCAGAGCTTTGTGCATCCCTACCTCTACTTTGTGTGATCCATTTTTTATTTCCCAATCAATGCAATTTAATGTCTCAGGTTTTACCTGGTGCAGTGGCAAGTTGAGATGAAGATGTTAGGGAGTTCTCCACCACTGCACACAAATTTTCTCAAGGTCAGATGCTGCAGTATCTTTCCATTTAACATTCACTCACACTTTGATTTCTTTTGCAGTCTTTATTCCACAGTTTTGTGCTTTGAAAGAACATTTCTCATTTCCTCCAGCTCCTTAAAAATGCATCTTACTTTTGTTTACTGGTCCCTTTCTTTTCTGTCATTTAAAAAGACAGAAATGTCATTCTCAGTATCATTGCCTAAGTAATAGAAATAAAACCAAAAAGTTTGAGTATGAAAAATTGATCTCTCTAAGAATATCTCTAAACTCTTGTACTCCACAAAGCTTAATGATACAAAATGTTTCGCTAATCTAAAAGTGACTGTTAATGTGATTGAGAATCCGACCCTCAAACTTTTGAAGATCTGGGAGACAATGAGATGTTTTCCACAGAATACTGTCAGTGTGAGTTCAAAGTTCAATGTGTTCGATGTCTTGATTGATCTGGCTAGTGTAACTCTCCTTCTTTCGGAATAAAGAAGTGTGAAGACAATTACAGCAGAATACAAGTGAACACCAATGCAGAATAATGGCATTGGCTGAAATCCAGACAAGAAGTGGATGCCTATATGTATGATTCACAATAAGATGAAGAATAAAAGAGAAAAAATTAATATAAAAATATAAGAAAAAAGACCACCCTTGGGTTCTATCTAATCTTTACAGTTTTTAGCGATTCAGTTTATGAGTTTCTCTGGCTTCCTATTGCTAATCTGTGCACATGCATGAACAATTCAGTTGTGACTGCAGCAGTTGCAGCTTTCCTTTAGCTGTGACCTTGGAAGACACTGCACATGAAATTTTCTGTAGAAGGTGCCTTTTACTGTTCCTTTCCTTAATGATATTTCAATAGTCTGGTGCATGCCGGTGAATGTCAGTGGATTTTAAAACTTCAATCCTATGAATTAGGTCTTTCACGTACTTTTCAGGAAATGCTTAAGGAAGAATACTCAATCCACTGAAGGTACAGGAGAGAAGTTAACTAGTGGATTTGTCACTCTGGCTAAGTATTAATGCTGTATATATACTAAAAATATAATAAATCATCTAATATGGAAGAAGAAAAATTAATCTTCCAATAATGCCAAAGTCACATCCTAAGATGAGAACCTGTGATTCTAGCTAACTATTCGGCTTTCTAGTTGTCAAGCAGAATCTATAGAGTCCACTTAGAAATAAATATTATTTCTAGAAAGCACAGAAAACTCATATATGGAATGTCTACTACATAGTGTACAGGAATGGGAATTTTAGAAATGAAGTCCTTTTGAAAATCTGAAAGCCCGTTTTGAATCTGAATCAAGTTAATCATATTTTTAAAGGCAAAGAAATTCTCCCTAGAACTATATCCACAAGGTTGAGCCAAAAAAAGCATCTTCTGCCACAAAATAGCAACATATTATTTAGGCATGAGTCTTCCAGAAGTGGATGGCATATAATGAAATATATGAAATAGGTTAATTCCTATTTCTCTCTTTTAATGACTAAAATATTAGTTTCATTATCATTTTCTTTTAACCCTGTATCAGGCTAACATATTGCCCTTTACCATTTACTTCATGCTTGTCAATTGCTATTTGAAAATCCAATCATTTGGATTTTAATACAATTACGGGGGGCTTTTCCTTTGTGGAAATATCAGAGAAACTCATTTAGCAAAGGTAATAAACCATTCATCATCATATGGAGAAATAACTTATCAATTGCTAGACCAATACAATTTTGATTAGAAAATTCAATCAAATAGATATCAAAAACTTCTCAGATCTCTTACTGAATAGAAAAAAAACCCACAACACTTTTTTTTTTCTGTTAAAAAGTGTTGACATTTCAGCATGCCAATTACAGCCATCTCATAAAGGAATTGTATTTTAAAACATTTCAAAATAGTTCATTTTAAGAAGTCTTTTAGAAAAATCATTCCAGAGGAAAAAAATAGAGAAAACCATTTCAAAAATATAGGTTTTTTTCCTTTTTATCTCACTTTGCTTTTTCCTAGAAAAAGATGTGTCAAGTAAAATAAATTAAAAGAAAATATTTACTTTAAAAAAACCACCAAAACAACAAAAAAGCAACTACCACAACAAACCAGTGGTAGCTATCAAACTTCTCTGAACAAATTATATAGTTAATAAAAGAAAAAGTGACTTTCCTCAGAGTTAAATACAAAAAAAGCCAGTATGAGAGGAGAGGAATCACATAGATATACTAAGAGAAAATGAATAGACACTGCCGAGGAGAGGTTTAGCTTTTTGTGGGAGAATGGAAGGCTTTACTTCACCTGGGAGTTTGAGCCCACAGTTGTCTCCATTAAAGCATAAGACCTCTTCACTTTTTATTTTGAAAATGTGCAACAGAAGTTAGTAGCTGCTCCCAGAAGTTTCAGATCTAAAAATAAAGTTTCCTTTGCCAAATCAGATAGTAAGTTGCTTCTGAAGTCTAACTTGGACTCCACTTTCTTTGCAGCAAAATTTTCCCCACTTGCTTCTCCCCAAATGAAAGGGTTTTCTAAGAGAAGTAAAGTGAAAGAGCAATTCTCTGTGAGTGTTCTTTATTCTGGAACTCATTCGCTTTATAACTTCGTTCAGGAAGGGCTGAGTATGTTAACCTCTGGAAATACTATTAGACTTATTTTCTGTCTGTTGTACTGAGGAAACTAAGGGGAAGGTTGGATTTACTAGCTGGTTAAAAGGATAATGGATATATTTGAGTCTTTTTATTTTGGGACTACGGTTCAAAAGATTTTACAATCTGTAAATATACAATAAAATCTGTAAATATACAATAAAATCAGTCATAGGTAAATGGAATCTCATTTCTTCTGATACTTGGTATTTTGGACAAACTTTGGTTATTATAATAACTTTTAATTTGCAAGGGAAAAAATGTGAGGAAATTTTGGGTCTTTATTTGCTAATGACGAATATGTAATTTACATATATCTATGGTAAGTTTACTGTATTGGCTCTTTCCTGCTTCTCTGAGATAAAATAAATTGAATCTGTTGTGGAAATCAAAATATTCTATTACTTTATTGAAAATTTATGTCTTATCAAAGAGACATAATAGTTAAAATTTGAAAGTATTTGTATTATTGTATAAACTTAGACTACATTTACTTTAGAAGTGCATATCACTACAAATTAGTGGATTAAATATTTATTGTAAATTTTTTTAACTTGTATAGTCTCCGCATGTCAAGTCATAACATTTGAGGATACTGTGCATTTTTATTATATGGTAACAGTTCTGGAAATTTCTAATTTAAAAACAAATGAAGTCTAAGCAGCAGAACAAGATTAAAAACATAAACCCAGATGTTTTTTTCATTTCCAAAGTCTTTCAGTAGGAATTTCTAGAAGTGACTTTTGTGTTTTGTTAAATCACGGACAAAAACATCAGAGATCTTGAGGTACAGCTACCCAATTTTCATCCATTATATTTACCAAATATATCTGTAGACTAAAGGAATCACAAATTTCTTCAGGTTGCAAAATATCCTTACAATCATTGAGTCCAAACATTGCCCAGCCGTACTTTTTTCTGTGCTCAAAATGAATGCTGATTTTGTTTGTTTAGCCATCAGTCCATTTATATGATAAATGATGGCTTAGATATTGACTTATGATTGACTTGGAATCACAAAAGCCCCTGCTACCTAAATACACTTTTTCTTGAATATTGACCTTTGGCCTCCTTTGCTTTGACTTTTTCTCCCTTTAATTTCCCAAGTCTTTCTTTCTCTCTCTCTTCCACTGCATTTCCTTAACAAAATGTTATGTAATTTGCTTATTTGAGGTAATGCTAACTAACAAGTCATATTGTCAACAGGGAAAAAGAGAGACTTAGTTACCATAATAAGATTATTTACGGTGTCTTTCCTCTCAACCAGCACCAGTTAAGAGTACACAGAAAAGCTGAAGAAATTTAGCAATTTTGAGACCTATCTCCTTGCCAGACACTGACACATCAATGTCAAATTTAATGACAAGAACACTAGGAATTGCTCATGAATCAATAAAAAAAGCCCAAAATGCATAAATTCTTTTTTTTTTTTTTTTCAAAAGCTAGCATTTTATCCTTATGAGCTGATATTTAAGTACTATACTATAGAATTATGCATGGAAATTTCATAACAAGAAAGACTGTAAATACTAGAAAATTTTTGGAGATATTTAAAAGAGTATGATAAGGAAAAGGAAATGTTAATGAAGGGACACCTGTCATCGAAATTGTTCTCATTGGTTAATGAAATATGATGTCTTATAATCAAACCACATTTTTGATGTAAAAAGCTACAATATGCTAGGAAACACAAAATAATCCATCTCATCTATCATCCCTAGAAAATGCATTACAACATAATAGAGATCCCATAAATCATTCGGTGAAATAATGCGTGTGCTATAGTACATCATGAACCAGACAGATTATACTAGTGTCAGAAAGGCAGCTCATTAACTGCATTATACAATGAGTAAGCAGTCACCTGGCTGCACAACCTTCACATCCCTATTACCATCAGAAGAAAATGAAGGAAAATCTATCGCAGTCATTTTTCATGCAGTCATGTGACCAACATTTTCACTTGTTTTCTGTTATTGAGATAAGTGCCCTTGTACTGAATGTTTTGTGCAGTTCTGACAGCTTTGCAGACCCTGGATATAATCTCTAGCTAGAAAGTCTGTCGCACATCTTTTGAAAGGGACATGTCGTAATCAGGGGTGCCAGAGACTATCATGAAAGCAGAGAGGTAATTGCAGTGCCACCTTTTAAACAAAACCAGTAAGAACCCCTGTAAACTCAATGCCTTGGGAAAAAGGCATAAAAATATAATTATCATAAAATGACACCCTTAGTATTTATTATATTCATAAATATAATAACTAAAGTTATTTTCTTTTTATGTAGAAATTAGCTTTGGATTTACAGAAGAGATAATTATGTGTATTGAAGAAAAATGACAGCATGTTATCTTGAGTCTTGTGTAATGTGTTACTTTTATCTAGATACTATGTAAGACACTCATGGACACATTAGTGGTGTCTGCCTTTCCTGGGTATAACTAAGGATCAGATCCTGAAATACTCAAGGATGCTATTCTTCTCTTTAAAGATATAAACCCATAATTTGGGAAACATTAATGTTATTGAAGTCATTACTCAGTTCCTACTTAGGTCTGTAGGAATTTAAGTCCCCTTGAAACTACATAAAAACTGATTCCATCCTCTGGTCATCAGTCATCGAGTTGATGAAGGAACCAGCTCACATAAAACACAAATTAAAAAATAGACTTATTAATGGTGATGGTCACAGAATCATCACATTATCATAGAAAAGTTTGGATTGAAAAGGACCTTAAAGATCATCTAGTTCTAGCCCCACTGCCATGGGCAGAGACACTTTCTGATAGACAAGGTTTCTCAAAGCCCAGTCCAGCCTGGTCTTAAACATGGCCAGGGATGGGGCATCCACAACTTTTCTCAGCAAACTGTTCCAGTGCCTCATCACCCTCACAGTAAAGAACTTCTTCCTAATATCTAATATAAACCTACATTTTTTTTTTAATTTTAAAGTCATTCTCCTTCCTCTGTCACTACATGCCCTAATAAGGTCTCTGCTTTTCTTGTAGGGCTCCTTCAGGTACTGGAAGGCTGCAATTAGGTCACCCAAAGACCACCTCTTCTCCAGACTAAGTAATCCCAATTCTTTTAGCCTCCCCTCAAAGGAGAGGTGTTCCATCCCCCACCCAGCTCCGGACTAGCTCCAAGACATCAATGTCCTCCCTCTTCCAAGACCCTCAGAGCTAAATGCAGCACTGCAGGTGGCTTCTCACCAGAGTGGAGTAGTGGGGCAGAATTCCCTCCCTTGCCCTGCTGGCCAGAATGCTTTTGATGCAGCCCAGGAGACAATTGACTTTCTGGCCCACATGATGCCAGCTCATATCCAGCCTCTCACCCACCACTACTCCCAAGTCCTTCTCAGCAGGGCTGCTCTGGATCTGTTCATTACCAGCCTGGATTGATACTGGGGGCTGCCCTGACCCAGGTGCAATTTGATCATGATAAACACCATGAGATTTCCCCTGGGCCATTTCTCAGGCTTGTCTGGTTCCCTCTGGAAGGCATCTTGTCCTTCAGGTGTGTCTCCACAACACTCAGCTTGGTGTTGTTTTCAAAATTACTGAGGGTGGACTTGATCCCTTTATCTGTGCCATTAATGAAGATATGGACTCCTGAGGGACACTTGTCACTGACTTCTGTCAGGACTGAGCCATTGAACACTACCCTCTGGATGTCACCATCCAACCAACTCCTAACCAACTAAACAGTCCACCCGTTGAATCCATCTCTTTCCAATGCAGAGAGAAGGATGTTGTGTGGGACAGTGCCAAAAGCTTTACAAAGTCCAGGTAAATGACATCTGTTGCACTATTCTGACCCAGTCCACTGAGGCAGTCACTCCATCACAGAAGGCCACTGGGTTGGTCAAGCAGAAACTGCCCTTGGTGAAGCTGTACTGGCTCTCTCAAATCATCTCCTTGTCTTCCATGGATCTTAGTACAGCTTCTAGAAGCATCTATTCCATGATATTTTAGGCAAAAAAGAGAATGTATCTTTCTGAAAAGGAGACACTTACCCCAGCATATCAGACTCAGTTACAGTACGAAATTTAGTATGGAAAGAGTAGCAAAGTGAAATTTCTTTCCTGTCAAATGGAATTGTGTTGTGCCCCCATGTTAAATTCACCCTTGCATGTGAAAGGTGACGTATGTCACGTTGCATGTTCAGTGACAAACTCACTAAAAATTGATGCTTTGATGCACAGATCTAAAATACACTTATACCATCTGAATGAGGCTGTAACTAGGAATATGTGAAACACAGGGTGAAAAAAGTCTGTATCTGATAAATTGTGTAAAACCAGTCTAAATCTCCTGGAGTTATGAAGCTGGAGAGGTGACTGACCAATGTTTTTACTATATGATATGTATTTCTGCTTGTAGGTCAAATATAAAATGAAAAATCTTCCATTAAATTAAAAAAATATAAAAAAATAGCAGAGGCTGAGACAGCAGAAGAATATGTATATTAAATATACTAGCTATATTAAGTATATACACTAATTCCTATTAGCCAAAAAGGATCTTTATTGTTTTTCTTTTGCCTAAGGTTCTCTGAATCAGGGATGAAAACAGAAAAAAGTAATTTCGCATTTCCTAGTGCAGCTCTGCAAGCAAAGCATGTTCCTTGCTGAGGCAGAAGAGCTCCGTAATAACTATTTTCAAGTTTTAAGGTGAAACTTTGAAAGTCACATACTAAACAATCAATTTGTACTTTAAATAAGCATCCAAATTTATTTTCTTTTCCACAACTCATAGGAGAGATTTATGTTCATAGATATATTCATAGAAAACTACATGGAATAACTGTGCTTCACACTCATCCTAGTCTCATTGATCTCTTGAGCGAGAAATAACATAGTTGAGCTTCAGCTACTCTGATTTTTTCTTTCACAAACCTTGCATTGCTGATTGATTTATTTTTTTAGTGGAGGCATATAGGAAGTTAAAAGCAATGCCAGCAAAACACTGAATAATATAACAAAAATTCATGAATCTGTCAAAACAGTAGGCTGAAATAAGCATACACTTATTTATGTCTTCAAACACTTCACATATTCAGTGTGATTAAATGAATAAAGGGGAGATTTTTCAATAAGTTTCTAAGGTAGGTAGTAAGAAAATATTCTAATATTCTCAATGAGTGAATAATAATTCCTTGTATTTCATATTGTGGAAATGAGTTTTAGAATCCCACTGAAGGTGTTCAGGTGTTAGAGTAATGATGCACCTCCTGTAGGTGTGAATAGGTTTTCATTGAGATGATTTAGAGTCTTCCTCAGTGTCTTATTATCACACAATAACACTTTGCTCAGTGACTGTGTAGAGTTTTCATTAATGTTAATGTGGAAAATTGACCCCTAATATTTTGCAATTAGTGGTCTGACAGTGACAGTCTTGTATAGTGTTTCTGTGAATGTGTTTATCTATTATAAATAGAAATGTGACTTTGGAAACTTATTTCCTGTTTGACAGTACAGTAGGATTTAAACTTCATTACTGCAATAGTGACTAAATATTACAGAAAACATAAACTCAGAACTTCTGTCTGTGGAAAACCTTCATGTTTTCTTACTCCTATTTATAATTTTAAAAGTATATCTCTATTTCTTAAATCAATATCAGCAGTGCATGTTTCTAAAAGCAACCTTTCCTCTAGTACCTTGTATCTCAAGGCAGTCATTAAACTGGGGAGTCTGTCTCTATAAATCTTATTTATCTCTCTGTGTGTAAGCTGGAACTGAGATAGGCAGTAGTAAAACCTATGCTAGTATAATTCTTCCTTTCTATATGAGTGAAAAAACTAGTTCTAACCTTGTCGATAGTCTTTTTTACCCTCTGGAGGAATATCAAATGAGATGAGTTAAATGCATCCTAGAGAACTAAGTCAGAAGGTGACATTTTCATGTTTTTTCTGTTTTATTAAATACTCTCTAAGACAACAAACTCCACAATTTTATTCGTAAAGGTCAGTTACAGAATTCATTTGCATTTTCTTTGTTCTTCAAAAAGAATACTTTATAAGTGAAAAAAAATCTACAAGAAAATCTTTTTCCCATTCCCCTGTTTCGCTAACCTCATATACAAATAAAAATTTTAATCTGCATATTAATAATGATACCCATGTTTTAATCTTTAATGTAGTAAATTATATATTTCTTATTCTTTTCACCTTTTTTATACTGTATTCTGAAATAGAACTAATAATGAAAGTTAGTAGAGAGTGCTTGAGAAAAGATTGGAGACATATAATGTGAATAAATTTTGAAAATTCATAATATGCCTGTTGGCAATACATTAAACCATGGGGGACATTGCTTGTTATCTTAACTAATATGAGAGTTAGTTATATCAGTATATTAAAAAAACAGCCAGCATAAAACTATGTTTTTAGTGAAGAAAGACACACATACCTGCTGTAATTGTTTCTAAACTTTATTTTACTATTGTTTAATAAAAAAAAATATAAACAGTGCTTTAGAGCATGATATGTAATAATGTCTATAATACTGGGAGGTGGGTATGCTAAAAATCCCCAAAATCACGTGGTATTCACACAAAGTAAAGGCAATTTATCTTACAGTAAACAGCATGAAAAAGTACATTATTTCAAGTAAACTAGTTGGAACAAAGACATGATTACTTTTAGGCATATCAACAAATGGAAATGAAATCATATTTTCCTTTAATTATCAAATCCTCAAATCCTCATTTATTGCTGACTTTTACATTAAAAGGTGTAACCCTTTTTGATTCTGGTGGAAAATTGCTGTTGAAGAGCTCCTATAGGTTATTTTCAATGTGATTTGAGTCTGTCTGCATAAGATTGTCATTGCTTTCTGTTTCTCTATGTTATAGTAGCTTTAAATGATTATAGAAATGGGGAAAATCTGCAAATAAGTCAAGAAACAGAAATGTAATTCCTTATAATTTTTATCCCTCAGCTTCATGGATTCTAATCCACATTTTTTTTTCAGTTCTCATCTGCCAGGAGATGGAGACAGAGAATTTGAATCTTCCATCATTTCTTTGCAAAAAAACCCCAAGAAAAAATGCCAGAAAGATAAAACATAAGTTGTAGTTAAAGCTCCCATTTTAAGACTTTTTTTTTGGTCTTGTTGTTGCCCTTGTTAAACACATCTGCTATTGCCAATAGCTGTTTTATAAATAAATATTAGAAAACAAAAGGCATTCAAAGATTCTCTGTTAAAATTTTCCTTTAATTGAATTTGTATCAATGTGTACACAGCTTGAAGAGAATGCATTGCAATTGCCCCAGTTACTTTTTGATCGAGACCGTTGTTATGAGCTAAAAAGTCTGAAGAGTTCAAAGAAATGTGAACAAAGTAGAAGTAACATTACATATGTCTCTCAACATCTGGTGTTAAAAATCCTTGATTCATTTATGTAAAACTACTGAGACTTAAAACATATGTCTTAACAGAAGGCGGTGCAAACAAATAGGATAAAAATCAGGGGTTTTTAAATTTACTGAATACTTTTCTATCTTTTGTGTCAAACTGTACATAAACTTATTTTAACTTTAATTTAAATTAGTTATTTTAAGTCCATAGGCATCCCATTGTCCTTGAAAAAAAACTTTATTAGTCTATCTGCACCATATCATATTCAGTTACTTTACTTTTAAAATAGATATATAATTATTAACTATTGGTTTGTTCCAGATAGGATTTCAATTCAAGTATTTCTTTGAAAGCCTGAGAAAAAAATCTGTCTCCTTCAAAAAGAATAGTGGTTTTTATTTTATAAGAGCTGGAACACTGCAAAAAATTCAAAATGGTTACTCAGAAAAAAGTTCTTGGGAGAATATCCCCAAAGAAAATTTTTCTTATTTTCAAATCCACCCAAATGTCCACATACTCATTTTAATATTTTCTCAAGAATATACTTTTTTCATTATATCAGTATGTAATAAACATTTCAAATAATGAATAAAGGATTTATTTTGTGGATACACTCTGTTTTAACCGTCTTAAGATATTTGATTGCTTACAACTCTACTTTTCATGTACAATACACCTTTTCATGAGAGAGAATTTAAAGCACCCTCTGTCAGTTGCAGTGCCTGGAGATATTAGTATAGCTCCCTTCAAGAACACATTCACTTTGTGCTAATGAAAAACATATTCTCTACATGAAAATTATGGCTTGCCTATATAGCCAGAAGACAAAGCATCTGACTATAAATGCATACAAATCAGTGAAAGTCCTGACAAAACTGCTGTCAGGAACATTGAAGACAAATGAAAAGTACATACAATTTCTGCAGAGGTCCTGCAAAACTGGCAGGGCAGAACTAGCCCAAAGGAAGGCAGAGAAGTATAATGAATGCTTTTTTTATTCCCTGCTGGATGTCAGACCTTTCAGAGTTCCTTGGAAAACCACACTTATAGTCCTCTTTACTGTTTATGGGCCTTTTTTTCTACAGATTTAGGGTTTTTTTTTCTAACAGGGTCAAGTGGATGAAAGGAAAGCACCTCATTCCTTTGACTAGCAAAAGCTATCTTTACCAAAACATTATAAGAATTAGTGAATTTTTCAGTCATTGAACACTGAAGAGAGATAAAAATATGGGGAGTGCAGAAGAAGCAAAATAAGGCACAATTTTCCTTGACAAAGCTTCTGGATTGTATTGCTAAATGCAGGTAAAAAAACAAAGGAGAAAATAAAATACATATTCCCCTCAAAATCACTAGCTCTTACGTTCTGCTAGGGATACCTCATTACCCATTTATATTTGTTCAAATAAGAAACTGGAATTTATTAGAGTACATTTATGGTCATTGTGACCTCCAGTCTCCTTGAAATTGAGTGGGGAACAGACAATTACAGTAACAAAGCAGCAGCATTGCTACAAAGCTGCAACCTACCCATGGACATACACCAGCACATCCTGATCCAGGACAGAGTTCTACATAGGTTGACTTATAAAGGAAACAAACATATAATACCATAAATGAAACATCAGCTTCCCTGGCACTACCCTGGTATTGAACAGTGCAGAAGGATGTAGCAGCACTTTTTCTTCCCCTCACACTCATATGCTGTGTTGCAATAGGTGACTAAATTGGAGAGATATGAAGGGTGAACCATTTAAAGGATTAGGAACTGGCATTGTGCTCAACGGCACCATGTTCCAGGCAGAAGCTGGTGATGGAACTCCACAAACATAACAGCTATTTAAATTTATACCTGGAGGAAATCTGTATCCTCTAGAATAGCTTGGCTCTTAGTGGAGTCTTTCAGAACATAGGAGAACCAAGTTTCAAGTGTTTCCCCTCTTCTTTGAGAGGTTCATTATTATTGAGCACACTGTTGAGTGCAGTATTATCTACACTCTGGATAGATAGAAACGGCGGAACGATGGCATTTTGTGCGACGAGTGAATTCAAAATACAGTACAGCATGATCTCTAGCTGGGTAGTTTAACTTCCCTGAAGAGTTTTGTATCTCCTTGAACTAAAGTTTCTGATTAAAGAATGTGCCTGTTTCTGAGTTTTCCAGTTATGGAAGAGTTACTGGGATTACAGGGCGTTTTCTCTGTGCTGTTAGCTTGTGAGGTCCTGAAAGCTATTTATAGTGAAGCTGCAACAAAGCATTTTAAAGATTGGGCAGAGGATAGGAAAAGTTAAATCAATTTGGAGCCCTTACAAAGACAATATTTTGAAAGAGTAAACAATTAAAGGGAAAGAAGCCAGTGACAGAGTCAGTGGCTAACACACCCTGTTTCAGTTGAGCAAAGTACTCTTACTAAGGGATGACAATCTGCCTTTGAGATTCCTATCTCATTCCACTGATTATAGCAGGGATATAAGGTCCACCCATATCAGTTTAGATATTTTTTATAGTTCCAAAAGCAAAATGAATAAGCCTTTATCTGAATAATTAAATTGCTGTTTAATTTGCTAATATTTACCAGTTCTGATACGTGGGAAGACATTTAACAACTGGAAGCAGACAGCCAGAAAAACAATGCTGGTACTTGTACCCTATCAACCTCACTTTAGATACAAGAGAAACTCAGAATAAAAAAATACTGTAGTCAAGAAAAAGTAGTGATTAAGGATTTACATACTTTTTAAATATAATGAACTTTGCAAACCCTTCATGGGTGCAAAATTAAAATATATGTTTAACATTGCTTTGCATGTATTGTTCCATTGGGAGAAAGCATTTCAATATTTTTTAAAAAATAACTATGTTGCAAAAGAAAACTGATACATCATGCAAAAAAAAAAAAAAGCTTTGAACTTATAGAAAAAAGTTAAATATTTAGAAATATGGTAAACATATTAGAAAAGTGAAAAAACTTTAAACCGTATAGAACCAGACATTTTTACTGTTCTTCCCTTTTTCTAGACATTTACAATGGTATCCTAATTCCAAAACTAAGCAGTCCTGGTCTTTACCTACTGCTGATTGATGATTTCCCATCAATTTACTATCCTGCAACACTAAGATAAACCAGCTGTTAAACTTTTGCTTTGTAAATCTCTATGGGAGGTGAGAGGCACTGGTGATTAGGTCTCAGCAAGTCAAGAAACATGATTGCATATCTAATTTAAGTACAACTTTAAGAACAACTTTCATCAAAGGCAGCTGCGCTGTAAGAACTGCATACATATGTTACCAGAGAGCGGCCACCCAAGAGCTGAACCCTTTATAAATAACTTAGAAAATGAAGAAATATTGATAGCTATTCAAGGAAAATATTATGGAATAATGCAAATAGAGATAGAAGTATAGAAGTATATAATAGCAAGTAATAGCAATAGATCAGTAAATGAGCTCTCAGTGTTTGGCCCTATCTCTATATATAAGTATAATCACTAAACAGCACCAAGCTTTGACCAGATTCCAATGTTTCCATTTTAAACTGAGAGAAATCCCAGTTCAGATTTCTGTGTGTGGTGTCTCCTTAAGGATTTGCAAGGCTGACAAAGATGTCCTGAGTTTTACAATCCTGAGTTGACAACTCACACCCTCACATACTCCCAGACTTCCACTCACATGCTGACCTGCCCACAAAGCCCCAGACTCAATTGGGAGCAGACATGGATCAAGCTGCTATGCCATAGATGGATCAGCCTTCCAGGAGCCAGGGCTGTCAGCCTCAGAAACATCACTAGCTGTGCCACTAGAAATCCCAGTTCAGTCTTCTAGGAGTCAAATGAAGCCAACATAAAAATATCTTTCTGAAATAAAAACAGGTAATGACTTCAAATGACATTACCTTTTACCTTGGTGAGAATAAAAATGTTGAGATTTGAGTTAGCGCTTGTTTGGCAACAATTTATGTGTGCTGCAGAAAGATTTCTTGTTGATCTTTTCCTAGTCCTCAGTTACTCAATGGTACTTTTATCTTTCCCTAAGATGTCAAATGTCATATTTGCATTTTATTTGTATGACTGTTAACCATCCTCAGCTGTTTTAAAGATGGAAGGGTCATAAATCCTGTCATGAACTCTTTCAGAGTGAAGAAATGAGAGAGACAAGTAGATCTTTCTTTTCAGGAGAAAGAGCGGATGTGATTGAGTTGGTGTTTGGTTTTTTTTTATATTATTATTTCAAATAATCACTGTTTAAAAATAAATAAATTTTAGAGGAGAAAAATAATGTATTGACAAATAAAAGATAAAAAGAAATGAACTAAGTAATTAGATCAATTCAATAATTTGTCCTCGTAAGACGAGTTTCAGTAAACATTTTCCCAATCCACTTGTTTTTTGAGTATTTCTCAGAAGTCAGTATTTTCCTTAATTTATTAGACAGAGATCTGGTTCTGATTAACAGAAGCCAGTGCCTTTTGTGTTCACATTTTTTAATTATTGTTGAACTTCAGAGAAAAATACAACTACTCATAGGAAACTTTAATTTTATTCATTAGTATAGTGAAAATTTCATTTTGGTTGTTAAGGTAATATTTATTGTCCTCTTCAGTAGAAGCAAGATATTTTCTACACAAACTTCTGCAAGGGATAACAGAGTTCCATGTTTTTGTATCCTTGATTAATTTACTGCCTCAGTTTTAGGGCACTGACAGAAAGGACTCTTATTATGTAAGCTAAATTTACTTATTGATCACATTACTATTAAAAAAATTCATATACCTTGAAGGGAATTAATTCATTCTTCCAGACTGACCAAATCAATTGTATATTCTGATCAAAGATTTCCAGCAGAATAAGACCTTCTGAGATATCTAAGTTTCCTAAGCAATATAGGAACTTTTATTAAGATGAAGAACCTTTCTGAGCAAAGTCAAAACTGTTACATAATTTACTATGAACATTCAGACAGAAGAGACATAATAATTTCACTCTATACAGACTTAATATAAACACCACAAAAATCAGTCATATTTAAATCTTAAAATTATGAAAAAAATGAAAGATTTTTATCTCAAATAAATTGATGAAGAAAGGAAACTGAAATTTAATTATCCTGGAAAACACAAAGAACTTCAAACAAACAAATTTGAATTGATGATAATTAATGATTGAAAGTTTTCCACTGATCAAAAAGAGTTTTTTCATAAATCCACATTGATTTCTGGTTGTAATGAAAACAGCTATGCTGATAGAAATTAGAACAGTACCATCAATTGTGCTCAGTCTCAATCTATGCCTAAGGATTTGAAAATATTTTAATACTTCATTTCCAAATCCCGTTTTTTTGGTTATTTGTACCACTTGGAAACAGACTGTCAGCAAACTGGAGATACACAAATTAAATGTACAAATCAGTTTTTTATTGGCTAATGCACACAACTGACAGCTCAGCCTAATGAGTTAGTGTAATATTAATATGCTCACAACCCCTGTTGGGAGACACAATGAGCCTTTAATGTTCAGGCAGTGCTCAATTAAGTGAAGACAAGCAAAACTCTGTGAAGGCTCTTTATGTCAGGCACATCCTCAGGGTTTCTGAGTTACTACTGTCTGGTGCCCTGGGGTTTTATTCTTAAGGTTTTGTATCCTTTTATGCAACCATTCCTCTTAAATACTTGAGCTACTAACTATTCTCAGTAATTACAATTCTGTCTCTAGTTTTAAGTTCTTGCACACCTTTAGCTCACAGACTTCCTTATGACTTGACAGCAGTTAGAGACCAGGGAGAAGGTTTGGAGCAGGAGCTGGCAGCTTCCTGGGATCTGAGCGCATCAGGGCCTTGGTGGGGTGGCTGGGCAGCCAGGGCCAGTCCTGCCTTCCCAGCCCAAAGCAGGGCAGCCTTGGGGACACTGAGGCAGCCCCAGCCCCAAACATCTGGCACCTTACTAGGGGTGTGCTATACTGTGGGCCCACAGGTGAGAGTCAGGACCAGATGTAGTGAGGATGGCTTTTGACCCAAGATAGCTGAGCCTCTGTACTGAGATTTAAGTACTGGCGCAGTAAAAAATGGATTTGTTTAAACCAGAGATGCATTCAGCCAAAGGCCCTAATGTTTTCCCTTTCCTTTATTTGGGTTCCAGTCCTTTTGGTACAATTATGATCCGCAAAGAGAGCTTGACAAATTAGAGGATTGGGCAATCACCAACCATATAAATTTCAACAAGGGAAAGTGCAGCCTTGGGTGCAGGGACAGACTGGGAAATGAGATGCTGGAAAGTAGTGCCACAGAAAAGGATCTGGGGATCCCAGCTGATTAAAAGTGGAACAGGAGTGAGCAGTGCCCTGGCAGCCAGGAGGGCCAACCCTGTCCTGGGGGGCAGCAGGGACAGCATGGCCAGCCAGGCAAGGGAGGGGATTGTCCCACTCTGCTCTGCTCTGGGGTGGCCTCACCTCGAGTGCTGGGGGCTGGTTTGGACACAATAACATAAAAAATAAGATATGAAACTTTTAGAGAGCATCCAAAAGAGGCCTACAAAGATGGTGAAGGGCCTTGAGGAGAAGCCATACGAGGAGCAGCTGAGGTCACTTGTTTGTTTCATGGGGAGAAGAAGAGACTGAGGGGAACCTCACCGCAGTTACAACTGCATGTGAGGGGAAGAGGAGGACAGACCCTGATCTCCTCTTTGTGGTGACCAGTGACAGGACCCAAGGGAATGGCCTAAAGCTGTGTCAGGGAAGGTTTAGGTTGGATATTAGGAAAAGTTTCTTCAACCAGAGAGTGGTTGGACACTGGAATGTGGCCCTCAGGAAAATGGTCACAGCACCAAGCCTGAGAGAGCTGAACTGTGTGACAGAGTCACAGTGTTCTCAGGCACCCGTGTCACTCTTGGGGCTGTCCAGTGCAGGACTAAGAGTCAGACTCCATGTTCACTTTGGGTTCCTTCCAACTCAGAATATTCTGCGAATCTGTGAAAGTAATTTTTAAAAAATCATGTTTTCTTTCAATTACAAAGCTGGTATTTTTGGCAACATGACAAGATAGTTTAAAAGCTAGATAGAGATTATGTGAAACCTCAATTCAGTTAGTAAAAAAAAGAGTAAAAAATGTTTTTAAATGTCTTGTGTTTAAAGTTAAGTACAAACACCCCACACATCCCAAAAGATTTTTTGCTTACAGCTTCAATTCATATGTTTCATATGTTTTTAAATACATTTCCCTTTTCTTTTACTGGTGTTTATCTTCACTTTTGAATTCTCTTTATGCCACATTTTGATTTCCCTCCAGCAATAACAATATCTATAATCACTTCAGTGACATTTTCTACCATTTCCCACTTTGAAAGTGTCACAAAATCACTGAAGATTGAAATTTCCAAACAATTTCAATCAACCAGCGAGGAACACCTGCTCATTTTCTCAGTAGAAAAAATTGTCATTTAAATAAGAGAAGTGCAGAGCAACATTTAGGAAACAGTAATTTACAATGCATTGAAAAATAAATACATAAAATGGGATGTTCTGATGAACCAAAATAATTGTATCTGTGACACATAAATCAAAGTGTTACATATGGTAGCAACCAGTGTCCAATTATCCATAACTAATTGGTGTTGTAATTGTCTTTAATCTGAAATAGACAATTAAACATGTTCTGGACTGTTAACTGGTTCATATTTTAGGTATTCAGCTAATTAGATATTTCCTAAACTATTCACTTTGCATGTGACTAATTTGTGCACTAAAATCATACCTTAATAGGATGTTTTATTTTTTACTGATCACTTAATGCTAGTGAAAAATTTCCCCCAAGAAGTAAAATAGATACCCCCTTCAAATATAATAATTAAATTAACTTTTCACTCTCCCTATATAAAAAGTAAAGAAAATTAATACTATTTTCTTCAGTAAATAGTCTTAAATAGAATTGAATACCCTCTGCTTTCATTTACATCAGTATTTTTCTTCAGACTTTAAAAGACTTCACAGAAAGGATATCTTTTGGAGCATAGAACTTTGTTTTGTTATAAAAAACTCTAGCAGCAGTTCTTTTGGACAGAGAGAGAAAAAATACTAAATACACTATTCGATCTTTTGTACATGTGAGTTTGGGTTTTCTTCTATAGTCTCTCTCTCTCTCTCTCTCTCTCTCTCTTCATTTTTATTTTCCCATCTTCATTCTGAACAGTATAGAAATAGATGGTGTTATGCAAGTTATAAAATATTTAGGACTGAAACTGTTTTGAAAATGTGCATGCATGTTTGTGAGAAAATAAACATGTCAAATCTGTAAAAACAATGATTGTATTGCCATAAATCTTCATAAAAGACAGAGTTTTGATCTTTAAGATCAGAAGTTACATGGAGCAGTCTGCTTGAGAATAATGAGTATTTTAGAAATTTAATTGGAAATTCTAAAAAGTACTTTAGGCAGAAAACCAGGTCTTATAATTGTTGAAGTGGAACCCAAATGACTGTCCAAAGCTAGAAGAGAATTTTTGGGGAATTGGTTACTCCCTTGCACCCAGCTCTCACAAATCAGCTCTCGTCAAGACTCTGAAGCTCAGAGGTTTTCTGCAATGTTTTCATAAACAGCTGTTAACAATACAGGCAACCTGGCTGCTTTATATAAAAAGTATAGGTTGTACTGCTGTAATAGGTGCCCATTTTCCAGCTTTGTGAGTTAAGCCTGGCAGGCAACCAAGATCCACTTAGCTGTTTGCTCACGCCCTGCAGTGGGAGTGGGAAGTGATTTCAAAAGGCAGAAGTGAGAAGACTTGTGGCTTGAGATGACACAACAAGCAATAATAAATATTTAGTAAATGATAGAAAGATGTTCATGCAGCCAAAGAAAAATAGGAAATTCACTCAGTACTTCATAACCACAGGCAATGTTTAGCCAGTGGCTGGAAAGCAGGTAACAGTTACCTAGAAAGACAAATTTCTTAACTCTGAACATCTCCTAGCCCAAAGCTCTAATTATAGAACACGACATAACATGGCATGGAATGTCATAGAACCATATAATGGTTTGAATTAGAAAGGACCTTAAAGATTACCTAGTTCAAGCCCCCTGCCATGGGCAGGGGCAACATCCACTAGAACAAGAGAGTCAAAGCTCCATCCAAACTGGCCTTGAGCACTTCCAGAGATGGGACATCTATAGCTTCCTTGGATAACCCATACTAGTGTCTCACCACACTCAGGATGAAAAGATTCATTCTAATATCTGATTAAAACCTATCCTCTTTCACTTTAAAGCCATTTCCTCTGGTCCCATCCCTCTGTGCTCTTGTCAAAAGTCTCTCTCCAGCTTCCTCATAGGCCCCCTTTAGTTACTGGAAGGCTGCTGGAAAGTTTGCTCTGAGCCTCTTCTGCAGGCTGAACAACCCCAATTCTCTTAGCCTATCTTTATAGGAGAGGCGTTCCAAACCTCTGATTATCTTCATGACCTCGGGACTCACTCTGACAGATCCATGTCATTCTTAAACTCTGTATCTATTTGATTGATAAGGGACAGCTGTGATCCTTCCCTCCTTGTGGATCCTCATCTTTCTTCCTAGGATGGGCACTACAAGAAACAGACATCCTGGACACTGGGTGGTGGATTGACCATGGCTGATGCCAGATGCCCACCAAAGCAACTGTATCATTCCCCCTCCTCAGCTGGGCAATATATATTTTAAATATAAATATATTTTTAAATATAAATATATTTTATTTATATTTAAATATAAATAAAGGCTCATGGCTCAAGACAAGGACAGGGAGAGATCACTCATCAGCTACTGTCATCGGCAAAACAGACTTGGAGAAGTAGTTTATTGCATTATCACTCAAGTCAGAGTCGAAAAATTCTCAAAACACCTTCCCTTCACCCCTCCCTTCTTCCTGGGCTTAACATTACTCCCAGTTTTCTCTACACGTACCCCCACCATGGCTCGGGGGGCAGGGAATGGGGGCTGCAGTCAGTTCATCACACATCATCTCTGCTGCTCCTTCCCCTTCTGGAGGCAAATTCTTCCCACACTTCCCCTGCTCCAGTGTGGAGCCTTCCACTGGTTGCAGGTGAATATCTATCCCTCTATGGACCTTCATGGCTACAGGGGTGTCCTGGTTTTGCCCAGGACAGGGTTATTTTTTTGCAGTAGCTGGGAGGGGGCGTTGCCAGAACTGTAATGCTATTCCATACCAGCTTATGTCATTGCCATGTGGGGAATTCCTTCCAGTAAAGAAAAATATGGGGGGAGGTGTGGAGAGGGAAGCCAATGTTGTTCATTGACCTGGGGTCTGGGGTAAGCATATTTGCATGTGAATCCCTCTCTCCTTAACATAATTTTGTTATTGATATCATTGCTGTTACTTATCATTACTGTCATTTCATTTTCTTATCTCACTGTTGTTTCCATAAACAGTTTTTATCTCCACCTGTGAACTTTGCTTTTTGTGCCTCAAATTCTCAACTCCATCCCGCCTCACCACAGGTTGTGGGAGAGAGTGAAAGAGACCATTGCACGGTTTTGGAGAGTCATGGTGGGAGGCTCAACAGAGGAGTATCATTCCTAAAGCATGACAGTGGCACAGCTGCTTCACCATGGTCTTCACCATGAGCTGCAGGGGAATCTCTGCTCTGGCTCCCAGATTACCTCCTCCCACTATTTTGGCACTGACCTTGGTGTTTGCAGAGCTGTTGCTGTCACATGTTCTCACTCCTTTCACTGGCTGCAATTCCCATTGCACGGGTGGTTTCCCTGTTTTTAACAATGTTATCCCAAACGCTCCACCACCATCCCTCATGGGCTGGCTTGGCTTGGCCAGCAGTGGGTCCATCTGGAAGTCAGCCGGCAGTGGCTCTTTTGGACATGGGGAAACTTACAGCAGCTTCTCACAAAAGCTACCCTTACAGCCCTGCTTTGGCCAAGCAAACCCGACACACAGTGTAAGCACTGTTCAGCAATAAATGAATAAAATATCCTTGTATCACCCTGTTTTTATCACAAATCCAAAACAACACGTATAAGCTAATACAAAGAAAATTAATGTTGTTACAGAACAAAACAGTCCACAACTTAACCAGACAATACTTTCATATCCCTTTTGGAAATACCACCAACATTATGAGTATGTAACTTTAAAAGCATTCAAGAAATTTAGAAAATCCAGCTTCACTGACATTTTTTAGAGGGAATTTTCTGTTGCCGCAGAAAGTTGGAATTAGAATGGAAAAGCAAATAAACATTGAATTCTGATATGAAAACAGTTAGGATACTATTTATGAGGTTTCTCATAACATATTTTAACATGCAGGTGTTGTTGCATTTGAGGCCCATTTGCTAAGGATTCATTATTGTATCAGTTTTCCTCCATTAAGTATCACTGATCATTTTTCTCCTGATTAGACTACCCAATCCCTCCTGCATTTGGTACTGTGTTGTCATCCCTGAGTGACTTGTGAATTGAACCACTTAAAATGGCCCATTTGCTAAGCAGTTCAGCTAATGATTAGATTTTCTTAGCTTGGCAGTTAAGTGTGTTTATTGCTTTCATTCCTGATGAGATATATTACAATAAAAAAAGTGTCTTCTTGTAGATCCTTCTGCATGTTCTTTTCATTCTTCAGGGATTTGTGTTCAGGGTAAAAAGGTAACTAATCATCTCTTATTTTTATTTTCTCCTTTTCTGGTTAGTTTAGATAGTATCAGAAAGAAATCAATCATCGGAGGTGACTGGGGCCCAGACGTTGAATTATAAATTTACATTTCCAAGGCAGGGACATCCTGCTCACTAACGTACGAAGATCGTCACCGCTATGACCCTGCATTTAGACCCAGGAGTACCTTTATTCTTATAACACAAGAATAGTAAGTTAACACAAGAATAGTAAGTCCTGGACATACATTTAAATCAATAGCTTGTGAGAAACTAAAAGGCTATGGGTAATGGCTTCAACATTACTGAAAAAGGACCTTAGCCACTATGCCAAAATTGTATAAAGAAGTTTCAACTACCAAAGCACACTCCCCATCCAATATTCCTCCTTACTGGGACTGGACTGTGAGTCAAGCTACCTAACGTGAACTTTAGATAAGGGTGGTACTATTGTCCAGTTATCTCAGGTCTAAGGGGAGAAATGTATCCACAAGGAAAACCAAACCCAGTGGCTGTCCTAAAAATCAGCTCTGGCTGGGTTTGGGGTGAGGGAGACCATAGCCCACTGACAAATAGCCTCTTCTGAAGAGCAGCAGAAAGTGGAAGATAGTATTCTCTCCATACACAAGTTAACTTTTTAGAGATAATGGTTATATACAAGTAAAATAAATTACAAATCAAATGAAGAGATAATGAATGAGCACTTTGTTCTCTCACAGATTTGCTCATTACCACTTCATAAGAGCTTTACCTAAAATGTTGCATACTCAAACTATAGAAGACCTTTAAAAATTAGGAAGAAGATAGAAATGGAAGATAACTCATACTGCTTGAATGGTTCCTAACTATCCAGAAAATGTATTCCTCTTAATTGGCACAGAGGTTTTTACATCTTTAACACAGTTAACAGAATGGAAGTGCAATTCTGAACAAGATATGGGATACTGAAAAAAATTATTTTTTGGTTAATAACTCATTTTATTTAATATTTTATGGGCTTGAATAGGAACAAGGTCTAACTTATTGCCTAATGAGTATTCAAGTTATTTAAAGCCTTAGAAATCAAGCACAGAAATTTTGCTATTGTTTTTACACTGCCAAGACATACCTCTATCTTTTGTTATGTTAATTCTCCTGAAAATGGATTAATGTAATTTTCTGCTCTTGTTTCAACTTTAGGATTAAGAGGAATCATCAGAATTTTAATATCTAATGTAGATAGTGAAAAATTATTAACTTTTCATATGTTTATTGTATAAACAAGAACATTAACTCTGAAACTGTCAAAGATTCTATGTGCTACTCATTACTCAACTTTTTCCTTGGGTTACTGCAGCTGTAAACATTTTCATCATATCTTTTAACCATGATCAACTTGTTCTGATGCTTTAAACGTATTGTTTTGGGGAACTAAATCATGTTGAAACAGAAGAAATGGGCCATTAAAAGGGGAAAAGATGAGGAAGATGCTATCTTGGACAACTAGAATTTTAAAGTTGTCTTTCTCTTAGTATAATTTTCACAAAAAAATGCTATATCATAACAGAAACAGTGTGGCCATCAGGACCAGGGCAGTGATTGTCCTCTGCACTTGGCCCTAGTGAGGCCACATCTTGAGTGCTGTGTCCAGTTCTGGCCTCTCACTACAAGAAAGACGTTGAGGGGCTGGAGCAACTCCAGAGAAGGGCAATGGAGCAGGGGAAGAGGTTGGAGGACAAGCCCTGTGAGGAGCAGCTGAGGGAGCTGGGGTTGTTTCATCTGGAGAAAAGGAGTGAGCATCCCTGGAAGTGTTCCAGAAATGACTGGACATGGCACTTGGTACCATGTTTAGTTGGCATGGTGTGTTCTGTAAAAGGTTAGACTTGATGATCTTGGAGGTATTTTCCAGCCTTAATGATTCTACAATTCTATGATTCTATTATAAACATTCTGCTTTTTTTGCCCTTCTGTTGGCAGAAGTAAAAGCTAACAAAAGAGTGAGAAAAAAATAATGAAGGATCATATGCTACCCTTTTTCCTTTAGTGCAGCAAAAAGTACTGCTTTTCACTGAATGCTTTTGTGAAAGTTGTTGAATACATAGAATGAATATTCAATACTTCCATGTATTCTATTCCATTAATTATTCTCTGTCCTTAAATATTTTCTTTCTTTTCTTTATCTATGGCTAATATTGTCATGGAAGATAGAGTGCCTATAGCAGGAAAACTATGTCATTTGCCAAGGATGCATGATTTTGGGATTCAACACTGCTGAGCCTGTGGAGGAAGCAGGTAAAGCTAAGGATCCCACTTTCTGAACCAATATTCTAAATACTAAGTTAAACTTCTTGTGGAAGGTGTTAATTCTTATTTTTCTGTGACTGTATCAGTTTTTTACAGAAATATGACCTTAAGGAAATCTATATTATAAAAAGGTCTATTTTCCCCAGAGAGAAAATGTCTTTATACATTGGTTGGTGTCCTAGTTCCAGCTTTAACCAGAAGGGATTATTGTGCCTTGTTCCCTTTTCATCATGTCTTAGAGTATGATGAAAAAATGCTATCTTGTTAATATGTCTTGAAATATGTCATATTAATATTTATAGTATAAAATTAAGAAACACTAAAATTGTAAACAAAAAACCAAATAAGATTTTTTATCTGCAAATGCTAAAGAAAAACCATTTGGACACTTATTAGGTTTAAGAATATTGTATCTAATTCATCTCACTTTTTTACCTATGTAAACATTAATATTCAGTCCTGAAAGTTTAGACATACTGTGCATATCTGTGCACCTGTACACATTTTTTTTTTTTACATTTATAAGCAGGCATTTATATATAACACCAATTTGAAAAAGTGCCACTTCATGATAATTTTCCCAACAATTTCAGCAGGATCAAGTTAGATTGTCTAAGGAAGATTCATATCTAAATTACACAGAGGAGCTTCACTAAGTAATATTCCAAGATAAAAAAAATCCAAAATAACAGAAATGAAATTGAGTTCAGCATATGAACAGAGGTCCTGACTGCTCTTCACTTTTTTTGGTGACTATCAGGAAAGAAGAGTAAGTTGCAAAAGAACTCAGTGACTGTTTAGTCAACACTGATTTACAGGGACCTACTTACCTTAGCAGATGAAGAGGATGTTAACAAAATTTTTATTATTTTTCAATTTGAAATAGTCTATTTGTTTTTAGACATTGGGCAAAAATATTTAAAAAAAAAAAACAAAACAAAGCAAACATGAAGAAAAATGGTTTGGTATTAGACCACAACAAGGTAATTATCAGTAAAGTAGCTAAGGTCAAAATAGTTGTTAAAAAGGCAGTTAGTCATCATGGCTGAAAGAGAGGAGAGAAGCACTGCTGCTGTGAAATGAAAGAAAGATGGTGGAGTAGCACCTGCACAGATGATGAAAGGAAACAAACAGAACTAAGGAAAAGCAAAGAAAGAGCTACTCTGTACAGCCAGATGATGACATGGATACATTATTGTGAGATCAAACAGCAGAAGGAGAATGAGAGATGTAAGAAAACCCTATTGACATATGTCCTCAAAGTGAACAGACTTGTGAAAACTACCTGATAGGACAGAAAAGGAAAGGTTTACTCATCAGCAGATAGAATTTCTTGTCTCTCTTTTTGAGTTCAACCACTGAGGACTGTAATTTATTCTGTGCTTAAAGCAGGAATGCTTACTTTGACAGCATCTGTAAATGACAGTGTTGCTAACCCACCGCTTTTTGTGCACTACCTGAGGTTATGATTTGAATGAAAAGTCAGTACCTTGGAGGGGAAGGATCTTCCAATATGGCTTCATCATTTGCAGAATGCTCTTTTCATATGGAGTAGAAGTCAAGTGAAAAGCACAAAGACAACTTTGCTTTCTTTTCTGTCCAACTGTTCATAAAATTAATGAAGGCAATGGGAAGGAAGAAGGAGCTATTCTTTGAACTAACAAGCTGAGGAAAGCCTGCAAGGTCTTAGTATTAAACATCAGATGTCTGGAACTTACAGCAAACTATAGAATTTCTGTGTTTATACAGCAGTCTTTTTCAGTCCCACTATGCACAAAGCTGCCCAGGTTATAGCACCAGCAGTCCCTGTGAAGCACCAAACAAAATTTAGAAAAAAAAGCATGTCTTTAATTTTATTTACTTCAGTTGTTTCCCTGTGAGTATGGTATCAACCACTTTATTTAAAGATTGTAAAATGTCTCAGATGGGTTTTTGCTGGGGGAAATGAAAGGGTAGAATTCAGCAGCTTTTATCAGATTAAACAGGTAGTTTTACTGTCTTGTCTATACCAACAGCAGTGGAGATCAATAGGTGGCTGAGCCACTGAATCAAGAGAGCAAAGACTAGCACATGTTATAAAACAGACTGTGAACTCACAGCACACTATTTCAGAAGGAAGCAGCATGCAATGAATTCCATAAAAAAAAAGCCCAAAAAACCAAAAGCAAAGGTTTCATACCTTTCATTCCATATGAAGACCTGATTTACAGGTCCTTATGTAGCCACTCTGAATTCCAAACTCTTCAGTTGCAAATACACACACACACACACACACACACACACACACACACACATATAGATATGAGTGTATTTTTTTCAGCAGAGTATGAGTAGTATGCAACAAAAACTAGCCTGACCAGACTGATGATCCTCTGTCTTTCACAGTATTAATAAGTATAAAAATCGAACTGGTCATGAGGAAATACCATGACCAGATTGAGTTCAGAACTACATGTATGCCATTAAACTCTAAATTCTACTTTTTGGGGTGCTGGGCTGCATGTCAATTAACTGTAGGCATATATTGGAGCAACATAAGTCTACAGATAAATTGAAGGGAAGGTGTTGCTCTTCAGAGTGCCTTCCAGCCCTGCTCTCTGAAGTGACTTTTGACACAACACAAAAGTCGCAGACCCACAAGATGATTGAGGATGGAAAACATCTTGGAAGGTAAGCCAGTCCAAACCACTGCTCAGAGGAAGGACTATGGTAGGCTCCTGGAATGGTGTCCAATTAGTTTTTTAATATCTCCAAGGATGGAGATTCCACAGAATCATTAAACAACTTGTTCCAGTGTTTAAAAACAATTTGTACCCAATTCACTGTTATCCTGAACCACTGAAGCACTGACTCAAGACTCTTTGTTTTGATTATTGCTTCTCATCAGGTATTCATACACATCAATAAGATTCCCTCAAGCCTTCTTTCCTGCACCTGAAGATTCCTGTGTCTCTCAGGATCTCTGTGTATGAGAGGTGCTCCTGTCCCATTGCAGTATTCACGGCCCTTAAGTGAGCTCTAGTGATTCCATGTCTCTCCTGTTTTTTTTTTTTGATTGGGTTTGGTTTATTTGGTACAGAAATATACAAAACGAAAAAGGTTTACTCATGTGCAGGATTCAAAGGCAGAACAGCTATGTTTTTTATTACCTGGACCTCACAACTAAAGGCATTAGGTAACACAGAATTTAAGCCCAAGAGCTTAGACTGCTTGTATTTCAAAGTTGTGAGCTTGAATATTATGTGTGAGTCAGAATGATGGGATTTAGAGGTAGCATTTACCCACCTGTAACCACAAGTTCAAATTGCGCTTCTGCAGTGCACGGAGAGAAAGGCATCACTGCTCCCAAAGCTGACATCTTGACAGATACAGCAACAGAAACTTTGATATTTCCATTCGGTCCTAAATTTCACACTCAGGAATGAAAACAATGTGTCAGCACTTTTAAATGTTCACGAAGCCATGGACCATTACTGCTTTCCCTAACACAATTGCTTCAAAACCTTCAAATCTCACACCCCCTCACAGGAATACATGGCTCGTCTTCAAAACAATTTGAGCAATGTTATCTAATACACAACCCCAAAAATTAGTCTAAGAGGCAAGCCTTTTTAAGGATAGAACAATGATGTTTTTTATTCTGTTGCAGATGGGTACCGCATTTCTACCTTTTGGGGAAAATTAAAATTTTGTTTGACCAACTATGAAATTATACATACAATCAACTCAAGTGTCAGAGATAATTGTTCACAAAGTAACTATTGATGTTGGTTCACATGAGTTTCTGTCCCTCACCATGTCATAATGAGGATAAGTTATTCTAATAAGTGTCAGGTTAGAGCAAGCTTCCCAAAACAACTCTCTACGATGAGGTGAAATACAAATTTTAAATAGGGTTTACTTCTACTTGGCATGCAAGAGTTACAGAAATCAGAAATTCAGTATAAGGGAAAAAGCACCATGTTATGTTGAAAAGTTCATGGATCTTTCTATTTAAGGCTATAAATACCCCATATAAATTCTTCCATTTAAACAGAACTTGATATTTGCTCAAGTATCAGCTATATATAAAATAAAGAAGTTTGATGGAAAGGAAATTCACACACACTGGACATCAATGTAATTTTAAACTAGGACCCATTTCTTCAAAAAGAAATTATAGCTCAAATAACTGATCCAAATTAAACTTGAGATTGGGTTCTTTTTTGGCCTCTATTTTAGGAAAACATATTTTACACAGAAGAAGTGTAAATATCTGATTCAGGATCACTTGAGTGAGGATTTTGTGACTGAGGACTATTCATTTTGTATGTTTTGTATGAAAGAACATTGAGGTTTAGCTGAGAGTTAGTGTTGATAAAGCCTGCTAATGTCACTTGAAATATACAAAGATGCATATTTCCAGGGCAGTAGATTTTGACAAAATATATGGAATTAAATAATTCAATTATCCAACAATTATTTTGCCTGCATAGTAACTTTTAAGACATAAATCAAAATCAACTAGATCCTTTGTATTGCCTCGAAAAAAAAGTATTTGCCTTGTTTAAAAGATAAATTTTGTCCTCCCGGTCTTAGAACATAGTTTGATTTTGCGGGCACAAAAACCAGGTGGAATTAATAGTTATAGAAAAACATTATTAGTTAAGTATATTAAATTTAAAAACTAAACTGTTCTAGTTTCTAGATGAGTTTTGTCTAAATCTAGTATTATCTCTTTTGACAATAAGTTTCTAACATATTTTTAATACAGAACTTCAAAATATTTAATATTTCCAGTTTCAAAATATTACTTTCCTAAGAAGATCAGTAAGTTTCTGAAGATGAAATACAGCTTGTTGTTCATTCTCTTAACATTGGCATATAAATCTTAAAAATAGAAAACAAAAAGGCCTGCATGAAACACAGTAAATATAGTTGCCTGATTTCTATATTGCAAGGCAAGCTTCAAAATGCAACTTAAAAATAAAGGAATTTCTATTACAGAGAAATATAGAAAGGATTCATTTAGATAAATATAGTCAAAATGTTCTCAGAATTAATTGCTTGAAGTTGTTGGGAAGCTGCAGGGTAGTAATAATGGAAGAATTTTTGTCCCTTGTCAAAAAAGGCTGGGATTAATTTAAGGTGTCAGCCAGGTGCAAATCTGTTTCTAGTAATAGAAGAGAATGTTTAATGGAAAAGCTTTACACAAAGTGAGGACAAAATCATAGTATTCATACAAAACCTTAGTGTTCAAACAAGCATAAGATCTCTACATATATGTCTCAGATACTTCAACAGAATGAAAAATCAGAAAGATGTAGGCATATATTAAATATTTCACAGCAAACTCTTTCTTTTGAAACTTTCTTAGAATGAAGTGAAGATTTATTCATTATTACTAAAAAAAAAAGAATAAATCTGAAGGTGAAATAGTTCTGCCACTTAAGTTTAGTAACTTTATAGCGAGTCTATATAACAAAGCAGAGAGTACATGAAGAACTAAAAGAACGAGAAATTGAAACTTATGGAGTGTGAGTAAAGATAATTAGAAGTAAAGAGAGCATAAAGAAAGATGTGGTCTAAAGATTTCTACAATTGAAAGGGTTTTCCATATTGTCTGTGGGGATTAGTATATGCTGCTGCAGAGTTTGTACAGTACTTATCATAGCTTCATCAGTTGCAGCATCTCATGAAAATGCTGTTCTGTGCCATACTTGTTAGTTAGTGTAGGTAGTTAGAGAAAACCTGAAAGAAAATGCAGCAGGTGTACTAAATATTAGACATTTCTGGATTTTTATTGATTTATGATTCAGTTTAACATGACCTTTAAAATCGTCTTTGATTCTGAGTATAAAAATAGTGCTTGTACAAGATTTGTGAGAAATGAAGCAATGGCTTCAACATATTACCATTCATTGAACCTGGAGGGAAAAAAAAAATTGAAGCTATAACTAAAGATCAGAAATGTTTTTTAAAAAGGAATAGTTTTTTAAAGTCTTATTTTCTCTGAATGTTCCCTTGTTCACAAGCAGGTTTTTCCTAGCAAATAAATTAGCTTAATATTTTTGAAAGAAATTCTAAGACCCTTCCTTTTTCCATTCTTAGACTTAGATTTCAATATGCTTTTCTGATTTTCAGCTATATAGGTACAATCCTTGCTAAAACAGCTTACCTCAGGACCAGAGAGCGCTCTTTGATGCTGTTTTATTTGTTAGCACAGGTGAAGCCTTTGTTTTTCTTTTCAGTAACTATCTCTGGAGCATATCACTCACAAGGACAGGCCAGGAGTACTTAAGAGCCTTAAAGAAGGATAATGGGAGATCTCTCTGCTACCTACCAAACCAGACTCTCCTCACAATGGAAGGACAAGAAACAACCAACTTATTGGTCCAGTATGAGGACTGGCCTTGCTTAAAGGTGGAGGTTTTGGCCTCTCGAGTCTCCTGGAACCTACTTGAGTCTGTGGTTCTGTGGATTGACATGCATACATCCTGTAGGGGTATGGACAGATGTTCACCTGAAAATAAACTTCTAAAGGAAATTAAGTAAGTAAAAGCCCAATGATACCTTTCTTAGGAAAGGTTTGAAGCTTTAGAAAATTATATTAATTTCTTGAGTCTCACACAAGCCTTTTGACAAGTGTTGGAAAATTGACAACAGCAGTATTGTAGAAATTTCCTGAAAAGAAAAGATTAATTGGTTTAAAAACATGACTAAAAGCAAAGTAAATAACACTATGGAGGAACTAGATTTTCTTTTCATTCAATTTTTCATTCCCTTCCTGGCTTTAGGAATAAACTTTAAATCCAATTATAATTAAGATACTCAGAAAATGAATTTCAGAAGCTGCAAATAGGACAATAAGCTACTTACTATATACTGCTTGAAGGACCTCCTCCAAGGATAACTTTAGATTAGCAATTTCTGTAGGGCAAGTAGAAATTTTAGTTAAATTAAATTTATTAAAAACAAAAAATATTGTTGAAAACAGAAAAACATGATCTGTTTTATTAAGGCTATTTTTTAGAGCACAAAAAATTTATTTACTTTCTTACTACCAGCATATATGCCTTCTTGCTTCTGTGTGAGTTCACAGGAAGAAAAAATGTTTGGATTTTTTTTCTCTAAATAAAATGAAAAGTAAATGCGCATGTATATGAATGTGAGGGGACAAAGCAAGAGAGAATTAATGCAAACACATAAATGCTCTCTTCAAATGAAAGTGAATAAGTGAATGTCACAATCTGAGCAGGTTATTGATATTAAAAAAAATACAGTAGGGACAGTGAACTTTAAGTAAACCTGAGAAGACACAGTACTAAGCTACTTAGGAAATGAAGGGCTGTCATATTCTCACCGTCCTATAGACTTCAAAGAAGATAGAAATAAAAAAGACAAAGCATTAAATCCTGAGAGGCCAAAGGAAAGGTTTTTGATACATTTTTTTCTAAGGCAGCATTAAATTAGTATGATGAAACAAATAGATGGGAGGGAGGATAAACTAATATATAGGACAAGTGTTTTCAGTGAAACATTGCCAGGAACATGAAGGACAGGAAAGTGATTGGAAGAAGTCAGTATGGAGTCACAATGGGGAAGTCAGGCTTGATCACCTGTTCATGTCCCAGGCCTGATAGCTGCAGAGCACTAAGCCTGTTGCATTACAGCAGTAGTTAAAAATTACAAACAAACCCCTGAAACAGATGAAACAGTTGATTTTGCCTTTACTTCCCTCATTTGCAAATCATTGTCAAACTACCTGGCTCCACTTTTGTTTATTCTTCACCCTTGCCTAACCACATCAAGCTCTGAAATCCCTTCCCAACCACTCAGATACATGTCCCACCTTAACCAGACTTTGCTGTTCCCTTAAATGAAAAGTCACAAGCAAAATCCTTATGAAATACATATTTTATTCATCAAGTCATAGAAAACTGGAGAGTGAGTTACAGAGAAAATAGAGAGAAAAAGAAGAGGAACAAGAGGGTGTGATGGATAATATTCAGAAAACAAACAAAAGTTGATTATCATGAACCAGAAAAAAGGAAAACTAGGGCTGGAAGGAAGAGGGAGGAAAGCAAAAGTAACCTCCTATTTGTAAATTTCATTTTTTCAGCAATGTCAAGATGATCAGCATAAACCTGGCTATTTTGAGGACTCCTCAGCCTCTTTAAAGGATTCAGGAGCTCCAGGAATTTCTTCATCTAACCTTTCCAGACCAAAGGGTTCTTGAAGAACTTTGTTCCCATGCTATTGGTGCATTTCTCCACCTTCTCTTCCCTATGACTCTATCAACAAAACCATCAGACTGACAGTTGACCCCCTTACCACAGCTGACCCTTTACCACTTTTCCTGATTATTTTTCTACCTCCAAAGAGCTCTAAAAAGAGCCTCATCCTTCTTCCCTCTCTACAGCCAAACCCGTCCCTGCACAGCTTCTCAAGTCAACCCCCTTTTACAACCAAGATGTCTTCTTCAATGTCTCAGTGAAAGAAGCGTAGTAGACAGAATAAGTTAATCCCTCTAATTGTCTTTTCTTTGTAATAGGAAGGACTTTGTATGAGCAGGGATCCAGAGTCTTACCTCAAATCCATCTGGAAAATAGCAACTCTGCATGTTAGTGTAAGAGCTCTATATCAGGTTGCCATACTGCTGCTGTGCTGTGGCCTGTGAATAACTCAGCCAGGTCTGTTCTCTGTGCCTTGGTATGATCACACATGGATTTCTGCTGTAGAAATGGATCTACATGGAATACACCCTGAAGTCCATAACCCCTATAACCCAGTATAAGCGCTGTGTCCTGTAGAAACCTTGAGATGAATAATAGAAGACTTTTCTTCCATGTCCCCCTCTTCTGATTTGAATTTACTTGTTTCCTTTCCAAAACCTCTATTTCCTATCTAAAGACCTAGATCAACAGACAGCATCACTCAGAATGCCAGACTGAGAACACATTCTTCTTCACTAGCCTGCTAAATCACATCTAGATTGAGCCTTTATCTTCAGCCTAGATTCCTGCACTAACTCTATTTATGTGGATATTATGGGCATGGATAAAGACATATAAGATGAAAGTACAACTAAAAGACTTCAGTAGAACTGTGCTAAGTTACGGATTGTCTCCACACTGTCCCAACAGCTCTACTCAGACACCACATCTGTGGAGGTAGAACTTAGTACATCTCTCTTCAACACCATCTTAGTGTATCTCAGCTGGCCACATTTGAGGTTTGGATTTGTCTAGAGCTGTTTTAAAAAAAGCAGCTTCTCCCCTAACCTATAACTAAACTTGAGTGCATGAACTTCTGCTAAGTATGTCAAAAACTTCAGTCTGCTGGACACATTCTGCCCATGCTTATTACACACTGACAGGAAGAGATTCCTCACGTAAGGTACATCATCTATTATATTTTTGTTACAGTTGCCAAATGAGATGGTTATTAGCCTTTATAGAAGGATAACAATAAAGCTCATTTGATGAGCATTTTTGGTGAGCAATTGTGCTTTTAGAGCCCCTCAAATTTTTAAGACTGTATTTATACTAGAAAATATAACAGTGTCAGAGAATGTTCCCGAGCATGAGAGTGTGTCCTTTTATCACTTCATTTCTTTGTAATCTTTTCGTTTAAGGATTTATCCTTGTGTTCTTTCACAGCATGGGCAAACTCAAACTTTTGGTACATCAAGAGTTAAAGAGGTCAATAATTTCTGACATTTATATCTTAAATTCAAAATATATATCCTCAAAACCCTTTGTTTTGAAGGTGTTTTGATATTTAACCCTACCATTGCTTCTTCCTGTGTAGACCACCAGTCACACAATTTTATTCTTCATGCTAATTTACCTACATCATGGTTAAAAGGGTTCTTTCTCCTTACATATTTTGTCTGACAAGCACAATCCAAAAGGAATTCTTCAAAATTTTTACTGCATTGCAGGGAGAAAGAGGTACTGATAATTTCCCAGGATTGCTTTTAATAGCTGAGTCTATTAATAGATTATAGCAGTCTTAGTTATGATTAACAACTCTGCATTTCTCCTCAAGATAAAGAAGTTTTGATCTCTGACCCTAAATGCCTAATTTGACCACTTTAACCAGTACACTCTTGGGTGTGAAGGGGAAAAGGAACACTAACTTTCCATTGTGTTTTGGGGCTTTCAGGCAAAAAAAAGAATCCCCTACTGATATGACTATTCTGCCCAGATTTGAGTAATTTCTGTCATGAATCCCAGTTAAAAGATATATGCTACTCAGGCCAAAGCTGAGATGCTTAAACATTCCTCTTGCCTCAGTATTTCCTACTGTTTAGTTCAGCTTGGTCTACTCAGCTTGTTGAGCTCTGTGGAAATTAAATGCAAAATCCTATAGCTCTCATTTTTTCATAGACTGTAGGTACACAACTTGTTGCTGAAGCTTCTGTCAAGGAGCAAACATTCCTGGAAGTTAAACACTGAAAAAACTGAGCCCAAAATCCCCAGTGGATTAGGCTTCAAGCTTATTTATACTTCTATATACTTACTACATATATCTGTAATTTGGTATAATTTTATATATATATTAAAAAATGCATAACTCCTTGGGAGGATCTTTTAATTTTTTTTTTTGTGAGGTTCAGACTATAATCCTGTGCTCTGTGGTGGCAACCATTTTGTGTTTGAAACTGTCATCAAGAAGGTTTTGAAACTGTAATAATGCTTTACTCTAAAAAAATATAAAGGCCTTGGGATTGAATCCCTCAAGCACATAAGGCGTCCCCACATATGGTAGGGAGGAGATGTTCTTTAAGGGCCCTTCCAACCGAGGCCCTTTTATTAATTATGACTTCTTTCTTGCTCACTTTTTGTGTATTGCAGATGCATGCTTAAAAGAAATTTCTTTGACTTATTTAAAGGCAATATTCTGCAGAAGACCTTCTTCTTTCACCTTTCAACCCAGCTCCCTCCAGCATTGAGCCATATGATGTCAAGGTCCTGTGGTTTGGAGTTAGTAATCATGCTGGAGCAGGCAGCAGCATTTTTAATGCAGTTTATTGGATTTTAAAATTAAATGCAGCTTTAAAAAAAGTGTTTTCCATTTTGAGTAAATCATACCAATTGTTATGCTTTGATACTGTTTATGAACTCACTGCTGCTACGAAGATAGTAGATGCCAGCTGGAAAACGAGTATGTTCATTCTTTACAGATTCAATTGAGAGTGGTTCTTACATAACTGTATCCTCAACACCCAGAAAATATCTAAGAGTGATTTCTGTAGAATCTGAAATTAGATATACTATGCTGTGTTTTTCAATAAATCTTAAGGGGAAAAAATTTTCTAAAGCTGTCACTGCAATTTGACAATAGTGAAAAGAACAATAGCTCATTTGTTTACCATGTTAAGACTCCTGTTTGTGAAAGAGGTAAAAATCATGACTCCCTGTCAGATTAAGCCTCAGTATCTGCTCTGATAGTGTCAGTGATTACAGTTTACAGCTTAGTGTCAGGATAGTCAGATCATTGTGAGAGATGGGAACTTCTAACACCTCTTTATAAGATATCGTATTACCAGGATTGATTGTGAGGATGAGAAAGGCAGCAAGGACATGCATGTATCTTAGTTTTTTCTAAAAGTGAACCACAGTCATATACTACCACTGACTTCCAAAGGAATAATGGGTAGAATATTCTTGAAGACTGACTCTTTGTTAACTTGTCAGCAAGTAAATAAATTAAATTTTTTTAACATCAATACACACTATTTTTTTAAATGTTCAGAATTTTATATATTGATTCTAAAAACAGCAATATATATGGCTAACTTTATGTATAAAAGTATTTTAAAAAGCCTTTTTATTTCATTCAAAGTATGTACATTTGAGAACTAGCTCTCAGATGTTAAAGTTGGAAATACCTCTGGCTCCATGTGATCCATCAATTCTGTGGGTAGGACGCAGGCTTGTGGAAGAATAAACCAGTTTTTTTTTAAAAATAACGAAAAAGCTTAAGTCACATGTTAAAATCTGAATCTGTAACATAACAGGAGGTAAATCCCAGCTCACTAGAGAGCACCTGAATTTTTTTCCCAAGTTACAAAATGCTTGGGAACATAAGATGACAAGACTAAGATTTGGTTGAAACATTACATAATGAAAAACCAGTATCTGATATTTAAAAGCATAAAAGGAAATAGAAGGAACAAAGTTGATAAGAAGAGGTCACACAATAGATGAAAATCTAAAATTAAATATTTAATTAGAACTCTGATTTTGTTTTCAAGGTAGGTGGCATTGCACAGGCTATATTACAGTCTTTTATGTCTTTCTTTTTTTTTTTTCCAAAGAGAATACTGTTTATTTTTAACAGGCCACTTTAATATTAATACAAGTGTAATAGGATCAGAACTGAAAATCAGCTAAAGATGGTAAATTTTACATTATTGGGAAAATTACAATTTCTTTTTGTATTGTAAAAACATTTATTTTTAACAATTTACCTACATTAATCAAAAAAGTACATCATATTTAATAATTTTACAAATTCTTCATAAAAAATATATCTCTGTACAAAAAGTTCTTTTGCACCTACTTCATGTCACAGCAGCATGTAGTGAAATGGCAGAATGGAATAGTGGGAATGAAAATTAGATTGACTTGGTCAATTATGCGGGCGTTCTCCCCAATCCCCCCCACCCTCCCACTTTTTTTTATTTTTTTAATAACAACTTTTTTTGTTTACAAAATATTTTACACAAGAAAAAAAATTATTGCAGCTAGCCTGGAGAAAGGCAAGATGTGTGATACAAGCAGCAGTTTTTAACAGCTTTGAAGCACATAACCTGTTTTTTAAAAAAAATATAGCATGTATTATTAGCCTGTCATAATGATCTGGTCAACGCTGGGGGAAAATCTTCTTCTTCATTTATATGAAAAAAAAAAGATTTCCTGGCTGCCATTACCCAGCCACTGCCCATCATCTTAAGAGCCTCACTTTGAAGTAGCACCATAACTAAGTGCATGCATACACAGCCCTCTGTGTAATAACTTCAGGAGAAGGAGATCCAACCTGAACAGAAGACTCAAACATAGTGGAGAAGGAGAGGAATTTGAAAAGTGTGGGTAGAACTGATTAAACTGCAATACTTTGGTTTTCCTTGGCTTCCAGTGTGAAGCTGCTGTTTAATCAACACTCCAAGCAAACTTCTTAGGACAATTTGTTAGTGTGGTACTTTTGAGTGTTCCTGATCAAAGGGCACCCACTCAGGGTAAGCAATCGTTACATTACCTCCCAAAATGAACCACTGAATAATGGATCCATTGAATCTGGATGCTCTAATACAAAAGACCAAACCATTTAATTATTCTCTTTTATCTTCCAACACATTCCTTGGTGGTCATAGTGAGACAGGGCACTGAAGCATACACTGTAATGACAGGACTAGAACTCATCAATGAAAGTTATGCATTTTGTTTTCAAAACTCCATTGTTTTCTGTCATTGCCACTACAGAAAGACTTTTTAATGCAGTAATGTCAATTTTTAACACCTGTCAGAAACTTTACTCCGACAATATCCTCCTTCCTGGCCCACTGTTCCTACAGAAGCTCTTCATTTGCCAAGCAACTTCCTCTGTGCGGGGGAGGATAAAGACAACTTTTATCTGATTGTTGTTTTTTCTCAGAAAATGTGAAGGGCTCTGAGATGGGACAGCTAAATGAAACTTACTGCACAATAACTTTAGAGAAAAAAAAACAGAAAAGAAAGCAAAAAACTACAAACAAAATGAACAAGGAACTGACTGGAAAGGATTATTTATTAAATTTTCTTCAGAGTTTCCTGCTCATATGAAGAACATAACAGCTGCAGGCCCTACAATTATTATGTATTATATTGCTGGTATTTTTCATCTAACAGATGTAGTTGTTAAGCTGACCAAGGGTTACCTTTGAAATTTTTGTTGCATTCTGCAACATTAGCTGAAAAACCTGTTACTGGGCTTATATTACCTTTTTGTTTTGTGTATAACAGCCAGATCTACACACATATGGAGTTCAGAAAAAACTTTTCAACAGGCTTAGACAGCAATAGGACAATAGGACATTTTGAAATTCAGAAAACTAAAAAAAAAAAAAACCAGCATCAGAAAACCAGCCCTGAATTAGAAGAAAAGCAAAACATCATTCCTGGTTTTTGAACTCAATGTGTATGACTAAAACCAGATTTTGCTTCATTTTTTAATATGATTTCCTAATTTTAAAATGCAATGTAATTATTCTGCCCAATGGCGTTGTTGTTTATTTTCAATAAATAAAACCTTTAATTCTATGTAAACACTAATGATTACTCAACTCTTATGTGTATAAATATCTCTGTCAAACTGTCTAAGTACAAAAGCAGTAAGCAGTGTGTTTAAAAAAATTTAAAATAAACAGAAAGCAAAGATAGTTGAATATTTCTCTTTGTTCAAAGTAGAAACTGAATGACCACTTTTTATGGAAAATTTGCCCTGGGTTTTCCTATGCTACTGTAATGTGTTTTAGTTCCATGTAACATCAGAAAATGATGTCATATTAAAGGAAAAAGGGAAAAAATGCAAAGGGGAAGACTGTATTATGAGCACAGGCTCACAGGCTTTATGAGCTATCTAAAATAAATTACTATTCACATTTGTACATGGCAAGCAGCAATAGCTGCTAACCCCCCTGCTGTTAAATAGTATGATACTGACAGTGGTGACTGATGACCAATTTCAAAGGAAAACAATAGTGGCAATGAAAATTTCTTAGAAATGGGCTCTTGTTCTGGCTGAAAGTCTCCAGTGACTTGTTACCATGTTTACAATGAAATTTAGTCAAAAATTGACAAAAGAAACATTATCCTCTATAGCACAAGATTTTAACTGGTGCTAAACATGGAGGTCAATTTAATACTCCAAGTAAATTTATTGTGGAATGTTTTGCTTGGCAAAGAGTGAGTGAATGTCTATATACAATGGACAGTGTGTAGAAACCCTGTATATTTTTACCAGTATCTTACTCAGTCAGCCATTACACCCTAGTGCAAAAAAAAATTTGTGCATTAATATTTTGCGATATTAATGGCTGATTGGGGAATTGGCAAAACTGCCCTATGAATAAAATATACTGTAAGTTTTCCTAATTTTAGCAAGATTTCAATGGTAAAGCATTTGAAAGTGTATGCAACCTCAAGGAAGGCTGTCTCCTCCTTCAAGAGAGCTTTATTTCTTCAGAATATTCCTGGGGATAATCTGTGGTGCTATCATTTGTCACAGTACTCAAAGGATTTATCCAAGTGCCCAGAAGAACACATTGAAAGGCATTCAGCCGCATACAAATATGAGAGTCTGAGGCATTAAATATGACAAATTGGCATGACTTGGCAGTCTTCCTTAAAGTGTGCCTTGGTTTGAAGCAGATGCAGCCAGGCATTTTGATCCAACTTTAAGATGAAAAAATATTCTTTGTCTGATCCCCCGAAGACTGACACGTTTTTACCAGAAAATTTAGCTGCATGTTGGCTGACAGAAGATGTTAAAGATTACAGCAGCAAAGCCAAGAGAAGGGAAACTGGTATATGGCACCAAAGGAATTACTGCTTGTCCATCAGAGGTATGGCTATGAATCAGTCATATTGGGCACTGAAGGCTATACCACTGTACAAACTGTGTTCAGAGTCGTATCAAACCTCACAGCCTTTGCCTCTGTGGGTTTTAAGTTTGTGTCATACATGGGATTTTCAAATGAAGCTTGTCCATTACTGTTTTCATGTCCAGCATATCCATTGTACTGTACTTTTGGTCTTGTTCTGGGGAAAAAAAGACAAGAAATTATCATTAGCAATAATAGACATTCTAATATTTCCACTCTGTCTACATACTACAGCAAGTGTCAGGAATATCTTCCACTCCTAGAGGTAGTAACCTCCAGGTAAGTGTCTGCAATTCCAGTTATTCCAGGTAGGTCTCCCGCAGCATGTCTTTCTACTTCCATACCAACAATAAACACTGCTGAACACCTTGTCCAAACACCTGTAATCAGATTGATCAAATCCTGACTGATATTCACCTAAATGTTGACAATTCAGCATCAAATGATACTAAAAAAACTAACCAATAATTTATTTTTGATAGTGTTTTCTCACCATGAAAGATTTATCAAAACTTCAAGAACGTTCACATTTTTATGCAAAGTACTGTTAGAACATATCAAGCCAATAATTAAATGAAAATAAACGAGAATTATGCAGATTTTCTGATACATCTGGCAAAGTGATATCCTATGATATTATATATTAGTATTTTAAACTTAAATCTCTTGGTATCTAGAAGTATCTCAAGAAATACAAGAAGTTCATTATATTGTTTTATACATATAATTGTAATAAGGCAAGAAAGGAGACAAAAGAGTGCAAAATGTAAGTGCTTGGTGCTTAATAAAAGAATTTATAGTCTCATTATATAACTTCAGAAAAGGGTTCGTGAAAGTTAAATTCTCATAAAATTATTCTGTTTTGGATAACAGATAGGGAAAACTATCACTGAAAGATATCACTAGTGGAAATTGACAGTATGGAAATACTTCTGTTACAAATAAATATTTTTTTATGCCTATTTTAATTTTATACCTACTAAGCAAACTTAGAAAGCTGATTAGGACCTTTCCTAAGTACAAGAAATTAAATATATTTTAATTTTGCTCAGAAAGATTGGGATGCAGTCTTCATTCCTGAAGTAATCCCTGTCAGCCAGATAAAAGGTACAACTGTGTAAAAAAGATTTAACAACCCTGGTTCTAATTAGATGATGCTTGTGTAAGATAGGCACAGCAGAAACATCCATAAAATTGCACCCTAAGACCTTCAAACTCCCTGTTACAGAGAGCCCCTAGGGACATAACTACCACTGCATCATTTTGAAAGTTACATGTTGTTGTTCTGATCATTAATGTAATTTCAAGAAAGACCCTTCAAAACTTATAGATTCTGTTCTCTTTCCATTGGAACACCCTTTCTTTTGAAAAGAATAAATTTTGACCTAAAATTAATTTACCTCACTAATCAACTTGGTAATTTTTTGATGGCAGTATGACACTGATAACCTCTCTAAAACCTGCAGTTTAGTGTAAGTAATTCACTGGAAATAGAAGAAAGGGAAAAATATTATTTGAAATATTAAGTTATGAGAAACATCTCCTATCTCAAATATAATTCAAATGCAGGCAGAACTGCAATGCTGCACCAGCCATACCATTAACAGAGGGATTATAGCTGCTTCTCTAAAGATGGAGTTTTATCTCTTTTAAATACATACGTATCTCTACTGCTAATGTAGGGCATTAAAAATTCACAGGATAAACTACAAGATGTACCTCTATGTCACAAAATAATTTTTTTTATGAGTTTGCCTCCTCTTTCTAAGCAATATTCCCTTTACATTCTATCTCTTCTCCAGATCCAAATGCCTGGGCATTCATGATGCTCTTAAAGCTCCCCCACACCACTGCAGAACAGGAGCTGTCTGAAAATGTACACCTGCAGGCATCAGAAAACCGTCTTACAATATCAAGTTTGAAGACATAGTTGACAGCTCTTCCTGAGCAGTTTTTGTCAACAAAAGGCTATACTAGATTTCAGGATCATTTTAACTACAGTTCCCAAGTTCAAGCCCCACAGCAATGTGTTTTTCTGAAACCATCTAATGCTGACAAGGGCAGACAGTCTACTGCATCCTAGGGTACTGGTGGACCTCAGATTATCTGCGTGATTTCTTGCAATCACAAAATACTCTTGGTGTCATGATTATAGAACAAAAGTTTAAAAAGCATGTTCCTGTTATATACTATTTTGCAAATAGTTCTCATAATGAATAAATTTTCAGAAGATACGTAGATATCAGGCTTCAAATCAGATTTCAGACAACATTGATGGATTTATTCTACTATCTAGTGACATATAAAAGATTCATAAGACCTGAAGTGGTGCCAATTCTTACAGTAATCACTAGCTGACTCAGCACATACTTTAAGTAGTCGCATTATGGGGCTGTTCCCTCACGGGATTTATGGATTTTTCAGCTTGTATAATTAATACTAATAAGCTTTTTGAAAAAAGTAGCATACATTCAATTTAATAAGGCATTAAAATGAAAAAATAGAACATGTGACCTCAGATTTCAATTTGATTCAGCCTAACGAACCAAGAAGGTTGAAAGGTCTTTGCTCCTTAACAGAGCAACTCATTTTTCAAAATGTACACCATTAAGAACTGCCCTGCACTGAACTCCTTCATGGGAATACCTAGAAATACTTGTCTTTCTATAGCAAAGATATTCTTAAAAGCTTTTAGCACTGTGTTCTCTAGTTACCTACCAAAGTCAAACCAAAAAGCTTATTAAATTATTGAATAAATAACATTTACAATACCTGTGTTTGTAGAGGTAAAATGCAAACCCTGATAATATTAGAGCAAAGAATGGTACCAGGATGGCAGCTGCAACTGAACTGCTGTTTGTACCATAGTAGTGATTTGAAAGATCTGTGTCTGCACTTAGAGGACCTGAAATGAAACAAAATTGGCAGAAATAAAATTTCCATATTATCTATGGGGAGAAATAAAATCCCCATGTTATCTAGCTAATGATGTTCTTTGTTCTCAAGAGTTAAAAAAGATGTTGTCTTGATCAAATATTATATTTAAAAACTTGAAATAAATAGCGTGCAGAATCATAGTATAAATATTGTAATACCACTTCATGATATATCAATAACTATCAAAATTATTTGAAAATAGTATTCAGCAAGTAAAATAATTATGCTTACTGACATAATAATCTCCTGATGACTCAATTTAATAAAGATAAGCCATATAACTTCTAAAACACAAATTAATTCTGCAAAAGTACTGTATGCCAGCACCTTGGAAACCACAAGCAATGTGAGACCACAACAAACAAGAACAAGGAAGGAAAAACTGAGATGACTGCAATGAAACAGTGCTTCCGCTCGACTCAGTAGCCCTCCCATGTCTGCACCTGTGTCCACGTCCCTCCAGCAGCTGTGGATAAAACAGTGCAGAGAATGCAAACGCAGTGGCCTGTGGCACGGCCTCGCTGAGCTCCTGTTGTGGACAGGCAGATAACCTGGACTGTAAAGCATTTTGCAGAGCACATTTTTTCATCAGTATAAAGAGACACATCACTAAGTTGATTAAATAATGACCACCTCAGTAATTCAAATTGTGAAGGATGAAAGACAATTTAATGATGAAAAATACAGAAAATTTTAGAGGAAAAAAATGATTTTTGAGATCAAACTCCATGTTGCCAGTTTGAACTCACAGCTCTTCAGAAAGCAATATAGGTCCCATTCAAGAAAGAAAGACCAGACTAGAGGGAATATACAGTGAGGATCGGGCTTGGACAAGTATCTGTGCTTGATATTCTGGGGTATTATTGCTATTGAGAGTGGAGAAGAACAGGAGACACTGCTGTTTACCTCTCTGAAATGTTCCAAACCACCAGTACAGGGTGTTTCAAACACCACAACTCCCTCATTGGCAACAGCAGCATCAATCAGTCTTTTTAGGACCCTAGTGCAAACCAGTTATACAGCAGAGACATGGCCACAATGCTAATTGCACCAGTCTATTAAAACATCTAAGTTCAAAAACTGACAAAACCAAAAAAAAAGAGAGAAAAGTAATTATTCTCCTATGATCCCAGGAAGTGTTCAAGGTCAGACTGGATGGGGCACTGGCAACCTGATCTAGTGAATAGATCACCTGCCCACAGCAGGTAGTTTAGAACTAAATTATCTCTAAGGTCTCTTCCAACCCAAATCATTCTACCATTCTATGATTTCTTGCAGTTCAAGCTCAATGGAAAAGGCAAATGAGATTTTTTTTTTTCCCGTGAGATATCTTTAAACCACAGGTATTTCCAGTGTCAATATTAAAAGAGCTTTGGCACATTTAATTTTAAAAAATGTACTAAATTTTAGGAAGCAACTAAGTGGCCTTTAAAATGAAGCTAACCTCCCCAGGAATTTCAGTATTGCTACATTTGATCACTTAAAATATGACAAAATATTGCTCTACAATCTTTTTCACTGTCTTAATCTTCTGTCAGGTTTTAGACTTCTCTACACATTTCTCTGCAGAACTGGTGAAGGAAAACCTTTTCAAATTAATAAACCTATTATTGTGGTAGATGGAATTGTTATGAGTTCCATAACACTACTCTTAACATTGAACTGTTTTAAAATACAAGCATTTTACAAAAATCTTGGGATTTGGTAATACAGTATTTGTCCCAAAACTCAAGCAGTGGAAATACATTTGGCATAAATTTATGTATTTGTACTGCATTGCACATGTACTGGATATCCTCTAACTAATCTAAATTAAAGACAGACAAACTATGGTAGGTCAAACGGTTAATAGAACTTTTAGAAGTACTGATTGAAATGTTTTTTAGTGGTTAAAAGAAGTGACAGACTTGAACAAAAACCCAACCAAACACATTCAGTTATCACTTTCTTCAGCCTATACCACCGCAATCTCCAGCAGTTTTTTCAATTATTTGGAGTAATTAATAAAAAATAAGGAAATTATCAAATTCATTGAAGTCAAATTAAAAAACCAAAAATCTGGAAATAATATTCAAATTCTTATACAAATTTCAAATAGAAATATGTGTGAACAATGATGTCTTAAATTCTATCTCAAAGCTATCATCATACCACATATAATAGATATATTTTAATGTACAAGCAGCAGAAAAAAACTATAAAATTCATAAAAAACAATTTTTAGTATGAGCTTTTTGGTTTTTTTAGTTAATTTTAAAAAAGTGTTGTGTAGCTCAAGATTTTAAATCAGGCACACATTTACACTTATAGTGTTTCTTTTAAGTTATCTATGTTGGATAACCAATTCAGATTTAATACTTTACACAAGACTTCTAGAGGAGGTAATCACACATTCTACATCTCTACAGTTTTTGAAGTACCACACTTAAGGTAACAAAACTAGAAATTTTTGACTGAAGTTTACAAGCTTTAAATGGAGTGTTTCAACCTTGAGTTGACCAGGTTCAGACTGTGCATTGCATGTGCTTTTCATTAGGGAAAAAACCTTCACTACAGTTTTGCATAATCTAAATTTCAGTCATGTATGAGACTCAGTATAATTTCAACATGGTCCGCTCTACTCATTATAATAATTTTCAGATCTGTTTGTGATTAAACATATCCTGATGTGGACTTTGTCATTCTCCTGACAGCATTATTATTGTACTGCCCAAACCAGGGTAGTAATTACTACCCCATCTAAAAACAGAAAAGTGGAAATTCCTAAATATACACACAAATTGTATGCAAAAGATATTTTTATTTACTTTTCATTAAAACAGCCATATTTTGTCACTGGATAATGTATTAGTTAAACGAGGGATGTTCAGTAAGATTATAAATGTTTTGGGGTTTTTTTTAACAGTTCACATAACAGGGCTTTAGCCTCTTAAAACAGCAGCAGTCAGGTAAATTCAAATTTTGATAAGACACAGTGAATTCATTAATGTATAAGCTGTGTTCTTTTCTTCTTGAGGTTATTGAAAAGTGTTGTCATTTATACCTAACAGAAAAAAATATTTTTAAAGAAAATACTGTGCAACCTGATCTCATGGTGGCAACCCTGCCCTTCTAACCCAAGTCATTCCACGTTTCTGTGATTAAGAACATTTTATTATCATTTTGTGGATGTATCATATGCATTTCTCCGTTGTCTCCTAGCTCAGGGTTTCAGTTGACCAGCATCTGTACAGCATAGCTCAGTTTTACTAAGAGAAATACTGTTCAAGTCAGAGAAAATGTGACAGCAAAAGCCATGCAAGATTAAGAAAAGTAGAATTACATGCCTAAGAGTAATTTCTGAGACAAGGATGGTTAGCAGGTCAAAGATTTAAGAGAAAAAAATACCAACACAGAAAGAAAATCAGCAGCTTCCAAGGAACAACAGAGGCTGGACTTTCTTCACCTGACTGAACCTGCTGGACAGCAAAGACTCTTTGGATAGGTGCCTCACTGGGTGTAGACATGTATTACCAAATAGTTTCATAGCTCATTACTCCAGATATCTGTTTGTGCTTTAGTTAACAAAAGCACAAACAGCAGCTCTGTACTCTGGGGCTCCTGTGGAGCTCTCTCTGGAGCTCTCAGGGTACTCTTTCAGTACCCTGTTTAGATGTAGAGTTTTCTTGTGAATGATGAAGTTTTGTGAAATTATCTGGAGAGGAAGGATGATTTATAGAGTGAAATTTTAAATTCATATCTCATGATATTCAACACTTTTAAGAGTTGATTAATTTCCAGTAATGAATGTGCATTACACAGCCATTGATCTAATATAACGCAGATGCAAATTAATTATGCATATTTCTTTTTTTAAAATATGTTATGTCAATCTAGACAAGTCAAAAAGTACTTAGAGGAAAAAAAAAAGGGTGGGTCATTATATTTCTCCAGAAAAATAAATACAGGAAAATAATAATTTTGCGAAAAAGGTTTCTCTTCTCACAAACCCACCTTTTTACACAATTTTAAAAGACGTGTCCAAGCTGGAATGAAGAAGATTTTAGAATAAACATTTTCTAGAAATTTAGTGTTGAGGCATAGGCATTCAGCCATTGCTGAAACTGAACTTAGCCACAGACTTGCATCCTTTAAAAACCAAGTTGCTATAACCTAACAGACAAAAAGCCCTCTGAAATTAGATTACTGGGTGAAAGAGGTTAAATAATCTGGTGTCAAACTTGGGCCTTTTAAGAAGGCTCAGGTACTGTTCTAGTTCTCTAAACAGACTTATAACAGATCTCTTTGTCCTTTGGATTGTTTTCTAAGGCTACAACCAAAATTGCTTCTGAGAGAGGATAAAAAGTACAAAGAAAGAAAAGTTCTTTCTGTTTACATGTCATTAAGTTCAAAGACTGAGCCTACTCAGTTGTTTGAGCACAGTTCTAATAAAGCCAACATTGTGGGTTTGATTGCTATATGAGTCATTAATTTAAGAGATGGACATGATTTTCCTTATGGGTCCCTTCCAACCCAGAATATTCTGTGATTCTGTGATACCCACTGAGATCAGTCTTTTTCTAGCATTGTGTTATAGAAAATTATTCATAAAATACATTGGTCTTTCCCACTTGACCAAGTAGTTCTTCACAAATGCTCTCTTTGAAATATGCTTGCAGATGGAGAATTTCATATTGCTTTATGTATGCACCAGTTTATGTATATCTTTGGCTTACTGAACAGGCAGCAAATAATTAAACTTAAAAACCAGAACTATGTTAAGTCTTCAGACAGAGGATATATAAGATCATCATCTCAGCAAAATATTCATAAATATAATAGATTTAAAAAAGGAAGCAAATTACCCTTGAATATAAGACAGTATTGACAAATATGACCTGTATTGGATAGAAATTTGCTGCTTCCTTTTAGCTGTTAATTATTCAGTAGAAAATAAGCAATTTATAGAAAATCAGTGCCTATTTAGCAGTCTTGTAAAAGAGATGGTGTCTGCATTTGTAGCAAACTCTCTACTGAGAGGTCAAAGCTGAAGACGAGAGGTCCTCAGTCCAAGAATGCAGAGTTAACTTGGACACTCCAGCTCCTTACTAGCCTTATACAAACTGATCTCTTATATCAGAGCTCTAAGGGTGATATGGACAATATTTTCCACTACTGTAGAATACATCCACTGAAGAATTCTGTAACTGTTTAACTTTGTGCTTATTCTTCAATTACCACTATGAGTTATTAATTTCACATAGAATCGAACTTTTGTTTTAGGTAGCTGGCAAACCATAGATATATTTTTTGATCTTACTTAATATAATAGCAAATACAAATATACTTTCCCCTCCAAACAAAAACAACAAACCACATTCTTACTGTTTCAAGATACCAAAGGCTGCTTAACAGACACATGTTTGAACAAATGTTGATGCTCTACTTTTATAGTATGATAGCTAAAATCAGAAAGCAAAAGCAGCTTAGATATTACAGAAGTAAAGATTACATGAAAGTAGAGGCAACCACATAATCTGTCCTACACAGGAGTTTATTCTGAAGATTGAATTTGTATTTGGCTTCAATAATTGGCAGTCTTTAGGCTGGGACTCTGAAGAGATGGATTTCTGCCCCTAGCTACTAAACATAGTTAGTAATTTAAGAGATTGCCAAGATGAGCAAATCTGCAGCATAGCTGCTATTACAGTACTTAATAGAGCAAAGAAGTACAAAAGAGATTCAACAGGACTCTAAAGAGCACTGGGTACAGCAGCAGTGAAGCTAATGGAACCAAGGCAATTTGTAAAGTATACACACAGTCTGTCATAGAGATATTGGCTAGGCTGTCTCCTCTTCCTAGACCAGTACTCTTCTGTGTATATACTGTGCTTGGCCATTTTGCAGTAGTTCCAGGATCAGAAAATGCAGATGCCTACACTTAGTATTTGCCAAAAATGTTTTATGAGTGAATATTTCATAAGTAAAAACTTCAGTTTTTATGATAAAACTATTTTATGAGAAAAATAACTAGTCCTATACCAGTGGCTAGAGCACTTGAGACCATAGCTGTAATACATACCTCCGACACTTATTTAATATTTTTGACATTAAAGTAAAATTCTATCCAAATACACATACATTCTGAAAACATCCACCAGCAACAGGCACTCTCCAAATGACACTGTCAAAATTAGGGTTGATTCTGTCCTTTTAATTTCTTGTATCATTCTGACTACAATTTATATATTTAAGCAGGAAATGTTTTTGCATTGCATGATATCCCTGGTACTTTCAAAAAGAAATGCAAGTGCTTGCAATTGCATTCTCTTTAGGAGCATCCTGTACTTATTAGGTTGCTACACTAGAAAACCTGTGATAGTAATGTGTTAAGCAGAGTTAAATTAAGATTTGAACTGTATATTTCAAATATGCATATTGGTTATGTTTTGTAATAGGAGTAGTGTAAAATAAACCTGCCTACTTCATCTAAATAACTGAGTGATTCTTTGAACTCATTCTTGCAAGACCCCAAAAGATGATACATATTAAAGATCTATGAAAGTATGTACCTTGTCTTTGGAGCATAAATTTTCCAAAGTCTTTTCCATGTATATCACCTTGATAAGTAAAAACTCCTCTTTCAAGCCCTGAGGATACCTATAATATGTTAAAAGAGAAAAAAGGATTTCTGAAATTCATAAATAACGTTTAGCATTTTTTCTGACTCAAGACTAGATAATATGGAGCACAGATTTTCACACTTAGCCTTTAGGATAGTAGTGACTTTTCTGCGCTGATACAATATTTATTACGTCAAATAATTTATTTTATTTATTTATTTGCAATGGTATTCAAAATAATACTGGGAATGTTTTAAAAATAACTAATGTATATAGCTGGGTTTTAAAATTCTTAAAATGCCATACTCATAATTGCATTAGTATGCAGATATAGAAGCCTGAAGAATTGTGAGATTTAAAACTCTCTTCCATAGAAAGTATCATGAGGCAGAAAGAAGAAATGCAAAACGTAAAACAACACCGTTTTCCTTGAAGATTAGGTGTACTTTTATTACAGTGAACTATTTACCAAACCAAAAAAAGGACAATATTACCAAAGGTAAAATTCCACTCCCATGTAAGAAAACAAGGCAAAGCCATAGCAAAATATGCTGATTTATTCCTCCTTCCCTTTCATATACTAAAAATTCTAATCAGAGTACAGTAGATAGAAGTTTGTATACGTATTTTTGAAGGAGAATGGTAATCTAATCTCTACACTGACATCCAGAGAGCTGGAATACATATTTGTAAGACAAAAAAATTTATATATTTACATAGATAATCACAAATTACTTCAGAATTTAATCTCAGCCATTTTTATCCATGGGTACTTACATAACCATCTAATGCCCAGTTGTCGTTTTCATACTTGCTTACAAAAATGTCACTTGGTCCTTTAATTTGAAAAGCTTTCAAGAGCAAATGGGCTTCTTCCTTCTTATAAACACCTATTAAAATAAAGGAGGCAAGACATACCTGTTAAACAAATTTTCAACCAGTTTGTTCAAATATCCTTTAAAATCTAATTATATCACTTTAGAATTAAAACAGTTTGCAGAAAACATTCTGTAATAATAGAATTTCATTATGTGAAAAACCTCAAGATTTAAAGTACTGTAATGGCTATCTCTTTTTTAACTCATCTTTTGCCTCATCACACTTGATAAGAGTATGCAAAGATAGGTTTGTAATAATTTTTTCGAGAATAAGGAAAGAACACTTGTGTTTTTACACTGTATTTCAGGAATTCAGATAGAACTCCTTTCCTGGAATTTCACTGTTTTGGAAATAAATGGATTTTACTGACATCACAACAGTATATTGCTACAGTAGATATCAGTAGTGCAGTAAAAGAAAATTCCTGTTTGGCAACCAACTACTGCAGTTCTCTCTGAAGTCTTGACCTTAAAATATAGTGATAGCTGATAATGTTCCCTTCAGTACAGCTGTGATGAAAGGCTAATTCTGAACTTCAGTTAGATTAGCAGAAAGGAATGCATGATGTTGGTCATAAGGTATGTATTTACAAGGTTATTTAATTATCTGTGTCAATATATTATGCTATGCCATTATTAATACCACTTTTTTAAGGTAGATGTTAATCAATATTGACTGAGCTCTCCAGCTTTACAATTCTTAGTATACCTGTATACATTTTGTCTCCCACTTCAGTATTTCTTGTGAGTTCAACACACCAATGCTATCCAAGAGTCTTAGACGAATAAACCCTACCTCAATATCTATTCAAAATATAATGGCTTAAATAGATGGGTGACTGCACATGAAGTGACAGAAGTCTGTGCAGACCATTTTGTTAAAACCTTTCCTTTTGCAAAAGAAAATTATTTTTAGCAGAAATATAAAGTTTTTGTTACATTTTCCATTTGAATGAAAATGCATCAAAATTGAAAAGATTAAAAAAACATATTATAAGAACTTCTTTAACACCAAATTCTGAACCTACCTGATAGTTTGAGCTGTATGTTGGATGCCTCAATGAATGTGGCATTCACTTTGCTGCTTGTAGTATTGAACCAATCAACAGTGAGAGTAGCAGGCTGTCTTTTCCCTAAATATTCATAAAATCCTTTCCATAGGGAATTTATAAAAAACACATCTGAAGGAACTAAAAAAAAGTGTGGGGGGAGAGAAACAAAGAAAGAAGTAAACTACAATGAAATAACAATCTTTCTAGCCATACTTATGCTCATAATTTTTTTAAACAATCAATACACTGTTCTAGGGAGGTATAATAACAAAAATTTGAACAACAATACAGACAATATATCCAATAACCTTTCCATACAATTGGCTATAACATACTACACCTGTCCATCATGGTATATGTTCTCAAATAACCTCACACTTTATAGCCTGTGTGATTCAGTGAATGTCCTCAAGACTATGAAAAACAATGGACTCTTCCCTTAAAGGCCTTTACATTTAAGGTATGAGGAAAAAAAAAAAAGTATTCTGAAACCAGAGATTCCTGCAAGGAAACTCTGTCTTAGGCCATCCCTTTTGTTTCACGGATCTATTGAAGCAGCGCTGTGTGATTTTGAACTGAGCATGAATGAATATTCAACTGAATTTACTGAATTTCTGGTACAGTTTTTTCAGTCATTTTTAGGCTTCAAAGCTTTTTTCCATACAATATTACTGCACCTATGAACAGTGAAGTTTTCAAAGAATGAAACTTTTTTTTTTTAAATTTAAAATAAACTGCCGTTTCTCAGCAACTCCATTTTCTGAAGTAAAAATCCTACAAAATTAGGCATGAATTATTGGAAGAAGCATATAAATTTGGATTATTTATTTTATGTGATTGGTATCTTTCCTCTATACAGAAAAAAATTATTTAGGTATTAGATGTTGTATTTTAAATTCTTTAACTAACCACATCATATCTTAACAAAATGACAGCCCTAGCAAGTATTAAAATTCACTATTACTATCCATGACCTCTACAATTGATACTTTCTAAATAACTAAGGACATTAGAAGTGTTTCCACACTCTTCTTATTAAAGTCTTAAATTAATCGGTTTTTTTTTTTTTTTGCATTTTGTCAAACTCTGAGCACATAAAAGGCAGGTGTTTTTACTGAAGGAAATTTATCAGCAGGTATTCTCTGCATCCATTTTTAAAAATGCTGTGGCTATTTCCTCCTCTACCTAATCACTTATTGCAAAACTGAATCAAGAAAGAAACCCAGGGCAATAATACTTGGCATGCAAGACATCTGAAAATCAGAGAGCTGATTAGCTGTTGACTAAAGGATTAATAATTTCTTCCATGTCTTTTGCCTTAAGTTGTGCAAAAGTCACAAGCAAATGTCCAAGCTCAGTGTGGAATGATTTGAAAACATCATTAGCATGTTATTAGTTCTGTCACTGGATTCCAAATGAGCAGAGACCTATTAAATGGCTTTGAGTGTAAGGGCTTTGAATAATTGGAAGTGTTCCATTTCCGAAGTAAAAGTCAGTGGGGCTTTACACAAGGTTACCTCAATTTACTACCAAAATCTGTAGCATTATGTTTCAATTGGTATGTCACATTCTTTAGAATTTGTATAATTTCTGCAAATACGTGGATTCTCAAAATTGTGTGTCTGACATATTCCCATGAAGGTAAACATCTAGTATTAGTGGTATCACCCAGAGAGGTACTATGTAAGACTTTTATAGAGGACACCATACTTTTATCAAGGTCTCCATATTTTCACCACATTCCAGCATCTTCAGTACATAGTCTGTCTAATAACTCTATCAATAATAGTTGTTAAGCTTTGCAAAATAGTACCACTGACTCAGTATTTACAGAGTTTGCATTTCCAGATGAACAGAATTAGCAGAGAGAGAAAATTTGTATTACTGCTTCCCCAGCCATGTTTTTTTAAATCTTAAAGTGCAAGTGCTGTAGTCCCCAGGGATGCTGCTTTGGAAAGCCTCTGAGAAGACTGTGCTGAGCACTTACAAGGTCCCACCCCTGTGGGCAAATGCAAAAGAGTAGAACGAACTAGCTATTAGTATTCCAATACTGCACTGACTGCACGGATTGTTCTCAGGACATGACAATTGGGAAATCCATGGCTACTCAGTAAAACAGCTTCCTAACTATTATTTTTAAGACTATATAGAGCAGTGAGAACAGTGGGAACCAAACAGAGTAATATAGTTCTTAATTCTCACATGGATATTTTAAGAATTCTTTCGTTGCAACTTAGTCACGTAAAAATGTTTTACTATTCCTTATGAAGGCATAACTCTGCCAAAAAACCCCAAACAAACCAACAGAAAAATCCAACAAACTAATAAATATAACTTGCATTCAGTTGTCTAAAGGTGAAAAACCAGAACATGAATCTATTCTGTTACAGAAACTGTAGTTTACCAATATTTACTTATTTATGTTCAAAATACAAATTGCAAATCAAATTGTATCAAAAGTCAACATGACAAGGCAAAGGAAGTATTTCAAAATACCTAATGGTCTATAACAAAGGAAATGAACAATTTTAAAACACATTATAATAGTGCAGAGCTGTTTCTTGAAAACCACTTAAAACTTTTTCTTCTTAATTACTGTAATTTGTTACAGTTTCACTTTTCTGCTTCCTATTACTGGTACTTTCAATAACAGCATTTAATTATTTTTTAATAGCTTTTAAATAGTAGTTATAAAAACTAGTTACAAAGGACATGATATTGTTTGAATTGATACTGACACTCTGCATAGTGAATATATTTGGAAACTAGGTCTACATTTTAATTTGGCATTGAAACTTCAAAACTTGTGTGGTAGCAGATTAATGCATACCTTAGATGTTTCGTGACGTGAAGCCTCCAAAAAATGAAGATTGTATATTGATTATAATGAATGAACACTAAATCCTGCTTTATTGTGAGTCTATAGAAGTAATGTGTTTCAGAAGAACTCATTTATGGATTCACCTGACACTCTCACTAATACACTCTCCAGGAAGGTTAATTATTAGCAGAAATACTTTTTCATCCCATCTTCTCTACAGAGTCCTTCTTTGAATTGCCACGAGTGTGAACCATTAATCTTATTTTCCCTGCAGCTTTGCTAAAAATCAAAATACAGAATTGCAAGCTCATTTATTTAGTGATGACTCTGCTTATTGTGGAGTAAGTTAATAAACAAAATTAGGAGTTTCATTTTCTGAATGAGGATTTCTTAGATGCATTTGTCTATTTTGTCACTGGCAGGAGGAATAGGTTAATTGCATAGATGTTCATGAAGTGGCATAGAAAAGTAACAGTAATGTTTGCCTGCCTTGCCACCTGTCTGCTGGCCCACACTGTTTTGGAAACCTTGCATTGGAGTACATGGAGAGTTTATGTGAAGTGATGGCCAAGAATATTTCCAAAACTCGTTTTGGGGTGGGTTTTTTATGTATCTTACAACATGTGCAATGTGAAGGGCAGAACTTTGACTGAAACTAATGCCTCCAATTATAGCATACTCATTATAAGGCTCTCCATTATAGCAATCTCTCTGATATAAAACATCAAATCTGAGGTTTGTGTATATAAACTTCATCTGTTTGAGATTTTGTGCAATTCACAAAATTGGCACTATAGAAATTTTTAAAAATTTCTTTGCGAAAAAATTTCATTGACTAGGTTTCACATGTCACCTGTTATTATGAAAGACCTTAACATTTATATTCCTTGGAAATTAGCAACAAATACTTCACTAAAATATTGGAAAAAGTTTTATTATCCATAACAATCTTGGGTGAAAATCAATTTATTTTATTTAGATCTAAAGCTCTTCTTGTATACAAACCTGGAGTTTTAGTTATTGTTTCATTAACTTCTCTCACTCCTTTACCTACAAGTAAAAAGACAAATTATCATTTTCACGAACATATTTGTGTGGTTTTTGTATTTTTTTAATAAAATGTTAAAACAATACCTGTTGGATGCAATAATCTTTTATCCAATAGAGTCACTATTAAAACAGAAATAACTTGTCTTGGATATTTTACATGTTTAAAACTATCCACTTGCACAAAAATATCAGTAAATAATGTAGGTAATTAACATTTTTACTGTGGAAAGTTGTCTGGCTAGCTAAGTATCTCATACATTTAGGGCAAAAATGTTTATATCAGTCCCAGTGCTATAAAAGAGAGCCTTATAGAAGGGACAAATTCCATATCTAATTATGAATAATAATATTTTAAATATAGTAAAAATTGGTTTAGGAAAGACCGATGCATTTATGACACAAACCAGCAAGAGCCAGATAGCTTGATTCATATAACAGGATCAGACATCATAGGAAAGAGTGACAATTTTTAAATTAAAAAGGTGCAATTTGCTATATTTCTGGTACACTAAGCGAAGTTATGTCCATTGAGCCTGATCAAGTTCAGGACTCATCATCTGGCACATTAGAAAGGATAGTGTCCCATTGGAAGACTTGGTATTGCATATCATATGGGTTTTTTTCTCTTTATGAGCAGAAACTCACTATTTAGACTGATCACATGCTAAGAAAGCCCAAAAAGTGTAGGACACTCAATGAGAATTGTACCTAAAGACTGCAACCCTTTCTTATAGAAATTTTTACTGCATTTTATCTTCAATAAATAAAATAACCAAAAAAAACCTCCAAAAAGGTAATTTTTCTCAAATTATTAACGATACAGTATCTATGAAAAATAATCCTTTAGACACACAGAATAAAGTTCTAATATGTAGAACAAATGATAATGCTGAATCAAGGAAGTCTGCCCTTACATTAAAGAAAAATAACTATTGCTCAAACATCAAAACTATTCAGGACACTTTGATATATAAAAATTAAAAATCATACTGCAAAAACTTTCCCTTTACATCTATTTTTCCTCTATTCATATTTTAAATATAATTTTATTTAATTTTTATGAATTAAGAACTAACAGCCATGTTGATTTGCATGTGAAGAGCAAATTCAGACCTCATAACTGTATACTTGGATTTACTCTAGAAAACTATATGAAAGTTACACTGATATAAAAGTGGATTATAGTGCAGAGACTTTTTTCTTATTTTTTGGTTAATTTTTAATTTATAAGATTTCCTCAAAGTATACCTGCATGAATCTAAAAGCTAGGATATTAAATAACTTTTCTTGTTCTTATAGAAAATTATATATTAAGCACTGAATACATTGAAATACTATTTAAAACTGACATATAAATAAATGCAGCTAAAGTAGTGCATAATATTGTTTAGGTTGTGTTTGCTGTTATTAAGGGTAAACATGTATGTGTTTCTGTGCACTTGCCCACCTTTTCCTCTTCCATGAGTTCTAGATGTTAGGTTCACTTAGATTTCTTCACCATTTCTTTCATAAAATAAAAGCTGTTGTTCCATGTGTGTCATTGAATAGTAAGTGGAAAAAAATTAATACTACTAAACTAAACAAAAATTTCAGGGAGAATTAATTCAAACCCAGTAGGATCCAAGAAATCGCTTGAGTAATGACTTACTTTTACAAATAGGTGATTTTCCTGTCCATTTCATATCTGGCTTACATGTCCGATGCTCTGATCCACCAGCAAGAAAAAATCCTGGCTGACAGGTATACACCAAAGTATACCCTAAAGTAGGAAGATCTATTGCTTTCACATCTACATGGGCTGGTGTTTCTGGCTGCCTGCAAGCATGAGCTGCAAAGGGGTTTTTACAGTTAGAAAACGTAGTGGTAAGCAGTTTCCATAGAATAAGACAATCCAATTTGAAATAAATGCATGGCAACTCTGGATGGTTTTTAGCAATGTCAAGTAGCTATTACTTGCAAAAGTAACACTCAGAGTTTATAGCTATATTATTGTGGGATGGAAAGGATACTAATGTGCATTATTTAAAGAATAAACCAAAATCAAATCATGCTAGGAATCAGAAAATAGTTAAAATGAGGGGAAGCACATGCCATTGTACATGATGCAATGATTGGTCCTGTGAATTATTGTCCTGTCAGTTTCAAGCATCAATGCCACTCTGTGTTCTGAAAATTAGAGTGGTTACTGTGATGAATAAATGCAATTCAATTGAAATAAAGGTTCCACAAGAATGTTTTGTCATAGGGCATTGACTATAACAGATTTGGTTACTCAGTATGCTTCTTTCTTTGTAACATATGGTGCTCGATTGTAACAACCCAAAGATAATTTAAAACAGGATAAGAATCTAAGGTCATTGTAATGAATTACTTTTAGCTTAGGTCAGTGTATTTTAATACAATAGTTATTTGATGTCCTCCAACTCACACAGAGCCATAAGTAATTTGCATAACCAAGCATAGCCCAGAAAAGATGGGTTTTGCTGAGTTCTAGTTTATGATTCACAAAATACTAGGCAACAAAATAGTTCCATGCATATTTCAGGTCACTTTCCATTCTTTATTAATCTACTACACACACAAAAATATTTCTAGCTTAATTAAATTAGCTAATGCAGTAGGTTAACTAAAACAGATTTTTTTTTGAGTAAAACTGATAGAATTATTGTGAACTTCATTAAAAAAAATCTCAAAAATCTTCCTTCAAATTAATACCCCAAATACATCTCTGGTCTTTAAACAGGGAACAACAACAAACAAAAATTTAAAAAATATGTTTTAAATAAAGCTACCCATCCTTGTAGCAAATAATTTGTCATGAATTTATGTATCACATGTATCACTTTTCAACTCTTAAAACTGTACACTGTTCTAAGTCATTAAAATAGAAACCAGACTTACGAATGCATTCAGATTGTATGCCACTCCAAGTTAGGTTAGCCAGACAAGAACGAGTGGTGGATCCCTGAATATGATAACCTTTTCTGCATCTGAAATAGACTGTGCTCCCAACCTAGGGATCAAACCAGAATGTTAGGCAGAAGAAGGATCCATCATGTGTAGTCAGATATCAAGACAGTGGAAAGTTAATACAGCTTTTTTCAAAAATAAAAATGTCTACTTTTTACAGTTCCTAGAGTTACACTTTTTTTTTTTTTTTTTTACTCTGATAAAATAGTTGAGGAACTGAGTCTTTCATGATCTCATTTAAAAGCATTATGTGGAAAAATATTGACAGTTCACATGGAAAATAATTATATTCATACATTTCTTCTGATTAGTTTTCAGTGTGAGAGAAGCAAACTAAATGCCTGAGATACCTCTCTTTCCTGTATATCACTGCATATATTTTGATAGACCATAAAGTCACTTTCAAAGGTTTTTCATTGTCTGATTTGACTAAGTATGGGGTTTTTAGAATGAAAAGAAAAAAACTATGAAGAAGTGTTTAATCTACAAACATATTCACTAGAGAAAACTCCAGGTGAAAACTTCTTACACTGCATTTATTACTATTAAGTTTTTTTTGAGATGTTCAGCTAGCAAAAGCCTTCCTATGGTCAAATATGATATGACCTTTCTCAAAAGAAAAGGTAAAAATAACTGAGAAAATGCTCTTTAGATTTCAACTGGGAATAGGATTGCATGAAAACTACAAACAAAATTGCAGGTGAGAAAGAGTTTTTTTAAGAGATGAGAAAGAGATTGTGTAGCGAGTTCTAGTAAAATGAACTTATTGATAGTACTGATAAAAATAACCAGAATGTAACTCAGGTCAAGTTGTTTAATGATATGGGGCTAATCAGTAAAGCATTACTTTTGTTTTGGATAAAAAATCTTGTCAATAATAGGTAAATAAATAAATAAATTAGACAAAATTCACATTATTGGAAATTATATTACTTTAATAAAGTTACATATCACACAGACAAGTTGCAAATGAGTAGTGATCAATGTGTATTAGTAAGAGCTTGCAGTTATAGAAAGGCAGAGAGCTCTGCATTGCAAATATCATAGAAGGACTTCAATGGAAATTAAAAATTAGCATCTTCAAAAGTAGCTACCTCTATCTATACACTCAATTATATAAAACCTGCTTATCATGATAGATGTTGACCAAATGCACACCATTTCTCCCAGAAGTAGCTTGGGAAAATCAAGCTTGGTGTTTTTAAAGGTCATATTAGTGATATGGCTTTGTAGACTTATGTCTTTCTAACTATTTTTGAACATATTCTCTCTATCTTGTCAGGGACATGCAGTATGTCTTTCATAGAGACTAGAAAAGTGTGTGGTTAGTCTTGAGTCTAAGGCATCCTACTTGTGCCAATTCTGCTATCTGTCAGTAATAACGAGATGCAAATCTTTTCTCAGAGCTCCAAAAGACCAAGCAAAAAGTAACAGAGGTTCAAGGTGGTTAAAGAGTTATACTGCTTTTTCATTTTACTGGTAAAAGTTGAAACAGAAGCAGCACACTCTTTGTATAATACTTGGATGAAAAACATTGGGGGCATTTATAAGTCACAGTGTAGGGAAGCACAAAAGCCAAAGAATGAATGGGGCAAGATGGGATGCTGGTAGGTGAGAAAACTCTACAAAGATCTGCTGCCTGTCATCACACTGTCCTATAAGGAGGAAAGACTGCTGAAAAGTGTTTTATAAAAGCTTGGCTATGTAATATAAATAGGAAGTCCATTAATAATGTGTGAAAAACCCCAAAACAATCTAGTTCTGTAGCCACTAGAGAGAATTCTCCATGTTGTGGTACAAGATGGCACTCTGAGAGTGAACACATGCTGGAGAAAGACTTAATACACAACAGAGGAGGACCTACTATGGCCTCTAGAGGTGAATGAGAAGATCACTTTACTTAAAGAGGAATAACAGACAGCAGAACAGTGAATTGGCCAGTACAATTATTATAGACAATTGTGAGGCAGATAAAAGGGGGAGAAAAAGGAAAACAATCCCTTGCTAAAATTAGGTGCAAAGATTGGAGTTGTTTTTAAAGAGAAAATGAGGACAGGTACAGAATCAAGATGAGACATCAGAAAGCCAACTGCACCTATTACTGGAAGCAGAATTGCCTTGGGCAAGGCCACAAGATATAGCTCAGGGAGAAGTGCCTCAGTATCTGTGAGCCAGGCAGAAGCAGAAGGTGAAGAAAAGAGCTGTCCGCTACAGCAGCAAAAGACAGAAAAATTGTAGGAGAGAGAGAAACCAGAGGAACTTACGGAAAGGACGTTTTGGAAAACAGTTCTACTAATTTGATCACAAAGGGCACACTGCCCTAGGCTCAGAAATAAGTAGCAAACCCAAACAGAACTTATTTTAAGTCACAGATATTTATACCTGAAAAATCTATCCACACAAAGTTTATCAATCTATATAATGACTGTGGATTGGTCATTGCTGTATCTACGGTTATTTCCTCAGTCACTTTTCTTCCTCTCACTCATTAAACTAACAATATGTGAGGAATATGGAAATTATAGAAAGGGCATTCATCACAGAGAACCTGGACACAACACAGAATAATTTTATCTTCTCTGATTGAACAAAACATAACATGAATTTCTAATTTAGTAAAGCCACTTGCTGACTTTTTGTCAAGGACTACATGGCCTTTGAATCACACAGGTCTTTGCTTGTTAGGTATTTACTGACTATTCATCAATGTATGAAGGAATTACTATCATAAAGCAAGGTAATTATATTATGTCATATCATATTAGGTAATCAATTCATAAATAGTCCTCCATACTGAAGTCTCCTAACGGTCTGAATGCATGATATATTGTAGGGTTAGAAGTTCTTTCTTTAAGCTGAATGTTTTAAAAAAAGCTTGGCATGAAGAATGAGTTTTTATTAAAAAGAGGGTGGAAATTTCTTAAGGTTTGCATCAGACATTTAAGACTACAGATAATGTTTCTCAATAAATTTCTTTTGTAATTACTAAACACATTTTCATTTTCAAAAGCTAATAAATAATAATTTAAAAATTACCTCATAACCTCTGGAACTATTTTGTATTCCAAAATGTGGAGTACCAGGGTCTGTACATGTATTGTGAGCTGGATCTAAAGCAAAATGTGAAACACAACACGTATTATTACGGTATGAAAATAATACTCTGAAAATGTTTGCAAAGATTAAATCATTTCATCAATGTCTAGTGATGACAAGAATTCAATTTTGAATTGAATGTGTGTTTTTCTGTATATTTCGCTAGTATTTCCAATTAAATTACCAGGTAGATCAAAGTAATTTGTTTCAGCACTTTGTCATTCTTTTAAAAGGTTTTGCAGGTATTTCTGGTAGTGGAGACTTTACAGTTAGGGTTGCATTAATTTTTAGCAAACTTATCCTTTTAAATCTCTTTGAATCCACAGTATGATTCATTACTCCCAATGCAATTAGAATACACAGAGAAATCTTTAGAAATCTTTATATTATCTTTATTTCAAATGAACAGCTTAATGATAAGTATTTCTAAAAAAAAACCACTCCCAAAGTAAGACAACCAAAACTCCTCAAACACAAAAAATCCCACAAACTAAAAACCCCAAACCCATTATCAGCCTGCTTCTTATAGCTAGGAAATACTTTTTATTTTTGTATAGGCTTTTTTTCCTATGCAACAAAGAAAGCAAGCTTTTAATGGAGCACCATCTCAGTTGTTGCTGGAGAATAAAATTCCCTCCATGCCAACAGATGCCAACAGATTAAAACTCATTGTTCTGTTTCACAAGAGTAATTTAAAGCAGCCTGGAACTATTTTTCATTCAGTAATCTCCATATTCTGGTGACAGGGCTTTGCCCAGTCATATCCACCAGTCAGAGAGCATAGTGTAGCAAGCACAGGGACTGCAAATGCCTAGTCATAATGACTGGACCTAAGAAGCCTCTCTTCTGCCCTCAGACCCTTGCTTATCTCTCTGTAAGAGTATAGGTCACATTTGCCTCGACCCTTACCATAGGACAATTTCCAAAACTCCTAAACCCTGTATAAACACCCTCCTCTGCCCTGCTCAGGAGAAGAGCTGTCACTGAGACCCTTTGCAGAAGATACCAAGTTCTAGGTATTGTTCACCGTTCTTAACCTTCAAATTGCTTAGAAATTTTTTCTGTAAATATGTTAGATGATCTAATATTTTCCTTTTACAGTAACATAAAAACGATGATGTAAAAGAAAAACTTGCATCTTTGATGCAATACTTTCCATGTGCTTCTATATTATACTATATAAAATAGAAACAGAAATTGATTATTACTTTTTCAAAGTTGATTCTTTGCATCAGATCTGAAAATTATCTTTTTTAAGCCTTCTTGCCTCTGTAGCAAAATATAGGTGTAAGATGACTGCCCAGTTTGCAAAAACTATGGAGGGAAGTTTTTAATTCATACAAAATAATTCTGTTGACTGTTATGTCTTCATTTAAAAATACAGGCTGCTTTCAATAATCATGATTGCTGCCTTTTTTCAGAGTGCTCAGCTCTTTCACACAGCCAATATCTCAGCTACATCAAAATATATAAACAGCCTACAATCTACATCTGAATACGTTTGTCTAGAAATATCAAAGAGAATTTTTTTATTATAAAAGTAAACTATTTTCTCTAGCAAGTCACCCCAAATGGGATCAAATTCTGGTGTCAGTGGGAGTTAAATATGTCAATCTGATTGATATAACATGCTAAAAGCCTACCAGTTGTACAACAGTCAATGAAACTGAGAGTATTTGGGAATTAATCAGAATTTCAAAAGATCAGAGATGTACAAGTCCTGTTCACAAAGTCTAAAACACTTTGATTTAGGATTGATTCTGAAAAATGCCCTTAACTCTCCAGTGACAAAATCTGGTCTTTAATCTGCCACAGTCTACTGCATATCCGAGAGATTCTAAAAATAGATGGAACAAATTTATGCACTTGCACTTATTGACGTTCTGCATTTCCAGCAGACAAACAGCCCTGTAAATATAGAAATGACTTCATATATGATTGTGTTTATCCTATAGTATTTACACTCAAAATATAACCTTATTAAACTAGTTATTTTTATATTACATAGATCTTTTCTATCCTTTGATAGCTAACTTCTAGATTTATGATAGTGTAATAGTTTATCAAGAATATTCTCAGTAGAACATGCATTAGTGGTAGTTTATTACCAATGCATGTTGGCTGAATTCCACTCCAAGTACCGTCTGCTTGACAGAATCTTCTTGAAGAGCCTATCAGAATAAAAGGAGGTCTGCACTGGAAGCTAACTTCAGATCTGTACGTGAAACTTTTTCCATTGAGGCGTCCTTCTGCTGGAGTACCAGGATCACCACAAAACACAGCTGACATATAAAAATGAAAAAAAAAAAATTAAAATCTGCACATGCTTTAACCTGAAGTATTCTACATTGTTTTATGTGCCAGGCAGGCATACTGGATATGAGCGCAAATGCTCTGTTCATTTATCTGTGTAGGACTGTAGATCTCCTAAATTCTTGAGAGCAATTTAAAATAAATTGTCACTCTTATAGCTTTCGTAAGCATAGAACTTAACCTGGAAAAATAGAGCTTTTAAGTGAGACATTTAAATATTGATTCGATTTGGATGACAAAATAATCCTGAAGTAGACAATGCAATATTGCAATGCTTAAAAATAAAACCATTTTTTCACATTTGACACACTCAAAAGAGTAGGTTGGAAATTTTTGCCTTAATTAGATAAAAGGGAAAATGTTTATCAGGCTCCTAACAAGATTTCAAACACTCAAAGAGTCGAGTTGACAGATTTAGAAAATGCTGAAAAATAAATACAAGCAAGATATGAGGGTATGTACTCGCCTTCAGAAAGAAAAAATTGCATAGAAAAGATATGAGCTATGAGCTTAAGGGTTAGCATCCTTGTTTTCACCTGTCAATGGAAATGGAAACAGGGAAGAAAATAAAAGGAGAAGTTGCAAGGGAATATTTCAGTCATGATCACCACAAGTCAAATTGAGAACATCCAATAGGATAACCAGTAAGGCAAATGGTGATGGGTGCAATTAGGCCACAAGAGAAGGGGGTGACTTTTGGGGAAAGGAAGAAGACTGTGACCTTTAATGGGCACAGCCACTCAAATTTCATAACAAGGTAAGCTTTTCGCTACAAGAAAGGAGAATCCTGCAGTAATTCATATATTACCTGATGTAGCTGAGTCCTTTTTAAATTGTCATTCTGTGACTGTAGCCCAAGAGAACTGATTGTAGCTTTGGTGAAGCCCAACACAACTGTACCCTGAAAACTTACGCAAACATTGTGGGATGTCTCCCCGCCAAACTCCTCGCCCTTCGCAGGAGAGAATAGCTGTGTTGGACAGCTGATAGCCTTCTGCACAGCTGTAACTCACACTAGCACCCCAACGATAATCAGATCCTTCCACTTTCCCATACAGTACTGTTGGAGGGGGGCCACAAGTAATAGCTGTGTCAGAAAAGAAAAGTTACAGTTTCAAGAATTTATAGGGTTTAGGAATATGTGATATAATACGCACTCGTATGTTTGAATCTAAAAAAAGGTATTTCAGACTATTGTTCCAACAAAGCATATCTGTGTTGACATAGCATCTGTAACAAGCAGAAAACTAATTTAAAAAGAAAAATAAAGGCTCTGGATTTAGGAAGTTCCTGAGTGCTAGGTTGCTAGAAGCACAAAGTGTACATAGCTATCTAGTTTCATTCTTTTCCCCTAAATATTCATTACTGATTATTTTTGGCAACCAGTTACTAGCTAGGTAAGGTTTTCAATAAACATTATTTCTTTCAATAAATAAGTTTTTATGATTCTAAATTTCTAAATATTCGCATTTTCTTTTAAACTAATTTTGCAGCACTATTTAATAGGACTGTTCATTTATCTGCTCATTTTCTAAGGCTTTCCACACACAATGGTAATTAATTTTATTGATAATTGGGGCTAAGAAATTATTCTGACATTTTCCATCTTCTGATAAGAATGCCCAAAATGATGAAATCTGGAATGTCCATGTTTACATTTCCATATAATTTCTTTTAACAAAGACCACAACCATAAAATCACTCAGGCAGTAATTCTGATGACAGAAAAATGCAGTCAGTTGAATACATACGCCAAAATTTAATTAGTAGGCTAGACTTAGCTATCACAGTGAAGTGGTGCTAGGTGAGTTGGCAGCCTAGGCCTTCTATAAGCAGAAGATGCCCTAGGCTGTTAAATTTACTCCCTGGGCTGCTGAAGTTGTTTTAACAATTTTCACCAGGCTGCCTTATTTGTCTTTCAGTCTCATCTCCACTATGACCTTCCTGCTAGCACTTGTAATTAGCTATTTGTGAAGCATTTTTTTGGCTGTTTATGATGACTACACCACTGCAACAAGGGAATCTTTTACAGAAAGCTTGGTTTGCAGAATCCTGTTACAGAATTTTTTCTTTCTAATCCAAGAGAAATGGGTCAAAAATGAAAATGGGTATTACATTCATATTTTTTTAAGCTGAGCACTTTGACAATCTTTACTGCAGAGTGATTTTCTACTTTAGTCAATAATGCCACTATTTTGACTGCTATTCTATCACAGCATATGTGCAAAATAAATATAAATTCTACAGAAATATTTATCTAAATGTTTTAGTTGCATTTGGAACAGTAATTGTTCCAGAGAGTATTTTGATATTTTTTTATAAATAAAAACAGCAGTTTGTGTATAACCCATATGTGTCAAAACAGTACTTGTAAACTGTTACATTCAAAAGCTCACCTTTGCAAATTGGTTTACTCTGGTTCCAAGTGCTGTCCTTTACACAGCGCATGGTAGATGAACTTGCAGGTTCCATCAGATAGCCTGGATTGCACTGATAGCTGACTGTCTTATTAAAGGTAAAATCATTTCCAAACTGAATGCCATTTGCTAATGCACCTGGATCCCCACAGTTAATCACTAGCGAGGAAAAAAAAAAGAGGTTTTTTTAAATAAATATATAACCATGCACCCCTAATGTCCTTTCTTTTAGTTTACAATACAAGAAAAAAATTGTTTCTGTCAAGAAAATTATCTTTCTGAGGCATTTCAATAGCATGGACCAAATATAATTTTCCTTTAACACAGTTGCCTCATCTGGCATGCACAGGAGCCTCTACAAGTCCTGCAGACTGTTGGTGGTAGTTTTGACATTTTCTCCCTTTATACTGAGATCTTTGTCACATCAAGCCTGAAGTTGATGGTGCAATGCAATTCCAGCAGAGTTATGAAATGCTTCCTTTTTCCCCGTTTATAGATTTTTTTTCTTTTGTGTGTGTGTGCTTATAAAAATACTGATGTACTGTGAGTCTGGCTTTGTTAGTAAAGCCACTAGCCCTACTTGCCTTGTAGCACACCTCTGGTCCCTGCTCAGCTTACCTGATGGAATAGCCCAGTCTTGCTGCTCCCTGATTCTTGGTCCTTAGCAGAATGGTGATTGATCAATTCTGACTCATTTGGCTTACAACAAAAACTGGCACATTAATGTATCCAATTACACAAACCTTGATTTTGAGCTACCAGAACTTCCTCCTCTAAGCATAAGCCACAAGGAAAAAAAAGGAAAAAATGCTAAAGGAAAGTCTAAAGGAAAAGCTAAATACAGTATTATTCTAAAAAATATTAATATCATCAAATTGACATTTCTGAGGTAAACAAATGCAATAAAGTTACCTATGTAGCCATCTTAAGAAGATAGTTCTGGAAGCATCTAGCATGCATTATAAGAGCATGTACCTTTAGATATATAAAAATATTCTGGTATTAAAGACAAGAAAGTGGAAAAATGTGTTATTTTATCTATCAAAAATATTAATTTTCAATAGGAAGGCTGTATGACTTACAATATTAAAGCTTTAGGGGAAGAAAATTTGTTTCTGACCTGTGCAGTCTGGAGCAGTGCCAGTCCATGTCCCATTAGCAGTACAATGTCTAGTAGTTAACCCTGAAGTTTTGTAACCTTCCCAGCAGGCATAAATGACTGAGCTGGAGAATAATATTCCATCAGTGTATATTATCATACCATTGGCTGGTGTACCAGGGTTCCCACAAGATACAGCTGCAAAGAAGAGATTAAAAAAAAAAAAAAAAATGTATTTTGTGACTAACTGGGATTAAAAAAAAGGAAAAGAACAACTAGGTTAATAGGTCACCTTTGAAAACACCTATAGCAAGTTTTACTGAGAAAATATGTAATAGATATATTCTTGAATTAACATTTTATTTCTCTTTGTTAATATGGTAATATTATTACTTGCATCTTTTTTTTTTTTTTTCCCTTTTTTTTAATTCCTGATTCAGCTAGTTTGACCTTTTTGTTCTACTCCACCCAGTACAGGCACTGGAACAAATAAGCCTTATTCAGGACTTTCTGATAGACCTGCACCTCTATTTTGCCTTTTGGCACATTTTTCTATTCTCTTCCTGTCTTCTGGTATCTCCTTTTTCAATTGTAAACATGCATAAATAGTAAATTGTGACCTTCTCATTGATTTATTTTTTGAATCAAGAAAAAAACAGACATTTTGTATTGGACTCCATATCTTTTCGGCACCTATATCAATTTTTTAAGGCAAAAATTATGTTTCATATGTCCAAGATTTGACAGCAGCTTAATTACTTTGATTACATGTTAGGGTTTTTTGGAAGATGAGATTGTTTTTTTTTTTTCCCAGTGGACCAACCCATCATTAAAAGAATTTGGGGTTTTGTTTTGAGTTTTCCTAATAACTTTTCTAGCAACTTGAATCTTTTGAGACCCCCACCTAGAGTACTGTGATTAAAAACGACTATGATTTGCAAATTAAAATACTGTCTACCATTTATGTTTGGAATGATGCCTTAATGCTTTTTTAAAATCAACTTTTAATCACTTTTGAAGTTTAGAAGTTTCAAATAGTGAAGAGAAAAATTCAACAGGTTGTAACTTGAAATTGCAGGAATGAATAGACTTTCTCCTCCTAATCTCACTGTTACTTAGAATTAATAGGAAACAACTGAAGGACTATAGAAAAATGGGAAAAAAAAAGGGGCTTTTTTCTTGTTTTCCCTTTTTTTTTTTCCTGAAAAGACAAGGTTGAAGCAAACACTATGATTAAAGCCAGAAAAAAGCAGCACTTAAAAACACTGATAATTGCCACTGACATCTGTTGTGCTACTATAGTTAATGTCTTCATGTAAGGCAAGCAGAAAAGATACTGCAAAACTGAAGTTTTCTGCTGAAAATACTGATTCACATACTGATCCTGTGCCCACTGCCATTTTTAAACAGTTATGATGCTATCTGCATGGACAGAAGATTAACCTGTGCTGAAGAATACTGCAAAAGAATAATTCTTCTCAGAATAAAAAGTTGAGGTAAAAAAAAAAAGTAACAAATATTTTGTTCTATCTTCCATTTTATCATGTAGTTTAGGGGACAATAGATACTACAGAATCTATTAATTCTGATGGCTTAGATAAAGCAATTTTTCAAACATCCCCAGAAAATGAGAAGTCATTGTAAAACTGAATTTAAAATCTTCTGTTACTGCTTCCCAATTTTAACTGAACAAAAAATGTAAACATTCTTCATTGTGTTTTTATCTTATTTTAAAATGTGATTTCAGAAATATTTTTGTTGCATTTTTTCTGAAAGAGGCAGCATAAAGATATCTCATTAGAAAATAGTCGAACTTCTGTTGAGAAATACACACTTATTTATTAATTTATACTTAATTTATATATTTATTTTTGCAACTTTTTTTTATCATTTATTCAGTTCCTGATGAATAGATATTACATAGAAAGAGAAGATGAGAGTATTTTATTATTACAAAACAGATGACAGATATAGTTATCACTCCATTTCCATATCCTCAATCAAAAGCATTTTTTAACATTTAACTCAGGTGTCCATTATTTATTTTCAGGCTAATTATTTTTAAACTAAAATTATTTTCTCAAAAAATTCTTATAAATATATATTCCATAACTCTAGCAGTTTGGATTTAAGTTTTTAAGCAAAACACGAAGGGCTTGTAAACATTTTTAAATCACCTTTCTGCAGAATGTTATGAAAGCATATTTCCGCCTGACAGAATTGTTCAATCAAAGAATAAGAAGTCATTTGGAAGGCTGTCAATAGTGTCAAAATGTCAATGTATCAATACCTACCTTCACACACAGGCTGTATACCTGACCAGGAACCATTAAGCAAGCATGTTCTCTCTGCAGACCCTCGCAGCTGATAACCCATTTCACATGAGAAACGTAGCAGACTTTTTGTTTTGAATTCATCCCCTAGTCTAGACCCGTGGGCTGGAACTCCTGGATCATCACAAAAACCAGGATTGTTTCCTGCAAAACACAACAGGCACAATTATTGGCAGGGACATTCTGTGCAAATGTAGTGGCAATGAAACGACTCTCTTGTGCATACAGCCACTGCATTGTTTCTACGCAAATATTGGTTACAAATTTAGAAGAGAAAGAAGGTGTTGAAGACAGAGCTCTCAAAGATGTCCTCGTCAGTCTGATGAATCAGTCAAGTGCTTTATCAAATAAAATGGCTGTTAAGGGTGATACTATACAAGACGGTAATGGAAGTATGGTCTCAGTATCAACCATTTATTATAAATTTTGGTATAAAGCTGTGTATCTCCTAAATTCTCTTGTGTCTACATTGCAGTTAACAGCAATGTTATCCTTTGTTCTCCACTTTTGAATTATATGTCTTAACTCAAATTCTATTGAAACTATACGTTTTGATTTTGGGCTTTGATTTTATTTTTGGGTTTGTTTTTTATTTTTCAAAATACAAGTAAATACTTTAATAAAGTCTGTGTACTTTTAAATGGGTTTTTCTTCATAGGCACCCCTCTCATATATAAGATAAAATCATAAACAAAGGAAAAAAGTACCAAATTTTTGAGAAAACTCCAATAGGTCAGTTAGAAATTCAAATTTTCTTATGTCAGAAAACAGAATTATGTACAATAAAGGTTTAATAACAGCAATTAAGAATGGCTACAATCATGATTTCACATAAAAGGAGGCCAAGACAGTTCCTGAATTCAAGATTAACTTATGGGCTTTGATTGTGTTCACTTTGTTTAGTACTAGGTTCTTCTAGAATAGATTGTGGTTGCCACACTGCCCTACAGCATTTGGTTCTAGATTTCCTGGTATAAATACATGCTTGTTAGCAGTGTGAGTGTCTTAAGTCAGCTGGTATATCCTCTCTGTGTACAATAAAACTCACTCTCCAGAACACAGTGGCTGCCTCCAAACTCACTGTTGAGAATGATCTCCAGCACACACAAAGTTGTAATGCATTTGTGCATTGTTTGATGGACTGCCAGGTGTGATGGGTAAAAGTTAATCTGCTAAATTAATCTGTTTAAATTATTTTAGAGTACAATGGTCTCAAGGATCAAGCACTGTCATCCATGACTTATGCCCTGGCACCGCTAAAGCAGAAATTCAGATGTGGCCTCTGGATGCTATCTGCTTCCACTTACTCAAAGACATTACTATTTCACAGACATTTCTGCCTGCTTAAAATATGTGAAATAGCATGAGGACTGTGATTCAGGCTCCCACTGTGGCATGTTTATGGCATGAAACAGATATATCGCATATAATTTGGCTTGTGAATGCAAAGGGATTTTTCAGGGCAGAATGATCTATGATTCCAAAAATTTGATGATGTCTCAGTTGCTTAGGGATTTTGCTAAGAGAATTATTCCAGATGACTGACTTGCCTTTTTTTTGTTTTCTTGGACATGAGTTTTGACTCTGAGAAAATTTGAACTGGGACCATGAAATGTTTTAATCAAAGGGTACAGACAAAGGCAGTTATAGTACTATGAAGGTCTAGACCCCTTTTTATGTAGCAATGTATAAGACTCAGTATCCAGTATTGAATTATCCATTATCCATTTTTAAACAAAAATGTCAACTATTGATTAATTCCATCATTGCAACAGGTCCCAGGTGAAAACAAACTCAGATCAGATTTCTACCATCATAGAACCATCAGGCATTCAAACATATATTAATATATAATAAAGAAATGAATCCCATTCTGAAAGAGACTACAGGTTTTAAACATTAGATTTGGACTGTTTTTCATATCCCTGAAGTACAAAGCCAATTAGAGTTCTCAGTCAGCCTGGGCGCGATCATTCTTTCACTGACATTATGACAACAAATTATTCATATTGGATTTTGATGGAATAATCTCCTGAATATCTAACTTGGTAAGTGTAGTTCATTTTACAATTCTAAATATCACAGAGAAACAAGACACCTTTTTAAGGTTTTTTTTTGGCTTTTTTTTATTTGTGGGAGGGGGTTCATTGATTTTTTACATTGAGCCAAGAGAGGTAGATTTTGATTTTCCTAGGGAATCACCTTGCTCTTGAGATGGTGACCCGTTGTGTTCAAAGTTAGAAAATTGAATTCTGCATCAACAACAATATTTTAGTTACAGTAGACATATCTTCTCCCCCACAAAACATGAGTACAGGGCTCTTTAATGTTTGCAAAGTCTATGAGACTATAAAATACTGTCATATTCATAACTGAAAATATCTGAAGTGTCTCAATTATTAGCAATTAAAATTTCTCTCCACCAAAAGGAGATTTTTCCTAGTGGTGAGAAATACTGGATAACAGCATTAGATTGTTATCTGACTACACAAGTCTTGGTGTAATTTCAGATCTGGGATATTATGCTGGATAAAAAGGTGAAAGTGACATAAATGTGAGCTTAAGATAAGCAAGAAAAGATTTCTTGTTGTGCAGTGATGCCTTTCAGGTCTAGGCATAGAGACCATGAGTGCAGTGAGATCTAGCAGTGTGAGAAGAATCTAAACTACTTCCTTGAGCAGCAGAGAACTGAAAAGAATCAGTAGTGATTTAAATACATTTCCTTTTCTCAGTATTTCAAATTCTGCTCAGCATCCTTGCAGAATCATCCTTGCAGCCCATAAAAGGATCACTTTCAATGAACACTTATTCAAAGCTTTTTCAAAGTACTGAAAATAATTCAAAGTACCTTAAACCTATTTAAATTAGGTCAAATTTGAATTGCACCACATTGAATCACATCAGCCCAACAGTTAGCAAGTCCAATAGTTCAAGGGAAGTTATAAGATTGTATAATGAGTAATTATGAACAATTTTCTCACTAGAAAATTTTTGTCTAAAACCATTCAGGTATTTGATTTTTATGTACCAAAATGTGTATACATGTTTCCCTCACAAAAGCTATTAACATGCTGTGGGTGTCCCTAGTAGCCAATTCTGGCCTGAACTCTTCACTTCAAATATCTGTGTGATGTTTTATGGTTTCTTTTAGATTTGCATAGTCTAGGGGAGAATGAACTGTTCCTGTACTTCCTGAGAGCACCAAGAACACAGCAGACATTTATGGTGTTCACACATTTTGACAATAATAAAGTATATTTCCGCAAGAGAAAAGAGGAGCAAAATGTACAAAGTTTACCTTAATACCTTTGGCATGGAGTTTCTTAATCACAATTTTCTGACGTAACAACCTTTGTTTACATATAACAGTGTTCATAAAAATATAATGTAAAACATGTACTCTTTTTAAGCAAAACTTGACCAGGTTTGAAACACTGTTTTTCTGTGTCTTCTACACACTGCAGTATACAACTGAGAGTGTAGTTGTGAAGTAATGACAAAGAGAAAAAGATGATTATGAGAATATTTCAGTAAAAGGGTGTGATACAGTAAAGTGGCTACTGGTGAAATGAAAATATAGCCAAAAAATAAACAAAACAAATATTTGGCTAAAAAAAGTGTGGGAATAGCCTTGCTCATATGAGAAGGTGACATTGAGATAATTGTTGGTACAAGTACCTGAACAGTGAGGGAGAGTCCCACTCCAGTGGCTATCTTCTTGGCACTCCCTCGTAGAATTGCCTATGAGCCTTCGACCCGCTGTGCAAGAATAGTGAATTATGGAGCCATATGTAAATTTGTCTCCTGAAAGAATTGCATTTGCAGGTACCCCAGGATGTCCACAAGAAATGGCTAACAAAGGAAAGAACACAACCTTATGAGATGTTCTCATAGCACACAAAAAATCTCTTAGAACCTTTAAATACAAGGCTGGTTCCACAAAATATGCACCTGTCTGGATTTCAACTCTTACACAGCTTCAGTTTTCTTCTTGTTGTAGATGATTTATTGGTCATTTGTAAGATTAAGCACAAAACTATGTATAAAACTAGCCTATCCAGTTTAGCTTTTCTCTAAAAATATATTGATTATTTTCCTCATTCATTTCTGTTCATGATCCTTCCCAACAAATAGTACATCTTAATTTGGTTACAACAGGAAGGTAGACACCAAATAAGGCTATTACTGTAATACATTTACATATTGCAGATATGATAATATAAGTAGCTTTACCATATGTACAGCTAGGTACAGTTAAAGCAGCATAGCGGAATAAAATATTTATTCTGTAATATTATTATAGCAATATGATGAACTAGAGTAAGCAAGAGGAAAATGGATTACTGATAATTTTTATAATTGTAAATCATATTTATTTTTCTAAGATACAAGAAGTAAGGAACATGCTTGCACCAGTAAATATTCTGGCCAAACTAAAAAAAAAAAAAATCCAGCTATTTTGTACACAAAATTCTGTATTTTACCTAATTATTTTACTACTGAAATGTGAATAAACCCACTTTTTCAGGTTATAGCTCTTATTGACAGACATTGAAAGCATAGATTGTTGTGAAAAAAACAAACCAAAACCACTTGGGTCATGTGAATGCTAGATAAATTCACCAACCTAGTGATATTTCTTGCTCTGGTATATTAGTGTAAATCCATTAAATAAATTATTTTAGTAAAAAATTGCAATTCTGTAAAGCAAAAACTTTAAAAACATTTGATGTGTTTCAAATTAAAATATACTATTATTTCATTTACTACTTTTTTAAAAGGCTTTTTAAACCAGAAATCATGACATCATATTAACAGTGATCAGATGAGGAAAATATCTCAATGGACATTAGACTCAAAAAAATTTTTACGTTGTTTGATATGAGGCTTACTGATCATAAGAAACATCAGATTCCTCCCTCTCTGAGGAGAAAGTGATGGAGGAACTATGAAGTGATGTTATGAAAAGACCCTCTTGAGCAAACTTTTTCTACTCAATATTTCACAGATTTGTTCTCATATATACACTACAATGAGTCAGAAAAAAATACAAATATCTGATATAGGCATAAATGGTCTTACACAATCATTCTAAATTATAACAATTAAATTAGAATTTTAGATTTCCCTAGCTTTTTCCAGATACCTTAACAATTCACTGATAGGGGAAAATTAACGTTAACATTTGAAATAATAGTTTCACAGTTCCCTGGAAACACATTTTTAATAATGGTAAGTTGCATGATATTTTGTCTTAATCTTTCCTTACTGCGATATACAATTTGCAATTTACTGATCTTAAAGTCCACATTGTTCCTTAATAGATGGCTACACTTCTTTTTTCTATCATGACTTAAAATCATGCACAACTCTTTAATGCTAATCCAACCAAATGGACACTTACACAAACACTTTGGCAATGATCTATCCCATAACCCATTAGCTTTACAGGTCAGTGCAGATGAGCCCAAGAGATAAAATCCCTTCTTGCAATGGTATGCCACGCTCGTTCCGTATTTGAAACTTTCAGGATAATTCTGCTGTCCGTGACGAATTGCATTCTCCACAAAGCCAGGATCAGAGCAGTTCACCACTGTAAGAGAAACAGTATTCATTGCTGAGACATAACAGCAGTAAGTTTAGCAATGATTTTCATGGCTTCAATAGATGCTCGTGACTGTGGTTCATCTACTGTTCCTTTCTGAGTTTTATTTGACTTAAATATCAGAAATATTGATTCCTAAGTAAGACACTAGATCTTTTTGCTTTGAAAGTAATACTACAATTTACTCTAGTTCTTTTAATAATCTTGGAGAAGATACATAGCATCAAGTATAAAAGTGGTTCAAAGATGAAAGAGAAATTGGAGGAATTTTTATCATTCCCTCGGTAGGTTTAGTTTGGCCTTCTACATAATTTTTATGTGAAGGAACAGTTCAAATAACACTTTGAAATATTTTTTTTTTATTTACTATAATGAGAAAATTTTCTTCAAATATTTAGGAAAATTTCTGCTCTTAATGTGTAGAAGAGGAAAAGGGCAACAGTGAAAATCAAATACTTGATAGCGGAGCAGGAGTGAGGGTAAGCACCAGAAAGCATGAAGTAATTTTTTCAGATAGCCTTTAAAAACCTAAAAAATTATGGGTATTTTCATGACTGATTTGCTTCATATAAAGTATAACTACCCTACCCACTCCTTCATTTTATACTTTCCAGTGACTGCAGAGTCATAGAATTATTTAACAACTTGGATTAGAAGGGACTTTTTCAAACACCCAGTTTTTCTGTCTGTTAATCTGAAAACTATATGAAAAGTTACAAACACCTACTCCACCCTTCCATCTTCATTCTAAAGACAAAAGTACAAATAAACTAAAAAAACCACAATAAAATGATTGTAATAAATTCAAGCTCATGAAAGAACCACAGGAATCTACCTTTCAAGTATGTCATTCAGTTCAAATCAATTTTCATGAAAAATAAATCAATGGACAAGAATACAGATAAGATTATGATTTTAGAAGTAAAATGTACATAGTCTTCAATGGACTGCTTTTTACTCCTTTTATTCAAAAGCTTAAGTTTTACCATAAATAAGATTTAAATGTGCTGATTAAGCAACATATTAGAACAAGGCATCTAGTGCAAATATTCATTCATTGAAGAGACATTTCATTCAATCACCTAAAAAGTATCAAGATTTTAGAAAAATTCTAACATCCTAAAATTTATTCTGGAGCAAAATCCAGTTTTAATTTATTTATCCTTATCTTTTAAAATAAGGTTCTTAAAAGCGTTAAATGTTCATTATTTTAACCTCACAATTCTAAACAAACATATACCTAGGTCTAAAGAATGTCTCATATGAATCTAAAGTTTTCCTTCATAAAAATTATTTTAGAAGTAATAGTTGGGAAAAGAACTCTTTTTGGTATAAAGAAACCTATTTTTCATGTACCAATTGTTATTGAAAACACTGACAATACAAATACACAGAAAAGTCCAATACATTTTTAAAAATTAGGTATTGCAATGATGCACACAAAGCATTAGAAAGGTATTATGTAGAATAATTATGTTTAATGAAAGAGATCAGTTTGTTATTTTAGGTTTTTTTGTGTTCCTGAGCAGTAGTAAAACTTCAGTCTCCTAACTGAAACTATTCCTATTTGATTTATGGTGAATCCTATGAAACAATTCAACAGAGAAGTTACATTCAGCTTACATTATAATAGTTTAGCTTATATTTCATATTAAAAACTTTTCTCTAAACTACTGTTATAAACATAGCATTTTATACAGAAATCAGATAAATGCAGGTTAAATAAATATGTGTTTACATAAGATTTTATTGACAGAAAAAAAAACCTCTTAGCTTTTGACTTTTTTTTTTTTCCTGTTCCGTAAGACAGGGAAAAATATCAAGTCCTAATATCTCACTGCCCTTTGAAAACTGTGAAAAATTTGGATGTGGAAGTCTGTGACTTTGTACTTGCTTTGAAGAGCTCCAAAAATCCTTTCTTCTGGGGATCTCTATTAAAGAGTATTATCAAGAGAAAATGCTTTTTTTCTTTAACATGACACGTTCTTTGTTACTGCTTTTTTTTCCATGGGTACTCATCTTTGTCAGCTAAGTCTAATTCTTGAACTGGCAATATAACTATCATTGCAGAAGAGGGACACATGTGAAAGTCTGTAAAATGTAAAGTCCACTGACAGGTTACCTTACCAAAACATTAAGCTAGATCTGAAGGAGCTCCTATGCACTTACAGTGCAATCCTTTCTTACAGAAACCAGCACAATTCCCAGAAACAACACATGATGCATCCTAATTAACCCTGTTTCCTAGGCAATTAGACACAGCGTAGTGCTGGGTAGATGCTGCTGTAAAGTTTCTGCTTCTGCAACTAGCCTGCATCCTCTCCACAGTTACAAGTTGCCTCAACTTGTACAAACACATCCTTAAGCTTAATTTTTCCACAAAAATGTATACATGTTGCTAAACATTTGAATACACATCTGTATCAATGTGAATTAAAGAGAACCAGCCCTTGTTTTCTGGAATGAGGCCAGTAGATGGTGGCTCAGTACATGTCATTATGGGATGCTACCCTCCAGAACAGAGTGAATTTCTCTGAACAGCTCATGAAGAATGATCCTCCTTTCCATACTAACCCCTGAGCTATGCTCCAAACAATTCCTGTGACTGTGCCACTTGGTTCAAATGAACAACCACGCAAATATGTAGAAGCAAGTCAGCTCCCATGCCAGGGAGTTTAATTTAAAAATACAGATTGATTTAATTTCAAACACAGAAATGAATATTTCAAAATCTTTCTATTAAGCTAAAACTATTTCATTTGGTAATTTGATTCCCAACCTCACAATTACACAATACCACTATTGGACCCAGCATATCAAAAAATGAAGTCCAGGGTTGTATGGAATATTTGTACTTTTAGAGAACAGAATTCAGGTCTACTTGAGACCTATATCCATGTTATAATCAGCACACAATTTTGGAATAAAATGTGTTTCAAAAAGTAACTATTGCAAAATAACAACTTTCCATTCCACTGCTACCTACCTGTTCTAGCAACTACACCTTCAAGAGCAGCTCCTCCCTTAAACAACACAAATAAAAAAAGATGGAATTGTGCTTTATGGCTTTAACAACATATGTAAAATCCTGTGGAAAAATAATAACTATATTCCTCTGCCAATAGTCCAAAGGTGAATTAATATCAGTTTATCAATATATCAATCATATTTAATATTTTTCTGTATTAGAAATTTTATCCTGGTACACATAGAACTCCTTGCTGTACTCACAGAGATCCAGTAGAGATGCATGTTTAGTAGCCTGAATTAAATATCATCCAAATTTGTTTTATATAAGGAATATAGCACTATAAACTGGGCACTACCAGCTTAAACAGGACATCTACTTTTACAGTAAAATTTCATTAATGAATACACAAAATTAGCAGAAATTTGCATGAGGACACATACTACTGAATACTTCCCAAGCTATAGGACAAGGTTCATACTGTTTATCAGATTAAGTTTCCTATTATGTAAGAAGAATCTTTTTTCACGAAATCTATATTTTTAGTTAATGTTCTGGTGGGATTTTCGGGTGGTTTTGTTTGGTGATTTTAGGGTTTTTTGCAGTTGTTTGCTTTAAGGTTTTTGTTTGTTTATTTGGTTTGGTTTCAGGTTTTGTTGCTGTTTTTGTTTTATCTGAGAATGAAGTTGCAGATGCTCTGGTATTCTCTTTGAGGGAATGGGAAGGACAGTAGAGATCTACAGGCACAAACCTTTAAAAGAATGTACCTTCCAGAACAAAAAATGCAGACAACTCATCATAGTATCACCGACTATCAGTCACATAGAAATCTCATTTAGGATTTGCGGGAAGTCCAGAATATCAGAAAGTGTTTTTAAACTATAATATTGACTATTTTATTTCTGGATCAAAGTGATAAACAGTGAAACACTGTACAGATAAAAATTATGTAAAAGAAAAAGCAGTAAAATAAACAGTGAAATGTCATTTTAGAATTTGTTCAAAAGAAAATACAAAAAATGCTTATTTTTCACTGCAATTTAGGAAAAAAACCATTGCTATTGAACTCAAATATGCACCAGATTAGTTGAAAGAGAACATTGAAAGTAATAGTTCAAATTATTATAATCTCAAAATAGTCTATTGAAACAGGAGAAAAATCTGATGCATGTTAAAAATTCTCACATTTATTGAAGGTTTTGTAGATTCATGAATACAACTATTTTCAAATATTCTCATCCTATGGATTATTCAATCCTCTCTCTAGTTTTAATTTTTAACCAGCATTCACAAGAGCTGTGCCTTTTTTAAGTGAAGTTGAGATTATTAACATAAAACAAAATAAAATATAACTGTTTAAAATTAAATCTTTGGTTTAACAGGTAATCATACAAAGCGCGCTTATGGAAAGTCAGCATTAGAAATTAAAAAGAACTTAGCTTCATGAAGATGTGCTGGCACAAAGCCACTCAAAAGCAATTCTAACTGAACTATTTTTGCAAGTCAATAGGGAGAACAGAAAAAGTTAATTCTCTATGCAGACCAGAAATATGGAATGTTCAAGCAATATATTGCAGTCCCAAAGTATCAATTTTTCTGTGTGATTCAGAGTTTACACTCCAATACCAGCAGTATCTGTTTAGACAGCTCAGTGATGAATGAAATACGAAACAGTCACCAAATGCATAATTTAAGCATATGCTCTGTGAACAAAATCCTTGCATCATATATGAAGTCTTACCAAATGATAATGCAAGAGAATATGATCCCTCAAGTTAAAAAGTAACTGCAATTATGCCTGCAGTGCTACTTAAGATCAGCTATCAGTTTTTGAATATATACACAAATGTGCTGTTGCTAAGAAGGGCAGCAGTAAGGAGCACTTTAGAAAAGAATTTGAGTTGGCTGGCATACAGAACTAACGCAGTATTTCCCCAATTGCCTTTCACCCTGGGGACTCAATTGTAAATCACAGAGAGAGCAGATGGAGATTGCTCTCTCTCAATGACAGCTGTCAAGAGCCGCATGGGAAATGAATTCTGTCAGTCTTGGTTACAGTCTTCTGAGAAAAGCTGGAGAATACTCCAAGCCTGCCTTGATAACTTTGGAACCTCACACTGAGTAGATTCAAACCCTTGAGGACAAAGAAGTTAAAAGACCATGTCAGAGTCCTCTAGGGCAGCTTTCTGTTAAGAAGTTGAATGATCATCAAAAAGTACATAATTCACAGTATTTCGTTTCTTGTTCTCTTTTTTCTTTTCTTGAAAGAAACTATCTTAAGCTTTTTAAATAAACTTTCAAAACTTATCAACAGATTTTTAAACATTTTTTATTTGAGAAGTATTGCATTAATGTTGGTATCTAGAAAATGTTTAGGGACTAACACTCTAGAGTGAATAAAGAGTAGAGAATTCACTCTGGATTTATGACAAGTTTTCAAAAATGCTGCCTATAAAAAGAAAGAAAGCTCTGCTTGTGAAAGCTTGATGACAAAATTTACAGTAAATGGAATTTTAGTAAAGGACAATGCAAAGTCAACAATAAACAAGAATGAAAACTTCTCAGATTTTTCCAGGTATTGCAATAGCAAATTGATCAAAAAGACAAAATACTTACCTGTTATTTTTCTCTTGTCTTCTCTGTATGCAAAATTCATTTTTGGGCATTTATGTACACGTAATATTAACACAATAGGTTTTTTCAGATTAGTACAAACTCTGGGATCATAACTGAAAGTCTTTTTCTTCAGATTCTTTATTAACCTGAGCATTGTTTTTGACCTGGATGAGGACCTCTTCAGCTGCCTCAAAAGATGTCTCTACTGCTTTTTTAAATGTCTTAGCATGATCCCCAGGCTGTTTCCACTCCAGAGAGGGGCATCTCTGCCAGATCAGGTAAATATCTCAGACACCATATAGCATCTCCCATGGCACTCCACTCCTTATTAAGGAAACTCACTCAACTGCAAGTTATCCTTCTGAAGAATATCAACATGCTATCAATATGAACAGATTAGGCATATCTGACATTTAAGCATAAATAAGTCACAACAAAGCCCTCTGACTCTGGGAGAAACAACACTGAACAAAAAGCATTTCTCAGCTTATACAAATCCTTGACTCCACAGATTGAAAACTGCTGAAATTCAGAGCTGCCTAATCTTTGGATAAGAAGAATTGGTCACCAATCTTAGTCTATCAGCTGCCATCAGAAAGGTTATTTTTGTTGTCAGTGAAGGAGTGCAACATATTAGCACTGGTTCAAATGACATAGCCAATAAATAGAACTCCATGAAATTAGCAATTCTTTGCAGATACCAGTATCCTGATAAAACATAAAAGCCTAATTAAGCTTTTCAACAATCTAAAACCAACGAGATACAGAAAGATAAACCTTTCAAGTTAGAAATTCAGCACAAACGCAGTATAAAGAGAGACCTGAATTCTTTATTGCTAACAAATAGCCTGGACTTACTGATACAGGCTGGAGAATGTGAGCTAACTCAAACCTCTGCAATTTTGCCAAATGAATCTTCCCATTAAAGTGTTTCTGGTCTTAAGAAACATATTTCTAATAGGAGAAAAGCTCCTAAATCCCGTTAAAAAAAAAAAAAAAAAACCAAAAAAAAAAAACCCCGGAATTCTGAAGGAAACAGTAGCAAAGGATATCCACTTTTCCTGGTACAGATTATGAATATGAGTCTGCCTTAATACAGGCAGAAAGTGTGGTGTTTAATACAGCAGTTCTTGCTTCAAGCATAATATATGGAAAAATGACCTGCAATGCAATCAGGAGCGCAGAGCCCTGATGAGACCACCTGATTCAGCTCTCATTTTGGTGGTTAGGAGTTATTATGACAAGTAGAAAGAATGGAGATTGGCTTTCTGTGCTTCCTAAGACTAGGAAATGGAAAGTGGTTCCAAACTGCTAATGGGAAAAAAAAAAAAAAAAAGTGAACATACTTGGCTTAGGATTTAATATAGTCATAACAACTTCTGGTGTAGCACATCCAGGCTCCACCAAGCTCTACACAGGCAGGTTTGCAGCAGAGAATAGAGATCTGGGTATCGTAATTTTTCTGATGCCATTTGATTCCAGTTTAAAGGCAAGTAAACCAACTACTTGACCTGATCTTTACCAAATAAATTAACGTAAAGATAGAGACCATGTGGAGAATGATGAACTTAAAGTCATACTTCCGAGACCTTCACATTCCAGAAAAGATTATGGCCAATCTTTAGAAAATACTGAGTCCATCAAAAGGATTAAATAAAATTCTTTAAACAGATATTAATGTTTAAATAATTAAAAAAAATTGGGTTTTCTATCTCACAAAGTACTTTAACATCACAACACGGTTTTTTTTCACTTGTGACAGAAACAACGGGAACAGTTTCCCCAAGGCATGGGTATTTTAAGAATAACATTACCTCAGAACAGAGATCCAAGTAAAATATTAAAAAAATATGTAGATTTTCAGAGAAAAAAGGTTTTACTTGCTGAGCCAAAACAGACACAAAAGTGTTCTGGAGTAGGGGGAAATATCGATGCAAAGCAATTCAGTGCTTGCAGTGAATTTAGGATATACAAACATTAAAATCCTTTTTTTCATACAAATTTTTATCATGCAGATCTAAAATACTAATGTGATTTTTTGTGGGCATCAATTTTTTTCTTATCCAAAACCTCCCATTTAATTTCCTTACTGAATTTCCTGTCACTGATTACTTAACTTCATAGCTAACCTGCTATTGACACAACACACAGAAGCAAGGTATCATTGCAAAAGGGTGCCTAAGAACTGCTCCAGCCTTATTTTCCTAAAATATCAAGGTTTTGTATGCACATATAGCTCTGTTTCAACAACAAGTAAAATAAAATAAAATAAAATAAAATAAAATAAAACAAAAAATAAAATAAAATAAAATAAAATAAAATAAAATAAAATAAAATAAAATAAAATAAAATAATTCTGCAATAACTTCAAGCAGCAATTTTCAATTTGTAGCACTTGCTGTGCAGTCTCAGCCAAATGAAGCCAAGTTCATTATTGACTCAGGTGAACTCAACTGAGGTTTGAAAGAAAGGTCACACGTAGAATCTCAGTTGAATTAAATGATACAGGTTTGCCAGGAATCAATCCTTTTCCAGAAGGATATTTAAAGAGCTGGAAGATTTACTTTCTTTGTAAACACATTCATAATTTATTTTTAACAATGAACTTCAAAACAAATGTTCTCCACGCATTAGATAAAGCATAATTTTAGAATTAAAGGCTTATGCCAGAAAAAGTGCTGTTACTTGCTTTAGATAAGTTCTAACCAATTCATTAAGACCAAATTTGATATAGGAATACAGTTGGTGTATATATATAGTCTTTAGTCATAATATGTATACAAAGATACTTGAAATTGGAAGTGACAACTGAACAGTTTGCCCAGGGCTTTGTCCAGTTAGGTTTTGAATATCTGTAAGAATGGGAAATCTACAATGTCTCTCGGGAATTTTTTCAGGTGTTTTATGGCCCTCACATTTAAAAAGTTCTTTCTTATGTTTGATTTTGTACCCTTTGCATTACATACTTTCAGTGAGCACCACTGAAGTCTGCCCCTCTTTTTTTATACTGTCCCTTAGAGACATATAGATAATAAGCAACATTTCCCTGTGCCTTCTCTCCCCTAAGCTGAACAAGCCCAACTCTCAGGCTCTCTTCAAATCAGAGGTGAGCCATGAGAAAAGTTTGTTTCTCTGAAGATATATTTAGGAAAGGGCAGAATACACCAGAGAGAGGAGGCCACACACACACACACAACAGGGAGCAGTAAGAAAGGGAACACTGAGTTTAGAGGAGAAGGCAGTGCATGAGGGAGTAGATACTCTCTGCAGCCTGTGGAGAACACATGCCAGAGAAGAAAAGTGAGCAGGAACAGCAGAGAGAAACAGCTACATCGTGACTGCAAGGTCAACCAACCATCCTAATCTAAAATGAGAAACAATACCAATTATCAAGGCAATTATATTACAGCACTTTAAATTTTCATATAATTGAAGGACGAATCCCCCACATTTCTAGATCAGAGATGCATGTACTAGGAGAGTAGCACAGAACTACTCTAACACTGATATGCTTTAGCTGAAGTGGATATTTAATATTCTCTTTACAGTACAACTAAATGTCTTCTGGTGCACAAATACATTTACAACTGTTATTGTAACTTCAGACATTAAATTACTCTCCATGAGGAGAGATTTCTTGGACAAATTGCAAACTTCACGACAACTGGTTCAAACCCTTTAAATCAGTTTAACTCAGTCACAGGGGTGAGCAGCTGCAGTGTTATCATGATTAGCAGCAAAGTGCTCTGGGCTTTAGCGGGGTGCATGGAGCAGGTGACGAAATTAGGTGGATCCTTGCAGTTCATGATGAAAGAGATACAAGACAGTCACTGAAAAATCTTGCTATAGAGAAAGAAATACTAAGTGAAGAGAAGAATGAAGTGAAGAAACACTGAGTGAATGGCAAAAGTCCAGCTTCTCACCAGCTGCATGAGAACAGACAAAACTGTAGACACTAAGCTAAGAGAACTCTGAACCACTCCATTCTGGTAGAAGTTTACCATTCTTGAGTGAATGGATCTTGGCAGAGTTGCATCTATAATATCCACCCCTTTAAGAAAACCAACCTCCCTAAACAAGATTTCAGACCATAAACTGGCCTCAATCAAACTCAAATTCCTGTGAATAAATTTTAGAAGGAAAACAAAAGTAGATAGGAGAGACCACTGAAATAATTGTGTAGTAACTGTAAGCATCCTAATTCCTATGCTCTTTTTAAAAAATCTTCTCACTCTTTGCATTGTTTTTCCTTGCTTTCATTTAGATTTGCTTTCCTTTTAATAAATGTAATGGAGTTCAATGTAAATAGCTGAGTAACTCAGCTCGTAAACGTGTTTGAACTTCAGTAAAGCTGTTCTATCTCTTCCTCTGGCAGTCAAACAGAGAAGATTCTGATTGCATCTACAGTATAAGTGAAAAAGTATGTGTTTCCAACAAATAAAACCTTACTTAAATGCCTCACAGATGAGACAGACGAGTTTGTAAACTTAGGTGCAGCAAAAGAAAACAGTATAAAAGGGAAAAAAAACCCATGAGCCTAAATAGGAACAGTTTCTAACTCTTGTTTCTCTGTTCCAATAATTATATTGCTGTGTTAGTTAACTCGTTTGAATAAATTCTGAGAGTAGTGACTGAGAGAATTGCCATCTCTTTATTGTTTTAATGAGAATGAAAGATCTAATTCCACACACACTGAGCCTGAAATTGCATCAGCTATCTCTGAAACATTATGATGAGCTAATCACCAAAGATAATTATTATTCTTAGAGACAACAGTTGTAGTACAATAAGATTTTTAATAAACCAACAGGTGGAGATAATAAAAGTACAATAGCTGAAGTTAAGTTCTTATTACATGATCTTTAATCCCAGTGTTGTATCCTTAGAATGACTTTGCTGCCTGCAATTTTCTTTAGCCCATAAATGACAAGATGCAAAGAACAAAAAGCATACTACTTACACTGTTCTAAATTTTTTCTATTGAAAGAAGATACTCAAGAAAAGCTTAGTAACCACTGAATTTATGGAGAAAGTTTTGTGTTCTGTTTCTTTGCATGTTCCATAGGAGACATAGCCATCAGACTCTTTCCAGACACTAAGCATTTTTAAATTTGTTTTTGGCTTACTTATTTGGAAATTAGCACTGCTATTAACATTTAAAAATGAACCAAGATAATTCCAGCTTTGAATATGACGAGGAACAACATTTGTAAATTAGAGCCATAAAAATACATTTCCTTTCAGAGCCTTCACAAAAAAAGGCACTGAAGGTTATAGAGTATCTCAAAAAGTTTTCCCCAGGCCTTTGAGATCTTTTAGTATATCTTACATGATTTACCTCATGTCCTGCATTCACTTCTCTGTCAGTTTGCATCTATGATTTGGTCAGAAGACATTCAGTCTGCCTCAGTGATTCAAAAGAACATGCTTCACAATATCATTAAATATCAGTACCTTACCATTAAGATTCAGCATTGAGAAAGCTCGTACTATACCAGTAAAAGCTATTTTGGGGCATATAACATAAAACCACTAAACTAGTAAACAGATTTTAGGTGTCTGATCAAGATATTGGTGGAACAGACCAAAGATGAGATGTTACCTCCATAGGTAATAGAGCAAAATTAGCCAAAAATTTAAGAAAGTAAATAAAAACATTTGTCAAAAATGGAAGGAGTAAAAAAAGGTTAACTTCAGAGAGTTTCAATCTTAATTAAACTACTGGGATCTGGATAAAGAATTCAATTTGAGAATTGTAGGTTGTGTTTTAAAATGTTTTTTCTTTGTCCTTTCCTAATATGTACATTTGATACAGATTTTATCTTAACACAAACCTTTGCTTCATTCTCATCTTTCAAACATGTCCACTTTACCTATGGCACACCAGCAATCAAACTCAGATGTCTTTGCAAAAAACCCAAGTAAAATTAAATCTTACTTTATCCTTTTTCTCTTTTTTTGGTAGGGTAAGAAAAATCAGGTTTCACACCTGTCAGGTATTGCTAGGAAAAAAGAGAATTAATAATGTTTTATTACATAAATATTCAATTTCATAATGACCATAATTGAAAATTGTATCAAAATGCACCTAATTCAGGCTAGACAGGCAGATGTGATTTATTGATGGAATATAACTTTTGTGATACAAAGTTCATTTTATATGTCTACTGGTGTTTCCAGTCTGAGAACTTTGAGGTAAAAATACTGAAATGTCTCAGCTTCCCCAATACTCAGCCATGACAACAGTCTCCAATACAGAAACGCAGAAACTCAAAAAAAGGTGAGAATAAGTTCCTAAAGCACAGGCTTGTGAGTTTTTTGAGTATTTTGAAGCAGGGTAAAACTCTTACCTCGGCAGTTGGGTAAAGGGCTACTCCACTGCCCATTGCTTCGACACTGGGCTCGAGAAGCACCCTGAAGTAAGTATCCAGTGTTGCAGGTAAAATTTACCACATCGTTTAAATTGAACTCGCTGCCATTAGTCATTCCATGAGCGGGATTCCCAGGATGTCCACATGTGATTGCTGTTAGAAGAAAAATAGGCAGGGCAGCATCTAAGTGAAAGGTACTGATCCATGGAACCACTTCCAGGTTGGAGCTCCTTTGGCATTTTGGTTTTTGACTTTGTTTTTTTTTTTTTTTCCCTTCTGAATTTGTCTTTGACATTTATACAAGACATATAAGAAAAAAGAATTGTATATATTTATTGAGAAATCCTAACTGTGCTACTTTTTACCTTATGTTGGAAGTTGTAATAAATCTAAATATATACATATTATATGCATTTTCACACACATTTGATGTGCATCAGACCATTAAAATGCATTTAAAAATTCCTACTAATACAAATAAAGGAATTTTTTTTTTTTTCCAGCAAGCTTAAACATGTAGTAGAGCCAAACAAATTTGATGCACTATTTCAGAACATTCTGGAATTCTGAAGCATTCCAGTTTCAAAGATCTTGCATTGTTTTGCTGAAGTAGTGATTCTTTTAATCTGATTTTCTTATTACTATAAAGAAATAATTTTTGGGACTAAATCTTTCCCATTATATATTATGTGTGTTGATTTTGCTAAAACAGAACTTATAAAACAGGCTTATTATAGTCAAGCTCTAGTTTTCCATGTGACAAGATATTAAAATATTATAGAAAAAGATATAAAAGCATAGATACTACCAATGTAAAATCAGAATGTACATATACACACATGCACAAATGCAGAACTTCTCAACTCTGTACTAGTGACATTTATCATACTTGAAGAAATAATCCATACAAGGATTTATTTTTTCTTTTGATTTTGTTGTGCTGCTACTCACAAAGAACTAAGCAGAAATCTTATTTCCTATTAACTCTCAATAAGCAGAAAGTAGAAAGACCTTTCAGAAAATACTTGGCTAAAGTGTGGTCCAGCTGATTATCCAGTAGAAAGATGGGGAAAGACCTGTGTGTCACAAATTTTGCAAGATGAAGGAGGCTGACTTATATATGAAACTAAGAATGTTAAGGAGTCATGGGTGGAGAACTACAAGCGCTTCTTTAGGTATTATTTTTTAAGACAACAATTTCCGGTACTTTACAAATCTAAAAATCCTTTCAAAGTAAATTAAAAATATAAAAAGATGTAATTTTCTGTAAAAAACTCACAAAATAAAGACCAATGTGGGGCAATTTTTCAGGGGCACAGCCCCTAATGTCTTTGTATTGTCTCTTCCATTGTATTGGATCTACCTGAGGTGGATGTCTTACAGTGCTGTGCTTTGTATCATTAGCTGGAAAGGTGTTGGTAGCAGCCAACTGTTTTGCTACTGCTGAGCAGCACTGCACAGCATCACTGCTGTCTCCCCAGCATCCCACCTTCCCCCAGCAGGCTGGGAGTGTCTCAACCTCGCAACGGGATATAACCAGGTCAGCTGACCAAAGGGATGTTCCATACTGTATGATGTTTGCTTAGATATAAAAGCTAAGAGTGAGGAGGAGGAAGGGGCAGGGAAGGTGACAGGGAAGGAAGGGAGGGAGATATCATCCATTATTTACACACATGTATTAAAACAACTGTTACACATGCTGATACACATTTCCTGGGAAGCAGCCAGATTTGCTTGTTCATGGGAAGTAAAAAATGAAAATCTTTGGTTTTTTTTTTGCTTGCACGTGCAGCCATTCACTTTTGTTTTAGTAAGCTGCCATTTTATTTTTTTCCCCTGCCTTACTGAGGAGAGGAGTGAAAGTAGCTCAGTGGCCACCTGCTATCCAGCCAAGGTCAACCCACCACAGCCATATTTCTAGTTCAGGCTCCACAATGCTCAGTCAGAAAAATATTTCAGTAGAACACATTCCTAGCATTGGTGAACAGTATGTTTTAACTATAAATCTAAGAAATAAGAGTCTCATTTTTATGGGAATTTCTTAAGTAAATTAATCAAAGGAGGAAAATCCCCTGAAGTTTTGACGCTGACATAAACCAAATCATCTTGCATGGTTTTTAAGTCTGGCAGTGTTCTAAGCAAAAGAAAACCATGTTGTAATGGAAAACATTAGGCAAACTCTAATAACAGAAAAAGATGCCAGTTCTTCTCATAATGGTAACAATAACATTCATATAAGAAGGAGCAGCCTCCTGCCCCTCCCATGCCCTCCCAGCTTTGCCCCTTTCTTTTGAAGGGATTTTATTCACTGCCCAGTCAAATGAATGCACTAATAGTAACAATGTTAGTTGTAACTCCTTTAATGAATATAAATCGCTTGCATGTATAAATAGGATTTTAAAAGGGCAATGACACTTGGCAGATACTTCCTGCCACTGTATACATGTAAAAATTTTCATTTTACTCTAAGAGGGAAAATACTGAATATTTAGAAATTTGGTATGTATTGAACAGAAAAGCTGACCATCTCAGTGACTCTCTCGTTGTCGACAATAGTTATGTCTGAATTGTAGGCATCTTTAAAAATGCAGCACTGAAACAGTTGATAGGAATTCTCCATTAAAAATAAAAAAAATGTATAAAAATGGGGCTCTTTAATAAAACTGAAATTAAAAGGAAATAACTACATAATAAAGTAGTAAAATAAAAAACAGATAAATTTGACTTGACTGATTAAATGGCTGATGGTTCAGAAAATGTCAGATAATCTGCCACGCAAATTAAGAAGGAACTAGGGAAGGAAAGACTTCGTGATTCTAGCACCAAATTATGGGACTTTCAAAAACAGGTGAATTGAGAAAATATTAAAGGCTATAAAAATGTCAACATCTCTTCTAACAGATGTAGCATAATCCAATGCCATGCCTTGGCTTGTATTGGTAAGTCAGCTTGAGGCCAGTTTGCAAAAACAGTCATCATCAGAAATTCACAGATGAACAATAGTCCAGCTTTGTCCTTTAAGCAATGAAAATATACAAAGGAATCTTTTACTCTTGGTGAAAAAAATAGGGGAGAGGCTCAGCAAGCCCATACTTGATAACAGGTATCAGGAGTTACTGAAAACATTAACAAGTCCATGCGAGGTTAGAAACTGGATCATAACAACCCTTGTAACTGACAACAGGTCCAATAAATATCTGATCTGAGCCCAAACACTTTTGAACATCCACTCCACTATTATATTCAATTGCATTTAAAATAGTAGCAACAATTCATTGAAAAATTAATTGCACTTACGGACACAAACAGGAGTTTGTCCAGACCACTTGTGGTCCTGTAGGCAAATTCGGACAGATGTGCCAACAAGTCGAAAGCCAGGATTACACTGGTAGACTACAGTGTCGCGATAACTGAAACCATCTCCGCTAATATGGCCATTAACTATCGGGTCTGGTGAGCCACAGTGACCAGCTACAATAAAAGAACAACCCATCAAACACATGTATTTCAATAAGACCTGCTAAAATTTACAAGAAAAAAAAAAACCAACAAAATTTCAACTTTACTTTCAATAAACAATGTATTTAGGGTCAACTACTGTGCTGCACAGAACAAGCTCTCAGGTATAAAACCTTCAGATGATATTTCTTCTACTTCTTTGAAGGAGAAAATAATGAATTAGCGAAATGAGGATTCTATGACGCAATAATAGTACAGGTTTGAGAGTTAAAGACCTCACATTTCTGTGGGGAAAAAGGAAACCTTACTAAGGCACTTCACCATAATAAAAAATAGAAGTAGGGTATTTTTGTTGGTAATGACCAAATTCTAAAGCAATATAAAGAAGAGCTTACTATAATTTTGACATGAATATGAATTTATAAGCATTTTCCAAATAGAAGGCATGAACAGGAAGGAATGTCCTCCAGCACTGTTTCCTACTTATTTCAGCTGCTGTTAAAACATTACAGAATCCATTATTCCAAGATAATAGCAGTCTTGGCAGTGAGAAAGCCAAGTAATGATTTAATTCATTCTGGATTCTTCATTCTGTTTGAAAACACAGTTGCTGAGCAAAAAACTACTTCTCTTTACTGATTAAGGAGGAGAAAAAAGGCTTTTTTGGTTTTGGTTTTTTCTTTTTTTTTGGTGACACTGATTAATTACAACTTCAGTAACTTCATCTGAAATATGTGCTAAGTCCTCATTTTAAGAGGTGAGGACTGGGACCCAAGGCTCAAGACTAAAATGGATTGTGTGTGCGTGTGATCGCTTCTGTTTCATGCAGGCTGTTTCCATCAACAGCAACTTGTTTGCAACTTTTCTTTGGGGTTCAATCTGTCTAATAAAGCCCCTTTATTTTTCCAGACCTTATGTTTCTTTCACACCTAATGGCTCCTCTAAAACACTAGAAGGATAAAACATACATAATTTTATTAGGTTTTTCTTACACGCAGGATTAATATAATAATTGTAATTGTAGGGTTGCTGATGCCCCTAAGAAGATGTTTTGGTATTATTCTGCAAATTTGAGGAAGGAAGTATGAACGCAAGTCTTCGCTAATTATACAGCTACCTTTCCCCTTAAAACAGAGAATATGGCAACAGAGGACACTGAAAGCATATTTTTACCCTTGAAATCTGTCATGGAATAATTGATCTTATTTTTCTCAGTCCAAATTAGTAATATGATCCCTTTTAACCTTCTCTCCTCCAGCCTCACTCAGCCTCTCCTTATCTAAAACATATTCCAGGCCCCTGGCCCCTTAATGGGTCCTCATCCTGAACTTGCTTCATTTTGCAGTATCTCTCTTGTATGGTGGAGGACACAAAAACTACACACAATTTTCCACATGAGTGCTGAAGAGGAAATAATAGCCATGACCTGGTGACTACACTGGTGCTCATACACTCCAGTCTAATATTTCTACTGCAAGGCCACACTTTTAACTCTTAGTCAGCCTATCCACTCAGTCACTTGGGTGCTTTCTGTGAAGCTTGTTTTCACACAGTCAGCTCCACGAGTACTCACAAATGGCATTATTCAAGGCAAAGGGCAGGATTCTGTATTTGTCTTTCCTGAACTTTATGAGCTTCCTGTTGGCCCATGCCTCCAGATTTTAAAGGTCCCTCTGTCTAGCAGTACTAGAATCCACACATCAACTGTTCTCCCATCATTTCGTGTCACCCTCAAACTTGCTGCAGCTGAATCCCAATTTGTTATCCAGTGAGGGACAGAGCTGGAGAGTGTTTGTATTCATCCGCAGCATCCACTGGCTCTTAGTCACACTTGGAATCAAGAAACAAGACCCCTAGAGTTTGCTGGCTCAATTAGTTTTCCATCCATTCTGCAGTCCCCCCATCCAGTCCCTGCCTTCTCAATTTGGCTACAAGGATACAAGGGGAGACTGTTTCAAAAGTTTTGCTAAACCACAAAATAAAAGAAATCTACTGCTGAAATCTACATCTCATGAGACAGTCACTGGAAAAGGCAGTAAGATAATCAAGATTTGCTTTTGATTCTTCCGTCCTGCCTGTTCCCAATTATTTTCCTATTTTCCTTATTCCTAGAAATTAGTTCTTAATATTTTCTCCCTATATTTTTCCCAGGGAGTGAGGTGAAATAGAAAGGAATACATTTGGACTTTTTTTCATTTTCTAGCTCTAAATAGCAAAGAATTGAAATGCAGTAGCTGCAGAGAAGACAAACAGAGGACCACAGGGAATTTCAAGAAGAAATACAGATGAAATGTGCCACCTGGCATAAAGAAAAATATTATGCATTTCTCTTAAATGGGGATTTAACAAGTTGCTGATCTTATTATGTGAGTCATTTCATTTACAGATCATTCCCCCTACTGTATTTAATGATTTTTCAGGGAATTTTGACTCATTTAAATTAACTATTCCAAAACATCAAGAACTGAAAGAGCACTGACACAAAATGTATGTAATTTTCTCATCAACTAAAATTAAAGAAAATTAAGAAGTCCGTGAGGGGATTTTTTAGTAAAATATGCCCTCAAGAATTTAGAAAATTGTTCATATGCATCAAGGTTGGTTCAGCAGTTTTATTTTAAAACACCTGGAAAGCAAGATACAAATAATTCTATTTTATTTTAGCAAGAATTTAAAATAAAAGTCAATATCATAATACGATACTGCAATTTACCTGTGAGTTATCAATTAAAGGATAGGATATTTTTACACAACTATAGTTCACAACAGCATATTTTCATACTGATAAATCTACGGCATTATATATATCATATAATTAAAAGATGGAATGGAGTAGATTATATTTAACTTATGATTTTAAGTGTGTCCTTGACTTGTTTATGTGTAATTTTGCACCCAAAAGGTGTAAAAACACAGGGAAAAATGTGTTTTCAGGACAACACACTGATCTGCAATTAAGTGCCACTGATTTTGCAGATGGAGTAAGGCAAATTTAAATGCTTTCAATTTGTCCTATGCCCTATATGAACCTGTGGTCAGCAATATACACAAAGCATACATAAAAACACATAGGTTTTGTGACTTATAGTTGCAAATATTCTTGGAAGGAAAAAAGGGAAAGAGACATATTATTAATGGTGTGAGTGAGTGAAATTGAAATAAAACTTGCATGCCAATTCATATTTATGCTTGTATAAGTAATAAAAATAAATACGTGTAATGCTAACAAACTGAAATACGTAGGTCTTTAATTGAGCCTCAGACTTATTAACTACAGTCCCTGATTTTAGCTTTCTATAGAGAGAAATAATAAGGAATTAACAAACTATTTCCTAAGATTCAGAAATTAGTGCACTCATTTAACCTGAAATCATAAATTAATTCTACACATATCAGTGTGTAACAAAGTGATATCTATGTTCATCTATAGCTGTCTTCAATTATATTCATGCAGTGTAGAGAAAAAGCATCTCTAACTCATTATAATTCTTTTGAAATGGAAAGACTCATTCAGAGCTCCCTGCATGTTTGCCTTCTGATCTTCACAGGCTTCAGGTAAGTCTTAAAGGCACCTCTGAAATAAATTTTGAGCATTTTGTCCTTGAAATTTAGGAATATTCAATTAGCAGTATTCACAGCATCTAGCTTTAAAAAGTAAGAATTTACCTTTCCTGAATTGCTCTCTGGAGGAGCATACATAGCTCCATTGACCTTGGACTGTATTCTTAATTGCATCTAAATTAAGTGTCTGAAGAACATGGTATTAATATACTTTATGTGAAAGCATGTAAGAGAGACAGGAAGGAGCTTAGTAGCAGAAATAAAACTTTCTGCAGCATGCATAGGGTAACTCAAGACTTTCACACTAAAAGCTGTATAATATTTTTAGCACTATAGAGCCTGTCTGATTAGGAAATAGCAAGGACTAAGTAGTGATTAACCTGCCAGCTCTAAATTTTTTTTTTTTTCTGGTGAGGTAGATCCATGCATTTAACAGTTCTAAGCATAGGGCTTCATTCAACAATGAAATCAATCAAATAGGAACTAAAGTCCTTCAAAGTTTCTAGAAAAATAATAGAATTGGGAAATATCATAAAGAAAGCAATGCTATTACTACAGTAATAGTTCCTGTAAGATGTCCTATGTTCATTAAAAAGTGGGAATAGATCTGTAAAAATAATTTAAAACGCAGAATGCAGATAATCAGGCAGGGAAAAAAAAAGTTGTAATTATTAGAAATTTATACCATTTTCAATGGAGATTTGTAAAATCTGAACTAGAAAAAAATCCAGCACCAAATTATTCCTGGAGAAGGAAAGAACAACTTCATATAAATTTAATTCAAGTTACATGTGTACACAATCTTTCTAAATATGAGATCTAATAAACTTATTAACTGTTTCCCAAAGAGCTTAAAGCTTTCCTAGGTATCGTTTCTAAACTGACTTTCAGAATAATGTGGTATTGTACTATATGTTATATATATATATATATATATATATATATATATATATATATATATATATATAAGTCATGCACTGAAAATTCTCCATCTCGACACTATTTAAATCTAAAGTCATGACTACTATAGATAGCTAATCTTCTGGGATGTTGAATGTAATGTTATTTCTCAATAGTCAGAATAGGAGGACATAAAACCTCTTTTCCAGCCTTTCATGGGCAAGAGCTATTTATAATACAAAGAGAATCCATTGAGATTTGTGTATTGTTTAGTTTGCATATGTTGACAGCCAAATTATCCTGCATCTCGCTTTTCAAAAAAGAAAAGTATACTACATAAGTACTAAATACTGTTATTATTGATCAGATTATGAAGTGGTATTTCAGGTTATTCAAAATGAATGACTACTAATACATATCTTTATGTTAGAATTCATTACATGCAGGTGTCAGGCAATACCCTGGCAATGAGTAGTGTAACACACTGGAAGAACCTACCGGGATAATAGCTCTTTTTTTTTGCAATAGACTTTTCATGCTCAGAACAGAAGAAAGGGCTGTGGAAAACACTCTTCTACATACAGGTTTTGAGCTGTTGGGTCTTCACAGTTGCAATTCCAACATATTTAAATGTCAGTCAGCCTCAGTCCAGGGATAACTTACACCAGTAGACGGCTGATGTGTTTTTAGCTACAAAGTTTCTGTACACTTCCGCTGTGGAACTGATGAACTTATGCACGTTAAAAAGCAATGCTGAACCATAGCATTCCCCTAAGCAGCACCTCAGTGCAAACTTTTTTCTAGGTAAAAAAAGTATTTTACTTCTTTACTGCTCTAAATATAAACAGAAGTAGCAATTGGTGTACTCTGCTTACACCTATATCCTATGCTTATGCTATCCTATGCTTATTTCCTGCATCAAAATGACATCTTTCTTAATACAGCATATTTCAAATTCAACAATAAGGTGTGAAAATATAACAAGCCAGAGGAGTGTTCTTCATTTTCATAAAATTTGCCAGAAAAACTGCATCTCTCTTGGAATTCACTAATAATGAAGTGACATTTATAAGTTAGGTTAATTCTCTGAGACAATGGTCCCTACTTCTCACCACTCTATGTCTTAAGATACAACATACTACAAAACTGTATTTAAAAAATTGAACTACAAACATTCCTGCTGCAAAATGAAGGAGTCAATCAGGAATACTTAATGAAAGGTTATAAAATCGTAATTCTGATCTGAATTACATGATTCTGTGCTATTTTTTTTTTTAGAAAATATTCCTTTTTTTTTTCTTTCTGCTGCAGCCTAGTATCTGTAAGAAATTGAGATGTTAATGGTTAACGGTTCAAATTTTGCTAAGATCCCTGCAGGATGTTGCCCACTATGGCAAGTTGTATAAAGAAGCCACTGCTCATGTGCTGTCACCAAACCTGCCCCTTCACCAAATAAGCCTCAGCAAATTCCTGGAAATCTGGACATTAAGTTAAGCCACCTGATGGGAGCTTGAGATAAGATAAAGGCGTTTCTATTGCCCAATTATCTCAGGTCTAAGAAGTAAACAAGCCTGGGGAGAAGAATGTCTCCACAAGGAAAGCCAACTCAGCAGCTGTGCTAAAGATCAGCTCTGTCTGGGTGAAGCACAGGGAGGCCATAGACCACAGACTCATTTCTGAGGCCTTCCACCAGGGGACTGCACATGATCCACAGTGTTTCAACAAATCCACTGTAAAACTCCCCCACCACTCAGGAGAGGTGCTTGAACATCCCCATGTATACCTGAATATAAAGATAAGCATGGAACTCCATGTGTTCTGCTAAAATGACATAGTGAAGCACCAGAGAAGAAAGATGCTTTTTATGTGAGGTTGAGCTCTGAAGAGGAAAGCAGAATTCCTCCTGAGAGCAACCAAGTACATTCAACTGTAAGGCAAGAAGAAAATCTGCAAAATGAGGGCAGACAACGCAAATAACAGATTCCAGAAATAAATATCCTGTTTACAACCCAGAATAAAACCACTGCTGAGCATCAAATGTTACTCAAAAAGAGAACCTTCTGCTCATGTCTGTATTAGGTGTGTAAAACAAAATGAGTGGATCTGAAGAGAGCAAGAGTTGGGGTGAGAATTAATGTCCAAACTATCTAAATCTCAGGGTTTGAAAGAGTCTTTGTTTTGCTTCACTTCTGATTGCCTCTTGTCTGCTTCCCCTGACTGAATGGTCAATATGCTGAATGCTTAATTGTAGTTGGAATGCACCAGGAATAGTCCTAATTGAAGATTATCTTGAAGCTTAGTTTCATCGCACACTTTGCTCCACAAAGAAAAGCGCTGTCAATGTGGGCAATTATTTGAGTCACTTAAAAATTATACTGGTTTGAAAAGCATTATAACAACATAAAAGGTAATTTTATGTCTAATGAAAAGAATAGCACAAATAGAATAGCACAAAATCATATTCAGGACATAATATTTCCATATTTAAGGTACCTTTATTTTTCACTGATTCAAAAATGTTGCTTGACAAGAGCTGAAATCCAGTTCTTGAAACTTTTAAGACAAAACAAAACAAAGTACAAAAATTTGGGGGTGTTACCTAGGCATTGGGTTTCAGTACCACTCCAGAGACCATTTGCCAAGCACTCTCTCACATGAGAACCAACTAATGTATATCCTGTGTTACAAGTGAATATTGCAGTAGCTCCATATACTGTTAAAGTTCCAATCTTATTTCCATTTGGTGGAGATGGAAGACCACCACAGGAGACAACTAGGGGAAAAAAAAAAGAAACAGGACATACTGAAATATGAAAATGCTTTTCAAAATGTTTTTGATGGGAAGACAATTCATCGCCTCGTGTTTTCTTAAAAAGTATATGTAATAGGAATAAATACAAGAGTTGTATTGCATAGAAAGGGCTTAAAATTATGCTTGATATGGCAACATATGTTCTAAAACTAAAAATTCTTTGGGATACTTCCATATCTTGACAGCAGCCAATGCATATTTCTAGTTCTGAAACAAGGAAATTACATGAATTCCTGAGAAGGTTGTGGTTATATTCCATATGTACATATCCATGGCTACTTCTCAAATACACTTTCCCTGGCTGTTTTAAATGTTGTGTCAGTTTAAAGTACTATAAATCTTTTATAACATTTAGTACTCTGAATTTTTATGAACTTTTTTCTTGTTTCCCACTACTATTCGTAAGCATATAGCATATATGATTGTCTGCTTGCTAAAACAATAAATCATCTGGTTTTGCCAAAGGCTAGATTTGACCAATTATCAGAGAAACTTTGTGTAGCATCAGCTGCAACTCACAGCTATTGCACACCACATGAAAAATTGTCTTTCAAGAATGTATCAAACTCTAATTTAATTAAAAGCATTCAGTCATTTCTTTTGTTTCTAGAAGAGTATACAAAAAATATTGTAATTTAAGATGCAGACCAATGTTCTCAAGAGCTTCAACTGTATTTATACATTAGTATAAATCATATGTTTACTTTCAATAGCACCTTGATCACAACTAAACTTCCTACTTGAAATCCCAAGGTCCCACTCTTACCTATTTTTAAATGTTCACTGTGGAAAACAACATGGAATTGGTTAAAATTTGTATAAAATCAAGTACCAGCTACTGTGCAGTTAACTAACTCAGTCATAATCAGGAAATATATTATCATAGTTTCTTATGTACATAATGTGTCTAGAGATGAGACTCATTTTGACTACGATCAAATCACGTTAATGTAATTTGGGGATTAGCCTAATATTTTAATTTCTAACTTTAATACTGAACATTAATTACATTTATGTTAAAAAAATAAATCAAACTCTTTTTGAAGAGAAAGTAAACTGTATACTCCAGGAAAATGCTCTGCAGTGTGTTTCTGGATCTTAATGATCCATGTCCAATGGTTATATTACTGAATATCTCTTGGGGCATGAAGTTTGCTATAATTAAATCATAATCAGTCCTCTAGTAGAGGGTAAAAAAATGTACCTTTCTTATAAATTTACTAATATCTTTTCAACCAGCAACTCTATGTATTTCTAATACTTTTCTTTTGGTTAACTGCATCTGATATGGATCATCCCATTTTTACTCACATAAAATTTCTGTACTTGTAGAGGCGGGGCAAGAACTATCTTTTCAAAGACTTGTTAGCAGCTGCACAGTAGCTGGATATTAGGCAGTACATCAAAACTACATATTTTAGTCTGTCTGCACAAAAAGAAAGGGACTAAATTACAGTTAACAGAATTTAAAAAATAAATTATTGTAAAAGAAAAAATGAAGTTTTGGAGAAATTTATTAAGACTTTGGCACTGTAATCCTTGAAGTTTGTATGATTCAACTGAGATACCCATGGGTCTCTAAAACCTTGAACATCCAAAGTCAGGATTGATGCAATTTATGGCATTTTGTATGAAGACACTATGAAAGCTCATACAAATGTTTCTCTAACGGTACAGTTTTAATGCTTCACCCAAGAGGTCAAAACAATATAATAATTAATTCTAACTCTAATCTGGAATCTTTTAAAGTAATAACATTCTCTCCTAATACTTTCTACATACTTATGCATCACCTAGTAGAATAAATACAAATTGATTTCTTGATGGTACATCATTGACTCTTGAATGAAACATATTGTACTTAACACCTAAGGAGCTGGAAAAAATTTATTTTAAGTTAATGAAAATTTCATACTTTCTTACTTATTGGAATGTGAGAGCAAAATAGTTTTTTAAAGCCTTTATTTATAAAAGAAAATGTATGTATTAAAAAGCATAGTATATTCTGTAAACAAGTACGTTCCTTACCCTTACAAGCTGGCCTTTCATTGCCTATGCTCCAGGTTCCATTAGACCTGCACTGTATGAGTCTTTGACCCAATAAATAATATCCAGGACTGCAGCTGAGCATGACTTGAGCGCCATACTCATTCAGTGACCCAGAAATCAGTCTCCAGACAACGTGTTCTGACAGCAGAGTCTCTATGCTGGGGCAGGTTACAGCTGTGAAGAAAGGAAATGTACATATTAGCATTCTGCCCCTATATTTCTTTATAGGTGAATCTCTCGCCTTACAAGCAGATGTTTCACGATCTAAGAGTTAGAATATCATAGTCATCTTGGAAATACAAGTTCTAAGAAAAAGAATTCTCTTACAGGGAGGATTACAAATGGAACTGGAGTTTGCAGTGTATTTTCATTTAGTGGATGTAGTGGAATAATGACATACAGTTATACTCTCAAATGAGATTTATTCGAAGATTTCAGAGACAAAACACATCACAGACTATGGTGGATGTAAAAGGGAAGGCAAATATTGCTATGTAATGTTTGCAAACCTTGAAGTTCTTAAGACACATTGCCATAAAAGCTACTAGCATACATTGAAATGCTAATTACTATAAAACCGAGTATGTAGGTTATACAGGAAAATTATTTCATTCTAGTTTAGAAAACTTTTTCAAAAATGATGATATTTAGGAAGATTTTTAGAGCTATTTCAGTACTCTTGTTTTTAGTATTTCATATTTTGTAAGAGAATGCAGTTATTGACTACAGACAAGAGGTATAGTTTATGTTATTTTTTCAGTTTCAGTTTGATGCTCTGCAATTTAAGTACACAGAATTCTTACAATATTTATGATATTGACATGAATTCTATCTTATAGCATTATGAAAATATTTGTGACTATTTAATATAGTTATATTTTTTATCTTTTACCATGTTATTCAGAATTTTCCTGCTGTAGAAAAAATCTCAATGAATTACTGACTATTTATGTCACTAAGTGAGATTCACAAAGTGAACAAACACTTCAGAAAAAACTACTAGCCCAGAAACAGTTGAGAAAAGCTATATTTTCCAAGGAAAATCAACCAACCAACAACAAGGAGTAGCAGAAATTTAGTTTCTTCATATGTTGCTCAGTGGAAAACAAAAGCATTAGGAGGAAGTATGTAAAAATCCCAAATGAAGAAATAAAAAGATCATGGTTCTCATTTATACTACAATTAATTCATACAATGCCACCAGGAAAAAGACTAACAAGCTGGCAAAATAAATACATACATAAATAATTACATATTCTATAGACTTCACACTGAGAGGTATAAAGAGGTTTTATTACAAGTATGTGTATGTGTAACGGAAAAGACTAATTAAGGCAATCACTGCACTAAAGGAAAAGTGATAGAATCAAAAATTCCTGCAAAAATTTATATGTTCATTTTATAATTATACATCTACCTTTTCCAACAGTTATCTTACCCATGGCAAATTTTGGCATTCAGGAAAATCAGAACTGAACACGGCATATCTATGAAGATATGGATGTATTTATAAAGGAGAAATAATTTAAAGAACTTCCAAATTACAGTTTATAATGTTATATTGAGTTGAAATTGTAGAATATTTTTTTAGATGTTTTTAGTATATCTTAGGAAGGACTGCCAGTGTAGAATCATTTTGAAACTTAATAGGTCTTCACTTTGGCCTTCAAAGCATTTTTTTTGGCTAGCGAAGAGCGGTATCCCAGGTTAATAGAGGACTTCCTACTTCCTAATTTAATTAATTTTTGTATTACTACTAAACTGCATCTCATAACTATGGAAAGATTATGAACTATCAGCCAAGAAACATTTTTCAGTACTTGTTAAATAAAATATGCATATTGAAGCACTCTGCTTGACCCCTTGTAGTGAAAACCATATGTCTTTCAGAAAACAAAATGTACTCTAAATAGGAACCTAATGCCTATCAACTTTGACATTTTTATCACTCCTCCTTCCAAACAATAGTTTTATTGGTTCTTTCAAATAGGAAAGCAAGCTTCTTATTTAGTCCAATATCAAAAATTTTAGTCTTAACCACAGGACATCTCAAGACAGGCTCAGCTATTTCAGAATATGTAAATGAGCTGCATAGATGTTACCTCTACACACTGAGGTCAGTATGCAATTTATTATTTTTTTATCTATAGATACACTTAAATTTGCAGGCACACTTTAAAAACAACTATCAGATTCTAATGCATTGATGCACAGTTCCTAATTCAAGATGTTCCTCAATACAGAATATATTTCTAGGCTGTGTTGATGTAATCAACTAAACCTGCTGCTTGAAAAAATTTAATTTTACAGGGACTGATTTTGATTTATTAAATTCCTCATCCTTCAAGAAACAAAAAAGTGACTTTTAACAGATGCTTGATTTTGTGCACATGGTTTGTGAATGAGTGCATCAGCTTGCCTCTTGTGGTAGTCTCTTGTAAACTGATGGTCTGGGCACTATTTAAATTCTCATTTACATAGATGAAACTCTCTAAAGGATTATCTTAACTTCTTGCAGCTGTGAAAATGTTCTCTTACTTTTCACTTTTATTATAAAAGTGAAAAAACTTCACTTTTATAATAAATTTTATAAATAACATTTATTTACATAAAATACAGGTCAGAAAACATAATTATAATTTGAAATAATGATTAAGATTATATGTTTTAATGACACGACAATCTCCATGTATTGATAATTTTGAATGGACTCAAAACCAGGGAATTCATAATGAGATATAATTACCATAAAAAATAATTGTATTGAAGCTCAAATAGGCAGATCTGTCAAGTCAGCATGTGATTTTGAGGCTGTGGAAGTGGAAAAATTTGGGGTTTGTTGACCATGGGATGATCTACTTAAGACCTGGTCTACTGACACCTGATAGGATGCACCTTTCTCAGAGGAGAAAAAGAGCACTAGCACAGGAGCTAGTGGGGCTCACTGACAGAGCTTTAAAGTAGTTTGGAAGGGGGAATGGGAAAATGCCAGGCTTGGCAATGATGAGCAATGCTATGGTGTGCCAAAACTTGAGGAAAAAAGCACTAATCCCTTAATCTGCTTCACAAGGTGCTGGCTACAAAGTATCAGACTCAAATGCTTCTACACATGCACGCAGCATAAGTAAAACAAAATGAGCTCCAAACTGTGCCCCAGTCCCAGTCTGGTATCATCAGCATAAATTAAAGCTGGTAGGATGAGTCCTGTGACTAGAGTGCCCTCTTGGATGGTTACAGGCTCTTTAGGAGGGATAAGGCAGGGCAAGAGAGACAACAGGTGGAGAGGGACCTGTAACAGAAGGGGTAGAATAGATGGAATTTTCTGTTGGCAATGGCTTAGTTGAGAGTTTATGGATAAAGAATCAAGGGACAAACAACCATGTGAATGTCATTGTTGGAGCCTACTGTAGAGCGACAGCTAGAAGATGATGCCAATGAATTATTCTTTGAGCAACTAAGGGACACCTCCAAGCCAACTGCTCTTGTCCTTACGGGGGACTTGAACTTGTCGGAAATTATCTGGTAGAAGCACAAAGCTGGTACAACCCAGTGCAGAAGATTCCTAAAAATCCTGGCTGGCAACTTTATGGAACAGATCCTAAGAGAGCTGGCTCAGAAAGATGCCCTCCTTGATCCACTGCTTGTAGAGGATCTTGTAAGTGAAGTGGAGGTTGGTGGCTGTCTTGGCTGCAGCGACTGTAAAGCTGCTGAGTTTAAAATTTCTGTTGACAAGAGGAAAAGTGCCAAAAAACCCTCAACTCTGGAATGAGGAGAGCAGACTTCAACCTTCTCAGGGACCTAGTAAGTAAAATCCCCATGGAAAATAGTTTTGCAGGTGTTGGGATTCATCTGGTAATTTTTTAAGCATTCCCTCTCTAAGAGCACAGTAATGTTGAAAGTCAAGCAGGGAGGCAAAAGGCTGGCTTGGCTGAACAGGGATCTCCTCTTGGAAATAAGGCAAAAAAAGAAGGTATATGCCCTATGGAAGCAAGATAAGGTGTCATGGAAGAATATGGAAGAGATGCTGCTTGCCACTGTAGGGAGAAAACTCAACCAGTCAAAACTCAACTGGAGTTGAAGCTGGTCAAAAATATGATGGAAAATAAAAAGAGTTCTTTCAAATATATTAATGGCAAAAGTCAATGTAGAAACAACATTGGACCACTGCAAGATGAGGATGGTCACCTTACAAACAGGGACATGGACAAGGCAGACATGCTTAATGCATTCTCTGCCTCTGCTACAACATGGATGATGCACCAAGGGGGTTTCAGTGTACTGAACTGGAGGGCCATGAGTACGAGAATGAACAAGTTCCAGTCAACCCTGAAATTATGTATGGTCTGATGCTTCAGCTGGATCCCTATAGATAGGATTCACCCAAGAATCCTCAGAGCTCAGTTATGTCATTGCAAAACCTCTCTTTATGATTTTGGAGCAGTCTTGGGAATCTGGAGAGGTCCCAGCTGACTGGAAGCTGGAGAGTGTTGTCCCAGTTTTCAAGAAAGGCAAGAAGGAGGACTCCAGAAACTACAGGCCTATCAGTCTCACTTCAGTAAAAAATTTTACTCCTTCACTTCTCTAAATATCGAAGGTGAAAAATAATCTTCATGGAAAAGCTTTTTTTGGGAAGTATTAAAAAACATCTGAAGGTTGCTCTTTAAGAGTATCTTGAATATTGTGACTCTGAGTGCAATTACCTTTTTCAAAGAAAAGAAAGTACAATGTTCATGATGGAAAAATATCTCAATTACAGGAACTTGTTATTTAGTATTACTTGTTACTTATTGCTATTAGTATTATTTTCAAGGAGCACATTATACTTAATTGACATTCTTCAGAAGGTAGTTAACAACCACAAAAATGGGGAAAGGGCATTTTGGACTTACTATTTGGTGAACTTAATGCAGTAATGTGACTGACATTTTTCAAATATAACATTTTGAATAACTTCAGTATTAGCTTAAAAATAGGAACAACATTAAAGTGAAGTTGTGTACTATATCTGAGATACTACTGTGCTTTAAATTCACAAGTATTAGTAAAATTAGAGGACAGATTGAAACCTATACATTACAGAATCTATGAACAAAGATCTAAGAACAAAATAGGATCACTTAAGCAAGTTGATAGTCTCAATTTGCTGATAAAAAGGAAAAAAATTAAGCTGTTCATGTTGGTCGATATATTCAAACAGGAAAGGCTTCAAAACCTCAAAACAGATAAACAAAAGGTTCATGTGGTATTCAGCATCAGTCTGTCAATCCAGTCAGCTATATCAAGCCAATCTGTTATCACTCTAATGTATCTGGACTAATTAAAAATTGCCAAATTAATGAACTACAGTTTTACTACAGTTCATTGAATAAGTACTCCATGTTACACACCAAATGCTGAAAAAATACTTCAAAAAAAACTTACTGACCTTAGGATTTTTTAAAGAAAATGGGTATGATACTCTGTCTTAGCAAATAAAAACTACCAGCACAATATTTACAATGAGTCGATGTGAATCTTTGCCTGTTTATCTTAGCAAATTTGGTTTTGCATTTGTACTACAACTAATGTTTTGTTCCAGAACTACTTATGATTCTTAGTTCTATAATTAGGGATTTTCCAAACATATTGAAAATTTTCAAAAAGGTTAATTCATAAACTTATAAATTACCAAATTAATAATTATTTTCCAATTTATTTGTAGGAAAAAAAAAATATCTGAACTATCATTGTTACAGCTCAGCACATGACATTTCCAAAAAAAAAACCATCTACAGCAAAATCTGCAATATGAAGATTTCAGAAAAGTGCCATTAACTGTTCCTTAAAATACTGATGTTAGATGAATTAGCATAAACCAGTCAAGGACCTGACTTAAATTTTTTAATAAATGTATTTAAGGAATAGTGAAAAAGAGCAATAAAGTTATGCAGTTACAGGGACTATCTCAGCCAGCTAAAATATTAGAAGAATGAACCATAAACTCATTATTTTAGGTTATGCATCCACATACTTCTATGAAAAGGAAAGCAGTGAGAGCAAAGGCCAGAGAGACATGGATTTGAAAAGTAAACAAATCCATGGATAATGGTGACCCTTGTGAAGTTCAATAAGGCCAAGTGCACGGTTCTACCCATGTGTCAGGGCAATCTAAGACATGAGTACAGGCTGGGCACAGAATAAATTGAGAGGTGCCCTGAGGAGAAGGACTTGGGGTGTTGGTTGATAAGGAGATTGACATGAGCCAGCAATGTGGACTTGCAGTCCAGAAGGCCAAGTGTATTCTGGGCTGCATTGAAAGAAGTGTGACCAGTAGGTTGAGAGAGGTGATTTTACCCCTCTATTCTGCTCCTGTGAGACCCCACCTAGAACACTGTGTCCAGCTCCAGGGCTCCCAATAAAAGAAGGATGTGGACGTGTTGGAGTGAATACAGAGAAGGCCAAAAAAGATGATCAATGGGCTGGAGCACCTTGATGACGACAGGCTGAGGGAGTTGGTGTCACTCAGCCTGGAGCTGCCTTTCAGTGCCTAAGGGGGCTCGAGAGAGCTAGAGAGAGATTTTTCACAAGAGCACGTAGTGATAGGAAAAGGGGAATGGTTACAAATTTTAAGAAAGTAAGTTTAGATTAGAAATTCTTCACTATGAGGGTGGTGAGGCACTGGAACAATTTTCCCAGAGAGGCTGGGAATGTCCCATTTCTGGAAGTGTTCAAAGCTAGGTTGGATGAGGCTATAAGCAACCTGGTCTAGTGGAAGGTACTCCTGCTCATGGCAGGGAGTTTGGAACTAGATGATCTTTAATGTCCCTTCCAAACCAAACTATTCTCTGATTCTATGATTCTATGGAAGAGCAATAGAGAAGTCTCTTCCCTTGATCATGTTCCAGGGATCTCTATGAAGAATAACTGAAGCAAGATATTTGTCATTCAATTAAGCGTTCTTAGTAGATCTCTGTTGCTTTGTATTTTCCGTAATTAAATTCAGTAGCCTAATATGCATGATCCATCTCTGTCTTGCACTATGACCATCACAAATCATATTTTTCATGCTTCAAATCTGATTTAAATGCTTTTAATGAAAAGAAAAGCCTTTCAAACATCTGCCTCAGGCATGATATTATCAGAGGTGCTTTGCAAAACAAACTGCCTTGATTTCAACCTTCATTTTAATAGACATGGGAAAAAAAACGGACTTATTTATTTACCATTTACCTTTCTGTGCTGTGTTTGCTTCCCATCAAGTCGAGATGTTTCTGTTTCTGGAGACTAAATACATCTATCCTTACAGCAGTAATACTGAAAAAACCAGGGTGTTATGCAGATTGTCTAAGCTCTCTGCACTTTGCAAGTAAGAAATCTGGGTAAAGCATGCCTGCCTCTGAATAGCAATCCATTCTAAAACTATTGATTTTAAATTCTCATGTACATCACCGGCACTTTAATTTGGCACACCTAGATTTAGAAGTAATTGGATTCTATTTAAACAATGAATTTTTAGAAAAGGAAAGGAGAAGACAATGAAGTGAAGAAAGTGTTATATATTTTGTTTGTTTATGATAAATACTAAACAAAGTTTTTAATATTTAAAGGTAGGCTAAACATTAGTAATTAAGCTTCATTTTAAAGGGTAGTCATTGTCTGGTTGAGTTTGATCATTTTGAATAATAGACTTTTTTTTTTCTTTTTATGTTTTTTTCACTACAGATATAGTGTTATGAACTTAGTATATCTAATCCCCAGATAGTTTATCAGGCCTCTCCCCTCAAAAAAAGGAAAAAAAAAATCTGTTGACATTTTTGCTGATTAATCATTCAAGTTATGAGCTTTGTACATCGTCAATTTTTTTCTGAGAATGAAGCTCACTTCAATTCACTGGAGCACTGCCTTCCCTCTGTACACAGCTTGGAATTCACATCATGTCTGTGAGATCACAGCTGGTTTGGAATAATCCTTTTTATGTACTCTGTGGAATTGCTGTGTACAGTTTTAGGCACTGCCCTTCAGGAAAGGTGAAGATCAATTGGAGATTATCCAGAGGACAATAATGAGAATCACTGGTCCTAAAAGCAGGAAGGAAGAGTGAGAATGAACCACAATAAAATAGTTATCTCTACAGAAAAGGTGACTGAGTGCACTGGATTCAGGAGTCAAGGTGGTGGCAGAAGCTCCAAAGGACCCACAGCAGAGCATGACTGAGCTCTGCAGCCATGAGCAGCACCTCTGGGAAACTGTGTTTAGGAAAGGGCAAAACTCTGCATAGGCAGAGAAGGCAGAAACAAAAAGAGTGAGAAACAGCAGAGGGAAGACTAAAGTCACATGAGGGATGTGTTCCAGACAAAAACACCAGAGCTGGTGTTTTGCTACAGCCCAGTGGAGAGGACCATGCCAGAGCAGATATCCTTACTGCAGCCCACACTGGAGCAGATGGATATTATTTCTTGAAGAATCTGCAGCTGATGGAGGAGCTACACTAGAGCAAGTTTATCTTAAGGTTCAATAGCTCATGAAGAAGACACATGCTTGAGCAGAGGAAAAGTGCAAGGAGGAAGGAGAAGCAGAGAGAAGCCTTTAATAATCTGACCACAACTTCCATTCTTTATTCCCTAGCACTGTCTGGAGTAAGGAAAAGAACCAACACAATGAAGGTGACCCTGGTAACAGAGGAAGGAGAGCGTTGTTTTTCTATTTTGTAACCTTTATTTTCCAAAGCTTATTTCACCTTATTTTATTTGGCAATACATTAAATTAACTTTTTTTCCAAGCTGAGTCCCCTCTCTGTCCTTATCTCGATCCATGAGAGTTTTCATCCCATTTTTTCCCATCAGGTTGAAAAGAGAAAGGGAGTGAACGCCTGGGTGAGGTATGACTGCTCACCAAGGATAACCCACTACACTGAAAAATAACAGTTTTCAAACACATTAAGAAGTATAAGCATAAAGTACCTACTATTTGTCCACTGTGGATACAAAATGAAACAAGGCCTTTATGCTACAGGAAAACAGCTTCAGATTATATAAATATTAGGGAAAACTGCAAGGGGGAAAGTAAATTACTGAAAGAGAGTATTCAGGAGAGTGTTCAAGATTAGGTTAAATGACCATCTGTCAAGGATGCCTAGAAATTCTCTCAAACTAACCTAAAAAATATTTTCTAACAATTGTTTGCTATTAATTGATTCAAATAAATGAAAATCCTATCATAATCATGGATAACTTCACAATTCTTTTATTTGCCTCATTTTACTATTTCTTCAAAAATGAGTTGAATTTTACTTGTTTGAAAAACTAAAGTGTTTATCAAATTCAGAATCTGGAAAGCACATACATATGCTGTTGTTTAGATCAAGATTCTAAATTAACTCTCAAAATTTTTACACACAGTATTATAGTAATTATTAACTTTCAGATTATGTCCTAATCAGTATTTCCAGTCACGTTGAAGTCAGGCTCAGTTAATTTCTGCTTTGATGCAGGACAGAGAGAAGAAGTGGCTGCCCAATGTAAATGAGAGGCTAAGCCATATAGTAGACAAGTCTGCACTACATTGGCTTGTTCCTGACAGGAGGCAGAAATGAAGACTTAAAGACTCTTATCCAGCTTAATTATCTACACTATCTTTTTAAAAAATAATTTTTGCTTTTAATAATTTAGAAGCTGTATTAAATTGCTGGTTTGAATTGATGATTGTAACTCATTATGGTGAAGGACATATTTATAATAAGAAAACATACCGGAAATATAACTATCTAACAATTTAAATTCAGATGTTTTGAATAAGATGAAACAAAGATTTTTTTTTTTAATTAAACAAATTTATAGGCCTCTTCTACTTTACTACATGCTAAATGATGATGCATCCCTGAATGGCCATTTCAGGGCATATGCATATGTAAAACCTAAACATCAGCAGTGAAGAATTTCCTGAGAAAGTTCTGGGGAAATATTCTTCAGAAATACATGCCCACTTACATTTGCAAATAGGCGGCCTCCCTTTGTTGCTCCATAATCCATCTTCTTGACACACTGCTGTTGCTTGCTGACTAGATTCTAGCTTGAAGCCCTCATTACATTCATATATCAATCTACTACCCAAAGTGAATTCATTACCTATAACTGAACCATTCCCAGGGGACTCAGGAATGCCACAAGATACAGCTGAAAAGAAAGGAAAGAAAAATATGAAGAGTTGGAATTTTATCATATATATCTTTAAAATTGTGTCCCACCACTGAAATAAGAAACATAGATTAGGAATTTTGACATATCTGATTTATAACATTGAAATTAATTTTGCATCATATTTGCAGCATTCTGATAAATGTAATGGCATTTAAAACATACATTAAATCTTAGAAGTGCATCTAATATAGACAAACATTTTATAAATAATTATTTAGTTCAATATAATCACTGCAGAGATAAAATTTTCAACACAGGCTAAGGGCACTGGTTCATTGGCTGGAGAAAAAAATCACAAGTGTCCAAAGAGATTTGGTCCAAGAAGCAATGAACTGAAAAACTCTTAAGTGCTTTCTTGCAGTCTGCTCCATTCTTTCAGGCTTTCTTTCAATCCTGCCCTACTTCATCATAGTTTATATATTTTATGTTTGTTTGTTCTATGCATTTAGAACTCTACTGCTAAAGAATTCAATTTAATATTGTTTGTCTGATGAGAAAAGCAGCCAAATATATGACTAGACAGGAAAGTATTTCACTTAAGGACATTATTCAGATATTTTAAACCTTATTTGCATATTTGAGTAATTTATTTCAGGATTTTAAATATTTTGTGTACCTAGGCTTATCAATTTTCTACATCATGAAGGAAATTATTTACTTAATTATTTTCACTTTTTTTTTTCCTCCTTCTGAATTTACCTCCAAATGAATAGCTTTTCTTTCAAGATCACAAAGTCTAATTTGCTCTCAACTTGGTAAAGTTTGAGCAGCATCTAGGGTGTTTTTTTAGGCATTTATATTAATTTATTTAACCAAAGTTCCTTTAACAGTATCTCATAATATACAATTTTCAGGCAGAGTATAATTATAAAAATATCTATTTCAGTCACTTTTAGGAAAGGTCTCCAAGTCAGGATTGCCTTCTGTCATCTGAATTCTCAGGTGCCTTGCTTTTGCAATATTTTTATTTTTAAATTTCTTTTAATGCTATATTTATTTTAGAGTAGCTATTCATCTACAGATATTAACTCTACGTCCTTTAATAAGTTACTCAAGCTGGTAAAAATTTTGTTTTCCCCACAGCTTTTCTGAAAGGAAAGTCGTATTATCTTCTCTGAAAGGATGTTTTTTTCTGCAAAATGAAAACTTGGAGCAGACTACCTATCAAATTATTACAATGAATCTATTTCGTGACTTCATATAAACCAAAATGTGTACATGTGTACAGAATCACTTTACTGCTGTGTAGAAAATACATTGAAAGCTTTCATTTTTAAATATTAGCCAATAAAAAGTGAAGTTTTACAAATGAAAGTATTTTTTTCCTTACATGCAGTCAATGGTAAGAAGCAATTCAATATTTCAATATTTTAAAAGAAAAATAAATAAATAAATTTCAAAAGAAGAAATCACAGAGCTTTCCTGAAATCTGTTTTAGTGCTGAAGATTAGTGTTTTTTGGAAAAAAAAAAAAAAAATCTAGTTATTATCACTATCACAATCTGTACATGAGCTAATCAGTGATAGACAAATGTTGTTGCCAGTATCATTACTGGGGCCTTACTATTTCTTCTCAGCAGCCACTTACTGTAATTATATAAGAATTGTTATTTTCTCTCCATATCTCTTTTGAATGAACATGAAACATGAACATTGAAACATGACTTATGTTTCTATTTTCACTTCACAAATAAAATAAAAGCAATAACAAAAAGTTATAATTTCCTAGATAGGAGTCAAGTTTTTTATACAGCATTCAGGACATTATTACAACATATGCATTTGAGAAGACAAATTGAAAAATATCTTCTGACCACATGAGATTAACTCATATTGGATGTTTTCATTTTCAAATTAGATTTTGTTTTAATAGATCTGCAAAAAATAATTACCATTTTTGATAATATGATCCAACTTGATTTCAAAAATTAATTCTGGCAACATCAAGTTATTAATTACAAATGCAACCCTTCAGGACTGGTTTTACAGAAATTTCTGAGCTAATCAAAGGGTTTTTGATTTAGAAAGATCATATAATGAAATCCATGAGCAGGACCAAATTTGTAATTTTAATTTATTTTCAAAGAGAATGCATTTTGATAACAGGTACTAAACAAATTTTGAAATATGCTCTCCATTTCAGAGTTTTTTTGAAAAACATATGCTTCATTCAGACATACAAGTTGAAATAATAGTGCCAGAGTTGTGAAGTTATATATTAAAATGAGGAATCTTACATTTATAAGAAATTTATAGTAAAGATTGACAACCTATCTTGCAAATACGCCTTTCTCCCATTGTTTACAGAGATCTACATACCCACAGCCATATATACTGATGAAATTAAAAATACAGCTTATAATTAAAGAAAAAAGGTATTTGTGAACATGCTAGATTGCTAAAATTTCAAAACTCCTTCATGTACATAGTGATAAAAAAAAGGGCAGACACAATGTCTGAAATATTTTACAATTTTCTTGAGTCCTCTTAAGTTCTGTTCAGAATCTATTATTTTCTGAGGCTCTTTGACCCTTGGTTATCCACTATCAAGTCCTGGGATGTTATATCAAGTCTGGCACATTTGTACATTTTCCCTCCTCCTTTCTGTGAAATATTCCATTTTGTCCTTAAAAGTGGGGACTTTTTCTCTAAATTGTTTAAAGGACTTTTTTCTCCATTCACAAACCTCATTATGTTTGGCCATAATTTTCAAGGTTAGAATGGCAAATTTGAAACACTTTCTGTGCTATTGTGAACAGAAAATTGTGAACATAAAATATAAAAACTAAAAATGTAAAAGAAAACCCTTAACATCAGACTGTTCTAACAAAAGAGAGAAACTATGAAAAAAAATTAACTATATAAGAATTTGTATGTGCTAGGTCATATTTTCATTTTACAGAACTCTGCTATTTGACTGAACAATAGTGGAAGTAGCAATAGAAAGCGAATATTGTCTGGCTAGATAAGCAGTAAAAAGCTAAGGTATACATTTGCATAGAATTTGTGACAGCTGAGGAATCACAAGATTTTAAATTCTGGAGAAAAGTAAAATACAGGGCCTCCTTAAATTTATGGCCCCAACTCCCCCAGTCTAATAACTACACACAGAATACTGTCTGTTCTCACATGCTTAAAGTAACTGAGGTCCAGATTAAGATGAAAACATTTCTTTACCTTTTGAAAAAAGATAACTGCCAGATAGCCAGCAAAATAGCTCCCAAAGTTTCAGCAACAGTATTGACCAGATCAAATACAACAGTTTAGGCAGATGGGGCTTGGGGTTTTTTTTTGCATTGTCTAGAGCTACCTGAGATTGTTTGGCCTCCAAGACATCCTGCCTTGTGCCTGTAACACCTTTCTCTACTAATGGATGGAGGAGAGGTAAAACAACTCAGGACACTGAAAATTACACTAGACTTCCGTATTTAAGCAAAGGAATCAAAACTTTATCCCACACACAAATTTTAAAATTTTGTTTTAATCTGGAACAGAATTTTATCCTCCATTTTGCTGATCTCAAGCTGTAGGCCTATTCATTATTTCAGGTTCTTCAGTGCAAAGTGTCTGAATTTTTGATGCCAGCACCAGAAACAGCACCTAAAATGCAATTCAAGTCCAAAAGTAGCATTTGCCCCTAAATTTACCTCACGTGCAGATCACACAAAGATTCTCTCATGACTTAGTGACCTTCAGGAAGATCAAACAGAATCACATGTCATATCAAATCATATATGGCATATATGTAGAATTATACTAAATAACACAATGGCATATGAGATTAGAAGACATCCTGGATTCTGGAAGCACAGATACACAGGTAGGTCCTGCCTGTGGCACACTGACAGTTTGAGTTTCTCCCTGAACTAGTAGGGGTATAGCCATATGGCCCTTCTCGCAGGAAAATGCTCATCCAGTTCTTCAACTGTAGCAAAATTTCTGCACTTTTTACTTTTCTTACAAATAGTGCACCCTCAACAGAAGAGTAAGCATCATGCGAAATCTCAGCTGGCTTTTTTTTTTTTTTTTTTTGGTAAATCACAAAATAAAACTTTCATACTTCCAACTTATGGTCTTTTTAGAAACATCTGAACCTTCAATGAGATGGAACATCAAGCAAAATAGTTCCTTGAAGAAGACATAAAACCTAATGTTAATGTCTTACATAGTTAAGAATAAGTAAATGCAAGTTTTAATCAATCATGCTCTTAAATATGAATGCTACTATAATTTCATTCCATATACAAAGTAGACTAGAAGCAGACCCATGTTAGAATAGGCCCTATATGATATGGGTAGAATTTGCAGCCTTTTTTTTTCTTTTCCCCAGGTCCCTGATATTATCATGTGATCATAGAATAGTTTGGGTAGGAAAGGACATTAAAGACCATCTGGTTCCAAACCCCAATCATGGGCAGGGACACCATTCACTAGACCAGGCTGCTCAAAGGCTCATCCAGCTTGGCCTTCCAGGGACGGGACATATACGTTTGACAAACAGTAGCAACTATTAACAAGAGCAGCAAGCTAAAGTAGACCCTGGTTCAGCTTCAGGATAGCAAAACCAAAAAACAAACAAAAAACAAACAAACAAACAAAAAACCCAAAAATGAAAACAAACAAAAAACACCAAATAAATAAAAAGAGAAAATAAGTTAAAAATTATGTCTTTAAAGTACTGGTTATAAACCTGATCTCTAAAATAATAAAGCAAATCCCTTATAAGTACTGAATTGTTTAAAATATTTGTGATACAATATCATGACCTGTGGTCTGTTTCTAGGTATGTACATTATTAAAGAAAAAAGTACTGAAGACATATTTTTCACTTGGTCTGTATTTGACTACATGAATAGTTCTTAATACTTCAACACTGCACACATGAAATATACAAGTCAGTGTGTGTTTGGATCAGGTCACAATGTCAGTGTCTCACTTGGCATACAGCAGTATTGACAATGCTGCATCTTTGTTTTGCCAAACAGCCTTACAATGAAATCATAGAAGAAAGCATTATCTTACCGTGGCAGATTGGCACAGGAGAATCCCACTGGTACATTCCGTTTTGGTAGCGCCTGCACGTTGCGTTATTGTGACCAATCATTCTGTACCCAGGTTTGCAATAATAGCGAACTTTGCTTCCTGCAGGACCACCCGTTTTATTTATAATCCCACCATTCCTCAAATTAGGGTTTAAACTGCAATAAGGAGCTAAAAACCAAAAAATGGACATTACTAAAATCAAATGCACTTAATGTACAAAATTAAGATTATTTATGATATTTAAAAACTTTGAATGCCACTAAAATCAATACTGGAACCTTTACAGTACTTTTGGAATCCTCACTGAAGATTTAGACTACCTTAAGAAACATCATGAAGTTCAAAAACAAAATTTAATATCAAAACCATTCTGTACTACTGCATATAGAGAAGCTACAATCATGAAGCATATAGAATATTCAGTAAGTTCACTCTTAATAAACATTCTACTTCAAATCTGTTAACTTTATAAATACAAAATTATTCTTTGAGCTACACAATATTCAAAACCAATTATAAACAGCTTTATTACAAATTTCAGTGCACTTAGACATGTATGTCAAAGTTTAACCATTTTGTCAAATATGTTAAAAATTTATAAGACAAATAACAGTACACTGATTCTTCAGATGCTTTTTTTCAGATTAAAATGCAGTTAATTTTTTGAACTTGTTCTCTCATAGATATAGGCAAGTATATTAATTTTTACAAAAAGCATGTAACATAACCGACTGCAACTTCTTAAATGTTGAATTTACACTACATATGAAGTAAGACCTGTTTGAGTTTTGAAATGAAAGTAAACTTTGCTTAACTTTTATCACTACTCTACTGATATTTTTTGAAGAGTGGTTTTCATGACCAGCATGGTCCTTGATGACCTGTGACATATAAATGGAAATTTTTGATATATGCTGAATAAGCAAAAGAAGTTCCATTTTTTTTGTGTCAAAAAGTGAGTAATAAGACCACTTTTTAAAAAAAGGTTGCAGTATCTGTCTGTAAGGATGGAATATGGATACCTCAACTGGACCCAGATCAAGCAGAAGTACAGTATAGTTTGACATACTATATACAGAGTTGTAAATGTTTGTAGAATGCAAGCATTTATCACTGGATAAAAGCATTATGAAAAAATTATCTGGACTCCCTACTGATGTACAAGTCACTGTGTATTGGAAGCTTACTGAGATTATCTTTTCAGAAGAAGCATGGCAGGACCATGGCTTTCTGAAAATAAACCTGACTGCACATCCACCACTGAAATAAGCTTGTGAACATTCTTCACAGAGAAGACACTGTTGAGCTCCACTGAGAACTACATGTCAATACCAATAAGACTGAGACTGCAGCTACTGTTGGAATACTTCCTCCATAATACTGAAATGTGTCTTAGATACACTGTGATATTAATTTTAACTTCTGCAGACAATTATCCAGTAGAAGTTGTTTTATTTTCACAAGGGCATAATTACAGGTTTGGGTATACATCTTTCAATATCTAGCTCTATTTTTAAATTTTTATCTTTAATGTATATTTTGTCAGCCGATGGTGCACCTACTGTATCAAATAATCACCTAAAAAATAATGTTTTTGTTCATTGACAGAGATCACAGAGTTGATTATATTCCTAACTGAAACATTTCCTTTAAATGTCTAGATTTAGATGAAGTATATCAAAGTCAATATTTCTAAGCAATAACACCCAACATAAACAGTAAAGCTAAGTCCAACATTCAAGATACCAAAAAATATTATCTGTTGAAATTATATTATATATTTCTCATTTAAGCAACTTTATTTCTACTCAAAATGTTATTTCTGTACATTCTTTCACTTGGGGATTACCTGAAAAAAACCCTTACTAAATCATAAAGGAAAAAAAATAAAACTAGAATGAAAATCAATAAGCCAAGATGGTTCAGTAAAGAATTGTTTGGGGCCATGTTCTGTGTCCTTTATAAGCATGGCGACACTCACTTGTCTGCCTAAATTACATTAATTGTCAAATTACTCTTTAAAAGAGGGACTTGGCATTTAAAGAATCACAATAAACATAGCTTTAATTTTCCTTCCAACATATTGAAGAATAAGACTGTTATTGCAAAACAAGCAGATTTAGACCTCTAAAATCAGCTCCAATAACATCTCAAGTGCTATTTAATTTTAAATATCCTAGATCTTAAGAAAAGATGGTGAGTCATAAATAAAATATGCAATTCAGAAAAAACTCCAAATGTATTACATCAGTACTGCAATTTTAGACATAAAATATTTCTCTGTGGCCCAGTAATACTGTATAAAATTTCTAACCATACTGTTTTTCTGTATAGTACTTTTTATGTCTCATTTTTCTATCTTCTCCTAAACCCATTTAATCTGGACTAGTAATTCTTTCATTAAACTGCTAACATTGTTATTCTAAAAGTAAATTCTTGGCTAGATATAAAAGAAGAGGGTTTTTAACGCGTAATAGATTTTTAGCATAACAGGTTAAACTTCATGTTCTGATTGTCAGGGTATTTATTGCCATGCTTTAGCTGTGGCTGATTACAACAATAAATATATATGACCATCCAGAGAGAAAAGCTTTAAAATGGCATGAAATATGGGATATTCAGGCTGCTGAATTACACAGAATGATGTCAAAATACTGAAAATTTCCTCTGGAACCAAAGGGGAAATCTATCAGTCATAATTTTTGCTTACGTTGTAGTAATTAATAATGTGTTGAGCCCAATAGCATGGTTTAAGCTCTCTAGTAAATCAAGTGGTGTTCAGAGAAGAGTCAAGCAATAAAAATCTTTTTAATTAAGAAATTTGTAGAAGAAAACAAGAAGGAAGACAGAATACCAATATCACTCAGAATTTACTTCAACATCCCTTTAAAAATACTTAATTTCTAAAGTTTATTGTTGAAGATAGTCTATAGAAAATTGTATCCTCCTTTCCAGATACCCTGATGACTCCTGTGTATTTTCTGCTTTCAACCATCTCTTTAGCTTACCATTACTAATGCTTACTTTCCCTGACAACCCAAGGTGAGTGAGTGGCAGCAGCTTCATGGACCTGTAGGAAAAAAGGAAGAGGTCTGGAAACCGAGATGCCTTGGTAAAGCTTTGTGCTCATCTGCCATTGTGAAAGTAAAGACTTTCAATGTGAATATAAAATTAAGAGATCTGTTTGACAGGGTAGGGAGGTTATAACTGGAGAAAGGAGTGAAAAAATATTTGAGAAAAAGATGCTGATTTAAGAGCCATGGGGAAGAGAAGCCATGACAGATCATGCAAAGAGATGAGAAACAGGAAGGGAGGGACTGGAGACCAGGAGAAAGAAAATGAGAGAAAGAGAAGCACTTAGTTAGCTATTAGTAGTGGTACCAAAAGTATTGATGATTCAGAGACTGAGATTGTGTTCAGAATAAAATATGATTCAGTGAAAGAAAAAATTATAAAATCAAATGAAACTGACTAGTGAGACACAAAGAAAGAAACGATCAGAGACAGAAGACAGAAAGGAGGAGGTTAACAAATTAGCGTGTCTTTGTAAAGAGGAAGAGAAATTAATATGTTAAGCTAGATGGGAAAGAAAGATAGATAAAAGTTGGATAAAGAAAAACCTTATGCTTTCTACCACTAAAAGCAGACTGTGATTTGTAGGGCGGAGTGGAGAAGGGGTGGAGATAAAGAAGGGCTGAGGAGCACAGCTAGAGTTTTGGCAGAGCCATTTTGGCCACGATGGGTATAAAATTTGGGACAAAAAAAGGTATGATGAATGAGCCTACATGAAGTGAGGTGTATTCCTTGAAGTGGAATGAAAAGTTCACTAGATAGCAGCACAGATAAGTTCCTACCTATCAGAAAAGGGCTGTGCTTCCAGAGTACCAAACTTTACACTTTCATGACTGTTAAGAGTGTTTCCGACACACATAACATGCATTTTGTTATGTAAACCCTGTATGTTTGGATAACTAATGTTTAAAACATTTATCCAACCTAGATCAGATCCATCTTCCACTCTTACAGAAATTCTTATTAATGACATTTTAAAGTAGTAGCAGTAGGTTGGTAGCAAGTCTGTAGCCATCAAAAAGGTTACAGGTAATCGGTGCTTGTAATCCACATCCATGTAAAAGTCCTACTAAAACTATATTACTTTGTGCTACCAAGACAGCATGATATGTATAGAAAAGGCTGAAACACAAAGCAATGTATTATGTTTAAGCTACAGATAGCATTAGAAGAAGAAAAGCATTTTAAGCAAACTATCTAAAAATTCTGAAGATGGATTTTTGTTTTACAACTCTGAAAAGTACACTTGTTGATACAGTAAAGGAATAGTGATACATCTACAGACAATTCCCTTAGTCTATATCTTAATAATTTTTAATCAGTTCGTTAAACTGAACTCTATTCAGAGCCCAGGATGAAGCACACATAACTTCTAGGATCAGGAATGGACATATTAACAAAAGAACCACACACAAAGCAATAAATAAATAAATGTCTGAAGACCTGAAGTGTAAGCAAATGTTTGAAGAATGTCAGACTAAAAACTACAGATACTGTAAGCTGAGTGAAGATTTCAAGCTTAAGCAGAAATCCATACAGTGCACTCATAAAATACTGCAGCCTTGTGTCAAGAACCACTGTGATAAAATGCTGTTTTTCTCCCAGCCATTTTGTTGGGGAATCTGTCCTGGAATCTCATGAGGCTTAGCTGAAATAGGTGTAATCACACAGGAGTGCTCTCATCTAGGAATGACAATGTTTTACCACAAAAGGTGATAAACTTCTATGACTGTTCCAGTGACCGAAGCAACTTTATAGTTATAGATTTAACTTACTTTTCCAAATGACATATCGACCACATTCTTTTAGGACCTCTTAGATAATAGTGTATTTTGTAGGACAATACACTGAACATTTTCAGCTCACTTAACACCAGAACTTTTGTAATTTGCCACTGAATACCAAGGGTAATAGCTGCCAGCTAAATCACATATCACTAGTCAATGGATGTGTGGACAGCGACACCTATAATAAACACTGATCTTGCATTTGCAGGACCACACTCTTCCTATAACAAAGTGTATTCTCTTAGTAGCTGGAACATTTAAATATTTATGCTGAGGGATTTTTTTACTGTTTGAGACACTGTCTCAGGGAAGTTCAATTAAATGACTCCCAATTAAAAATTAAAATTCTTTTAAATTCCATGTCCAACCTTCCCAGATGATTTTGTAGAACTCATTCTCTACAGGGAATCCACAAAATTTTATCAGAGAATTAATCTTAGCAAAGGACTTGATTTCCCAGCAGAATCCTTGATCAGTAGTCAAAAAAACTAATATGGAGTAGATATTTGTAAGTATTCACAGAAACAGCCCTATGTTTGAAATCATAAATAAATGAAAACAATTCCTTCAGATACCACAGTCATTTGTTTACCGTACATGCTAGATTTTATGTTGAGAAATAAAAAGCCACACCTCAGTAAACTCCTTCCTTATAGCTTTCCCTTTTGGATACTTAATTCTCTTCGTCATATTGCTAGGGAATCTTATCTCTTTGTGCTGCTATTTTTTATATATCCACTGTAGTAGAGGGCTACTGTCATACTCACTTTATAGATAAGAAATTGGACACAGCCTAAAGTAAGTAGATAAGGACACATAAGAAAACTAAATATATCTTTTCTGATTACTAAACCATTTCCCCAATTAATGGACCATCCATTCCATATGTTAACTTTCATTTTAAAATGTACAGGATCAAAATGGAGAACAATACTCAACCAAGCAACAAAAAGGTACCAGGCTGTCATTCTTTTTCTTTTGCATTTTATTTTAAATCTAACAAAGGCCTATTCCCTCTTTAGTGATATAGTTGTGAATGTCTGCAAACTAAATACCTGACTAAATAACCTGCTATTTCTATGACAGCTATTCTTACTGGAGTTTCAACCTTTATAAATCATCCTGAATATTTTTTGTGATTCACAGTAGTGTGTAAACATTTGCTGTGACCTTCCTACTGTACAAATCACCACCTAAAAGTTTACAAATTGGAGAAGAAACAATTATACAGAGTCTGATGAACTTCTTCACATAGTTCCCTTGTCACTTCTAACCATCTACTGGAAAATGTAGACAAACTAATCAATATTCTTTTATTTTAAAATGAAATAGAGAGGGAGTAGGAACAGTTGTTAAAAATGTCCAAAGCTTAAAAATAAAAAGAATGACTAAGAATGAAGCTTCTTGCAATTACGTAACAGGTTAAAAGAACATAATAAAAGTGTACTGGGTTGACCCTGGCTGGACGCAAGGTGCACACCAAAGCTGCAGAACTGCTCCCCTTCTAAGCTGCACAGGGGAGAGAAAATATAACAAAAGGTTTGTGGGCTGAGACAGGGACAGGGAGAGATTATTCAGCTGTTACTGTCATAGGCAAAACACACTTGACATGGGGAAATAATTAATTTAATTTTTTACCAATCAGATCAGAGTAAGATAATGAGATATCAAACCAAATTGTGTAAAGCCTCTGCTCTGCCTGCCCTCTCCTTCCCCTCCTCTTTTCCCAGGTATGCTGGTTTGTCTATGGCAGTATTCATTTTCTTTAAAGATTCTAAGATGAGGCTGTGTTATGGATTTCTGATGAAAACAGTGTTGATAATACAGGGATGTCACTGCTGAGCAAAGCTTACACTGAGTCAAGGCCTTTTCTGCTTCTCACACCATCCCACCAGCAAGGAGGCTGGTGATGCATACGGATTTAGGAGGGGACGAAGATGGGACAGCTGACCCCAACTGACTAAAGAGATAGCCCATAAGATATGGTGCCATGCTCAACAATATAAGCTGTGAGAAGAAGAAAGGACCAGTGTTGTAAGTTATGCTCAAATCACCATGAAGACTGGCAGAGCCCTGATCTCCTGGAGATAGCTGAACCCCTGTCACTGGGAAGTGATGAATGAATTCCTTACTTTGATTTGATTGCAAATGTGTAATTTTTGTTTTAGCTATTAAACTTTACCTGTTTATCTCATCCCACAAGTTTTCTCATATTTATTGTTCTGATTCTCTGCTCCATCTTGTGTCTTGCTGCAGGGGGAATGAGCAAGCAGCTGGGAGGGTCTTAGTGGTATGCTAGGGTTAGAGAGCAATAGGCTTCAGGGAAACTCAGCTTTGATGCCTGGAGCGCCTCCTCCCCCTCCATCTTCACCAACTATGGTTTCTGCAGAGTTGTCACTCATGTATTCTAACTCTTTGTAGTTGCTGCTGAGTATATATATATATTTTTTTTTAAGTGTGTTATTGCAGAGACACTACGACTATGAATGGCCAACTGCAGGTCCATCTTGCAACCAGCTGAACCTGGTTATTTTGGACATGGAAGAAGCTTCTAGCAGCTTCTCACAGAGGTCATACTTGCAGCGCCCCCTGCTACAAAAACCTGGCCACTTTAACCTGAGGAATAAGAAAAAATAGTGCTATTGGCAGGAAAATACAAAATAGTAATTAACCACTGGACTTATTTACTTTTGAATTAATAAGAAGAGTTAAACAAAAGCCAGTAACTGTTATAGTGGCAATGTCAATTTGAAAAGTAGCAAATGAAGTTCCCATCTGGTTCCCAAGTCCTTGTGCCTCCAGCAGATAGGGAGGTACTGCAGTGCACTTTCATTCTTCTACTTCTTCTTAGTTATGCTTTTCCCCCAGCTTGCTTGGATAGGAATGTGTATGCTGGGTTATAAATTATTGAGAGTTGCTATGCAGATACTTCATAGATTAGAAAGAGATTGTTTAATATCTAGGCATTAGTGCAGTTAGGAAGTGTATAATTTAGACTAAAAATCTAAGCTAGTGCCTGTATAATATGTCAAAGCCCTTAAAAGAATACCTGTCTGCTGTAACACCACAGCTTTTTTCCACTGAGATTTAGCAAAAAGCCTTATACCACGATAGTAAACATAATATTAAGCAAACAGCTTACACAATTAAGGTTGCATGCTAAAGAAAATATTAAGCATTTCCATAAAAGCTTCTAGCAGTTTTTAACAGTGAATAAAATTTGTAAGTACAAGTGAAATCTAGCTGTTACAAAGTGACAATTTACGAAATTTTGTGCACAGGCATAGCTGGAGAAGAAGGGAAGGTTATGGGAGGGCAGTAATTCATTTCAATAGGATCTTCATCATGAGGAAGCCTGCTGGCTCAGACACAGCTGCCACAGTATCAATAGCCTTTTTGGGATCTTGTATTTTTCCTACTTTCATGATGTTGCTCTCCCTCATTAGGATTCAAATCCAATTGTTTATGCTGCCGCTCACTGTTACTCTTCTTTCATGCTGATTATTTCCATTGAATCTCATGTAAAATGGACAGAAGTTTAGAGAAAAATGCAGGCACTGACTGTTAGTGAAGCGGAAAAAGCTAAACTGTTTTTTGTTCCTAAAACATAGCCATAAGGATTGCAGATCTCTCTCCAGTCCCCCAATTTTATTTTTAGTCATAGCTAGTGCCATAATAAATGATGAATTGAGCCTAGCAATTACAGACTACTTCTTCAGTACTGCAAAGCATGTTTTGTGTACATGCAAAGGTACAAAATATTTTGCCATTCCTCAAAAATCAGCCTGCTTAATAATTTGATACTTACAAAACCAACATCTTCAAATGAATTCTACTAATGTAACCCTGATATTGCTTCCTCACTTTGAACTAATGAATGAATGCTCACTCTTTTTACTGCCACACATTTGAGGGCTACATGTGACAGATTCTCTTGTTCCCTCTTGCACATTCTCAATCTATCTATTAAATCCTGCAATTGCTTTTTTATTATAAAAACCTATATTATTCTCCAGTATGCTTGGAAAAAAAATATTTTCCCAATTCCTCAGCTTCAGTTTGTCTGTAGTAATTATCCAAAGGTGCAGGTGAAGATGATACTTTTACTGATTTCTTTCCTGACTTCTAACAGTTTCTGCTTAGTTCTTAAATCCCCGAAACAAACATAATTATGCTCTGAGCAGGGCCCTGCTCTTATGTTTCAGTAACAAGAGAAACTTTCCAGAAATTGGACAGAGCATGGACGGTACAGAAAAGGAGTGAGCTACCCAAAAACTGTCACCCTAAATACATTTACCATGACTAAATGGGAGAAACCTGGTACTTCATGAAATGTTCTGCTAAAACATTATTGGTATTCCTTTCTCTATTTAAATTTATTGACAATTTTTAGCCACCAAAATTAACTCACAGAACCTTTCCACTGCTAATCAAGTCCAAACGCAGTAGAAGCTAATGTTAATGATAGCAATTATCACCTTTCTCTCTCACACATACTATTCACATCATGTAAATGATCCTTTTGCCAAGCCTTTTAGTAGCAATGTGTCTGTAGATGTATGTGTGGAAACATCATAAACAGGCTGCAAACTGAGTAAGGGTCAATATGTCTACACATAACACATAATCCAGTACTGTAATATGTTTCTTCTTGATGTTTATTATTAATGTGGGAAATCATTTTGGCACTATTTAGATATATTACTTACAAATTTTCATGTTACCAGATTCATATGCAGCCTGTTGACAAAATGAGAGATTTATTTTCCCCCCTAGTTTTTCATTTATTTGTACATGAAGAAAACTATAATAATGAGAGCTGTGAACTGCAACTTTAGGAAATTGCAAACCTAATAATTGTGTACTGAATTGCAGCTAAAGTACTACACAGCTAATGAGGATCAAAAATTCTCACTTCTGAGTACTTCTGTGAAAGTCTTATCCCTACCACTACATTTCAAAGGCCTCTCTCTGGATCTGATTAGACAAGAGAACAGGTGCAGAGGGGAGTATTAATTAGAGAAGTATTAATCTGGAGATCTCTAGCACACTGGAAAAAAATGGAGAGACCAAGTTCTGTGCTTAACTTAAAACAGAATGATTTCACATCCTTAAAATGAACATTACCAAAAATTATCTTCAGAGAAACAGACATGATATTACAAGTGGACAACAGTATATCCACAAAATATAATTTAAGAGAAAGCATGAAGAGTTACCTGAGTAACGGATCTTGAATCCTTTCTTGCTGGTTGCATGATCAGTTGACCAGCGGAGATAGA